>NC_090439.1:304586170-305800545 GCF_031143425.1 Pleurodeles waltl | reverse complement strand
GAGGCTTGCGAGCCAGTTTTTTATGCTCTGAAGGCAGCCATGTGCACAGCACTGGTGCTGACGGCGCATGACTACTCCAAAGAGTTTCTCATGGAGACTGATGCTTCAGAGCATGGTGTGAGAGCGGTACTTCGACAGCTAAATGAAGAGGGCCTAGATCAGCATGTATTCTTCATTAGTAGGAGGTTAGTTCTCCGGGAAAGTAGGTAGAGTGCAATTGAGAGTGAAGCTTTTGCTGTGGTCTGGGCGCTGAAGAAGCTAAGAAACTACTTGTTTGGGGCTCACTTCCAGGTTCAGACAGACCACAAGCCCCTCAGATGGTTAATGCTGATGAGGGGTGAGAACCCAAAACTGTTGACATGGTCCATCTCCCTGCAGGGAATGGACTTTACGGTGGAACACTGATCTAGAACAGAACATGCCAATGCTGATAGTCTGTCCAGATTCTTCCGCCTTTGTGATGAGAACTCCCATGAGATTGGGTAGTTAACCCCATTTTCAGCTGGGGGGGGCACGTGTTAGACCTAGTATCCTTGGCGTGGAAGCCCCTGTCTTTTTTGCCTCTGTTCCCATGTTTTGACTGTGCTGGACTTTGTTTTTACTGGTTTTGGTACTCTGGACACTTTACCACTGCTGACCAGTGCTACAGTGCAAGTGCTCTCTGTGTAAATTGTATGTCTAATTGGCTTTTCCATGATTGCCATATTTGATTTACTTCTAAGTCCTTAGTAAAGTGCACTAGAGGTGCCCAGGGCCTGTAAATCAAAAGCTACTAGTGGGCCTATAGCACTGACTGTGGCACTCACATGAGTAGCCCTGTAAACATGGCTCAGACCTGCCACTGCAGTGTCAGTGTGTTCAGATTTTAAACTGCCAATTCGACCTGGCAAGTGTACCCACTTGCCAGACCCAAACCTTCTTTTCTTATACATGTAAGACACCCCCAAGGAAAGCCCTAGGCAGCCCCATGGACAGGGTGCAGTGTTTGTTAAAGGTATCACATGTACTGGTGTGTTTTTACATGTCCTGACTGAGAAATACTCCCAACTTCCGCTTTCACTGTTGCAAGGCCTATCTATCTCATAGGTTAACATGGGGACTGCCCTTAAATAACTTGTAAGTGCAGTTTCCCTTTGCGAGCAGATAGAGATTTTGAATTTGGGGTCTCTGAACTTACAATTTAAAAATCCAACTTTTAGTAAAGTTGGTTTTTAGATTGTCAGTTTGAAAATGCCACTTTTAGAAAGTGGGCATTTTCTTGCTTAAACCATTCTGGGTCTCTGCCTGCTTGTGTATTCCTTGTCGGGGACAGACAGACATGTGGCTGTTTGTAATCTCCACTAGACAGTGACACAAAGGAAGCTGGGGTGTAGCCTGCATATCCTGATCGGCCATCTGGGCTAGAGTGGAAGGAGGAGTGGTCATTTACACCTGAAAGGACAGTGCCTGCCCTCACACAATGCAGTCTCTAACCCCCTGGCGTGAGTCTGGAGCCAGGCCTGGGCAAGGCAGGACCTTGTGAAAAAGAGACTTTCCTTTTAAATTTGTGAATTTCAATTGCAGAAAGGGGTATAAGTAGTGGACCCAAAACCCCAGATTTTTTAATTGCTTTTGGATTCAAGAGGAACCTCTGCCAAGGAGAAGTGCTGAAGAGCTGGAGGAGGAGTACTGCCCCATTGCCTGTGACTGTGCTTTGCTGGGTTGGCCTGCAGTTGCTGCTTCTGCCTGAAAGAGGACAAAGACTGAAGTTTGTGGTATATTCCTGCTTGTGAATTGTTTCCAAGGGCTTTGACTGAGTTTGCCTCCTGTTTCAAAGTCTCAGGGCCATCAAAGACTTCCTCTGCCAGCACCTTGACTCTCTGCTGAGACTCCTACCCTGCCAAGTGGTGCCCACTCCAGTCCCTAGGCCCTTGAAAGGTGAAGCTGGTTGAACAGTGCAGGGAAAATGTTGATGCACTACCTGTAACACAGCTGTAAAAATGACGCACCACCTGCATCGTGGCTGAGAAATCAATGCACCACCTGCATCACTCTGAAAAATCGATGGATCACATGCATCGCGGCTGCAAAAACAACATAACACCCACTTATGGCTGCTGAAAATGACATATCCCCTCGCAGAGCGGTTCTCCTTCACTGTGCATCCGGAATTCGCACCCAACATCGTTGGGCATCAAAATCAACATGAACATGCCCGGATCCGAAGTGCCCATCCAGAAATCGACACATCGCTCTCCTGCAGGAGAGAAAAACAATGCTACCCAACCGGATAAGAAATGATGCACAGCCTGACTTGCGAGTAAGGAATCAACGCATCTCTGACTTTCCGATACCCGCTCGCCCTTGCCACTTTATTTTTTTCGCAAACCAGATACTTTGTGTAACATCAAAGTATCCATTGTTTTCTAAGGAGTAAAACTCTTTATTTTTAAAAAATCATAACTTTACTGGTGTATGTTGGATTTTTGTTGTTTTGGTCTTGTTTGATTTAGCTAAATATTGGCTATTTGTCTAAACTGGTGTGGTGTGGGGACCATTTTGTGGAGTTTTCACTGTATCTCTGTGTGTGTTAGTACAAATACATTACACATTGCCTTTGAGATTCACAAAGGCAATAGGTGGGAGTTTGGAAAATAGTGCCTGTACCTTTGCTTGTCTACCCGTGTCAATAGACATTGCCATCCTGTACGAGTTCTCTAATTGCCGCAGTACCTGCACCACATTGATGGCCAAAAAGAGGGTAATGGAACATATGCGGGCCATCACAAATGTAGATCCCCCATCCAGTAACTAGACACTTTTATGAGAAGCATGGTGGAAACAGTGCCCTTTTGTCTTTCTATGTTATTCAGCACATAGTACAAAGTCCCAGAGGGAGAATAGAATGTTACGACAGAGAAAACAGGAAAACAGGTATATCTTGGAGTTCGAAACTAAGACCTCCACAGACCTGAATGACGATGAGGAATTGGGAATACATTTATATGAGGAATAAGAGGGACATTATTTTTGTGTGGGCATTGCAAAAAAGAGTCAATACAATGTCTCTGGATGTAAAATTTGGAGATGAGGGTTATATTTTTATTATGGACTGCATTTTAAAAATATGTTGTCGTAATCACACTGGTGTTAGTGTGCACTGATATGTGTTTCAATTTTAATGTTGTATTTTTCAGGCAGGTGGCAGGGCTCCTGATAATTCACGGATTCCACATGCAGAATGGAACCTTCTTTTCCACACTCTTTTTGCTGTTAGAAATTTATTAGAGAAGTAAGATAAGTTTATTACATATCCAGTACCCCTAGAGTTAGTTTACACTTTCCTCTTGTATTATTTGTATTGCACTATGTGGATATTTATGATGCATTTACTTAAAATAGACATATGAACTATGCCGGTTAGTACTCGAGATTATAAATATATATTAAGTAGTAGATTGCAACTATCAGGAATTTTTTTTGATTTTTTGCAGATTTTTGACGAACTTCAAGTATGACAATACATGTAATATGACAGACTGACAATATATTTAAAGATGGCCACCATAAAAGGGGGGAACGGGTAAAGTCCTTTGTTTATGTTTCATTTTGTCTCATGTTTAAAATGGGAATGCAACATGGTGGAATTTATGTGATCAAGCCCATCTGTAGGGTGAAACGTGCCATCTTCGTGTTGCAGTAAAACTGCTTGCACTACTTTCTTGAGTGAGTGTCTTACTTTCTTAATTGGAGAGTGCAAGTTTCCAGCCAGCGTGCGCCACTGGCTAGGGCGCTCCAACCCCCACAGGTATCAACTCCAGCAGGAGCTCTTGTGATTTTCATATATATATATATATAGAGCTTTTTCTCTGCCAGAACGAGCAATTTTCTAAATAAATAAATGCCAGCAGAGTGACCTCTGAGTGCAGTTTATGTCTTTTCTGGATAAGTGAGAAAAGGAAAGAGTCCTTTGTTGATTTAATTCGGATTCCCCAGCTGAGAAACCAGCACCACCAAATGAAAGGAGAAAAGCGTGCCATAAGATGCCTTGACAGGGGACACTCTTTTGAAGATGTGTATATATATATATATATATATATATATATATATATATATATATATTCACTGGAAAAAACAAAGGTTGCAAGGATGGTATGGTTATCAAATAGAATTAAAAAAACATAGACAGTCATTTGAAAAAGCCAAAGGTTACAGGGACGTTATAGTTAGGTTCTGAATTTACTTGAACAAAACCATAGAAATTCACAGTAATAGTTGGTGCTATTTCAAGTAACTATGACTCACACATTTGCCAATATGTTTGACTGCAACTGAACTTCTTTTTCCTTTTGTGTTTCTCCTTTGTGGTCACTTTGAATTGACTTGCTTATGTCAACTGTTTTACTTATCATTTTTAGGGTCGAGTGCACAAGCACTCTGTCCCTGTTGTAATCTCTCTTTGGGCTTTTTTTTCACACAGTGCGATCGGGCTGGGTTTCATAACGCGATTATGCGTGTTTTTTTGGCTTTCAAATTTAGCGTGATCGCGCTGTGTTTTACATAGCGCAATCACGCTTGTTTTTTTCTTTCAATTTGTGTGGCAAGAAAAGTCTGGTTAGGAGTTTACAATGCCAAGAGCTCTAGCTCGAGCAGATCCGAGATCCGTTGCATTGCAAATTCTTGTTTACTTCTGTGTCTCTCCTTCGCACTCGTGCTTATGGCGCTTTGAATCGGCTCGCACTGCCGTCACCCAGCTCCTCTCTTCCATCCCTCAGTTTCCTCCTCTTGTCTGCCGTCCCCACCGCCCCTCCCACATAGTTGCTTCTCATACTTTTCCACAAGTTTATTTCAATTGTTTTCACAATGCCATCATTTGTTAGTGACCACCTTTTTTGGTTCGGTCTCTTTTCCACGCATGTCGGTTTGTAGTGCGTTTTCTTCTTCAAAAGAACTCCTTCCCCATGATTTGTCGTGTTAATTAGCAACTTATCAGAGTGGTTGTTCATAACCAATTGCTGCTGGCTGTCAGAGTGAGTTTTGGTGCTCTTAGTTCACAGGTGTCCTTAATAGCAGCTATGGAAGTACTAATGTCAAATCTCAATTTATTTTCCTTTGTAGTAAACATTGCTTTCTCTACTTCTCTAGTGAACAAAAATCTGCACGTTTAAATTATTCCCTTTCATGATCCCCGCTGGGGTCACAGAGTGAATAAGTCACACTAGAATTTTTCAATTTGATCGTGTAAAATCACGGACTGTATTGACTTCAAACACAAGCGCATCATGTTCAGTTTGCTGAGGTAAAGAGTAGTTTCTAAAAAGCTTCATGTTTCCAATGGCCAGACATAGTGACCTCCTCAGGAAGGCAACATAAATTAGCGGGAAAAGAGTTTACAGTAAATAACAAATTCTCCCCCTATGCAGCTAAATAGCTGTAAAATAACTGTAGTTAGTAGCCCTGCTTTGAAGACAGAAGGAATGCATATGTACAGACACTGTGGTCTCACCAAACACCCGTAAAAAAAGTTCACTGGGTTGACCTCTATCAATTAATTTATTTGCTGCTTTTGCAAAATGCCACAGAGGTAGGCAGGCTGTACTCAAAGCTATGATGGAACAACATTAAACCTATTGTACGGATGACACAGATGCGTCATTGTTGCAGAGATGTGAATTAGTCATTTATGGTGATCTCCTATCCTTAAGCAATCCATCCGCACAGTTCTTTTTGAAGTCTCAAAGACACCATGCGTTGCCACTGTAAAGAAGTTCAATGACATAATGGACATGCTACAGATCGTTCTGAAGTTCAACGTTTGCAGGTCTGTAGCAAACTTGCACATGATGCAGACTCGCTCTTTCATCCTTCCAAGGTCGATAAAAAGGCACTCCATTCAGCGGCTGTTAGTCCCCGTTTGCTTTTTGGTGTCTCTTGCATAGTACGTGCTACCCGACGCCAGAAGGGTCACGAGGGGAACACCAGCAACAGAAAATAAAAAAAACAACTTAAAGCACCTTATCAATTTTCTTGTTTCCACAAGATTTCCTTCACATAGCCCCACAGCAGCCAATAGGAGACATGTTAAGGGTAAGGGTGGAAGACAAGTCAATCCTGTGATGTGATGGATAGCCAAAGGGTGCACAAGGACCCTTTCACTACCTCCAGTATTTTTGTGCAATGGCGTCCAATCTACTGAGGAGTAGCTCTATTTAGAGAGCTACTAAGAGGGAAAACTTCGGCAGTAGGAGCTATAAATAACTGTTTAGCATTTTAAGCCTCTTTTGCTTTCTACTAAATTACCACAATTAGTGGTGCTCTGCCAGTAGGCATGCATGACCTCACATGGAGGATGGTTGTCTCTTTGACTCGGTCTCTTGGGCACCAAATTAGACATCTCTCTTCCCACCCAACATTTGAAGCACTGCCCCATTTCCCTTCAATTCCCCATTCTGGAGGGTTCACAGCCAGCAGTTACTGCTTGCAAAATAGGCTTGCCTATCAAATTAAAAAGCAATCTGTGGGTGTGACCCGCTTTCAAGAAAAACATTTTAAATCCATGTCATACGACCGTTTATAATGCCCCCAAATTACCAGATTAGAAATCATAGGAATCTGTAAGGACCACATCCCAGCAGCATGAGCCAGCTGAATAAGGATGCAGAAGAAAGCCAAGCACGATTCATGTTAATGATCCAAGCCATTATTCGGGACACATCTATTTTTTAGCCCCCGGTGTTTTGCTAAAAACGTCTCCTAAGCACAAAGAGAAGAAATAATACAAGTAGCTAGCTGAATGTGTGTTGCAGAAGGATTGGATGTCTTCATGACTGGCTCAACGATGGTAGAGATTAGAGTATAAGCTGAGATTCGAAAGGTTAAAAGTTCGAATCCAAGCGGGTCCAGTCTGCACATCATCCTTTCAGGGTCGGTAAAGTGAATAGCAACGAGTTTAGTAATATATTAATACTTGTCGTCAGCCCTTACAAATAAGGCAAATGGTAGATTGTATAATTATATGGTCACACTACATTACTTTTTTGTGTTTTTTTTCTTGGGGTTATGCCCTTTACGGGGTAACAATATGGTTGCACGACCATGTTTCTTATCAATGATAATTTTGTTATGGTGTTATGAGCATTGCAGTCTAATTTTCTAATAAAGGTTGATATGATAATTGTATATGCTTTAATAATCTATCCTTATTACAATTATGACGATGATTCAGGCCAGTTTAACATCTTTATTACACTATGGGGGTCATTACAACATTGGCGGTAAAAGCCGCTTACCGCGTCGGCGGAATTCCGCCACAGCTATTATGACCCACATCTCGGAATCCGCCGAAATTCAGACACCCACACAAGTCTGCCACACCAAAGGTCAGTGATAAACTGGCGAAAACAATTCCTCCACCGTCATGGCAACAGAAACACGCCCATGCTATCACGACCCACGAATCCACGCGGCGGTCTTTCAACCGCAGTATTCCATTGGCGGTACACATCGCCGCGCTCAAAATACACACACATCTCCAAAACACCGCCACATTGGACAATTCGAAATACACACACCTGATACACATACTCACACCACTCCCACACACCCAATTCAATATAAAATTCACACCCACATCACCCACAAACCCCTACGACCACAATTCACAGACGAAGGCCAGAGAGACAGAGAGCATAGCAACTGAGAACCCCACCACACAGAGGCACACAACAACATCACCCATACAACATTACACGCACAATACACCACATACCACTACACATCACCACACACATCAACACTTACACCACCCCACACATCACCCACACCACCCCATGTCACGGCAAAGACACCCCCGTCTTTCCGAGGAGGGGCTCAGGGTCATGGTGGAGGAAATCCTACGGGTAGAGCCACAGCTATTTGGCTCACAGGTGCAGCACACATCCATAGCCAGGAAGATGGAGCTATAGCGCAGAATAGTGGACAGGGTCAACGCTGTGGGACAGCATCCAAGAAATCGGCAGGACATCAGGAAGAGGTGGAACGACCTACGGGAGAAGGTGCGTTCAGTGGTCTCCAGGCACAACATCGCGGTACAGCGGACTGGCGGCGGACCCCCACCTCCTCCCCTACAACTAACAACATGGGAGGAGCAAGTCTTGACCATCAGGCATCCAGAGGGCCTCAGAGGAGTCGGTGGAGGAATGGACACTGGTAAGTCAAATCTTAACTATCACATCCCCCACCCTACCTGCATGCTATCACACACCCCCACCCTCACCCCCACCCCTATCACTCAAACTCCTCACTAATGTACTAATAACACAAACCACTCATCCCAACACCAAGCCCTGCATGACACAACTAAGCATGGTCACCCATCACCAAACCATGCTCACTGCACACACCCATAACAACCCCCTAACCATCATCATACAAACCCACAGACAGGAATGCTGGGGTACACAAACACCCACCCATTGCACACTATTACACACACAGATGCAATAATCATGCTCTTATATCCCTGCAGGACCACTAAGGAACGTCACCACACCGGAGGGTCCAGACAACTCCACTCCACCCACAGAAGAGGCCCACAGTGACGACAGCAGCTCTGCCCTACTGGATCCTGATGACCAGCCCGGACCATCGTGGGCCTCGGGACAGTCGGTTCCCCTTGCACAGGCACAGCCCAACACTGACCTTCCACCCTCTGGTAACACCAGCACAGCACCCACCCAGCGGGCCCATACCTCCGTACCCAGGACACGTCAATCAGTGGTGTGTCCACCACTACAAGGAACCCAGGATAACCCACCACCCCAACAACAACAGGGACCTGGGGGCAGTGGCAGTGGCAGTGGGCACACAGTCCAGGGGACGGAGGCACAGGAACACAGGGGAACTGGGAGGGCTGCTGTGCGACAGGGGGCGGACAGGCCAAGGGAACCCACTCTCCACAAGGCCCTATCCTCCATTATGGGAGCATACCACCACTCCCAGGAGACGATGGCGACGGTCCTGGCCAAGTTTCAGGAGACCCAGCGCCTGCAGGAGGAGCAGTATTTGGGGTTCAGGGAGGAAATCAGAACCATCAGCTCCGCCCTGGGCACCATCGTAGGGGTGCTGAAGGACATACAAAAGACCATGAGGGACACCGTGGTGCTCCAAGGGGCCCCTGACACTAGCCTGGACAATGAACTGCCCACCACCTCCGCTGGCGCTAGTGGACAGGACGCCCCGCCACAGGACCACCACACCAGCACCCCACCCCCTGCAGACGGACAACCACCACGCAAGCGGTCCCTGAGATCCAGGAACAGGACAGAGCAATATGGCAAGACCCCCGCCAGGAAATGAGACCACCCTGATTGTCCTTCCACTGTCCCACTTTGTTACCCTGTCCATACTTAAACTGCCCCAGCTCCACTTCCTATGCCCATATGGGCAGTGCACCTGTGTGACCAATGGACTGGACTCTGCCATGGACATTCCTCCACCGTCCCCCATCACCATATTACAACCCCCCTCCATTTTTGAGCACTTAAATAAACACCCTTGAACCACAAAACAATCTGGAGTCAGTCTGTGATTTGGTAAATATGTATTATCAATGACAGCGTCAAAATGCGTTACCAGTTGTAAAGCCAACATACCTATGTCACACATCACAAGTCCTTGAAGGATGCAAGCAGATGACACACGTTGGTAACCACACCTGTGAAACCGTAATGGGAAGGTACAACTCAGTGACCAAATACTGCTATGAAATGACAGACAGGATAGAGGTAGAAGTGTGAAAGTGAATGTAATGGTAAAAAAAAAATGTTCTCACCTGTGTGTCACTGGAAATATTGCTGTATGACTGACTCCCTGTTGTCGATGTCTTCTTCCTCAGCTTCCTCCTCATCACTGTCCACAAGCTCCACAGGCTCCACAGCTGCCACAACACCGTCATCTGGACCATCCTCCTGCAGAAAAGGCACCTGGCGTCGCAAAGCAAGATTGTGAAGCATCGAGCAGGCGATGATGATCTGGCACACCTTCTTCAGTGAGTAGAACAGGGAATCACCTGTCATATGGAGGCACCTGAACCTGGCCTTCAGGAGGCTGAAGGTGCGTTCGATCACCCTCCTAGTCTGCCCATAGGCCTCATTGTAGCGTTCCTCTGCCCTGGTCCTGGGATTCCTCACTGGGGTCATTAGCCAGGACAGGTTGGGGTAACCAGAGTCCCCTAATAGCCACACACGGTGCCTCTGGAGTTGACCCATCATATAAGGGATGCTGCTATTCCGCAGGATGTAGGCGTGATGCACTGAGCCAGGGAACATAGCATTTACCTGCGAGTTGTACTGGTCTGCCAAACATACCATCTGTACATTCATCGAATGATAACTCTTCCGGTTCCTGTACACCTGTTCACTTCTGTGTGGGGGGGGGGGACCAGAGCTACATGGGTCCCATCAATGGCACCTATGATGTTGGGGATATGTCCAAGGGCATAGAAGTCACCTTTCACTGTAGCCAAATCCTCCACCTGAGGGAAAACTATGTAGCTCCTTATGTGTTTCAGCAGGGCAGGCAACACTCTGGACAACACGTTGGAAAACATAGACTGGGACATCCCTGATGCCATGGCCACTATTGTCTGAAAAGACCCCCTTGCAAGGAAATGGAGCACTGACAGCACCTGCACGTCAGGGGGATTCCAGTGGGATGGCGGATTGGTGACATCAGGTCTGGCTCCAACTGGCTACATAGTTCCTGGATAGTGGCACGGTCAAACCTGTAGGTGATGATTAAATGTCGCTCCTCCATTGTCAACAGGTCCACCAGCGGTTGTTACACCGGAGGATTCCGCCATCTTCTCAAATGTCCCAGCTGACGGTGCCTAGGAAGGACATCAGCGACCACAGAGTCAACAAAATCCCAGGTATGTACCCACAGATACACAGAACACGACACCAAAGACAAAACTCTTCCTGTATATGTGTCGAGTGTAGTCCTAGGTATGTGTGACGCAGTAGTTAAAGAAGCCATGTGGGCCCCTGAAATGGCAGCTGCCTGACTTCTAAACTGGGACAATGGGATGTGAGGTATCTGCGCTGGCGTTGTACACCGTCGCGGTAGGCGGTCGTAGACCGCGGTGTAATGCTGCATTGGTTAACATAGGACCCTATGGGTCCCAGGAGCCAATGATGAAGTGCGCCGGCGGTGATGATACACACCGCCGCAGACGGCACCGCCATTTTCTATCTGTTCAATCACTCGATACCTGATCTTCGACAGGAGAGGACCTACACTGCAAGTGCTGCTGTGACCTGGGTCTCGAAGAGACAATGGCTGCTGCGTCTGGGGAAAGGGCCCCTGCCTTCACTGCTCAGGAGTTGGAGAAGCCAGTAGACGGGGTCCTCCCCCAGTACACGCTACTCTACGGTCCTCCAGACCAACAGGTAAGTACACAGGGAGCACGTTGTATGGGCTATGCCTGAGTGGAGATGGCTGGTTGTAAGAGGGAAGGGGGCAGAGTTCAGGGAACATGAAGGACTGTGAATGCATGTGCCACATGGCATGGGTAGGGATGGGGGCCACTCACATCGACGGTGCAGTTGGAAATGACTTCTCTTCTTCCCCTGTGCATGTCATGTAGGTCAGCGCCCACCAGAAGTAGGACATTTGGCGTGCCATCGCCAAGGACGTCCGGATGCTGGGGGTCCACCAGACACGGGGCACCCACTGCCGGAAAAGATGGGAGGACATTCGCCGCTGGAGCAAGAAGACGGCGGAGGCTCAGCCCGGGATGGCCTCCCAATGTGGGAGGGGTGCCCGTCGCCCCATGACCCCCCTGATGTTCCGGATCCTGGCGGTGGCCTACCCGGAGTTGGATGGGCGCTTGAGGGCATCACAGCAGACACAAGGGGGTGAGTACACCCTCATTCTGGGGACTTTGCACGCAGTTGAGGGGTCTGGGTGTGGGAGGAGGGCTGTGGGTTTCCCTAGGCCAGGGCGACTTACGTAGGCTAGGCCCCTCCGTAATGCAGGCCATGTGCCACTCCACCCCACCTCAGTAGAGGGCCAAGTACAGGTATACATGCCACTGTGACATCCATGTGTGCAGATGTCCACCATAGCCATGTAGGCCATATCCCAGGAATTTCATCTGTAGAGGCCAAGAGCACGGCGTAGTGCAGGGGGCTGCTGTGTCTGTATTGTCCACTAACGGTAGCGGTAAGCCATGCACTTAACCTGTCTTTCTTCTGTCCCCCGCCCCTTTTTCTGCTCTCCCTGTTCTTTTGTGCATCAGCATCATCAGGCGGAGGTACAGTGGCACCGGAGCACGAGGGAGCTGCATCCCACATGGCCCTGGAGGGCCACACCACAGACTCAGAATGCACCAGTGGGACGGAGGGCGAGGGGAGCTACACGTCGGTCACCAGATCACCAACCAGCGACACAGACTCGTCCGCCGATGGGAGCTCCCTTGTGGTGGCGGCACCATCTGTGCCCCCCAATTCTACAGGTACAGCCGCCACCTCCCCTACCAGCACCGCCCTCCCAGCAGCCCCTCAGCATTCGCCCCGTGCCCGCTCACCCAGGAAGGTGGGCATCACCTTCGCCCCAGGCACCTCAACTTCTGCCCCTGTCACCCCTGCTGCCCTCAGTGAGGAGGCCATTGACCTCCTCAGGTCACTCACTGTTGGGCAGTCTACCATTGTGAATGCCATCCAGGGTGTAGAAAGGGAGTTGCAACACACTAATGCATTCCTGGAGGGCATTCATTCTGGTCAGGCTGCCCATCATCGAACCCTGCAATCTCTGGCCTCAGCACTGATGGCAGCCATTGTCCTTGTGTCTAGCCTCCCCCCTCCAACTTCCTCCACCCAGACCCAATCCCCTGTATCCCAGCTTATCCCAAGCACACCATCAGACAAGCATGCATACACCTCAACACACAAAAGTAGCTCAGGCAAACATAGGCACCACACAACCCACAGGCACTCACACAAGCATCACCCACATACAGACACAGCAACATCCACTGCCTCCACTGTGTCCCCCTCCTCGTCGTCTCCCTCCTCCCTCCCAGTGTCGTCTACACTCTCACCTGCATGCACTACATCTACAGCCACTAGGACTCGCACCAGAACACCCAGCACCACACCCCACTCACCTGCACTCACCACCCCCACTACCATTTACACGTCCCCTGTGTCCTCTCCCAGTGTGTCTGTTACGCCCCCTCCCAAAGTACACAAACACGGGCACCCACACACCCAACATCCATCCACCTCACGACGGCCTCCAGTTCCTGCACCTGCACCCAAAACACCTAAAGTGACACCTCCTACAACCACCTCCTCTTCCTCCACTCCCAGACCCCCTCCAGCTACCCATCCCAGTGTTCGTCAGAAACTCTCCCTCAGCAACGTTGACCTTTTTGCCCCCACCCCCACCCCCACCCCTCCAATTCATAAGTCCCGTAATAGCGCCTCAGCCAAAAAGACTCCAGTACCAGTGGTGAGTGTTACAGGTTTGTAGAGTGCACCGGCCACCAGGGCAGGCAGTGTGACAAGGAGCCAAAACACTGCCAGTCCACCCCCTGTAAAGCATCTCAAGTTGGAAAGTGGCCGACGGGACAGGGTGAAGACTCCTGGCGGCAAAAGTGCTCACAAGGGTCCCAGGGGGATTGCAGAGTCAGCTGTGACTCCTCCAAAGGTGGTGAAGTGCCAGAAGAAGTCTACACAGTCTGGTAAGAGCAGCACGGCAGAGAAGGGCGCCATCCTCCCCGGCGGCCGGAACGCCACCGCCAGGCCCGTCGTCACTGGTCAGGAGACCACCGCCAGAGTCAGTGCCCAGGAGGGCAGGAGTATCGTCACTGGTCAGGAGATCACCGCCGGAGTCAGTGCCCAGGAGGGCAGGAGTATCGTCACTGGTCAGGAGACCACCGCCGGAGTCATTGCCAAGGAGGGCAGCAGTATCATCACTGGTCAGGGGACAACCGCTTGAGTCAGTGCCCAGTAGGGCCCCGGCTGCCACAGCCCTGCTGGGCAATGAGTGACCGTCATGCCACACACCAATGCACAGGTCAGAGACCGCCATGGCAAAGCACCGCTGAACAAGGAAATCACCGCCATGGTGAAGACCACTGAACAGGGCAAAGCACCGCTGAACAGGGCAGAGCACCGCTGCACAGGGCAGAGCACCGCTGCACAGGTCAGAGACCGCCATGGCAAAGCACCGCTGAACAAGGAATTCACCGCCATGGTGAAGACCGCTGAACAGGGCAAAGCACCGCTGAACAGGGCAGAGCACCGCTGCACAGGGCAGAGCACTGCTGAACAGGTCAGAGACCGCCATGGCAAAGCACCGCTGAACAAGGAATTCACCGCCATGGTGAAGACCGCTGAACAGGGCAAGACACCGCTGAACAGGGCAGAGCACCGCTGAACAGGGCAAAGAACCGCTGAAGAAGGAAAACACCGCCACATCAAGCTTCGTCATCCCATGTACAGCTGGGACAGTGACGGAACAGGAACCGTCACGGGGAGCCTAATGCAGTCTGGGTACCATTCCCCCTCCAGAACCAGTGGAGACTGTTATCCACTTGAGAGACTGTGGCTTTGCACTCCCCAGGATGGAACAGTGGGCAAACCAACCACTGCAGAGACTTGAGAGACTGTGGCTTTGCACTCCCCAGGATGGTACAGTGGGCAAACCAACCACTGTAGAGACTTGAGAGACTGTGGCTTTGCACGCCCCAGGATGGTACAGTGGGCAAACCAACCACTGCAGAGTTTTGAGAGACTGTGGCTTTGCACTCCCCAGGATGGAACAGTGGGCAAACCAACCACTGCAGAGACTTGAGAGACTGTGGCTTTGCACTCCCCAGGATGGTACAGTGGGAAAACCAACCACTGCAGAGACTTGAGAGACTGTGGCTTTGAACTCCCCAGGATAATGCAGTGGGCAAACCACCCACTGTATACACTTGAGAGACCGTGACTTTGCACTCCCCAGGATTGAACAGTGGGCAAACCACCCACTGCATAGACTTGAGAGACAGTGGCTTTGCACTCCCCAGGATTGCACAGTGGGCAAACCACCCACTGTATACACTTGAGAGACTGTGACTTTGCACTCCCCAGGATTGAACAGTGGGCAAACCACCCACTGCATAGACTTGAGAGACAGTGGCTTTGCACTCCCCAGGATTGCACAGTGGGCAAACCACCCACTATATGGACTTGAGAGACTGTGGCTTTGCATTCCCCAGGATTGTACAGTGGGCAAACCACCCACTGTATGGACTTGAGAGACTGTGGCTTTGCACTCCCCAGGATTAAACAGTGGGCAAACCACCCACTGTATGGTCTTGAGAGACTGTGGCTTTGCACTCCCCAGGATTGAACAGTGGGCAAACCACCCACTGGAGAGACTTGAGAGACTGTGGCTTTGCACTCCCCAGGATACATCAATGGGCATGGATCCCCCTCGTGGATCTGGCATCGTGCACTCATCCGGCTGAGGTGCCCCCCCTTCACTTCCCCCTGAGGTACCTGTTGTATTTCTATCTGATGCCCCTGCAGTGTTCTCTCTGTTTTGATCTGGTATCGAGTGTGGGCCTCGCCCATGCATTTTGGGCCCAGTGGTCCACGGACTATAAATGGTGCAATACCTGGACTACTATTCTTGGTGTATATTTTGTTAATAGTGTATATATGTATATTTTTGCGTACTGCATTTTAATATATTACAATGGTTACACTCATTTCCTTTTGTCTTTGCATTCTTCCGGGTGGGTTGGGGGGTGTTTCTATAATGTATAGATATGTATTAGTGTGTGTGTTGTAGTGGGTGAGGGTGGGGGTGTTGCGTGTGTGTGTCCCTGTTTTTTGCCTCCCCTGTGTCGTAGGTGCAGTACTCACTGTGGTCTTCACTGCTGGCGTTGGTGCTCCTGGTACAGGAGCAGGAAGACTATCGCAGGTAGGATTTGGAGTTCCGGGTCCATGGTGTCCTCGTTCCTCGTGGAGTGTGCAGAGGTGAGCGTTTTTCCTTCAAAATTCCTGTTTCCGCCGTGTTTTTATCCGGGGTGAATCCGCCCCAGAAAAGGTGGCGGATTGGCCTGTCATAATAGTGTGGGCGGTACATTGTCCTCCGCCTGTCTGTTGGCGGTGACCGCCACGCTGTTTGTTTGTACAGCCGTCGCGGTCAGAGTGTTAAAGTGGCTGTCTTTGTTGGCGGTTTCCGCCATGGTCGTAATTGCTAAATTTTTACAGCCGGCCTGTTGGCGGTCTTACTGCCACTTTAACACCGACCGCCAGGGTAGTAATGACCACCTATATGTTGTGCTGCATGGATCTAGGCCTTCAAGAGTCACATGCCTGTGAGTTATGTTTCACTGATATGTGACATGGAGGCACTGGACCCTCTTACATCACAAACTATTTTGCTACCGTACTTGTAACTATTGTGTTTCTTTCCAGCTTTCTGAGGTTTGAGTTACATTCCAATGGAATATGTAGTGGAGAATGAGTAGACCAAGGAGATTCAGGTGCAAAGTATTTTATTGGTGCTATTTACAAAGTGATAATGATTGTACAGTTACTTTGTTTGAAAGTTCTGTACAATTTGTAGTCTCCTGCGAAGTCCTGCGGCAGTGTTATGTAGTTCCTCCTCCAGATGTTCTGCACCATTGTCATCATCCTCCTCATTGGGGACATCTACCTGTTCTTCCCAGGGAACATTTGTCTGTATACATATATTTTGCAGGATTGCACAGACCAGTTTGATCCTACATACCAGTGGTGGCGCATACAACAGCTTCCTTCTGTCAGGGCCAGGCACCTAAACCTTGACTTCAGAAGCCCAAATGTTCTCTCCACCACAATGTGTGTTCTTCTGTGCCCTTCATTATATGTACGCTCTTCCACCATTGTGGGATTGGCAAATGGAATCATGATCCAAGGCTGTATGACATAAACTTGATCTCTCATTCCTTTGCAGCCGAAGACGTGTGGGTAAAGCTTGACAGTGGTCTGATATATACCATGGCAGTTAGTTTTAGGTGGAGTGGTGACTCTGACTTGTTTCTAGTATAGTGTACGTTCATGTTTTGTGAAATGGTTTAATAGGTCTGTGTTAATGGACATGGCAATCTTGGGTTGTGGCTAAGGGACCTGGGGATTGTCAAATTAAATCCAAACTGATGGTTCAACCATTGCAAGTATGTGTTGTGTTGTCCATATTTGAGGCAGTGTCCTAATGTTGGTGGAACCTACCACCTCCTTGCACCACAGTGGTGTCATATGTAGAGACACCAGAGTAGCCCTACAAAGCCAAACTCAGGTCTCCCTGTTCCCATGTGGTACTATGCATGCAGTGCAACACTTACGCCCTCATCTCAACCCTGGTGGTCGGTGTTAAAGCGGCGGTAATACCGCCAACAGGCTGGCAGTTAAAAAAATGGTATCACGACCACCGCGAAAAATGCCAACACAGACAGCCACTTTAACACTCTGACTGCCATGGTGGTAGCAACAAACACAACCGCCAACAGGCAGGCGGAAGACAATGTACCGCCCACTGTATTATGAGAGGCCAATCCACCAGCTCTTCTGGGGCGGTACCAACACCATCAAAAGCACGTCGGAAACAGTACACAGAAGGGGAACCACTCACCTTTCGACACTCAACAAAGAACCAGGACGCCATGGAGCCCGAACTACAGGTCCTGCCGATGCTGGTGTATCTGCTAATACACCAGGAATATCAAAGAAGGCGGCGGCGATGACCACGGTGAGTACTGCTCCTAGCACACAGGGGAGGGGGGAGAGGAAAAAGAGTGTAACACACACTCAACACGCAACACTCCCACAACACCATACACACAAAAACATGCATCAACATTACATTTACACCCCGTAACCCCCTGGAAGAACACAAGGACAAAAGGAATTGAGTGCAAATAATGATATTTAGAAATATGCAGATAAAGTTAACAATTGTAAACAACAGTATATACTAATATTTACAATAAGTACAGAAGGCCGTACACTGTCCTTTGCAAAGGTCCGTGGCCCAGTGGGCAAAAAAACATGGGCGAAGCCCACACTTGACTCCTACCTCAAAACGGGGAGAACACTGCAGAGGCATCAGGTCGAAAACACACAGGCACCTCAGCTGGAAATTGTACTACGCCACTGCTCCTGGAAGGGGCAACATGCCCACTGCTTGGTCCTGGGAAGTGCAAAGCCACAGTATCTCAAGTCTCTCAAGTGGGTGGTGTGCCCACTACTTGGTCCTGGGGAGTGCACAGCCACAGTCTCTCAAGTCTCTCAAGTGGGTGGGTTGCCCACTACTTGGTCCTGGGGAGTACAAAGCCAAAGTCTCTCAAGTGGGTGGGTTGCCCACTGCTTGGTCCTGGGGAGTGCAAAGCCAAAGTCTCTCAAGTGGGTAGTTTGCCCACTGCTTGGTCCTAGGGAGTGCAAAGCCACTGTCTCTCAAGTCTCTCAAGTGGGTGGGTTGCCCACTGCTTGGTCCTGGGGAGTGCAAAGTCACAGTCTCTCAAGTCTCTCAAGTGGGTGGTTTGCCCACTGCTTGGTCCTGGAGAGTGCAAAGCCACAGTCTCTCTAGTGGATGACATGTTCCAATGGTCCTGAAGAGGGCTTAGTGCCCAGTGTGACTCATTGTCCAGAAGGCTGCCAGTTGGATGCTATATCCCACCACACTCCTGGAGGAGAGTGGCTTTTGCAGGTGTGTTATACTTTCGAACAGGGAGACGGGAAGGAGTCACGAGTGATAAAGATTAAGGAATACAGTGGTGGGGAATTTTCTTTTTCATTACCTTACATTCCTTTGAAATGTGTTCTTTTCTTTTCTTTTGTGCAGTTGGCTATGGCCCTATTGTCAGGAGTATTCACTACATAGCTTTAAGGCATTGGTACTCAAAGTACAGCCTGCTGGCCACATGTGGCCCTCCCGACCTTTGCATGTGGCCCTCTGGTCAACAGCAGCACTAGGTTGCTCCTTACTCAACTCAGCAATAAAATATAATAAATAAACAGATAATAATTTATTTAGAGGTTAATTGATGTAGAAGAACGGAAGTAACTGGGGAGTCCTGCTTGTTTATCTATAGGAACACCTTCATTTTATTAAGACATCTTGCAGCAAAAGTGTAAGAACATGATAAAGGCTCTTCAAAATTCTAGCAGTATGTTTCATTAACATGCAGAAGTGTTTCATCTTAGTACAACAGATTAAAACAGTGCATTGAAACGTATTTATTTAAGGTGATAGTTTTCAAACATTAATTTAGAAACAGTTTTTCCCCCAAACTGACAGCAGTGCCAATAGTGAAATATGAGGCATGTCAGTTGTTATGTGCACTCTTTGAATGGCCTGGGTTCCTTTTCTACATGAACAAAATTAGAAATAAGTAATTAAACCGACAAAAGTGTTTTGTAAAGAACACATCCTGAAGACTTAAAATCTCTCCTTCTGTCTTCAACTAAATTAAGGAATTTCTTCTCAACATCTGTCAAACTGAAAGTCAAAATATTTCGGTAAGCAGAGACAGTATCCAATGTTGTGGTTGGTCTAAAGAACTATGCCTATCTCTTTAGGAGCAGGGGTGACAATTCAAATGCTCCAATGCAGGAATCTTTGAGAGAACAATATCATAATTTGAAAAATAATTCTGGAAAAGTCCGGTCCCATAAAGCAAACTCAACAAAAGACTATAAGTAACACCATTAGTCAAAGGAATGCCATTGTACATGATATGTTCTGCAGCTGATGCGGGTAATTGTGTGCAGATATAGCAATTCCTTGCATCCATTGTGTCAATGTATTCATTAATCAATTCAAAATAAGCATATGGAGAAATATATCCTCTAGATGTGTCTACATGTAATTCTTTGTCATCTTGTGTATGTAAATTATTATCTGTAGGACTCTGGGTTAAAGAGGTAATGCTAGGTTTGGGCTTAATTATTGTGGAAGATGTGGGTGAAGATAATCCTACAAGAAGAACAATTAGTACTACAGTTGTGACAATCAATACACCTACTAATACATATGTGTGCCCATTTGTGTTATTAGTTTCCATAAGCTCTCTAAAATCAGACCGCTGAGTGGAAAATAGCAGCAGCAGTCTTCTCTGTCTGTTTCCATCTGTGCAAATGGGAGAACAAAGTTCAACAAATATAATGTTGCTATTTACAAAATCTTCATGGGACTTCCATAGCCCAACTCGGTGTTCATCTGAATGACACCCTTCACTCCTTCAGCTGCACCAGGCCTTGGTGATCTTCTTAATTCCCTATCATTTTTTTTAAATGTCTCTGATATGTACACAGTTCAGAAACCACACTAATAACACATCTGGTCAGTCCATTCAGTGGTAAGGAACTTTCAAAACACAGCCCAACCATGAAGTTCAGTTCAAGGAGGTCCAGTTGCATTTGCACCGCTATCCTCAGAATCCCAAAATTCTCTCTCCAGCATTAGCAGCAAGTATGTCCATTCAGGTGAGGAGTACCTTTGGTGGGGTACGCCTGCTATTTTCGGCCTCCTCAGTGCAGAGCCCTCATCCTCACTGTCACTCAAGCTAGAATCCTCAGTATCCTCCGGAAGAGTCTAAGGTATGCATCCATGAGGCAGGCTCAGTGTTTCTCTCTCCTGCCTTCTTGGCCAGTCTTCTCCAGCTCCCACTTGTGTTCTCACAACACTAGGTCCTTCGTCGGGTGTGAATCTGACTCATTCACCACCAGAGGACGAGATTCGCTTCAACTGTTGATTCATCCAGACACCCTCAGACTGAACATGTGCTGTTTCAAGCTTGTGTCAGTCTCCAACAGCTTGTCTAACCTGCTCCCACTGTCTCCCTGTCACAGCAGGCCCTTCTCGGAGAGGTGCTGCCACATCATCAAGGAGGCACTCAAGTCTGTAATAATGGGAGGCATGAATCTATATGGGGAGACCTCCTCATTTGACAGCAGTAGTCATCACCACAATGACTTGGTAAGCCCCATGCCAACGAGGCTCTGATTATGTTTTCCTCACATGTTTCTTCACCAGGTCCCAGTCGCCGGGACTGAGGTCATAGCACTGCTCCTGTTGAGGCAAAGCTGTGGCTGTTCTGACCTGCTGAGACATAGAACACACCACATCAGCCAATCCTTTGTCGTAATCAAGAATCGTGTCATCTGTATTGTCCACAAGTGTATTGCCGGTACAGCTGGCAATCCCATTGCTCTGCCCATGATTACCTAATGGGGAGACAGTACTGTCCTCCAATCAGAAATACTGCAAAGACTCATCAACACAAGAGGCAAAGCATCAGGCCACTTTAAAGATGTCAAAGCACATAGTTTAGCTACTCTGGATTTCAGTGTGCCATTCGCCTGTTCCACTAGCCCTGAAGCCTGAGGTAAATAGCTACAATGTAATCTCTGCTCCAGTTGTAATTCTGCACACAAGAGTTACAGGACCTCATTGTTGAAATGAGTCCCTTGGTCTGACTCTAGACAAGTTGGGAAACCGAACTTGGGGATCAGTGCCCTCAACAACAGTTTAGTTATTGTGAGACTCTCATTTCTCCTGGTCGGGTAAACTTCAAATCAACATGAGGAAATGCACACAACTACCAGGACATAAAGCGACCACCTGATCTTTCCACGTGGCTCAGTGTTATTGCAATTCTTTTCCCTACATTCATCTGTTGGCATACAACACAGCTGTGACACAATCATCCTTCAGCCATCAATCTAAATCTGGGGTTAAACCAAGTCTGCCAGAACAATCAGACCATGGCATCTCTCCTTACAGTGGCAGAAGCATGGAAATATCTAGCCATAGGGGGTTCTGCCTCTGTAACTTCCTCTTGCATTCTCTTAACTTCTTCTCATGTATCAGCTGTAGGTAATAGAAAGTTGTAATTGGTCTCATCTGTAGTCTTGTTGGAATATTCACCACTGAATGTACAAGCTCTATGAGCACAGTATTTTGCAACTTCATCTACATACTTGTTACCCACTGTCACATAGTCATCTCCACTGCGTTGTGCAGGACATTTCACAACTGTAATCTGAGAAGGCAAACACAAAGGGAAACACCCGGAACAACGACTGCTAAACCACGAAGTCGTGGAAAACGAAAGCAAAACAACGGTTTCCTTTTCCACGACTTCCTGGTTTTCGTGGCTTTACCACGCATGTGTGAACCACGTACATGCGTGGTTAAGGCACAGATGACGGGAGTTGACGCGATGAAGGAGGAGGTAAGTTGGCCTGGGACTGGGGCTGTTTTTTTGGGGGTGCGGGCTCGGGTGATTAGGGTTTAGGAGGGGGGAGGGTGGATCAGGGTTTAGGTTTTAGGGGTGGGTTGGGAGTTGGGGTGCTTTAGGCTTTAGGGGTGGGGGTGGGGACTCGGGTTATTTTTAGTTTTTGGGGGTGGGGGCTTGGGGTGATTAGGGTTTGGGGGAGGAGGGTCAGGGTTTAGGTTTAAGGGGTGGGTTGGGGATTGGGGTGCTTTAGGTTTTAGGGGAGGGGGTTGGGGTAATTTTGGGGGTGGGGGTTGGGGTGGTTGTGGGGGTGGGGGATCGCGGTAATTTTTAGGGGTGGGGGCTGGGAGGAAGCATGCTGGAACCATGCATGCTGATCATTAATGCCTTTACCAGGAATGCCTTTACAATGAAAAATTGTTGTAAAGGTATTCGTGGTAGAGGCATTAGTGATACCAACAAGTTTGTTGTTCCGAACTCATTGTTGAGCCATGGGTGCTTGAAGTACTCGTGGTTTCAACATATAACCAACACAATATTTCAAGCAGCTTATTCATGCAATCCCCACTCCTTATCGGAGAGCCTGGAGAGGTCATGAAACCTGTGACCATAACTGTCCAAAATCATGAACCACGCCAAAGCCATACTGAGTATCAGTGAAAATCGTCACTTTCAGCTTTTCAGAAACACAGCTTGCTCTAGTAAGAGCAACGATTTCAGCAACATGTATGGAGATCACTTTATAAAACAAGAAGGTGTCAACTATGCCTTAATCTGTACAAACTGACTCAGGAAGTGGCTTGAATGTCTGGTCTTGGCTTGGTGCATAGTTCAGTGACATCTAGACAGTCATGCTCAATACCTCCCTCCTCTCCCTCAGCTTCAGGAAGGTGTAAAAGTGTAGCAGGATTTAAGGTAGCACAACGCTTTAGATTCACATTCTCTGCCACCAAAATAACTTATTCATAGTGGGTGAAACTACTGTTTGTCAAATACATTTTGGGTATGGGTCAACAATAGCTCAAGTGAGTGGGGCACAAACTCAGTGAGGGATGACCCATCACAATATTTCCACATTTCTTGATGTTGACACCCACCACTGCCACTGCTTTTAGGCATCCTGGCAGTGATGCTATGGGGTCAGGAGTAGCAGAGAAATAGGCCACAGGCCTTGGTGGGTTCCCATACATGTGTGTAAGCGCTGAGAGAGTGCAACTCTCACTCTCACTGCAAAAGAGAGCAAACGTTTCATTATAATAAGGCATTCCCAGTACCGGGGCATGACATGGACTTTCTCTCAACTCTAGAAAGGCAACCAAGTAATCATTATCCCAAGGTATTGGATCACACACATCCTTGTGTGCTAGCCTTTGTGCAGGCTTGGCCACTAAGGAAAAGTTGGGCAGCCACTGGTGACAGTAGCCCACCATTCCCAGAAACATTCTGACCTCTCTCTGAATAGTTTGCGGATTCATTTTCAGGATTGATGAAATCTTTTTTTGCAACATCTTCCTCTCTCCCTTTTCAATGTGGTGTCCAAGATACTGGATCTTTTTTTGATAGTACTGCAACTTATTTGGGGATGCTTTATTCAATTTTCAGCTAAGGGGTTCAACTGGGTAATAATATCTTGCTTGCAAGCTTCCTGGGTATCCAACTTCACCAACAGTTCATCGATATACTGCATGAGAACCGAGTTGCAGGTCATGACTACAGACTCAAGATTCTTTTTAAGGATCTGATTAAAATGGAGGGGCTCTCAGTATACCCCTGTGGGATTTGGAGACCATGCCAAAACACAGTTCTGAAACCAAAATGCAAAGTGGAACTTGTGTTCTTATGCAATGGTATGGAAAAGAAGGCCTGACACAAATCGATGTCAGTGAACAACTCAGCCTCACTTGGAATTTGGAATAAGATCGCAGTTGGACTAGGTACCATGGGACAGCAAGGAACACCAATGGTGTTTATTTTCCTCAAATCGTGGACAATGCGGTATTTACCCCAAGGCTTCTGTAAGCCCATAATGGGTAACATACATGGACTTCCCATTATTTCCTTCAAATTGCCTTTTTGTATCATAGAGTCAATCACTGGAGTAATCCCAGCAATTGTTTTGGGAGTCAGAATATGCTGTGGTGTTGCTGGGCATTCAACATTTGGTTTCACCTTAATTTTGACAGTTTCAACTCCCTTGATGTGAACTATGTCCTTTCCTGAAAAGTCCCAGATTTCAGGCTTCACCGTATCTCTGAGATCCAGTGGTAGCTCATCAATTTTCATCATGGGGAACAGTGCAACATAAAGGCCATCTCTCACCAATATAAAGGGAACCTCCTCATCATGAGTTTGTAATTTAACACCTCTCTGTGTACAGTAAATTGTACAGCTCAGTTTGTATAGGAGATCTCTTCCCAACAGACTTACTGGACTAGAATCACATAACACAAATTGGGGATTCTCTTCAAAGTATCCTATTTTGACAGGTACTCTTCTGCTACCGGGTTTGTAATTTTTTATTTGCGACTCCTACAACTTGGACTCTTTTTCCTGAGAGTGGTAGGTCTGGAACCTCCACTGTTCTAACAGTAGAGCCGGTAGAATCAGTATCGATCAGAAGCAATATGGGATGGTCCTTCACCTCACCATCTGCAAATGGACAACTCTAGTCTACGTCTAAGACTGCGCCAAGAATCTAATCTTCTCCCCCTCCTCAGGCACCATCATAAGGTTAGGTCAGAGCTGTAATCCTGAAAAGCTTCAAACAGAGAAAACTGTTGAAATACACACTGTATTTGAAAGAATTTTGATTCAAGTTCAGGACTTGATTTGAATTCAATCTGGGACCATTTGCATGTTGCTGTGGCACAATAAAGTTTTGCCTTCTCACTCTCTGTACATTCTGTGACTTACGGGGTTATGACCCTGGGGTTCAGTGAACCCTGAATTTTAAGGATTAAGATGAGATTCCTGCTTTCAGTGCCCAAACTTGTTGCAATAATGATAAGGATTCCTCTTTTTCAAAGTTATCACATCAATTCCAGTACTCGGTCAATTGGAAGATGTCTTCTACCTTGCTGTGGAAACCTGTTTCTACCTTGCATCACTGCCACTGCCTCCTGATACACTCTTTGCATCAGTTCTTAATTTCTGTTTGTTGTTTCCATTGCGGAGCACCAGCACTTAATTTTGAGGGCCGGCACTTAATTTTCTGCCTCAAGCATTTACTGCGAGGAAAAGACACATATGGGAATGTCAGAGGAAGAGAAAAACAAAAAAGCGTCATAATGGGAGGAAGCAGAAAGCTGCAAGAATGAGCTGAAAGGGCAGGGAGTGGCTTTAAATTGATTGACGAGGCCCGAGATGGCTTTAAGATTATGCTGCCTCAGTATTCCGTGTTCGCACATTTAATTGTAGCAGTCGCGTGTTTAAGTGTAGGGCTTTCGTCACCGGCACATTTTTATTTACAAGTTAAGCACTGCCTTGCATAGGATCAACATCCCTATACAAGGTGCTAGAGCAGAGAAATCCTAGCTATATTTTAGACCAAATAGTGGCTTTCACACTAGGTTGATAAACCGAACCGAAATTGGTTTGAGAAAATGTCATTAGCAATACGTCATAAACATCATCTGTATCAAAATGGAAATCAGTTCAACCTCAATAACCACACCAGTTTATTAAGAAGGCCCTGGTTGCTGGAATATCACAGCCATCATTCTCTGCCTTTTTGCCCAAAGTACTGGATGCCATCATTGGACTTACACCCCGCCACATCTGCTTCCCTCACACACTGCAAAAGCAGCAGGAAACAAAACAGGGGTTCTACCTCATTAGTGGCTTCCTACACGTCCTTGGTGCAATCGACTGCACACATGTACGCCTTGTGCCACCTGTTGCAACTGAACACCTCTAACGCAACAGGAAGCACACACATTCCATCAATGTGCAGGCCATTGTCGATCACCAGGGATTGATCACCAACATCGTGGCTAAATATCCTGGGAGTGTCCATGACTCATTCATCTTCCGTCACTGCACCATCAAGGAACACTTCCAGGATGTACGGTATGGCAATGACTACTTGTTGGCAAGTACAGAAACCTACTTATATACACATAGCACAGCAACCCTCTAGGACACACAACACATACACCACAACAGCAACATGTGAACAGGAACACACTGAGGTCGTGACATCGCTAGCCATGTTTCATAGGTCTGCATTGAACCTGTCACACATCTGAAATTAGTGTACAGTCTAATGTTAAGAGGTCAATGATCATAACATGTGGAGTGGGTTGCCTAAATGTCAACTTGCAAATTGTAAGTGTCCCAATGACGTTTACATTAATCCATTGCATAAGTCTCAAAGGTATGGGATGTCCAGGGTACATTGATATGAACGTGTTAACAAAACTGTTATTTTTAACCTGTGTATGGAACTATCATCTCACCCCCAGTGAAGACACAGGGACACTTGTATCACAAGTCACAATGCTAGGGAGGGCACTCTGTACTGCAAATCCCAAAACATACTGCTGACAAACGGTCAGCAGACAAACACTCGTTCAGCCAAGGAAAGAACACAATGCAGATGGTACATCCTAAAAGCCTAGGATGCGACATTATAACACAAAATAGTCACAGACAACACAAGACAACTACTGCCATGAAAGGTCATTTCAATAGGGCCAGCTACAGCAACATGATCCCATTCATTTTCTCTTGCAGCTGATCAGGGGTATGGCATCCAGCCATGGATAATGACACCTATTGGCAACCCGAGTACTGCAGCAGAGCGTGCCTACAATGACGCACATAGGAGGACACGCACCATAGTCGAGAGGACCTTTGGCATCCTCAAGTCAAGGTTCCAGTGCCTTGACATCACTGGTGGTAGCCTCCTATATTCCCCGGAGATGGTCTGTAAGATCATCCTAACATGTGCAATATTGCACAACATTTGCATCAAAAGGAACATTCCCCTCCTGGATCCAGAGCCATACATGCCTGAAGAGGAGGAGGAAGAGGAGGATGGTGGCCTGCAACATGAGGGGGAACTACAGAACACGGCTGCTGGTATACGCAGGCGGCAACATATTGTCAACAATTTATTTTAAATATAATCACCATCACCACTTTAATGAACTAATTTAAATAAACACCTATAATAATCACCATATCATGGTCTGGCTAATCATTTTTGCACACCTTCATCTTTACTTACTCAGAGTAAGAGTGTTGGCTCATGGAGCATTGCTGATATACTGATTAGGACACTGAAAATCCCAGAGCTAATGTGATGCGTAACATACAATGGTCACATACACACACACTGTAAATGACATATATCATGTACATTTCTCCTTTGAAGGCTAATAGCAGAGGACCACACCTATTTCACACATACATGTTGAAATCAAGGTCCAACGCAGCATATGGCACACAACTAAGACACCATCACTCAATAAGGGGAAAACAAGCCTCATACATGAGGCAGTCGATGTGCTTTTGCATCAGGAACAGGAATGTCTGACAAGACCCTTGACAGCAGTAAGTCCAACTGCATCCAGTATTTGCAAGGACTATCTGTGACCAGAGTTCCACAGAAGCAGAACATAGACAGCACAAGTGCCACTCATATAAGCAGCATTGTGCACATGACATTCCATGTACATATCAGCCCATTTCCTAACTCCTGACACACCCATGCACCTGATCACAACCCACCTGTCTGAAGAGGTCCCTGGAATACTAAGATGTATACCCTAATATTCCCTCCTCTTCACACACAGACTAACAATAGCAATCCAGTGTGCTACACCCTTTCCTATAGTATGCCATTGTCATAGCACATCTGACGGCATGGACGTCAGGTCAATTAATACACTGGCTTCTAGTTTCTAAGCCCTGTTAGCACCTGTAGATTGCTTCCCGTGTGAAAAAGTCTGTTGGCTATTAGAATGCAAATCTCACCTACAGGACTTGTGAGAAACAGATGCAGCCCACACCTGTGATCACCTCCATGCACACCACCCATTTCAACAAGCATTGCCCCTGCTGATGCCTGTAACAGCATAGGAGTTGCCATTATGTCAAATACACCGTTAAGCATTGATACTAATTAAGCCGTGTAACACAGCCCTTGGGCTCATTTGTCACCTTCAAAAAAACAGGACATACACAGTTTGACATGTCAACTGTCTAGTTCGTCCTCCAAACAGTCTGACTCCTTGTGATTGAAGGTGGGATCTGGAGGGTTTCAAGGACCTTTTGGATAGTCTCCTGGGGAATGTTTATCGTCTCGTCATCCATGTCATCAGGGTAATCTGGGACAGGCATATCCGCAGGAGATTCATCTTCCTCTGCAATGAAACAGGGTACAATTAGTGTGTCTGTGTTGTGGCATGAGTGATGTGACATGCCTGCCTTGTGATGAATTCACATTGTGATCTTGTTTCGTGTTCATTGCTCCAGTCCTTCAGATGGGCATTCTCCCAGGCCTATGGCCCACCTTGCATGTCACATGTATGTTATTGAGTTATTAGACTTGTCGGCATCATCTCTTCTAGGTGTTGGTTTTGCCCAAATAGAGAATTGCCACCTTCTTGTCCTACTCAACCCTCCGTCTACATCCATTCTCATGGTGAGACCTTTAACTGGCTGTGGGTGCTCTGATGGCACTGGCAGCACACTTAACAATCTGGACCTGCCCCAATCTCTGATCTTTCACATCCACTTAAATGTATTTGACATGTGGCATATCCTATGCATAGCAATGTTATGACACGATATGGATGTTGGCTTTGGTAATGTGTACTGCTGATGTTGGGGAATGTGTGGTACATTGGATTGCCCTGATTGTCGGAGCAGTGTCCTATTTTCTTCTCTGATTGTGCAGGTGTATTTCAGTGACCAGTTACATGTGACCCCCCCTTAATGCTGTTGTCTGAGCAGTATGACATTTGGGATGTTACATTGTGACCCAGGCACAGGATGGACCCTGACATATGCAGCATGGGTATGTCGTCAGTGCTGTGTAGCCTCTATTGTTTTTTACATTGGCTGATGTTTGCGACAACTATGGGCATTGACATTTGACCGGTACTGGGGCATTTGTCTTTTTTCAGGGGATTGTTGAAGTTGTCATCCTCAACCCTCTAATTTAGGTGTGTATGATTCATGGGGAGGTTACTGCCATTGGCTACTTGAGCTGCACACAGAGCGGAGGTGGTAGTGGCAACTGTTGTCGCAGTTACATTCCAGTTGTTGGTATGGCTAGAGGTTGTTAAGAGAGCCCTAGTTAATGTAGGGGGTATGGTGGCTGACGTGTGCCGGAATGTCAGTTTGACGTTGTGGCCTTCCCTCCTGGCGTGGATTTCCCTTTGCTCCATCGTTGGCATGGCAGCATGCCCCCATGGGACTGTTGTTGGTGTAGTGTAATGGTGTGCCCCAGCTTCTGTTTGTGCAGGCCAAGCCCCCATGCCGTGCCCCTTTACCCATTCCACTCCATGTATATGATGACTTCCATGCATTTTGTGGTCAGTATCCCCCCTGCTTATGGTTAACATTAGTGCATTTCGATTCCCCATGCGACTTACCGTGCATGTGGGTTGTCTCCTGGTAGTCTGTGACGATCTCCTCAGGGATGACGGCAGCGACCATGTCCTCCATGTGTTCCAGGGCCTCCTGGTGTGCTGGACTCCCACCTCTAGTCTGCAGTGCTGTCTTCCTGTTCCTGGCCATCTTTTCCTGTGTCCTGCGCTTGCAGTCATGCCAGCATTTCTTGCACTCGATGACTGTTCTGCGTACTTCAGCCCCACTGTTAATCTTGTCAACAATTTTTGCCATGTAGCCTCTCTCCTACTGATGGCAACTTTGAGGTGACAAGCAGTTGGTGCTGGTGTTCCGTCACCTCTTTCACCAGAATTTCCTGCTCCTCTGCACTGAAGCGACACTTTCTTTTCTTCTTATAAGTGTCCTGGTTCTTGTGTGGGTCCTCCTGGCTGGTTCCTGGTCTGTTGTCATCTTCCTGGGGTCTGTAGTGGCATCTGGGATCCATTTTGGCTCTCCTCTGATGAAATGGCAGTGTTTGCGGGGTTTTTTGATGCTATTGCGTCAAAAAACGGCGCATATCCGGTTTGCGGTGTCGTAAATCGACCCACAGTCATTTCCGCCGCGTTAACGTCGTTTTGCTTTACGACTTGACGCTGCGGTGTGCGTCAAAAATAATGACTCCCATCTGTGGTTTGCGCCGCCGTGTGGCAAAGTATAAATTTGACGCCCGCACAGCGCACCAAAATGGCGCTAGCCGGCGGTAATAATTTTGACGCAAAACTGCGCCGGCGCGGTTTTGCATCAAAAAGTATAAATATGGCCCATACTCTCTTGTAAGGACAAAATAATTTCATCAGCTTAAGTTAGCATGGACAAAATATAGGGCTTACATATGATGGTGACCATTCAATTAGTCACATTTTCATAAACATAAGATTATTATCTAATTAATTCACACATTAAACTGTAAGTATAATTACGTAAAGACTCAACATTTTATCTGTAATTTCTCTGCTTCCACAAAGGCTGACTCTGTCCACCTCCTCTCTCTATGGCTTTCATTTGTGCCACCATTTGTTTCTCTTTCAGTCTCTTCTGCTTAATCACCAATTTATCGCTGCAATATTTTGTATATCTCAAAATGTCATCAATCAACTTATTTTGCCAACAAGTCAAATGCTGCTGAATCTTCAAACTAATCTCAGATCTCAATCTCATCACAAATTTAGACACCAAATTTCACTCTCATCAAACACACACACTGTAGCTGCCCTGCAATGACTAAGTTCTATTTAGCTCTACATCATATTTTTGAGCCAATTCAACCAATTTATCATGTGCTTGTCCCTCACACTTTGCGACATCCTTACAAAAAAATATAAGTTCATTCTCTTGGTAGGTATCCAATCGGGAAAAAGCAGTATCCCCTGAAATCATTTCATTTAGTTCTAACTTTAGTTTAATCTCATCCACTGCTTTTTTTTCTCTTCGGAGACTGAGATGTCTCTCTGGTTAATCCTGATCATGGACCTTCTCTCAAATTCTCCAATAAACTTTTAAGTCAGTCATCATAATATTTAACACTAAGACCAGTCAGTGTTACAGGGTCATTAGACACTATCCCATCTCTGTGAGTACTATGGTTAACAATTGGAGGTTAAATCCACAAGAACATGTCAAAGTTTGTGATCTTTGAGCTGGTTTGCCTATAGAAGAGATTCCTGCTTGATTTGTTACTGAAGACGTGGAAGGATCATGGGGAGTAGTCAACTTAGTCTTAATCAATGCAATATTTCCAATTCCTCCCTATCCGGAGATGAAGAAACAGGAGTTGACCAATTTACTCCAGTAGAAACCGTCAAAGCTTTTGTTGCAGCTCCTAATGACTCATGTCTATAGAAAGCAACTGCAAGACCAATAGCGACTGGAACAGCAGTTGCATCCGGGGCACTGTGAACAGCAGGGTAGTCAGAGGTATAAATCTCTGAACTCCCTCCCATCGGGGTTTGACTCGTATTCAATTCCCGTACTTACCGGTGCAGAGGGTACTTCTGAATTTCCATTGGGAACTGCACCACTTATTCCCTAAAGTTGAATTTCATTTTATGGAAGTGGATGCTCTGACAGCAACACATCCAAGATGTCATCGCTAGAATCATTATCTTCGTCTATATTCTCTGTGACAGTTGTCCTTTCCTCCTTCGTTTTGCTTGTCTTTCCTAACCCTTTAATAGTCTCCAGACTCGTCAAAGCAGGTTACAACCTAGTTCCTTCTATCATATTAGTCCTCCACCTTATTTGTTCCACCTCCTATCTAGCATCTGCACAAGTATGCATTGTTTTTCAGTTTCTTCTCTGACATCTTTCCTTCTGTCTAGCATGGGCAGCGCATTCCCAAACATTAAGTGCTTTGTACTGTGCGGGTCTAGGTTGTGGCTTCATCTCGTACAATACTCTCCTCAAATTTTCAACAATTCTCAAATTAAATATTCCATAGCGTGAAAACCTCAATACACCTTCTTTCTCAGTGATCTTATGCCATTGATTAAGCTGAATACTTGTGAGGAAACCCACATACATAGTCATATATTGACCTGCAGTATCATCAGGTGGTGCCTCTACCCCCTTCCAAACAGGTATTTTCAAATTTCCCCTCAATAGATCTTGTATAGTCTTAAGACATTTCGTTTTTCAGCAATGTTTTCAGCAATTGCAATTGGAAATCTGTTTGGAACCAGGAAATAACTCTTCTACCCACAGTTTTCGTTCAACAATAACATCGTAGTAGCGTGACACTCTATGATGTAAATGTCCAATAACAGCGTTGCTCAACACCAACTTACCAATACCAGCATGGCGCACTGTGATGTCAACCTCACTCCTCGCAGTGACTCATCCTCCTTTACAATTGAACACACTCTTCTCAGCACTAAGCATGCATGACAAAACAAAAAGCAATTTCAACAAATAACCTTGTCAGCTCCACTGCTTGTCTGCAGCTTAGCTAAAAATTTGAAAAAAACACTGTGACACGGCCAGCACTGAACACATCATAGGGATGTTTTTTCTGAAAGTTTGTGGAGGCAAGAAAGAAGGACAAGAGAGAGGGTGGGAAGGACGGGACGAGCGATAAGAAGCGGTAAAGGTTGGAAGGGATGAGGCAGGCAATAAGGTTGCTGGGGGTAGGAGAGATAGTAATAGGCATAGGCAACAAGGTCATGGAAGGGAGAGGGAGGGATGGTGGCGAGCAACACGGACACAAGCAGTAGGAGGGACATGCAAGAAGTTCACAAAAAGGAGGTGGGAGGTAGAAAGGGCCTGCAAATACATGTGCTCTTATAGTGTGCTAGATTAAAAATAATAAAGGTGCATCTACGAGCGCGAGTCCAGTGGAAGGGCACCGACAGTAGACAGGAAGATGTACTTGGTCAGTGCTTCATGAAAGACAGGAAGACACAAAGAGAAGGGGAAGCCGGAGGCACTTACCAATAAGAAACAAGGAATTAAGAGTGATGTTGAAGCCAACCAGTGGTAAGTAAGGGTCCGGGTCTAAGCTCATTTTAAGCTTTCATTTGGTTACAAGAAATTTTGCAAGTGCAGCGCACGTGCTGTCCCAGGCGAAAACTAATGATTTAGTCAATTTTGAATAGAGAATTACCCAAAGAGACATGATAGAGTCTAACCAGTCTACTGTTGCCTAGAGGCTGTAAGCAATTAGTTGAAGTGTGGATAAATATCCCGCCTACATGCTTCGGATTTTCATTTTTTCTGAGACTTGACATACTTTGAGGGTGTTTTGGATGACTTCATTGCCCGCTTCTCACCCAGCTATTTAATTTATGTAATTTTAACCACTAATATTAGACTGGGGGATATTGACTGCGCAGCCAAAAAATGATAAAGTAAAGAAAAAAGACAAGAAATACCGTAAATTAAAAAGGCTTAAAAACGAAGTAAAGTTCAATCATCCATAAAGGCAAAGACTGACAAAATAGCAAAATATAGGACTTGTGTTGTCAGTTTTAGTAATGCCAATTTTAGCAGATGTAGATTACTTTAGGCAGCACAGTGCTTTAATCATGACACAAGTTCTATAAAAACATACTAGGTTGAAGTAATTATGTATGTCGGGCGAAAGCTCAAATAAAAATACAGAAACTAGAAATATGACCCTCTACAAGTTACCCTCGGTCGCTCTCAGTTTGTTACGTTTAAGCTTCACATCGATATACACATGCAGAAGCCAGAAATGGCATTTCAAATTGTTATGCTTGCAATGTGCGCCCCCTACTGTTCAAAATATATATTGCAGACCAAAAAATCCTTACAAAGCGAAAAGAAAAGTACTGCTTATTTCTCAGCTTTGTGTAGTAATCGAGTAGGTGTTCGATCTAATTTGTACATTAGATAAATGCTGCACCCTCGAACTGTATCTCAGGTGAAAGTTTATTCTTCTTAGTTCGCTATTAGGCCTTATTTCAATAATATTATCGTTGGGCATCCGCTGTACGGGCACGGGTTATGCAGTAGTTTACATGGCGCATTTCTATCCCAGTGCAGCCGCTCCTCTTACTGGCCGTGCCCAACCGCGGTGGCTGAGGCTTTTTACTCTGTCTGTCTTGGGGTCTGACCTACTATGGACAAACAAACTCAAACAATGGACGGAATACGGAAACAATCAAACATTCACCTCCAGTCACAGATCTGGGTTTAATCCATCAATTCTTTTGCTCACCATGTCACTCCAGTTTGGACCCAGCCATATGTAAATCAGTCTTGACCCTGTTCACCATGGGAACAGTCCAGTCTGAACTGCCAGGCCAGGTCCTCCCTGGATTGGAATACCCCAATAAATAATTCTCCACTCAAATATTTGCTTTTATGTAAAAATGAGTGTATAAATGGTATCTTTGGTTGGCAGTCAGGTTACCCCCTGTCCAAGCAAGGACCCTCACTCTAGTCAGGGCAAAGGAGAATCACAGTTAACCCCCGCTCACCCCCTTTGTAGCTTGGCACAAGCTGGCAGGCTTAGCTTCAGAAGCAAAGTGTAAAGTATTTATTTGTACCTACACACACGGTAATACAGTGAAAACACTAGAAAATGGACACCACACCAGTTTAGAAAAATAGGTAATATTTATCTAAATCAAACAAGACCAAAATGACAAAAATCCAAAATACACAAGTTAAAATATGAATTTTCAAAAGAATAAGAGTCTTACTCCATAGAAAACAAAAATACCTGGTTAGCGTAAAAAATAAAGCTGCACAGGCGAGCGTGCATCGGAAAAGGCAGTAAAGCGTTGATTCCTTCCTCACAAGGGAGGCCGTGTGCCGTTTCTTCTACGGACCTCTTTACAGGGCTAAGGCTGTACCACCTATACCAGATGCAACATTACAATATAAGTGTGACATGTCATTTTAAATAAGGCAGGCCTACTGGCTTTGTCGAGGCATCATCACATCACCATATAAAAGGCAGATCTATTGGCTTTGTCAAAAAATTACCGCATTCACAAATCCACCAAATGTAATAATTTACCAATAAAGCCAGTAGTATGAATAACAATAATCCAAAATATTCATCATTAATACACACTTTCCATTATTTACTAACAAAAGTTAGCACTGAAATATTTTAAATAAAGCACTCCTAACCTAAACAACCAAAAAATGGTGTTTCAGTCTTTCCTTCTCACTCTTCAGGCCACATAAAGCAGCCCTATAACCAACCAGTAGAGGTCCCTGTACTCCAACTAAAGAGCATATAGCTCCAGAGTCTAAAAAAATGTTGGGAAGTTCTGCTGGGGTCATGTATTCAATGATCCAGCAGAGTGAGTTAGGGTTCACTTTATAAAACCCTTTGGGTGCTGCTGCATTCCATGCAAGCCCGCACAACACTTAAATTATTTGTTGGTGGTGCTGTATGCTCTTTAGCTGGTTCCCTCCTTTGGGCACCACAAGAAGTAAAATATGTACTGTAGAGTCCTTGCAGGGTATTAGGATGTGCTCCCCAGTGGAGCACTGATTAATCAATGAGCAAATATACCCACTCGACTTACTTTATTGTGTGGCCTCATGCCATGGTATTTGCTTTTTTCTTAGTGGCAGCACGAGGAGCTTAATCCTGTGCTACTCACCCGGTTCTGTGTTCTTGCGCTGTGTGTTTGTTTGTGTGTTTGGGAACCTCGGTCACCCCGGGCAGCTTCCTCCTTCTTGTTTTGTTTTTTAATGACAGTACAGGGATACCACTCCTGTGCTGCTGAGCAGGATTCCTTCTTGTTAGCGCAGTCCCTTGCTGGCACAGGAGCTGGCAGCTACCTTTTTCCTGCCCACTCCATGTCAGCAGTGTGTGCAGCTGAGGTGTTTGCCCTGCTGCCCTGGTCGTAGACAAAGAGAGTAGGAGCGGCTCACCATGATTCAGGGGTGCACGGCAGTACCCCAATTCTCTTGACTTTGGGTCCCTAGACCTCACCAAAGAAACTCTGCCCCCGGTCAGGCCCTATCTGGGGTAGGGCCCTCAGGCTCTTCCCTATAAACAACTTAGCCGGCCCCCGGGTACACAGAGGCTTTCAGGGGCATGTAGCACTTTGAGGAGGACCCCCATGCATGCCCTCTCCGCACAATTATTTATATAAAAAAATAAAAATGTATGCTTAACCCCAGGCTCTGGGCCACTGGGAGGATTTCAATCAAAGGGGCACCAAACGTTTTATTTTTCCGTCCCGTGGGAGTACCCCCTCCAACAAGGCATAAGGGGTTTGGGTATCCTTACCCTGCTCCCTTATGTCCTTTAAGGACACAGTACCAAGTCCCTGAGTCCAGTAATGGCTGCTGCAACATTTCTGTTCATGTTGCAGCCAGCCAATTAAAAAATTCCCCTAAGCCAATCAAAATGCTTGAATGTTTTAATTTCAGCCCAACTGTCATATACACATAAGTGTCTCCAAAACTACTGAACAGATTTACACTAAATCACAAAAATCATGCTTTCTGGGTAAAGATCTAGCTTCCTGCCACATTTAGTGCAAATCCGTTCAGTCATTTAGGCTGCAGTGCTCTCTAAAGTTCCCTATGGAAATTGCATGGGACTCCCCCCTCCTTTTTTCTTGCCTCCCGGTTGACAGATCACCCTAAACCCTTTAGGAAAGGACGTGACATGGACAAACCTTTTTCTGGAGTGTTTTTTGAAGATTTGTCAGATGGCTCCAAAGTTATAAGTGAAACAAAAAACACACACAGTCTAATTATAGCTAGGTCAGAGTTGCCACAGAAAGCTATATCTTCCCATAGAAAGTGCACTTTGTGTGATTTAGGCCCTCATTACAACCTGGCGGTTGGTGTTAAAGCGGCGGTAATACCGCCAACAGGCTGGCTATAAACAAAATGGGATCACAACCACGGCTGAAATCACCAAAACATACAGCCAATTTAACACTCTGGCCGCCACAGCGGTAGCAACAAACACCGCAGTGGTAACCACCAACAGCCACGCGGAAGACAATGTACCACCCACCCCATCACAACCCACCCATCCGCCAGATTTTCCGGGGCAGTAGAAACGCCATCAAAAGCACGGTCGAAACAGTACTTGGAAGGGAAACCACTCACCTTTCGACACTCAACGAAGAACCAGGACGCCATGGAGCCCGAGCTGCAGGTCCTCCCCATGCTGGTCTACCTCCTCCTCTACTAGGAGTACCAACGGTGGCGACAATGACAACGGTGAGTACTGCACCTAGGAGACAGGGAAGGGGGGGAGGAAAAACACACCCACGCAACACGCCACTCCCCACCCCCACCCCCACCCTCACCCACAACACCATACACACAAACACATGCATCAACATTACATTTACACGCTGTAACCCTCTGGAAGAACGCAAGGACAAAAGGAATAGAGTCAAATTAGTGATATATTAGAAATAGTCAGATATACGTAAGAATTTCTAAAACAGTATTTACAAAAATATACAATATGTACATAAGGCATTGTCCACTCAAAATGTCCATGGGCCACTGGGCCAAAACTCATAGGCCAAGCCAACACTTGACTCCTGCCCCAATACGGAGAAAACACTGCAGGGACATCAGGTCGAAAACACACCAGCACCTCAGGGGGAGGAAGAAGGGGGTGCACCTCAGCCAGAAGATGGGACAACACCAATGCTCTTGGAGGGGGCTCCATGCCCACAGCGATGTCCTGGGAAGTGCAAGGCAACAGTCTCTCAAGTGGGTGCTTTGCCCACTGCTTGGTCCTGGGGAGTGCAAAGCCACAATCTCTCTAATGGGAGCTTTGCCCACTGCTTGGTCCTGGGGAGTGCAAGGCCACAGTCTCTCAAGTGGGTAGTTTGCCCACTGCTTGCTCATGGGAAGTGCAGGGCCACAGTCTCTTGAGTGGATGCCTTCTTCCACTGGTTCTGGAGGGGGCTTTGTGCCCAGTGTGCTTTATCCTGCCAAGGATAGGGTGAGTGGATGCATTTCTCCACTGGTTCTGGAGGGGGCTTTCTGCCCAGTGTGCTTCATCCTGCCAAGGATAGGGTGAGTTGATGCCTTCTTCCACTGGTTCTGGAGGGGGCTTGGTGCCCAGTGTGCTTCATCCTGCCAAAGATAGGGTGAGTGGATGCATTTCTCCACTGGTTCTGAGGGGGGCTTTGTGCCCAGTGTGCGTCAGCCTGCCAAGGATAGGGTGAGTGGATGCCTTCTTCCACAGGTTCTGGAAGGGGCTTTGTGCCCAGTGTGCTTTATCCTGCCAATGATAGGGTGAGTGGATGCCTTCTTCCACTGGTTCTGGAGGGGGCTTTGTGCCCAGTGTGCTTCATCCTGCCAAGGATAGGTTGAGTGGATGCCTACTTCCACTGCTTCTGGAGGGGGCTTTGTGCCCAGTGTGCTTCATCCTGCCAAGGATAGGGTGAGTGGATGCATTTCTCCACTGGTTCTGGAGGGGGCTTTGTGCCCAGTGTGCTTCATCCTGACAAAGAGAGGCTGAGTGGATGGCTTGTTCCACTGGTTCTGGAGGGGGCTCTGTGCCCAGCGATGCAACACTTGGGGTGTGGCAGTTCAGAGTCCCTCACCTAGGTGTCTGAGGCATGAGATTTGCAGGGACCACGTTGCATGATAGTCCACGGAGGCAGGGCTAGACTCCGTCCAGCGACGGCTATGGCTGCAAACTGGTGGTCGTGCTGGGTCTGGTGGGGGTGCTGCCAGTGGTGAAGGGAGGCTCCAGCCCTTCTCCTGCAGCCTCGGACAGCTGCCCACCGGGGCTGCTGCTGCTGCCAGTGGTGTTACTGTCAGTGGTGCAGGTGGCAGTGTTTGCGGCGGTGCTAGCGGCGGTGCAGGTGGCGGTGCTGCCCGTGGTGCATGTGTCAGTGCTGCCAGTGGTGGAGGGAGGCACCAGCCCTTTTCCTGCAGACTCGGGCTGCTGCCCACTTGGGCTGCGGCTGCTGACAGTAGCAGTGCTTGCAGCAGTGCAGGTGGCGGGGCTTGTGGCGGGGCTTGTGGCGGGGCTTGCGGCGGTGCTAGCGGCGGGGCTGCTGGCGGTGCTGGCCGTGGTGCAGGTGGCGGTGCTGGCCGTTGTGCTGGTACACACCAGGCCTTCACCTGCAGGCTCGGACTGCTGAAGTGCCTTGGCTGTTTTTTTCTGCCCTTTCCCCACTTTGGCAGATGGTGGTGTGACATTGGGTCTGGCAGCTGGAGTCTTTGAGGTGGCCTTGCTGGTTGGTTGTGGCTCCTTCCTCTTGCTGGATCCTGTCCCCCTCTTCACCTTGCCAGGTGGAGGAATGGTGTTGGCCTTGGCAGGGGTTGGTGGCACACTGGCTGGGCTGACGGGTGCCCCCTTTGAGCCCTTGTTAGCTGCAGGAACCACAGCGGACGACGATTTGGTGGCTGGGGTGCTGGGCTGGGTTCTGGCCACCCTGGCCCGAGGGGAAGGACGGGGGTAGGGAAGAGGTCAATGTTTTCCGGGAAGAGGGAGAGGTTTTGGGAGTGGAGAAAGAGGTAGTGGTTGTAGGAGGTGTCTGTCTGCTGAGTTTGGGTCCAGGTGCATGGGCTGGAGGCTGTTGTGAGGTGGATGGCTGTTGGGTGGGTGGGTGGGTGCTTGCGTTTGTATACTCAGGGAGGAGGGGTCACAGACACAGTTGGAGAGGACACAGGGGATGTGTGCATGGATGTGGGGGTGGTGACTGCCAGTGAGGGGTGTGTTGTGATGCGCATGCTGGTGATGGAGGTAGTGGATGGGGATGTAGTGCATGCAGGTGTGAGTGGAGACGCTACTGGGAGGGAGGTGGGTGATGAGGAGGAGGGGGACACAGTGGAGGCAATGGATGTTGGTGTGTCTGCATGTGGATGGTGCATGTGTGAGTGCCTGTGAGATGAAGTGTGGTGCTTGTGTTTGCCTGAGCCACTTTTGTGTGGTGATTTGGGTGAATGCTGGTCTGAAGGTGTGTTTGGGATAGGTTGAGGTTGAGGGGATTGGGACTGGGTAGAGGAAGTTGGAGGAGGGAGGCTAGAGACAAGGACAATGGCTGCCATCAGTGCTGAGGCCAGAGTCTGAAATGCTCTCTGTTGGGCTGCCACGCCAGAGTGAATGACCTCCCAGTATGCATTTGTTTGTTGCAAATGCCTCTTGACACCCTGGATGGCATTCAGTATGATTGACTATCCAACAGTGAGGGATCTCAGGAGGTCAATAGCCTCCTCACTGAGGGCAGCAGGGCTGACTGGGGCAGGGTCTGAGGTGCCTGGGGTGAAGGAGATGCCCACCCTCCTGGGTGAGCGAGCACGGGAAACACACTGAGGGGCTGCTGGGAGGGTGGTGCTGGTAGGGGGGGTGGCTGCTGTACCTGTTGTTGGGGTGGGGACAGAGGTGTCCGCCACCATTAGGGAGCTTCCTTCAGAGGAGGAGTCGCTGTCTGTGGTATCCCCTCCTGTCCCCGTCGTGGTGCTCACCTCGCCCTCCGTCCCACTGGTGCCCTCATTGTCGGTGGATTCGGCCTCCAGGCCCATGTGGGATGCAGTTCCCCCTGGTGCCTCTGCTCCTCCGCCAGATGATGCTAATGCACACAAGGACAGGGTGACAAAACAAAAAGGGGGGGAGACAGAGGATACACTTGGTCAATGCCAGCAACAACACTACTGTAGGTGTACACAACTCACAAGGAGCAGCCCTTTGCAATAGGCCATGCACTACCAGTTACTAAGATAGTCACCAGCCCATGGGGTACAATGCCTAACGCCGCTAGCTGCACACCTGAAACCCACAGGACCCTGCCCAGTAGTAGTTGAACACTAACACTATTGGGGGTGGAGTGCTTCAGAGTCTGCCCAACAAGAGACCTATCCTGTTATGTTCGCCCTGGCCAAGGGGAACCCACAGCCCACATCCCCTACCCAGGTAAACCTTAACGCGCGCACAGTCATGAATCTGAATCTCTACTCACCTCCTTGTGGCTGCTGTGATGCCTTCAAGCGCCCATCCAACTCTGGATAGGCCAGCGACAGGATGCAGAACATCAGGGGGATCAGGGTACGTTGTGCACCCCTACCTCGTTGAGCAGCCAGGCCCAGCTGGGCCTCCGTCATTTTCCTTGCCCAGCGGTGCAGGTCCTCCCACCGTTTGCGGCAGTGGGTGCTCCGTCTGTCAAATACCCCCAGGGTCTGCACATCCTTGGCGATGGCACGCCAAATACCCTTTTTCTGATGGGTACTGACCTGCATGGAAAAGACAGCAGAAAAGGGCATTAGTTAACCATCCAGACCGTCACACTCATGGCCCACTACATCTCTCCCATCCCCTGATGTGCATACATTGACCACCATACATGCATCACCCTGGCCAGGACACCTCAGCCCCTCCCCCCCCACATGTGGCTTACACACACAGCAATCCATACATTCCTGGCCCAGGCATCATGCTCATAGTGTACTCACTTGTTTGTCTGGAGGACCGTAGAGTAACGTGTACTTGGGTAGGACCCCATCCACCAGTTTCTTCAACTCCTCCGCAGAAAAGGCAGGGGCCCTTTCCACAGACACATGAGCCATTGTCGCTTCCAGACACAGGTCACATCAGCACGTGCAGTGTAGGTCCTCTCCTGTTGAAGGTCAGGTAGCAAGTGAGGGAACAGATAGAAAATGGCGGTCAAGTCTGCGGCGGTGCGTACCTCCGGCGTACATCGCCATTGGCTCCTGGAACCCATAGGGCCCAATGATAACCAATGCGAAGTTGCGCGGCGGTCGTCGACCGCATACCGCAACGGCGCACAATGCCAGCGCAATTACCTAATTTCCACTTGTCCATCCTCACAGGTCAGGCAGCCGCCATTTCAGGGGGGCACAGGCCATGGCACCTAACTGTGTCACAGCAGACATTGGCACAGCAACCGACTCTCAGATTCACATACAGGTTCTGTAAAGTAAAAGATGCATCAATATGAATAAGACCCTCTGCTCACCGTTTTCCTCCATAGGCATCAGCCGCGAGGATGAATATGAGATGGCGATATCCTCCGGTGTACAGACCCCTGGTGGACCTTGTGACTATGGAGGACAAGCACATTATCCTAACCTACAGACTTGATCGGGCCACAATCCAAGAACTGTGTGCCCAATTGGAGCCAGACCTGATGTCAGCTATCCACCAGCCCACAGGTATCCCTCCTCTAGTGCAGGTCCTGTCAGTGCTCCATTTCCTGGCAAGTGGTTCCTTCCAAACAACAGTGGCCATGGCATCTGGGATGTCTCAGCCAATGTTCTCAAACGTGTTGACCAGAGTGTTGTCAGCCCTGCTGAAACGCATGCACAGCTACATTGTATTCCCCCAGGTGGAGGATTTGGCCACAGTGAAAGCTGACCTTTATGCCCTGGGACATATCCCCAACATCATTGGTGCCATAGATGGTACACATGTAGCATTTGTCCCACCTCTGAGAAATGAACACGTGTTCGGGAATAGAAAAAGCTATCACTCTATGAACGTGCAGATGGTGTGTTTGGCGGACCAGTACATCTCCCATGAGAATGCCAAGTTTCCTGGCTCTGTGCATGACGCCTTTATCTTGAGGAATAGCAGCATCCCATATGTGATGGGTCAACTCCAGAGGCACCGGGTGTGGCTAATAGGTGAGCCCAAGGTCACCACCCAGTATAAGTTTGTGTCTGGGTATGCGGTTGTCCCTAAGGGTTAGTGTGTGTCTAACAGGTATCCCTCGATATTTGCAGGTGACTCTGGTTACCCCAACCTCTCATGGCTACTGACCCCAGTGAGGAATGCCAGGACAAGGGCAGAGTAACATTACAATGCGGCACATGGGCGAACAAGGAGGATCATTGAACAAACCTTTGGCCTTCTGAAGGCCAGGTTCCGGTGCCTCAATCTGACAGGTGGAGCCCTGTACTACTCACCCAAGAAGGTGTGCCAGATCATCTTTGCATGTTGCATGTTGCACAACCTGGCCTTGAGATGCCAGGTGCCTTTTCTGCAGGAAGATGAGCCTAGAGATGGTCTTGTGGCAGTGGTGGAGCCTGTGGACAGTGAGGAAGAGGAGGCAGAGGAAGAAGATGTGGACAACATAAGTAATATAATTCAGCAGTACTTCCAGTGACACACAGGTAAGACACTGTAACTTCACTTTACATTTCAGTTTTCTGTTGGACATTGTACATGGCAGCCTGATTTCCATATGTCTATGGTCACTCTATTTTCAGATCTCTGTGGCCCACTCTGGCTCCTGGTATGTTTACTGCTGCCCACTAACAGTCATACCAAGGTATAAATGACTGTATATATAACTTGCAATGTTTTCAGAATGTTGTACTAATACCTGATTCAATCATTTGACAGACTCAAGATTAGTATTTGTTCCAAGGGTGTTTATTTAAGTGCTCATACGTAGAGGGGGATGTGCAATGGGATGGGGAGATGGTGGAGGTATGTCCAGTGTCTTTGTATCACAGGTGCATTGTCCAATGGGCCATAGGAAGGGGAGTAATGGCAGTTCAAGGTGGACAGGGTGACAGAGTGGGACAGAAGGGTGACAATCAGGAGAATCTTATTTCCTGGTGGGGGTCTTGGCAATGTTCTCTGGCTTCTGCCTGGATCGGGGTGGGGTGCTGGTGGCCTGTTGGTCCTGTGGCAGGGCCTCCTGTCCACTAGCGCCGGCGGAGGTGGAGGGCTGTTCTTCGGTGTGACTAGTGTCAGGGGCCCGTTGGTGTGCCACTGCCTCCCTCATGGTCTTGCCCGTGTCTGCCAGCACCCCTGCAATGGTGACCAGGATGGTGTAGATGTTTTTGAGGTCCTCCCTGATCCTGTGGTACTGTTTCTCCTGCAGCCGCTGGGTCTCCTGCAACTTGTACAGTATCTGGCCCATGGTCTCCTGGGAATGGTGGTATGTTCTCAGGATGTTGGAGAGTGCCTCCTGGAGAGTGGGTTCCCTGGGCCTGTCCTCCCCCGTCGCACAGCAGCCCTCCCAGCTTCCCTGTTGTCCTGTGCCTCTGTTCCCTGAACCGTGTGCCCACTGCTACTGACCCCCGGTCCCTGATCATCCTGTTTGTGGGGTTGCCTGGGGTCCCTGTAGTGGTGGACACACTGCTGATTGACGTGTCCTGGGGACAGTGGCATGGGCCCGCTGGGTGGGTGCTGTGCTGGTGTTTCCTGAGGGGGGAGGCTCTGTGGTGGGTTGGGACTGTGGCAGGGTAACCGACTGTCCAGAGGTCTCTGATGGGCCAGGTTGGTCATCGTGATCCAGAACTGCACAGCTGTTGTCATCACTGTGGGTGACTGGATGTTGGTGGCAACTCCTCTCCAATGACGTTGAGTAGGGGTCCTGTGGGGATGAAAATGCAGTGTTATTGTATCTGCGAGTGCAATCTTGTGCATGGGTTTGTTTCCCTGTATGGCTGGGATAGCCCTGGCAGCTTAGGCTTATGTGTGTGGTGATTTTGTGGGCTAGGTTATTCTCTAAAGGGCATGCTGTGGTGATGGGTGTCCATGCAGGTGTGTTATGGGGGTCCATGGATTGGTGTTACATGCAGGGCTTGGTTTTAGGATGGCTAGGCTGTGATGGTGGGGTATATGTGAGTTGGTGGAGTGATAGGGGTGAGTGTAGGAGTATGTGATGGCATGCAGGTAGGGTGGGGGATATAGTAGTAAAGATTTGACTTACCAGAGTCCAGTCCCCCTTCTACTCCTGCGAGGCCCTCAGGATGCATTTTTGCCAAGACTTGCTCCGCCCATGCTGTTAGTTGTGGGGGAGGAGGTGGGGGTCCACCACCAATCCTCTGTACAGCTACCTGGTGTCTTGCAACCATGGAACACATCTTCCCCTGTAGGTCGTTCCACCTCTTTCTGATGTCATCCCTTGTCCTTGGGTGCTGTCCCACTGCGTTGACCCTGTCCACGACTCTCTGCCATAACTCCACCTTCCTAGCAATGGATGTCTGCTGCACCTGTGATCCGAATAGCTGTGGCTCTTCCTGGATGATTTCCTCCACCATGACCCTTAGCTCCTCCTGTGAAAACCTGGAGTGTCTTTGGGGTGCCATGGATGTGGTGTGAGTGATATGTGTGAGGATGTATGGGGTGATGTGTGGGGTGATGTGTTGTGGTGTGAGGTGCATGGATGGTGTATGGGTGATGGTGTTCTGTGGCTCAGATTGAGTGGGTACTCCTGCCTTGTGTCTCTCTGTGTCAGCAATCTTTTTTTTTGATTGAAAGGGCTGCGGGTAATGTGGGTGTGTGTTTTATAGAGGTGTGAGTGTGTGGTGTGTGTATGTATGTCAGGTGTGTGTAGTTTGAATTGTCCAATGTGGTGTCATTTTGTAAGTATGTGTGTATTTTGAGCGCAGCGGTGTGTTCCGCCAAAGGTTTACCGCGGTTGAAAGACTGCTGTGGTGATTTGTGGGTCCTGATACTGTGGGCATATTCCTGTTGGCGTAACGGTGTGGGTCTTGGTACCGCCAATTTATCACTGACCTTTGGTCTGGCGGACTTGTGTGGGTGTCTGTATAGTGGCAGATTTCTCACTGTGGGTCATAATACCCGTAGCGGAATACCTCCGCGGTCACAGTATGTTGGCGGCCGTCAGCACGGCGGTAGGCAGCATTTACTGCCAGGGCTATAATGAGGGCCTAAATGTAAATCTGTTCACGATGTTTTGAAAATAGTGCTTAAAATGTATTGATATATTCATAGTTGTCCTATAGGATAGTGAATTAAAATATGAAGGCCCTCATTACAACCCTGGCGGTCGGTGTTAAAGCGGCGGTAATACCGCCAACAGGCCGGTGGAAAAAAAATGGAATCACGACCACGGCAGAAACCAACCACCAACATAGACAGCCACTTTAACACTCCGACCGCCACGGCTGTACAAACAAACAGAGCGGGGGTAACCGCCAACAGACAGGCAGAAGACAATGTACCGCCCACCCTATCACAACCTGGCAATCCGCCACCTTTTCCAGGGCGGAACCAACGCAAATAAAAACACTGTGGAAACAGTACACAGAAGGGAAAATCACTCACCTCTCCACACCCCACGAGGAACCAGGACGCCATGGAGCCAGAACTGCAGATCCTGCCAGCAATGGTCTTCCTGCTCCTCTATCAGGAGCTCCAACGACGGCGGCGACGACCACGGTGAGTACTGCACCTACAACACAGGGGAGGGGGGAGGGAAAAGAGAGTGACACACACACGCAACACGCAACACCTCTGCCCCCACCCTCACCCACAACACCATACACACAAATACATGCTGCAACATTACATTTATACCCCCACACCTCCCCTTCAATCAATCAATCAATCAATCACATTTATAAAGCGCGCTACTCACCCATAAGGGTCTCAAGGCGCTGGGGGGGAGGGGGTCAGTGCTCGAAGAGCCAGGTCTTGAGCTGCCTTCTGAAGGGGAGGTGTTCGGGTATGGCGCGAAGGTGACTGGGCAGGGAGTTCCAGGTCTTCGCTGCCAGAAAAGAGAAGGATTTTCCTCCGGCGGTGGTTTTGCGGATGCGGGGAACGGCTGCCAAGGCCCGACCGGTGGAGCGCAGAGTGCGCGGAGGAGTGTAGAAGGAGACGCGGGAGTTGATGAGTTTGGGTCCGAGGTTGTAGAGGGCTTTGTGTGCGTGGGTGAGGAGTCTGAAGGTGATCCTCTTGTTGACCGGGAGCCAATGGAGTTTTCTCAGGTGTCCGGAGATGGTGGTGGCGAGGTATGTCCAGGATGAGTCGTGCTGCGGCGTTCTGGATCCGTTGAAGTTTCCTCTGCAGCTTGGTGGTGATGCCGGCGTACAGAGTGTTCCCGTAGTCCCGGGCGGCTGGTGACGAGGGCGTGGGTGACGGTCTTCCTGGTGTCGATGGGGATCCAGCGGAAGATCTTGCGGAGCATGCGGAGGGTGTTGAAGCACGCTGAGGTCACCGAGTTGACCTGTCTGGTCATCGAGAGGGAGGAGTCCAGGATGAAGCCGAGGTTGCGTGCGTTGTTGGTCGGTTGGGGAGTGCTGCCTAGGGCGGGGGGCCACCAGGAGTCGTCCCATGCGGAGGGGGTAGGGCCGAGGATGAGGACCTCCGTTTTATCTGTGTTCAGTTTCAGTCGGCTGTCTGTCATCCAGGTCGCTACTTCCTTCATGCCGTCGTGCAGTCTGGTCCTTGCTGATGTGGGGTTGTTGGTGAGGGATAAGATGAGCTGGGTGTCGTCGGCGTAGGATATGATGTCGAGTCCGTGTTTGCGTGCGATGTTTGCCAGGGGGGTCATGTAGACGTTGAATAGGGTGGGGCTGAGGGAGGATCCTTGGGGTACGCCGCAGATGATCTCCATGGCTGCGGATCTGAAGGGGGGGAGGCGGACTCTCTGGGTCCTTCCGGAGAGGAAGGAGATGACCCATTCCAGGGCCTTGCCTCTGATGCCGGCGCTGCAGAGGCGGTGTATCAGGGTGCGGTGGCAGACCGTGTCGAAGGCTGCAGAGAGATCCAGGAGAATGAGGGCCACGGTTTCACCCTTGTCGGTCAGGGCTCGGATGTCGTCCGTGGCTGCGATGAGGGCGGTTTCGGTGCTGTGGTTGGCCCTGAATCCGAACTGAGTGGAGTCGAGGGAGTCGGAGGTTTCCAGGGCGGCGGTGAGTTGAGCGTTGACGATTTTCTCAATCACTTTGGCGGGGAACGGTAGGAGGGAGATAGGCCGGAAGTTTTTGAGTTCGGTGGGGTCTGCTGTAGGTTTCTTTAAGAGGGCGTTGAGTTCTGCGTGTTTCCAGCTTTCAGGGAAGGTAGCGCTGGTGAGGGAGGCGTTGATGACGTCTCGGAGGTGGGGTGCGATGATGTTGTCGGCCTTGTTGTAAATGTGGTGAGGACAGGGGTCGGAGGGTGATCCCGAGTGGATCGAGTTCATGACGCGGGTGGTTTCCTCGGTGGTGGTAGGGTTCCAGGCGAGGATGGTGGAGATGTCGTTTGCGGCTTCCAGGGGCGGGTTCATGTTGATGGTCGTGAAGCTGTTGTAGATGTCGGCGATCTTACGGTGGAAGAAGGTCGCGAGGGAGTCGCAGAGGTCCTGTGAGGGAGGGATGGGGTTGGTTTCTGCGTCCGGGTTGGAGAGCTCTTTGACGATGCCAAATAGTTCCTTGCTGTTGTGGGCGTTGTTGTCAAGTCTGTTCTGGTAGGCTGTTTTTCGTGCGGTGCGGAGGCGTTGGTGGTGTTGGCGGGTGGTGTCCTTGAGAGCTGTCAGGTTTTCCTCTGTCGGGTTGAGGCGCCATGTCTTCTCGCGGAGGCGGCATTCTTTCTTGGAGTTTTTGAGTTCGGTGGTGAACCAGGAGTTTTTCTTGTGGTTGTTGGTGTTGGTTTGGGTCTTCAGAGGGACCAGGAGGTTGGCGCAGTCGGAGATCCAGTTGGTGAGGTTGTTGGCGGCCTCGTTGGGGTTGCTGGTGCTGGTGGGTTGGTTCAGGGAGAGCGTTGCTGCGAGTTGTTCTGTGGTGATTCGGTTCCAGTGTCTTTTTGGTGGTTGCCGGGTGTGGTGATGCACAGTGGTTTTCTTGAAGCTGAAGTGGACGCAGCTGTGGTCCGACCATGTGAGTTCGGTGGTGTGGCTGAAGGTGATGTGTTTGCTTGAGGAGAAGATGAGGTTGAGCGTGTGTCCGGCGTAGTGGATGGGGGTGTTGACCAGTTGTTTCAGTCCCAGGTTGGCGAGGTTGTCTAGAACGGCGGTGGTGTTGTTGTCGGTGTGGTTCTCCAGGTGAAAGTTGAGGTCTCCTAGGAGGATGTAGTCGGTGGATGAGAGTGCGTGGGGGTTGACGAAGTCTGCGATGTCTTCGCTGAACTTGGTGCGGGGTCCTGGTGGTCTGTACATGAGGGTGCCTCTTAGGGTTGTCTTGGGGTCGATGTGGATCGCGAAGTGGAGGTGTTCGGCGTCGGGAAGTGAGTTGTCGGTGTGGGTCGAGATGCTGATGGAGCTTTTGTGTGCGATGGCGATGCCTCCTCCGGTGCGGTTGAAGCGGTCTCTCCGGATGATTTTGTAGCCGTCGGGGATGGCTATGGCGATGTCGGGTGCCGAGGAGGGGTTCATCCAGGTTCACCCTTGAATAACGCAAGGACAAAATGAAATTATTTGAAGTATTGTAATCAATAAAAATCCAGTAGTCAAAACTCCAAATCCAGTATGTACATAAATCCAGTATATACAATTATGTACACCAACTACACAAGTCGGGATAGTGCACCAATCATTGTCCGTGGACCACTGGGCCCAAAATGCATGGGTGAGTCCCACACTAAATACCTGACTCCAAACGGAGAGAACACTGCTGGGGCATCAGACCAAAAATATACAGGCACCTCAGGGGAAGGGGGCGGGGGGCACCTCAGTCTGATGAACGCACGACACCACTGCTCCACGAGGGGGCTCAATGCCCATTGATTTATTCTGGGGAGTGCAAAGCTACAGTCTCTCAAGTCTCTCTAGTTGGTGGGTTTCCCACTGCTTTATCCTGGGGAGTGCAAAGCCACAGTCTCTCAAGTCTTTTCAGTGGGTGGGTTGCCCACTGCTTCATCCTGGGGAGTGCAAAGCCACAATCTCTCAAGTCTTTTCAGTGGGTGGGTTACCCACTGCTTCATCCTGGGGAGTGCAAAGCCACAGTCTCTCAAGTCTTTTCAGTGGGTGGGTTGCCCACTGCTTTATCCTGGGGAGTGCAAAGCCACAGTCTCTCAAGTCTTTTCAGTGGGTGGGTTGCCCACTGCTTCATCCTGGGGAGTGCAAAGACACAGTCTCACATGTCTTTCCAGTGGGTGGGTTGCCCACTGCTTCATCCTGGGGAGTGCAAAGCCACAGTCTCTCAATTCTTTTTAGTGGGTGGGTTGCCCACTGATTTATCCTTGGGAGTGCTAAGCCACATTCTCTCAATTCTTTTCAGTGGGTGGGTTGCCCACTGTTCAATCCTGGGGAGTGCAAAGCCACAGTCTCCCAAGTGGATAACAGCCTCCACTGGTTCCGGAGGGGGCTTTGTGCCGAGAGTGCTTCATCCTGCCAAGGACAGAGGTAGTAGATGTATCTCTCCACTGGTTCTGGAGGGGGCTTTGTGCCCAGAGTGCTTCATCCTGCCAAGGACAGAGTTAGTGGATGTATCTCTCCACTGGTTCTGGAGGGGGCTTTGTGCCCAGAGTGCTTCATCCTGCCAAGGACTGAGGTAGTGGACGCCTTTCTCCACTGAAAGTGATGCTTCCTGGAAGCTGCCCAGTCTCCTGGAGCTCACCACCAGCCTCGGCCAACTGACCACTGGGGATGGCAGCCATGTCTGCGGTGGTGCCACTGGCTCAAGATGTCAAGGGCCACTGGCGGTGCTTGCGGCGGTGTCAGTTGCGACGGTGCTTGCCGTGGTGTCAGTCGCGGCAGGTGCTTGCGGCAGTCTCTGTGGCGGTGGAGCTGGTTGCGTGCTCTGTGGCGGTGGTGCTGGTTGTGGGCTCTGTGGCGGCGGTGCTGGTTGCGGGCTCTGTGGAGGCGGTGCTGGTTGTGGGCTCTGTGGCGGCGGTGATGGTTGCGGGCTCTGTGACAGTGGTGCTGGTTGTGGGCTCCGTGGCGGCGGTGCTGACAGCGGGCTCTGTGGCAGTGGTGCTGGCAGCGGGCTCTGTGGTAGCGGTGCTGGCCGTGGTGCTGGCGGTGGTGCAGGTGGTGGTGCAGGTGGCGGTCTTCTCCGCCATACAGGTTGGCGTTGACATGGAAAGAAGGTGTGACACTGGTCCCTCAGTCGGTGCCACCATGCCCTTTCCTGACCTGCCTTTCAGTTTCTGGCCCCTCCCCACCTTTGATGATGGCTCAGCTGTCTTGCCACTATCCCCGTTCGTTTTCCCTGACCCCGTGGTGGCAGGTGTTTTCTGCTTCTCCCTCTGGGATGTGGGCAACTTTTTTAGCTTGCTAGGTGGTGTAATGTCCTTGTCCTCGCTCTGTGGCACACTGGCAGCCCTAATGGTTGGCGCACTCCAAAAGCCCGCAGTGGCTGGCACCACTGTGCCTGGGGATGTGGTGGCTGAGGTGCTGGGTTGGGACCTGGAAAGCCTGGCCCTAGGGGACGGACGGGTGGGGGAGGTGTAGGGAAGAGGTCAATATTAGCCAGGAAAAGTTTTTTAGACACACTGGGACGGGTAGATGGAGGGGGTTTGGGAGTGGAGGAAGAGGTAGTGGTTGTAGGAGGTGTACATCTGCTGAATTTGGGTGAAGGTGCATGGGCAGGAGGCTGTTGTGAGGTGGATGGCTGTTGGGTGGGTGTGTGCCTGCATTTGTGTACTTTGGGAGGAGGGCTCACAGACACACTGGGAGAGGACACAGGGGATGTGTGAATGGTAGTGGGGGTGGTGAGTGCACATGAGCGGTGTGTGGTGATGGGCGTGTTGGTGATGGAGGTAGTGGCTGAAGATGTGGTGCATGGAGGTGTGAGTGGAGATGAGACTGGAAAGGAGGAGGGAGACGTGGAGAAGGGGGACACAGTGGAGGCAGTGGATGTTGGTATGTCTGCATGGGTATGATGCTTGTGTGAGTGCCTGTGGGATGTGTGGTGCTTATGTTTGCCTGAGCCACTCTTCTGTGTTGATGAGTGTGCATGCTGGTCTGATGGTGTGCTTGGGATAGGCTGAGGTACAGTGGATTGGGTCTGGGTGGAGGAAGTTGGAGGGGGGAGGCTGGACACAGGGACAATGGCTGCCATCAATGCTGAGGTCAGAGCCTGAAATGCTCTCTGTTGGGCTGCCTGGCCAGAATGAATGCCCTCCAGGTATGCATTTGTTTGTTGCAACAGTGATGCATCTCAGGAGGTCAATACCCTCCTCACTGAGGGCAGCGGGCTGACTGAGGCAGGGCCTGAGGTGCCTGGGGCGCAGGAGATGCCCACCCTCCTGGGTGAGCTGGCACGGGAAACACGCTGAGGGGCTGCTGGGAGGGCGGTGCTGGTAGGGGAGGTGGCGGCTGCATTTTCACATCTGGGATGCCAGCCCCTGGATGGCATTTACTATGGTTGACTGCCCTACCGAGATGGATCACAGGAGGTCAGTAGCCTCCTCACTGAGGGCAGCAGGACTCACTGTGACAAAGTAGATGCCCCCCTTCAGGATGAGTGGGCACGGGCAACTCAGTGGGGGGGGGCTACTGTGAGGGTGGCGCTGGTACGGGGTGGTGGCTGTACCTGTAGCTGGTGTGGTTCCAGAGGTGTGCGCCATGACCAGGGAGCTCCCATTGGAATAGGTTTCAGAGCAAGTGTTGTCACCTCCTGTTCCCGCCGTGGTGTTCCCCTCACCCTCCGTTCCACTGGTCCCCTCGTTCTCGGCAGACTCTGCCTCCTGGGTCCTGTGGGCTGCAGCTTCCTCACTCATTGGTGCCCCTGCTCCTCTGCCAGATGATGCTAATGCACTCATGGACAGGATGACAGAAGAAAATTTGAGGAGAGGGGGAAGAAAGGGAGCACTGGGTCAATTACAGCACCAACACCACAGATGGCATACACATCACCATCACACAGAGGGACCAAGATTGAGCAGTATGCACCACACCGGCATTCCATTGGCTAGGCAGAACAGCAGGATGAGAGCCAAACACCGCCATCAGCACCCCTTCTGGGACCTACTAAGCCCTGTCTGACATGGAATGCCACCTAGCTAGCTATCCAGATTTTGCTATTTACCCATTCACCCTGAGCTGGACCATACAGCAATGTATGAGCTGGCATTAAGAGGCACCCACTGATTTAAAACCACCACCAGGATACCATGCCAGGGAACAAAGATGGATGTCACACACACTAGACTTACCCCCTTGCGCTGCTGTGCTGCCATCAAGCGCACATCCAGCTCTGGGTAGGCCACCGCCAGTAAGCGGGCCATCAGAGGAGTCAGGTTCTGTCGGGCACGCCTCCCTCGTTGGGAGGCCTTCCCCAGCTGGGTCTCCGTGGTCTTCCAGGCCCAGCATCTCAGGTCCTCCCACTGTTTCCTGCAGTGGGTGCCCTGCCTGCTATAGACCTCTAGGATCCGCACATCCTTGGTGATGGCACGCCTCAATCCCTTCTTCTGATGGGCGATGACCTGCAGAGGAAACACAGACAGGAGGACACCATTAACCATACCATCCAGCCTGTCAAACATATGACCCACAAAAACCATTTCCCCTCATCAGGCACACACCTCACCCAGAGGCCCTGCATGAACACTACCACCAGCCATGCCCCCCGCCCAAATGACACACTGCCAGCACACACACACACATCTCCATGCAGCCTTGTCACGTGCAACATCCCCATTGTGTACTCACATGTTGGTCTGGAGGACCATATAGCTGGTCATACAGGGGTAGGACCCCATCCACCAGGTGCTCTAACTCCTCTGAAGTGAAGGCAGGGGCCCTTTACCCTGTCACACGGACCATGGCAGGTTTCAGACACAGGTAACAGCAGCACACGCAGTGGAGGTGTTGTCCTGTGGAAAGTCAGGAATCAAGTGAGGTTATAGTCAGAAAATGGCGGTCACGTCCGCAGCAGTGTACACCGTCACCTCCTCCAGTGATCCTCATTGGATACTGTACTCCATGGAGCCCCATTTTAGCCAATGAGGAATAGCACAGCAGTGCAAGACTGCCTTCCACCATGACGCCCAACTCCGGCGGGGTTACATCACTTCCACCTGTCCCTACATACAGGACAGGCGTTTGCCATGTTATGGTGCTGGTACAAAATCTTAAATTAAAAACTGCATCATTGTGGAGCCTGATCTGATATCTGATATCCGTCATCCAACTGGGATCCCCCCTCTTGTGCAGGTCCTATCAGTGCTCCATTTCCTGGCAACTGACTCTTTCCAAATGACAGTGGGCTTGGCTGCAGGAATGTCACAGCCAATGTTCTCAATAGTGCTGACAAGGGTTTTGTCTGCCTTGCTCAAACACATGTGCAGCTACATCGCTTTCCCCCAAGTGGAAGATTTGGCCACTGTAAAGGCTGGATTCTTTGCAATGGGACATATTCTATGCAATGGAACACATATAGCATTTGTCATCCCCCCCCCCAGGGCAATGAACAGGTGTTCAGTAATTGGAAGAGTTTCCACTCACTTAGGCCCATATTTATACTTTTTTAGCGCCACATTTGCGTAATTTGTGTGACGCAAAAGTGGTGCAAACTTACAAAATACAACTGTATTTTGTAAGTTTGTGCTGCTTTTGCATCAAAAAGTGGCGCAAATGTTGCACAAAAAAAGTATAAATATGGGCCTCAGTGTCCAAATGGTGTTCCTGGCTGACCAGTACATCTCCCACGTCACTGCCAAGTATCTTGGGTTAGTGCGTGGCGCCTTCTTCTTGAGGAATAGCAGCATCCCACATGTGATGGCACAACTACAGAGGCACAGGGTGAGCTACCCAAACCTGTCCTGGCTCTTGAACCCTGCAAGGAATCCGTGGACAGGGGCTGAGAATAGGTATAATGATGCTCATGGGCGTGCCAGGAGAGTTATTGAAAGGACCTTCGGTCTCCTGAAGGCCAGGTTCAGATGTCTCCATCTGACAGGTGGATCCCTCTGCTACTCCCCTGAGAAGGTCTGCCTGATAGCTGTTGTATGGGTCATGTTGCACAACCTGGCCATCAGATGATATGTGCCCTATCTGCAGAGGGAGGAGGGTGAAAATGCTCCTGTGGCAGCAATGGACCATGAGGACAGTGAAGATGAGGAGGAAGAGGATGAGGATGTGGACAACAGGACATCAGTTATACAGCAGTACTTCCAATGACACAGAGGTAAGACAGTAGAACTGACCATTCCTCTAATAAATAATTTTTCTGTGTGGCTGTAGCATGATGGCAATCACTTCCTTAGCATCCCAACTGACTGTCACCTATGCCTTCCCATTTTGCATATGTTCGTGTGGTTACAACTGTGTACTGATGTGATAACTACAAACTGCTACAGGCAATTTGTTGGATGGAATCACAAAGTTCTGGACAATTGCACAAGATGATACAGTTCAAAACATTGCACATTTCTGTCAGATAAAGCACTATTACTCAAGTTGTGTTCAAGGGTGAAGTGAAAATTATGAAAGAATACTGCCACGGAATGGGGTGATGGAAGAGGAAAGTCCAGTGTAGTGGTCCAGTCTGTTTGTAGCACAGGTCCAGTGTCCAAGGGGCCATAGGAAGGTGAGCAATGGCAGTTCAAAGTGGACAAGGGGACAGAGTTGCACACAAGTGGGACATTGAGAAGGGTCTCATTTTCTGGCCGTGGTCTTGGTCTTGGCAAGTGTCTCTGGTGTCTATCTGGGTCGCAGGGACGGTTTGCGGGGTGGTTCACCTTCTGCAGGGTTGGAGGGGTTGATAGTGGTCTGTGGTTCCTGTGACAGGGCCTCCTGTTCACTTGCTGCATCAGATGTGGAGGGCTATTCAGTTGACTGGCTAGTGGAATAGTGGAAGGGTCCCGCTGGCGTGCTGTGTAGTTCCTCATTATGTTGGCCATATCACCCAGCATCCCTGCTATGGAGGCCATGGTGGTGTTGAGGGCATATAATTCTTTCCTGATCTCCTGGTGGTGTTCCTCCTGCAGCCGCTGGTTCTTCTGCATGGTGTCTATCAACTGACCCATCTTGTCCCGGGATTGTTGTTAAGCCCCCACGACATTAGTGAGTGCCTCTTGGACAATTGGTTCCCTGGGCCTGTCCTACCCCTGGCTCACAGTTGTCCTCTGTGTGCCCCTGGCCCCCTGTGCCTGTATCCCCTGAATAGTGTGCCCACTGCCACTGACCCTAGGATCCTGATTGTCTTGGCTGTGAGTTGTGGACTGGGGTCCCTGTACAGGTGGGCACACTGCTGATTGACGTGTCCTGGGGACAGAGGTGTGGGGACATTGGGTGGCTGCTGTGGTGTTGGATACTGAGGGGGGAGGCTCTGTGGTGGAGTGGGTGTGGGCTGGGGTATCCAACTGACCAGTGGTCCCTGATGGGCCAGAGAGTTCATCTAGATCCAGAAGTCCAGAGTTGCTGTCATCACTGGGGGCATCTTCTGGTGGGGGACTGGGTAGCCGTGGCACCTCCTCACCACTGAGATTGGCTGGGGCACCTGTGGTTATGTAAGTGGTGTATTATGCTACATGTCTATGACATTTTCTACATCCCTAGCTTCCCCTATATTGTTGCTGTTGATGGGGGACTTGGTATCCGTGGCACCTTCTCGCCGATTAGAATGGCGGGAGCACCTGTGGGGATGTAAGTGGTGTATCATGCTTCATGTCTATGACATTCGCTGCATCCCTAGCTTCCCCTATATTGTTGCTGTTGCCTTGCCACCTTTGTTTGAGCATGGTGATGTATTGTGGGATTGTTAATCCTCCATGCTGTGCATGCATTGATGGTGGGTGTACATGCAGGGCTGGGAGGGACGTGCATGCAGTGGGTATGGCATGCAGGGCTTGGCATTCAGGTTAGTTAATTGTGGTGGTGCAATGTGTGTGATGGAGTGGAATAATGGGTGTCGCTGTGAGGGGTGGTGGTGGCATGCAGGTATGGGGGGATAGGTAGTGAATTTAGACTCACCAGTATCCAGTCCTCTGGCAATTCCTGTGAGTCCCCCAGGATGCAGTATTGCCAAGACTTGCTCCCCCCATGCTGTCAGCTGGTCGGGGAGAAGGTGGGTGTCAACTGCCAGTCCTCTGGATAGCGAGCTGGTGCCTTCCTGCTTTGGAACGTACCTCCCCCTAGGTCATTCCACCTATTCCTGATGTCATCCCTTGTTCGTGGATGCTGTCCCATGGCATTTACCCGGTCCACGACTCTCTTCCATAGCTCCATCTTCCTGTCAATGGAGATTTGCTGTAGCTGTGCTCCAAACAGCTGTGGCTCTACACTGACTATTTCCTCCACCATGACCCGCAACTCCTCATCAGTGAAACAAGGGTGCTTTTGTTGGGACATGGGTGTTGTGTGGTATGTGCAGTGCAGATGGTGTTGAGTAATGTGGCGGGGTGTGGGTTGCGTGCCGGATGAATGGGTGTTTGTGGTGTGTGTGTAGTTGTGTCTATGATTTGCATGGTTATATCTTGTTTTTTTGTGCTAGGAAAGGGTTGTGGGCAATGTGGGTGTATGTTTTATAGTGCTGTTGGTGGGTGGGTGTGGTGTGTGTATCAGTGTCAGGTGTGTGTTTTTGGTATTGGCCAAAGTTGTGTTGTTTTGTATTTGGGTAGCCATTCTGACTGCACCGGGTAATACTGCCAATGGTTTACCGCAGTTGAATCTCAGCTGTGGTGATTTAAAGATCATAGTGTGGAGGGCGTTGTTTTGTTGGCATAATGGTATGGGTGTTTGTACCTACATTTAACACTATCCTTTGGTCTGGGGGGTATGTGTTTGTGGCAGTATTCTGTCAGTTTGGTTTGTTTGTCATAATATGGCGAACGGATGTTGGCAGCTGTCGCCACGGCGGTAAGCGGGATTTACCGCCAATATCATAATGAGGGCCTATGTCCGTTGAAAAATACCATTTTAAACTAACAAGGAAACACTGAAGACACTAGTTATAGTTTATGGAGCTAAATATAACTTACTGCACCCCCATGCAGCTCTTATGACGCCACATATTACATCACTCCTGACATTTTTATTATATTATTGATGACATCACTGATGCACTAATTGAAACCTAACTTTAACCTGTATTTTTTCAGTGAATATACATAAATATACACACACGCACACACAAACATACACAGACATACACACACACACACACACCCATATATGTATAAAAATGTATATATATCCTCAATGTACATAGATGTGCAATTAAGACAAGTAAATATATGCTTACCTGTACATATTTATCTTCACAATGTTTTGGTAGTGAATATTGTCCATACTATATTTTTGAAGTATAATATTTTTGTGCTAAATACTGTGCCTTATATTAAACATCCACTTATTATAGGGTTCTTAGCTAAGTGATGCCAATTATACTAATTTCATCAAGGTCATATGATATGTCATGTCATGTAAAAGTCATGACATGTGACATGGCTTTCTGGGAAGACTGGAGTCAATCGACATGTGATGTCACTTTCTCTACATGCAAATCACAGGGTGATAGGTGATTGGAGGAATGCTTGCAATTTGTCAAACCACTGGCAATAACTGGGGTAACTTTCCAGCTCCCCATTCTTTCGCCCACCATGGACCTCAGTTTAGACCCAATGTAGGAAGTTGGCTCTGTATATACTATCTCAAAGTGAGAGATAGCATACACGGAGTCCAAGTGTTCCACACAGAGGTTGATAGTGGCAAAATTAGATAATACTAATGCTCTATTTTGTTGTAGTGTGGTTGAGCAGTAGGCTTATCAGCGGGTAGTGTTAAGCATTTGTTGTACACACACAGGCAATTAATGAGAACACACACTCAAAAACTTAACTGCAGGCCAATAGGTTTTTATATAGAAAAATATTATTTTCTTAATTTATTTTAGAACCACAAGATTCAGAATTTAGGTAAGTACATAAATTGTAAGGTACTTCAGACAGGTAAGTATGGAACTTTGAATTAAAACAGTAATATACGCAGTTTTTGCAAAAATGGCAATGAGCTATTTTAAAAGTGGACACTGCAAAAATCAACAGTTCCTGGGGGAGGTAAGTATTGGTTAGTTTCTCAGGTAAGTAAAACAATTACAAGTTCAGTCTCTTGGGCATAGGCAGCCCACTATTGGAGGTTCAAGGCAATCCCAAACCCTCAGCACCAGCAACACAGGGCCGGTCAGGTGCAGAGGTCAAAGGAGGGCCCTAAATAACGTGAGTGCCTATGGAGAACAGGGGTTCTCCGGTTCCAGGCTGCTAGCAGGTAAGTACCTGCATCCTTGGGGAGCAGACCAGGGGAGTTTTGTAGAGCACTGTGGGGACACACACAAGCACACAAAACACACCCACAGCGGCACAGTGGCGGCCTGGTGCAGTGTGCAAAGTAAGTGTTGGGTTTGTCGTTGAAAACAATGGAGGGACCCAGGGGTCACTCTGGAGATGCAGGCAGGGCATGGGGGGCTTCTCGGGCCAGCCACCAACTGGGCTAGGATGAGGGCCGCCTGCTGGTCACTCCTTCACTGGTAGGTGGTTCCTCTCGGTCCTGGGGGCTTGGGTGCAGTGCTTGGTCCAGGCGTCGGTTTCCTTTGTTACCAGGCAGTCACGGTCAGGGGGTCCTCTGTGCAGGCGTCGGTGTGGGGGTGCAGGGAGGTCGACTCAGGGTGTCCACGTAGTTGGAATCGCCTGGGAGTCCTCTCAGTAGTGTTGGTTCTTCTGAACTTGTACTGGGGGCGTTGGGTGCAGAGTATGAAGACTCACACTTCTGGCGGGAAGTTGGAGTCTCTTTAAAGTTGGTTTCTTGTTGCTGTTTTTGAACAGAGCCGCTGTTCTTGGAAGTTTCTTGGTCCTTTGGGTGCAGGGCAGTCCTCTGAGTCCTCAGAGGTCACTGGTCCTGCTGGATGCGTCGCTGTGCAGGTTCTTTGAGCCTGGAGACAGGCCGGTATGCCTGGGGCCAAGTCAGTTGTTGTCTCTGTTGTCTCTGTTGTCTCTGCGGGGCTATCAGGCCAGCAGTCCTTCTTCTTTCTTCAGGTTGCAGGAATCTGATTTGCTGGGTGCTGGGTGCAGGGTCACCCCTAAATACTCAATTTAGGGGTGTATTTAGGTCTGGGGGCAGTAGCCAATGGCTACTGTCTTGGAGGGTGACTACACCCTCTTTGTGCCTCCTCCCTGAGGGGAGAGGGGCACATCCCTATTCCTATTGGGGGAATCCTCCAAAACAAGATGGAGGATTTCTTAAGGCCGGTGTCACCTCAGCTCAGGACACCTTAGGGGCTGTCTTGACTGGTGGGTGACTCCTCCTTGTTTTTCTCATTATCTCCTCCGGACATGCCACCAAAAGTGGGGACTGTATCCAGAGGGGCGGGCATCTCCTCTAGCTGGAGTGCCCGGGGCGCTGTAACAACAGGCTTGACCCTTTGAGGCTCACCGCCAGGTGTTACAGTTCCTGCAGGGGGAGATGAGAAGCACCTCCAACCAGTGCAGGCTTTGTTCCTGGCCACAGTGTGACAAAGGCACTCCCCATGTGGCCAGAAACCCATCTGGATGTGGCAGGCTAGCAGGAACTGCTCAGCCTAATACTAGAAATTGGACTGGTATACCCGGGGCATCTCTAAGATGCCCTCTGTGTGCATTTTTCAGTACATCCCACACTGGCATCATTGTGGATTTATTGTGCTAAGAAGTTTGATACCAAACTTCCAAGAATTCAGTGTAGCCATTATGGAACTGTGGAGTTCGTATTTGACAGACTCCTATGACATATACTCTTTATGGCTACCCTGCACTTACAATGTCTAAGATTTGGCTTAGACACTGTAGGGGCATAGTGCTCATGCAACTATGCCCTCACTTGTGATATAGTGCACCCTGCTTTAGGGCTGTACGGCCTGCTATAGGGGTGACTTACCTATGCCACAGGCAGTGGGATGTGGGCATGGCACTCTGAGGGGAGTGCCATGTCGACTTAGTCATTGTCTCCCCACCAGCACACATGAGCTGTGAGGCAGTGTGCATGTGCTGAGTGAGGGGTCCCCAGGGTGGCATAATACATGCTGCAGACCTTAGAAAACCTTCCCTGGTCACAGGGCCCCTGGTACCAGCGGTACCATTTACAAGGGACTTATCTGTGTGCCAGGGCTGTGTCAATTGTGGGAACAAAGGTACAGTTTGGAGGAAGAATACTGGTGCTGGGACCGGGTTAGCAGGATCCAAATACACTTTCAATCATAACTAGCATCAACAAAAGGCAAAAAGTTAGAGGGTAACCATGCCATGAGAGGCATTTTCCTACACCCAGACACATGCATATCTGTCTTTGTCCTTCTGCAATAGGAACAGTCTAGCTCAAAGTGCCAAGCCAGGCCACTTTTGCTAGCCCTGGCATTTTAGTGAATGGATGCCATTGGTCAAATATTTTTCTTCCTTTTTTCTTTGGTAGGGTGAGGACCTTCAGGCAGCTAAATAGAGAGCTGGAAGGTGTTTCACAAGCATAAAGTTTGGAATTATGTTCATTATACACCATCAATACCTCATATTGGTTTCATTTTGCCTTTTTCTGCACATTCTGCAAAGGAAGAGTGTTAACAACTGACAACCTCATTTTTTAGGGTCGGCCTGCGAGTACATGTGTTTGACATGCGTCTCGCATGGGAGACAACTGTTGTGTTCAGTACAAGGCTTGGAGCCCGCCTGACGCTCACCATTTGTTGGTTTGCGTGGCACTCTTCTTTACAGCCTTGTAGTTCACCAAGGCATGTCTGACATAATTTCCATTCTTCTGTGTGGAGCATGGATCAAGCACTAATTTATTTCAACTTTATTAGTGCCCGTTCGCTGCTCCCAACGTGATTGAGGCACTATTTTGTTAACTTCCAGTGCCTCGCAAACTTGTGCCTTCCAGGCTTGTGACTGTCAAAAACGTGCCCTGCAGGACAAACAAAATTTAAAAGTTTTATTTTTTAAAACTAACTATTTTATTTTGCTAAATCGTCTTTTCTCAGTTTCCACCATGTTTTTTTGTTTTTGCTCGTCAGTGTGTGTGTATGTGTGTGTGCGATGTTGTCAAAAAATGACAATTAACTTGTTTGAAATATGCGAGAGCCATTTCATTACAAATGCTTGTTTGTTATTGGGCCTTATTTCTGTTGTGTTCCTGTCTTCTGGAAATCCTCACACACAAATTGTATCTAAAAAGCTTCCCTTCTGGATAGTCAGCGTGAAAAATGAGACTACTTTTTCCCACGGCCCATAATGAATTTTTATGCGTGGGGTTGGGCATGACATGATTTTTCATTTCTGGATTACAATATAGTACATGTCTGAGTTTTAGGTGTCTTTGCTCACTCTTTTTTCTTCACCAGTCTTCGACTGGCAGGAGCTTTTGCTATGTTCGTTTTCCCATATTGAATTCTAGGTCCCAGGAAGTGCTTAATTTCTAAGAAAAAAACACACAAGGGCTGTAGGCAAACATTTTTATTAGGCACGTCCAACAGACGCTGCTAAATGCTGGTGTTACTAAAGGCCCACGCAGCCTCATTACCCAAAAATGTGTGGTGGTGACTGTCATTGCACGTACTGCCATCTTGGACAAGGCACCACAGCTTGTCCTGCTTCATTGAACTGTTTGCTGCTAGTCAAGGCCCAGGACCGCTGGTGGTCTGCAACGCGGTTAGAGTGCTTAATTAAATCTCTGTCACCCTAAGCGCTGTTTATGAGTAACTGAACCTACATAAGTTGAAAGGTGTACAATATCAGAGACAACTCATATGCCCATAAAAGTACAACTTAATTTGGGATAAACTGTATTTTCTAAAAAAAATAGTTTTTACGTTACTATTAAAACTGTGGTGCAGATGTATTGGCTGATACGATATATGTTGCAACTGGATGAGTGTCCTCTGTGACAGGTACATGCAGTATGTGTAAGATGCCGAAGGCTTACTTCTTTACAGGGCTCCGTGAAAGCTATTACTGGCATTGAATAACAGAATTTTGTTAATTAAAATATTGTGTTCTAACTATCGCCTCCAAAATCCAAACGACATTTACGACACAATATTTTTGTTAGATAATATTTCAGTAACGATATTCTGGTACAATTCCACCATTTTGAGGCCCTGGTGGAAACACAACATAGCACTTGCTGACATCAAGGAAGGGTGATGTCATCAACCATTCCAGGGACCGAGTTTGGAGTGAGTATCAGTGTCTGAAATTATTTGATTGGTGTGTTCCTACAGGAGAGAGGTTGTCAAGTTAATGTTTCTATAGCGGTGATGTCTCAGAGAGTTAGTGCAGGCTCTGTCTTGTTTGGTGGACAGGGAGCTGGAAAGCTTGCTGACCGTGTCCCCACCTGTGAAGTCTCTTTAAACATCTGATTACTATTATAAACCTCGAAAAGGAGTGAAAGGAACCATGGGATGTCTGGGTCAGATTGACCTGACCCTCATGGACCCTGGAGTCAGGACATCTGACACCATGCCAGGTCTGAGACATCAGCAGACCGTTTTCCTAGGGCTAACCATCTCACAGCCACGCTAGATGTGAGGCGAAGAGTGTTCGGAGGAGTCACTAAAAACCAAACATGTTTATTCTTGTGGAATCAATAAGTGGACAACACACCTGGCTCAAGGATTTGGGCCGACTCCTCACACACCACCGGCCTTCACCCCGAAAGCTGTATGCCTTCTGTTCTCCCCATAGCAACACTAGGCGGACGCTTAAGAGGATAGACCTCACATGCTCACTGTTCTACTGCCATGTAGAGCCTGCAGGACCCTTTAGAGTTATTGGCTACCAGGGAGGGAAGAGGATCCTTTACGTACTATGGTGAAGGAAGGAACACTGTAATGATAACTTGCCGCTGACACAATATGCTTTGCTATTTCCCTACTAAGTTATGTGTAACAATAATTTATATTTTCATGGAGTGGCATTTATATTGTTCCAGATTCCCTGGGACGTACATATTTCAGAAAACCTACGTTCTGCTATGAGAAGTGTGCTTGAAAACAAACTACAGAAAATGCACCCAGCCTCCTGAGATTCATTTGTTCTGGTGTAGGAGACGTACATTTTGTATGTAGGGTTTTCTGGCCTGAGAGAACCCAGTGCAGGCACTAAATATTAGATGACGCTTTATTTCCCTGAACTACACTTACACTGGGGACCAGAAATGTGTGTTGGTTATGTGTAGGTTGGCACCAATGAGGCACACGGGGGAGTCGGTGTGACATCTCCCTTGGGTTTATCGGCTGAGTGGCACTGGCCAGACAAAGCAGGTTAGGGATGTATCAGTGGTGGCACGGGACGGGATCTAGTCAAAATCTTAGGGCAAGGTTGAGTTGAATATTGGCCTTTACTGACAAATCCTTTGTACCTGCTGGGTGGGCTGAGCACCATTTTCACCCACTCTGATTTTTGTTGTTATGGAGTAATGTTAGGGGGGGGTTCGTTGTGGGTTAGTGCAAGGTATTGTAGGGTCGTATGCTTTTACAGAGATGGTATAGAGAGTTTTCAAAATCTGTTGTTTTCAAGCGGGGTGGTCAATTTTATGGGATATAGGTTGATGGGCTGTTGTTTGCATCTACTTCGGAGGAGGCAACTCATGGGCACGAGGAGAGCTGATTCATTATTTGAGTGAGGTGGAGTGTTGCTTGGTGGGTATGTCCAGCCAGTGGCGTAACGAAACTTGAGGGTGGCCCACTGCAAAGTACATGAAGGTCCCCCCACCTGGACTCTCTCAAGAACTCTTAGGCCAGGATACTGTGCTGAGGGGGCCCTTTGGAGCTCAGCCCCCCTCCCCTCGCACCATGGGGACCTTTGATATGCCACTGTATCCAACTTGGAGTTGGGGTCATGGAGAGGGTGTGAATCGGGTATTTGTGTGTATTAACTACAAGCAATAGGGACATGTTGGAGGCTGGACTGGCTTGTAGTGAGAACCAAGGGGTACTTACACCTTGCACCAGGCCCAGGTATCCCTTATTAGTGTAGAGGGGTGTCTAGCAGCTTAGGCTGATAGAAAAGGTAGCTTAGCAGAGCAGCTTAGGCTGAACTAGGAGACGAGTGAAGCTCCTACAGTACCACTAGTGTCATATGCACAATATCATAAGAAAACACAATACACAGATATACTAAAAATAAAGGTACTTTATTTTTATGACAATATGCCAAAAGTATCTCAGTGAGTACCCTCAGTATGAGGATAGCAAATATACACAAGATATATGTACACAATACCAAAATATGCAGTAATAGCAATAGAAAACAGTGCAAACAATGTATAGTCACAATAGAATGCAATCGGGGCACATAGGGATAGGGGCAACACAAACCATATACTCTAGAAGTGGAATGCGAACCACGGATGGACCCCAAACCTATGTGACCTTGTAGAGGGTCGCAGGGACTGTAAGAAAACAGTGAGGGTTAGAAAAATAGCCCACCCCAAGACCCTGAAAAGTGGGTGCAAAGTGCACCTAAGTTCCCCAAAGAGCACAGAAGTCGTGATAGGGGAATTCTGCAGGAAAGACCAACACCAGCAATGCAACAACAATGGATTTCCAGACGAGGGTACCTGTGGAACAAGGGGACCAAGTCCAAAAGTCACGATCAAGTCGGGAGTGGGCAGATGCCCAGGAAATGCCAGCTGTGGGTGCAAAGAAGCTGCCACTGGATGGTAGAAGCTGAGGATTCTGCATGAATGACAAGGGCAAGAAACTTCCCCTTTGGAGGATGGATGTCCCATGTCGTGAAGAGTCGTGCAGAAGTGTTTTCCCGCAGAAAGGCCGCAAACAAGCCTTGCTAGCTGCAAGGGTTGCCGTTAGGGTTTTTGGATGCTGCTGTGGCCCAGGAGGGACCAGGATATCACCAATTGCGTGAGGGGACAGAGGGGGCATCCAGCAAGAGAAGGAGCCCACTCAAAAGCAAGTAGCACCCACAGAAGTGCCGGAACAGGCACTATGAAGTGGAGTGAATCGGTGCTCACCCAAAGTTGCACAAGAGAGTCCCACGCCGCCGGAGGACAACTCAGGAGGTCGTGCAATGCAGGTTAGAGTGCTGGGGACCCAGGCTTGGCTGTGCACGAAGGAAATCCTCGGTGAGTGCACAAGAGCCAGAGTAGCTGCAAAACACGCAGTTCTCAGCAATGCAGTCTGGCGTGGGGAGGCAAGGACTTACCTCCACCAAACTTGGACTGAAGAGTCACTGGACTGTGGGAGTCACTTGGACAGAGTTGCTGAGTTCAAGGGACCTCGCTCGTCGTGCTGAGAGGAGACCCAGAGGACCAGTGATGCAGTTCTTTGGTGCCTGCGGTTGCAGGGGGAAGATTCCGTCGACCCACGGGAGATTTCTTCGGAGCTTCTAGTGCAGAGAGGAGGCAGACTACCCCCACAGCATGCACCACCAGGAAAACAGTCGAGAAGGCGGCTGGATCAGCGTTACAGTGTCGCAGTAGTCGTCGTTGCTACTTTGTTGCAGTTTTGCAGGCTTCCAGCACGGTCAGCAGTCGATTCCTTGGCAGAAGGTGAAGAGAGAGATACAGAGGAACTCTGATGAGCTCTTGCATTCGTTATCTAAGGAATTCCCCAAAGCAGAGACCCTAAATAGCCAGAAAAGGAGGTTTGGCTACTTAGGAGAGAGGATAGGCTAGCAACACCTGAAGGAGCCTATCAGAAGGAGTCTCTGACGTCACCTCCTGGTCCTGGCCACTCAGAGCAGTCCAGTGTGCCAGCAGCACCTCTGTTTCCAAGATGGCAGAGGTCTGGAGCACACTGGAGGAGCTCTGGACACCTCCCAGGGGAGGTGCAGGTCAGGGGAGTGGTCACTCCCCTTTCCTTTGTCCAGTTTCGCGCCAGAGAAGGGCTGAGGGATCCCTGAACCGGTGTAGACTGGCTTATGCAGAGATGGGCACCATCTGTGCCCATCAAAGCATTTCCAGAGGCTGGGGGAGGCTACTCCTCCCCAGCCCTGACACCTTATTCCAAAGGGAGAGGGTGTAACACCCTCTCTCTGAGGAAGTCCTTTGTTCTGCCTTTCTGGGCCAAGCCTGGCTGGACCCCAGGAGGGCAGAAACCTGTCTGAGGGGTTGGCAGCAGCAGCAGCTGCAGTGAAACCCTGGGAAAGGCAGTTTGGCAGTAACCGGGTCTGTGCTAGAGACCCGGGGAATCATGGGATTGTCTCCCCAATACCAGGATGGCATTGGTGGGGCAATTCCATGATCTTAGACATGTTACATGGCCATATTCGGAGTTACCATTGTGAAGCTATACATAGGTAGTGACCTATGTATAGTGCACACGTGTAATGGTGTCCCAGCACTCACAAAGTCTGGGGAATTGGCCCTGAACAATATGGGGGCACCCTGGCTAGTGCCAGGGTGCCCACACACTAAGTAACTTAGCACCCAACCTTTACCAGGTAAAGGTTAGACATATAGGTGACTTATAAGTTACTTAAGTGCAGTGTAAAATGTCTGTGAAATAACTTGGACGTTATTTTACTCAGGCTGCAGTGGCAGGCCTGTGTAAGAATTGTCAGAGCTCCCTATGGGTGGCAAAAGAAATGCTGCAGCCCATAGGGATCTCCTGGAACCCTAATACCCTGGGTACCTCAGTACCATATACTAGGGAATTATAAGGGTGTTCCAGTATGCCAATGTAAATTGGTAAAATTGGTCACTAGCCTGTTAGTGACAATTTGGAAAGAAATGAGAGAGCATAACCACTGAGGTTCTGATTAGCAGAGCCTCAGTGAGACAGTTAGTCACAACACAGGTAACACATACAGGACACACTTATGAGCACTGGGGCCCTGGCTGGCAGGGTCCCAGTGACACATACAACTAAAACAACATATATACAGTGAAATATGGGGGTAACATGCCAGGCAAGATGGTACTTTCCTACACAACCCCCCCCCCCAAACGAAGGACAATAAGACTAGCCATGACCTGATGAGTCTTCATTGTCTAAGTGGAAATATCTGGAGAGTCCATCTGCATTGGAGTGGGTACTCCCAGGTCTATGTTCCACTGTATAATCCATTCCCTGTAGGGATATGGACCACCTCAATAATTTAGGGTTTTCACCTTTCATTTGTTTTAGCCAAAGTAGAGGTTTGTGGTCTGTCTGAACAATGAAGTGAGTGCCAAACAGGTATGGCCTCAACTTCTTCGGTGCCCAGACCACAGCAAAGGCCTCCCTCTCGATGGCAGACAAACACTTTTCTCTAGGGGTCAACCTCCTGCTGATAAAAGCAACAGGTTGATCCTGGCCCTCAGAATTAAGTTGTGATAAGACTGCCCCTACCCCTAATTCAGATGCATCAGTTTGGACAATGATTTTTTTGGAGTAACAGGGGCTTTTCAGGACAGGTGCAGAGCACATGGCCTGCTTCATCTCCTCAAAAGCTTTCTGACAGCTAGCTGTCCACAATACCTTTTTAGGCATTTTTTTAGATGTGAGGTCATTAAGAGGGGCTGCAATGGAGCCATAGTTCTTTATGAACCTCCTGTAATACCCAGTGAGGCCTAAGAAGGCTCTCACCTGGGTCTGAGTTGTAGGGGGAACCCAATCTATAATAGTTTGGATTTTCCCCTGAAGTGGTGCAATCTGTTCTCCACCTACCAGGTGTCCCAGATAAACCACTTTGCCCTGCCCTATCTGGCACTTTGAAGCCTTGATAGTGAGGCCTGCCTTTTGCAGGGCCTCCACAACTTCCCATAGGTGGACCAGGTGATCATCCCAGCTGGAGCTAAAGACAGCTATATCATCTAGATATGCTGCACTAAAAGCTTCCAGCCCTTGCAGGACTGTATTCACCAACCTCTGAAAAGTGGCAGGTGCATTTTTCAATCCAAAAGGCATTACTGTGAATTGGTAATGGCCTCCAATGGTTGACAATGCAGTTTTTGCTTTTGCATCTTCTGATAACTTGATCTGCCAATACCCTGCAGTCAAATAAAAAGTGCTTAGATACTTGGCAGATGCCAGTGTATCTATTAGCTCATCTGCCCTGGGTATAGGGTGAGCATCAGTTTTGGTTACCTGGTTGAGACCTCTGTAGTCTACACAAAACCGCATTTCCTTCTTTCCATCCTTGGAATGAGGTTTTGGTACAAGTACCACAGGAGAGGCCCATGGACTTTCAGAGTGCTCAACCACTCCCAGTTCAAGCATTTTCTGCACTTCTTGCTTTATGCAGTCTCTGACATGGTCAGGCTGCCTATAGATCTTACTTTTGACAGGCAAGCTGTCTCCAGTATCTATAGTGTGCTCACACCAAGAAGTGGTGCCTGGCACAGTAGAGAAGAGTTCAGAAAACTGACCCAGGAGATTTATGCAGTGGTCTTTCTGCTCAGCAGTAAGACAATCTGCCAAAACTACACCTTCCACTAGAGCATCTTGTTCTGTGGAAGAGAAGAGATCAGGGAGAAGGTCACTCTCTTCTTCCTGTCCCTCATCTGTTGCCATGAGCAGGGTGAGATCAGCCCTGTCATAGTAGGGTTTCAGGCGATTGACATGGAGCACCCTAAGGGTACTCCTGGCAGTGCCTAAGTCAACTAAGTAGGTGACTTCACCCTTCTTTTCAACAATTATGTGGGGTCCACTCCATGTGTCTTGGAGTGCTCTTGGTGCCACAGGCTCCAAGACCCACACTTTCTGCCCTGGTTGGTACCGAACCAAAACAGCCTTCTGGTCATGCCATTGCTTTTGGAGCTCTTGGCTGGCCTGAAGGTTTTTACTGGCCTTTTTCGTGTACTCAGCCATCCTAGATCTTAGGTCAAGTACATAGTCCACCATGTCTTGCTTTGGAGCTTTTAAAGGTTGTTCCCAACCCTCCTTAACAAGTGTTAGAGGACCTCTCACAGGGTTTCCAAATAGGAGTTCAAAGGGGCTGAAGCCCACTCCTTTTTGGGGTACCTCCCTGTAAGCAAAAAGGAGGCAAGGTAACAGGATATCCCATCTCCTGCGGAGTTTTTCAGGGAGTCCCATAATCATGCCTTTGAGAGTTTTTTTAAATCTCTCCACCAGTCCATTTGTTTGTGGATGATAGGGTGTGGTGAACTTGTATGTAACACCACACTCCTTCCACATGGTCTTTAAGTAAGCAGACATGAAATTGCTTCCCCTGTCTGATACCACCTCTTTTGGGAAGCCCACCCTGGAAAAGATTCCCAGGAGGGCCTTTGCCATTACAGGAGCTGTAGTGGTCCTTAGAGGAATTGTTTCAGGATATCTGGTGGCATGGTCCACTACCACCAAGATAAACCTATTGCCTGAAGCAGTAGGAGGGTCAAGGGGGCCAACTATGTCAACCCCTACCCTTTCAAAGGGAACCCCAACCACAGGCAGTGGGATAAGGGGTGCCTTTGGAGTTCCACCTATCTTGCCACTGGCTTGACAGGTTTCACAGGACTTACAAAATTCCTTTGTGTCCTCTGACATTCTAGGCCAATGAAACAAGGGAACAAGCCTGTCCCAAGTTTTCATTTGCCCCAAATGTCCAGCTAAGGGAATGTCGTGGGCTAGAGTTAGGAGGAACTTTCTGTACTCCTGAGGAATCACCAATCTCCTGGCAGCTCCAGGTTTTGGATCCCTTGCTTCAGTGTACAAGAGGTTGTCCTCCCAGTAAACTCTGTGAGAGTCACTGACATCCCCATTTGCTTGTTTGACAGCTTGCTGCCTTAGACCCTCTAGTGTGGGACAGGTATGCTGTGCCACACTCAGCTCCTCCCTGGCAGGCCCCCCTTCACCCAAAAGCTCAGCAGTGTCTGCTTCCAGCTCCTCTGGTGTAGGTTCTGCACAGGGTGGAAATTCTTCTTCCTCAGAAGTTGAATCCACTGTAGAGGGAGGGATAGTAGGTAGTGATTTACCTTTACTAACCCTAGCTTTAGGGAGCACTTGGTCCATTCTTCCAGGATCCAAATCACCCTGTCCTTTTTGCTTTTTGGCCTGAGCCCTGGTTAAAGCAAAAATATGCCCTGGAATGCCCAGCATTGCTGCATGGGCCTCCAACTCCACATCTGACCAAGCTGATGTCTCTAAATAATTTCCTAGTAGACAGTCTACAGGTAAATCTGAGGCAACCACAACTTTCTTTGGACCAGTAACCCCCCCCTCCCCCAAGTTGAGATTTACAACAGCCATGGGGTGGCTAAGTGTGTTGTTATGAGCATCGGTTACTTGGTACTGGTGACCAAGTAGGTGTTGTTCAGGGTGGACCAGTTTCTCTATTACCATGGTAACACTGGCACCTGTGTCCCTGTAGGCCTGAACCTCAACACCATTTATTAGGGGTAGTTGCTTGTACTTATCCATGTTAAGGGGACAAGCAACCAAGGTGGCTAAATCAATAGCCCCCTCAGAGACTAACACAGCCTCTGTGGTCTCCCTAACAAGACCAACCCCAACTAAATTACCAAAAGTGAGCCCAGCTACTCCATTGGATTGGCTATTAGTAGGTTTGCTCCCACCACCACTGCTATTACTAGGGGCACTAGGTGTAGCAGCAGGGGTTGTAGTGGTAGGAGGCTTGGTGCTTTTCTTTGGACAACTGGGATCTGTTGTCCAATGGCCTTTTATTTGACATAAATAGCACCATGGTTTCTTTTCTTTGTTTTGATTTGAAGAGGATTTGGGCCCACCACCCCTACCAGAGTGTTTTTGTGGGCCTGATGAAGACTCATTTTTAGATTTGTCCCCACCCTTGTCAGAAGACTTACCATCCTTCTTCTTGCCATCTTTGTCACCCCCTGTATGAACTTTTCTGTTCACCCTTGTTCTGACCCATTTGTCTGCCTTCTTTCCCAATTCTTGGGGAGAGGTCAGATTAGAGTCCACCAGGTACTGGTGTAACAAATCAGACACACAATTATTAAGAATATGCTCTCTCAGGATTAAGTTATACAGGCTTTCATAGTTAGCAACTTTACTGCCATGTAACCACCCCTCCAAGGCCTTCACTGAATGGTCAACAAAGTCTACCCACTCTTGTGAAGACTCCTTTTTGGTTTCTCTGAACTTCATCCTGTACTGTTCAGTGGTTAAGCCATAACCATCTAGGAGGGCATTCTTAAGAACTTTGAAATCATTGGCCTCACTTTCTTTTACAGTAAGGAGCCTATCCCTTCCCTTTCCACTGAAAGATAGCCATAGGATAGCAGCCCACTGCCTTTGAGGGACATCCTGTACAACACAGGCCCTCTCAAGTGCAGCAAAACACTTGTTAATGCCATCCCCCTCCTTGTAAGGGGGAACTATTGTGTGCAGATTCCTAGAATCATGCTCTTTTGCAGGATGGCTATTTGGAATACTGCTGCTGCCACCATGGGTTTCTAAACCCAATTTCTGTCTTTCTCTTTCTATTTCCAAGGACTGACTATCTAAATCCAGCTGTTGCTTCTTGAGCTTCAGCCTGGATTGTTCCACTCTCAATCTATTGAGCTCCCTTTCTAACACTCTGTCATCAGGGTGGGTGGGTAGGGCATGTCTTGAAACAGAGGAATGGTGAGAATGAACAGAAGGAGACCTGGCCCTAACAGATGTCACACTAACATTCTGGCCTACAGAAGTGACACTTCTACTGTGATGTGAAGCAACACTCTTACTGTGATGTGAATTCACATCAGTACCAGCTATGCTAGGTGTCTTGCTAAGGGGCAGGTTGGAAAGATTCCCTCCCAACTCTTTTGCTAGGGGTGACCCGGAATCAGAGTGGGAACCATCAGCTAATTTCTCACCAGACGTACCAACAAAAGTCTTGTCTTGTTCAACTAGCATGTTAACTAATAGTTCTCTAGAGGGATTCTTCCCTACCCCTAAACCTCTTTCTACACAGAGACTCCTTGCTGCCTTCCAGCTAAGGTGATCATAAGCAGTGTTGGACAGATCAACAGTTTGGCCTGTGCCAGACATTATAGAAAGTGTTTAAGGGATAGAAAAAGAAAGAAAAAGTTTTTAGAACTTTTTAAAGAACAGGAAAAAAACTTTTAAAACTTTTTAAGAACTTTTTGAAAGTTTTAGAGGTACTTTTCAGCACTTAGAAAAGAAGTGAGAGAAGAAAAGCAAAACTTTTTGGTTAGGTGTACATACACTGAACTTGTTTTGTATATTTTTCTCTTATGAAAAGTACAATGACAAAAGTGGTAAGTAGTTGCAAAGTACTTATCCCACCGCTGCACAACCAATGTAGGAGGCTGGACTGGCTTGTAGTGAGTACCAAGGAGTACTTACACCTTGCACCAGGCCCAGGTATCCCTTATTAGTGTAGAGGGGTGTCTAGCAGCTTAGGCTGATAGAAAAGGTAGCTTAGCAGAGCAGCTTAGGCTGAACTAGGAGACGAGTGAAGCTCCTACAGTACCACTAGTGTCATATGCACAATATCATAAGAAAACACAATACACAGATATACTAAAAATAAAGGTACTTTATTTTTATGACAATATGCCAAAAGTATCTCAGTGAGTACCCTCAGTATGAGGATAGCAAATATACACAAGATATATGTACACAATACCAAAATATGCAGTAATAGCAATAGAAAACAGTGCAAACAATGTATAGTCACAATAGAATGCAATCGGGGCACATAGGGATAGAGGCAACACAAACCATATACTCTAGAAGTGGAATGCAAACCACGAATGGACCCCAAACCTATGTGACCTTGTAGAGGGTCGCTGGGACTGTAAGAAAACAGTGAGGGTTAGAAAAATAGCCCACCCCAAGACCCTGAAAAGTGGGTGCAAAGTGCACCTAAGTTCCCCAAAGAGCACAGAAGTCGTGATAGGGGAATTCTGCAGGAAAGACCAACACCAGCAATGCAACAACAATGGATTTCCAGATGAGGGTACCTGTGAAACAAGGGGACCAAGTCCAAAAGTCACGATCAAGTCGGGAGTGGGCAGATGCCCAGGAAATGCCAGCTGTGGGTGCAAAGAAGCTGCCACCGGATGGTAGAAGCTGAGGATTCTGCATGAATGACAAGGGCTAGAAACTTCCCCTTTGGAGGATGGATGTCCCACGTCGTGAAGAGTCGTGCAGAAGTCTTTTCCTGCAGAAAGGCCGCAAATAAGCCTTGCTAGCTGCAAGGGTCGCGGTTAGGGTTTTTGGATGCTGCTGTGGCCCAGGAGGGACCAGGATATCACCAATTGCGTGAGGGGACAGAGTGGCGTCCAGCAAGAGAAGGAGCTCACTCAGAAGCAAGCAGCACCTGCAGAAGTGCCAGAACAGGCACTACGAAGTGGAGTGAATCAGTGCTCACCCGAAGTTGCACAAGAGAGTCCCACGCCGCCAGAGGACAACTCAGGAGGTCGTGCAATGCAGGTTAGAGTGCCGGGGACCCAGGCTTGGCTGTACACGAAGGAAATCCTCGGTGAGCGCACAGGAGCCGGAGTAGCTGCAAAACACGCGGTTCTCAGCAATGCAGTCTGGCGTGGGGAGGCAAGGACTTACCTCCACCAAACTTGGACTGAAGAGTCACTGGACTGTGGGAGTCACTTGGACAGAGTTGCTGAGTTCAAGGGACCTCGCTCGTCGTGCTGAGAGGAGACCCAGAGGACCGGTGATGCAGTTCTTTGGTGCCTGCGGTTGCAGGGGGAAGATTCCGTCGACCCACTGGAGATTTCTTGGGAGCTTCTAGTGCAGAGAGGAGGCAGACTACCCCCACAGCATGCACCACCAGGAAAACAGTCGAGAAGGCGGCTGGATCAGCGTTACAGTGTCGCAGTAGTCATCGTTGCTACTTTGTTGCAGTTTTGCAGGCTTCCAGCGCGGTCAGCAGTCGATTCCTTGGCAGAAGGTGAAGAGAGAGATACAGAGGAACTCTGATGAGCTCTTGCATTCGTTATCTAAGGAATTCCCCAAAGCAGAGACCCTAAATAGCCAGAAAAGGAGGTTTGGCTACTTAGGAGAGAGGATAGGCTAGCAACACCTGAAGGAGCCTATCAGAAGGAGTCTCTGACGTCACCTCCTGGTCCTGGCCACTCAGAGCAGTCCAGTGTGCCAGCAGCACCTCTGTTTCCAAGATGGCAGAGGTCTGGAGCACACTGGAGGAGCTCTGGGCACCTCCCAGGGGAGGTGCAGGTCAGGGGAGTGGTCACTCCCCTTTCCTTTGTCCAGTTTCGCGCCAGAGAAGGGCTGAGGGATCCCTGAACCGGTGTAGACTGGCTTATGCAGAGATGGGCACCATCTGTGCCCATCAAAGCATTTCCAGAGGCTGGGGGAGGCTACTCCTCCCCAGCCCTGACACCTTATTCCAAAGGGAGAGGGTGTAACACCCTCTCTCTGAGGAAGTCCTTTGTTCTGCCTTCCTGGGCCAAGCCTGGCTGGACCCCAGGAGGGCAGAAACCTGTCTGAGGGGTTGGCAGCAGCAGCAGCTGCAGTGAAACCCCGGGAATGGCAGTTTGGCAGTACCCGGGTCTGTGCTAGAGACCCGGGGAATCATGGGATTGTCTCCCCAATACCAGGATGACATTGGTGGGGCAATTCCATGATCTTAGACATGTTACATGGCCATATTTGGAGTTACCATTATGAAGCTATACATAGGTAGTGACCTATGTATAGTGCACGCGTGTAATGGTGTCCCCGCACTCACAAAGTCCGGGGAATTGGCCCTGAACAATGTGGGGGCACCCTGGCTAGTGCCAGGGTGTCCACACACTAAGTAACTTAGCACCCAACCTTTACCAGGTAAAGGTTAGACATATAGGTGACTTATAAGTTACTTAAATGCAGTGTAAAATGGCTGTGAAATAACGTGGACGTTATTTTACTCAGGCTGCAGTGGCAGGCCTGTGTAAGAATTGTCAGAGCTCCCTATGGGTGGCAAAAGAAATGCTGCAGCCCATAGGGATCTCCTGGAACCCCAATACCCTGGGTACCTCAGTACCATATACTAGGGAATTATAAGGGTGTTCCAGTATGCCAATGTAAATTGGTTAAATTGGTCACTAGCCTGTTAGTGACAATTTGGAAAGAAATGAGAGAGCATAACCACTGAGGTTCTGGTTAGCAGAGCCTCAGTGAGACAGTTAGTCACAACAGAGGTAACACATACAGGACACACTTATGAGCACTGGGGCCCTGGCTGGCAGGGTCCCAGTGACACATACAATTAAAACAACATATATACAGTGAAATATGGGGGTAACATGCCAGGCAAGATGGTACTTTCCTACAGGGCAGAGTCAAAGGTGGCACAAAAACGTTGTGGAAAGGATGGGTAAGGAAGAGCTTGAAGGAGTTGTGAGGTTTGGAAGAGAGTGTGAGTTGGTTGTTGGGGGATTATGGGGTTACAGTGAGCATTTAGAAAAAAAGATTGTTAAAATATTTGATGCCTTTGTGATGCGGGCGATTTATAGGTGTTATGTTGAAGGGCCTTCTGAACTCTAATCACATTGTCTGTTAAGGCTGGATGTTGCAAAGCGAGGAAAACAAAGCCATACAATGGTAAGCTTTGTAATTTTAGGTCGAGAGCGCAAACTCTCTGACATGTTGTAAACTCTGTGGGCTTTTAACCACGCACTCCCATCACTATCACTTGTTCATGGGCTGCCCTTCAAAATTCCTTTGTTATCGTTGGTAAATGCTTTATATTTGTCCCTCCTTCGGGCAGTTTTGTTACCGCCTTGGCCATCACCCCCGTTACATCGATAATTGCACTTCTGCCGATATGTTTGACTGAGAGAGAACTTATTTTTATTTTTGTGTCTCTCCTTCGCACTCTTGCTCCTGGCTGCTGTGGCGACTTGGATTGGCCATTGCATTACAAATGCTTGTTTCAACAGGCAGTGTCTCGCTGTGGACCCTAGTGAGGAGCTTTGGGTGGGCTTCTTTTGTTGAACAACGTGAACGTGGTTCCCAATGAGCTGGATGCACATATGAGGTTTGGGTGTCTACACGCTCAGACAAAACACAGTGGGAAGCTGACGCAGCGCGCGCGAGGAAAACTGAAGCTGTAAAATAACACCTTAACTGGATGCCAAAAAGCATGGCGGTGAGTGAAGCCAAACGAAGCCCTGTAAGACGAGAAACAAATATTCAAATGAATGAGTAAATGAGAAACACAGATCTTAGCATCGGGGGAAGGTGAGAACTAACAGCCAATAGACAGCTAAGACAAGCAAAATGGACCATGATTTAAACATAAACCAGGCATACGAGAGCGAAAAATGTATATAAATGTATAAGCAAGAGGACATTCTTTCATGGTGAGAAATTGCTGTGGTTTGGATGGAATGCCGGCGAGCTTCATGACACCTAACCACAACTCAGCAAATATTTCATCATGTGCGAGGCAAACCTCAGGGTGCAGGGCCGACCGCGTGGTTCGCAGCAAATGTAGAAATCAGCTGTGCACAGGGCGAGCAACAGGAACCCGCTGAGTTTCAATTCACCCAGATCGCAATAAAACCTTAACGGGCACAGGCGATTCCTCTCCCAGGATCCCACGGCACTAGGCCTTCTTTGGGTGGTCAAGGGTATTTCGGGATGACATTGCCTCTTTCTATGGGGCACATTTCCGTTTCCGTTTTAAACAGTTTATCTTTTAAAAGCAAATAAGATGAATTACATCGTATTAGGTATGCAATGTATTCTCGTGTGCTCCACAAATGCTTTAACCATTAAAACACAGCACGAGTGACATCATTTTATCTTCACATATATCATGATGTAGACGTTGGCTTAATAATCCATCCAGGGAGAAACCGTGTGCAATAATGAGATAGGTGCGAAGCAAAAATGACATGTAGGTGTTGATATTCACTACTAAAAAAACAAATCGCTCATGCAGATGTTCGGTCTAATGTCCAAGGATAATGACACATATGGCACCATCGAGATTTGACCCAATCCGCTATCACCACCTCACCCCTGATTCATATCTACCATAAGTGCTGGCACATGGCCTGTTTCAATAGGGCATGACCTACAGAGACAGATGGATGAAAAACAGTCTTGCATGTAGCCTTAGGCCCATATACAGTCAATAACGAAAAACACAGAGGTGGAATAAAGCTGGAGAGTGGACCTACTTCACCCCCGGACTGGATATCATATGCCTTTTCTTGTAAATAATGTTGTCAGACTTGTAGGAGAAAACCCTGTACCCCAAAATTCAACACACCCCAAACTTTACCTCAATCAGTGTTCCCACATTTCACTGGATCAGAGAAGGTGTTTGTAGGAAGTTGGCTCTGTATGTGCTATTTCAAAGTAAGGAATAGCATGCACAGAGTCCAAGGGTTCCCCTTAGAGGTAAAATAGTGGTAAAAAGAGATAATACTAATGCTCTATTTTGTGGTAGTGTGGTCGAGCAGTAGGCTTATCCAAGGAGTAGTGTTAAGCATTTGTTGTACATACACATAGGCAATAAATGAGGTACACACACTCAGAGACAAATCCAGCCAATAGGTTTTGTATAGAAAAATATCTTTTCTTAGTTTATTTTAAGAACCACAGGTTCAAATTCTACATGTAATATCTTATTCGAAAGGTATTGCAGGTAAGTACTTTAGGAACTTCAAATCATAAAAATTGCATGTATACTTTTCAAGTTATTCACAAATAGCTGTTTTAAAAGTGGACACAGTGCAATTTTCACAGTTCCTAGGGGAGGTAAGTATTTGTTAGGTTAACCAGGTAAGTAAGACACTTACAGGGCTCAGTTCTTGGTCCAAGGTAGCCCACCGTTGGGGGTTCAGAGCAACCCCAAAGTCACCACACCAGCAGCTCAGGGCCGGTCAGGTGCAGAGTTCAAAGTGGTGCCCAAAACACATAGGCTAGAATGGAGAGGAGGGGGTGCCCCGGTTCCGGTCTGCTTGCAGGTAAGTACCCGCGTCTTCGGAGGGCAGACCAGGGGGGTTTTGTAGGGCACCGGGGGGGACACAAGCCCACACAGAAATTTCACCCTCAGCGGCGCGGGGGCGGCCGGGTGCAGTGTAGAAACAAGCGTCGGGTTCGCAATGTTAGTCTATGAGAGATCTCGGGATCTCTTCAGCGCTGCAGGCAGGCAAGGGGGGGGTTCCTCGGGGAAACCTCCACTTGGGCAAGGGAGAGGGACTCCTGGGGGTCACTTCTCCAGTGAAAGTCCGGTCCTTCAGGTCCTGGGGGCTGCGGGTGCAGGGTCTCTCCCAGGTGTCGGGACTTTAGGTTCAAAGAGTCGCGGTCAGGGGAAGCCTCGGGATTCCCTCTGCAGGCGGCGCTGTGGGGGCTCAGGGGGGGACAGGTTTTGGTACTCACAGTATCAGAGTAGTCCTGGGGTCCCTCCTGAGGTGTTGGATCGCCACCAGCCGAGTCGGGGTCGCCGGGTGCAGTGTTGCAAGTCTCACGCTTCTTGCGGGGAGCTTGCAGGGTTCTTTTAAAGCTGCTGGAAACAAAGTTGCAGCTTTTCTTGGAGCAGGTCCGCTGTCCTCGGGAGTTTCTTGTCTTTTCGAAGCAGGGGCAGTCCTCAGAGGATGTCGAGGTCGCTGGTCCCTTTGGAAGGCGTCGCTGGAGCAGGATCTTTGGAAGGCAGGAGACAGGCCGGTGAGTTTCTGGAGCCAAGGCAGTTGTCGTCTTCTGGTCTTCCTCTGCAGGGGTTTTCAGCTAGGCAGTCCTTCTTCTTGTAGTTGCAGGAATCTAATTTTCTAGGGTTCAGGGCAGCCCTTAAATACTAAATTTAAGGGCGTGTTTAGGTCTGGGGGGTTAGTAGCCAATGGCTACTAGCCCTGAGGGTGGGTACACCCTCTTTGTGCCTCCTCCCAAGGGGAGGGGGTCACAATCCTAACCCTATTGGGGGAATCCTCCATCTGCAAGATGGAGGATTTCTAAAAGTTAGAGTCACTTCAGCTCAGGACACCTTAGGGGCTGTCCTGACTGGCCAGTGACTCCTCCTTGTTTTTCTCATTATTTTCTCCGGCCTTGCCGCCAAAAGTGGGGCCTGGCCGGAGGGGGCGGGCAACTCCACTAGCTGGAGTGTCCTGCTGGGTTGGCACAAAGGAGGTGAGCCTTTGAGGCTCACCGCCAGGTGTGACAATTCCTGCCTGGGGGAGGTGTTAGCATCTCCACCCAGTGCAGGCTTTGTTACTGGCCTCAGAGTGACAAAGGCACTCTCCCCATGGGGCCAGCAACATGTCTCGGGTTGTGGCAGGCTGCTAAAACTAGTCAGCCTACACAGATAGTCGGATAGGTTTCAGGGGGCACCTCTAAGGTGCCCTCTGGGGTGTAGTTTACAATAAAATGTACACTGGCATCAGTGTGCATTTATTGTGCTGAGAAGTTTGATACCAAACTTCCCAGTTTTCAGTGTAGCCATTATGGTGCTGTGGAGTTCGTGTTTGACAGACTCCCAGACCATATACTCTTATGGCTACCCTGCACTTACAATGTCTAAGGTTTTGTTTAGACACTGTAGGGGTACAGTGCTCATGCACTGGTACCCTCACCTATGGTATAGTGCACCCTGCCTTAGGGCTGTAAGGCCTGCTAGAGGGGTGTCTTACCTATACTGCATAGGCAGTGAGAGGCTGGCATGGCACCCTGAGGGGAGCGCCATGTCGACTTACTCGTTTTGTCCTCACTAGCACACACAAGCTGGCAAGCAGTGTGTCTGTGCTGAGTGAGGGGTCTCCAGGGTGGCATAAGACATGCTGCAGCCCTTAGAGACCTTCCTTGGCATCAGGGCCCTTGGTACTAGAAGTACCAGTTACAAGGGACTTATCTGGATGCCAGGGTCTGCCAATTGTGGATACAAAAGTACAGGTTAGGGGAAGAACACTGGTGCTGGGGCCTGGTTAGCAGGCCTCAGCACACTTTCAATTGTAAACATAGCATCAGCAAAGGCAAAAAGTCAGGGGGCAACCATGCCAAGGAGGCATTTCCTTACACAACCCCCCCCCAAACGAAAGAGGATGAGACTAACCTTTCCCAAGAGAGTCTTCATTTTCTAAGTGGAAGAACCTGGAAAGGCCATCTGCATTGGCATGGGCAGTCCCAGGTCTGTGTTCCACTATAAAGTCCATTCCCTGTAGGGAGATGGACCACCTCAACAGTTTAGGATTTTCACCTTTCATTTGCATCAGCCATTTGAGAGGTCTGTGGTCAGTTTGAACTAGGAAGTGAGTCCCAAAGAGGTATGGTCTCAGCTTCTTCAGGGACCAAACCACAGCAAAGGCCTCCCTCTCAATGGCACTCCAACGCTGCTCCCTGGGGAGTAACCTCCTGCTAATGAAAGCAACAGGCTGGTCAAGGCCATCATCATTTGTTTGGGACAAAACTGCCCCTATCCCATGTTCAGAGGCATCAGTCTGCACAATGAACTGCTTAGAATAATCTGGAGCTTTGAGAACTGGTGCTGAGCACAGTGCCTGTTTCAGGGTGTCAAAGGCCTGTTGGCAGTCCACAGTCCAGTTTACTTTCTTGGGCATTTTCTTGGAGGTGAGTTCAGTGAGGGCTGTCACAATGGATCCATATCCCTTCACAAACCTCCTGTAATACCCAGTCAAGCCAAGGAATGCCCTGACCTGAGTCTGGGTTTTTGGAGCTACCCAGTCCAGAATAGTCTGGATCTTGGGTTGGAGTGGCTGAACTTGGCCTCCACCTACAAGGTGGCCCAAGTAAACCACAGTTCCCTGCCCTATCTGGCATTTGGATGCCTTGATAGAGAGGCCTGCAGATTGCAGAGCCTTCAAAACCTTCTTCAGGTGGACCAGGTGATCCTGCCAGGTGGAGCTAAAGACAGCAGTATCATCAAGATAAGCTGTGCTAAAGGACTCCAAGCCAGCAAGGACTTGATTCACCAACCTTTGGAAGGTGGCAGGGGCATTCTTTAAACCAAAGGGCATAACAGTAAACTGATAATGCCCATCAGGTGTGGAGAATGCTGTCTTTTCTTTTGCTCCAGGTGCCATTTTTATTTGCCAGTACCCTGCTGTCAAGTCAAAGGTACTTAGAAATTTGGCAGCACCTAATTTATCAATGAGCTCATCAGCTCTTGGAATTGGATGGGCATCTGTCTTGGTGACAGAATTGAGCCCTCTGTAGTCCACACAAAACCTCATCTCTTTCTTTCCATCTTTGGTGTGAGGTTTGGGGACTAAGACCACTGGGCTAGCCCAGGGGCTGTCAGAGCGCTCAATCACTCCCAATTCCAGCATCTTGTGGACTTCCACCTTGATGCTTTCCTTAACATGGTCAGACTGTCTGAAGATTTTGTTCTTGACAGGCAGGCTGTCTCCTGTGTCCACATCATGGGTACACAGGTGTGTCTGACCAGGGGTTAGGGAGAAAAGCTCAGGAAACTGTTGTAGGACTCTCCTACAATCAGCTTGCTGTTGGCCAGAGAGGGTGTCTGAGTAGATCACTCCATCTACTGTACCATCTTTTGGGTCTGATGACAGAAGATCAGGGAGAGGTTCACTCTCTGCCTCCTGATCCTCATCTGTTACCATCAACAGATTGACATCAGCCCTGTCGTGGAAGAGCTTAAGGCGGTTTACATGGATCACCCTTTTGGGGCTCCTGCTTGTGCCCAGGTCCACCAAGTAGGTGACCTGACTCTTCCTCTCTAGTACTGGGTAAGGGCCACTCCATTTGTCCTGGAGTGCCCTGGGAGCCACAGGCTCCAGAACCCAGACTTTCTGCCCTGGTTGGAACTCAACCAGTGCAGCCTTTTGGTCATACCAAAACTTCTGGAGCTGTTGGCTGGCCTCAAGGTTTTTGGTTGCCTTTTCCATGTACTCTGCCATTCTAGAGCGAAGGCCAAGTACATAGTCCACTATGTCCTGTTTAGGCTCATGGAGAGGTCTCTCCCAGCCTTCTTTAACAAGGGCAAGTGGTCCCCTTACAGGATGACCAAACAGAAGTTCAAAGGGTGAGAACCCTACTCCCTTCTGTGGTACCTCCCTGTAAGCGAAAAGCAGACATGGCAGGAGGACATCCCATCTCCTTTTGAGTTTTTCTGGGAGCCCCATGATCATGCCCTTTAATGTCTTGTTGAATCTCTCAACCAAGCCATTAGTTTGTGGATGGTATGGTGTAGTGAATTTATAAGTCACTCCACACTCATTCCACATGTGCTTTAGGTATGCTGACATGAAGTTGGTACCTCTGTCAGACACCACCTCCTTAGGGAAACCCACTCTGGTAAAGATACCAATGAGGGCCTTGGCTACTGCAGGGGCAGTAGTCGACCTAAGGGGAATAGCTTCAGGATACCTGGTAGCATGATCCACTACTACCAGGATATACATATTTCCTGAGGCTGTGGGAGGTTCCAGTGGACCAACTATGTCCACACCCACTCTTTCAAAGGGCACCCCCACCACTGGAAGTGGAATGAGGGGGGCCTTTGGATGCCCACCTGTCTTACCACTGGCTTGACAGGTGGGGCAGGAGAGGCAAAACTCCTTAACCATGTTGGACATATTGGGCCAGTAGAAGTGGTTGACTAACCTCTCCCACGTCTTGGTTTGTCCCAAATGTCCAGCAAGGGGAATGTCATGGGCCAATGTTAGGATGAACTCTCTGAACAGCTGAGGCACTACCACTCTCCTAGTGGCACCAGGTTTGGGGTCTCTGGCCTCAGTGTACAGGAGCCCATCTTCCCAATAGACCCTATGTGTTCCATTTTTCTTGCCTTTGGACTCTTCAGCAGCTTGCTGCCTAAGGCCTTCAAGAGAGGGACAGGTTTCTTGTCCCTTACACAGCTCTTCCCTGGAGGGTCCCCCTGGGCCTAAGAGCTCAACCTGATAAGGTTCAAGCTCCAAAGGCTCAGTTCCCCCAGAGGGCAGAACTTCTTCCTGAGAAGAGAGGTTCCCTTTCTTTTGCTGTGTTGCAGTTGGTTTCCCAACTGACTTTCCTGTTCTCTTGGTAGGCTGGGCCATTTTTCCAGACTCCAGCTCTACTTTTTCACCCTGTGCCTTGCACTGTGCTCTTGTTTTCACACACACCAGTTCAGGGATACCCAGCATTGCTGCATGGGTTTTTAGCTCTACCTCAGCCCATGCTGAGGACTCCAGGTCATTTCCAAGCAGACAGTCCACTGGGATATTTGAGGAGACCACCACCTGTTTCAGGCCATTGACCCCTCCCCATTCTAAAGTAACCATTGCCATGGGATGTACTTTTCTCTGATTGTCAGCGTTGGTGACTGTGTAAGTTTTTCCAGTCAGGTATTGGCCAGGGGAAACCAGTTTCTCTGTCACCATGGTGACACTGGCACCTGTATCCCTCAGGCCCTCTATTCTAGTCCCATTAATTAAGAGTTGCTGTCTGTATTTTTGCATGTTAGGCGGCCAGACAGCTAGTGTGGCTAAGTCCACCCCACCCTCAGAAACTAGAGTAGCTTCAGTGTGGACCCTGATTTGCTCTGGGCACACTGTTGATCCCACTTGGAGACTAGCCATACCAGTGTTACCTGGATGGGAGTTTGGAGTGGAATCTTTCTTGGGACAGGCCTTGTCTCCAGTTTGGTGTCCATGCTGTTTACAGCTATGACACCAGGCCTTTTTGGGATCAAAGTTTTTACCCTTGTACCCATTGTTTTGTGAAGAGGCTCTGGGCCCACCCTCCTGTGCAGGTTTTTGGGGGCCTGTAGAAGACTCTTTACTATTTTTAGTTTTGGTTGTCTCATCACCCTTCTGCTGGGGAGTCTTTGTGACCCCTTTCTTTTGGTCACCCCCTGTTGAAGTCTTGGACACCCTTGTCTTGACCCAATGGTCCGCCTTCTTTCCCAATTCTTGGGGAGAAATTGGTCCTAGGTCTACCAGATGCTGATGCAGTTTATCATTGAAACAATTACTTAACAGGTGTTCTTTCACAAATAAATTGTACAGCCCATCATAATTACTTACACCACTGCCTTGAATCCAACCATCTAGTGTTTTCACTGAGTAGTCAACAAAGTCAACCCAGGTCTGGCTCGAGGATTTTTGAGCCCCCCTGAACCTAATCCTGTACTCCTCAGTGGAGAATCCAAAGCCCTCAATCAGGGTACCCTTCATGAGGTCATAAGATTCTGCATCTTGTCCAGAGAGTGTGAGGAGTCTATCCCTACACTTTCCTGTGAACATTTCCCAAAGGAGAGCACCCCAGTGAGATCTGTTCACTTTTCTGGTTACACAAGCCCTCTCAAAAGCTGTGAACCATTTGGTGATGTCATCACCATCTTCATATTTAGTTACAATCCCTTTGGGGATTTTCAACATGTCAGGAGAATCTCTGACCCTATTTATGTTGCTGCCACCATTGATGGGTCCTAGGCCCATCTCTTGTCTTTCCCTCTCTATGGCTAGGATCTGTCTTTCCAAAGCCAATCTTTTGGCCATCCTGGCTAACTGGATGTCCTCTTCACTGGAGTTATCCTCAGTGATCTCAGAGTTGTTGGTCCCTCCTGTGAGGGAACCAGCATCTCTGACTATTATTTGTGGAGTCAGGGCTTGAGAAGCCCTGCTCTCCCTAAGTAGGACTGGAGGGGGGGAATTTCCCTCCAAGTCACTATCTTCATCCTCTGAGTTGCCATCCTCAGAGGGGTTGGCCTTTTCAAACTCTGCCAAAAGCTCCTGGAGCTGTATTTTGGTAGGTTTGGGGCCCATTGCTATTTTCTTTAGTTTACAGAGTGACCTTAGCTCTCTCATCTGTAGATGGAGGTAAGGTGTGGTGTCGAGTTCCACCACATTCACATCTGTGCTAGACATTATGCTTCTAAAAGTTGGAATACTTTTTAAGAAACTAAAACTGGTTCTAGAATCTAATTCAAACTTTTAACAAACTTTTAAACTCTAAAAGAAATGCTAAACAGGATCTAACACAAGGCCCTAGCAGGTCTTTTAAGAATTTAGAAAACTTTTCAAATTGCAAAAATCAATTTCTAATGACAATTTTGGAATTTGTCGTGTGATCAGGTATTGGCTGAGTAGTCCAGCAAATGCAAAGTCTTGTACCCCACCGCTGATCCACCAATGTAGGAAGTTGGCTCTGTATGTGCTATTTCAAAGTAAGGAATAGCATGCACAGAGTCCAAGGGTTCCCCTTAGAGGTAAAATAGTGGTAAAAAGAGATAATACTAATGCTCTATTTTGTGGTAGTGTGGTCGAGCAGTAGGCTTATCCAAGGAGTAGTGTTAAGCATTTGTTGTACATACACATAGGCAATAAATGAGGTACACACACTCAGAGACAAATCCAGCCAATAGGTTTTGTATAGAAAAAGATCTTTTCTTAGTTTATTTTAAGAACCACAGGTTCAAATTCTACATGTAATATCTTATTCGAAAGGTATTGCAGGTAAGTACTTTAGGAACTTCAAATCATAAAAATTGCATGTATACTTTTCAAGTTATTCACAAATAGCTGTTTTAAAAGTGGACACAGTGCAATTTTCACAGTTCCTAGGGGAGGTAAGTATTTGTTAGGTTAACCAGGTAAGTAAGACACTTACAGGGCTCAGTTCTTGGTCCAAGGTAGCCCACCGTTGGGGGTTCAGAGCAACCCCAAAGTCACCACACCAGCAGCTCAGGGCCGGTCAGGTGCAGAGTTCAAAGTGGTGCCCAAAACACATAGGCTAGAATGGAGAGGAGGGGGTGCCCCGGTTCCGGTCTGCTTGCAGGTAAGTACCCGCGTCTTCGGAGGGCAGACCAGGGGGGTTTTGTAGGGCACCGGGGGGGACACAAGCCCACACAGAAATTTCACCCTCAGCGGCGCGGGGGCGGCCGGGTGCAGTGTAGAAACAAGCGTCGGGTTCGCAATGTTAGTCTATGAGAGATCTCGGGATCTCTTCAGCGCTGCAGGCAGGCAAGGGGGGGGTTCCTCGGGGAAACCTCCACTTGGGCAAGGGAGAGGGACTCCTGGGGGTCACTTCTCCAGTGAAAGTCCGGTCCTTCAGGTCCTGGGGGCTGCGGGTGCAGGGTCTCTCCCAGGTGTCGGGACTTTAGGTTCAAAGAGTCGCGGTCAGGGGAAGCCTCGGGATTCCCTCTGCAGGCGGCGCTGTGGGGGCTCAGGGGGGGACAGGTTTTGGTACTCACAGTATCAGAGTAGTCCTGGGGTCCCTCCTGAGGTTTTGGATCGCCACCAGCCGAGTCGGGGTCGCCGGGTGCAGTGTTGCAAGTCTCACGCTTCTTGCGGGGAGCTTGCAGGGTTCTTTTAAAGCTGCTGGAAACAAAGTTGCAGCTTTTCTTGGAGCAGGTCCGCTGTCCTCGGGAGTTTCTTGTCTTTTCGAAGCAGGGGCAGTCCTCAGAGGATGTCGAGGTCGCTGGTCCCTTTGGAAGGCGTCGCTGGAGCAGGATCTTTGGAAGGCAGGAGACAGGCCGGTGAGTTTCTGGAGCCAAGGCAGTTGTCGTCTTCTGGTCTTCCTCTGCAGGGGTTTTCAGCTAGGCAGTCCTTCTTCTTGTAGTTGCAGGAATCTAATTTTCTAGGGTTCAGGGCAGCCCTTAAATACTAAATTTAAGGGCGTGTTTAGGTCTGGGGGGTTAGTAGCCAATGGCTACTAGCCCTGAGGGTGGGTACACCCTCTTTGTGCCTCCTCCCAAGGGGAGGGGGTCACAATCCTAACCCTATTGGGGGAATCCTCCATCTGCAAGATGGAGGATTTCTAAAAGTTAGAGTCACTTCAGCTCAGGACACCTTAGGGGCTGTCCTGACTGGCCAGTGACTCCTCCTTGTTTTTCTCATTATTTTCTCCGGCCTTGCCGCCAAAAGTGGGGCCTGGCCGGAGGGGGCGGGCAACTCCACTAGCTGGAGTGTCCTGCTGGGTTGGCACAAAGGAGGTGAGCCTTTGAGGCTCACCGCCAGGTGTGACAATTCCTGCCTGGGGGAGGTGTTAGCATCTCCACCCAGTGCAGGCTTTGTTACTGGCCTCAGAGTGACAAAGGCACTCTCCCCATGGGGCCAGCAACATGTCTCGGTTTGTGGCAGGCTGCTAAAACTAGTCAGCCTACACAGATAGTCGGATAGGTTTCAGGGGGCACCTCTAAGGTGCCCTCTGGGGTGTAGTTTACAATAAAATGTACACTGGCATCAGTGTGCATTTATTGTGCTGAGAAGTTTGATACCAAACTTCCCAGTTTTCAGTGTAGCCATTATGGTGCTGTGGAGTTCGTGTTTGACAGACTCCCAGACCATATACTCTTATGGCTACCCTGCACTTACAATGTCTAAGGTTTTGTTTAGACACTGTAGGGGTACAGTGCTCATGCACTGGTACCCTCACCTATGGTATAGTGCACCCTGCCTTAGGGCTGTAAGGCCTGCTAGAGGGGTGTCTTACCTATACTGCATAGGCAGTGAGAGGCTGGCATGGCACCCTGAGGGGAGCGCCATGTCGACTTACTCGTTTTGTCCTCACTAGCACACACAAGCTGGCAAGCAGTGTGTCTGTGCTGAGTGAGGGGTCTCCAGGGTGGCATAAGACATGCTGCAGCCCTTAGAGACCTTCCTTGGCATCAGGGCCCTTGGTACTAGAAGTACCAGTTACAAGGGACTTATCTGGATGCCAGGGTCTGCCAATTGTGGATACAAAAGTACAGGTTAGGGGAAGAACACTGGTGCTGGGGCCTGGTTAGCAGGCCTCAGCACACTTTCAATTGTAAACATAGCATCAGCAAAGGCAAAAAGTCAGGGGGCAACCATGCCAAGGAGGCATTTCCTTACAGTGTTGAACCTCAATTTCATGAGGCAATGTGTCCCCACATTAAGACACCTCCCCAAAACATCATAATTAGGAAAATACAATTGCTTAAATAATTCCAAAGTGAAATCAACTGGGGGAGCTCAATAACTGAGATCTAGAGCAGTAAAAAGGTTAAAGGGTTTTATTATAAAATTCAAAAGTAAAGCGATACAAAGTTAAATACCACAAAAGGAAGAGTTATACAGAGTGTGCAAAAATCAGAAATTACTCTATGTCCCACATGGGCAGCAAAATCAGTACAAAAATGAACAGCATCTTTAGCAGCATCTAAGGCATTAGGAAAATCTTCTGCCTCACCCCCAAAATCAAGAGATTTTATATATTATTCTTGCATGTTAAATCAATATTTCTGCAGATTCATTGTAGTGTGAGCAAATGTATTACTTGTTCAGCAATTCACAGCACATGAAATTTAAACGTCATATTGTCTTGACACCAACGCACTTACCCATTATAAATAATTATTCAACACCCACTAAACTAATGTCATCTGGAGATGTTCACAAAAAATTAGAAGCATTAACACTAATGTTTTAAGTGAATGAACAGTTGTCAGTGGACAAAGTGGAAGATTTTGGAACATTTTACAATTTACAGCTGAACTAGAGAAAGTTCTTCATGAGCATAGCAACAATAATAATTAAAAAAAGAAATTCATTACAGCTTCACTGTGCTCAGTGGAGCTTGTGGAGTGAGGATGTGCGTGGGGGGGGCACTGAATAAGTGACAGAGATGACCTCCACCTTGAACAAGATGATGTTTTGAAAAAAATGTCCCAACTGCATCATTGTTTATTGGTGCTTATTAAGGAACTCCTGTATTCCCAACATGTTTCCAGCAAATCTAATCCACTGTCCTTGAACCCCACTATTAGTTGTTATCCTGTTGGTTTGTATGCTTAACAATTGATTGCGTCTGCAAAGAGGCATCCTGGCGCAGGCCATTCTTTCACTCATTTTAGTTGAGTCCAATAGAAAGTGCAAAAAACAATATAGTTTGCATTAACTTAGGGATTGCTGTGGTTGCATCTCCCTCATCAGGAGCTAGTCTGGGGACACTTAGAGTACACATGAGACCTTACATCCTGAAGCTGCCTTGAGTAAACAAATGCATTTTGACAAATGTACCTGAAAATGAGAATAATCCACGCTGACAACCACACCTAATGGCAAAGAAAGCAGATGCGTGGAATCGCTTTGATAAAATGTTAGTATCTTTGTTGGCTGAGTATAGTCGTTTTGGTAATAAACACAAGCCATCCATTTCAGAAAGAAAATGTCTTAATTTGCAGCAGTCCATTCATGACTAGTAGGGTTGTTTGTTTCAGTAGAAATGCTACCCTGATTCACAGATGGATGTTATGCAGCTCTCATAAATCATCTTAGGCCCCGGTTTTAACACGTTTCTGAGATTTGTTTTTTTAATTATTTACCATTTCCAAGCTGTGGAATTGTGGAAATGTTAATGATGAATCAACTTCCAGAGTATACTGAATGAAATTAACCACTTCATGACTTTCAGTCAAGGTTTCGGCCAGCTAGAGGAATGGGACTGGCCCTGATCGTCTACACAGAAGAGCTCTTCACTACACTTGATGAAGACAAGCAAGGAGCCTTGACATTTCTTAATCTCTCCACAGCCAAACGTACTGTAGATCGTGATCTTTGTGATAGGGGTGTAAGGGTTCTTGATATCATGTATCAAAATAAATGGATTAGTTTACCCATTCTAAAAGATGGAAAACATTCTGCAAGGGCTCACTTCAATGAACTGTTATGTGGTGTTTCTCGAGATACCCTCTCTTTTATTTTGTTCAGCTGATAAATGGTGCCCAGGTTACAGCTTTTCCGGATGTTTGCTGATGATACACACATTTACATTCATCTGGAGAACAACTCTGCGTGCTGTGACATTACAGCTTTCCTATACCACATATAACAGCGGTTTAGGGGAAACTGTATTTGTTAATTCTGTTGAAATGGAAATCCTCATCCTAGGAGAACAGACCACCACCTGTTTATAATTTCAATGATCACCCAGCCTTGGGTTCACCTTCCGCTGCCCATTAAACAATAAATCTGGTCTATCATTGACTCAAACTACAAAATCAATACCATCGGTAAGGGGGGCAATCTGAAACTCTATGCTCTGAAAATTCCTATTTCTCCTGCACTTCTTTGCCAAATCGAATTGACAATATGCCTTATTTTGGAATGGATTGACCCCTACCATGTGAGCTTCCCTGACTTCTCAAACAAATCGTCTGCTAGAGTCCACATACTACATAATGATGATACCAGCCTATGCCTAAAACTATGTAGATTTGACCCAGCCAAACTAGTTCTGAAAGCATCGCACTGTCTGCCAGTGGATATGAAGATTACCTGTGACAATTTGCATCACATAAGCCCTACTGGAACAGAGGCCTTGTGTACTTACAAAACCTGGCCAAATGTTACATCTTCACAAGGACGTGTTGGTCAACGTTATCACACCTAAATTGTTCACTGCCATTCAACTGGCAGACATAGGGAGGATGATCCTTGGGAGTGTTGGGCTGAATTAGTTTGGATTCCTCTGTCTCCCAGCTTAGAGATAAATCTGACTATCTTGCATTAACAATCAACATTTTTAAGGGAGCCTTTGCCTAATATGGCATCAGGGTCTGCAGTTGAAAAACGTCTCCTATGATCCCCGTCACATCTGAATGGACTCAATCTAACCACCTCAAAAGAACTCTGATGGTCTGTTATTTTCTGTGTGACTGTGCTATAAGTTAGAATTCCTGAATCGCATTGTAGCAAAAGGTATTTTATAAAACACGTCTATAAGTATAAACATTTTCTGTCTGTATGTATATTGGGAAAACTAGAGAATTAAAAAAGGTGCTGGGTGAAGAGAGAGATTACTTAATAGATATAATAGAACACTGAAGTGCTATTGCGTAACAAAGAGAGGTTGTAAAGAGAGACTTCTATGTCTATTGTGGCAGATCAACTCTCTTGCACTGTGATGCGTGGAGAAAGCAGTACTGACATGTGAAACATATTGGTTGTGGTGAAGATTATTACTAATGGATTCCGTGTTAAGAAGAAAATAAACAAGAATCATAAAAAATATAATTAACATTGGACCTCTTGTGTTATTGGTGCAGCGACATTATGTTTTTGCTTTAATTTATATATAGGCATATTTATCGTTAATTCCATAGGACGTGTCAGCAACTGTTCAGAGGCCACAAGGCAAGCAAGGATTACCAGATGTGTAGAGGTTAGGGCCTTTTAGGTTCAAAATATTTTATTAGGAATTTAAAACTATAATCAGACATATACAAATAGTAACAAATGTTATTAGTGAGATATTTGCAAAGAAAATACAGTAGTCACTGTTTATAAAATAATTGTATAAATTAAAACTGAGCTACCTATTACAAACATGTCATAAAGAGAGGAAATTTGATCTGAAAGTCACGTAAACAAAATAAGATTTAGGATAATTCAGGTATATTCGGAAATATAATCAACATGTGATTGCCAAACAATTCTCACCTTGTTGACATTTTGGGGTGCTTACCAATCAAAGTTTTACCTCCTTGTCTTGTAATAGTAATCCAGCCCGTCTATGTTTGAACAGATAATGGTTTACCAATCTTCCAATTAGATGTTATTCATTTGATGACTGATTAGATAAAAATAAAAAAAAATATTGTGCTCAATAGTTAAAGAGGTAGAAAAGGCAAATAATTTACAAATAGCAGAGTATCAGAGATATTAATATTATTAAGAACAGCGTCCCTTGCATCTGATTAAAATGTAAATATAACATACAACAGGTGTTTCAAAGAACCATTAACAATTTTGCAATGCCAACATAATAACTTAGCTTTGAAATGTTCAGTAGGAGGACCATAGAGAGCAATACACAAAGGTTTGCTGGAGCTGTGTCTGGTGGGTCGGTGGATTAATGCACTCACAGCAAGGATTTATGTTTGACCGCAAAGTCACAGGTTCAAATCTTGAGGGGTACTATCAGCCTTTCATTATTCCAAGGTCAATAAAATAAGACCTGGATAACAATAAACCACTGTTAATTGTAGTGCCAAGTGCGTGTGCGCTTTACAAACCCACATCTTGACATGATGTACACTGCCACCAATGCTAAATGTATGTATCTGATGACATGGACAATAGCCCCATGTCAACCGGGCTGTTGGCTTTGTATGCCATCCAAGAGCCAGACCTTGGTCTTTATGGCCAGTAGTAAGGCCTAGAGCTCAGTACGCCTGCTGAATTATGATGTGTGCTGGGTGAAAAATGTCAAGATAACAGATAATCTACTACTGGGGTCAGTAAGGGCAAAGGTCAGTCTGTGTTATCACGCAGGGCATGTTCCCATCACACCAAGTTCCACTGTGTGTTTTTAAAAAATAATAGTTGATACTAAGTTTTACATTTTTTGAGCTATTTTTTTTTTTTTTTAACTTAGTTCGTTTTCCACAAATGGAATTTTCGAGCTATGTTGGACACTATTACATGTTTTTTTTAAATAAAAGTTCAGAACTTTCAACTTAGAATCTATGAGCCTGATTTAGAGATTGGCAGATGGGGTAAATCCGTCCTAAACGTGACGGAAATCCCATCTGCTGTATTACGTTTTCATTATATCCTATGGAAATCGTAATTTCCATCAGTCGGGATATTGGACACGTGTGTGAGGGAGTCACCAGTCTGCCAAACTCTGAATTAGGACCTTTGTTTTGCTTTGATATGTTTTGTTTCTTAGGAGCACTTCAACACACAAGACCCAGGAAGTATTTTAAAATAGGGATAATCAAAAGATAATAAGAAGAGGTTATTTTTCCATGGGTTTTGCCAACATTAGTGAAAAGCGTCAGCATTTGCAGAAACATTGTAGACTTCTAAGTTAGCATGTCCCCTTTCTATTGGCCTGAAAGGAAATGTGCGAGAATCAACTAAGAGGCCAGTTTTTCTGCAGCATCTCAAAAGGAGGAAGGTCACTGAAAAATGAAAAGACAGATTTGCAGCAGGTGAAATAATTAAGATATGCAACGACCACTTCCGCTCTGGTTCTGTAAGTGTTGGGATTCAAAATCTTCCCCTGGTTTGGAAATGCCTGGACAAGCATTGATATCAGCTTCTGCTTCTCAAACATGGCATGCCATGTTAGATTTAAAATGGTAAGTTACTTGCCCGTCCAAGTGTGGTGATTTTTTCTCAGTTCTTATTTTTGGTCAACATTTTCAGTCAACTCAAATGCGGTTTTTGTGTTTGTGTTTTGTGGAATAAACACATATCCCGTAAATTTACCCAGAATGATTCAGAAGTTAACTCCACTACTATTGAGGGATTTATTAACAATCTTCTGTTATTAGGATATTTTTATTTTTCATGTCGGAACGTTATGATGCTGGCATGGAGTCATCTATTTCAATCACGTTAGGGAGTGAAACTGTGTCAAACATTTCAACAGCTCGTTTATTACAACGTGTTTAAGGAATTCCTTGGTGGAAAGTGACCTATTTGTCTCAGAGAAGCCTCAGTCTGGTTCCCCAGTCCCAGGTGTTCATTACAATTTCGAGTCTGATCCTGCTGCTGCAGCGCCGGGGACCTTGACCTTGAAAGAGCGCAGAGCGGGAGGATATTTGTAAAACACCCACCGAGAAAGCACCGCCTCCTGGTGAACTCCTCAGAGGCATTTATGGAAATCGGTGACTGCAGTTTGAAAACTGTCCTGAACGAGATCTCCCCTAGGAGTGGGAAGGGGTTGCAATACAAGCTACAGCAGTTAACAGTAAATATGTAACAGCCACCATGCTCTACAAACTCCTGCCTGTTATACTTAAATAAAAAAAACGAAAATAAAAAGTAAGTCAAGGTCCCAAAGCTTTTTTGAGAAGCCAGTCAGGCGCCATTACTGCTGATTTTGTGGATTGTGTAATGCAAAGTTTGCCACGCCTTGATTCTGCCTCATTTCTAGTTCTTCCACCGCTCTATGCCTTCTGTCCCAATCTCACTCTTAGAGGTGCTTTTTCATTCCTACCTTTCTCCAGGGGCGTAACCATTGAGGTAGCAGACATTTTAGTGCCATCCCTCATGTCACAGAAGTCATCGATATGTGACAGTTTATGCATTTCGCTAATCAAATTAGTAATAGTTTGACTGCAGAAAGATGCACTGAGAAGTCATTTTAAATGTGCATTAGTGTAGACTAATGGTAGAAACCGTGGGGGTATTACGGTTTAATCACATTTGAAGGTGCAAACTAATATTATGATGTAATTTAGCAATGGTGTAGCAAACCTTGAGGGGCACCCCCTGCAAAGTACATGGAGGGGCCCCCGCTGAACTCACTCAGGAGCTCACAGGCCAGGGTTCTGTGCTGAGGGGCCACCCCACAGAACTCAGGGGCCCCCCGCACTGCGGGTGTTGCGGGTGACTTTGTTACGCTCCTGTAATGTAGGCTATAGACTAATAGTATCTATTGAAACAATTGTGAGTTTCTAATGATTGATGATTTAAATATGTGTGCACAAATAGAGAAATACAGTTCCATGTTATACAGACTGAAATGTATTAACAAAGTTATTTTGTGTAAAGTGATTGAAATCTAAATGTTAATGAAGAATTATTAATAAAGAATTAACAGTTTGAGTATTAAAATATGTTTTATTTGATGTGATAATGTGCAGTATTAATTCACTTGCATTAGCCTAAGTGAAGCCTGCTAGGCCCCCTTCTTCATGATTGTGCAGAAAATACTAAGTCATTTTCATAACGTGAACTGTCTTTCAGATTTCGTTCCCATAAGAAAAGCAGTTTTGGAAATGGACCCCTATTGTTTTACACATAGAAAGTTGTATAAAGTTGACCTTGGATGAGGAACATCCTGGATATTTGTTTCAAACTTGTGTGGAGCTACATAGATAGATGATGTTGCAATGACAGACCTGGGAAGAAACTCAATTGTTGCAGCATGGGGTGGTATGATCAATTTCAATTGGATTATACCCCTTCACTGTCAAATGAACTGTTGCCCTGAACAAATCAGATTGCCGTATGAACTTTGATATGTCATTGACCAGTTGGACTTCGGTCAGATTACATAGATGATCCTTTCTTATCCTCGAAGATGAGATTCTGAGCCCATTTTCCTGTATTCTGAATGCTAAGCCCCTTGGAGAAGTATTTCCGTCTCTGCTTTGCCCCTTTGAGATGCCTTGCTGAGTCTTAGAGAGTTTCTTCTTAACCCTGCAGAAGACTCTTGATCGATTTTCTGACGTTATGATGCTTTTCCTTTTTGCCTGTCTTTTGCACATCTTAGCCAGTAACTAACGGTAAGTATGGAGGTCCTACAAAAACCAAAAGGAGTGCGTGCAGGTAAGGACCCCACATGGAGGTAGCCCCTTTCAGGAGCAAGAGCCCTCACACACCCCAAGGGGTGTCATGCTTCATTATTGGGCAGCTCCACTTTGGGCTAATGCTACAATGACCAACGGGCCCCGCTGGGGGCTTTTTACCAGAGATCTTTTCTGGTTGCCAATGTGAATGGTGAGATGCAGTAGAGTTGTGGTGTTATGAGATTGAGTCGATTGGTGCAGGAAAGGTAAATTAAAAATGACTAGGGGAGATCTAAAATCAGTTTATTGTGTAGGAGCCCCTGTCATGATTAAAAGCAACAGAGCCAGTCAGTAATCAATGATCCTTCTGATTCAAGTGTATGAATGGAATAAGGTTGGCATGTTTCTTGCCTATTCAGTGTCAAACATGGATCATGCCAATTCTTCAGGACCAGAAACCTAACCTACTCTCTGGGGAGTTGTGTTTAATGGATATCCCTATGTAATCCACCTCTTTCAAAATAAGTGCTTGGGTCTACCTTTTCTGGAAAAAGCTGACGTTCAAAGAATCACAGAAACAATCGTATGAGGAAATTGTCTCATAGAAAGCACAAAACACAGTAGTGACATACAGCAAAGGAATCCTCATGCAGTGCAATTATGAAAACAACAGCAGCCACCACGTTAAGAAGGCTAAATCTGACTTACCAACTTAATCGCTTAAAAAGTTCACGCGAGTGGCAGTGGGGACGCCCCTTTTGCGTCTCGCCTAAAAAGTCTGAAAGGGAAGGTAATGAAAGTGAAACAAAGTAAACTATGCCCAAGGCTTAAAGACTCTAAAAAGGCAGTCATTCTCACCGTCTGTCCTACAAGGGGAGATACTCGCTTGAGTCCCATAGAGCGTCTTGCCATAGACCTACCCTATCCTCTGCCCTCACCGAAGTGAAGGGAGGAACCGGTGGTAGGTTTTTAAAGCTTTTTCCCATTGCCTAAACGGCTTAGGCTCGTGAACACTCAGGCTCCTAAAAAAGACTAGACTGGAGCTCCTGTTCAAAGTATGGACGTCATCAGCTGTGAACCTTCCTTTGTTTCTTAAAGGGATGTCTAAACAATTATCAAGCCAATGGGGCAATCCAGCGGCCATCATGGAAAGGGGGTTCATTATATATCAATGGCACACATGTCATGTCCTAATACGAATCTGACAATTAGACATGGAAACAATACAATTATATATGGCTGACATGATTATATTCCAGGCGACTCACAGATATCCAATTCACTGTGTTCAGCAAGCCCACAAAAGTTCTAGGCACAACAACTGGCCTGCTTTATTAGAAACAAGGGACCCTTGGAAGGAAGGTGTACTGACGTGCTTCACATCCTAGATACCACTATCAAATAAAGTGAAGAAAACAGTGAGGAAACACTAGCCTATTCTGAACACAGGGTTAATGTCCCGGGCTGTCCCTTGCTTTGCCTTGAAACGTACATCAAACATAAGAGGCATGATTGCACGTACAAGACCTAGACGAATTGATTAGAATACGTACCCTTCCCTATGGGCACCACTAGGGCAGGATGGGAGGGCTGCATGGACAATCACAACAAGATTTTTTTTTAAAAAGGGTGCTAACATCCCATGTACTCACTGCCATTTCTTAGGTCTCTTTGGCATTTCATTTTAACCCCAGAATGTTGTCACACATACATACATATGTTGCATGTGGTACTATTTTAATGTGCTACATCTGGCGAATATTGACTGCCCAACCATCATTGTGCTGATTGGTTAACCATCCGATTATAACCCATACATAATAATCCGTGTGTTACACGCAATGATATTGATGAGTTATTTCTGGAATATAAACATGTTAGCCGATCTTTTCCATAATCATATTGTTTCCATGTCTAATTATCAGATTCACATTAGGACATGACATGTGTACCATTGATGTATAATGAACCCCCTTTCCATGATGGTTGCAGGATTGCCCGTTGACTTGATACTGTTTAGATGTGCCTTTTAGAAACAAAGAAAGGCTCACAGCCGATGATAGTCTCAAGATGGCAGTCATACTAGTCATTTTAGAAGCCTGATTATTCACAAGTCTCAGCTGTGCCCGCTTAGGCAATAGAATCAAGCTTTAAAAGACTACCGCTGGTTCCTTCCTTCACTCAGGTGAGGGCAGACGATGGGGTAGGTCTCTGGCAAGATGCTCTACAGGACTCAAGTGAGTATCTCCCCTTGTGGGACAGGCAGTGAGAATGACTGCCTTTTTAGATTCTTTAAGTCTTGGGCATAGTTTACTTTATTTCACTTTCATTACCTTCCCTTTCAAGTTTTTTAGGCGAGACACACAAGGGGCACAAGGGGCGTCCTCTCTGTCACTTGAATTAACTTTTTAAGCGATCAAGTTGGCAAGCCAAATTTAGACTTGTTAAACTACTGGCTGCTGTTGTTTTTATAATTGCACTGCATGAGGATCTATTTGCTATTTGTAACTACTGTGTTTTGTGCTTTCTATGAGACAATTTCCTCATTTGATTGTTTCTGTGCTTCTTTGCAGGTTAGCTTTTTACAGAACAGGAAGACACTACACACTTATTTTGCAAGGGGTGGGTTACATGGGTGGATCTGAAGTGGTGATGAAAAAGTATTAGAAAGTGATTAAATTTCTGAAAAAATAAGGTGTCACCTAAAGATATTGATTGGTAGAAGATTGACAGGGCAGCTCAGAGTCAAAGCAGTCAATTCATTCTTACTATGAAAGATTGTTGCAAGCTTTCAAAGAACATAGTGGTACAGAGACAATAAAAGCTGAAGATATGGGTCATTTTGTGTTCACATTTGTGCAAGGATTGAAGCCAGACATAAGTGAAATGGTTCAGCAGCACCTGATTTGTTGGCAGAATAAACTGATTGGTAAAATCATGTGGTATGCAAAGTATTGTAGTGATGAATTGGAAAATAAGCAGAAAATGTTGAAAGAGAAGGTGATGTCATGTAATTGAAAGCTGCACAGAAAGCTAATCAGAACCTGCAGATGACTGGTGGTATGCACGGAGTACTGCAGCAGGTGACAAATGTTGTACAGCCCACAGGTAGAGGATGTTGTGTTCAGTTAGATCAAAGGGTAGGGGTTATCGATGTTCAGGCTTTGAAGAGAACTAATCCATGTCATGCTTGTTGAGATTTGGGTCAATGGCGACGGGAGTCCATTTAATAATGTGAATGATCAAGTGCACAGTGTTGGATTTGATAAGGTACAAGTCAATAATCAGGTTCAAGTTCAAAGAGTTCAAAGACCCCGAGTGCAAAATGTAAATATGTCCTCAGGACAACTGACGCAGGTACCACAAGCCCGATGACTCACCAACAAATGGTTGTTAACCAACAGAATTTAAACCAGATTGCAATTGCAACTGTGAATCAGAGAGCATTGCAATTTCCCCTAATGGATATGAGTGAGGAGGAATTTCTTCAAGCTGAGAGCTCTGATAATGAGGATTGCATACATCCTTAGAAGTAGATCAACATGGTCCCTTTGTAAACGCCAACGTTATGGGCCATGATGTGTCATTTGTAGTAGACATTGGAGCTACATGTTCCACCGTCAGAACAGCTGAAGTGCCAAACGTGATCCTTTCAGGAAAGAGAATCCAAGTTGTAGGAGTTGAAAATAAGCAACCTACTTATGTAAGCCAAACTGTTCTACTAGTTGCACACCCCGAGGAATAGCCATCCAAACAAAATAGGAAAGTGTGCCCTGTAAAATTGCAGAGCAGTATCCAAGTGTCACATTGTACCCCATGTTGACATGAAATGAATTGTCCGAAGATTTAAAAGACACAGTGACACCTAAAGTTTGGGATTTTTCAGGAAAGAAAATAGGACTCATTAAAGGAGTTGAGCCTATTAAGGTAACAGTTAAGCCAAATGCATTGTATCCAAAAACGCCCCTGTATAATATGTCACCAGAGACAATTGCTGGAATTACCCCTTTAATAAATAGTTTGATTGAATCTGAATGAGATAATGGAAAGTCCATGTTAATGTTGATGTTAACAGGTGTGTAAAGCACAGGAATACCAACCTGCATTTTGGCGCTAGTGTCTTTTGAGATACGTGATCAGTAAGTGTCATAATTCCTAGTATGACAGGAATCATGGCACAGGGATAAAAAGGAAAGACCTAAACGGAAGCCAAAAAGACCTAGGTTTTTAGTTCCAAGTTTATTGTCAAAATGTGTGGTTAATTAAAACCATTACACTGTTATTAAAAGAAAATAATTTTGTCTTGAAATGCTTAGACTACAGTACAAAACAGTTCTTCCCCACAGCCGGGAGCTCTGCAACTAAACAAAGTCCCAATTGTGGGGATTTAACCATGTGCTTATGTCCTTTAAATATATAAGGGCCTGCTTCCACAATGCATTTAACCTCAAGAAATGGGAAGAAGCCTTAAATAACAGTACTATAAAATTTCCGTTAAGTGAAATCCATCTATTAATACACCTCTCCCCAACATAATATAAAGACTACTTGATTGTATTGTTACCAACAATAAAGTGCTTAAGTGTAAACAGGAGTTACACCCCACCATGGGATCTTATTGACAATTTTTTAGCAGCACAGTACTCAGTCAAACGACCTGGAGAGGCCAATCCAGTATCACTGTTAGGTGTCATGCCCTGTTTCGCAAAAGCTTGTTTACAAAAGTCACAAATCTTACTCCTCTACGTACCAAGGGGATTGATGAGCCCTCCAGCCAACTTATAACTGCTTGTCTGCAAGTGGGTATATTCAGCTCTAGGAACATTTGCTTGAGCAGACCCTTTCTTTGAACCATTACTTTTCGGCACGTGCACATGAGGTGACCTACTGATCCCGTTTTTTTAACCACATAAGTGGCAATTTAAGTCTGAGTTCACGCCCTTCAATGCTAGTAAGAGGTCCAAGGATTTGAAAAAGCCAAAACGGAAGAGCATAAAACTCTATGTGGTTATGTAATAAAAGTGCGCTGTGACATGTGATTGTGGCCTCAGATTAGTGTAAGAATTTATCACAGCCCAGACGTGCCGCCGCTTTGCAGGTGTGTTCCTGTCTAGCATAAAAGATTGTCTCTTTGATGAGAAATTGCATGTCTTTGTGAAGGCCTCTTGACCCATGCTTCTTGCAAATCTAATACCACTATGGTGTTGTCGAGGTGTGAGCCCCACGAGTTTGCACATTTTAACTCTGCTTGGGCTTATATCTCTAGCTGGCTTAGGCTACTCAGAGATCCTTGCTCCACACCTTGGCCAGTAAAAACACTTTGGGGAAACTAAGAACTGTGTTGTAGGCCTTTGATTTCAGCTGATTTAGGATAGTCATTTCTTTGTCGTGCCATATTTCCAAGCCATACGTCAATGAGGTAGCAGTGGAGCCGCCATCACGGGTAAAAGATGGCTGTGTGATGTGCCATTCAGTTTCTCTTTGAAGAGCTTGAAGGCGAATGTCAAAGTCTGGGCTTTTGCTTGCATTAACAAAAAGTGGTTTGCGCATGACAGGGGATGCCCCAAGGTGATGCCAAAAATTTGTACGATTGCACCGCCTCCACCTGCTCACCTTTGATGAACCACTTATGTGCCTTGTATTTTGAATTTGCTAACTGCACTACACTGGTTTTCCGAAGATTCAGCTCTAACCCTTGTCGCTCAATATAGCTTGCCAGGGCATTGATCAGTCTTTGCAGGCCAATTGGGGTTTGGCTCAGAATGGCTATATTGTCTGCATATTGCAGACATATAATCGCTTCATTTGCCAAGATTGGAGAGTAGCCAGATGACTGTTCATGTCAGCTAAATACAAATTAAATAGCCATGGTGCCAGAGCACACCCTTGTTTCAAACACAAATGAGTGTTTATTTTTGACGTCGCTTTAGTGCCATTTCTAATATTCTCCTGAGCCCACGTATTGGTATCTAAGACTATAATTGCCTTGAGCATATTCCCTGGCATACCCCATCCTTCCAGTTTTGCCCATAGTCGTTCTCGCTGCTCTCTGTCAAATGCTGACTTGAGGTCTATAAATCAGGCAAATAGCCTGGATTTCCTCCTTATTGCATTTTCAGTCAAAATCGCCAGGGTTACTAGATTGGTTATTGTTCCAGTACCAGGCCTAAACCCTGTTTGTGTTTTTGGTATCAGATGATTCACCTCCGACCAAGCTAGGAGTTCTAGTAAAATGCAAGAGGCATAAAGTTTTGCTTCCACATCTATTAAGGTGATTAGCTGACAAGTGGCTGGCAATATGTAACTTCCATTTTTATATATTGGGTAGAAGATGGCTCCTTTCCAAGATGTTTAAACGCTGTTCCAAGCATTGATGTAATTGAAGAGGGGACCCAAATACTACACCCAATATCTAACATTTTGTTTAAACAATGCATTTGGCAGTCCGTTGGGACCGGTTGCTCCCTCAAGCTTTAGTTTTTTATGATCCCCAAGCTTCCCCTGGGTCTTCAGCCGCCCAATACTTCTCATCTGTTATTTACACGGAAGGCCCTTTATTGTTTTGGATTTGTTTTGGCTTTAACATCTGATTCCCAGGAGAAGTGTCCATTTACCACTTCTCTTGATCCAGCAGTTGACAAGTTTCCCCTGTTTTCTTGCAAGGCAATGTGTAAATTTCTTGCATATATGCTATCCACACCTCCTCTGCTATTCCTGCATTTCGATGCTTATTCTCGCTCTTCATTGGGCCATTAATTATACCTCAACATTTTTTATTGTTGTGTTGTTTACTAGCCCCTAGTAATTTCACCCCAAGCTCATCCATGAGTCTTTTTTGCCCTTCAGCAGCCTTTTTTTATATTATTTTCTCATGGCGATCAGTTGAGCTTTATCTATTTTTACTCCTTTCTTTGCTTGATCTTGTTTCTCTTGCTATTTTCCTTTTGTTATCACACATGGCTTTATCGAACTAGGGTTCACCCTGCCCCCCCACCCCCAAACTCACATACAGCAATTTTCCGTTCATGATCCTGTTTTAGTGAGAAGTTTGTTTGTAAGACCTTGAGTATTAGTTAGGTCAGGAAACAAGAGGAGGTGACATTATTGGTTTGTTCCCTGAAGGTAAGTTGCTTTCTGAACTGGTGCTGGCAGAAGCCTTAGATCTGCCAACCACCATGAAGTATTCCAGTAAGTGGAGCTGTTGCTAGATAGTAACACTTTAGTTGTCTCAGAGTTTAACTTTAAGCTGTTTCTATGCATCCAATTAGCTATGCCGCTCATGGCTTTGTTACGTTGTTTGGCTACTTTTTCTGGGATGAGGAGACCAATACCATTATTTGGGTATCAATAGCATAAGAACAGACTGAAAACCTATGTGATCGAATCAATTCACTCAAAGGAGTGATGTATGCATTAACTACAGTTGGGCTTAATGAGGATCCCTGAAGGACCCCCACAGTAAAGCGAGAATTGGGCTGATACAAAACCTGCCAGGGCTACTACTTGTTTTCTATTGTATAGGAAAGAGGAGATTATTGGCTTTAAGGAAGGCTACCATTTCCTGGTACACGGCTTTCTCCAGGATTCTGGCCCATAGTAGAAGGCAGGAGATTGGCCTATAGTTGTTTTACCTCCAGGGGTTCTAAGGAGGGCTTTTTCAAGAGCTGTAGAATGGATATCTCTTTCCACACATCTGGTAAAAAGCCCAAGGTCAGAATTTTATTTAACAACAAAGTTAGCTGGGCTGAGTTAGTTTTTGAAACATGATGACGCACCAGAGGAGGGCATGGGTCTGAAGGGGCCCCCAATTTTGTGATTTCTATCAGAGAGGCAACTTTCTCCTCAATGACTGGAGTGAAATTCGACACAGATGGATGAAAGTCTTTTGAGAGATCTTCCATGGGTATCTGGTCTATTTCATTTGTTGGTGGTGGGACTGGATTATCCTATGTTATGATATATTCTAAAAACAGTTTGTTTACTTTAGAAAAAACAGAAGTCAGCTATTGTGTCCCAAAGCTTCTGGTCAAGAGTAATCTTAATGTTATTACTAAAACTAGATAAAGACTTTGCTGCATTAAAAAGCCCATTAGCAGAGTTGCCTGCTGACATGGTTTTTATCTGTAAAACATTTGGTCTTGGCTGCATGTATTTGCATTTTGTACTCTTTCATCATAGATTTCTATTTTATTTTCTTCTCTGTGCTGTAGTTCAGCCTCCAACGTTGTTTTTAATGTCTGCATTTTCTTTTAACTTCTTTGAGCTCCTGGGGGTACCACAGAGCAGAGGATGTAGACCTATGGTTAGACCTGATTTTAAGTGGAGCTAATTGGGTGACAGCAGCGTCAACCCATTTATTGTAATAAACTGCCACTTGCTCGGCGTCTTTATCCAAAGGAGGTAGTGTTTCATGTAACAGTTTTTGCAGTTTTGAATTATCTATATTTTTCCAGGAACGATATTTCAATGCAGCTGGGGTCTTAGGAACGGTTGGCCTTAGAATAAGGCTGGTCAGTTTAAACAAAATGGCTGAATGATTGGCCCATGCTAAAAGCATGGTTTTACCAACCCTTAAATCAGGATTGCTAGTGCAAATGCTGTCAAGTGTGTGGCTAGCTTCAAGCTTTGGGACGTTTATCTGCTGTATGAAATCAGAACTTTGGTATTCTGTGTCACTATCCTCTGGGTGCTGTAGATGAAAATTAAAATCCCCCAAAATTGTGAAATTTGGGTCGTCAACACAGGATTCTAAAAATCTGCAGAGTGACTGAGTGAACTTCTCCCTAGGGCCTGGGGCTGGCAGATTAATAGGCCATTATATTAATACGTGTGACAGATTTTTAAGTTGAAGACAAGGGTGTTGGGCGCTCGGTCTCCTCAGTGCCACAGAGAAGTGGGCCCTTTAAGAAGGTGAAACAATTAGCCTTTAAGGCTGCATGCTGCACCTCAGATGACCGCTTTGCTTGCGTCTCTGCTCCTGGCATCTTTTGGCAGCTTCCTGCTCTTTTGTTCCTCTGTAGGATTCTCCTGGTGGGCTTGTCCGAGTCCAGGAAAGATTTTCATTCCAAAACTTTTTTCTTCTCTGGGTAACTCACTTGCTGAAGTACTATTTTGTTTGAACTTAGATCCTCAACTAACACGCCTATATACTTTATTCACTCTTGGATTTTTGGACGTTTGCTTTGTCCCCTCAATGTGTTTGTTGTCAGATGTGTTTTCTCATGGAGTTTTTTATTTATTGCTCTCCTAAAGACGGAGTACCATTGCTCAAACCTTTGTTTCACTTCATATGTGTATGAACTCTATGTGAGAATATAATGTGGTTACAACTTTGCTGATCTTTCTTGTCATCTGTGTTATGGAACTGAGAGACTTTTCTATTTGAATTATACAAGGGTATGAAGTAATACTCCCAATGAAGTATAATGTATTGGATTAACCAGTGACAATCTTTTGAGATTTATTACTCTTGTCAGAACTGTGTGCACTTTCTCTGGGAAAATTGTGGAAGCATTTCTTGGAGTCTGGTACTTTGTGAGATGTTCCCTGTGAAATATAGTAGGTTTTCAAAATTCCGTCGTCATATTTATGGATTTGTATCCAGTGAATTGTATTAGCAATGATACTTACCTTTTGAATTTCTTTTTAGAATCAGGTTTCAGATCCTACAAGGTGGCCTCAACACAAAGATATGGAGAAGGGATGTTTAGGTAAATCCCAATATTCTTCTTTTGAAAACTGCATCATTGAGTAAGAAGGTATTATTTGTGGTCTTCTATTTTATAGATGCATATAAAGTCTGTCATGTTAAAGGTGACTAGAGGCAGACTAGTGCTCTACAACATACATCCCTTCCTTCCGGGGAATCAAGCTGACTCCAATTTCATTTTGGAGTGGGTTTGGGTATTTGGGAGACAGGGTTCTATCATCATATCTATTTCACCTCTGCAAACAGGTAGAAAGAAGCCTGACAGTACAACAAGCTCACATTTAAACTGGCACCCAAGTGAAATCCAAGCACACAATATTACTTCAGCTGATTTAGCACACATGATATGGTAACCTGCAAAAGGAAACACAGGCATTAGCTCAGAGAGTGGATGCATTGCAAAGCACATCTACAGAAAGTGTTAGTAGTCGACTTAATATGCAAAGGGAGGACTACTCTGAAGGACATTTCTATTAATACACCCAAGATAGCTCTAGCCAGGGTACCAGTGCACCAATAATACATGTTACTGCACCACCTGCTATACGTCTGGCTCCCCCCCAAATCTTTCAATGGAGAATCCACCAAATTCTCAGCCTTTACTAATCAATGTCAGTTACACTTCATGTGCAAGGCTGCCTGCTTTCCAAATGACCAGTTGAAAAGGGCCTTTGTATTGTCATATCTGGGAGGAACAGCAGCTACATGCTCAGTTCCCCTGGTAGAAAGGGACGATACTCTGCTATACAATTAAGACAGAGCTGAACAGGTTGCTGGATCACCACACATTTATACAATCTGTAGACACAGGACTATTACATTTATGACACGGCAATAGATATCTTTTAAGGTGCATAACTACCTTTAAAAGGTTAATGTCAGAATCTGGCTGGCCATAAAGCAAGAGGAGCTCTTTATTCTATAAAGGGTTAAGGGATGAATCAAAAGATCCATTAGGCCAAGTAGCAGATCCTCAAGACAATTGTAGTGACCTGATTGACTTGGTGGTGAAATTGGATCATTTTTAGTGAAGCAACGGCTTAGAAAGGGCAACCTGAAACCAACATAGTACTGTGCAAAGAAAAGAAGAGTGAGTCTGACAAAACCGATGAACTAGAGCCTACGCAGATAGGGAGTCTTAGCGGACTACTGAGTGAAGACAAATGACGAGACACAGAACACTGAGAATCTGTTTGTATTGTGGTAACAAGGGACGTTTTTTATGTGACTGCCCTGTAACACCTAAAAAGAAGGGAGAAGCGGGAAACTCATTCACCATGAACCTAGGGAGGCACGTTTTTTGTGTGGACAGATTACTCCAGCCTCACACACTCTTGCACAAACTTCTCATATGCAATAGTATTGCCATTTTTGCTTAATAGCTCAAATGACTTGAGACAGTGTTTCTGCTAGTTTTCAGCTTTTAGCTTTTAGTTGATTCAGGAGACACCAGGAATGTTATTGATCAATCCCTGGTGTTGTTGTATGCCATTCCATGAAAATCAAAAGAGCAAGCTGATGATGTTAAAGCAATAGATGGAAGTGCCTTGAAATCAGGTCCTATTACACAACTACTATTGATATAGGGCTTATCATACAGAGAACGCATCAGGAGGAGATTAGGTTCAAAGTGATTCATGCTCCTCAGTTTCAGGCCATTCTGAGAATTCCCTGGTTAGAAACCCATAATCCTGATATAAATTGGGTTGCATGTAAAATTACCTTACGCTCCTTCGATTGTCATGAATATTGTTTTACTAGACACTTAGTGCAGCCTCTGAGACAATAATGGCATCATCTTCTCAGAAGAAAGGTCCTACAGTTCCCCATGTTATCACGATTTTACAGATGTATTTGACAAACACCAGGCTATGACTCTTCCTCTACACTGCCCATATGACTGTCAGATAGATTCAGTTCCTGGAACCTGCATACCATGCAGTAGGATCTGTGCTTTAACTGAGAAAGAAAACATCAATTTGAGAAACTACCTTGATGAAATGTTATGCATAGGATTCATTAAACCATCCTAGTGCCCATCCTCCTCTCCTCTCTTCTTCGTTCCAAAAAAAGGGGTGAACTGTGCTGCTGTATTGACTATAGAATCTTCATTGATATCACCATAAAAATCGCTATCTTTTGCCTCTTATCTCTAGTTTATTGGATCAAATGAAGGATGCAAAGATATGTACAAAAATAGATTTCAGAGGGGCATATCATCTGGTACGAGTGTGGGAAGGAGATGAGTGGAAGACGGCTTTTTGCACCAAGTTTGTTTTATATAAGTATTTGGTAATGCCTTTTGGGCTGTGTAATGCTCCTGCTGATTTTCAGTTTTCTATAAATGAGATATTGTGAGAGTTTTTGGATATTTGTGCAGTGGTATACCTTGATGATATTGCAGTATATACCCCATCTTTGACAGACCATAAGAACCATGTGAGAGACATTTAACAACATTTGAGAGAAAACAGACTCTTTGTTAAATTAGAGAAATATGAGTTCCATATGTCTGAAGTCTCCTTTTTGGGGCGTGTTATTTCTCCACAGGGAGTTAGCATGGATCCACAAAAGACCTCAGTAATTCTGCAATGAGAATCTCCCACATCTGTGAAGGAAGTTCACAGTTTTTTTGGATTCGCCAATTTTATCAGCAATTCATTGATCACTTTTCATCAGCGGTAGCAACCATAACACAGTTATTGAAAAAAGGGATTAAGTTTCAGTGAACGAAGGCTGCTGAATGTGCCTTTCAGCAATTAAAACAGGCCTTTATCACAGCTCCTGTCCTGCAGCATCCTGATACTAGCCAACTGTTTAAAGTTGAAGCTAATGCCCCTGGCGTGGCTGTTGGGGGAATTGTCTCAAAGGGATAAAGAGACTGGCTAGTTCCATCCTGTTGCCTATTTTTCATGCAAACTGTTGCCGACTGAAATGAATTACTCTGCAGGTGATAGAGAGTTATTAGCAATTAATAAGGCTATTGAGGAATGACTGTATTATCTTATGGGTGCTTTGCATACAGTCACTGTCATAACAAATCATAGGAATCTTAAGTTTATGAAAACAGTCAAAGCTTTATCATTAAGACAACTAAGATTGACCCACTTCTTTTCTGCCTATGACTTTGTTATTCAGTTTCAAGCAGAGAGGCAACATGGAAAGGTAGACACTTTATCACGTTTAGGGCATGATATGGTTGAGCAAGGAACCTAAAATCCTCTGATCATTCCCCCGACTATATTCTGGGTGTTATCATTTAAAAAAAAAAAAACTTTTTGACACAGGTAACAGCAGCGCAACAGACTAATGAAGCTCAGGAGGTGTTACAGGCAAAAGAAAATAAAGTGATCAATGATATGTATCATGTACATGATGGCTTATTTGTTCTAACTACTGATTTTCAACAACAGGCCTTACAATGATGCAAGACTCATTTTCTCGCTGGACATCCCGGAGAAAAGAAAACTATTGAGTTAGTGATACATCATTTCTGGTGGCCCACATTGATACCTGATACCAAACAATTTGTACAACAATGTGTTGTGTGTGCTCAAAAAAAAAGTTTATATCAGGCACCTCCTGAATTGTTGCATCCATTGCACACTCCTTTGAATCCTTGGCACACCATATCTATGGACTTCATCACAGACGTATTGAAGACACATCAAGGGCACAGTGCTGTAATGGTCAGAGTAGATTTGTTTTCCAAGGTGGCTCATTTTCGCCTTTACCTGGGTTACGCACTTCCAAGACCTTAGCAGATGTCTTCCTACAGTCCATTGTCCGCTTACATGGTTTCCCATCTATAATCATATCTGACCGTGATCCCCAGTTTATCTCTAAGTTTTGGAAGGCATTGTGTGGGGCAGTGCAGATAGAAATACACTTACCCACTGGTTATCATCCCCAAACTGATGGTCAAACTGAGAAATTGAACCAGTGTTTGGAATAGTCTATCAGCTGCCAGGTGTTATCAGATTCTACGGAATAGGACAAATGTCTTTGGGCTGCAAAGTTTGCATACAATAATGCACAACCCACCTCTATGAAAGTTACTCCATTTCAATGCAGTTATGGACTTCATCCTCGTTTCTTGTTACACAAGTCTTCATCAACAGTGGTCCCAGCGGTACAAGATTACATAGATCAGATTAAAGACATTCAACGTATGGCACAAACTAATTTGGATCAAGCAAAACTGGCATACAGATGTAATGCAGATACTCATCGGAAGACAAGCCCGACTATCAAATAGGGGATCATGTAGTGTTATCAACTCAAAATCTTCATCTGAAAGGTCGACAACTGCTCCAACCCAGATTTATAGGCCCTTATACAATTATTCAGAGAACCAATGATGTTGCTATGAAATTGCCTCTTTCCAATGTGTATCCATCCTGTGTTTCATGTCTCATTATTGAAACCAGTGGCATCAGTCACAAAGCTCCCTAACAAACCTCCAGCAATAATGGTAAATAATGAACGAAGTTTGAAGTCAAAACTATTATAGACTCCAAACGAGTATGCCACATATTATATTACTTGATCCATTGGAAGGGCTATGGTCCAGATTGCACCTGGGAGTCTGATCGCATGTACACCCTCCTCGTTTGGTGTGCCTTTTTTATCATCTGTACCATGACAAACTAAAACTTGTGGGGGGTACTTTGGGAGGGGTGTACTGTCAGGCGCTCAGTGTCCTGGGTTCCTCCGAGGAACGGGCCCTTTAAGAACATGGAGTGCATAGCCTTTAAGGCTGTGCGCTGCTCCTCAGACGACTGCTTATCACCTGTACTTATCACCTGTACTTGCCCCTGGTGTTTCATGTGAGATGTGTTGCATGCATCTCTGCTCCTGGCATCTTTTGGTAGCTTCCGGCTTCCGGCTTCCTGCTCTGCTGTTCTCTTGCAGGATTCTCCCGTTGGGCTCCGCCGGGACCCACAGTGATTTTCATTCCAAAACTTTGTTCTTCTCTGGGTAACGTGCTTGCTGAAACGCAACTTTGTTTGAACTTAAATCCTCAACTAATGAGCCTAAAGACTTTATTAACTCTTGGATTTTTGGGCTCTTCAGTGTTTGATTTGTCCACACAATGTGTTTGTTATCAGATGTGTTTTCTAATGGACTTTACCTATTGCTCTCCGAAGCAAGGAGTACCATTGCTCAAACCTTCGTTTCACCTCATATGTGTATGAGCTCTATGTGAGCATATAATGTGGTTACGACTTTGTTGATCTTTCTCGTCATCTGTGTTATGGAACGGAGAGACTTCCTTTTTTAATTATACAAGGGTATGAAGTAATTCTCCTGATGAAGTATAATGTATTGGATTAACCAGTGACAATCTTTTGAGATTAACTACTCTAGTCAGAAATGTGTGCACTTTCTCTGGGAACATAGTGGTAGCAATTCTTGGAGTTTGGCACTTTGTGCGGTGTTCCCTGTGAAATGTAATAATATTCAAAATTATATTATTTTTATGCATATGTGTTCAGTGAATAGTTTTAGCAATGATACTTACCTTTTGAGGTTTTTTTTAGATTCAGGGATCAGATCCTACAAGGTGACCTCAACAAAAAGATAGGGAGATGGGATGTCTAGTTAAATCTATGTTACCCAATATTCTACTTTTACTTTTGATAACTGCATAATTGAGTATGAAGGCAATAATGGTGGTCTCTTAATTTATAAATGCAGATAAAGTCCGCTACAATTGATGTGACTTAAGGCAGTCTGGTGCTCTTCAAAATACATCCTTTCATCCTGGGGAATCAAGCTAACTCCAATTTCTTCATGGAGTGGGTTATTTGGGAGACAGGGTTCTATTGTCATATCCATTTCACCCCTGCAAACAGGTAGGGGCCTGACGAAGGGCTTCACAGTTGAGATGACGTAGGGGTTTATGGGGCACTTTAATATAATTACGTAAATAATTGATTTACTGTCTGCTCTCTTGGGTTGTCTGTCTACCCTAATTACTTCATAGCCTTCAGTGATACCTGCTTTGAAACCAGTGTCAGACAACACATCTGTCCACGTCTTAGTCAGGAAGTAAACATCTAGTTTTTCAAGTTCAAGGATATCTATACATTCCTGTCTATGCCTTATCTATGACAGTAGATTGAGGAGCATACAAGTTACCACCTGTCCTATGTTAGTAGGTGAATTTATGGTCCAAGTCTGGGCTTAATCACCATTTAATTTGGAGGTACGCATAAGGCTGGTTAAAGCAAGAAAGCCACATACCTGACAGTGATACTGGGTGAGTGGAGCACTAAAATTGTGCCAATGGCAGTGTGCAGACTTACCTGAGCTACTGATGATGAGAAGCTCATCCCTGGAACACTCATGAAGGACAAAAGATCCAGGGGTCCTGGCGCTTGCCACTGTCCGGCCGCGGACGGGTGCAGACAGGCTTGGCTTTGGCATGCCTTTGGCGTGCCATCGGCACTCCTGTAGTGCCTGCCCACTGTGTGGATGCACTTTGCAGTCCCTTAAGTGGGTCATGATTGAGGGGCATGGCAAAAGGTAGTGCCGAATCGCCTGATGCACGCTAGAGTGCTTTGAAATTTAGAAAGCTTGGGCAAACAAAAGTTTGCCTATGTAACTCACCTATTTTAGCACTGCCAAAGCCAAATGGAAAGTACTGCACAGTCCAGGACCTGTGAAAAGTAAACTAGACTGTTGTTCCATGTTGTCCCATGGTACCGAATCCTGCAGTGAATATATTCTTGTGAAGCAGAATGGTCTACAGTGACTGGTTTGTGCCACGCATTCTTTTCCATACTATTGCATAAGGAAAGTCAATTCCTCTTCCTGTTCACATTCATCAGTTGTGTCCCACAAGGGTATACTGAGTCACCATCTATTTTCAACCAAATCTGGAGTCTTTTACAATGTCCTGTCATTCAATCCTAGTGCAGTATATAGATGATCTGCTTGTTGCATCAAACACCCGAGAAGCATGCAGGAGATACACAATTGCTCTCTTGAATAATATAGAAGAGAATAGACATAAGGTTTCCACAGCAAAATTACAGTATTTCAAGAAAGAAGTTCAGTACTTAGGTCACCACACTGAGAAAGGTGTGTGGAAAGTGTCACAAGAGAGAATCTCAACAAGCATGGAAATAAATCCCCCTGCCACACAGAAAGAAGTCTGAATGTTTCTGGGAATGGTTGGCTACTGTCACCAGTGGATTCAAAACCTTTCCACTTTAGCCAAGCCTTTACAGAGGCTGACACAAGAGTATGTGTCTGATCCAGTACCATTGAATAACAGATGCATGCATGCCTTCACAGAGCTGAGAGAATACTTATGCCGAGCCCCAGCTTTGGGAGTGCCTGATAATAGCAAATGTTAAAATGTGTTTCTTTGTTTTTTTGTTTTGCTGTGAGAGGGTTGGATGTGCTTTTGTCACTGCTGCATGGAAATGCGAACAAGCCTGTAGCTTATTTTTCTGCAACACGTGATCCTGTGGCTTCAGCAATGCCTGGTTGTTTGAAGGCAGTCCCTGCTTTAAGCATCAGCAAAGAACAGTGTGAAGGCATTGTTATGGGTCATCCCCCGAATGTTTGTATCATCCAATCTGTGGAAATTTTGTTAACCTGAACCAAGGCACAATACCTAACAAGTGCAGGTTTGACCCAATATGACGTGACCGGAAACACAACATGGACACATCACATTTTTACAATGAAATCTGACGTGTTTTGTGGAAAGTGCCTAGCTGTGGATTTTGGCCTCTCGCTCAGCCAGCACCTAGGGAAACCTACCAAACCTGTGCATTTATTAAACCTAGACACCTAGGGGAATCCAGGATGGGGTGACTTGTGGGGCTCTCACCAGGTTCTGTTACCCAGAATCCTTTTCAAAATTTGACAAAAAACACTTTTTCCTCACATTTCGGTGATAGAAATTTCTGGAATCTGAGAGGAGCAACAAATGTCCTTCCACTCAGCATTCCCCCAAGCCTCACAATAAAAATGGCACCTCACTTGTGTGGGTAGGCCTAGTGCCCACAACAAGAAAAGCCCCAAAATGCAACATAGACACATCATATTTTTACATTGACAAATGATGTGTTTTTTGGAAAGTGCCTAGCTGTGGATTTTGGACTCTAGTTCAGCCGGCACCTAGGAAAACCTACTGAACCTGTGCATTTTTTTACACTAGACAGCTAGGGAAACACAGGATAGGGTAACTTGTGGCGTTCTCACCAGGTTCTGTTACCCAGAATCCTTTGGAAACTTCAAAAGTTGGCAAAAAAAAACATTTTACTCATATTTCGGTGATAGAAAGTTCTGGAATCTGAGAGGAGCCACAAATATCCTTCTACCCAGCATTCCCCCAAGTCTCCTGATAAAAATGGTACCTCACTTGTGTGGGTAGGCCTAGTGCTCGCAACAGGAAAGGCCCCAAAACACAACATGGACACATCACATTTTCCCAAAGAAAACTGACCTGTTTTTTGCAAAGCCTAGCTGTGGAATTTGGCCTCTAGTTCATCCGGCACCTAGGAAAATCTAGCAAACCTAGACATTTCTGAAAACAAGACACTTAGAGGAACCCAGGATGGGGTAACTTGTGGCACTCTTACTAGGTTATGTTACCCAGAATCCTTAACAAACCTCAAAATTTGGCAAAAAAACACTTTTTCCTCACATTTCAGTGCTGCAAAGCTCTGGAATCTGAGGGGAGCCACAAAAAACCTTCTATCCAACATTCCCCCACAACTCCTGATACAAATTGAACCTCGCTTGTGTGGGTATGCCTAGTGCCCGGGACAGGAAATGCCATAAAACACTGCGCGGACACATCAAAATGATCAAATACAAAGCTACCTGTTTTTGCGAGGGGCACCTGCGTTTTTGGTACTGGGCTCAGCAGCCATCTAGGGAAACCTACCAAACCCAGCCATTTCTGAAAACTAGACACCCGAGAGAGTCCAGGGAGGTGTGACTTCTGTGGTTCCGCAAAGTGTCTTCTTCCCCAAAATTCTCAGCAAACCTCAAATTTAGCTAAAAAAATCATATGTTCCCCTTATTTCTGTGCGGGATCACCGCACGCACAAATTTCCTACCACCCAACGTTCTCCTCGGTCTCCCGATAACAATGACACCTCACTTGTGTAGGTGGTCCAAGTGTCTGTGACAGGAAGGTGCCAAAAACACATTGAAATTGAGGGGGAACCAAAGCGGGTCCAAAAGGGCAGTTTGAAAAAAAAAAACGTTTCAAGGCTCACAAGTGGGGCAGAATTTTTATTGGTATAGATGCGGCAATGCTGGATGGCAGGAGTTTTGTGGATTCCTGCAGATCCGGAAGGTTCAATCACAAAAATGTGGGAAATGAGGGATTTCAAGCAAAGTTGGAGGTTTGCAGGGCATTGTGGATAAGAAAATGATGTGGGGTGCATGTGAAGCACATCACTCTGGAATTACCCAGATGTTTAGTTTTCAGATGTGTTTAGGTCTCGTAGATTTTTCTACATGGCAGCATCCCAAAGTCCAAAAAGTGCAGCCCTCACCATTCCAAGTGGGACGATTCTGAGAGTTAGACAAGCTCTCATGGCCCAAATGTAAAACCAAAACCCAAAATAATCAAATGTCCTCTTGCTTGCCGTTGGGATAAGATCTTTTAGTGTGCGGGAGGGAGAGCTGAAAGACTGTTATCCCCTTCAGTTGGGGTGGGGGCATAAACATGCCCATACTTGTTGGTAGCCACCACCCCACTATTTTGTTTTAATACCCTGGCATCTAGTAAGCTTTTTGCCCCCCCCAGGGGAGTGGATTGGGGGTAATTGCCCTATCTGCCCACCGGTGGGCAGAACAACTTTGTCCCCATTTATTTGGGGTAAGGGTATGGCTATAACCCCACCCTCTTTAAAAAAAAAAAAATCTTCCCTTGTATCTGGTGGGCTGTCTGCCCTGCTTGGGGCAGATGGGCCTTAGAAATGGCCAACAGTAATGTTCCCCCATGGGGAGCGACCCTTTCCCAAGGGGCTGCCCCCCAAACAAAACATACACACCAATCCCCGGTGCCTAAGTAGTTTCTGCCCCCCTTGGAGCAGATTGACCTAATAGAAATAGGCCGATCTGCTCCAAGGGGGGGCAGAAATGGCCTAAAATAAATTTGCCCTCGCAGGAGCAACCCTTGCCTAAGTGGTCACTCCCCATCTGTAAAAAATAAAAAAATAAAAATCCCTGGTGCCTAGTGGTTTCTGCCCGCCTTAGGGGCAGATCGGCCTAAATAAAATAGGCCGATCTGCCCCCAAGTGGGGGGGCAGAAATGGGCTAAAATAAATTTGCCCCCGAGGGGAGCGACCCGTTCCTTCCTTTCCTTTCATGTCTCTCTGCCCGCCTCCACCCCCGATCGGAAGAGAAATGCTTTAATTTCTCTTCCGATCGCACTGGAAGCTCAGCTTCCAGCGCAATGGTGGCGACCTCTGATGAGGTCAGCATGCGATTGCACGCTGACATCCTTAGATGTCACTGTAAGGGTGTGGGGGGAGTCGGGGTGGCAGGGAAAGTGATTCCTCTTCTATCCTTACCCTTGGGAGGGGGAGGCCCACGGGGAAGCGTCAGCGCGAGCGAGCTGTTACATCTTCGGCACCAGAGCGCAGTGGCCGAGGGCGTAACCAGCTCATCCCAGACACCCAAGTGGTTAGGAGTGTTTTCCTTTATGTTAAATGGACAGGACGCCGCCATACTAGTTTGTTTCATGCTTGGGAAAAATGCAAAAAAAAAATGCCTATTACAAGCTCAAAAAACGGCTGGTATGGTTCATGTATGTATCATGTGGACCATTTTAATGATCCAGTCTGGAGTGAGAAATCAAACACCATAGCCAAGGGAGGAGCTACTGCTGCAGAGGTTTTAGAAGATACTTTTGATGCCATGATGCCATCAGTAGGTGTTATCTTGAATGAGCTCAAGATTAGAAACGTATCAACTATAGTACATAAGTTACCTACAGACACTGAAGATGCCATATTCTTATTAGACACAGAAATGGCTGCTGTAAGATCAATGGTTTTACAAAATCGCCTTGCGTTAGATATTCTTATCGCGAAGAGTTTGTAAAATGTTTCATGCTCAACAATGTTTCACTTACATACTTGACAATAGTGAAGAGATAGGAAAGTATGTTGCAAACATGACTGACTTTAAACAGGACCTGAAAGAGTTAATAGCGACAGGTGCATGGGAAGCAAAAGGTAGTTGTTTTTCAGCTATCAGATGTGGTTTGAAAACTTAGAAGGAGAAATTGTGGGAACTATATTGAGGGCCCATTGATCATAGTCTAGTGTGCCCAAGCTGTGGTTGGTCTTTACAAATTATTCAAGAAGAAGACAGAAGAGCCAAGAATAGAGAGGAAAGGAGGAGACTGAAATGGAGACTAGACTGGGCGGAGCATATACTATTAGCATTAAGCAAATAGAGGACTTCAGAAGACCTTACCTGAATAAGTCTCAAAAATTTTCAGCTGTCTCTTTGAATATGAGAGTTTGGAGTTTTTTGCGATGGATGGGTTTACCATCAAAGGAGGGAATGAGGTAGCAGAAATGTAAGTGCTGTCCCTCATGTCACAGAAGTCATATTTGACTGTAGAAATCTGCACTGAGAATTCATTAAAAAAATGTGCATTTATTTAGACTAAAATTAGAAACCCTGATGGTATTAAGTTTTAATCAAATCAAAAAGTTTAAACTGATATTATGATATAATTTAGGCTCTAGACTAACAATATGTTTTGAAACAATGTTTAATTTCTAATAACTAATGATATAATTATGTGTGCAAAAATAGAGAAATGCAGTTTCACGTTATACTGACTGAAATATATTAACAGAATTATTTCATTTAAATTTATTGAAATCTAAATGCTAATGAAAAATTAATAATGACAAATTAACAGTTTGCATATTAAAATGTGTTTTATTTGATGTATTAATGTGCAGGATTAATTCACTTGCATTAGCCTAAGTGAGGTCTGCAAGGCCCTGTTTTTTGTAATCATGCAGAAAATACTAAGTTGTTTTCATAACGTGAACTTTCTTTCATATTCCGTTCCCATGAGAAGACTAGTTTTGGTAATAGACCCTTAGGAGCATATTTAAGAGCTCCTAGCTCCACCGGAGCGTCACTTTCAGTGAAGCTCCGGTGGCACTATGCACTGCACCGTATTCACAAGGTGGCGTTAAGCACAGCACTTTGCGTTTATGTAAACCTGAGGCAGCACCAAAATCTAAAGCCACCCCAGGGTTGGAGTTAGCATGGCAGAACGAGGAGAAATGCTTTCATTTCTCCTCGTTTTTTGCTCTTTTTATCATATAGAAAGAGCAAATCACCATTTAAGATTGTTTTTGTGCAAGGTTCCTGTACAAAAACAGTCTCCCCCTCAATGCAGCCATCCTTGCACTACAGTGTAAGGGTTGCTGTGTTGGCGCACAGCAGCATATTTGGCGCGGGCACAGGGGGAAACACAGGGGTGCGCCATATTCTAGAAAATACAGCGCATCCCTGCATTTTGAAAATGGCAGTGCGCAACGCTGGCAAATTTGGCGCAGTGACGTGCACCTTAATTTTCTCTTAAACCTGGCCCTTCTTGAGTTACACAACTTGATTTTCGGATGAGGAACATCCTGAACTGTGAACTATAGATTGAAACATTTGATTCAAACTTGTGTGGAGCTACATGATGGATGATGTTCCCATCACAGACCTGGGAAGAAACACAAATGTTGCAGCTTTGAGTTGTGTGATCGATTTCTATTGAATGGTGCCCCTTCAATGTCAAATGAACTGTTGCCCTGAACAAATCAGATGATTGAATGAACTTTGATATGTCGTTGACCAGTTGGACTTTGGTCAGATTGCATAGATGATCCTTCCAGATCCCTGAAGATGAGAAGCTGAGAAACCTTTCCTGTATCCTGAATGCTGAGCCCTTTGGAGAGGTATTTTCCTCTCTGTTTTTCTCCTTTGAGATATCTTGCTGAGGTTTAAAGATTTTCCTTTTTCCAAATTATTTTTATCCTTTTTGTTCTTTTTGTCTTTTTTCTGCATGTGTTCTGCCCCACAGGTATTTCTTTGATTTGAAATTTGTAAGGTATCCCTGTGCCCACCTAAATTGAACCCTGCTGATTTGAAATTGACTTGATGCTTATCAAAGCGGAGCAACCCTTGGTTTCTGTATCTCAGATAATCTTGTTGATGTTTTCATTATTCTTTTTGAGTGGTCAGTTTTATTAATGTTAGTTCGCCTGAACTTATTTTGTCACCTTAGGCAACCCTAGGTGATATTGTCTTGCAAGTTGTCTACCTGACTTTGAGTTTAAGGCCCATATTTATTCTTTTTTAGCGCCGCATTTGTGTTGTTTTTTCATGCAAAAGTGGCGCAAACTTACATAATACAACTGTATTTTGGAAATTTGTGCTGCTTTTGCGTCAAAAAATGACACAAATGAGGCGCTAAAAAAGTATAAATATGGGCTCAAGTATGTAAAAAACACTTATCTTTAATCCTGACTGGTGTTTGCCTTGTATGGATACATTGGTCATATTGTTTAACTTAATTGGTTGATACTGAAATTGTATTAATGGTTCTACCACATACTATGCAGGGTCTAAACATCTGTTGACCTCGATGAGCATTGATTCCTGTGAATGATGAAAATGCTCCAGCACCATGGATGTCGATTCACAAAATGCCAGGTGACATCACACATCCTTTAACATAAATGACATTACAGGTAGAGATATCGTATGACTTTTGACCCTAAATGTCCCCAGGAAGTGTTGTCAAATGATCTTCACTCTGAAGACATTACAATAATTGACACAGTTGAAGTTCTGTAATAAATCCATGAATAGTATGACACTACACAGACAAATGACCTTTTTGGAAAACACCATGTATTAGGGTGTTAACATAATCTTTGAATGTGGTGGGATGTAATACCCTGAAACGTAGTGAGCCAGAGCTCTTCTAGGTGGGCTTTGGGGGGAGGGGGGTTCTCCCACCGAGAATACAAAAAAGGAGCCAAATAATGTAATAAAAAGGAAGAAAATTTTCCACATATATTTGATAAAATGTCAGATGCTCTGAAAGGGCACTCATTGTTATTCAAGTCCTTTCATTGTTTACCAAGTCAACAAAACTTTACATTCCAAAGTATTTTTCCATGCCATAGGATATTGTTCTCCATGTCCTATGGAGGCCCATTTTGTAAAAAAACAATTCCATTGTGCAAGTGCCATGGCCAGCATTTTGTCGGGGATACCCTTCACATGCCAATGGTTCCACCTTATGCCAAACATTACCTACGATATCCCAGTGTCAGAATTTTGCAATTAATTCCATTATTTACCTTTGTTTACCCTTATCTAAAGATATATCTAGTACATCAGTGCCAGCATTTTGTCATGGTTTCCCCCACCATACATCATAGTTTTCGTACCTTATGCCAAGACGTATCTCCAATGAGCTAGCAACAACATTTTGCCACAGTGCTCCCTATGCCAACAGTTTCCTCAAGTGTGCCAGGAGTTTTCCATGTGCACCCATTAGACCAAGACTTACATCCAGCATGCCAACACCAGTGTTGTTCTCAGGTACCTCTCATGCTAACTATTGCCAAAAGAGCACGGTGATGGATGAAATGCTTTAATTAATGTCAGCCACTTGCAATCGCTCTGGGTGCATCCCAATACATAATTTTGTTGCCCACTCTGCCACTTTAGTTGGGACCCAGCCATATGCAAATCAGTCTTGACCCTGCTTGTCATGGAAACAGTCCAGCCCGTACTGTCAGTCCAGGTCCTCCCTGTACCAGAACACAAGCAACCTAGGATCAGTTCTTCTCTAGTTGAGGCTGTTCAGAAAGGTATAGGTTGGTTCCAGAGGCACAGTGAGCATGGGCCCACGTCTGGGCATACCCAGCACGCTTAGGGCCCTTATCACCATCCAATTGGCCTACAGAAACGCACTCAATGTCTGAATCACCACCTGCAACCCAGCTCCTGAAACAACTCCAGACCATCCAAAACACAGCATCCACACTCATCCTTGATCTCTCAAAACGGTCAAGCATCACCATACAGGTCAGAGACCTCCACTGGCTCCCAATCAAGAAGAGATGTCACTTCAAACTACTCACCCACGCTCACAGGGCCCTGCACAACACTGGACCGGCCTTCATCAATCACCGCCTGACCTTCCACCAGCCCACCAGACAACTCTGTTCAGCCCACCCGCACTCCCACACTTCCCACGCATCCATCACATCAACGTTGGAGGCCGTTCCTTCTCCTACTATGCTGCCAAATCCTGGAACGACCTGCCCCTCCATAACCCGTGCTGACTTCAGGAGAGCACTCAAGACATAGCTGTTCAACTAACGGCTTATCCTCAGTGTCTGGATATCCCCGGGTGATAAGTTGTGCTCTACAAATCCAGCTAATTGATTGATTGACTCACAAACACATGCGTACACATACAGACATGTTCACACACACTGCCTACATTTAAAAAAAATGTTTTACTTACAACATCTTCCACTGAAGGTTTTGTTCTAGGTGATGATGCTCTAATTGTTTTACTAGACTAATAGTAAATAATAAGCTATTGTTCACTATTAGTGTGATAAAAAATGGGCTCAGATAAGAAAGCTGTCTCTGTATTCTTGACACTGAATTTGCTACCTCTAAGGCCATGGGTCCCAAATGCAGTGCCAGGGGTCACCAGAGGCAAGCTAGGGGTTGCAGCTGCAAACCTTGGTGACCCCTAAATGATATCCATGGGCTTAACTCAGGTCTCTGCAGTCTCTGTGGTGTGACACCACTTTCCTTCAGGAGGTTCCCTTTCAAACCAAGACTAAGAATATCTGCCAGGTATGGGAGTCTCAGAGGCCTCTTACCACATTCTGCAGGATGATCCCAGCATATTTTATTACACCACTCCTTGTCACTTCCTCCTGCCTATTCCCTTTTTTGACTTTGGGCCTTATTGAGAGAATGGCAGTCTGTAGACCGCCACACATGCGGGGGCGGTCTGGACCACCACCAATGCTGCGGTCCGACTGCCACAGGACAACACTGGTGGAACTGCCAGGTCCACCAGGACCTTGGATCCCAGTGGTCTGGCAGTGGCGGAGGTCCTAATCTGCCAGCGCAGCGCTGCAAGCAGCTCTGCAAGCAGCTCTGCCATGGGGATTACAACCTTGTTCTCTGCCAGCTGTTTCATGGCGGTATGAAAAGCCTGGTGGAGAACAGGTGCAGGGGGCAAAAAGGGGCCTCCATGCCCAGCACTCTCAGAATGTTCACTGTCTGCACCCTGCAGGCAACAGCATTGCTGCCAGCTCGATTACAAGCCGGAGTCAATGCTGTCCAGCGGGGATGTTTCCACCCGCCAAACTCATAATGGGGGCCTTGGTCTGTCTTGCTTTAGGTACAAAATCTGATAATGAAAATTAAGGACTGCTTCCACCACCAGGATCAGGGATCCCGATGTGGTGGCGGAGGTCAGAGTCGTTGTTAGCCACAGAGGTGGGGAGTTCAGCACTGCTGTTCTGATCACAAGTTCGCCTTCTGCCTGCATTTTCATAGCGGGGTCCCAGACATGAAAAGGCTGGCGGAAACCCAGTGCTGGGGACCACAGGGGGACCCCTGCACTGTCCACAACCATTTCATGGGCAGTGCAGGGCCCCCCTGCCCATCACCCGCAGAATGGACACTGTCTGCTAAGCAGACAGTGCGCACTCTGAGGATGCTGGGGGCACCCTCTGTGTAACAGCATTGGCCTCGGCTCCATGAGTCCACGTTTTAGTTAACTACCAAGATGGACTTTAAAGAAAGTATGCGACTAGGGAAGCCCTACTGACTTACATGGACGACCTTCTGACCTGTGATGTCTGCCCATATTTATATCCCTGGATGTGTAAGCAGCACTCTTAAAAATATTTTATTATTTCTATAACAAAGAAGAGGAAACATCAAATCAAGATACATAGTAAATCATTACAGTATAGGTCCATGATCCTCATGATTCCCCTGATGTGTAATACAACCAACAGGGGTAGGTGTAGATGACCTTTTTCTTCTATAATGAACCTATATAAACATCCTGCTTCCCCATCCAGTGGAGATTTGTTGTCTGCCATTTGTAACCTGCCATTTCAGTTTAATGTTAATTATGCCGTATTAATAATGTACAGAATAGTAATTTACAGTCAAATTCAAATTTATTCACAATTATGACGCTGTTGCCTTTGAAACAATTTTGATATGACCTGTTAAAGAACATTTGCTTGGTTTATGATATCTGAGCCTCAACAAGGCCTCAAAGTTCCCATTCAAAATTATTGTTTTATCCTGCTATCCTTGCTTCCACTATCATTTCTGCTGCACGTAGTCAAGCAAATAATATTTTGTTTACATATGACAGACAGAGTTCTTGAAGAAGACTCTCTAGCACGGCCTCAGAAATTTTCAGATTCCATAGGGTCTATGAGAAAAGTTCTTATATAAAACCTCAAATTTGGGGGGTGAACAAGATGACTTTCTGGGGCTACTAGGGATGCTGTCTGATTTGTTTCTGATTTTGCTGCTCATTTGGGATTTAGAACATTTTGATTTTGCTTATTATTCCGTACGGTCCTATTACTGAGAGCCTACATGGCAACAACTTCATGTATCTCTACTTTACAAGTTTTGTATTGTACTGTTTGATTTTTTGTAAGAACACCTTATAAAGTTTCTAATTACCCCTAGAACTCACTTATTGAGTCTGCTCTTAAATATGTATCTGTATTTTTGATAAGCTGATTTGTACGATTTCTTTGGACATATTGCCTCATGCAATTGAGGTTTAACACTGTCATCAACCCTTCTATCTATGTGTGCACTTTTGAGACTTCTTTTCGGGTGTAAGAGTGTAGGGGAACACTTCCCACATTTCTAAAGGTTCAACTTCCATTATTAATTTTTGCCATAGGTGTTTATCCATTTTCATAAAATATTGCATGACAATACTTCAGCACCATAGGTGAAACATTATTAGCAATTATGGCCCTTTTGAATTCCAGTAGCTAGTGGCAGTGTTGATCAAACAGCCTAAGCAGCATTGTAACTTCCCTTGCTAATGCTGCTTTCTCCCTGTCTTCAGCTCCAACTGCAACCACTAAGGCTAAAGCTATGGTTGAGTCGGCTGTTAGGATTATTGAAGTTGTCAATGAACAACAGCCTGACGTTAAGTTTAAGAAATCTAAACATCACAAATGACTACAAGGTATGATAGACACCATTTCAGGTTTAACATCTGTCCTCGTTTAATCAGTTCAAGAACTTCAGGTTGTTGTCCAGTCACCTAAAGTTAGGAAGATTCAGGAACTTCATAACTCTTCGGGCATTAAGGGTATTGTATGACCTGAACCTGTAACTGTAATGTCAGCTGTCCCCCTTCCTTAACACTACCCAGGGCATTATATACTAATGTCCTCTCCAAAAATACAGCAACACCAATCTCTGGTTTTTCACCCCCGAAAAGGATCTAATGTTCTGTAAGGAAATTACAGAAAAACTCAAACAGCATTGACTCTAAAAGCCCAGACGTTCTTTTCTGAATTGCTTCGGGCTGAATCAGATTCTACCCTGATTGACTTTTTTCCATTGGTCTGAGGGCTCAGGTGACATCTTAAACATATTTAACATCTTAAAACTGTTGAAAGTATCCCCCAATTCTGAGAAAGGCAAATTCCGAATTCAATTTGGTAAACTTTGGATTAGAAAGTATTGATCCAGGCAATTTGATCTAGCGACCTTGGGTATCTTGAGAAAAAAAATAAAAACAAAGTTAACTATCCATATATAGACTGGCCCAGCCAGGCAGGGCTTAATCAGATCTCCAGTTGCACCAACTTGATGAAATGAGTTAAAAAGGTACTCAACTCAAATGAGGTTAATAATTCAGTGGTTACATTTTCTTGAGTGGGAACAAATAAGAGTAATGTTAAATTATGTGAGGTTGGAAATGTTCAGAAATCCAGTTGATTGGAATAGAGTAATCAAGTCTCTACTTTCAAATCAGGAGTCAGATTGCTGAACCATTTGTAACCAATCATTGGCCTATTCACAAAGGTCATTGTTTACTACTTTAATACTACTAAAGTACTACAAAATGACATTAACAAACCTATGAGCGAAAACCGCCACTTCCACCTCTCCTGGCTTTTCTGTGGGGAGATCCTACACCTGTAGGTTTACTACTTAGTAGGAAATGTGGGAGTCACCGGGGGAGTGGCTGGAAAAAGGGGAATACTTACTACTGAATGGGAGATGTTTAGGAAGAGATGAGGAAGGGTTTAGCCAGGGGTGGGAAGAGGTTTAGGAAGGGGCATGCACCCACCAACAAAAAACGTAAGGGGCCTATTTAAGAGCTCCTAGTGCCACTTTAGTGCTGCCATAGTGCCATTTTAGGTGGTGCTAAAGTAGCATTTTCCCTGCACTATATTTATAAAGTGGCGCAATGTATGCATTATGCCACTTTGTAAACCCTTGCGCCACATTATGCCTGCGCCAGGCATAATATATGCAAAGGGGTCATTCCCCCGTTAGGGTGCTGAAAAAATGGTGCAAGGAAATCTCAGAGATTTCCTTGTGCCATTTTTTCCAGAACATTTAACGCCTGCTCAGAGATGGCGTAAAAAGGGGGCATACCAATATTTATAATGGGCCCCTATGTACTCTGTGGATGTACTGCCAAAATTTTGGCGCTACTCCTGCAGAGTACATCAATATCGTCAAAACAATTATTATGCTATTGCCCCCAATCCTGCACCATGGTGCGCCATTTTTTAAATACGACACACACATGGTGGCGGTAGGGGGTGCGCTAAGGGGCTCAAGGAAAGTGGTGCTGAACTAGGTGCAGCTCTACTTTTTTCAAATCTTCTCCGAAGTTCATAGCTGATCACAAACTGCACTTCTAAAGTTACTACAGCCAGAAAGGGACCCCAACCAATAGTAAATTACTCCAGCTCGGACCTGAAGTAAGTGCAGCACCACACAGGGCCAGCCACTAATACTACGTCATCCTCCCAAAGAATTAATGGAGGTAGGGACTGAAGATAAAATCCCATAGGAAATGCATTTTTTTTTAAAATAGTCAAACATATAAATACATGTAATTTAATAGTAGAAATATCAGAAATATCTCAAACAAAACATATTTATTACTTAATTATAACATATTTTAACATGCTTTGATCAATTTTTAAATGAATGTAGCATTAACTTTTATTAAAATTTGATTACTTAGATTTGATTCAGTACGTCACTTTTAATAATTACTAATATATTGTTAAAATATATATATATAAATTTTTATTTTGAGTGAGAATTAATTTTTTAATTTAAACTTCAAAAAAATATTTAATTATTATATTTAAATTAATTAAAGATTTAGTTCAAAATTAAGGGCCCAGTTTACAGTTTGGCAGACATGGTACTACATCACAATCGTGACGGAGTACCCTCTCCGCCAAACTGAAGGTCCACCAGCCTCCTTTAAAGTTGGGCAAACCTTCAGAATGGTGACAGCAGAGACATCTCTGCCACTTACATTCAACTCCGACAGTTTAACAGATTAGAGGTCGTTGGAGGTTTTGCCATTTGTCCACAACCCTATATTGAGTGGCAAATGACAGGTTTTCACTATCTGTCACCGGCAGGTAAAACCTGTTGGTAAGGGGCAGTGAAAATTACAAACATTACCCTTTCACCATGGGAGAAAACTCCCATGGTGAGGGGATCATTGCTTTTGTTTATCTTCAAAACCAAAATCCCAGATGGGGGTTTTGTTTTTGAGAATAAAAAAAAATTGAAAGTTTGATGTGCGGCTCCATCATATTGACTGAGCCTTCCATCAAACTTTCAATGCAGTCATAGGAACTGCTGTGATGGTGGTTCCTGCAAATACAAGAGATGTCCTCTGGGCTGGTGGACATGTCTGAATTTGGGGGGGAGGAGTATCCCAGCCAAGGCAGCAGTAAAGTGCTTTGACATGGCAACAGCAATTAATACATCTGCTAAACTATAAAACAAGCCTTAGGTGAGTAGTGCTGTAACCTTTTTTTTTCTTTTTTTTCTACCTTTAACATAAATATTTTAAATTAATTTACATTCATATTTAATATTTTTTTTTAATCCATTTTTTTCGAGCTAAATAAAAGTATTTACTTTTCTACTTTTCCCTACACTTTACTATAGGAAGACTTTGTAGTTGAAGCAGAGATGACTCTGTGGTAAAGCAAAAGGAAAATTAATTTAAATATATTACATGTAATTATGTTTTTTTCAACCTAAAGTAGAAACAATATTTTTTTATTATGTATTAATAAATATTAAGAGTGATATGTAGAATTAATTAATAGTATCATAATTATATTTTATGAAATCATTTTACATTTATTTGCACATTTGAAATGGTTGCTGAAATATGTTATACATATTAATGTTTTATTTGTTGAATTTTTAACATTAAATGTATTAATATTTTTGAAATATGTTGAATAATTTACTTTAATTTAAGATTATTTCATATGGTGTTTTGAGTCCCTACATCGATTAATGTCTATGGCTAGGTGCTGCAGTATCAGTGGATTCTTTTTTGGCAGTTAGTTTTTCACAAAATCTGAAAATAAAGTCACTCAAAAGTGTTACTAATAGTTTTGAGTCACCACCGAGGAATATAGAATAGGTTCAGGGAAACTCACAAAACCCAGGCCTGGGTTGATTTTGTGGACTTTTCAGTAAAAGCACTAGGTGATTGGTTGAAGAGATGTCAGGTACAAAATTATGAGGGGTTTTAAAATTTGATCATGAAGGAACATCTATTAAGTACCTGTACTTCTATTAAGTTGCAACAGTACCTGGTGGACCTGTGGCCAGTCTCTCCCCAAGAGCTGAGGAGGAAGGCTAATTATTGGATTAAAACTAGGGTGTCCAAGACAAGAAATGGAGGGAGTGACCACAAGAAAGAGTCAGGGAAGTCCCCCCAAGAGGAAAATGTGGACAACCCTAAAAATAAAGAAATGGAGTCCTCTTTAGGCCTCCAAAAATCTGCTCAGGATGGTGGGCCCGAAGACACCTCACAAAACAAAAGTGGGTACAAGGGTAAAAACCGGGAAGCCACAAAGGCATGGTGCTTTGACTGTAAACAGACAGGGCACCACAGCAAGGACACTTCAAACACCTCCAGTGATTGCCAGTGTAGCCATCGGGGATGACTGATCATGGGAGGAGGTCCTCTTAGCCTTTAACTGGAGAGTGGGGCCAACAGGTGAGATGGGGATTCTAGAGGGAGTAAACACTTACTTCACCCACTGGTGAATGGAATTACAGCCACTGACCTGAGAGATACCTGAGCCAGTCATACTGTTGAGCATTACAGGCTGGTACTCTCAAACCAGTATATCCCAGGTGAGACCTCAGGGGTAGGGGTTATCCCAGGGGAAGTCACTGTTAGGCCTGTGGCTTTAGTGTCCTTAGAAATAGCCGGGTCCCTTAGTTGAAGAAGGGTGGCAGTCAGTATTGACCTCTCCCTTGATTTTCTCCTCGGTAATGATCACCCAGAGGTTGGTCAGAGTCCAAAAGAGGAGTTGGTCCAGTGCCAGCCCTCTCCTAAGGATTCTGGAGGTGCTGCCCCTGCAGTGAGAACAAGTAGGCCCCAGAAAAAAAGGAAAAGAAAGGAATGTAGGGCAACGTTTAGCCAAAGTTCCAGTAAACCAAGGAGATTCTGCTTCAGCAGGGGAGAACTCCAAAGTTGGCACTGGTGAAGCCCAATCTGACGCACAAGAAGTCCTGGCTAGTCAGGCAACTGTTAAGCTTGATTCAGTGGCTCCTCAGCTAACACAAAAGAGAGTGAAAGAGAGTGCCTGTTAAAGGATGTAGTAACCCCCCCACTCTAAAACAGGAGTCAGGCACCCTGAACCCAAAGAAGCCTGTAACTTGGCCCCTTTACCTTTCAGTGAAGAGCTAATGGTATGGTGCATGGCACTGACAGCTGTCAGTGGCCTCTGCTGTGTGTTAGCCTTTATGGCTGCACTGGCTTTGGCATTGTGGTCTCACCCCATGCCAAACAGCAAAATAGGTCCCTGGTTGGTCATCTTGGGAATACTCCATTTGTGGGTGACCCCTTTGTGTATGCTGGGAGTTGCCCTGGCTAAGATGGGGTTAGCAGAGGAGGAAACCTCTCATCCCAAAGAAAAGGAGAAAATAGACAAAGAGCATTCTAAATGAGGTCCTAACACTGTTGAGGTAGGCCAGCTTCCCAAACGAACTGACCCGCACAGGAGGATGTGAGGTAGAGTAGGACCTGCAACCATGCAGCCTGCTCCCTTACTCTTCCTCGCCTGACAGACTAGGTTTGGCTGAGACTCCTGGTCTGTTGACTCGGGGGGAGGGGTGGGAAGGCATGTGTAGAGAGCTGGGTTCTGGTTGCAGTACCCCCCTACCTTTTGCCTTGTATTTGATCCACTATATCACTTTATAAAGAGCCAGCTTCTTACACTGAATTGCAAGATTCTCCAATTAAGCATTTGGAATAAAGTTATAGTAATACAGTTTTAGATAATACTTGATGTAAGCATGATGAGTTCTGATGTTGTTTATTGGAATATATTAAGTTCTGGGAGACCCATAGATTTTGGAATTCTAGTAGGGTTTGGAATGAACTATTATAAAAATATTTTGACTGCTATGGAACTTATAAAGTTTGGGAATTATTTATTACTGAATTAAATGCAATTGGGTACTCCTACCCCCATTTAAATGTTTGCAGTGGGAAATAAAAAATACTGTCATTGATCTTCCTAGCCTGGTCCAAATGGTATACTGGTGGCAGTTTTATCGAACAATTCTTTTTATTAGGTTATCCACGTAGGAGCATAATCGCCTCAGCAGTACACAGCATATCACCTACAACCCAGTGGGCCTGCTGAGTCTTAGCATGAAAACGAAATAGACCACATAACACAGCCATACGCCTACAACCCTGGGGCAGACAGTGGTAGAGAGGCATACAATTAAAGCAATAAACTCATTAAAAGAAAGCCCTCAAACCCCCGAACCCACCCCCTTCCCATCCTGTACATAGCTGACGTAATGACAAGCAAGCGGTGGGTAGAATCAGGCTGCAGGATTGAGTGGCCACCATTCTCCAGTCCCCTATGCCGACCATCTCTGTGGTCCATCCAGAAGTAAGCATGAGACATGAAGATCGGATGAGCAGGTCAGTTCTCGGATTGCCTGTGAAAGAAGTTTGATAAAGGGGGCCCACATGTCCTTGTACCTACAAGGGTTTGGTTCTACAGCTAAGGACAGTTTCTCCACTCCTAAAATGAAGCATAAGTTGTGCAGCCATCGACTATGGTCAGGGATTTGAGCAGTGCCCCTGTGTGAAAGTATGACTGGGTGGGCAGCATTTAGAGCAAGGGCCATCTGTCGTCCCTTGTGTGAGCGTAGATGGTATGTCAAGGTAATAGGGAGCCCGAATGTAGTATAAGCCACGAATCGCAGTATGGAGGCCACAAAGGCGCAGTCAGTATCGTCAAGGACCTGGACCCAGAAGCAAGAGAGCTTGGGACAATGCCACAGCAAATGTAATAAGGTTCCAGTGTTGCTGCAGCCCCTCTAGCACTCTAGAGACTTGTGGGCTGCCCACTTCTGTAGTCTCAGTGGGGTGAGGTACGAATAGGAGGCAATATTATAAGTGGTTTCAGTCCCTGCTATGCAATACGCTGTGTGGTGTACTCTAAAGTGTATATCTTCCCAGCCTTTGGTGGAGAGGGGTCGACCCAGTTCCGCTTTCCGTCACAGCTGGCTTTTGATCTTAGGCTGATCCCCACCCAAGAGGTTATATAAGTCAGAAACCAAACACCGGCAATCAGTCTTAAGGATTAGCTACCTTTCAAATAGTAAAAGCGTGCTCCCTCCCCAGGTGCAGGTTGTACGGCTCAATGCCCAGTGATGCAGCTGGAGATATTGAACATATTCTGTGTCTGATAGGGAGTAAACCCGCTCTAAGTTGTTCAAAGGGAATAAACCTATCTGCGTCAAATAGGGAGCCTAGGCATTTACAACGACCCTCCCGCCAGTGTTTCAGGTTTTCAGGGTGTAAAACCAAGAGCGCAGTTGGGATTAGCTACGATCGGTGTCATGGGTGAGGGGAAGGTTGGGAGTCTGGCCTTTATTCCCACACCATCCCAGATGTGCAGCGTCACGCCTGTAATAGGTGAAGAGTAGAGGCTCCAAGCTCTGTGTCGTTGTGGTAGCCATATCCCCCTCCAAATATGCAAGCCAGTGACGGATTGATTCAGGAAGGTCCAGTGTTCCACCATCATTGAGTCGGTCCACTCAACCACATAGCGGAGTTGGGCCTCTTGGTAGTATCTCAGGATTTGAGGGACTTCTAGCCCTCACTGTGCCTTGGGGCAATACATCAAGAGTTTATGCAGGCACAGTTTCTTCCCGTCCCATATGAACTTATTTATAGCCATTTGCAACTTTTTAATGCATACGGCGGTGAGGTGAGGGGGGCCGTCTGGAATATGTATAGGATGTAGGGGAGTATGGTCATCTTGACCGCCACAAGCCGGCCTATCCTAGACAAATGAAGGTGGCCCCCAGGCAATTACATCCTTCTCTCACAGATGTGTAAGGGTCTAATAGCTTACAGTCAATGTTTTGTATGTGGATCATACTAGAAAGATGCCTAAGTAGGCTATTGTAGGAAGTTGGCTCTGTATGCACTATTTCAAAGTAAGGAATAGTATGCACAGAGTCCAAGGGTTCCCCTTAGAGGTAAGATAGTGGCAAAAAGAGATAATACTAATGCTTTATTTTGTGGTAGTGTGGTCGAGCAGTAGGCTTATCAAAGGAGTAGTGTTAAGCATTTGTTGTACATCCACACAGGCAATAAATGAGGAACACACACTCAGAGACAATTCCAGGCCAATAGGTTTTTGTATAGAAAAATATATTTTCTTAGTTTATTTTAAGAACCACAGGTTCAAATTCTACATTTAATACTTTGCATGAAAGGTATTGCAGGTAAGTACTTTAGGAACTTTGAATAATCACAATAGCATATATACTTTTCAAATAAAACACATATAGCTATTTTAAAACTAGACACAGTGCAATTTTCACAGTTCCTAGGGGAGGTAAGTAATTGTTAGTTCTTGCAGGTAAGTAAACCACCCACAGGGTTCAAGTTTGGGTCCAACGTAGCCCACCGTTGGGGGTTCAGAGCCACACCAAAGTTACCACACCAGCAGCTCAGGGCCGGTCAGGTGCAGAGTTCAAAGTGGTGCCCAAAACGCATAGGCTTCAATGGAGAAGGGGGTGCCCCGGTTCCAGTCTGCCAGCAGGTAAGTACCCGCGTATTCGGAGGGCAGACCAGGGGGGTTTTGTAGGGCACCGGGGGGGACACAAGTTAGCACAGATCTGGGAGTCAGGGAGTCACGGTCAGGGGGAGCCTCGGGATTCCCTCTGCAGGCGTCGCTGTGGTGGCTCAGGGGGGGGGCAACTCTGGCTACTCACGGTCTCGTAGTCGCCGGGGAGTCCTCCCTGAAGTGTTTGTTCTCCACAAGTCAAGCCGGGGGCGTCGGGTGCAGAGTTGTAAGTCTCACGCTTCTGGCGGGAAACGCAGTTGTCTTTAAGTTGCTTCTTTGGAAACAAAGTTGCAGTCTTGGGTGAACAGGGCCGCTGTTCTCGGGAGTTTCTTGGTCCTTCTAGAGCAGGACAGTCCTCTGAGGATTCAGAGGTCGCTGGTCCTGGGGAAAGCGTCGCTGGAGCAGTGTCTTTTCGAAGTGGGGAGACAGGCCGGTAGAGCTGGGGCCAAAGCAGTTGGTGTCTCCGTCTTCTCTGCAGGGTTTTTCAGCTTAGCAGTCCTCTTCTTCTTAGGTTGCAGGAATCTGAGTTCCTAGGTTCAGGGGAGCCCCTAAACACAGAATTTAGGGGTGTGTTTAGGTAAGGGAGGGCAGTAGCCAATGGCTACTAGCCCTGAGGGTGGCTACACCCTCTTTGTGCCTCCTCCCAAGGGGAGGGGGTCACATTCCTATCCCTATTGGGGGGGATTCCTAAAAGTCAGAGTCACTTCAGCTCAGGTTGCCTTAGGGGCTGTCCTGACTGGTCAGTGACTCCTCCTTGTTTTTCTCATTATCTCCTCCGGCCTTGCCGCCAAAAGTGGGGCCGTGGCCGGAGGGGGCGGGCAACTCCACTAGCTGGAATGCCCTGTGGTGCTGTAACAAAGGGGGTGAGCCTTTGAGGCTCACCGCCAGGTGTTACAGTCCTGCAAGGGGGAGGTGATAAGCATCTCCACCCAGTGCAGGCTTTGTTACTAGCCACAGAGTGACAAAGGCACTCTCCCCATGTGGCCAGCAACATGTCTCGAGTGTGGAAGGCTGCTAAAACCAGTCAGCCTACACGGGTAGTTGGTTAAGGTTTCAGGGGGCACCTCTAAGGTGCCCTCTGGGGTGTATTTTACAATAAAATGTACACTGGCATCAATGTGCATTTATTGTGCTGAGAAGTTTGATACCAAACTTCCCAGTTTTCAGTGTAGCCATTATGGTGCTGTGGAGTTCATGTTTGACAGACTCCCAGACCATATTCTCTTATGGCTACCCTGCACTTACAATGTCTAAGGTTTGGCTTAGACACTGTAGGGGCACAGTGCTCATGCACTGGTGCCCTCACCTATGGTATAGTGCACCCTGCCTTAGGGCTGTAAGGCCCGCTAGAGGGGTGACTTATCTATACTGCATAGGCAGTGTGAGGTTGGCATGGCACCCTGAGGGGAGTGCCATGTCGACTTACTCGTTTTGTCCCCACCAGCACACACAAGCTGGAAAGCAGTGTGTCTGTGCTGAGAGAGGAGTCCCCAGGGTGGCATAAGATATGCTGCAGCCCTTAGAGACCTTCCCTGGCATCAGGGCCCTTGGTACCAGGGGTACCAGTTACAAGGGACTTACCTGGATACCAGGGTATGCCAATTGTGTAAACAAAAGTACAGGTTAGGGAAAGAACACTGGTGCTGGGGCCTGGGTAGCAGGCCTTAGCACACTTTCAAATCAAAACATAGCATCAGCAAAGGCAAAAAGTCAGGGGGTAACCATGCCAAGGAGGCATTTCCTTACAGCTATGGTATCTTCTACCTATTCAAATGGGTACATGGATCATAGAGCAGTTTCAAGAGCAGGGGAGACCATAAGGTTGAGGATCTGCAATTTTTGAGTATTGGTTTTGAAACCTGCCACCTCTCCAAATGAGCAGAGCTCTTCAGTTTGGGCAGGGAGGGAGCTCAGGGGGTCTGTGATGGAAATAATTATGTTGTTTGCACACAGGCTAATCAGGTGCTGCATACCTCCAAATGGGACACCCTGCATGTCTGGGTTGCCCCTCAACTGCTAGGGGCTCCATATATACAGTGCAAATAGGAGAGAGGACAAGGGCAGTCCTGCCTCTCCCCCCTCTAAACAGGGAAGGGTTTTGACAGAGTGCTATTGACTTTGACAGATGCCCTAGGGGCACTATAGATGCTCTCAGCTCATTTGCAAAAGCAAGTCCCGAGGTTGAACCGCCAGAGCATGGTGAAAAGATAGGGCCAATGTACATAGTCAAATGCTTTATCCACGTCAATGGATAACAAAAGTGCTTCCTGTCTTGACCATTGTAGTTTATCAATCAGGTGCAATATGCGTTGCAATTGTCGCTCGCATGCCGGGACACTGTAAATCCTACTTGGTCAGGATCAATAAGACCAGGCATTAGGGGGTTGAGGTCCAATGCTAAAATAACAGCAAAGAGCTTTGCATCTGTATTTAGTAGAGAAATTGACCGGTAGGACCCGCAAAGGGTGGAATCCTTGCTAGGCTTCGGGATCACTGAGATGGTGGCTTCCTGCATAGTATCTGTAATTGTGCCTGTGTTGGCATAGGAGTTGTAGAGCCTGTTAAGCAGCGATGCCAATTCGTGGCAGAAGGTTTTGTAAAACTGGGTGGTAAAGGCATCTGGGCCAGGAGCTTTCATTGGCTTCAGGCTGGCTATGGCAGAGATTACTTCCTCCATGCGGATTGGGTCATCTAAGTCTGTGGCCCCAGCATCTGGTAATGGGGTGAAGGCAATATCCTCGAGGTACTTCAATGGATCACCACCTAGAGTGTCTGCAGAGGCATACAGTTTGCTATAGAAGGCTCTGAACGCATCTGCTGCATCCGCCATTGTTTCCGTCTTGGTGGAGGGCCCGGTATAAATTGTTTTGAGTGCTCCAGCATAGGTATTTCTCCGTGAACGATGCACGAGCATTCGTCCGCAGTGATTAATGCTCAAGTAAAATTTATGCTTAGGGTGCAGAACACATACTTGGCCCGATCTTGCTCAAGGCTTATGAGGAGAAGTCAGGCCTTTTCCAATTCCCTCCCCACCTTCTGAGTGCCTGTGCACTTATAGATAGTCTCTAAACCTGTCACTTCCCTCTCTAGGTTTACATGTTTTTTCCCTTCCGGTGCCTATTGTCTTCTGCTGCTTTCTCAATCAACTCCCCCTTGACTACTAATTTCAGAGTTTCCCAGATAGATGCTAGTGGTATGTCTCCTGAGTCATTAATTTGAAAGAATGACGGCAACAGTTTTTTAAGAGAAGTGACATTAGCCTGGGAGTCTAGGAGATTTCCCATAGCCTCCAAGGAGGGCACACTGTCCGGCCAGTGGGGTGCCATATTGACAGATGCAATGCAGCATGGTCTGATAAGGAACATTGTGCGATGGAAGTGTCAGTGATCAGCCCCAGGAGAGGGGAGGAGGCAAAAAAGTAGTCAATATGCACGTATGTTTTATGTGTGGATGAGTAGTAAGTATAGTTGCGGACCAAGGGATAGAGACCCTGCCACATATCATGTAAGCCACAGTCAGCAAGCCACTGATACCCTGCAGTAGAAAGGGCTCTGGTCTGACCAAACCATTGCCCAGACCTGTCCAGATTCTAATCCATAACTAGGTTAAAGTCGCTCCCTATCAGTATAGCCACGTCTTCCGTCTGCAACACCGCTGCTAGGGAGGAGGTCAGAAAGGCCAGTTGTTCATTTGGGGTGTATACATTCACCAAAGTCACACTGAACGTGTCTACCTTAAGGCGTAGTGTGAGAAGGCATCCCGGACCTCTCCCATAGTCGACAGGATCTCCCTTCTAAATCCCAGTGAGAAGAGTATGAACACCCCACCTTTCTTGGAGGAGCCAGAAGACCAACACTGTCGGGGAACCAGGTAGAACACATTCTATGGACATTCTTCAGATGCAGGCACGTCTTCTGGAAGAGGCAAATATCTGCTTCCTAATGCTCTAGAAGGGAAAGGTCGGCCAGGTCCTTGGAGGGATTATTAAGACCCTTTACATTGAGGCAGAGAATCTTCGGGTCTAAGGAGAGGTCCTTTTTAACACCTTGCAGATCATTCGACAGGGGGGGTAAACAAGGCCTCAAGAAAGGAAAGCGTCACCTGGCCCTTGGACTCCTCTGTGCCCAAGGAGCAGTCTTCCTCTTTTTTTCCACCTTTTTTTCATCAGCATATCCTGCAGGGACCGAACTTTCTTGCTTTTAGTCATCATGCTGTCAGGCGCCGAGCACCACAGCCACAACCAGCCCCAGCAAGAGGTCGTAGAGTGTTGTCAGGAAGAGCGTGGTTAGTCATTTGAGCCTCTGTTCTCATGTTCCTTTCAGGGGGATGCTCAGGCCTTCTCCCCACTCTCCCCAAGGGCCCTCACCATTAGTCCAGCCAGCAGGGCAGGGCCCTTCAAGTGCAATTCAAATCCCCAAGAGGCCTATCTGGTGTTTAATCTTGATATGGGCAGCTTCAGGGTAGTAGTTCAGGGTGGCCCCGAATGAACACCTGGCACACAGTGGTTCAGGTAAAGAAATTGAGGCCAGGCCCAGCGCTATATGATTTGCGGTGGGTAGGCCTCAAGCAGGCATGTATGAAGCCCAGCAGCGTATGCGGCAAGGGGAGTTACGCCAGGCCCCAAGCCATTATATCCTATGGAGATTGTAATACCGTTGATGGGATATCCGCACATTTGTGACGGAGTATTCAATTAGCTGAGATCTAAATCAAGCCCTATGTATTTCATGTTTCTCTAATGAGTAGTTTCTAATGGGCAACTGATTCCTCTCTTATTGAATATGTGAATAATTACCCGTATTAGGAGGTCATAATTAGAGGGGTGTAACGCTTATTTTCATGTAGTGTATTAGCATGAAATTATCTCTACATTCCATGATATTATGTGTAATTACACAAAATGCATCCCACAGTCAAAAATTAGCCAAAGGGTCCATTCGGGTACAAATTCAACACAAACGCAATTTTGAGTGGCTTTCTGGTTGCACATGTACAAAACACTGCTACTCATGTTTGGATTTGTAGTTTTGCGCTAAAAAATTATCCAAAAGGTGAGCTAAGGTAGAAAATCTACCTGAAACGTTTGTTGACCACCCACATTAAAGAAGCTGTTGCTCGAATTGAAAACACTGCTGTTTGCATTCTGATTTGTAGTTTCACGCTAAAAAATTACTAGAACGGTCTTCTTGTGTTAAATATCTACGTAAAATGCAGCTTAAATTAACATGTATCCCCAAAATTACATGATGCAAAATAATGGCATCTCTGTAATTGTAATTTCTTATTCATTTTATTATGCAATATTACCCAAATTACTTCAGTTACTCAATATTTTTTTTAATATTTCATCCGCGCCTAGTCACAGTCATCTACAAAGTAAACGCTAACCCACACATTAAATTAGTTATCAGTTGCCTGCATGTCAGTAATGTCACAAAGCATTTCTCAATAGTTAAGGAGATGTGGGTGCTAAGGTCTCTAAAATTGCAGTTGTAAAGTCTAAACTAAATTCAATATTGTTATACGGTGCAATTGTTTTCCCAATGTTAGAAAACCTTCTTTTTTGCATGGACACCATCATTTGCTTGCAAACTGGTATTGCTGGTTTAGGAATTCTGCCTACTGGAGCAACAGTCCCCAGTGTATCAGTTGTGACTCTTAAAAAATATGGTGAAATTGGCTAATTCCCAAATAGCGTATTGAACTTTGGAGTAAAGCCGCACTATGTGGTGCAGGAAAATACAACAGTCACAAGGAACGTCAATGTTACTTGTGGAATAAAGCACAAAATGTGCGGTTTACTAGGCTGACAAAAAACAACATAGGTACAGGGCTGCATGGGTATTCTGACTGCTGCACCTTTTTAACCTGCAGACACACCTGGCAAAAAGTAGGATTTCTTGCTTTAACAAAATAATAATATTTTTTGGAAGGAAAGAATCCTACTTTTAAATATTTCACAACTCCCCCCTAAGTAGGCCTTACAGTCCACAAAGTAGGGTGCTGGGTAATGTTAGCAAATTTCTACAGTGGCTAGTCTCCAAAGGCTATTTTTACTGTAGCGCTGTGGCTGGTTCTATTAAGTGAAGCTCAAGTACGGTTAATTGTTAATTGTGTATCTTTGGTTTGGAATAAGCTACAGAGATGGTTCAGCCAGTGGGTTTAATGTTTATGAAAAATCTAACTCATTGGTGAACTTGGACTTTTGATACATTTACTGGCAACACAACTTTTGAAACACTATACTTCCCTGCCTGACGCCTCAGCTGGGTAATTAGCATTAGCCTGGCTGTCAGTGCTTCTTTAAACAGGTGTGAAATACTGTTCTCAGAGCTGAGACAATGTCTTGAGAATGACAGGTTGGCTTGGGAAAGGGGTCTGACACAGATTAACTCAGGAAGGGCAGTTCGGGTGGGTCCAGGAGCATTACTAACTTGAAAGGAACCAGGGAGAGACATGCACTTTTAAATAATTGATAAGAGTGATAAGGGAAGCCTGGAGAAGAGGGGTATTTTGATTTCAAAATATACTTTTGCCTCGTGGCTTTAGTCTCAGCAAAGGAAGGAACTGACCCTAGAACCAGTAAGGAATAGTTTAGTGGAGGCGACTGTTCATTTCTTTAGATAATCCACTAGATGTGCCATAAGCTCTCTCCAGGGGTGAAAATGTTCTGACATGTTGGAATTTACTGAGAATGGGGCACTATGGGGTAGTTTGTAGTGCGGCAAACAGGATGTGCTGCAAAATTGGCAAGGTTTGACCTTGGAAATTTTGGCCCGTAAGTTAGGGAGTAACCAGGAGTCACTCCTTCCCAGAGACTAGTGAAGTAGCATCTCACCCCAGCTCTTCTGAAAACGTTTTGGACCTGTGTAAAACAGAAGGGGCTGGACCTACAATCCGTGTCCTGTGTTGAGACCTGCAACATGTCTGCTCACACTTGTACTCAAAACTAAGAGGTGGACTCCAAGAGTCAGTTGGATGACCTCCTGTGTGGATACAGGGACTCAAAAGCTGTAAGAGAACTTTTCCTGGTGTGACCAGTCACAACTGACCTGAACTGGACCTTTTTGGTGGTATCTGCTGGAGTGTGTCCTAGCCCCTAAGTGGTGGCCTTGAGCTTTGGAAGCCTTAGAAGTGACTAAGAGAAACTACTCCAGAAAATTTGAAAAGTTGGGACTTTAAAAAACTCTGGAGTTTCAGTGTGACCTTGCAGAAAGGTTGTCCAATTTTGAGAGAACTTCTTCAAATACAGCTTCAGGCGTTCCCCTACTGGGATATTTTGATCTCTAAAGTCTGAATGGGGAAATTTTGACCTTGTAAAGGGGAAAAAGGGTCCGATGGAAGGGAGGGCTTCAGCAGACATTACATTCATTTGTATTTTCCTGTTTTGTACTTGTCCCACCAAAACCAGCTGCTTCAGCATGACTCCTCAAGCGGTTATCCAATTTAAAAAATATTTCATTAGATACAGTCTTCAACCTTGCCCCGCTAGAGGTTTTTGACTTCCAAAAAACAAATGAGTCAGAAAGTAAAAACTTTGACCAGGCCAGCTAGCTTGGTGCATTCAGCCTCCACTCCACCTCGGTCTGCCTGAAATTTTTACTACGGTCCAAGACAACTATGAACAGTGATTTCATTGAAACTTTAAATGTTTACATTTTCCTGATCCTTTGCCTAACAACTTTAAAAACTCATATCCACAGTCCCCCTTATTGTATTTTAGTTGTTTTTGTTTCATTTTTCTTATTAAAGGTTTCTTATTTTTTAGAAACTGGGTGTGGGATTTTTGTGGTATGGTCGTTTGACATTGACTGTTTTAGTGTTGCAAAGTACTTGATACATTTCTCCAAAATAAACCTATCTGCGCCGTGTCAGAGATCCAGGAGTTTAGCCCAGGTTTAAAGTATTGAAACACTGTGACCTAATAGAATTTTGGGGACTTATTAATTCAGTAGAACTCATACCACCCCCCTAATAAGAACCCATTTCTTTCAATACTTAATATTTAGGACATGTCTTATTTGCTCAGATAGTGCTGTGCAAAATGGCTGATGGTCTCACATTAGCACATCTTCTGCAATGGAGATTAATAAGTAAGTCAAATAATAAAATGCCTGATCTCTTCCCATAAGTTAATGCCACCCGTGCTTGGTGATCTGCTGTCTGAGATTTCCGTGGTAGGGAACACCAGACAAACTGTTCATGGGTTTAAAATACCTCACTAAGGCAAATCCACAAGGACCAAATAGAGGAGTCTCCAGAGCTGCCGACTAGATCCACAGTTTCATAGGCCCAGCCCCCATAGACCATCAAAATGTGCATAGGAAAACAACCTCTGTGGGAGAATTGTACTCACAAGAGACCAATGATTGCTGCCTTGTTCTTTCTCAGAATAAAAGATGCATTTTGTTCACTGTTTCCAACTTACTGCATACTTTCATTCATAGGCGAGTTATCCTGATGCTTATGGTTGACAGGGAAAGTCTCAGATTATTGGATAACATTTCAAATGTAATTGTTACACACCTGAAGGGCCTCGCCACTCTTAACCACATTTACCTTCTCCATTTTCTTGCTGACTCTCCGACATGACTTTCAAACTGCCTCCATACACTTTCGTCTTAACTGCAGTCAAGCTCCCCTCATAGATAAACCTAAGCTCTCAAATACACTTACTAAAATCAAAGCCCTACTTAATAACCACAGTTAAACCACCTTCCTACCCAGCCGTACTGAAGCCCACCCCAGTCCACTCAACTATGGAAAGCTTTCTATAGTGTTATCCCATAGCAGTATCACGGAGTTGGGGCACACGTGTGGTGCATGCAGGTCCAAACCCTTGGGTGTAGGGGTTTATGTGGAGTCCCACGAAAACATATTCAACACCTCTGGTTTGGGGAATGCATTTTGATTTAACATTGTCTAATTTTCTACCTGTATATGCTTTCTGAGGACATTAAAAATGATGAGCCTTAAGATGGAAGCACTTCTAGGTGTCAGCTTTTTGTAGACTGCACTGTGCTTTTCGCCCAACCTACATGCTTCCTATTAAAGTGTGCTGCATAGGGCATTATAGTGGTTAAAACCATACTTCCCAACACCCCTGGTTTAGACAGACAACTCCTTATTTTGTAAGCTTTAGGGGTTTTAGTTTAGCTTCTCCTGGGTAAAATGTCCTCCAGTTCATTGCAAGTCAATGGGAAAACTAGATTCCCCCAATTTTTTCTCTGAATTTCTATCATACTTTTTCATAAATATCACCATATATGTAAAACATGTACAGGTTATAATATCACTGAATGCTATCCCACAGAATCCCACTTCTATCACACCTCCGTGCCTTCAATTTCTCAATAGCCCCAATAATTACAGATGATAGACACACAAAAACATATACTGGGATTCAGAGTGTCAGCAGACAGATGGCACAAATACATCAGAGCAATGTGAAGGGCCTACAACCCACACTTCTCTCTCCTCTTAGTCTGCTCACAAGAAAACCACATTAGGCAGTGATTCTTGGCAGTAGCGTCCAGAATCAGTTAGCAGCTGCATACTGCATGCTTCATTGTATAGGAGAGCATTTTATTCTGTACTCAGGGGGTACATGTAAACTTTGAAAACCCTACTTTGAAAACACTGAACCATGTAATTGCTTCTCGTGCATTGATACTCAAAATCATACTCACGATTTTATGCTTTAAATTAGGAGTTTAAAGTGAAGTAACTTGTTACACTCCAAATGCAGTCACTGCCCCACCCACTTTCTTGAGTTTTATGTTTTTGGGCAGTTTATAATTTCCTAACATGGTATTCTAACATTAGTGATCCAGAGAAGAAACCATTGGAATGCGAAATCTACAGAACATAGCTGCAAGCAATTGAATAATGCTTTCAGTGCTCTGCATCACCTCGTCTTCTTTGGGTAAGAAGACAAAGCCTTGGACTAGTTAAGAGAAGTCTGAGTGGCCCCCAAACGCCCTAGTTGCGGTCACACCTTTGAGCCATATTTATTATGGGGCATATTTATTAAATAAGTATGCAGCGCAGCAAGTCACCATGCTGTGGTGCACTGCATGATTAGGGAAGGGCAGGTATGCGCCGTACTAAACAATATACAACACATTTCTGTCATTTCCCTGCACTGGCACACAATGTTCTGTCTAGCACCAGCGCAGGGTTGTTTTTGTGCAGAAAGGTGCACCTTCCTGCACTAAACAATCCCCTGAGGCAGAATGCAGCACATATAGAATGAGGAAGTAATAAGATATTTCTCCTTGTTATGCCTCACCTGGAGAGGTATATCATTTTTTTTGCATACCCAGGTTTACCAGTAATGGTAAATCTAGGAATGCGCAAAAAATCCATGGGTGGATGCATGGGGATACCCACGCTCCACCCTTGGAACCCCTTCCCATGGCAGGGTAATGTAATGCAGTAATTTGCACTGCATTGCGTACCGCTAGATATTTCAAACCAGGCAAAGCCATGCAAAGGTGTCTTTGCCTAGGTTGATAAATCTAACTTAGTAGTTGCATCATTCTTGCGCCCTGTTGAATGGTGCAAGGGTGATGCAACATTAATAAATATGCCCCAATAGGTTTTGCGTTGCTCTGCACAACGCAAGGTGACGCATGGTGGAGCAAAACCTATGGTGAAATTTATCATGCTATGCAATGCCACCCTGCACAGCCCTGTGTGACTTGATAAATCTAGTGCGCATTACATGCAGCAAGGTAGTGCTAGTCGCTGCCTTGTGTTACACTACGTGGTAGGGGCATTACATAAGTAGACGTGGGTGTTACCCATGCATTCTGATATATTCACATATTTACCAAGTGTCTTAGACCTGGTAATGTGTCAGAAATGTACGCCTTCCCCCAAGAGGTGCAAGAAAGAGAAATATCTTTATTTCTCCTCGTTGTTTCCTCTTTCTTGGTGTGCTGCATGACTTGGAGGATTGTTTGTGTGTAGGAAGATTCCCTTTTCTGCACAAAAACTATCCTGCCTTCAATGCAGGTGCCATGGTGCAAGGGTACCAGCATTGACGCTGTGCAGTGCTTTGTGTGTCAGTGCAGGCAAAGAGCAGGAATCCACTGTATAATGTTCGATACTGTATATTCCTGCCCTCTCCCTTTCATGCAGTGCAGCACAATGCAGCACAACGCAGCACAACGCAGCACAGCAAAGCTGAGCTGTATGAAGGTTTGTTAAATATTCCCCTTTACCATATTATTGGGATCATCCCATATTGCTGGAGCACTGCAATTTACACTCCATCCTTTACATGGCATCACTGCACAAATATGCATTTACATTTGACATTATGTTTACTGAGTGCCTTAATAATATTAACATGTGTAAATACTTAAAAACTGAATGAAATGTAACCACTAAAAGACTGAAACTTTATAAAAGTGCAAACTAATGTTAACTTAAAATGCTTCTGTGTATTAATTATTCATGTTTTATATATACACACTAAGGGCCTCATTTACAAGAATTGGTGGTAAACTCAGCATTGCTGGACTAGCGTCATTAAAGTGATGCAACTCCAGCAATGTGAGGAGTCTCTTATAGGAAAAAGCCCTGCGTCAATTGTAGTCCTGCTCTGAGCAGGTGGTAACATTTTGATGCAGTGAAGTCACAGAATGACACAGTGAAATGTTGTAAATCTCACTGCATCAGTTCTGCATGGCTTTTGCCTACCTGGATTCATTATACCTGGCTCAGGTATAATGTGATACAGAGCTTTACAAACGTATGCATTGGGCCAAATGTGTCAGTTTGTAAACATGAATCAGTGTAGTGCACTACTAGTGCCAACGCTGCATAAAAAAAAATGATGCAGTTGCAGTACAAAGGGCTTATAAATCGGACCTAAGTGTATTTGCAGAAGTAAACTTGCATTCCTTATTGATATTCAGTATTTATTACTTATTTTGACTAGTTATATGTGTGCTTGTAAAATCATGTTTTTACAATGCACATTAAGGGGGTGATTCTGACTCTGACGGGCGGCGGAGGCCGCCCGCCAGAGTTCCCCCTCCAAAATACCGCTCCACGGTCGAAAGACCGCTGAGGGTATTTTGGGTTTTGCACTGGGCTGGCGGGCGACTGCCAAAAGGCCGCCCGCCAGCCCAGTGCAAAACACCCTTCCCACGAAGACGCCAGCTCAGAATTGAGCCGGCGGAGTGGGAAGGTGCGACGGGTGCAGTGGCACCCGTCGCGAATTTCACTGTCTGCAATGCAGACAGTGAAATTCTTTGTGGGGCCCTCTTACGGGGGCCCCTGCAGTGCCCATGCCATTGGCATTGGCATTGCCATTGGCATGGGCACTGCAGGGCGGTATGGGGTGTCAGAATCCCCATGGCGGCGCAGCGAGCTGCGCCGCCATGGTGGATTCTTTTGGGCAGCGGAAAACCTGCGGGAGACCGCCGGTTTTCCACTACTGACCGCGGCCAAACCGCCGCGGTCAGAATGCCCTGCGGGGCACCGCCAGCCTGTTGGCGGTGCTCCCGCCAACCCTGGCCCGCCGGGGTCAGAATGACCCCCTAAATGTTGATTAAAGTTATCTTGACTAAAGGCCCTCATTTTTAAAATGTATTTTGTTTTAATAGTGTGTTCTTTCTTTTGTAGGTGTGTTTCAAGGTTTCATTAGCTAGATAAAAGCTGTATTGTTATATGTATTAGTTTTGTTGCTTGTAAGGCCTGCAAAGAGAAATCTTGGCAGGAGACGTGCAGACCTAATGAGCAGCTTAAATATCCTATTCATCCCGCATCAGAAAGGGGGGGGGGGTGCCATGACTGTCTGAGTTCTGTCTGAGTTCTTCGGGATCAGAAATTCAGGTGATGTTTCAAATGTGCATGATGGACAAGGAGATGATTGGTTGCTGGTGAGGAGAGAAGAGACAGACTGGTTTTGAAGATTTTGCTTGTTTTATTAATGCTTACATTGCTAAAAGGCAAAGCAGATTCTCTTTGACTTCCAGGGGTGCAGACTTCTCTGCTTCCTTTCTTGTTGCAAGTGTGAAGCTTTATGCTAAACAATTATCCCTTTTTCTAGAAAACTTCTACTGAAACTTTCCCTATGCTTACACATTCTTACAATTCCAAATTTCCTTAAGATTGCATCCAAACCATTCTCATTCCAGACTTAGAACTCTGATTAGATGATTTTAGAATTAGTCCATGTTTAAGAGAGTGAGCAGGAGTTTCTTTATGGCACAGTTATTTCCAGTTCTCAGTCTCTGTAGTGCTGTGGCTGTTATTGCGTTGTATCTTCGTCTAATGAGACTGAACCAACTGCAATATTTCAGCTTGCCAGTTGTAATCCTGTATCTTTTTACCATTTTCATGATGTGCATATATATTGTATTGATTATTGATTGGAAATAAAACTACTTAACTTCAGTCACCAATTCCTGGACCTTATTGTGTGGCCAAAAGAGCTTCACGAAATTTGAATTGTTTATTATTGCTAAATCCCTCAATGTGCCAGTCAACTTAAAAAGATCCATTGGATTAGAGATTGTAAAATACGCTTTTGTGCATGCGCCTTGCAATTAATACTCAGCATTTCTGAGATAGAAATCACTCATTCTGCTTCCTAATAAATCACTTGTTCCTTCCCTTCCTAACATTCAGCAGGATTTCTTCATAAAATGCCACTTTCTGTATATTAATGCCTTTTGGAGAAGATTGATCCAGCCAGATGATTCCATCCTCCTTCCTCTATTCCTGCTGTCTTGTTATCATCTCATAAGACTATTCAATCACATAATTCTGCCCTGCCCCCAATAAAAGCTCATCATTGCTGAGATCTTGAACGCCCAAAAGCAAGACAAATTGAATCCTCCAAAGGAAGAGGTTCTAAAAAGCAAAAAGAAATAGAAAATAAAAAATCAACAATCGGCCACCCACACCTTCTCCTGCTGTGCCATGAAACGTACCTACCCATGTAAATGGCACTTAACTATTGGCAGTTGCTGTATTACTGCTATGTTTTAGAAATGTATCTTTCAATATATAACCACAAATTTATAAGCCTATTGCTTTAGCTAATTACTTTCAGACCGTTGTTTAATGATGATGCCCATGCACATACCTGTAAACCACTCCGATGTCCCAGTGTAGGTTTGTATTACATAGATAGCTTTACAGACAAGTAAATAGTCCTATCTTCTCATTTTGCGTCTCTTCTACATCCATTCGCCTTTGCGATACCCTATACTAATGGCATATAGTTCACCATTTAACTACTGAGACAAAGAATAGCATAAGCAGAGATGATATTGCTAACAAAGTATTCTTCCGCTGAACTGTCTTCAAGCAAACGCTGTTTTTCAAATTTCCTCTAGGTAGCGATCTTGCTTAAGTTTTCATTCTGAATTGCCTGCCTTCACCAGGAGTCTGTTGCTTATGAAGGTAGACAGCTGTGAACACTTGTATTGGAGTAACTTAGGGTCATAATTATAGGTCCCTAGCGCGACAGGATCGTCACTTTTAGTGACGCTCCTGTGACGCTAACCACAGCGCCGTATTTACAAGGTGGCATTAAGCCACTTTTTGGGGCTTAACGCCACCTTGTAAATAAGGCCCCTTCCCACACAGTGCTGTGCGTGGAAGGGGCGTGCAATGGGTGTTGCTGTGGGCGTGCCACAGCAACACCCATTGCATTTTGACGCTGCCTCAGATTCATGAAATCTCGTAAACCTGAGGCTGTGCCAGGATCTATCGCCACCCTGAGGGGTGGTGTTAGCAGGGTGCAACAAGGAGGAATACATTTATTTCTCCTTGTTTTTTGCTTTTTCTATGTGTGCTGCATTCTGCCGCATGCATAGGAAAAGCAAAATGCCAGAAATGATTGTTTATGTGCAGGAAGGCACACATTCCCGCACATAAACAATCATGCCCATCAACACAGACATCCTTGCACGCTGCATTGGTGCTTGCAGCTACATTTAGTGCCAGCGCAGGGGGAAATGCAGGGGTGCACCGTATTCCCTTAAATAAGGCGCATCCCTGTGTTTCTAAAGTGGCGCAGTGCGGTGATGCCAATTGTGGCGCAGCACTGCACAGCCCCACTTTTTTTTTTTTAAATCAGGCTCTTAAAATTCGAAGACAGGGGTTTGGTCTGCAATGCTTCTTTTAACACAAATAGTTTTGAATATCTGATACTTGCAGTGCCAGTCTGACATCAGGAACATATGTTGAAAAGCTACAGAATGCACAATTGTTATATTGAGGAATTGTCGAACTTAACAACTAGTTCCATTTTTATATTTTCTATCCGTTTTTCATTTTTTCTCTCATCATTTTTATTGCCACATTACCCATTTTGCATGAATTATTATAAGCACGGAGGGTCAGATTTACAAGGCCCTAGCACCTCGTTCCCTCACACTAGTGTCATTTTCTGTACGCTAATGTGGCTCAAGGTGACAATTTTCTCTGCTCCATATTTACAGAGTGGCGCAATGCATGCATTGCGCCATTTTGTGACCCCTTGCACCACATTATGCCTGCATCAGGCATAATATAAGCAAGGGGGCGTTCCGGCGTTAGGAGGCCCCCAAAAATTGCTACAAGATTTCACTGTGCCATTTTTTGCATAATGTTTGAAGCCTGCTCAAAGCATGCATTAAAGTGACACACCCATTTTAATCAATATCAAAAAATGTTGATGCTAGTGCAGAAAAGCGCTACAATAGCGTAAAAAATGTTGATGCTATTGGCCTAACGTGCACCATACTGTAAATAAGGTGCACCCATGGCATCATTTTATGGGGCGGGACAATGCAGTTTCTTGTAAAAATGCCCTGGAATGTCTTCCCATCAGAAGCTGCAGACCCGGTTAACAACGCCATTAGAAATAGACTTTATTTCATACTAAAGTCTCACTTTGGAGTGGAACAGGAGCAGCTGAGCTTTCACGTTTTTCGATTCCATGGATGAGCAGCTTAACCAGTCCTGTTTTTTTCCATTGCATTTTGGTACTTGTAGCCAGGGTCACATGACCCAATTTTGACCATAACTTGGTAGAACTGCAGGTAGGATGGAGGTGTGGAGGTGTTTCTGTTTGAGAAACTAACTGAAAGTCATTTTATGCATTTTAGGGTCAGACAATTCTGTTAATTTTATTGCCAAATCTCGGCTTCTACCACATCTACATTAAACATTCCCTTCTCTGCTCATACACAACCCTCTGTGATCCTTGCCACTACTGTTTACTAGTGGTGACTGGCAATCTCTGAAAGTGATGGGGTGTAATACTAGCTCAGATTTCCAATGATTAACCTAGGCATCTTCGCGGAGAGTTCGGGAGTTGTTCCCCCGAAAACATTTTGAGAGAAATGGGTTCAAATAGTGCATTTTAAATCACAATTTTCACATAAAGAAACTAAAAAACCATGGGCTCTGAAGGGGCACTTATGACATATTCTACTTTTTTTCTTGTGTGTCAATGAAGCAAGCCCCCCCCCCCCATGCCTGGAGCTGACTGCACATTTTTTAGGGTCGAACCTGTGTAGCATGTGCTTGCGCATGAGTATTGCTTGCAAGACGCTGTAGTTATTAGAAAAGGGCTCGGAGCCCTCTCCGTGTCACGTCAGTGGCTTTCATTGGTTCGTGGGCTTGCCTTTTAAAATCTGCTTGCTTTCATTAGTGGAAGGAATGTGCAGGTCATGCCTTTTCGCGTGGTTAGCCCTCCTCAAGTGCAGCGACCAAGTACTAAAAACATACCAGGCTTGCAGTTTTTCGTCTGGTTTCTGGACTACGTTTTCTCTTTTTTCGCAGCACGATCTTGCTTGTTTAGCAGCGCAATAGCACTTGTTTTTTTTTAATTTAATGAGGCAAGAAAAGTCCGGTTGGGAGTTAACAACTGCTAATAGCTCTAACACGGAGAAATGCGAGACCCATTGCATTACAAATTCTTGTTTAAAATGTGCCACAGAATTACCTCTAGTATGTCAGACATTTGCATGGGTGTCTACCTTATATCAACAATTACCTCCAATATGTCTGGGCAAGAGTTTTGCCATGGTGTGTACCACATTCCACGGGTACCCCATAAACAAGCATTGGAAAAGACAATAGTTTTCACGTATATAAGATCTATTGGCTTTGTCAATATTTTTTTTTTACATGCTACACAGCAGCTCAAATTAGCATTGACCATGTCATAGCACTTTTTTTTTAAACTTTAAGCCATGTTACACAGCAGAGTGTGTACAACATGTAAAAAATATTGACCATCCAATAGATCTCACTTGAGTGAAACCTATTGGCTTTGCTAATGCTTGTTTATACTCACTGTGGCATGGAGGTGCATTACTATTTGCTTCCTTCCCCTCAGGCTTCTCTCAACAAATAACAATCACATCACAAAGACAAAAAAAGTAGTGGGCAAAATGTGTCAGTCATTAATAAAAATCTTTGAGATATGTCTAAATTTGTTGACAGTCACTTTTAAAGTGGTATTACCTATAAAATTGTTTACATAACCTGAAGAATTTGTTAGAGGATACTGACAAATGCCTGTGTGCACTGTTTGCTTGATCCCTAATCCTCTGGTAAAATGATAGAGATTGTAAAATATCAGGAGTCCTAACAGCTAGAGCTGCTGACTTTTGTACTGAGGAACAACGTAGAAGCCCTGGCATCAGAACAACCTCCCATGATTCTGGGCAAATCATTTAATCTTTCTGTGCCTAAAAAATCTATCTGACCTTGGGTAACCTAACTGGTGCTCATGTAAAGCACTTTAATGCCTCAAGTATGTAAAACCTATAACAAAACAAAAAGTACCTCAGATGCGAGCGGCCAGTGGGATGACACCAGCCACCAGCTACTAGCTGCCAGCTGGAAACAGTACTTGGTCCAAGCTCCAGGGAACAGCAGAGGAAAGAGGAAGCGAAAACTGATGATGCAACCCTGATTCTGCTGGCCAATGAGATGCGAGAAAATGAGAGTGAGAGCAAAGCTTACAAATTGTAAGAAGTGGCAAGTTGTAAGCCCTTTTTAAGATTCTTTTTTTTTTTAACTACAAGCGGTTTCACAAACACTGTACAAGCGCTGTGCAGGCGAAACCTAACAATGACCGTTGTATTCAAGGATCTCAGTACTATGGATTCCTCTTTGCTATAGGTCTCCCCTAATCATTCTGTTAGCACCAGCATTTTGAGGGACATGCCCTCATGTCCCAAAAATTACCTTCACTGTGCCAGTCCATTAGCACACTCAGAAGGATAACATACACAGTTCCAAACACATACTCACATTCGCAGGCATACTGACATACACTCTCTCTAGCGCTCATGCAAACTCACACACACTTACTTTCACATAACACTCATACAAACACACACTCATACCCAGATTCTTACACATTGTCACTCACAATCCCATTTTAGTAATTCTTGTGTGTTGTTTTAAAAAAAAGCTTGCACTGCTGCTGCCCCTGCTATACCTCTTGCTTGTTAGTGAATCTTGGCAAAAACATTGGGGCACATTTAAGAGCCCCTAGCACCATTCTAACACCACATTACATATTTTTGTTTACACTAATGTGGTGTTAGAAGGCCAAAACCGCTTCACCATATTTACAAAGTGGCGCAATGCATGCTTTGCACCACTTTGTAACCCTTTCCGCTACATTATGCCTGCGCCAACCATAATGTATGCAAAAAGGGCTTTCCCTCGTTAGAAGGGGGCCAAAAAATGGTGCAAAGAAATGTAAGAGATTATTTTGAGTCATTTTTTTGTTGCACTTTTAACGCCTGCTCAGAGCAGGTGTTAAAAGGAAGCTTCCATTGGTTACAATGGGACTCTGGGTGCGCTGCAGGATTAACAGCAACATTTTTGGCGCTAATCCTGCAATGCGCCAGACTAGCATAAAAAATTCTGACGCTAGTCCCTTAACTACCTCCATGGTACGCCGTATATTAAATACGGCACACACATGGTGGCGTCAGGGGGACGCTAAGGTGTGCAAGAACAGTGGTGCTGCATCGTGTGCAGAACCACTTTTTCTTAAATATGCCCCATTGTCTCCGTACAGCATTTAGACATCAAAAAAAGGACATTGTCCGTTTTTGTTTTCATCATTGTATGAAAAAAACAATGCACTTCATTACGCGTTCTTCCTCCATGCTGCACTTCCTGTCTCTTTATCTCACATTTAAAGATATGTTTTCCTATTTTTCCCTTCGTAATGTTCCCCTTTTTTTTCTACCTTTCTTTCTCTTGCTCAAAGTTTGATGATGAATGAGCCTCATTATGAACATGGTGGGATTTCCCACTGAGTTCAGGCTGGCAGTCTAAACACAGACCACCAGCCCATTGAGGACCCCGCCGGCCCAATAAACAACATTCCGATGGGCCTGGACATTTGCACTCGTCACCCATATCACTGCCCGTAAATCGGGCAGTGACATGTGCGACGGGGCTGTGCACAGGGGCCCCTGCACTGCCCATGCCAAGTCGACATAATGATGTAGTGTACATAAATAATCATAACCAGAAAATAGAAGAAATAAGAACATAGGAGCACGTTGATCAATCTTGAATGAATCAATGGTTATTGTACTTATTAGTATGAATATTGATAGCTTCCACCAAGCGTGGAAACAGTGACCATGCGAAAACATTCATTGAGTGGATCAATACCTTGGACCGTAATTTACGATTTAGTGCTAATTTTTCCTCAGATGAAGTTTCTTTTCTTAACCTATCGATCATTCTATCCAATGGGACTTTACATTCAACCATTATTCATAAACCCACAGATAGGAATAGTTTACTTCTGTTTGACAGTCACCATCCTAAATCCCTGCGACAGAACTTACCTTTCGGTAGCTTACCAATTCCTTAGACTTAGATGCAATTGTACAGAAGTTTCCGATTGCAATGACCAATCTAAAATTCTGAGCCGTAAGTTAACAAACCGAAAATATCTATTACGGATTATCAATCAGGCCAGAAAAAGAGACCGAAACATACCCAGAGATACTCTTCTGAATACTAATCCACGTGAACCACAGTCAAGATTGACATGTGTTACTACTTTCACTCCTTTGAGTAACCAAGTTAGGAAGACTATTAAAAAACTTTGGTCCATCTTGAACATTTCAGGTGAGGCTTTAGTGCAGCCTTTGTTTGCATTCAAATGCACACAAAATATTCAAAATCTAGTGGTTCACACCAGACCATCACCTCACCGAAATCGTGATAATACACAGCCTGTATCTTGGCTAGGGGCCGTAGGCCATTATCCCTGTGGCAACTGTAATGAGTGCCCCCTCTCAATGCACACACAGGAAGTGGACCTGGGCGAAAGGACACCATGGCGACTAGCTGCACACACTAAATGTCGTACCAAGAACTGCATTTATATGATCACCTGTCCATGCAGTTTTCGATACATTGAGATGACCACCAGAATGGTTAAAACACGTATTAATGGACATCGGAGCACTATAAGATGCCAACGAGCAGCAACTAAACTGACCAAACATTTCATTGAACTCCACCATACACCTGACGACCTTATTTGGGTGGTACTGGAACGCATAACGAATACTAAAGACTGTACCAGAAGACTTTTTGAGAAAGAAAAACGTTGGGTGTTTAGATTAGGAACTCACCGGATAGGATTAAACGATGACATACCCTGGTTAGAGTTTACCAGTCACCAGTGATCTATTCTAATATGGTTTCTGTATAGAGATATGGAAATCCTAACGATAGTCCTCACTATGTATTGGGTCTATGAGAATAATAATATCTGTAGATTCCTTACTTTGAACATATATTCACCTAAAACACCCACTAAAATAACCCTCTGATGGTATCACAACATGTAGCTCGGTGATGACCATTTCTTTGAGGACTGAATTTGAATTCCTTTTGTACCATACTGTCCTCATCCGCTTAGATTTTACCTTTATGTGACTTACCTATGAATAGAGTTTTTGTGCTTATGACGTTTCTTGATTTACTGGCGATCAAAATATCTCTTTTGATCAAAACATTCTTCTTTTTTATAGCCTTTTTTTACAGTATTTCTTGACCATAAAGATGGCCATTTTTCTGGGACAGATTTAGTTTCTTTTTTGTATGTTGCCATATCTTGTTCTAATATGACTGATGTTTCTTGATTTACCTCTGAACTGTATTTTTAATTGTTGCCCTTATTAATGTAACTCTGTCTCTATGATCGCCCGGCTTTGGACGATTGTTATTTCTTCTGACTATCGTGGACTGAGCGACACGATTAAACAGCGTTTGAGGAGCTGTCTGTATAGTAACTTGGTGGGAGCTGTCATTAATGGGGCCATTAAAATTCTCAATACCCATAAGATATTATGGGCATTTTCATGCCAATACTATTAACTTTCCACTGTTTCCACGCTTGGTGGGAACTATCATTATTTATGCTAATAAGTACAATAACCATCGATACATTCAAGATTGATCAACATGCTCCTATGTTCTTCTTTCTTCTATTTTCTGGTCATGATTATTTATGTACACTATATCATTATGTCGACTTTAGACTACAACTACTATAAGTTTGATAAGTTGATGTTTCTAAACTATGGATATTTTTGACTATAACTGGACATGTTTGACTTCCACCAGCATATATTTCTCTTTGTATCTAACTATTATACATGACATTCTACTTACATTTACACCTAGTTCATTATACCAGCCTGGACTACTGATGCTCGCCATTATCCCGATGGGGCCCATCCTTTAATACAAGGAGAGTAAGGATATATCCTCTGAGTTGTGAGGATTTTTTTGGAATATATGTCACTGTGTGATACACTGCACATTAGGGATTTTCATCTGATTGAACTCACTGTGCACATAATTTTTTTTCGTAAATTTAGTATTTCTAGGTTCCTGTGACATGAGTAGATTCCTAATTGGGTTATAACATGTGGATTAGGTACATTTTGGTCCTGACGAATCGCACCGATCTTAATTGACATTATTTGTGAGAAACATGTTGACCATTATAGGAGTAGTATAGTGACTTCTGTACTTACTCTTCGCTTTCCCTGAATCTAGGGACTGCTGACTCTATCTTAATTTTAGTTTTTTGAGGGTAGATTAGACATCATTTCTAATTATTACCCACACTTAGTTTTTAATCATGACAGGGATTGATGTTTAATTAAAAAATAATCTCTCTAGACCTCTAGCCATTTTTATCCTCAAACACTTAAATACCAATCCCATATTCTGACACTCACCAACCGGCATTTCTATATTCAAAAGATCTCTAACAAAGAGCCCCCAAGAGGGGCCCATCAGGCATTGCAGTGCCAGCCTGACGAGGAGCAAAAGCCCGATGCTGAAGCATGTCACCATTTGGTGAGTGAGGGCTCTTGTTCTAAATCAAATAGATTCTTAGGATCTATTGTTTACTTTTTGAACCTGTACAGAACCCATTATTTGGAACTGTGTACCTTTGTCTTTTTTGAAGTTTTATGGGAGTGCCATACACAGGACCAGCTATTCTCAAAACACTCCCGATATATTAGCCCTCTCTTGGTTGTTTTCGATGAGAAACTTGTGAACCTAGGGACTTGTTGAGAGTGAGAAATAGAACACACCCCTCTACTTTGGCCCCTTCTCACTCATTCATCAAAATAATCCAAATCTCTTTGGATCTTAATCCTAGTGTTAGGCTTGGAAGCTCTCTCTGCTGTCTTCAGCCCACCACTTTCTTGCCTTCTTAGATTAGCACCACTTTCCTTACATCTTCATTTCTGCTTCCTTGCATTATTTTAGATTACTGGTTCACTATTGGACACCTGTGTTACATTTATTTAGATATTATAAGTAACTCATATGTGCAATATATGGCCCTTTATGCTTCAAATTCTTATAAGTGAACTATAAATGATTACAAAGTTAGCTAATGTCCAAGACTCCCATTATGTCCAAACTATAGTTCTTGCTTTAACCACCATGAAGAGGTCAGATAATGACAAAGCAAGATGATTTTTCGCTAGTACCAAAGAACCACACCTACAAGTATAGCACTCTTTTTGCTTTATGATTGATAAATCCCAGTGAGTCGCTAGCAATGGGTGAATCACTTCAAAAATGTCAAGGACCAAAATATCAAGAAGGTAAAGACAAATATGAAAGTATAGATTTACTAGTCTTAACTCCACATCTACGTACCGTGAAGATCTATATATTGTCAAGGTACACATATGTGGAGTTATATATAGTAAAACTTTGCTCACCTAAAGAAACTTACATTCACGATATATGTGGCCTTTATATTCTTGAAACCATACTTTGGTCCACAATAATTCAGTTTCCAATATATTTTGTTTACATACCCAATGGGTATCTAAACCTAGTGTACTATTATGCCATATTGAGGTCTGCCTCCAAGAATTAGCCTTGAGTCTTGTAAATGCAGTCTTGAATTATATTGTTTTCTGGCGCGGACTCCAAAGTTATTAGTGTTAAGCTGTCAAGCTTCAGTCGAAGACGTAGATCTGCTAAAGTCCTAGCTCATCCCAACTCTCTCTTGGGGGACTGACAATGCAATAGCTCAACCAAAAAGGAAGGGGAGAACGAGTAACAGAGAAAGAAGACAAAGGTGGGCTTACAGACTGAAATTTTGACCGAAGCATTATACGTTAGAGAAAGGTGGTAAAAATGTTATATTGCAGCTGAACCCTACTTCCTACATAGGAAGTCGGTACTTTTGAAGAATTAGCAGGTGCTCCTTTCAAGCCTAGGCAAACCATGCGCTTAAGCCTCCGTTCCTGTAGATTTGAGATGGACAACCTGGAGGACTTGTCAAGAGTCCTGCACTGCATCTGCAAGGGCAGGAACTCGTTAGTTAATAATTGTGTCCCTCCAGCTCTCCCCGCACTTACTGCTAAGCGCTCTATAGCACATGCAGTATAACGCTACTGCTCCTGCCTTGTTTTGCTTGTTTTGCTGCTTTTTCTATGCTTTGCTGCCATGTTTCATGCCCACCACCTCCCCTTTACACTTCATTCTCTTTTGCTTTCCTGCTTCAGACCCCACTGCATCCCACTATTTTTCCCACTCTGCACCGCCTCCCGCCCTTGCGCCCCTCCCACTCCAGGACAAACTTAATGGCACGACCCCACTGACAGGTCCCTCCAACTCTCCCCACACTTACTGCTAAGTGCTCCATAGTGCTTCCAGTATATCGCCTACTGCTCCTGTCTTGTTTTGCTGCTATTTCTCTGCATTATAGGCCCTGTTTCAGGCCCCCGCCACCTCCCCTTTGCACTTTCTGTTCTTTTGCTCCCGCTCTTCAGGCCCTACTGCGTCCTGCTGTTTATCCCACTGTACACCCCCTCTCACAACCCTCCCACTCCAGGTCTTACTTAATGGCAGTTTCTGCGCACCTGCACAGCGGGTATGCCGCTGGTGCGCCAAAGGCAAGCCTGTCTGCACCCGTCTGTGCCTGGACCACACCCAGCGCCAGGACCCCGGGTCCTCCCACCATCCGCCGCTACTCCCCAGACAAGCTTCTGGTCCTCAACACCGTATGCCAGGATTCCGGCTGCTCCACATCCTCCTGGCACTCTGGCGAAGGACCTTTCCCCTGCCACCACTACTGCTCCTCCTGCCTCACAGCACCACCTACCATCACATGACCCAACACCACTACCTCCTAGAAGACCACTATCAACCCAGAACTACTACACTGCATCCTGCTCAACCCCTGCTCTCTAAGCAAACACGCCACAGAAATCTGGTACACCATCACCACCCTCACCCCAGATGTCACCTTCATCACCAAAACATGGATCAACCCCACCTCCAACCCCAACATCGCCACCACCACTCCCAACAGATACAGGATGATACACCGGGACTGCCCCAACAAACAAGGCAGAGGAATCGCCATAATGTTCAAGGAAACCATCCAATGCTCTGCCACAAACGGCAACCCAATGCCTTTCATAGAGCACCTTAACTTCCTACTGGTAATCGATGCGTGGACAACCATAAAAGGTACCCTTGCATACAGACCATCAGAACCCCGTCAAGATTTCTGTGATGCCATCAGCAACATCATAGCCCCCTTCACCATCGACTCCCTCCACTACATGCTGCTCGGAGACCTCAGCTTTCTCATCGAGTACCCCAAGGATGCCAATTCCATATTCCTACTGGAGAACCTTAACAACATCAGACTTACCCAACTAGTCTTCAAGACCACCCATAGAGCCGTTCACACCCTCAACACCATCTTCTCCTCCAGCAACAAAATCAAATTCACCCACACCATGGAACTCTTCTGGACGGACTACACAATTGTCGACTTCACCATCTCCAAGACCCAGCACGCCATCACCAAGCACCGCAGTGCCACCCATCACAGCTGGGGAAAAGTGACTGAGAGCCAAAGGACACAGGGTCTCAGCACCACACCACCGAACATATAAAAAAACTTCAATCAGGCTGCCAACAACTTCTTTACTTGGATCAGCAAATGCGCCAACAAACTCGCAAAAGCCAACAGAAAGTCAAGACAAACCAGCTGCTCAGAACCACCAAGCGTAACTGTCTGAGACTAGAGAAGTGATGGTGCATCTCAAAGGACCCCTCCGACAGAGCTGCACACAAAATATCACTCAACGACTGCCACCGGTGCAGCAAGGAGGCCAAAAGAGCTGCCATCACAGACCACATCAACGCCACAAACAAACACATCAAGGAACTCTTCAAGATCACCAAGGGATTCTCCAACCCGACTGCCACAGAAAACACAGTACACCCCTCCCAACAACCCTGCAACTCACTATCCAACTACTTCCACTGCAAGATTGCCAACATCTACAACAACTTTAACCATCACCCCACTTTGTTCAGCCTCAACAACCTCTTCCAACAACTCTGTGATTCACTATCCGCCTGCTTACACAGCAAGACTGCCAACATCTACAACAACTTTAACCATCAACCCACTTCGTTCATTCTCAACAATCTCTTTCAACCAGCGAACCCCAGCCATAATCGCCTGTCCCTACTCGATGTCCATACCACTCCTACCATCATGTCCTCCATCCCCTCTGGGGCACCCACTGACCCCTGTCCCCACCATCTCTTCAACCTTGGATCCAACATAATTAGCACTGAACCAACCAACCTCCTCAATGTTTCCATCTTCACAGCATCCTTTCCAGATGGATGGACGCACTCAGGCATCAGACCCCTCCTAAAGAAGCTCTCAGCCGACTCCCGCGACCTCAATAACTACCGGCCAATATCTCTGCTCACATACCCAGCCAAAGTACTTGAGAAGGCCACCGACTACCTAGAATGGAACCACTTACTCAACGCATCACAATCAGGTCTCTGGCCCAACCATAGCACCGAGACCACGCTCATTGCTGCAACAGGCAACATCAGAATCCTCCTCGACCAAGGAGAAGCAGTGGCTCTGATTTTCCTCTACCTGTCTGCAGCATTCAACACCATCGCCTACCACATCCTCATCAACAGACTCCACAACAACTGCATTCAGCAGCACGCCCTCAAGTGGATCACCTCATTCCTCTCAGGACTCACCCAGAGAACCCGCCAACCTCCTTTCACCTCTACTCCCAAGAACATCATATGTGTGTGCCCCAAGGATCATTGCTCAGCCCCATGGTGTTCAAAATCTACATGACCCCCCTCGCGGACATTGCCAGATCCCATGGACTCAACATCATCTCCTACGCCAACAACACTCAGCTCATCCTCTCACTCACCAAAGACCCCTCTAACACCAAAACCAACATTCGCAACGCCATGACCGACATAGCTGACTGAAAGAGAGACAACTGCCTCAAATTGAACTCTGCCAAAATTGAGGTACTGATCTTTGGAAAGAACACCTCGCATGGGACCACAGCTGGTGGCTGGAAGAACTTGGACCCACTCCCACACTGACTGACCACACTCACAACCTCAGCATAATCTTGGACAGCAAACTGAGCATGAAACAAGTCACCGCAGTCACCTCCTCCTGTTTCCACACCCTCTGCAAGTTCTTCAGATGGATCCCAGCAAACACCAGAAAGATCATTGCACAAGCCCTCTTCACCAGCCGCCTCTACTATGGCAATGTGCTCTACACCGGTATCTCCTCCCAAGTCCTCAGAAGACTCCAGACAATACAGAACACTGCAGCCAGACTAATCGTGGACCTCCCCAAGTATACCCACATCACTCCTTACCTCAGGAAACTCCACTGACTCCCTGTCCAGAAAAGAAGTTGATTCAAGATGCTCACACTCACCTACAAAGCCCTCCACAAACATGGAACATCCTACATCAACTACCAGCTGAACTTCCATCTTTCCTTGAGGCACCTGTGGTCAACTTCACTTGCCCTCACACATGTCTCCTGCATCTATCACACCTGCAGTGGGGGCCATGCATTCTTCTACAACACCTCCAAAGCCTGGAATGACCTCTCCCCCCACCTCCGAACAGCACCCTCCCAGGCAGACTTCAGAATGCAACTTAAGACCTCGCTTTTTGATGCAGACGCAGCAACCTCAGTGTCCAGATACCCTTAGGGGTGATATAGTTGCGCTTTATAAATGATTGATTGATTGATAGTATACTTATTAAACTGATGCTTCAGTAGTATTTTATTACGGTTGAGCATTTAGTGTTCACTTTGTTTGCTGATAATTTGCCTTTGTTATGCATACATTATAAAATAAAGTTAAAAACATCAATATATAAATACACACATAAGACAATTGAAATACAATGAATATCTACAGGGAGTCATTAATATTCTAGTTTGAATGAGACTATGTTTAAGAATGCTTTGCTGAATGTTTCTCAAAGGCACCCCTGCAAACACCAGAGACAGTATACCCATATTCCACAGATAAGGATAGGGAATGAGACACATTGTACTCCTCCAAGAAGGAGGAATGGAATTTGGAAAAACATATCTGGATAAAATGCCAATTCTGGGGGAGAATCTACGAGTGGAATTTCCTTCACCACAGTTAGTGTGAGGAGAAAATTTAAATGGTGGATTTTCCTTTGGGTTTGACACTTCCTCTAGAAATTGGAAGATTTTCCATTATTCCCATTTCTAAATCAAGCCTATGCGTTTTGTTCATAGGTTTTTTTACTGGTATAATGTGGGCAGAAAATTGTTATTCAAAAGTATTGTCACCTAAATATCATGTACTAAGATATTGTGAAAGTAAGTATATGGGGGTAAGTATAGGCTGTGCATTCTACTGCCAGAGAAGAAGAGTTTGTTACGTAGGTCGATGAAGGGTGTTGTGTTTGCAATTTGCCATTTGAAATCATAACTACTTCCAAAAGCATTCATCATAGTAACATGGGTTCTGCTGAAACTTTAAATTAATTAAAAGAAAACAGTTATATGTGCAGAATTATTCACCAAGTTTCACAAAATGTGCAAGATTCACTGATAAGTCAATAAGGTAGATATTGAATATTCCAGAACAAATTAAATAAAAGCCAACAGACTCTCAAGTGACTTTTCCTCCTGCGTTAAAATCCTGATGTTACAATTACAGAGCAAGATGATTTAATTGGCAAAGAAAATGCCATTAATCATGGATTCCGATGTCCAGAATGAAGAGAGACTTCCTTGTTATCTGTCATCAAAGAGAGGACAACCTTTCAAAGCCGAAGACAAGGGAAATGAAAGGTACCATGTGGAGAACAGATCAACAGTCCATGGACGGAAACATCCGAGATGCTGTTGAAACAAATGCTGAACTCACCTCTTCCTTGGGCGGTTCACAAGCACAGGGCTCACAAAAATAAGTTCTGTTTGCTTTTTAGGTCAGGCTACGGAAAGCTACATCTGTTTAGAAGACCTCTTGTCATGAATTCTTCTTTTTAAAAAACTAACAAGCAGGGAGAGACAGTGGTTTTGGGGACTGCTCTTTTCAGCCATTGATTTTCATGTATGTTTCATGGTATATCATTGCTTTGATTGGACTATACATCAAGGCCATGGAATTTCATGAATTTTTACATGAATCCATTGTATTCTATTCATTAACATGAGTAGGCACCAAGTAGTTTTGTTTTGTGTTTTTTGTAAAAACTGTTTTATTTTTTAAAATATGCCAAACATTCCACATGAGATACATGTTCAAACATTGTGTTACAGCTTATGCCATCGCAGGTATCACTCTTCAGATGGATTTGGTTCAAGGCTGGATCAGTTTATCTGCACTCCCATCCATTTGGCTGTAGGTCTATATAATATAACAGTGCTTTCAGTCACCTCACCACCGTGTGTGTGTGGATGTCCGTTTAGATTTTGTGGCAGGGCTGTGTAGAGCACAAGGGTAATGCCTCTAAGATCAGCCCACCCTTGCCAGATCTTCACATGTTTTTTCGGGCAGCCACATGTTTGGTAGGTCAGTTTCTCCAGGGCCATACAATGATCCATGCATTTAGTCCATTTATTGGCGGGTGTGGCCGATTTAGACTTCTATGCCTGGGCAATGTCTCTTTTTGCTACCACTAATCCCAAGCACAGCAAAGCTTTGTGAGATCAAGGGCCTGATTTATACTTTTTGGTGCAAAACTGCACTAACGCACTGACTACACTGAGTATCCCACTTGCCCATGAGGCTAAACTCCTATCCCTACAACTTGAAACTAAAACCTGTAACTATAGCATAGAAAAGAAAAACTTCCAAGAGTAGAAAACAATGGAATTGATGGGGTTAGTGCTTGTAAGAGCACCTCTGAGTTTTGCTCTTGCCATGTATGCACATGTGGCAATGCCGTGGGGTAACAGCTTCAACCCTTAAGTGTGTTCTGGAGAATTAAAAGTGGGTGCAGTAGTTGTATCTAATGAGGGTGTGCTCACTGTGGCTATGGACACAGGGATTAGGCCCTCCTGTATCTTCTGCATGAACATTTCTTGGTAGGTGCCTCCCTTGGCACCTTCCTACCACCCCTCAATCCTGCTTCCTCCTACCTCCTGAGTGAGATGCTCCCTTGCCTTGAGGACTAAGGTGCTCCTCGATCCAATCCCATGCTGCTTCTGATGTATCAAAAATAGTGATATCTCCTGAAAGAGGACCTTGAGTCTGGCTGGAAAGAGCAGCATGTATTTTATGTTCATGGCCCTGAGTTTCTGCTTCACCTTCTGGAAGGAGGAAATTGCTGCTGGACCTTTTGGATGCAGTTAAAGAAGATCATCAATTGGGAGGAGTGGCAAGTCAGGGATCCCACACCCTGCACTGCCTGAATGATCGCGTCCCAATCTGTAAAGTTAAGCGTTTGGCAATAAAGAGCAGAGGTGGAGCACCCGCAGGCGGCCTAGTCATCAGGGTGTGGTGGGCACGTTCTACCACAAAGCAGTTCAACAGGATGGCCTTGGGTACCCAGCCCCCGAGCCAGTTAGTAATAAAGGATGTAGGTGAGTTCCCTTCCAGCCCCTCGGAGATGCCCACAATGTAGATGTTATTACAGTAAGATCTACCCTCTGTGTCTTCCAACTGAGCTTTCAGTTGGTTGACTTGTCGTTGTAGGGTCACAAGACGTGTCTCATGCAATTTGACTCTGTCCTTTGTTTCAGACGCCCTATTTTCAACTTTTGTATCTCTGTGCATGGTAATGCTTAGGTCTTGATGGATTAGGGCTAGGTCAACTCTGAGTTATACAATTTTTCCTTCCAGAGGGTCTTTGAGGTCTTTATTTGCCTGCACGATAAAAGTGTTCTTTGGGTTGTCATCTTGTGGGGCTACCCCCGCCACACCAGCTTCTTCAAATTCTTGGGCATGTTTGGCAAACTTGTCAATGTTGGTCTGGGACATAGTGGTGAGGGTTTATCTATGGCCATAGTGCCCTCATGGACCCGGGCGGCACGTCCACAACTTGCATGGCATGTCAGATCACTCTATTATATACCTCCTTGGGTTAGTGCCTCATGTTATGGTTCAACAAGGAGTCTCCTCATGGGGAAGTGTCAGACTGGTTCCCCAAACCACTTCCCAGTCTGGCACACTCCTGCACTCTCATGCAGGGCCCTTGGGCAGTGGGGGTCCCCTCACTGTGCACCCCCAACAGCAGGAGTATCCGATAGCTGGGGTGCTCCACAGAGACCCCAGGAGATATCCCCTCTCTTGTTGCCAATCCACCACTCGGGGAACCAATGGATCCTGCAGCCAGCCCCCACCTTCAAAAACTTCTCTCTGGTGACCTAGGGCATCCAGCACAGGTTGATAACAGAAACCCACAACACACGGCAGTAATCTAGGGAAAGAAAAATAACATACAAAGACATGCCACCAAAGTTGCAGAACACCAACACCCGTTTTACAATGTAGGCAAGACAAATCTACCATGGGCATTTGCAGATAATATCTGCAAATCTGACCATTTCAACTGCAGGACGCAGTCTGCTTATGACTTGGCTGCTATAAATCTAACTTCACCAAGCACACTTTCTACTGTAAGAAAAATGTGGTGGAAAGTATTCAATTCACTTGCAAAAAAAACCTTGGCATTCTTAAATTGAGCAACAGGGGTACAGACAACAAACCAACCCACCACACAGTCAGTCCATGCTCCCTGAGACAAATGAAACCAAGAACCTAGGGGAGGAATGTTTGTCCCAACTACCACAAGGTAAGAGGACCCCAGCATCCTGTGATGATAGTTTTCTTTTATTAGAGCTGGTCTTAATGATGCTTACAGTGCAGTAAAGAATGAAGAAGAATAGGCTGTGTTAGACAGTGGTGGTCTATTGTGCATGACAAACATGTTGTGACTGCATCAACTGGCCATCTGAGTCCAAGTATAGAACTTACTATGTGCAAGGGCTCTCCCTAAGACACTACAAAGATCAGCTTCCAGTTCTGGATCATAAATTACCCATGTGCCCTAGTGCCAAACTGAATACCCATAGAAAAAATTATGCGACAGGTGACATGACATCATAAATGACATTGAGGACCTCACTGGTGACATGACTTTTCACCTTTTTGTTGATATTATTGTTTACAATTTCTTTGTTTGGAAATATGTTGCTATTTAATGATTGTGTCTTTTAAATTTCCATCATTTATTGGTATAAATACTGTGAAGGGGGAATCACAAAAAGTCACTAAATTGACATGTGCTTCACCCTGGTTAGCTTTGCACAAAAAGCAACCAGGCTTAACTTAGAGACAGTGTGTAAAGTATTATGCAGCACACAAACAGTAATAAAGTGAAAATACAACACAAGGAAAATCCCTAACCATTTAGAAAATAGAGCAAATTTAAATAAATTATTTGACACCAAAATGACAAAAATCCAATCAGCAAAACTGGGGTTTTGAATTTTTAAAGTTTTTAGTAAAACGAAAGCCTAAAAGATCAAAGTGCTAACCACAGTTATTTAGTTGAGCAAGTTGGGTCAAAGTAAAAAACTATGGCCAACCACAATGGAGCACGGTTCAGAAACAAAAACCAGATGGAGCTCGGTCAATGCTTACCTTCGGACTTTGAAAAATTATTGAAAAAATTGTTCTGAAAATTAAAGCTCAGTGGTGCAAGGCTGCAGAGGTGTCTGAAGAGGGTGCAACACCACCATATAGCCTTGTGTCGCCACAGTGACAATGTCTAGATTCGGACTTAGGGCCTCATTACGAGTCTGGTGATCTGAGGACCTCCAGGCGCGTGGTGATGGTTGGACTGCCACACTCCAGGAGGTCCGACCACCACTTTACAACACTGGCAGTTGGGCCACTCGGGGACCGTCCTCACTGCCAAGAACGAAGGGTAGATGATGGTCTCAGTTGTGCTTTGCCACGGCAGATCACCACTCCATGGAATAGCTGGCTGAAAGCCAGTGCCAGTAGTCCCCCTGCCCAACATCCTCAGAATGCGCACTGTCTCCTGTGCTGACAGTGCACATTCTGAGGGTGCTGGGCTACTATAGTATTTTCCTCGACTCCCTCAAGGGAGCCGAGACCAATACTGTAGCACTGTTCCCGCCAGTCAGCCCAGTCAGAACAACATAGTACAACGTTCCTGCTGGTCAGCCAGGCGGGAACACTGTAATACGATGGGAGAGGGGAAATGCCACTGGCATGGCAGTGGCATCCTCCCTGCAGCTTTGGTGGTCCTGTGGTCGGATCGCAAAAGTTATAATGAGGCCCTTAGTCTCTGAAAAGGAAGCCGAAAATCTCCAAACACTGTTTAATCCATTGTTCTTTTGCGCACCATGCCACCCCAGTTTGGACCCAGCATTGTGCAAATCAGACTTGACCCTGCTCCTCATGCTTGTTTCTGATCTAGGGAGGACCTGTCTTGGTAGGTCAGGTTGGATTGTTCCCATGGTGTGTAAGGTCAAGACTGATTTGCATATGTCTGGGTCCAAACTCGGGTGGCATGGTGAGCAAAAGAACAATGGATTAAACCCAAACCCTTTTGTGATGCTAAAGTAGCCCTAAGTGGGAAGGGTATGCCCAGATGGGGGTCCCTTGCTCACTGTGCCACTGGATTGAAGCTAGCCTGGCTGATGAAGGGTGATACCCTGAAAACTGGTCCCAGGATGCTTGTTTCTGGTCCAGGGAGGACCTAGCCTGGCAGTTTGGGCTGGACTGTTCCCATGTGCAGCGGAGTCAAGACTGATTGGTATATTTGTATATGGCTTGGTCCAAACTGGGGTGGCATGGTGAGCAAAACAGTGATGGATTGAACCCAGATCTGTGACTGGGGGTTAGTGTTTGAAAGGTTTCAACAGTGCATGCATCGTCTTTTTGTGTTACCAACACACACAGTAACACAGTGAAAACACCACAAAAGGACTCCACATCAGTTTAGAAAAATAGCCAATATTTATCTAAATCAAACAAGACTAAAATGACAAAAATCCAACATATGCAAGTAGAAATATCAATTTTAAGAGATTAAGGGCTGATTTAGTCAGACTGTACGGAACGACCCTGTTAACAGCGTTGTGATAGCCCCTGTGGGAGCTATTGTGTGTTCTCAGTGTTTTTATAAGGATTTAGGACCTGATTTATGAAAAGTTACTGCCGCCTTTTGGTCAGTTTTTGACGCAAATGAGACGCAAGCTTACAAACATATAATTATAATTCACAATTATAAATTATATTATAATTCTATTTGTCATTTTTTGATGCAAAAGCAGCGCAAGCTTAAAAGATATAATTATAATCTATCATTATAATTATAAATTATATTATTATAATTATATTTCGTAAGTTTACGCCGCTTTTGCGTCAAAAAATGATGCATAGGCGGCGCTAACTTTTCATAAATCAGGCCCTAAGTCCTTATAAAAACACTGAGAACACTCAATAGCTCCCAGAGACAGCCCCCCCCCCACACCAGAGGGACAGCGGAGGATGGGGGACTCCATCCCAGGTAAGTATAGGTAAGTATTTTTCTCTATTTTTTGTATTGTCATAGGGGAGCCTAACTTGGGCCCCCCTACATGGCACTGGGCCCAATGGCAATTGGGGTGGTGGGCATGACTCCTGTCTTAACTAAGACAGGAGTAATGTCCATGGGGTTTTAACATCAGAAAATTACGCTAGTCTGGTTAGAGGCATTATTTATGCCTCTGCCAATACTAAAGTCATCCTTTGATGCTAAACCCTTGAGGAAATTCAATTTTTAATACGATCGTATCGACCCGCCATTTTGTGGCCCGCCGCCATTTTATGTTGCCTTCACTCAGGCAGCACAGCGAACGAAGTCCATTCTGCCTTTTCTGCTTATTCTGCAACATGGTGTTCAAAACAGCTTTCTGCCTCTATCTTTACAAGGCTGGTATTAAGGTCTGACCGAGTACACTAATCCCTGTCTGGTTTTCTAATCCTTGTTTCAACTATCTGTAGGCTCACACTATTCTCCGCCGATCTTATCTTATCGTCTGGCCTTCGCTGTCCTTTGCTAGTATTCTCTCATTTCACAACTGTTTTCCAAACGCACACAAACTTATCGCACCACATGCAACTTCGTTGTGGATCGGTTAATGAATTAGTTCAAGGGAGGGGTGACAAACACAGCTGGAGGGGAGGCAACCTTAAGTCACTTGATACTTTGTTCTGTCTTGTTTTCCGACATTTCTATTGACTCTGTTCTATCTTTACATCATTCTTACTGGCTCCTTTCTATGTGTTCTGGGAGTGTATGTAGTTAATAAATGTTTTTATACGGTATATAAGATTGTGCGCCACAAAGTAAAGTGGCAGTCTCCTGAGAACATACCTTGTGTACTTCTTGGACAACTGTACTAGCTGCAGCTAATAAAATCTGATCTTTTACGCCTGACAGAGTGTCCCGTGTCTCTGTTAGTTGAGGCAGGTGAATCCAAGGAGATTTTAGGCGTACCCTGCGCCGCCAGGCCCAAAAGGTTCTGGTTCTTCACCCTCTGTTCCCCTTACACCTCCCCCACCCAGCAAGCATCCTTTTTTATGATGCTACCGGGCATGCCCGCCAGCTACCGTCAAACCAGAAATATGATGCCCGGCCGGCACCTTCGGGTGGCGCTAGCCGGGAATATACTTTTTGATGCTAAACTGCATTAGTGCAGTTTAGTATCAAAAAGTATACATCAGGGCCCAAGCTCTTCTCCTTGGCAGAGGTTCCTCTTGATTCAAAAGTAATTGGAAGTTGTGGGATCAACAGTCCAATACTTATACTCATTTCTGCCTTTGAAGTAGGCAAACTTCAAAGGAGTCTTTGTAGTGCACAAGACCCTGCCTCTTGCTTGCCCTGCCCCTGACACACACAGGGGGTCGGAGACAGACAGGAGGTTGGGGAGAGGTTCACTCTCCTCTTCCACCTCATCATCTGTAACCATGAGCATGGTCAACTCAGACTTATTGAATTGGGATTTGAGGCCGTTCACATGTAAAACTCTCAAAGGGTTTCTAGGAGTCTGCAGGTCCACCAAGTAGGTGACATCAATTTTGTGCTCCCTCACCTCAAATGCCTAGACCAATGGTCTTGGAGAACAATGGGCTCTACTGGTGTCATCACCCATACCTTCTGGCCAGGCAGAAACTCAAATAGAGTGGTATTCTGGTCATGCCAGCATTTCATATCTTCCTGGCTAGCCTCCAGATTCTCTTGGGTGCGTTTACGGAAGCGGGCAGTCTGGTTCCTGAAGGCCAGCATGTAACTGGATACATCCTGGGGGGACTTCTTGGGAGCTTGCTCCTAGCCTTCCTTCACCAAACTCTCACAGGATGATGACACAGAAGTTCAAAAGGACTGAAGCCAACCCCCTTCCGTGATACCTCCCTGTAAGCAAACAACAGGCATGGTAACAAGACATCCCACTTATGCCTCATGGGTTCAGAGAGACCCATAATCATGCCCTTCAGGGTACGGTTGAATCTCTCGACCAACTCATTGCTTTGGGGGTGGTAAGACGTGGTGAACTTGTATGTTACACCACACACCTTCCACATGGCCTTAATGTACAGCGACATGAAATTGGTACCCCCTGTCAGATACCACCTCCTTGGGAAAACCCACACGGGTAAAGATCACCATCAGTGCCCTGGCCACTGTGGGCGCAGTCACTGTCCTCAGGGGGATAGCTTCTGGGTACCGGGTGGCATGTTTCACCAAGACCAGGATAAACCTGTTACCCACAGCTGTCTTGGGATCCACAGGCCCCACAATGTCAATGCCCACCCATCAAAAGGGGTGCTTACGATAGGAAAGGGTTGAAGAGGAGCCTTGCACCTCTTCCCAGATTTGCCACTCGCCTGGCAGGACTTACAATACCTACAGAATACATCCGAGTTCTTCCTCATTTGCTGCCAATAAAAAGGAGTGACAAGCCTGTCAAAGGTCTTGCCTGGCCCCAAATGACTGCCAGTGGCATTTCATGAGCCAGTCTCAGTAGAAAGGCTCTGAAACACTGGGGTACCATCGCACATGGACTTCCCCAGGCTCAATAACCTTAGGCTCACTGTACAGGAGATCATTCTCTCAGTAAATCAGGTGAGTTCCAGAGGTGTCACTAGCTGCCTGGGCCTCGGCCTGCTTCCAAAGACCTTCAAGGGTGGGGCATGCTTTCTGCACTGCACAGAACTCCTTCTTGGTGGGGCCCCCTTCCTGCTGCTAATGGGTCATGTCAGGCAGGTCCCCCAGTTCAGCCACTTATTCCCATGTAGGTTCTGGGGTGTCCCCGTCAGGTTCAGCCTACTCCCAAACCATGGGAATTTCAGGAGCAGGTTTCCCATGCCCCTTGCCCTTCCTTTTTCTGGCAGGCACCTGAGCCACTGGTTCAGGCTCTAGGTCCACTTGATCCCTCTCTCTGGTGGCCATTGACCACGTGGTTATGCACGCCCACTCTAGCAATCCCAACATTTCCAGATGGGACCTCAGCTCCACTCCTTTCCAGGCAGTATGCTCTAGATCGTTCCCTAGCAGACAGTCAACGGGCATGGATGGACTAAGAGCTACACTCAAAGAACCTGAGAACATCCCCACAATTCAAAGGGAACCTAAGCTACCAAACTTTGGCTCTCACTGTTGTCTACTGCTATAGCTTGGTGGGCCACATTAGAGACTATCTGCTCCTAAGATACCAGAAGACAGCAAACTGTTGTCATACTGGCCCCTGTGTCTGTAAGAGTCTCCACTCGCCTCCCATTGATGGTCACTCACTGCCTGTACTTCTTGGTATTATCAGGCATGAGGGTTCTTTGGACCACCTCCCGCTCACCCAGGGAGACTAGGGTTAGCTCAGCTGGCTCAGCACCACTAACTGTGGCCAACTCCTCCCCAAGCACTACACTGGCCACCCCAAGTGACTGCCCAGCTGTGGTGGGCTGTACTCGCTTAGAACACTTGGGACTCCCTCTGATGTGCCCTTCCTGACCACAGGAAAAGCACGTGATGGGTCTCTTCCCTGCAGGCTTACCTGGAGGGAACCAACTCTTCTTCTTAACGGGGGCTGGAAATCTTTATCTTGGGAAGTAGTTTGGGGCCCTTTAGAGAGCTCCTTACTTTTATTCTTGTCCCCCTCCTCCTTCTTTTGTTGGAGACCCTGCCCACCCTTGGCGGAGCCTCCCCCATACAACTTCTTGTGGACCCTGGTATTCACCCAACGGTCCTCCTCCTGAGCAAACTTCCTGGGTTAAGTAAGCCTGCTGTCAAGCAAGTACAGGCGCAGCTCTGGAAAACACAGACTAGGCAAGTACTCCCATACAAACAAATTGTACAGCCCCTGGTAATCTGTTACCTTGCTGCCCTTCACCCAATCATCCAGTGCTTTGCAAAATGAATCTACACATTCAAACCAGGTCTGGGAATCAAGTTTCCTACTCTCCCTGAACTTCTTCCTGTACATTTCTGATGTCAGGCCACACCTACTGACGAGGGCCTCCTTAATGTTAGAGTAGGTGAGCTCACTAGCTGCCCCTAGTGTTAACAAGGTGTTACTTCACTCTGCGGGGAAGTAGTTCCACTGGCCTACTCCCCAATCTCTCTCAGGGATCCCGTGCATGTGGAGAGCTGCCTGAAAGCCCTGAAACCTCCTGGGATGTTATCCTCCTTAATGTACTCTTTCCCTAACTCTTGGGAAGGTCCACTCTCCTCTCACACTGCACTTAAGAAATGCTGCCACAATCTGTGCTGTACCTGCTCCTGCTATCCAGCTCCTTCAAGTCTCAACTCCTGAGCTAAACACAATTTTTTCTTCTCCTTAGCAATTCTCTCTTTTTCCATTGCAATTTTGTCTTTATCTTCATCCTATCTCATCCTAGCCCGCTCCAGCTGAAGCTCCCTTTCATACTGCAGCTTGAGCTTCTTCATTTCCAGTCTGTATCTCCTGTTTTCGTGCCTGCCCTCCAGTTCCTCCTGGGTCAGGCCTTTGGAAGAAATACTGCTGCCTGTTCTTGGGGTCCTCCTTCCAGACATGCCTTAGTTATCTAACAAATCATCATGATGCTATGCACCATGCCCATCCCCAGCAACATTCTGCTCCTCTGTGGGGCCATCAGCCTTCTTTGCTGCCAGCCAGGCCCTCAGTGTCTTTTGCAGGTCCTCCTTTTTAGTGAGATTTTTATTAGGACACTTGAACTCTCTGCAGGACTTTTTGAGCTGAGGCCTCTTCAGACTCTCCTGCTCAAACATGACTTCTGAGGCTCCAACTTATGGCTCACCAGACTGAGACATGATTGTTTGGAAGGCTTAATGAAGGTGCAGAGTTTCAGAAGGCAAAGGAAATCCAAAAAGGAAAAAGAAAAAATCTAAGAGTAAAACAGCATGTGGTTGTATAATGGTCTGCAATAAACAGTAGCGTACCCCAATCACTGTATGTCAAGTACAAATACAAGTCCTATCCTCACCGCGGATCCCCAAATGTTAGAAATTGGGTCTCTAGTTGGCAGTCAGTTTGCACCCTGTCCAAGTAGGGACAATTACTCTATTCAGGGTAATGGAGATACACAGCTCAGATAACCCCTGCTCACCCCCTTGGTAGCTTGGCACAAGCAGTCAGGCTTATCTCAGAGGCAACGTATAAAGTATCTGTACGAGCACACACAGTAACACAGTGAAAACACCACAAAAAGACTCCAAACCAGTTTAGAAAAATAGTCAATATTTATCTAAATCAAACAAGACTAAAGCAAAAAAAATCCAACATACACAAGTATAAATATAAATTTTAAGAGATTAAGGCCCTCATTACGACCCTGGTGGTCGGTGATAAAGTGGCGGTAATACCGCCAATAGGCCGGTGGTAACTCCTGCCAAATTATGACCATGGCGAAAAGATCTCCGAAGGCCAGCCAATTTAACACACTGACCACCAGAGCGGAAACAACAGCCGGTGGTAGCCGCCTACAGCCAGGTGGAAGTCAATGTTATGCCCACCATATTATGACATGCCAAACCACCACCTTTTCCGGGGCAGTACCAATGACATCAAGAGCTTGGAGGAAACTGAGCTCAGAAGGGAAAAGACTCACCATTGGAGACACAGGGAAGAACCACGCCACCATGGAACCTGAACTGCATGTTTTCCCAATGATATTGTATGTACTGCTCCACCCTGAACACCAAGGCTGGCGAAGACGATAAAAGTGAGTTTGGCCGTCTAGCACACAAGGGAGGGGGGGAGGGAAAAAAGAGTGACACACACATGCACAACACACACACCATACACACTACCAGATGCACTACAGAAACATTTTGACCCCGTAACGTGGCTGAATAATGTAAGGACAAAACTATTTCACCAAAGTGCCTGTAATAAGATCAACACAGTAGAAATCATAAGTTAGGCAAGATAATAGATATATACATATTTACAGAAAAAGGGACACAGCCCAGTCCTCAATTTGCGTGGGCTACATGGCCAAAGTCCAATGCCACACATGTCACCTGCCTCAACACGGAGAGAACACTGCATGAACATCAGTTGATAAATAGCCAGGCACCTCAGGGGGACAGGGTGCACCACAGACAGGAGATGTGACAAGACCACTGGTTCTGGAGGGGGCGATGCGCCCTGTGCTTGATCCTGGGGAGTGATGGGCATGTGTGTGTCATCCCCACTGGTTCTGGAAGGGGCAACGTACCCTGTGCTTGATCCTGGGGAGTGATGGGCCACAGTCTCTCAGGTGGGTGTCATACCCACTGGTTCTGAAGGGGGCAACATGCCCTGTGCTTGATCCTGGGGAGTGATGGGCATGTGGGTGTCATCCCCACTGGTTCTGGTGGGGGCAACGTACCCTGTGCTTGATCTTGGGGAGTGATGGGCCACAGTCTCTCAGGTGGGTATCATACCCACTGGTTCTGGAGGGGCAATATGCCCTGTGTTTGATCCTGGGGAGTGATGGGCCACAGTCTCTCAGGTGGGTGTCATACCCACTGGTTCTGAAGGGGGCAACATGCCCTGTGCTTGATCCTGGGGAGTGCAAGGTCACAGTCTCTCATGTTGGTGTCATACCCACTGGTTCTGGAGGGGGGAACGTGCCCTGTGCTTGATCATGGGGAGTGATTGGCATGTGGGTGTCATCCCCACTGGTTCTGGAGGGGGCAAAGTGCCCTGTGCTTGATCCTGGGGAGTGATGGCCATGTGGGTGTCATACCCACTGGTTCTGGAGGGGCAATATGCCCTGTGTGTGATCCTGGGGAGTGGCCACAGTCTCTCAGGTGGGTGTCATCCCCACTGGTTCTGGAGGGGGCAACATGCCCTGTGCTTGATCCTGGGGAGTGCAAGGTCACAGTCTCTCATGTTGGTGTCATACCCACTGGTTCTGGAGGGGGGAACGTGCCCTGTGCTTGATCCTGGGGAGTGATTGGCATGTGGGTGTCATCCCCACTGGTTCTGGAGGGGGCAAAGTGCCCTGTGCTTGATACTGGGGAGTGATGGCCATGTGGGTGTCATACCCACTGGTTCTGAAGGGGGCAACATGCCCTGTGCTTGATCCTATGGAGTGATGGGCCACAGTCTCTCAGGTGGGTGTCATCCCCACTGGTTCTGGAGGGGGCAACGTGCCCTGTGCTTGAACCTGGGGAGTGATGGGCCACAGTCTCTCAGGTGAGTGTCGCACCCACTGGTTCTGGAGGGGGCAACGTGCCTTGTGCTTGATACTGGGGAGTGATGGGCCACAGTCTCTCATATGGGTGTCATAACCACTGGTGCTGGAGTGGACAGGCCACACAGCAGCCCATAGAGGCAGGATTACATACCACTCGCTGGCAGTGATAGATGCACAGTGGTGGTGCTGCTGGTGGGGGGAGTCTCCTGCCCATCCCCTGTTACTTTGGATGTCTGCACAGTAGTGGTGCTGCTGGGGGGGGGGCTCCTGCCCATCCCCTGCACCCTCAGACAGATGCACAGCAATGGTTGGTGGTGGGGGCTCCGTCACAGTTTCTGGTCCAATCTCCTTACTGTTCCTGCCTGCTGGTGCAGGCTCCTTGCTCTTCCTGCCTGCTAGTGCAGGCTCCTTGATCTTCCTGCCTGCTGGTGCAGGCTCCTTGGTCTTTCGGGTGGCAGGTGCAGGCTCCTTTACCTTCTTGCCTGCTGGGGCAGTCTCATTCACCTTTAGGCTGGCTGGTGCAGGGTCCTTCCCCTTGAGGACAGGTGGCCTGGATCCCTTTCCATCACGAGTGGGTGTGGTAAGGACTGGACCCGTGGACTGTGTGGCTGAGGTGCTTGGCTGGGTACTTCCTACCCTGGCCATACGTGCAGGACGGGGGAAGGGGTAGGAAAGAGGTCAATGGTGGATAGGAAAAGTTTTTTAGGGACATTGGGGCGGGAAGAGGGAGAAGGAAAGGGAGGGAAGAATGAGGGAGTGGTTGTTGGAGGTGTCTGTCTGCTGCTTTTGAGTCCAGGTGCATGGGCTGTTTGCTGTTGTGAGGTGGGTGTCTGTTGGGTGTCTGAGTGCTTGCGTTTGTGTACTTTAGGAGGAGGGGGACAGACACAGTGGGAGAGGACACAGGGGATGTGTGCATGGCTGTTGTGGAGGTGTCTGCCAGTGAGGTGTGTGTTCTGCTTGGTGGGGTGATGATGCTGGTTGTGGATGATGATGTAGTGCATGCAGGTGTGAGTGTGGACGTTACTGGGTGGGAGGAGGAGAAAGAGGGGGAGACAATGGAAATAGTAGATGTTGTTGTGTCTGTAACTGGATGGTGTTTGTGTGAGTGCTTGTGGGATGAAGTGTGGTGCTTGTGTTTGCCTGTGACACTTTTGGGTGTTGTCTTGTATGCATGCTCGTCTGTATCTGTGCTTGGGATAGGTTGGGGTTGAGGAGACTAGGACTGGACAGTAGAAGTTGGAGGGGGAATGTGAGAAACAGGGACAATGTCTGCCATCAGAGAGGAAGTCAGAGCCTGAATCGATCTCTGTTGGGCTCCCAATCCAGTGTGAATGCCCTCCAGGAATGCATTAGATTGTTGCATCTGGGCTGCCAGCCCCTGGATGGCATTCACAATGGTTGACTGCCCTACAGAGATGGGTCTCAGGAAGTCAATAGCCTCCTCACTCAGGGCAGCAGGGCTCACTGGGGCAGGGCCTGAGGTGCCTGGGGTGAAGGAGGTTCCCACCCTCCTGGGTGAGCCAGCAGAGGCACCTCACTGAGGGGCTGCTGGGAGGGGGGTGCTGGTACGGGGTGGCGGATGTGCCTGTAGCTGGGGTGGACACCACCAAATGCAACACACCTGGGACCCATGCAGCCCTGACCAGTAGTGGATGCCTATGAGCTAGGTAGCAATATGTTTCCTTCTGAACCCTAGCCACCAGGGGACCTACTCTGCAATGTCAGGCCTGTCCTAGGGGCACCCACTGACATACATCCCCCACCCGGATACCACTCTACCATGCATAAGATGTAAAGATGGGCACTGTACTCACCCCCTTGTGGCTGCTCTGATGCCCTCAAGCGCCCATCCAGCTCTGGATAGGCCACCACCAGTATGCGGGCCATCAGGGGGGTCAGGGTTCGACTGGCACCCCTTCCTTGTTGGGAGGCCATCCCCAGCTGGGCCTCCTCCATCTTCCATGCCCAGCATCTCAGGTCTTCCCACTGTTTGCGACACTGGGTGCTCCGCCTGCCATAGATCCCCAGGGTCTGCACGTCCTTGGCAATGGCACGCCACATACCCTTCTTTTGATGGGCGCTGACCTGCAGAGGCAATAGACACTGAAAAATAGATTTAGACAAAAATGTCCTGTCTGTTACTCATATGGCCCACCATACCCGTTTCCATCACCACTTACACACACATGGGCCAGTACACAACCTGTATGCTGCCCAGAGGACGTCCACCCCCCCACACGAGGCCTTCACACACACAACTCCATGCATTCATGCCACATGCATCGTGCCCACAGTGAACTCACCTGTTGGTCTGGAGGCCCACACAGCAGTCCGTACTGGGGTAGTACCCATCCACCAGTCTCTCCATCTCCTCCGAAGTGAAGGCTGGGGCTCTTTCCCCAGTCACAAGGGCAATGATAGGTTCCAGACACAGGTCACAGCAGCACATGCAGTGTAGGTCCTCTCCTAAGGAAGGTCAGGTAGCAAGTGAGGAATCAGATAAAAATGATGGTCACGTCCACAGCGGTGCATACCGTCACCGCCGGCGTAGATCACCATTGGCCGCTGTACCCCATAGGGCCCAATGTTAACCAATGAGAAGTTGCACGGCGTTTCCCGACTGCCTCCCGCAACGGTGCACGTCAGCGTAATTACCACAGACACCATTTCACGGTTGTGGGGAGGCAGGCCCTAGAATAATGGTGCGTCACAGGAGATATTAGCACATACTGGACAAATCACACTGACCCATTATATGTTTACAGGATGCTAAGATTAGTTGTAGCTCCATTGTTCAGTTTGTGACTGGATCCTCACTCTTGTGTCCCTTAGATTGCTACCGCTGCGGATGAATGTGAGATGGAGACATACTGCCGTGTACAGACGCCTAGTGGACCTGGCAACACTGGAGAACGGGCACATTATTCTCACCTATAGACTTGACAGGGCCACAATCACTGAGCTGTGGGCCCAATTGGAGCCTGATCTGATATTTGATATCCGTCACCCCACAGGGATCCCCCCTCTTGTGCAAGTGCTATCTGTACTCCATTTCCTGGCTACTGGTTCTTTCCAAGTGACAGTGGGCTTGGCAGCAGGAATGTCACAGCCAATGTTCCCAATAGTGTTGTCTGCCCTGAAAAAACACATGTGCAGCTACCTTGTTTTCTCCCAGGTTGAAGATTTGGCCACAGTGAAGGCAGAGTGTTATGCAATGGGACATATCCCTAAAATAATTGGGGTGATTGATGGAACACATATTGCATTTGTTCCCCCATACCAGAATGAACAGGTGTTCATGAATCGGAAGAGTTTCCACTCTATGAATGTCCAGATGGTGTGCCTTGCAGACCAGTACATCTCCCATGTCAATGCTCAGTATCCTGGGTCGGTGCATGATGCCTTTGTCCTAAGGAATAGCAGCATCCTAAATGTGATGGGCCAACTACAGAGGCACAGGGTGTGGCTAATAGGTGAGCCCTGGTTCCCACCCAGTATATGTTGGTGTAGGGGTATAGTGTGGGCAATATAGGAAAGTGTGTTGCTAAGTGTTGTCCCTCAATATTTGCAGGTGACTCTGGCTACCCAACCCTATCATGGCTGCTGACCCATGTGAGGAATGCCAGGACAAGGGCAGAAGAACATTATAATGAGGCAAATGGGCAAACCAGAAGGATAACTGAAAGGACCTTTGGCCTCCTGAAGGCCAGGTTCCGGTGCCTCCATCTTACAGGTGGATCCCTGTGCCACTCACCAAAGAAGGTCTGCTAGATAGTGGTGGCATGCTGCATGTTGTATAACCTGGCCCTCAGGCGCCATGTCCCATTTCTGCAGGAGGATGAGTCTGGAGATGCCCGTGTGGCAGCAGTAGACCCTGTGGACAGTGAGGATGAGGAGGCAGAGGATGATGATGAGGAAAATAGAACACATGTGATCCGACAATACTTCCAATGACATGACACACAGGTAGAACAGTGTTACTTCACATTTAAATTACATTTGTTTTAAATAGTGTGGCAATCACATGCTGATAATTCCCACTTCTATGCCCACTTACTGTTCCCTCTGGCAATTCCTTTTTCAGATGTTGGTGACCTGACATATACTCCTGGTGTGATCTCTACAGCCAGCTACAGGTCATTAATCTATGCTCATTCTCTGTACAGTTGAGTAGCAAAGTTTGTACCTGTTTCAATGAATACATATTTGATATACATGACATACTCCAAATTGATTTTTTTCAAAGGGTGTTTATTGAAGTGCTAAAATATGGAGGGGCAAGTGCAACGGGATGGGGTGATGATGGAGGAAAGTCCAGGGTATTTTTCCAGTCTATTTGTAGCACAGGTGCATTGTCCATGGGGACATAGGAAGGGGAGAAATGGCAGTTCAAGGTGGACAGGGTGACTGAGTGGGACACAAGGGTGACAATCAGGAGAGTCTCATTTCCTGGCGGGGGTCTTGGCAAGTGTCTCTGGCTTCTGTCTGGATCGTAGGGAACATTTGCGGGGTGGTTCGCCTTCTGCAGGGGGAGGGGTGCTGGTGGCCTGTGAGTCCTGTGGTGGGCCCTCCTGACCACTAGCAGCAGGAGAAGTGGAAGGCTGTTCAGATGTTGGGGTAGTGTCAGGGGCACCCTGGTGTGAGACTGCCTCCCTCATAATGTTGGCCATGCCTGCCAGCACCCCTGCTATGGAGATCAGGGTGTTGTTGATGGCCTGCAAGTCCTCCCTGATCCCCTGGTACTGTCCCTCCTGCAGCCACCTGTTCTCCTGCACATTGTCCAGGATCTGGCCCATCGGGTCCTGGGAATGTTGATATGCTCCCAGGATCTCTGCGAGTGCCTCCTGGAGAGTTGATTCCCTGGGCCTGTCCTCCCCCTGGCGCTCAGCACTCCTCCTAGTTTTCCTGTTGGTCTGTGCCTCTATCCCCTGAACTGTGTGCCCACTGCCGCTGCCCAAGGTCCCTGATCGTCTTGGGTGCAAGGTGTGCCTTGCGATCCCAGTAGAGGTGGACACACTGCTGATTGACGTGTCCTGGGGACAGAAGAATGGGTACCCTGGGTGGGTGCTGCGTTGGTGTTTCCTGATGAGGTAGGCTCAGTGGTGGTGTGTGACTGGGCCTGGGTGACCTGCTGTTTAGTGGTCCCTGATGGGCCAGGTAGGTCATCCAGATCTTGAAGACCAGAGTTGCTGTCATCACTGCGGGCCTCTTCATTTGGGGGACTGGATATTGCTGGCACCTCCTCTCCACTGACTTTGGCTGGGGGACCTGTGGGGAAATTAATGTAGGGTTATGGTTTTTGTGTCTGACTTTTTGTGGCTTGCCCTCTTTGGTTGGATTTGCCCTGGCAGTTTTCACTTGTGTATGTTGGTGTACGGTGGGATAGTTAAGTCTCTATAGTGTGCATGCTTTAGTGATGTGTGCCCATGCAGGGCTGTGAGTGGTATCCATGCATTGGTAGAGCATGCAGGGCTTGGCATTGGGATGGATAAGATGTGATGGTGGGGGGTGTGGAAAGTGGTGGAGTGATAAGAGTGAGGGTGAGGGTGAGGGTGGGGGTATGTGATGGCATGCAGGTGGGGGTTTTAATAGAAGAGACTTGACTTACCAGAGTCCAGTCCACATCCCACTCCGGCCAGGCCCTCAGGATGCAGTATTGCCAAGACTTGCTCCTCCCATGCTGTGAGTTGTGGGGGAGAAGGTGGGGGTCCACTGCCAGTCCTCTGAATCGTGAGCTGGTGTCTTGCTGCAATGGAATGTACCTTCCCAAGCAGGTCGTTCCACCTCTTCCAGATGTCATCCCTAGTTCTTGGGTGCTATCCCACGGCGTTCACCCTGTCCACGATTCTCCGCCATAGCTCCATCTTCCTAGCTGTAGATATCTGCTGCACCTGTGCTCCAGATAGCTGTGGCTCTTCCCTGACAATTTCTCCCACCATGACCCTTAGCTCCTCCTCTGCGAAACAGGGGTGTCTTTGTGGGGCCATGGTTATTGTGCGAGGTGTGATTAGTGTGTGGCTCTAGTTGTGCCAGTGTTCTTGGTGTCTCTCTGCTGGCAATGGTTTGTAATGGTAAAGGTGTGTGTTTTTTAGTGGTGTGGGTGTTGTGTGTGTCTGGGTGTCAGATGTATGTTGTTTGAATTGTCCAATGTGGTGTAGTTTTGTTTTTGTGTATCCATTTTGAGCGCGGCGGTATCTACTGCCAATGGTTGACCGCTGTTGAATGTCCCCCGTGGTGATTCGCGGGTCATAAGGTGATGGGCGTTGTTCAGTTGGCTTAACAGTGTGGGTTTTGATACTGCTAGTTTATCACTGACCTTTGGTCTGGCGGATTTGTGTATGTGGCTGAATACTGACAGATTGGTGTGTGTGTCATAATATGGTGAACGGATGTCCGCTGCGGCGGCGGTAAGTTGGCGGCCGTCAGCGTGGCGGTAAGTGGGATTTACTACCAATGTCATAATGAGGGCCTAAATCATTTTAAAAACACTGAAGAACAGAATAAGCCCAACAGGGGCTATCACAACGTCATTGACTGAATTATTCCCTGCAGTCCGACGCCACTCATGGGGAGGGTGGCGCTGGTCACTGAGTCGCAGGGACCCCAAGGTACAGTACCTTTTGAGAATGAAGAAAACAAGCCGAGGCATGAAGTTAGGGAGGTACGGCATCACTGGATGCGGTGCGGCATTGGTTCCTTACTGCGGAGCAGGGGAGGTGATGCGTCACCAGTGCGAGGGGTCAGTCCCTGATGATCTGGTGTGGTCGATGAATCTGGCAGGTCAAGACACATTGGGCGACCTCACGGGGTCACTGTCATGCCTTGGGGTACTGGTGTCACAGCGGTGTCTGGTGTCATGGACGTAGGTGACATGGCACTTTGGGACTCACAAAGTCACCGAACTTCGGCAAGACTGTTGTGGAATCGGGCCTGCGGTGTCGGTCGGGGTCATTGCACTCCAGCGGGGACCACGGCTTTGTGATGCATGCAGCGGCAAGGAATCATGCAGATTTTCTTGTTTTCCTACCAGAACTAATTTCCAAGAGCGCAGTAACTGGATTGGCACCACCTGGCCAGTCAGGGTCCTCAGCAGGAGTACCCAGGTGAAGTCTTTGATGTCCCTGAAACTTCTTAATAGGAGGCAAGCTCAGTCCAAGCCCTTGGAGAAAATTCACAAACGGAATTTCAGAAAGCAAAGTCCAGTCCTTTTCCTCTTATGGCAGAAGCAGCAGCAGGCCAACGCAGCAAAGCAACAGGCAGAGTGGCAGGTCCTCCTTAAGCATAAAGCTCTTCTCCTTGGGAGAGGTTCCTCTTGATCCAGAAGTAATCTGAAGTTGTGGGGTCAGCAGTCCAACCCTTATACTCATTTCTGTATTTGAAGTAGGCAATCTTCAAAGGAAAGTCTTTGTAGTGCATAACCCCTACCTCTTCCCTGCCCCAGACACACAACAGGGGTTGGAGACTATATTCTGTGAGGGCAAGAGCAGCCCTTTCAAGTGCAAGTGTCAGCTCCTCCCTCCCACTCTAGACCAGTAAGACTCATCAGGATATGCAGGACACACATCAGCTCCCTTTGTGTCACTGTCTAGAGGGACTTTACAAACAGCCCAACTATCAATCTGACCCAGATGTGTATTCAGCAGATAAGCAGAGGTACAGAATGGTTTAGCAAGAAAATGCCCACTTTCTAAAAGGGACATTTTCAAACAGGCAATCTAAAAACCCACTTTACCAAAAGAGATATTTTTAAATTGTGAGTTCAGAGACCCCAGACTCCAAATCTCTATCTGCTCCCACTGGGAAACTACACTTCAAATATATTTAAAGGCAATCCCATGTTAACCTAAGGGAAAGATAGGCCATGCAATAGTGAAAACTGAATTTGGCAGTGTTTCACTATCAGGACATGTAAAACACAACAGTACATGTCCAGCCTTTTCAATATACTGCACTCTGCCCATTGGGCTACCTAGGGCACATCTTAGGGGTGACGTACATGTAGTAAAAGGTAAGGTTTGGGCCTGGCAAGTGGGTATACTTGCCAGGTAGAATTGGCAGTGCAAAACTGCACACACAGACATTGCAGTGTCAGGTCTGAGACATGTTTACAGGGCTACTCATGTGGGTGGTGCAATCAGTGCTTCAGGCCTACTGGTAGCATATGATTTACAGGCCCTGGGCAAACATAGTGCACTTCACTAGGGACTTACCAGTAAATTAAATGTGCCAAAACGGGAAACCCAATTATCAATATCTTTTAGACAGGGAGCACTTTCACTTTAGCACTGGTTCGTAGTGGTAGAGTGCCCATAGTATCAAAACCATCAAAAACTAATTACAGCACAGGGTCCAAAAACAGAGGGTCAGAACCAGAAAACCACACCAAGAGCTGCCAGGTCTAACATACTCCGTCTTTGCATGTGTGCTGAATTATGAACAAATCTGTTTAATCATTGAGGTTTTTACATAGCATCGGCAAGGCCTTACGGAAGAAAGAGCACTTTACAAATTTACGTTCTCTAGATATAAATCAATGGAGGCGTAAGGAAGAGCCAAAACAAGTTATAAAATTAGTAGGTGACAACTTGTAGCACAAAATATTAACACTATTTATGCAGTAAAAATCAGTGAAAATTTAGAACATACCAAATGAACAGATTAGTTGAATTCGGACAATACAAACTTTTTGGAGTTTTACGGCGATCAAGTTTGAAAGTTATACTGAAGCAGCCATGAGTTTAGCTCTCTTTTGAAGGTTTCAAAGGATAGTATTGTCCTGACGGCTATTAGAATAGAGCAGGCCCGGGTGCAGCACTCCGGTCTGTCAGAGGAGTATTTGGAATTGGAGCACTCGCAATATGCCGAGTAGTGTGGAGTAACCAAATTCTGCCATCCATTTTTGAGCAAAGTTTGTATCTTTGCAAGAGATTTGGTTTTGGTGCTCAATTGTGAGCGTCACAATACTATCAGGCTGTTAGCGCACTCACAAACCTTTGTTGTGCTGCTTCCCTCCGCATGTGCATGACTGCGTGTTCTCTCACGCTGCTGCTGGCCATGACTGAAGTCAAAACAGTGCTGTGAGCTAGAGCAAATGCACCAGGAGTACATTTTCTAATCGAGGTGCATCTAAATCTAGTCAAAATGAGGTTTGTGAGTGTATTTTCTTCTCCAGTGGACCTTTCAAGTTGTTTTTTAGCGTGAGAAGCCTTTTTTTCACACAGGAAGAAAGTGCTCCAGAGACTCCAACTTCCTGTTCCTGTCTAGCAGACTCCTCCCAGTGCTTTGTTCATCTACTGGTCACTTCTCACTTGGATTTCGAGATGGAAGAATCACTCTCTTTGTCTCATAGATATACCTTTGGATTTAAGGACTTTGCTTTTGTGAAATCACACAAATAAGTTCAAAAGCTATTGCAGAAGGGTATTCTTTGTTTGCTTGGGCATGCACCAGTATTCCTTTGTACTTTAATTTGATTTTTAAATTTTATAGTGGTGGGTGGTCTGGAATTTAAGTATGGACCTAGGTACTATTTGTTTAGCATTTTATTGTTTTTTTATCTTTTGTAATGAAAAATTCTTGCACAGCTCAGTACCTTTTCTACCTGTTTGTAACATTAGCAATATTATTTTATTATGTGGCCTACATTTCCAGTAGGCCATCTAACCAGTAGGCCCAGTACAAGTAGTCATCAGTGCATGAAATAAAAGTTTCAGTGGTATATGTTTTTGAAACTTCATTTAGTTCTGGGATGGCACTGGATTCAATTAAAAATGTTGACTATTGTTTGCATTCCATCTTTTTTTTGCAAACAGTCTATGTATTGTAGTAGTAATATTTGATGGTGTAGGAGTATGTGTGTTGTTGTGAATTTTTTGTAGGTCAGTTAATTTTAATGTTTTGCATTGCTGAATTTATTTTTGTGTTTCTTCAGTGTTACAGCCATACCTCCTTTTGGTCAGTGTGTGTTTATCATTGTCAACCATTTGTCTTAGTTCTCTATGCTGTGTGGCCAGGAGCCTTTTTGTGAAGTCTATGTCCATAGGCTTGCATGTGCTCTTTGTTCTCCATGCCTCCTTGATCGCAATTGTTGTTTGACCAGGTGGCTGGCAGCCATTTTGTGCCTCCAGTTGCTCTTTTTGTTGTTGTTTGACCATGTGGAGGCCAGACATTTTGTGCATGCAGTTGCTCCTTGTTGTTGTTGTTTGACCATGTGGCCAACAGCCATTTTATGCATCCAGCAAGTGTTTTGTGTCATAGGCTTGCATGTGTTCTTTGTTCCCCATGCTTCCTTGCTCCTTATGGTTGTTGTTTGACCAGGTGGTTGGTGGCCATGTTGTGCATCCAACCAGTGTGTCTTTGCCATAGGCCTGCATGTGCTTCTTTATTTATTCCCCATGCCTCTGTGACCATGTAGCTGGTGGCCATTTTGTGCATCCAGCAAGTGTCTTTTTGTCATAGGCTTGCATGTGTTCTTTATTCCCCATGCCTCCTTGCTCCTTGTTGTTGTTTGACCATGTAGGTGGCAACCATTTTGTGCACCCCATCAGTGTCCTTTTGCCATAGGCTTGCATATGTTCTTTGTTCCCCATGCCTTCTTGCTCCTTGCTTTTGTTGTTTGCCTATGTGACTGGTGGCCATTTTGTGTATCCAGCCAGTGTGTCTTTGCCATAGGATTGCATGTGTCCTTTGTTCTCCTTGTTCCTTGTTGTTGTTGTTTGACCATGTGACTGGTGGCCATATTGTGCATCCAACCAATGTGCCTTTGTCGTGGGCTTGCATGGATTGATGTGATACCAGTGTAATATAGATATGCTTGGGTATCATTGTAGTATGTATACACTAAATAATATGATTCTGATGAACTTTGCTTATATTAATTCCTTCCTTCTTTTGCATTTTTTATTTTGCCCCACCTTTGTCCTTCCCTCAAAATACATTTTTTCTTCTTGTCCTCCTATACAAACATTGGCAATTATTGATAATGTTTTTAATGTAAGTTTATATGTTAATGTTTTATTTGAATTTTGTATTTCAATTTTTTGTATTTTAATTTTTTTTCTTTTTAATTATTTAAATTTTAAATGTTATTTTTTATTCTAATATTTTTCATTTAATTTTTTGTTTTATTTACATTGTTACTTTTTTGTTTTTGATTTTTTACATTGTAAAATGTTTTAGTCTTTCAGTTTATTTAATTCTGCATTTTACCTTGATCCGTCCATCCACCATAGGCGCACAACCGCGCCACAGAGTTCGGTTTCTTTAGGTGTATAATAGTTCCATTTCCTCCTGGACCAACTTGCCACCGTAGGTTTTTTTAAGGATTATTTCATTTTCCCATGCACCTCTCTCTGACTACCACAGGTGTTTCCTTTAAAACAGATGGAGATAAAGCAAAGAGCTATATCTTCATGTTGTGTTTCCTGATTTGAAATGAAATTGTATGGTGTGGTTTGACTTTACAATGGCTGATTAAATTGGTATTTATTACATAATTAACCAACTGCACTAATATCGCATGTGTCTGTACTATTTTAACCTGCAGCAATGCCACGTTTCACTATTTCCATGTTTTTCTTGCGTGGTTGCTTTTAGGTGCAGAAGAGAAGAGACGTTACATCACTGGCAGTACTACCAAAGAGAAGGCCTTTACAGTGGTTTGGGACTGGGACAGAGTTACTCAGAGTCAGGAGGAGGAGAAGGATAGAAGGACTCAGGGCAGACTACCTCAACAGCTAGAAGGAGAAAGTTATCGACTTCAAAGAGAAACCATGCACTGGAGAGATGTGAATTGATTTGTGAAATGCTGCTGGGTGTGTGTTTGCTGCATTGCTGGTTCAAACGTGAAACTCCTTTTTATGTTCTTAAAGTCTTTTTGGTACACTCCTGACTCCTCATGAAGCTTACTTTGCTTCTTTTGTACTTCTCCTTTACTCTATAGTACGTTTAATGTTTTTCAAAATGCAGGCCTTTTCCCAGTCCTCTCCTTCACAAACAAAAGTTGGTGAAAGCTCAACACTCCAGCTTACTTTCCAGTCAAGTTCAGCCAAGCACCCAAGAGTGACAGACAATCCAAGATGAATGGAGATGCACTATCTGATTTGGCATTAGAGCATAATTTCCTTTAAACAATCATATCCTTTTAGAACTAGATGGGTTAACTTTAATCCTCCATAATTTGTATTCTTTAAACCTAGAAGACATAACATTTAGAGATATACTATCTTGAGTCTCTCAGGGGCCTGTTTGAAATCCATTTAACTGAACTCAGTCATATTTATCCCCTCATCGTTTCCTTCCACAACAGATTGATGATGGTGTGCTGCTCAGCGCCCCAAATGAATATTGTTGTTGTTTCTTTTGTGTAGTGGTTGCCTTTGTCATACCTTTCCCCAAATCCCATTTCCTACACATTCATCAAGCCCCTAGCCCTCTTTCCCTGGGCTGTGAGATTTATTAAGGTGTGACTTAATTTTACACCATAAATGGATCACTCATTTGCTGGGGCTGATGTGGTGAAAGCAACACCAACTCACTGCATGACCTTCTATTATATGAGCAATATTCCACACTGGCCCCATTAACATTATCATTAAGGCCTTGTGTTGTGTGTTGCATAAACTCTTAACCTTGTCCAGCCACTCCTGAGCCCACTTCTCCTGATTCGAGGATTTCATTTCCTAAGTTTAGTTTTCATTAAATAATAGCACCCCATTGCTCAGAAGAAATTTATATTGCTAATTTTTATTACCATATCAGGTCTTCTTTGTGGTGTGTCAAATACAGTCATTCTGGTAGTCTGTTCTCAGTCTTCCTAAAGTTATGATATAACATATGACCCACTAACTCTGTTTTATTTCAATCTAGTAAACAGTGATGGACAACCCTTTGAATAATCTTGCAGTTGGAGTTCGCATAGGTGGGAGGGGCACCTTGTGTCTTCCCTGTTAGCGCAGTAGCCTGCTAGTACTACTACAAGCCCCTTAATGTAAAATGTTGCCTTGGGAAAACCCTGCAGTAAGAAGACTGAGGTATGAGCCCTCACGTCATCAATTCAGGTAAGAGAAGAACTATGGATTGAAGTGAACTTGTTTAGTTAGTAATTAATGTCTACTGAAGAAGATGTTGTTTGTGTGTTTCTATATTTGTGTAGGCAAAACAGTCAATGGTAATCATCCCCTGGTTGTCAGTATAGTTACAGAGGGCAGTCGAGCAGGAGTATAAGTAAATGACATACAATTTTTAGCAGATTTAAAAAACAGGCTACACTAAAAGGCAGCAATGCAAACGAAAACACCAAAATAAACATATGAGGCATAAATGAAGTAAAATAAATTATTCCCGTTTATTTTTTGCAAGTAAAAAAAACCATTCTTTCCACCCACAACAGGCCTGCCCCTCTCCCCAAACAAATGGCACTGTTCCCAAAAGTCCAACAAAAGTTCATAACAAAAAAAAAAGTCTGCAACGAAAGTCCAAAGTGCACAAAAACCCGATCCCAACTACCTTTCTACCCTCTCCACCCACAAGTCCTCCCACCAAAACAAAAAACTAAAAAGGGGGCACAGAAGAGAGCATTGTCAATTTAGGTCCAGAGCTGGTGCAGGTTCCACTCAATCCTCTCCAGCTGGCTCTCCACTCACCTCTCCAGGTTGTTCAGCCGCGGCAGGATGGGCCACAGAATATCCTCTGAAGGTTGGAGGGGCTAGCAGCAGTGGCGGTCAGGGGCCCTGACAGCTGGTGGCAGTTCTGGTGCTGATGATGTAATGGAAGGGAGGCTAGGGCTGGCTAGCTGATCTGGGGCCGGGTCAGAGGCAGCTACCTCTGCCTCTTAATCCTCCAGGGCCACAGGTATTCTGACTGGATGGTCTCCAGCCACTGCTGCCACAGTCAGGCCACTATCACCTGCCTGCGGGTGGTGCTGGTGGACCAGCAGGATTAGCTATATCGAGAAAAACAAGAAAAGAAAAAAGACAAATTGTAAACAATGCTCTGTGCAAATATTTGTTTAATATTAAGTAGTTGGTGGCACAGTAGCAGTACATTGATGGTCCCCTAGGGCTGTTGGAATTTGATGTGATTATAATTAGGGTAGTCACAGGTCCAATTTTATTTTTTACCCACACATGCCTCACATATAAAGCACTGACCCTCTAGCAGAAAAGAAATATGCAGAATAACACTGCATTAAAAAATCTGCGATTTTCTTTTAATGGTTTTTCTAGTAACTAAACACACACTTTGAGTGGAAAAATAAAAAAATAAATGACCTCTCATTAATGAATAAGGCAGTATGCACTATGGAGTACAAGTTGTTGTACTAAATTAACGGAGGCATGCTAGCCAGATCTTTGGGTACTTTGCTACTGTCTGTAGCTGGTGCAGCTGTAGTTTACAATTATCTATGTTTAATTCCTATGGCCCTGCTCTTCTCCAAATGCCTTTCAGGTTCTACCCTGACTCCAAACAGGCAGATGAATAATAAATAGGATACTACATCACACATGTCAAATATAAAATGTGGATATTAGTATCCTGCCTGCTGTAAGCAGATGTTGGGGAACAATACACTATACTACAGGGAAAGGAATGGGCTTTATACATTGTATTCAGCACATTCATCTCAGAGTATCCATTGCACCAAACTTGAATTCAAATCAGGCACTTAGTCCCACTTTAATCACTGGTCTCATCCACCACCACTAATTATTTCCAACAAATTCATTCACTGGGCAGTAAGGAAAGGAAACTTGACTTACTCTACTGCAGGGTAAGGTAGAGGGATAAGGTGGGTAGGTAGAGCTTTTGCTACAGAATACAGGGGTATCACTGATCATCGATTTGTCATGTGCCTCAGCTTTGGCTTATTCAGTCACTGTAAAAGACAAAAGTCTGAAGGGAAAAATCTGAACGCTCGTAAAATAAATCTGTGCTTGGAAACAATTAAATATATTTTGGGATCATTTTACATGGCCATAAAAATGTGGCACATGCCAAGAATGGATTGTTCATGGTACGGAAGAATTTCTGAAAGAATAAAGGATCTAGGAAAGAATAATGGAGTGAAGTACTAAGATGTGACTCTGTGGGCAAACAGAAACACACCTTGAATATTAGGTTTGGAATGCATTGCAAAATTTGTAAATGCAGCAATAACTGAAGCAGACACACATTGCACAGCCAACACTACATTCACAAATTGAACCATACTGCACTTTGGTCATGGGTGGTGGAATTCCATGGGCAGGGAGAGGGTTGATGAATGATGATGGGTCCGATACATATCTGCCTCGCTTAGCAAATACAGAGAGTCAAAGGATTAGAACAACAATTAAAATACCCCCCACTTTGAACCATAGCTTTGCTAACCACAAAACAAAGTAAGTGAAGTAGGTGAGCAGCATGCCCCTCTCTAGAAGAGCTAACTTGTTTATTCATCCAAGCAATTATTCAATCATCATTTCATTGTTTCTACTATATTCACTCATAGACATCATGATTTAAGCCTTACTTTCTCTTAAGTCTTCCACCAAAATGTCCAATCTATTATCCATACATTCAGTATCCACCTTTTCTTTCAATCATCCTTTCACCTATCCATCAATTTACCCAAAACTCACTCACGCATCTTCACCCACCCATTCTTTCCTTTCACTCATTTCACCCATTCTTTCTTTTAACCTTCTGTTCTTTTCAATCTCTATCAAGCCATCATTTTTAGCTTACATTATGGGAGCTTTTGCTGAGTTGTGGATAGAAGAGGTCATAACTCAACCACCACTGTAGCTGTTAAACCAGGTGTTCATGATCATGAGTCATGACAATGACATTGTAGCTAGTGAGAATAATAGTAACTGCCTATAAGCAAGCAATGTGGCTTACCACCGCCCATCCATGCCACCACTTCTCCCCCTCCAACTGACTCTCCTCCTGCAGTGGCACTGGTGGTCGGTGTGGCTAGAAAAAAACATTATACATTTTTAGTTGCCAGATGTGCCTTCCCTTAATTTTTTTAATCAAGAAATTACAACTGCAATACATCACTACAATTCAGTTAGCACTGCAGTATCTTCTATCACGTACATCACTCTGGGCAATTTGTTGGTTCACAATGTTAGAAACGCCAGGTAGTCAAGCCAACCAAAAACTTTTCAGAATGGAGGGACAGAGCTATAGCCTATGATGATGATGGTGAGGACTATGAATCATTTAGGCACAATGAAGGTGTGGAATACTAATGGCCGACGAAAAACATAGGGTGTTGGTTGGCAAATTCAGTGAGACCTCATACATTCCAACCATGCTGCACGGTCAAGGGAACTGCTGGTATACTGTGCAAATGAATTGCACAGCACAACATAGGGGAGGGTAAAAGACCAAGTCCACTCTCATGTTAACTTTTATGCATATGCAAGAAAAAGAAAGCCTTCTCAATAAACACACATGGTGAATATTATTTATAAACTGTTTACTTGGGCCTGCAATCTTAGACAGTAGAGTACCAAAACCCTGTTATAGTTTTACAGTACCACAAGATATATAGGGGAGAGGGCAATATTACCAACAAAGCAAATTAAGTCTACAGACTAGTAAAGACCAGAAAAAGTGAGCTACCACAAAGAAAATATCAAATAAGGGAAAAAAGATTTTGCAGGGATAACAGGAATTAAACAAAAATTGGATTGGGGAGTTGGAAAAAAGGAGACATTATAAAGCAAAATAAACAAGGCAAACTTCAAAGTAGTATATAATAGTGACAGATGTAAAAGTTAGGGAAATAATAATAATACATAACAGGACTTAATGGAATGAGCAGTACCCTAGGAGGTGGTGCTGGTGGTCGGCGTGTCCTCCCCAGCTCCTGCTGGACCTGCATCTGTGCTGCCTCTCTTATCCTTGGGTGCTGATGTAAGAAATAATGAAGATCAAAAAATAGATTAGTGGTACAGTTAACCTCCATAATAACATGCAAACGAAGTAACATTGTACTTATCTAAATCAGATTGCCTATGGTACTAGTATCGTCTATTGTTGAGTTGGCTATACTAATCCTAAAATCCCTATTCCAAATTTCCTTAGCAAAAACTAAATTCGGAACTAATCCATTGCAGTGAATGATCTTTGATTCTATTCTCATTTCTCAACCGCCTTGATGGAACAACTCAGTCTACCTTTTTTGCAAAGCATAGGTGCATACTAGTACTACACATCACTGTGAAATTGCTTGGGACTGTATGTGCTACATAAAGAAAGTCACAGAGAATGCTAACTCACTGATATCAATAATTTACTATGGTGACGGAAGGACAGAGGAGTCTGCAATGGCTTCTTAAATAATCAGCTGAAGTGAGCTCCAGATTATGATTAGGTGGTGGCGAACACCTCCCTAGCTCAAACTGGAACACATAATAACATTCGGAATGTAAATTAAACATAACTTACCTCTGAGTGTGAGCAGCATGCTATTTGGAAAAGAAGTTAGTCTTGTAGAACACAAACACAACAAATAATGAATACTCACCGAGCTGTGGAATCTCAACACCTAGCAGGTCAAGCATGTCCTGCTGCTGGTCTAGGATGTCCGCCCAGAGGTGTGTCAGCTGCTGGATGGTGCGCTGGACTTGGCTGTCCACCGCACATACTTGCATACCCTCCCCCAAAGCTGCTGATGCTCCTGCAGGGCGTGTCCACTGCCAGGCCTGCCGCCTGCATGGTGGGAAGGCGGTGCTGCATGAAAAAACACAAGGACTGCCACCTCACAAAAGATTACCCGAGGCACCCCTTGGCTGCTTCACCGTGTGCAAGGCAGGCAACTCCTGTTGGCGGCTCAAGGGGGCCTTGGGCCACCGCTTCCCTGGTCACCCTGCTCTGCTATGGTGCTTGGTGGGGTGAAGAAAAGAAAGAAGAAAAGGAAGAGGGAAAGAGGGGAGGATGGAAGAAAGAAATGTAGAAGTAAAGGGAAAAATAAACAAAAATACCAAACGTCACAAAAAAACAAGACAAAATGTAAAAAATATAAAATACACAGACACAAAAACACACACTAATACAATAAATAAAAATGAGTGGTGGATTAATTAGGAGGGAGTAGGATGGAAAAGATTGTTCATTGTGCTGGGCCTGTTTTTTAAATTGCTTCTCAGAGTAGTTTTTAAATTGCTTCTCAGAGTGCCCATGTTAACCACGTGGTGTCGTTTGTGCGTGATTGTGAATGCAAGGATGTACTCCACATTACTTTTGATGTAAAACACAACACGAATGGGTGCACGGGGAAATCCCACCCTCTTGCAGATCTCTGTGCAGCGCAGCTGAGTTTTTGGGCTACTCCGCAGAGTTCTGCGTTGCACGACTCTACCCAGGCCTAGAATAGAGAGAGTTCTGGGGGGACTTACTGAGAATGATTGTTTAAGTGTTTATTTTTTAAAACTGGGAATTTCCAGAAGTAGGTTGTTGCAGCTAAAGAGGAGACTTTGCACACCTTAGGTGGTCAGTTCTGGGTCAGATAATTTGGAGTTCCTTTAAATAATGCTTTGGGTGTGATGCGGGCAAAGGCTTTGGGTAAGTGTAAAATGTGTCTCACTTCACTCTTGAACTATTTAAGAAAGACTAGGATTGTCAAGGTGAGGTCAAATTTCTGAGATCCTCTTCCAAAGCCACAAGCATCACCAAATGTTGCTTTGAGGGGCATTAGATGTAAATTTGAAATTAATGCAAGTAATGGATTTCTAATTCTAATCGCAAGAGGACAAGCAATTTGATTGTTAGTCTAAAATACTGTGTTAGAGATAAATGGCTTGATTTCATGGAGGAGTAGGAGTTTGAATTGAGTCCCTTTAGCTATTAGGTTCATATCAGTATGGAGGTAAAGATTTTTATTTAGGTAGATGTCCAGAGATCTGGTGTATTACACTATTGATAGTTCAAAGCTGAAAAGGAATTAGGCTAGACTTAAAAAAGGATAGAAGACGCTGGGGCTAGTAGATGTTAGGAGCAATTACGTTTTATAAGGGTTTAATTTTATGTGTTGTTGAAATATTCAAAACTCTAATAGTATCAATTCCATTTACTAGATATTTCACATCTTATGGTGTCCATATGAGCCTGTAGTACCTGTAGTATAGCAGAGTGACAGGGGCTGATTGTTAGAAGGGAATTACCCTTGCATGCTATATGGGTATGTTCCACTGCCCTGAGTACCCAACTGCAAGATTATATGGTATCTTGACTTTGAATTCATCTTTGTGACTTGCTAATCTAAGCATGTGAGCAGAAGCCGAAGCATGTCCCTGACTATATGAGCTCCTGCACCTTTCCTGTGAGCGGGAAGGTTGCATCAAGTGTGCCCTCATTATGGGCGGTGGACTACTTTTCCTGTCCTGGATACAGTGCATAAGGTAGTGGTGGCTGCATACCATATTTTGAGTACAGATATGTAGTGTGACCAGACTTGTTTATATGTGTAACTATGAGTTTCGCTTACTTTCCCACTTGAGTAAAGCTCCCCTTTGTATGTATATTCAGGACCTCACTCTGGCATCCTGCATGCATGTGTAGTGTGCTTAACACATGTGTTATGATAAGTTGTGTGTGTGAGCGAGCCTCAGCAATAGAGGCCATTGGAATCCATTGTGGATATCTCTGACCTGGCATAGCACAAGTTGGAGGGTGAGGGCTGTTCTATCAGAAAGTGGAAGTGTACTGCCTGCATTCTAATGGCTGAGGGAAGAGACACTGAAGCGATGGGCAGTGGCAAAAGGCCTAACTTTAGAAATTCCAGAAGGTCTTTTGTTAGCAACAAACTCCTAAAATTTTCCTGCTGAGCACTACCATTCGCTGGATGGTAGGAGTGAGTGGTGGGACTGCAGTCTATGTTGTGTGAGGTGAAGACGTTTCAAAGTGAGCCTCGCCCTTTTGTCTGTCCTTGATTACTCCTTCAGGTAGGTTGATGATATCCAGATGCAGAAACTTCCCACCTCATAGAGGTTGTGTTGTGAGTGTTTAAGGTTAGAGACAGCCCAGGTGCAACTTGCTGTGAGAAGCATCACTTTACACAAAGGCTGTGTCTGGAGAGCTGCCTGAGACATACACCCTATACCAATTCCACAGTTTGGGACATTAGATACACATCGCCGGTCTAGATATTGTGTATAAAAGTGGAACCCAAACCATCCCAGTATGCTCCAGTTCCAAATCCTTTTTGTGCAACATAAAGGAGTACTCAATGGATTGCTCTGCAACCAAGATGATGTCTGCCCAATAGCCATTCTCCTAGAAGTGAGGGAACATCACCTGAGGCCTGCACTTTCTGATGGAGGATCTGTGGATCTGACTAAAGCACCTTGGGGTCTGCTGGTCCGATGATGGAGAGAAGGAGTTTGCCTGTCCTACATGTAGAGAGGCTGTCCAGTAGTGAAGAGAGGTCCAGTGTGTCTGCAGTCGCTGAGGGACATCTTGAAAGAGCTGAATGCCTGTGAGCAAGCTAAGTGGAAGATTTATGTTTATACCATTTGAAATGTATTTATAACAAACTTATTGAAGAACATATCAGTATTGGGTGATGTATTAGAGACAGGTAATATAGTTTTTTTCTATTGGTTTTATTGAGATGAGAGATATTGATTTGATTATTATTTTCTAATTTCAAATCATGTTGTGCAATATGAATGATTTCTTATGTTGAGAGAAAAGTGATTCTTAAAATAAAAATCGAGTTTGTATCAAATTTTGGTTCATACATTCAAAAACATTGTTTTGTGGCTCAACAATTGTATATTTTGACTCAATTAATTAGAGACCTACGAGCAATTTGTTTAATCTGTGTGGTGGGGGGAGTGCAGTTTGTTCTGAAATTAGATCGTTCCCCCCTTCTGCGCCTCCTCATCTAATTTAACAGAGGACATCTGTTTTGAGTTCTCTCTTGGCCCCACGGGCTGGAACCACAGCGTAAGGCAAGCACTTGGATGGACATTGTTATCATTACGTCTGGTGGTTGATTTTAGAGTGATGATGACTTCCATAAAAATCCTGTTACTGCTCTCCAGCACTACGCGAGGGTCAAATGCTGGACGGTTTGTACTTGGGTTTGCAAAGCCACAGTAGGATGGGTCCTGGAACATCTTAGGCAAATGACCCCAACACACAAGGTTGAGGCCCAGTAGCTCTCTGCTTCCTTTTCTCGTGTTCTTGGTGAGCTAATCTTCACACCTCTCCTTATTTTGGTCCTGCACGCCTCAAAATACTTCAAACATGGGCAAATAACAGCGGTTAAAGCACACTTTAAAAGCATCTGGTCCGATCTTGATTCTCCACTTCACCTAATTATTCTTTAAATCATGAAAACCCCAGTAATCGTGATCACTTCTCTTTGTTTTTCCACTGGAACTAGCCCACTGTTTTCTTGACTTTCCTTTTGCCTCTCACGTCTTTCACCCTCCACAAAAAAAAACTGAATTATCATCGTTACTGAGTCAAATATTCTTATATTAATTATTAATGAGTACTTACCCAGCTTGTACTCTACAACGCATATTTGAGACAATGTGCGTTTTATGTGACTTAAACATGACAGAAAATTGGAGTATTACATATTCCCATGAGCTGGTGCAACATCTTTAAATCAATTTTAAAAGGATGAACGGCTGAGTTTGACGTTCGGCTACATTCTCGGTTAGTACTTCAACTAAAAGAGACATCAAAACCGCCTTTGAAGACAAAAAACGCAAAATATCCAGCACAGCCTTCCTATCTGATTGGACTAGAGGATTACAGCTTTCGATTGTAATGTTTTTGACATAGAAATACAGACACAAAACATTATTTTTTTTTACCCGCATTTACTTTTTAAATACTGAAGAAGGGCTGCTTTTGGCTGATTCTCAGTGCTGTCAATCGAGACGGCCACGCCAATAACAGTACATTGACAAAAGGGGGTTAACGAAAAAGGAAACGTTTTCCAGTTGAAGTTAGGTTAGCAGCTGTTTTCAGTTGAGTGTATTTTATTGTATGTGCCTGGCTATGGTGCTAAAAACCTCTAGGCACTTAAACAAGAGGGGGCATTTATCGATCAAATAAATCTGGAAAGATACAAATTACTGCATAATTTTTACTCTAAACGCAAAAAAATAAGGCTAAAGACAGGTGTTTAAGTGTAAAAAAAATACAATAAAACCGGGAATCCTAATTAGAATCTTGTCAATAGATGCATAATGGCAATACGAGGAGCCACATTACTGATGACAGAACGACATCTGCAATGGTTGTGCTACATCTAAGTGCGTTTTTGATGATATGTTCTTTTTTACGTTGGGGATGCGTGTTATACACGTGTACATAATACTTCTGGAGTATATGAAATGTACTGCTAATATGTGGTACACACGACATATTGTCCAGTTAATATTCGGGGAAGGGTGAAAAAATCACTAGGTCGTCCACACAGTGCGCGCACTTTAACCCAGGTTTTCAACCTGGCAGCACAAAATGACTGACAACAACGTTATTCTGCCTTGTGTGCATGTTGTATCTCTTTAGAAGAGGCATTCCATTTTCGTTCGGTTTTCCTTAATGCACATCGTGTATTACGCAGTTTATGTGTAGATTACAAGGCACAACCGAATGAAAATTAAAAAAAGAGTGCAAATAATATAAACGTATTATCCGCGTAAGAAACAACTACGGAGTAGCTCAGTTTAAACTATTTCCTATTTGTCATTAGTAGCGGTCACTTGTTAATAATGTTGCGCAAGACATGCGTGCGTCTTTGCAAATTACGTGACTCGTACAGTTTGAGCTACCCACAGTGTTTGTTGGGGCGCAGTTTCACGAAGTAAACCTTGTCGACAGCACAATTCAGGCTTGATGCTGTCAAAGCAGTGTCCTCTTCACCACAGAATATCTAAATGTTTGCTCAGCTGTTTAATGCACGCGCTGGGACAAGTTTCTTTAGAGACTTTCCGCAGCCACATGGTACCAATTATTATGCTATGTGCCCTAAACATATTACTAAGTAAACAGTTTTTTTTAACACGGATGTTTTCTGTACATGCCTAATAATAGGTGGCTGACCATTAGAACAAAATAAAAACAGTGAACTTAGTGACAGAGAGCACAGTCAAAATGGTCCTTCATCGTAGAGCTTGGATCTGCGTTGCTATTTGCAAATCAGGACAGGATTATCGTTGTCGGATGCTCCACCACCCTATCAATGGAACAGAGTGCCCTCCCTTTGGTTGGACTGCCCAGAGCCTTGATATATGGGTTTCCCAAGTATGCACTGTCCTTTTTAATTGTTGGTACTGCTTTTTCTAGTAGTCCCTGAATATTTGCTGGGGCTTTCATTGGGAGGAAGGGACAAGGTAATTATTTTCAAAGCACCTTGTGGAAAATCGGGGCTGATTGCAAAAGCCCCCTGACTTTTTACCCCTATTTTTCACTCGTACTGGTGTTTTTCTGACTCTGATGGTGTCATGGGTACTGCTAAACAGTCTCAGGGCCTGTCCTCTGATCAAAATGGATATGCAAGTTAGGCTAATTATAATTGGCTGTACCAACCTACCTATAAGTCCCTAGTATATGGAAGGGCATGTAGGTTTAGGGGCCCCATCATAGTGATGTGGTGTCCAGTGTCATTCTAGAGGCAGGCCTGCCTTGCTGGCTGATTTTAAGTTAAGGTTAACCCCAAATTCAACTTTGAAATTAAAAGTACTTCCAAAGTCCTAAGCTACTTTATTTTTACATATGCCACCCCTAAGGTATGCCCTAATTGACCCCAGGGTCGGGTGCAGTGTAACTATAAGCAGGGACTTTATAATGTTTTTTTTATAAACCCTGGTGAGGTAAAAATAGCTAAATTAGATCTCCCCATTGCAGTGAATGTGCTCTTTAGGCTAACATGGAGACTTTATTTTAAAATAATAAAGTCTTATTTTCCATAGGAAGGAGCTAGATATAGCAAGTTCAGTATCAAATTTTAAATTATTAAACATTATAATAAATCCAACAACTTGCCACTGTTGAATTTAATATAACTAGTACCTACAAAGAGTTTTAGAACGCCTTCTAAAAGTTATCAGTTTCAGCCCTGCAGTGCCCTTCTCTGAACTTTCAGCATCTGGCAGCTTGGGTCAGGCTGCCTTGATGAGGTGTGATGTGACCTGGGCTGAAAAAAAGAAAGGATCTGGTGGGAGGAGATCTGCTTCAGCAGATGGTAGAACAGGATGGAGGGGAGAGCAGACAAACTGGACTTCAAAGGAGGGAAGGACATTTGGGACAGTAGCTGTACCTCCTCCATTTCCCGCAGCCCCAGGCAACCAGATGCCCCCTGATTAGATTAAGAAAGAGGTGTGTTAACCACATCAGTGGGTGGACTCAGCCAGATCTAAACTTTACGATTTAATTTTTGAAATCTTGGATTTTGGAGGACTGTTGCTCCCTGGGATTGATTTTTGCCACACTTCCCAGGAAGTAGTCACTAAAGAGGGTGGTGGCCTACACGTGATTGGACAAAGGCCCTCATGCTTGCCACCCAGGAGCAAGGATAAATATGGCTGCACCCCACCTCAGATCCCTACAGGGACAAGGCAAGAGGAAGAAGGACTGCTCTGCAGGACCCCTGGTCTGCATCTGGACACTGCACTCAGAAGGACTGCACCAGCTGCACACTTTTGCTTTGCCAAGAAAGGACTTTGCCTGACTTCTACTGCTTCAAGAAGGGACTCCCTTATGCTATAGGTGGAAAATAGCTGATCAGAGTCGCTTGCATCAAACCCTGAAGAAACTGACAAGCTGATCATTGACCAGTGGTCATTTTTTAATTTGAACCAGGTGGATTCTGGGAGTTGGAGTCCTAACACCCAAGGAGCAACTCAGAGCTTCTGGAATTTTGGAGCGAGTTGTGGACATCTAAAGATCCTTTAAGGTACTTCTGGAAGAAGATCCAGAAGTTTGGAGCAACTTTGAAAAAAAGCTCCATAAGTGGACCGAACAGACATAGTGAGTAAAGCAGGCCAACGTCGACTGTGACCCGGCCTGAATTGAAGGTTTGTCGCGCTGAAAAGCTCTGGAGCCCCAGACTTCCAGGATTTCACTTGGGGCACCCTAGAAAGGCAATCCAATGATGTTGCATTGAATTGGCTTGCTGTGGAGAGTCGTCCGACGTCGGAGAAGAAAAGCTCCAAATAAGTTTCTAAGTCTGAAGGTAAAAAGTTGACCGAGGCATCCCGCGAGGTATATTCAAGGAGGGCTCCAGCGAAGTCGGGTTCAACTTCGACTTGGTCCCGGACAGAGATTTCCGTCCTGAAAAATCGCCTAAGTACAAAGGTAGAACTGTTCACTGAGGCTTCCTGCAACGTGTCTCTGAAAAGGGCTTCAGCAAGGTTGACCTCAACTTGTAACTTTGTCCCGATCAGTGAGAAATCTTCAAAAATTCTTCTAAGTCTGAAGCTAAATCTTTCACCGAGATCTCCCGCTCAGTGTAGAAGAGCAGGGCTCCATCGCAGTTGGCCTCAACTTTTGACTTTGCCCCGGTCAAGAGTGACCAAATGTCCAGATTGGCCCTTTTGTTTTCTAATCACTAGAAAACATTTAATCCTTAAAAATTCAAATCTCCAGATCCCTTTATTGGATTTTTGTTGGTTTAGTGTCATTTTAAAGATAAAAATATAATCTATTTCTATAAATTGGTGTTGGTTTTTTATTGTGATTTGTGTTCTACTTATTTACTGTTTTTTGGTTATTAAATGCTTTACAACTTGTCTCCTAAATTAAGCCTAACTGCTCGCTGCCAAGCTACCAAGGGTTGAGCTGGGATTAATTTATTGAGGCCCTAACTGGACCTAGTGGGTTTGTGGCCTATTGCGAAGTGTAGGTACTTACCTGCCTTTACCAGGAATCCACTTTCCAGCACAAATCCGTTCCCATCAGCTCCATTTTTTCACTCCTCCATCTTCAAGAACAAACTGCTCTTTGCTTCTCCCACTTATGTTTTTTTTCAGCAACCTCAGCCAATAAGGTAACTCGGGAATCCCATCGTGCAGCTTGAAACCCTCCAAGCAGGCCCCCTAGAACTGCTCTATAAGTGTGATGTCTATGGTACAAGTGCTTTGTAAAAGAAGTGGGATTTTACTACACTTTGTAAAGAACAGACGAGGTAAAATATGCATGTTATGCCACATTTTGCGGGCCGTATTTATAATGGGCGATATTATTGTACACAATAAAATCTGGACACTTCGATGTTGGATTTTAACGTGTGATGATTATTGCAGGTGACACTGGGGCGCTCCTAAAAAGTCCATTGGAGTCCAATAAAGTAATTGACTCTTTTTCATGTACTTACTCATCAACGTTCAGTTTCTGCTCTCATTGGATGTCTCTGTGGTAGTCACCCTCCCTATGAGGAAACTTTCTGAACTGGGTCCATAGGTGCCAAAGGGTTTGGTTCTAGTCTGTATGTTATCCTTGCCACACAGACTATACAACACAGGTCATTATTGGATACTTTACCACATATGTATTTGTTTTTGTAAATGACAAAAAATATTTTTTGTATGTGTATGTATTGTGTATATGTATGTGTATATATATATATATATATATATATATATATATATATGTATGTGAATATATATGTGTATATATATATATAGTGTACAGGTTTATGCCTTTGTATTGAATGTTTGTCTATGAGTTCCAATCTATATTTCACAGAAAATAGATCTATCTGTGAATTATTTCCAGTATCTAACAGTGCTGAATTCATTTGTAGAATATTTAGCTTTGTTGAACAAATAGAAAAGTTAAACACAGCATTTGGTCATTGGTCAAAAAAGTTTCTTTCACAATGACAGTGCTGCTATTAGAGCGTTAATCAGCACACCTCACTAACTCACCTTTGCAGACCCAGTCTTAACACGAGCAGCTATCAATGAATCCTTCTCAATATGTGAAAATAAACATTGTAAGTTCAGAAACCAGTTCCACACTGTCCCACAATGTACTCTTTTCTTTCTTTGTATATGTCTTGTTAAACCTACTCTATACTGTTAACGTACTACAAATGAGAAGCACATTTTAGAATGCATTTTTTCATTTCTTTACAATGTGGTTTGCATTTAAAATTTGATTTAAATTAATGCCTATTGTTTTTTAATAAAACACATTTGAAATATTAGCACTTTGGGCCAGATGTATGAAAACTGGGGTCTGCGAATCGCAAAATGCGATTTTTAAGAAATCGCAATTTCCGAGTCGCAATTGGCCATGTAACAAAATTGCGATTCGGAATTAGCAATTTCTTAAAAATCGCTATTTGTGGTTTGTGAGGCTCATTTTCCGAATCGCAATTTGCACTCTCGCAATTTGCGATTCGGTAAAAAATCGCAAAATGCGAGAAAGTTCGAGAATGCACACCTGGAGGGGCTTGATGACTCATCAGCAGGAATTGAGTCATCCCAGGCAGGTACAAGAGCCACACCCAAGCCAGCATCCAGAGTGAGAGCAGCCCAGCCACTGTGAGGAGAGCACTGTGAAGGAGCAGCAGCATCTGAGCCACCATGGAGCCCCAAGGTCCAGGATCTGAGAAGCAGGAGTGGAAGCGCAAGCTCAAGTTCAGTGAGCAGGAGCTGGAGATCCTATCATAGGAGGTGGTGAGGAGCCATGACCGCCTGTTTGGCAAATCATCCCTCCAGGTGCCAGAGAGTGAGAAGAGGAGACTCTGGCTGGATATCCAAACCAAGATTTGCGCCATTGGAGTGGCCGAGTGCTCCATAGATGAAATCAAGAAGCGCTGGTATGACCTGCGGTCCCGGGCAAAGGAGAGGGTGGCAAGGCGACTTGCAGAGGCCAGGAGCACAGGAGGTGGACCACCAATGGAGCCACCTGCCACACCACTGGAGGACCTGGTGGAATCAACCCTCCTACCAGAAGCAGTGACCGGGGTCACTGACATAGACACCTCGGCCCAACCAAGTACCAGCCAAGGTAAGTGCAAATTCTGTTGTGTGAACACTGTATGTGCATGCATAAAAGCCCCTTAGGAATTAGCATGTAATGTGAAGTAGTCCACTCCACATCTCATTAGCAGCAAAAAAATGCATTATGGGAGTCGTGGTCCACAAACTAGAACAGACAGTGGCATGATAATGTTAGCAAGCATAGTGACACCCAAGGGAACACAACACACACTACACCATGTACAGCAGTATGTATAGTATTATTGCCATTTCTGGACAGATAATGTAACATACAGAACTGACATGCTGCATATTGTTGTTGCAGGTGGGCCTGGCACAGCAGCCACAGCAATGACGGGTGTAGCGGACACGGACACGCAGCTGCCGTCCGACAACAACACCAGTGGGTCCAGCAATCTCCCAACTGTGCGTCGCAGGCCTAGGCCGTTACTACTACCAGACCTCAGTGGTGACTCTGATGTGCAGCAGGAGAGTTCAGGCACACCATCTGCATCCGGGATGCGCAGCCAGGTACCGGAGGACAGGGGTCCTGCAGCGCGTCGTCCAAGTGCCCCAGTGTCACTACAGCAATTGCAGGAGGCAGCTGAGGGTACATCCCTGTTTGGTGGACTTGAGGCTGCTATGTTGCAGCAACAGCGGCTGCAAAATAGAAGGATCCAAAGTTTGGACAGGAGCCTCAGAGTCCACAATAGGAATACGGTTGGACTGCATCGGAGACTGGACACCCTCAATGATAACATCAACCAGCTGAGTGAGGGACAGGTACAGGCCTACCAGGACACTAGGGAGCTGACCACTGCTGTGCATGACCTGTGCGAGGAGCTGCGACAAGAACGACTGAGTAGACGCAGACATGAGCACCGTTTCCGCACCATGTTTGCGACATACTGCCGGTCCTCCAATCGCATGGCCAACTCCACCGCCCTCATCGCCCGTCGTGCTGTGGCGGCCCAGGTAGAGGCTTCACACACCAGTAGGGATGTGGCCCAGGCCCTTGTCCAGATCACCACTGTGATCGAACAAGTAATGGGACAGAGGTCGGCCACTCCCAGTGAGGTTGCCTTGGGGGACACGGAGGACACCTCAAGCCTCAGCAGTGGGCACTTACCAGCTCCAGACCACAGACGGCGCAGTGCCAGGCGCAGAACTGCCACAGAGCCTGACATTCAGGGTGCCAGTGATTCAACTGGGCACCCCAGTGGTGTTTGAGGGAAGAGAAAGTGACTTCTGCCTCATTGACTCTGGTGTCCCCACTATGGAGTAAAAGGGGGATTGTTAAAACGAAAATAAACCAATGAACTGAGTCCCACACTTTTATTTTACTCATCACAATTCATAACCCGCCGTAAAGGAATAAATATTTTTTTCTCACTATAGCTACAGTAGTCAGTAGAGTTTGATTGTACATAGTCACGTCTGAAATGGTTGTGTGTGATGTTGGCACGCCTTGGCCGTCCCTCTGCTTCACTGGTCCTGTCTGCTGGCTGTAGAGGTGTATGGGATCGTCATCCTCATCTGATTCAGTGTCACTGATTTCTATAGGTATGCCCCTGGTTGTAGCTATATTGTGCTAGATTGCACAAGTAGCCACTATTCTACATGTGGTTTCTGGACTGTACTGTAGTGCCCCTCCACTCTTGTGGAGGCAACGGAAGCGATTCTTCAGAAGGCCAAATGTGCGCTCCACCACGTTGCGGGTTGCCCTGTGTGCTGCATTGTATCTCCGTTCTGCTGGTGTGGTCGGGTTGAGGTAGGGTGTCATCATGTAGGTGCACACTGCATAGGCACTGTCTCCTGAAAGGAACACAAGGTTTGTTGGGTACCTCAGCCATCTGACATGGGTTTGTTACCCATGCGCCAGTGTAAGAAGTGACATTACCTAGTAGATATCCTTCACCAAACTCCCCAGCTAGCAGTCTTGTGTGGATGCCGCTGTGACAAAAGATGTATGAATCATGTGTACTCCCTGGGTACCTGGCCACGAGATCAGTTATGATGTAGGTGGCATTGCATATCTCCTGTATATTCATGGAATGTTGGTGTTTACGGTTTCGGTACACATACTCTGTGACTGCGGGTGGACATATTGCCACATGTGTGCCATCTATGGCACCTAGAACGTGGGGGAACTGTGATATCTGATAAAAGTCAATTTTTGTCTGCTGTATTTCCTGTGGGGTGTGGGGGAATCTGTTGTACTGTTGGAGTTTGCTTAGCATGACGTTGATAAATGCATTGACAAATCTGGGGAGGGTGCTCTGTGTGACCCCCCCAGCCGTTGCTATAACCCCTTGATAGCTCCATGAGGCAAGTAGGTGGAGGGTGCATGATACCTGCACATGGGTGGGTATTCTATGTGTCCTTAGTGTTCTGCGCTGCAGTATGGGTTGTAGCTCAGCTATCAGATCAAGAATCATGGCTGAGTTCAACCTATACCTCTCAAATATGTCCTCCTCTGTCAGGTCAAATAGTGTAATGCGCACTCTGAAAATGCGCTCCTGTCTCCTCCTCCCTCTCCTCAAACCTGCCAGGATCCTCATCCTCCTCGCCATGACGTAGAGTGCAGCCATTGTGGTGGGGGGTCTGTGGCATTCTGGCCCTCTTCATATAGATTGCACCTGGTTACCACCTGCTTTCACTTAGTGGTATTTTGCATGTGTAAAATCCCATTCTGCGAAAAATCGCTAATTGCGATTTTTGGATGCATCTCTTTGCGAATCGGATTTTGCGATTCGCATTTTGCTCCTCGCAATTTCCTACTGGAAATACCGAATCGCAAAATGCGACTCGCAAAACCAGGTTGCAACGCAAGAAATCGCAATTTTTGCGATTTCTTGTTTTTGGTCTACGATTGCCTTTCATGCATCGCAGGCCACGTTATTGCACTCGCAAACGGCCGATTTTTGCGATTCGCACCGTTTGCGAGTGCAAAAACTTTTCATACATCTGGCCCTTTATTCCCAAACAAAAACACACATTTTTCAAAACATTGACAGATATATCTGCAGTCTTAGGCAAACAATGACTACTAAATGGATCGCGCTTAAATGCTCTAAATTTTTCTAAAGAGTACTTAAATCAATTAATACCTCATGTAATATAGGAAATCCATAATTGCCATCGTAGGGTTCAGTTGACATTCATAAATCACTCATCCTTCTGCAGCAAAGGCCAGCAGAGACGGAGTGAGACTGGTTATCAAGGCCAAAGCTATGTGGTGATCTGCAGCGCCTACGGGGGAAGTAGTGGATGCACCCAAACAAGGAAGGGGGACCCAAGTTAACAAAGACACTTCTCTGGGTGAGGCCCTTGATCCTGGTGAGTTTTGGCTTCAGGGTACTGAGACCCTCTCTGGACAGCACCAGTGTTATCTTGTGGATTGCCTGTGGAATTGGCGACAACATGCAGAAGAATGAGGATGCCTAGCAGGCGAATTACAGCATTGAAACGAGGGGCAAGGACCATACCACTTTGTAGCAACTTTTGGAATGGTGATCTTTTTCCATGGATGGTAGTGTCATTCCACACAGGAGCCGATATAAAGCAGGAGTTCATACAGGTCAACTTTACTAGCTTTGGGCTTACCCTAATTTGTATAGAGGCACACACTCCTAAAGATGTTGGTGCTATCAACATATAGCACAGACTGACCAGATGGGCAATAGTAAAGCCCCTCGAGTGTGGAGGAAGACCAGCTGAGTAACTATCTGAACATGCTCAGTTCATGGGAGACTGAAGAGGAACTCCCTTGCGGGGGTGTACCCGATTGGCACACCTGCGTGTAGGTCTATATGATATGTACCTGTCGAGATGCATTGACTGGGTGGCACACTGAGTGCCCTCTTTTAATTATGGAGAGTGGTACATCTAGATATACTAAACTCTTTAGTCATGGGTAGAACCAAGGCGATGGGGCAGGCAAAAGGACAGACTGGCCTGGTAGTGCCACCCATGTCACTTGATTCTTGTCAAGCCATAGGCAAACCAGTTACTTCTACAAAGAGTCAGGGTAAGTTTGATATATGTTGGAGCCTATTGTGGCCACATGTGAAAACAAAATCGATACAGTGGCCCTGGATCTGGGCCTCCTGAGGGCAGACCGGCGAAAAGTAGCAGACTGAGTAATGAAAGTCAAATCCCTTCTTTACAGTACTCACCCAAAAGTGCTTGATACACTGAAGCAGATGGTCAGGCTACAGGCACAGACCATTGCACTCATGTGCAGGGCAAAAGGACCTGAAGGGGTTCATGGAGGAAAGATGTCTGAGTAGCAAGCATGCCAGAAAAAAATAGAGAACCCCAGTGTGGAACTGTTTTTGGATGGTCACCCTTAAGGGCTTTTCCAACTTCTTCTTGGACATGCACATAGACTGTCAGTGACCCCACCTGCTCCTCCTTTGCCACTAGTTGTGCCTGTACTAAAATACAGAGACCGACAAAGCAGCTACAGTTGATGAGATACAATGGACCATATGCTGTGGAATGTAGTAGGGTGTACTTCTTTCCAGACTCCACTCTAGCTGTATTACTGTAGCGCTTGGCCTTTTTAGTGGTGAAGATTCATCTCAACACTCTAGGTCTTAGATATATGCTGCTGTACATTGCCAAAGTGTAATTAGTGGACCAAGAGAAGAGCCATTTCTTCTTGGAACAAGGAGAGACACTAGAGTGGATGAAGAGGAAAGCAGCAGACTTACAAATAAATCTGGAAGATACTGAGAATGCCAAGATTCATAAAGAAAGGAGTAGTAAAAAAACTAGTGAAACTGTCGCCGACTGGCTAGACATGAAATGAGCACCGAACAATGTAAAGTAGTGATGGAGATATCACAATAGAAATAACAACAACAACCAGTGCAGGCCAGTGGCTCCTCATTGGCGGAAGCCGGTGGTGATGTATGCTCATATCAACATACACTGGATCAAGCTGCAGGGGTGTGAAAGGTCACACCAACGACAGCTGAGGACTTATTGCGAACTGGTAGTTTATGAAGTGATCAAGATGGGGCAAGAATGTTTGTGCCACTGTTTCTGGAACGTTCCACTTATGTCTACAGATTATACTACAGCAACAAGGGGTGGTAGTGAATAGGTTGTTGTTGGGTGAAAGAATGTCATGCCAGGAATTAGGCCAGTTGGTTGTGTGAATGATTCCCGAGAAGGGTATTGGGGTGGTCTGCAGTGGACTAGTGGAGCTACAGGAATAATAGGCAATGAGCTGTAGGGCCAGCCCCTCTACCATTGTATCCAGGGACACAAAATAGGTCACTGAGCATCTGAGAAAGGTTTAAGTTAGTTGTGTGGACAATGCCAGTTGTCAGTATGCTCAGAATGGTTATGTTGTTTTTTTAGTTTAATTTTTGAATGAGAGAAATGTATATATGATAACTTATATAGACGTTTCCCAGAGGTGTTGTGTATGACAGAGTACAAAAAATTCTAACATATATATAAATTCTTAATACATGTTAATGCTCTATTAATGAATAACTTTGTATATGATGGTGGCAAATCAAGTAGGCCCATTTCGAGTCACACATTATTTTATATGTTAATACTTTTTCTATGTTAAATCAAATACAACAATGCATGAAATAGTTATTAATGTTAATTACAGCGCTCACAATCCCTCCTCTGATGACTAAATATGTCATCACACTTACATTTCAAATCAATTTATTTTTTTGTTATACATTTTTTTCAAAATTCTGCTTCTTGCACATTTTTATTATTTCTTTTTCCCTAGACAATTTTTCCATTCTGATTTCCTCCCTCCTCTGATTCTTTTTCAATCTTTTCATTTTAATCACATTGTACAATTTATGTATTCCCCATACTCCAATTAAACAAATTATAATAATCAAAATCCCTTGTATTATCTACATTAAGATTCCTTTTACCAGGTTGACAAGCCAGTTTCCCACAGAAGCAATTCCTTTGCCAACATTTTCCCATACAGTAGGTTCAGTTAGTTCTTTCAAATTCGTTTTATCTTTGATTAGATTGTTAATAAGGACTCTAATTGCTTTGCTGTTATCTGGTATATATGAACAGCAATGTTGTGGACAGAGCAATTTACAAACTCCGCCCTCCTTTGCTAAAAGGATGTCTAATGCAAGGCGGTTCTGAAGAGTCATAGCTCTTACCGCAGCCATCTCTGTATCCATTAGGATAATGGCTCCTGAATAATCTGTCAGCATGATTTCCATGATAGTAGACAACTTCCAGATTTTAATAGAATTCAGAACAACTACCCCCAAGGGAATTATTTCTCTAAATATGTCTCCAACAATGCTAGAAACTGATTCTCACTTTCATCTTTTATTATGTAATTCAGTCATTTTAGGTAATTTGCTCAAGTCTTCAAGTTGGTACATTTTTGGGCAGACTATCCCTAAGTAACATGTGCCATACCATCCTCCAGGAAGACAGTAAAACACATTTGTCCCACATATGTGATAAACTCCAGGCACTGCCGGATCCTGACCATTCGACATAAATGTACATTTACTCTGAAACAAAAACACATGCCTACATTCACTCGTTCCTACAAATATTCTATCTACAGAAGATTTAGGCCTGTATATACAAAGCTTTACTACATGTAGAGTATCTAAAGCTATTTTCCCCTGCTTAATAGAGTCAGCAAATGCATAGTCATTTCCAGGTTTCCGTGGAACTAATCTCTTATCTTTTTTTGCCTTTATTGCCCTTCTTCTTTCGTCTGTGATCTAAAAAGCTCTTTTCAGCGGGTGTGAGTAAGAATGTCAGGGTATTCTTATGCGCAAATGCAGTTCCAAATGTTAATGTAGGTTAAAAAAATCCTCTCACTAATACTAAGTCATTGTTATTAGCTATTCTACTTAAGTACCTAATTATAGGGACAAAAGAAAACACAACATCGTGGTTAGACTAGAAATATTGAATATATTCTTGGTTATAAAATCTTGTTTGTAAAAGACTACAACTTATGCCATAAGTTAGAGGCAGACTATGATAGGTTACTCCTTCCTTGACAGAGGCCGGAATGTGTGTACAAACATAACACTCTTTCGCATCCATTGTGTCAACATACCTACGCAATAAGCGATAGATAACACATAGGGAGAACTTTGTTCTAATGTTTTCTATGTGCAGATGTTTCTCATCTAATGTAAACCTATCTATTTCTGAGAGTGTAGTAGCTGTCTCCATAGCTGTGGTATGATTGGCCTCATTCTTGTCAAGAACAGTTACACTTAAAATCAATATAAGGCACACTATCACACTAACAATCGCCCAACCAATACCCATGTATTTACAGCATCTATTTCTATTGCTCTGCTGGCTCTTATTACCCATGTTCTGTAAAGAATCAGAAAGTAGAAACAATTAAAAAATGTATAGCTATGCAGCAAAATCAAAACAAATCTTCAATCTTCTTCAGCAATTATTTACAGCTTTCAGTCTTACTTTCAGGATCCTTTTGTCAAAATCAGTATGGTGGTCAAAAATCAGTTTAGCAGCTTATCAAAAATCAGGTGACATCTTCTCAAATCAGGTTTTCAAAGTCTTTTCTGGTTAATTACAACAGTCATTTTTCTTTGCAGTTTCTCAGTTGACAGTTTTCAACAGTTCAGTTCTTCGACTTTCTTCAAGTGCCAAAGTATTGACCTGGAATGTCTGGATCAAAACAAAAATTCCAAAATACTTCTTGCCATTGGCTTGCAATTACAGATGCCCAATCAGGACCTGAGTATCTTTGATTTGCAATTCTTTTCTTTTTCAGTTTTCGATCTCCACTTAATTCACCATCACTCAGATCTTCTTTTCTTGTGGTGTCAACGTCTTTCTGAATTGGTGTTACTTAGATTATCTTCTTTGTCTTTGGCTGTGATTCTGGCCACTTGTCACCTTTCAGTGGTTTTCTTGTCAGTGCTCTTTTCAGTACTGGACACAAGTTATCCTCTTTTGACGTTCCCGCAATAGGTTCTGAAGGAATCAAATCCTTTTGGCTTTGATCTGCCTCAACTCCTTTCCCGCTGGGGTCAGTTGTTTGTTCTGTCTGTCTTTCAAGATTGCTTTTGGAAAACCCCTCCTCTGGTCCGGTTCTCTTATTGTTCCACTTGAGGTCGGTAAATTTTTATTCTCCTGTGCTCCTTTCACTTCGTCTCTCACAGGAGTGGGTAAGTTAGTTGTGGGGTGCTCCGGAACCATTTCCAGTTCGCCTCCTCTTTTCTCTTGCCTTGGAGTGCATTTGGATGTTGTTAGTAATCTTAACAACTCTTCCTCTTGGGTACTTTCCGAGTGTAGATGTTGTGGACCCAGCTCGGAAGTCCAGCACACTTCACAGCTGTGATAGCAATTAATACCACCTGGTAGGGAACTTTCCACCGAGGCTCCAAGCACGACTTTCACACATGCTTTCGGATCACAACCCAGTCACCTGCTCTCAGGTTGAGTCCTTGGTCTTGAGACGGTTGCAGTATGGTAGCATCCACCGATGAGAGAAAGAGCAAACCACATCAGCCAGGCCTTTGCAGTAGTCCAATACCATATCATCAGTAATGTTCATAAGAGCATTTGCAGGGACAGCTGGCAATCTTCCCATGAAAATTTTGTTGGGCGACAGTCCTATTTTTTTGTCAGACGTGCTTCTCATTGACATCAGAACAAGCGGTAAGCAATTAGGCCATTTCAGATTTGTGGATGCACACATTTTTGCCATTCTCGATTTCAAGCTACTATTCATCTGTTCAACAAGTCCTGAGGCTTCAGGGCGGTAACTACAGTGCAGTGTCTGCTCAATTTTTAAGGCTGAACATAGCAGTTTGATCACCTCATTGTTGAAGTGGCTTCCCCTATCTGGTTCCAAAGAGACGGGTAACCAAAACGTGGGATCAGTTCTCTAAGCAGTAACTTTGCTACTGTGAGACTCTCATTTCTTCTCGTAGGATAAGCTTCAATCCTATGACTAAAGATGCACACAATAACTAACACATATCTCAATCCGCCACACACAGGCATCACAATGAAATTAATTTGCATTGTGTTGAATGTCCCTCCAGCTTTTCTAATATGGCCCATATTATCCACTGTTCCTTTCCCCACGTTCATTTGCTGGCAAGTCACACACCTGTGGAATATTGCTTTGGCAACCTGTCTAAATTTTGGATTAAACCAGTACTGTTTAAAGGTTCTGACCATAGAATCCCTCCCCACATGTGCTTGACCATGATAGTATCTAGCCATTTGAGTCAACAAGCTATTGGGCAAAACCACTTTTCCCTTTCCTAAAATCCGTACGTCGTCATCCCTGGATGCACTTCAATTTTAACCACTTCTTCCGCTCCTCTTTTGGCACACTATCCTGTAGGGTCTTTAACTCTTCCGATGTATCTATAATGTGCATAGAGTAATTTGCACAGGTTTAATCATTTTCAGGTAACAGTTCCCACTTTTCCTTGAATGATAAGCCATTCAAGGCGCAAAACCTTGCGACTTGATTTGCAAATCCATTTCTCATTGACACGAAATCCTGTGATCTCTAATGTGCACTGCATTTCACCACAGCAGTCTTTTCAGGCAACTGAATCTCTTGTAACAGTTCATGTATTCTCTCACCGTTTCTTACTGGTCAGCCAGAAGAGGTCAGAAAACCTCTCTGTGACCACAATTGACCAAAATCATGCACTATGCCGAATCCATATTGGCTGTCTGTGTAAATGGTAACTCTTTGTTGGGTTGAAATATGGCACGCCCTAGTAAGACCCACCAATTCTGCCACTTGCACAGAAAACACTCCTTGATGCCTGAGATGGTACATACTGCGTATCCTGCTCTCAATGCACCCATATTATCTCTCAGGCAGGAACCATCAACAAAGATAATTTGGTTGTTCCCCTCTAGACAAGAATCTTTAATATCGGGTCTTGGTTTTGTGCACAATTCGGTTATTTCCAGAGAGTCATTTTCGGTATCATTCATTTGAACAATGTCAATATTTTCATTTGGAAGCAAAGTTTCTGGGTTAAGCACTGTACATCTTTTAATTGTCACGTTAGGAGATCCTAGGATAGTGGTCCCACACCTGGTCAGGCTTGCACTGGTCAGGTACTGAGTTTTAGATCTTGTGAGCAAGACTTCAAAAGAACGTGGGACCATTATAGTGAGAGGATGTCCCATGACAATGCTCTCACACTGGGCGAGGCTCTGTTCAACTGCTGCAACGGACCGCAAACAGCTTGGTAAGGCTGCTGCAACTGGATCCAAAGTGGGTGAAAAATATGCCACTGGGCGATTCACACCGCCATGTGTTTGAGTCAAAACTGACAAAGAACAAGCATCACGTTCATGACAAAACATCAGAAAAGGTTTTGTGTAACCAGGCATACCCAAACCTGGGGCTTGGCACAAGCTCTCTTTCAAATCTGTAAACGCTTTCACCCAGGCTTGATCTAGCACTAGAGGATCTGAAACTTCCTAGTGAGTCAGCTTTTGGAAGGGTTTTGAAATGACTGGAAAATTCGGGATCCATTGGCGGCAGTAGCTCACTATTCCCAAAAACATACTAACATTCTTCTGGGTAGTTGGGGCTGGCATCTGTAATATGGTTGCGACTCTCTCTCTGGAGATTTTCCTGATTCCCTTCTCAATCAAGTGACCCAAATATTTTACTTCTTTCTGACAGTACTGTAATTTGGTTGGAGACACCTTATGACCATTGTCTCCCAAGTTATTCTGTAACGCTATTGTGTCATATTTGCACCCTTCTTTCGTTTTGGATGCGATCAGTAGATCATCAATGTACTGCACCAATGTCGACTGGGAAGGCATTGTCAATGACTCTAAATTCTTTTTCAAGATCTGGTTAAAAATGGATGGTGACTCTGAGAACCCTTTTGGGATCTTACTCAACAATAGACTCTATTTAAGAATTTGAAACAGAATTGAAAACTGATATCCTCATGAAGAGGCACAGAAAAGAACACTTGTGACAGGTCCACTACAGTGAACCATTCAGCATCACATGGGATTTGAAACATAATCACAGTTGGCCACACCCTTGACCCACTCTTCACTTCAAGCAACCACATCTCTTTCAGCCACACCTCCGAACTCCACTGGACCGACCATCACTGCGTCCATTTCTCCTTCAAGAAAAACACCGAACACCACCGCACTCCTCTACCGCCGCACCGCCGCTGGGGAAAAGTCACCGAAGATCAACTTACCAACACCCTTGCCAAAAACCCAGCACCCGACCCCACCGACCCGGACTCCGCCGCCATCAACCTCCAACAATGGATCCTCGACTGCGCCAACATCCTAGCCCCGCTCAAGAAACCCACCGCCAACCAAGAAAAGAAAAAAACAGCCTGGTTCACAGACGAACTAACCACCTCCAAACGCACCTGCCAGAAACTCAAGAAAAAATGGATCCTCTAGCTCACACCCAAGAACCTCGCTACCCTCAAGGAAGCCAACCGTGAACACCACCAACGGATCCGACTCGCGAAGCGCTCCCACTTCACAGAACGCCTCAACAACAACGCTCGCGACTGCAAGGAACTCTTCGGCATCGTGAAGGAACTCGCCAACCCCAACGCCATTGTCAACGACATCCCTCCATCCCAGAAACTCTGCGACGATCTCTCCACCTTCTTCTACCAGAAAATTGCAGCCATCCACAACAGCTTCAACACCTCACCTCCGCCAGACCCCACCCCCAACAACTCCTCCCACGCCGACCACATCACCACCTGGACCCAAGTAGACGATGCCGAAACCCTAAAGACCATGAACTCCATCCACTCAGGATCTCTCTCTGACCCCTGCCCACATCACGTGTTCAACAAGGCCGACGTCACCATCGCCCCGCACTCCGAAAGATCATCAACCTCTCCTTCAACACCGCTACCTTCCCGGACAGCTGGAAGCACGCAGAAATCCAACCCCTCCTCAAGAAACCTAAGGCTGACCTCAACGATCTCAAAAACTGCCGACCGATCTCCCTCCTCCCTTTCCCAGCGAAAGTCATCGAGAAGATCGTCAACGCACAGCTCGCCCACTACCTAGAAGACAACTCCATCCTTGACCCCTCCCAATCTGGCTTCAGACGAAACCACAGCACAGAGACTGCACTCCTCGCCGCCACAGATGACATCAGACTACAAATGGACAACGGCGAAACCTCAGCCCTGATCCTCCTAGACCTATCAGCCGCCTTCGATACAGTCTGCCACCGCACCCTACTAGCCCGCTTAAACGAAGCCGGCATCCAAGAAAAGGCCCTCAAATGGATCTCCTCCTTTTTCTCCGGCAGAACCCAGAGGGTCCGACTCTCACCTTTCCGCTCCAATGCCACCAACCTCATCTGCGGCGTACCCCAAGGCTCCTCACTAAGCCCAATGCTGTTCAACGTCTACATGGCCCCCCTCGCACAACTGGCCCGCCAGCACAACCTCAGCATCCTCACCTACGCCGACGACACCCAACTCGTCCTCTCCCTGACCAAAGATCCTCTCACCGCCAAAGCCAACCTCCACGAGGGACTGAAATCCATCGCCGAGTGGATGAACAACAGCCGCCTGAAACTCAACTCCGACAAGACGGAAGTCCTCATCCTCGGGCCCCCCACCCACCCCAGCCAGCCACGCACAAAATCTCGGCTTCATCCTCGACTCCACCCTCACCATGTCCAAACAGGTCAACGCAGTCTCATCCTCCTGTTTTAACACCCTCCGAATGCTCCGCAGGATCTTCAAGTGGATTCCAACAGGAACCAGAAAGACAGTGACCCAAGCCCTCGTCAGTAGCAGACTCGACTACGGCAACGCTCTCTACACAGGCATCCCAGCAAAAGACATCAAACGACTCCAACGCATCCAGAACGCATCCGCCCGCCTGATCCTCGACATACCCCGCTGATGTCACATCTCCCCTCACCTGAAGGACCTCCACTGGCTCCCCGTGGACAAGAGGATCACCTTTAAACTCCTCACCCACGCACACAAGGCTCTACACGACACCGGACCCGCCTACCTGAACACGAAACTCAACTTCTACGTTCCCTCACGTCAACTACGCTCTGCCAACCTTGCCCTCGCCATCGTCCCCCGAATCCAGCGCAAGACCTCTGGCGGCAGATCCTTCTCCTACCTCGCCGCCAAAAGCTGGAACTCACTCCCGACCTCACTGCGCCAGACCCAGGACCTCCTCACCCTCAGGAGACTCCTCAAGACATGGCTCTTCGAACGATAGCAGCACCCCCCCCCCTCTAGCGCCTTGAAACCCTAACGGGTACATAGCGCGCTTTATAAATTATTGATTGATTGGCACCACTGGGCAGCACTTAACCTCAATGTCATTTATTTTCCTCAAATCCTGAACAATCCAAACTTTCACACATGGCTTACGCAGTCCCATTACTGGTGAATTACACGTGCTGCTCAGCACTTCTTTCAAAACTCCCTTGTCTAGGAATTCAGCAGTTATCGGTGCCACACTTTCGATTGCCCCCTTTGTCATATGGTATTGCGGAATTTGGGGAAAACTGCATTAGGCTTAACTGCAACTCTAACTGGCTCAACCCCTTTTACAAAACCAATGTATTTTCCTGAAAAATCCCATACCTTCGACACAACAGATTTCTGTAAATCGGAAGGAAGATCTCTTACAGTAAAAACTGGAAAGAAACGGATTAGAGGGTATTGCTCATTCACAGTGTCATTGTTTACATCAAGTATCGGGTCATCTTCTTTATCACTGTTTGTCTGAATCTCAATACTGTCATTTGAGCAAGTAATTGAGCATTTTGTTTTGCCTAATAAATCCCTTCCCAGTAGGGACACAGGACTTGAGACACAGACTACGAATTTGTGCAATCCTCTAAAATTGCCAGTTTGACTGGGACTGGTTGTGTGATTGGGTTCGTCAAATACTAGTTTGCAACTCCTACAATCTGAACTGTCTTCCCGGATAGGGGCAGGTCTGGAACGTCTGTAATTCTCACTGTAGAGCTTGTAGCTCCAGTGTCGACCAAAAATGAGACCTTGTGACCATTCACCTTTCTTTTAACATAGGGACCTTTCTCACCTTTCTCACCTACCTTTAGTGATGCTGCCAACATGCATTCTTCCTCATCTGAACACTCACTTAACCAATCATCGTTTATTCCATTCTCACTGTGTAGGGGGAAATGGTGTACAGTATTATTACTCTGGATAAGTCTTTGACCGGTGACCGTCTGAGAAAGCATCACCTGCTGCTGGTCCATGGGGGCTTGAAGTATTTTAATTTGTTGCCTAGGCACCATTTGAACCTGTGGTTGCATGTTGCATCTGTTGTATCTGGGGCATTTGTACCTGCAATGGCTGTATGGGTTGCATGGATTCACATTATTCTGAAAATTTGGATTTGGACTTATCATTTTCGGCACTCTCATGTTCTGGAAAGAATTGACATCACTCATTTGTTAAACAACACCTCCCTGATATACCATTGAGCACTCCTGTTTTCAGTGCCCAAGGCCCCTGCAAGCATGACATGGCAACATCCTTCTCATCCCTTGTGCTTCACCCTGTACCACCACTGTATTCAAATCAGGTCCACTATTCAGACTTCCCATTCCTCCACGGCCTCTACCTCTGCCTTGGTTTTGAAATGGCATAGTTCCCTGCTGCTGTGGCTGAAAATGTCCCTGAATCCCTGTCTGTGCAGCTGTGATTTGCATCACCATTGCCTTTTCTTTCAACTTTCTCTGTTTCAATTCAATCTCCTCAACACAGTATTTCACGTACTGCAACACCTCGTCAATCAGCTTTGCCTGCCAGAAAATCAAATGACTCTTAATCATCTGACTAATTTCAGGTCTCAATCCTTCAACAAATCTGAACACAAAATAAATTGTCTTTTGGCTCAATTGTCTCTGTACCACTGTAAGGCTTAAACACCTGCAACAATCTCTCATAGTATGCGTGAATTGATTCTTTTGCTTCCTGAGCTGTCCTGTCTATGCACTGCCATTCAATATTCTTGGGTGAAATTCTCATTTTCAAAAATTAAATTACTTTATAGATATATTTTATTATGTCAGGGGATGGTGCACCTGTTGCTGGATCTCTCTGCGGCTCTCTTGTTAGCCAATCTATGCTCCTTTTGCATTCAATCCATAAGTCTGCTAGAACTACTATCTCTAAAAGAGTGTTCAAATCCTGCCACAGGCACTTTGCAAGTTTTACAAACCTGGCTGTCTGTTGATACCATTCTACTGGCTTCTCCCTCAGCCTGAGACAATCACTTGTGAATGACAAAATGTCACTTCTACTCCAGGGGACATGTACGAATTCCCTCCTGGAATCTCCCTCATTGGTAAAAATTTTAACGGATCCTCAGCCTGCTCCATGTTTGCAGGGGGAATGTCAGAATCCCTCTTCTTTTTATCTCGTTTCTTCACTCATCTGCCTTCCCATTTGTCTAATGCTCTCCATGTCTGGATGCTTTGAAGCAATTCTCTAAGATGTGTTTTCATTCCTGCAGTTCTCATGTGTTCGAAATCTTTTGTGTCGAATTGTAACCTGTAACGTCTCTTCAATTATTTAGTTTTCTCAATGTCTATGTCGTATTTTTCTGCTAAGTCTGCTAACCTTTATGTACCTCACCTTCTTCCTAAGTAATTTTTGAGCACAAGTATCACAATTCTGCTTCTGTGTAAGATGCGAGTCGATTTACAATCTTAGTTCCCTCAATGAGTTCATCTGCTTCCATCACAAGCCTAGTATAGTTTAGATAATTCACTCCATTCGAGGCATCTTGAGGGCTATTCAACTTGTCTAACCATTCAGTTAATTGTTGAGCTGTCAAACCTTGCAGTGAGATGTTGTTGGGCTGAGTACTAGGTAACTGTTGCACAGTTAAGTTTGGAGGTTGGGGTGCCATTAATTTCAAGTTGGGACTGAATCGTGACCCTTCTTCCTTATTTGGAGGAGCTCTGTAAGGGCTCAAGCCTAACAATGACCCTGTTCCATCAAAGCTCTGTCCCACAGTAGAGACTATTCTGGCATTTTTATTGAGTCCTCCTCCCACTAGATTCTGACTCAGGATTCCCTGTCCATCTGTACCATTGTTTCCCTGTACAATTATATGACTGGACCAATGGTGACTGGTATAGACACAGCGTCTGGACTTGATCTAACATTTGCATTCTGAGACTGCATCACTTCCGTGTTCTGGCTCATCAATACAGGCATTTCTGGTTGTGTTCCTGTTATAGGAGTATCTTTTGGAATCGTTTGAGGCCTGCATTTGAGATGGTAAACCTGTTCTGTTGGCACTGTGAAATTGATTGCAGCATCTACAATATGCACATCTGGGTAAATCCTATGAATACTTGGCTGTGGCATGTGATTTTGTACCGCAGATGTACTAGGCAGGTTAAGACTGCTCTGCAATGGTATCTGCGCTAAGTGAGGACTAGTCTGTACCGAGCTCTGTGTCATGCTAGGATTAACCAGTACGGAACTCTTAGTCATATTACGGTTACTCTGTATTGGACCATGTGGCATGTTAACCGGTATCGGTGCAGAAGGGTTCACACTAGTGCTCGCACCGCTCTCTTGTGCTACATATGGTGGTGGATGATTTCTCAATACCTGTAAAATGAATTTGTCATCAGCTGATTCTTCATCAGGTATCAAAGACTTCTTTGTCTCTTTTGATTTCTGCTCTCTATCCTCAGAAGGGTTTCTGTTTGTTTTTCTAATAGCTTTCCTTGCTTCTTTCTCACTGTCCTGCAAGATTGAAGAAAACATTGTAATTCCCTGTAAGGTGTCTAACCTCCAGTATTTCTGATCATTGTGCTATCTAGTCTCCGCTTGTGTCTTCTCTGACCGTTTCATATTTCTTTCAAATTTCAACTGCTGTTGTTTTCTGGCTACTAGCTCCCAGATCGTTAATGCTTCAAACTGAGCTGGTCTCGGCGGAGGTTTTAAATCATACAGCACTTGTCTTAAATTCTCTAAAATTCTCACATTAAGGTTCCATTTACAGGAAACACTAAGCTCTCTTCCTTCTCTGTGATTTTGCACCAATGTTTTAACCAAAGACATGCTCCGGTACCTCTCTCCTCAATTATGATATATGCTGGAGTACCTTCTAATAGACAAATTTCCCCTACTCTAGCTTGAATATACTCATCTCCCCTAGGTGCACTCTTTAATGCTTTGAAAAAGTTCATTTTTGCAAATTTGTGTTAAAATTTGATAATCAGGAAGTTACTTTTAATTCTGAAATCCCTTTCATCTACCTTCTCAACCAATTGCACCTCACGGTTGTCCACCAATCCGTGTACGACCCTTCTCACTAACTGACCTATCCCAGCGTGGCTCCAATAACGTCACACTCACACGTACAGCGGCTGACAAAGTCTTGCGGCTTGTCCTCCTACACTCAGAACCACTCATGACTAATGCAAAATTATTGCGAGCACCTCAACAAAACCACAAACCAACTTGCCCGTTTTCTACAGGTAAGGTAACACAATTGCTTCAGGAACCTTACGGATTTTTCCTTGATGGCTTTCGCTCTAGCAGCAATTCTTTCTTTCTCAGTTCCCCAGATTCGCAAGCAAAATTCAACCCTCATATTTTACTCTCAAATGATCAATGGGTCTGTCCTGGTGCACACAGGACTCGCCAAATCTCAGTCAAAAAGGCCTTTGACTCAACTCAGCACACAACCTCGACTTGCCAACCACGCCTGATTGGCTTACTAAACAGGCAAATTACAACGGAAACCAAGTGTCTCAATACACTTTTCAATATACTCCGGAGTCTTTAGCCCATATAACAACAACCACGTGGGCAATTTTTTAGCACAAAGCGCCACACACATGTGAAGTTCGCCGACATCCCTACTCTCACACTTCAGAGTATGCACACTCCTTCTACAACATAATGCGGAGTATGCAAACTCCCTAAACCCTCGCAAACAACTCAATTCACCTGCGCTTTGCAAAAGCTGTGCAAGCGCATTATCTACTACATTCACCCTGTCAACAGAATGCTGAGAACATCTTCAAACAAACATAGGCAAACTCCAAGGACCTGGGAAAGTCACTATGGGTGTTTAGGGGCACATTTTCTCTCCATTTTACATCAATGAATCCAAAAACCTTAACCAAATCAACCTACATCTCCCTATCTTAACTACAGGACTCTCTAGTGATTTCTCTAAGGGACAAATCTCAAACTGTATGCAATGATGTCCTCTTAAAGAGACAAACCATCATACTCTGCTGCCATTTCTTGTGAGTGCGTCTTACCTTATCTGTTTAGTTATGTTAATTTGTAAGGGGACGAGTCTTAGGCCGTGGACCTTTTGACTCATTTAAGATAATCACACCATTAACTCTGTACATCACAGGAATATCACCAACTAAACAATTCAATTCTTAGAGTCAGTAACTGTAGGCACCATGACCCATTTGGTCATGAATAACAACACCTTTTTGTATCATTAAGAATATTTATTTCCCTATATTAACAATGCTAACATCATGTAAAGTAGACTCAAAACCACATGATAAAGATACAGAAACAACACTGGTTGACTGAAACATCTGAATAATCTCAACTTTATCAAAGCATTATTGACAAGACTCTCAATAGCGACTGTACAAACTAATAGCAAGAATAATTGTGCAATGGAAATAACATACATTTGATCAGCAATTGAATGTCGTTAGTTTGTTGTCAAAAAAAGATGGATAGAGAAAATCTCCTTGCTAAGTCCAGATTAGCATTAGCATTTTGGGCTGCAACAGTTTAGCAACACAAATTTGGAAAACATCTAGCTATGGCTCTATCAAAAGGCAGCAGTTGGTAACTAAAAAACAAAAGACAAATCAGCAATACATATTTCAGCATATACCTGTCCTTAAGGATCGGCAAGCGGCGCCGTCTTCATCAGGGGCACATCAGCATCAGGACAGAGAGGATAGGGAAGGGGGGGCAGTTCAGGATCAGGGCTCTACGTTGTCCAAACCATCTAGTTACTTTCTAAGGCAAGCATCAAAACTGCTACAGGCTCTAAGCATCGAGCGCTAAAAAAAGCACCAATATTATCGCATGGAGCATAAGAAATAACTCAAAATAGGAAAGTATTGGAATATCAGGAGTGTCAAAGGAACGAATCTTGGAAATAATGTCTGAGAACTCCAAGAACAGTGTAGTTAAGTTAAAGTTGACCCAAGTTATCATTGGTCAGAAACATCTTGCGAGAAACGGTTGTCCAATAATAATTTTATTCCAAATCAGAGATATACTAGACCGTCTTTCACATGTCGATGATTAGTTCTTCTCCGTTTGCATACATCAGTCGATACAATAGGAATCAATTTTTAGATTTTCCGTCTTCTATCAGTAGGCCCATTGTTAGTTCATAGGAGCATTGCTTTCCCATACACTTCGTGTCAACAGTTACAATGATGTACAAACATTCAGGTTTATGCACATTTCCTAGGGAGAAATACGTTTTGCTAATACAGGTTTTGGACAAATTTAAGACTTAAACAAGTGATTTGTTATACAGCGGACATGAGATCATTTTACTGTTGTTGCATGTTGCAATATTTAGCAGATGTTCAGTTTTAGCTTGGGTATTGCTAACTTGAGGCCTTTTAGTTAGCATAAATAAAATTCATAACGTATAGCTGTAAGTATGACAGAGTACTGCAACTTCTAATATATACATAACCTTTTAATAAATGCCAATGCTCTATTAATAAATAACTTCCTTTATATTAGTGGCCAATCAAGTAGGCACATTTCGAGTCACACGTTATTTTCTATGTTAATACATTTTCTATGTTAAATCAAATACAGGAATACATTAAATAATTATTAATGTTAATTTCAGTGCTCAGATGTCACTCCACAGAAGTATTTGGAACTCCACGCCCTCCGCAGAGTGGGGGAAACTCCGTGAACTCTGCTGGCAGAGTGGAATTCTTTACCCACCCCTAGTATCTACTTGTTCCCAGTGATCTGTTACCAGCACACAGCTTTGCGCACACCACATGGAGAATTTCTCCTGCTCATAAACTTGCAAAAGAAATATCCTGTAAGTATGATCAATCTCTCATTCAAAGTTTTGCAGTTTCATACAGATATGACGTTGAACATGATAGTATTAAAATGGGCTACTTGTACCAATATTCAGTCATTATATGACTGCCAAAGAGACATATATATTTATATGTTAAAAAAGAATAAAAATATTTGAAAAAAAGAAGTTCCTACTATTCAAGAGAGGAGGAGACGTTTTCCTCTAAAGGTTCCTTACAGGGGCGAAGACACAAGTCCCTGAGGGCTCAATAAAAGCCCGTTCTCAATGTGCACCATTGCCTAAGCTTGTTCAGACGTTCCACCATCAGTCCGTCAAGCAGTGTTGGGATTGCCTCTGAATTCATCCCCACTTGACTACCTCATAAATGCTGTTGTGTTTCTGTTAGTAAAATTGTGCTCTCTATAATACTGTCTGCTGCAAATCTGTATTACTCGAGACCATGGTGGTGACAAGCCTCTTGCTTATCTACAGGCCATTTCACACATCTTAGTAGCAAATTAACCAGTCGTTTTTCTTTTTTGAGGGGCTCAAGGATGTAAGTGACTCGTCAAGGATGAATAACTGTGAGCATTAAAATTACTCTGTATTAATAAATCCGCCATTAATTATACACACACAATGCATTACACCAAATTAGTCTCCACATTCGCTGTACATTACATTAGAAGCTAGCAAGTATGATTCATTGTTACAAAATATGATACAGTAGTTATTCCCAATTACTGAAGTTCTATTTATGGCACCTGATAAATTCTGAACCCCCGGGGAGTCTGACATTATATGATATGATGAATACCAAACACCCTTCCTAGGCACTCATGGTTAGGCCCTAAATGGAGGAAATTATTCTTCTGGACAACACTGTGGAGAGACTGTGAAGATAAGAGCCCACCTCACAGAGATCTAAAGAAAGACTTCCGTTACTTGTGAGAGAGCATAACTTGGCTGTGCTATTATGCGTTACAGAAGGAAAAATAAAATTCACTTGACAACATATATAATGTGTGTTCAAATGTATTCATGTAAACTAAGAAATGGAAGGCATGAAGTGAAATGCATTTATGAGTAAAGACATTACATGATCATATGCAAATCACATGTATGCAATATTATTCCATGTATGAATATTATGCTTTCTAGTTAATCAACATTTTCACAGTTATTTCTTATTTATTTTACTCATATAAAATGCATAACCATGTATTTGAATGTGCATTAAGGGTTATGCTAAATTAAGCTGGAGGTGAGGCCTGAGAATGTTCTCGTGTTTAACCTTCAACATGAAAGTTTGCTATTGCTGTGCATTTCTTTGCTTGAAGGTGCATCAATGGAAGTCTTTTTTAAATAAATGCTTATTGTTAGTTATGGGTAAGGAGGGTATGAGGAGACAGGTTGCCAAGGGCTGTGCAGGAGAATTCCCCTTCAGATTCCTGAAGACGAGAAAGATCAAAGGTCGCCCTGATGGCTGAACCAGGAGATGAAAGCCTAATTAAAAGATACCATTCATGAACGTGCACAGACTATGGAAAGTTGCTGATGGTGATATCAACTATCTGAAGTTTCAGGGGATAAGAGTGTTTTAGCTAGTTAAAGAGTCAGGCCCTTCTTGCCCGTTGTACCTTTAGAAATTTAGAGAGGTACAGACCTCTGTTTCCTTTTCTTGGCTGATGTGGCTTTATCCTACACAGATCTCTCTTGGTGAAACTACTACTGAGGTTTCTGCAGTGATGACACTTTACTTCATTTTTAATATTTCAAATTAGATCATTTTAGAGTGTCCTGTAGCTTACTAAATTAGTTAGCTTATATAGGTTCAATGGCTAGGCAGGAGAATCAAAGCTTGAACTGTATTGTGGCTACTGAAGACTTGGCTTGTTTGATTCTGGTGCATTTTAATTTTGTTTGATGCTTTAATTCATCTTTGATAATTCTGTACTTCTATGACATGTTTTTAAACTCATTTATATAAGTTTGGCTTTGAATTAGCAATAAATATTTTGAACTTTATTCTGCTTCCGAGATTTAATGTGTGAACAAATGGGTTACACTTGGATTTTAAGTTCAAGATTTAACTTGTTTCTTTTCACCCCTCGGACCTAAGAAAAAGATTCATCAGGCCCAAGAAATTAGTAATTATGCCAGATGCTGGATCGCTTGTTTATATATATTTAAGATTTGTATAACACATAAATATGTATGATTGTGAGGAGACCATATTCCTTGGTAAAAACCCAGATTTTCAATAATCCACGGATAGTAAAATGATATTGAAGGAATCCCGAAACTACAATTACCATTCGTACCAGTAACCTTGCTGCGCTGTGTCTTTGGGAAAGGGCAGGATTGCTCTGTATTTAAAGGAATAGAGAGCATTCCTGTGTTTATTCCTGCGCTGGTGCCGTTTTGACTGCCTAGCACCAACACAGACACCATTGCACAATGGTGGAAGGGTGCCTGCATTAAACAAATGGTTGTTTTTCTGTAGGAAGGAGCACAAAAACAAAAACAGTCCCCTGAGACATATTGCTCTTTCTATGTGCGCTGAAGAATGCAGTATACATTGAAAGGGGAAGTAACAAAAGAGAAATAAAGGTATTTCTCCTTGCTATGCCTCACCTGAGAAGGTGTAGCATTTTGATGCATTCCCAGACCTTCCACTTTTTGTAAATTTGGGAATGCATCAAAATCCATGGAAGTTTCGTGGGAACACCCATGAAACGCCCTCTCAGGGCAGAGTAATACAATGCAGCAATTTGAACTCCAGCTTTATGAAGCCACTCAGGGCCACGCAAGGCGGTCTTGCATGTCTTTAGTAATTGAATTTTGGGCTTGCGTCACGCATGCAGCATGTTTCATGGTGGAATAGTGATGCAGCCCCTGTATTAAACATCTCCCTTAGTGTCTACTAAGAAATGAGGAATTACAGGGATAATTGATAATTACGGGTCTGGGCTTCCTCGTAATTCTGCACCCCCCTCTCTTTCACCCAAATATTTCAACTCTTTTCAGCAGCCCAACTACTGGGTGAAAGAAACAAGACTGTGGCGTTTCTGCAGTTCTGATAATTGAGATGGGACTTACTGTTGTTAACAGTGTCATCGGAATTAAGAAGCCACCCATCATGTGGGTCTAAGTAGGAAAAAAGTATCTGACCCAAACGGCTCCACAGATTATTGGCAACACCTGCAATCCTGCCAGTACACAGTGAAGAGCTTCTGCAGGCAGATAGAAGGAAAAGATTTGTAACAGAAATGTAGAGGCTGACTTAGTAGAGCTTTAGGGCAGATACAAAGGCCCTCATTACAACCTTGGGGGGCGGCAGAGGCCGCCTGCCAAGGTTCAACTGCCGAGCGGCCGCCAATGCGGCTGCACTCCAACCGGCCCCATTTTGACATCCCCGCTGAGCCGGCAGGGATGTTGGCCGTAACATGGGAGCCGGCTCCTAATGGAGCCGGCGGTGTTGCGGCCGTGTGACGGGTGCAGCTGCGGCCGTGTGACGGGTGCAGCTGCACCCGTCGCGCTTTTTGAAAAGCAGTGTGGGGCTGTGTCTGGGGTCCCCTGCACTGCCCATGCCAAGTGCATGGGCAGTGCAGGGGCCCCCAGGGGCCCGCAACTCCCCTTCCCACCAGCCTTTCCATGGTGGTCTCTACTGCCATGGACAGACTGGCGGGAAGGGGACTCGTAATCCCATGGGCAGCGTTGCCCTGGAGGATTAAAACCACCGGAACAACCATGGCGGTAAACCGCCGGTCCCAGCAGTGCGACCGCGGCGCTTCCGCCGCAGTCATAATGAGGCAGATTGTACCGCCAGCCTGTTGGGGGTACAATTGCCAAAACAACCCTGGCGGTCTTTGACTGCCAGGGTTGTAATGAGGCCCCAAGACTCTTAACAAATGGGAGCACTTCGCTACTAGCAGCCAATGCAGCCTGCTTAACTGCCCTGGCAGTTAGTGGGCTGCTGGATTTTGATCTGCTGATGACTGATGGCAGAAAGTCAAACATATTGAAGGTCCTATGTATCAGGAGTAGCACAAACAAGACTCCACAATAGCCTGCATCACTGCTAAAAGTGAGATTTCCTTCAGCATCTTCAGACACATGAAGATGGTTAAAAACACCTTGGTAATGAAAGGACATAGTAACACATTTTGATTACATAAGAACCAACCCTGGCTTACCGACTTTGTTGACCAGGAATTGCCGAGAATCTAAGTTATTAGACCAACGGTTTGAGGACCAGATTCAAGGCACACCCCAGACTATCAAGATTTCTATAATTTCAGAGTTGAATTTAATATTCAAATGCCAAACACTCTAATATTGGGGTAAATGCATATATATTTGCACATATTCAGGTTTACTGTTCTAACTCCAATCCAAAGATTGGGCAAACTGCATATATTTAGGGGTGCCAAAATTAATATTGTAACCCCAGACCCAGCAACAATGGTGAACAGGCATATACTAGGGAGGAGGATATATTTACTATTCTAATCCCAGTTCTACTAATATTGGGAAAGTGCATATATTTGGAGTGATATTGATTGCTTTTCTAATTGTTATCACACAAACATTGTAGAAAACTAGGCCTATATTTATGGGTTTTTGACGGAAGGCAGCGCAGCAAGACACCTTGCTGTGCTGCCCTGTGTCGAAGGAAAGAGGCAGTAATGCACCCTATCTATGCAATACTGCACATTCCTGTCCCTTCCCCATGCACCATGATGCAACCATGTCTGCACTGTATACAGGATCATTTTTGAGCATGAAAGGGACTTTCCTGCACAAAATAATCCTGGGAGGAAAGAGGACCAATGAGGAGAAATAAAGATATTTCTCCTTGTTGCTCACCTGGGGAGCCATAAGGTTTTGGCGTATTCCCGGGTTTGCAAGGTCTTGTAAATCTAGGAATGCATAAAAAGAAATGGGTGTTGAGTGGCAATACCCACCGCAACGTCCATGGAATGCTTCCCCAATGCAGAATAAGGCACTGCAGCGATATGCTCTGACTTGCCTTACTACATATCTATGAGGCTTTTCAAAGCCATGCAAAGTGGCTTTGTGTGGCCTCATAGATATGTTTTCAAGGTTTTCACCACTGTTGCATCTGTATATAGTATATAATTGTTAATCTTTTATTCAAGTTCCTGTATTCCAGTGTGTTATCATCTGGTATATTAGCCATTAAAGGTATACACTGCTGTAGGAATGCCTAGTGCATAAATATCAAAAGAACTCACTTACAGAGAGTTCATAATCATTTTATAATATGGGGATTCTGCAATCCCTGTATAAAAGCCAATCTGTAATTTTTTTATAATTAACAACCTGTGACCAGTCAGCGTTCTGATATCACAGTGCTGTTACCAAAGTCAAACGCAAAAACAAAAAGGTGGTGGATGGGATGCCTGAATTAACCTCATCCACCGGCAATCGCTCTAGGACGCATCACAATCCATCATTTTTCTTCCACCATGTCACCTCAGTTTTGACCAGCCTTATGCAAATCAGTCTTGACCCTCTTCCTCATGTGAATAATCCAGCTTGAACTGCCAGGGCAGGTCCTCCCTGAACTGGAACACAAGCAACCAACAACCGGCTTACTTTTTTAAAGTTTCAAACTTATTCAATTGAAAGGGCAGAATATATGTTAGCCAATCCATGTTTCAGATGGCACAACATTTGACTAGGTGAAAACTGCACACAGTGCCATGTTCTACACCAGGTTTACGTCTAGATGGTATTGTATTCTGAATTAAAAGAAACTTAAGCAAAAGTATTAAAATACATGGAATAAGATGTAATTAAGAAGCCAAGAAACAAGTAAGTCAAATAAACACATTAATTCAGGCCTTTGCCAAAACTCGGGATCAGAAAACAATCATCACTCGTGATCAGTCCAACACCATTCCAAGTAAGTTGTCATCTTGCCGTTCTTTAATGTCTTTGCTCATATAATCTTGGACCAAAGAAAGTGCTAGTGCATAGAACACTTGAGGGGATGAATCAGCACCTTTGAAAAGCAAGAGATTCCTGCCTCTCCACAGAGCATCTTTCAAGCAATTCACAACAATCCAAAATCTCTGACATGGCGAGCTGGATCTGATTAAACCAATTACCACAACCTCTTTAGCTAAAACTACAATTGCATTTAAAAAAGACAGCCACACCTCTGCTATAGTCTACACCCTCTGTGCTGTAGTGCATTACAAAAAAGGTGGCCATAGAATTCCCTTGACAAACATCCCTTTCTGACACAAAATGGTGTTCTAGAACATCGTCTCCTATTCAAAAAGAGCTGGAGAGGCAGGCAACCATGTACTGTGGACCATGCCAGGCCATGATCAATATTAAACAGGTACTGTACAGAAACATTTCCCCAACTTGCCTTTGAAGTCTCATCAGAAAATCCACTGACTGATATCCAGCCAGGTATAGCTAGGTTACAGTGGCACAGTGAGCCCAGGATTCACATCTGGGCATACCTCCCTGAACCAGAACACAAGCAACCCAGGACCAGTTTCGCCTTTGTTCCTTTTCAGGGAGGGCCTGGCTTTGCAGTTCGGTCTGGACTGATCCTACTGGAGCAGGGTCAAGAACAATTTGCATAAAGCTGGGTCCAAACTAAGGTGGCCTGGTGTGCAACATAACAATGGATTGCAATGTGGCCCTGAGTTATAACCAGTGGCTGAGATTATTCAATACAAGTAATGGAGCATAGTTAAAGCAAGTGCTTAAGGAACAAAACAAAACATTGATTTTCTTTATTGTGTGTTTTTTGTAGCTTACGATGACAAGCAGAAAGGAGATATTTATTATGGCAACATGTTTCTTTTTTGCACTCCTTAGGCAAATGTAGAAATGTTAGAATCTTTCTGCAGGTTTCTACACATTCTGAGCTAGATCAGCTTTTTTTTAAAAAAACTGGCTTGCATTAAACTTATTCTAATATATTTTTACAACAAATATCTATCTGCCTTTTTAATGAGTTTAATTTTGCAAAAGGGGGTCTATTGTTCTCATAAATATAATTATCCTTCCTATACCCTATCTTTCATATGAAAGAGCTAAGCACCAAGGATTTAAGTTGTTTGTGGGAAAGGTGATGGTGTCACAATATATTGTACATGATAAAGTACCCCCTACTATACATGATACAGTCCCTGAGTTCCATAACCTTATAAAGGAAATTGGACTTTGGCCTTGTTCCTCTATAGGGTCATGCAACTACTTGGTGAGTTGAACTATCTTTATAAAGTATGACAGGTGGTGCTTAATCCTATGTATAGCTGTGTGAGTGTCATTAGCCCTACCTCACCTCAAACATCACCCAGCCCTCTTCTAGCTTTCCTACATATTGCAACTGCAAAGTACACCACAATGGTGGTTTCTTTGTGATTCAGTTCTGGTAGCTTCAGAAATCGTAGGGGCAACTTCCACACTTGGACCATTGTTGTCATTACTAATGGCAGATCAGTAAGTCTCCCCTTGGTTATTGCACTGACGTGTTCACATTCCCCTGGGCGGCACTGTCAATGTTAAGGGAGTGTTCTTGCAGTGATGCAAATGCACATTCATTCACAATCAGGAGAACTGGTAATGCAATCTCTCTAATCGTACAATTCTAGGTCTGGCTCTCCCATGGTGTTCTGCCTTCCACAGAACTGACTCAGACACCCACCAACACTTTTGAAGAAGTCTTCCTATTTTGAATACAAGTTGTTCTGTAAAGCGTAGAGTAGCCTTTGGAAGACTTTTTAATATGGAGCTACTTCAGTGAAAAGACAGGATACTTTTCCAGTTCACTACATCTGTCCTGAATTTATCTAGGATTTTGTTGTGGTTTTCTTCCAGTCCCTAGACAGCATAATATACCTCCTAAGTATTGGAATCATTCTGGATCCATTCACATGGTCATTCCTTATCTTGCTGTGGTGTCCACAGAATCAAGGCGGTAAAGAACAGACGTGTTCCTGTTTATCTGAAATATGGAGTACCTGCTAATGGTCCAGATTATTTCCAGTAATCTGGCTACAGAGCTAGCTGGGTTTGGCACATAGCACAGAATATTATCTACAAGGGGCAATAAATATGTGTGTCCCACATTGCTCTCCACTTGAGGCCCTTATCAGTGTATCATATCTAGCCCTGCATGCCATTGGCTTTATGGGGAGCACAGAAGCCGCAGAGATATGAGCACCCTTGGTGTGTCCCATGGCACAGTGGGAAAATATCTGACACTACTCTGTTGATCCGAACTCTTACCACTTTCTACTTGTGTACTAGTGCAACGGAGGACTGAAATCCCTCAACCACTCTCAATCTCCCATTCTCTTCAACACAGGCATCATATAAAAAATACTTTATCAAATCAAAGGCTTTTGAAGCATCAAGTGATAGAACTACCATTTGTGCTGCCACCGCAGTGGTGTGGTGAGTTTGAATAATCTTCTCAGACTCAGTATGGGTTGATCTACCAAACATTTAGCCAGATTGGTCAGCCTGTATCAAAATATGGACCATTCTGTACTATCTATTGCCTAGTCCCTTTGCTAATATGTTCGGCTCCATGTTCAGTAGATATTGGCCTATACAAGGAACACAGCCCCTAAGCCAGCCTGATTTTAGTATTGCTACCATCGTTACCATTCAGCTATTTGGTGGAAAGCAGCCCTCAGAAGTGACCACCTGATGAATTGCTAGCAAATGCCCTCAGAACTGTGCGGAGAGGTATAAATATCTCTTTTGGTAGCCCATTTGTCCCTGAAGCTTTGTCACTCTGGAACTGTTTAACAGCTGTGCTTATCATTTCTGTTACATTAATCTCCAGGTACTGGGAGTCTGCCTGTGACAGCTTCAGCATCACAGATTATGAATCTGAAGAATGCCATAATAGTCAACAAATGTTCCCACGATCTCAGAATCAGTCTGCCCCTTTCCTTCTTATCCATTCTGTAGCCCCGTCATCCACCTGTCATCGGTCGAGTGTGCAGAAATGCAATAAGTTTGGTGCCCTATTACCTACATTGTACAGTCTTACTTAAATACTGCATCTTAGTTTTGTCATAAGTTAGCATTCTCAGACCTTCTCATTACACCATCAAATGTCTACTTGGAGTCCCATGCCTAATTCCAACTTCCTCCTGTTCGTAAGCCACTTTGGACTCCTCTAACTCCTTTACCGTAGCTTCAGTATCTTTTCATTACCCAACGCTTGCGTTCCTCCTCACCACTGTTTTGTATGATTCCCACAGGGTGATGTCTAAGTCTACAGTCCCCTTATTTTCCTCAAAGTAGTGATCTCCTGGTTCTGACATGTCATAATTTACTCACCCCCTTGTCCCCAGACATTCAATCTTGTCAATTTGTTGAAATTTCAGTCATCAGAGATAGAGATGCTGTCTAGAAAGGCTGTACGTTTAAACCTATGTGCCATGTTATAGACTGTAAAAATATAATCCATCCTGGAAGAAGGGCCATGTGCACTAGTAAAAGGACAACTCAGTTGCTTTATGGTGCTCCCTGTGCAATACATCTATCAATCTCATTGCTTCAGTGGACCCCACTTGGGAGGGTACGACTCATCTGACACCCTACCCTGTTCACATCCAACTTGCTTCTGCTGTTTCCATAACCATGTTGAAGTCTCAATCCAGAACGAGGAGTTTGTCTGGTAACTTCAATAAGAATGTATTGCTCTCTTCAAGAACCATTGTCTGCATCTTGGTGGCAAATATACTGAAATACAGGCTATTCAGTCCAAGAGACCCGTGTTCCAAGATAGGATGTTGCTAGTGAAAAAGAACAAAGTCTATTTTTAGCTCCTTTTGTTTGGCTAATGTACTTCTCTGCAATAAGTGTTTCTAGATTATCTGAGAAGGCTTGATGTTTTATAGCTTTTGATGTGTTTTCGGAGATTGTTAAAAATTGGGTCTTTAGTTGGCAGAGGTATGCACCTTGTCCAAGTTGGGAGCGCAATTCTAGTCAGAGTAAGTCAAATACACATCCTAAATTAACCTGTGCTCACCTTCTGGTAACTTGGCACACAGCAGTCAGACTTAACTTAAGAGGCAACGTGTAAAACATTTGGCCAACACTTAAATTGTACTAACATGGTGAAAACACCACAAATAGACTTCACACCAGTTTAGAGAAATAAAGAATATTTATCTGAGTAAAACAAGACCAAAATGCTGGGGTAAATCTAAAGTTCAGGTCGACCGTAATGGAAGGACGCTGGATACAGGACCCACTCAGGGCCCTCTGAAAAGTACCTTGGATGGAGGGCTCCGTTGATGTTGAGGCGGCGATGTGGAGGAGATGCATCAGTTCTGATCTGTGCAGTCTGGGGGATGCGTCATCGAGCTGCGCAGTCTTCGAAGCAGTGTGCTCGAAGTGCAGTGGGAAGCCTTTGGCATGGGAGTCAATGTGTTGTCTCCAGAGCCACACAGCAAAGGTAATGTGAAGTCCTTGACCTCAAAGGCAGCAGCAATGCATCGGCTTCGAGGGAGGATGTGGTGGTTCTGATCGGTGCAATTGCATTGATGAGTCGGTTGTTTGCAGAAAAACAGCTGCAGAATCCCCTTTCAAGGCCCAGGACTGGATTGGCACCCCTTGGCAGGACAGGAGTCACAGTCCAGCAGCTGAAGCAGAGTTGGAGGAAGTCTTTGATGTCTATGGGACTTCAGAACAGGAGGCAAGCCAGCAAGCCATTGGAGGCACTTGGACTTGGAGATGCAGGTCTGGACCTTCTCACTCCAATGATAGGAGGGCAGCAGGCAGCAGAGCTTCCACAGCAAAGCAGGAGTCAATCAAATTCCAGCAGAGCTCCAGCGTGTGGAGTCCTTTCAGCAGCACAGCAGTCCTTCATCTTGGCAGAGTATCATCAGGTCCAGAAGTGTGCTGATTTGGTAGGGTCAGAAGTCCAGTTCTTATACCTAGTGGTGCCTCTGAAGTGGGGGTGACTTCAAAAAGGTGTATTGAAGTGCACACAGGCCTTCCCTTTCCTACCCTGGCTCTAGACACATTACAGGGGCTTATGCAGCTCTTTGTGTGGGGACAGGCACTGCCCTATACAGGTGCGTCACCTCCTCCCTCCCATCTAGCTCAGGAAGGCCCATCAGCCTGGTGATGGGCCACCAGGATGTAAGTGGCACACCTCAGCTCCCTTTGTGTGTGATGGTGTAGAGGGAATGTACAAAGCCCTGCTGTCACCCAACCCAGATGTGTATTGGAGGCAGGTTGCAGGCACACAGGGCTTAAGAGTAGAAAAATGCCAACTTTCAAAAAGTGGCTTTTTTAAAGTTCTAATCATAAATCCTACTTTACCAGTAAAGAGGATGAACTGTTACAAGTCCATATGTATCAGACATGACACTCTACTCCTTCTCAAACAGGAATTACACTTAATAAAGCTATTAAGTAATCCCCATTGTGAGGGGAAGGTCTCACAGAAGTGAAAAATTAATTTTGGAGTTTTTCAATACCAGGACAGTATATGTCCTGCCTTTTACTTACACTGCTCCCTGCCCTATGGGCTATTGTAGGGCTCACCTTAGGGGTGTCTTACGTGTAGTAAAAAGGTATTTTAAGGCATAGCAAGTGGTTTTGAATGTCACGTTGACATGGAAGTGACACTGCACTTACAGGCTCTGCGGAGGAAGGCCTGACACATATTTAAAGGGCTATTTAAGTGGATGGGACAACCAGTGCTGCAGGCCCACTAGCATCATTTAATTTACAGGCTCTGGGCACATATGGTGTACTTACTATGGACTAAAAAGTCAATTAAATATGCCAATTGTGGATACAGCAGTGCTAGCATGTTTTAGGGGAGGGGGTGCATGCACTTTATCACTGGTTAGCAGTGATAAACTACCCAGAGTCCTAAGGCCAACAAAAAGAGATCTGCAAAAAGTGAGGCAGAGCAAGCGAAACGTTTGGGGAATACCACCCTAAGGCTGTCAAATCTAGCAGATATCCTTTCAAGCCATATTACTTCAAAAGTATTACAACCAGTACCTATAATTTGATTGGCTACACAGATTTCTTTGCTTTTATACATCCCATGTTAGTAAGACATTGCTTCTGAACACTTGTGCTCACCCTGTCAGAATTCATTCTTTGTGGGCAGTTTATTCGAACTAAAGTCTTACCTATTGGACCTTTCACAGTGAGTATGCTTATATGTGAGCATTCACATGAAATCAGAGTACCGCCATTGGTATGGAACATATTAGGCAAAAGGTGCTTGTCAGCATTAGGATGTATAAGTAGTACAATAAGTGTGATTATTTAATCATTGCTATGCTCTGCTACATGTAACTTCAAGGTGTCCTTTTACACAATAGGTGGGTACCTGATAGTTGTAGTATTTGGTGTTTCACACCATTCATATAGTGCATAGGCCTGGGACACATTAGTGTTCTATGACTGAGTCCGAAGGCAATCCCCACAAACTATTATCTCTCATCCTTATTTGGTGAAGTATATGTGCTGCTAACAAACCAAGGTTTAGACATTAAAATGCTGTCATGAGGTAAGTGCTATAGTTGCATCAGAAATTGATCTCTGTGATTATTATGCATTTTGATATTGACTTTGTTAAAATTACAGTATGCAATTCAGATACAAGGGTCACTGGCATAGCTTCTAGTCCTCAGGGTCACTTATAAGGCCTTAAACTGGTGCTACCCAATGGGTGCATATGTTTCCTGAAAGATTAATAATCTCTAGTGTTAATGCAGATTTCAACCTTGCCTTTCTCACGTTCATGGAGTCCTGTCAGATGTCAGACAGCATGTGTGTCATTCATCCTCAACCACACTTTCATGCAGGTCACTGACCACCATAGTGCTCAGGCATTCCTCGGCGATTAATGAGCACCAGGAATCGAGGCACCATGCAGAGAACTGGGGCACGTTTTGGCCAGATGCACCGCTGCCCCGCTGGCTTGCTCCAGCATGTCAAGATGTCCTCTATTTAAAAGTACTTCTTTAAGAATGCCAAGTGGAGGAAATTATTTTATCTGTCTGCTTGCCCCACACTTACCCGTTTATTGCCTTACAGCGTTTCTCTTCTGACTGTGATGATACTAGTTGGGGACAAATTTAAATCACCCTCTTGCTCCTTATTGTTTGCCCTACTAGATCTCTGGTCTCCACTTTCCTGGAAAATAAATGCGTCTAATATTTATTGTGTTTAACTGCAGTATTACCACATTTCCTCCGAGGTCCAGCTATTCTCACGTCCTTTGCTGTTTACAAGCCTACTTCACTCTTAGTACACCAGGCCAGGATGGGATTTTGTCTCAAACGGACCTGATTTCAGAGTATGTTTTTAAAAAGGTAACCACCTCAGTACAGGTTGTTATAGACACCGTTTCCATCCTGAACTTTGTGCCTACAAATATTTGCTTTCAGGTGTGTTTGTTTAATAAGTTCGACGACAGCAACGCCAGACTGCAACACCGAGAATGCATTAGGCTAGCATACAAAAGTCCTGCAGGGAGTTAATCACTGGGGCGTCTTTGCCACCGAGCGGGGTATCCACGTTGCCCGAGCAACTAATGGACTCTTGGGAGAGCTCACTCATGCCATCTTTCCTTGAGGACCTTAGAATTGAATCCTGACATATATGTTCCCCTCCTTATAAATCATATCAGATCACTCGATGAACCCACTGAACGTCCACCCTATTCATGTCATTAAAAACACCCCCCCAAAAAAATGCCAGATCAAACCTATACTGAGGATGTTATAGCTGACATTAGAATTCCTCTTGTGGCCTTAACATCAACTTCAGACTTTTCTATGCACAATTAGTTGGGGTTTTAACTATGAGAGCATATTAGCAATGGTGGTTGTTGCATACTATGGGCCAGATGTATCAAGAATCCATTTTGCGATTCTCAAATAGCGATTTTGAAGAAATCGCTACTTCAGAGTCGCAAAATGGTATGTATCATATTTGCGATTTGGTAATAGCGATTTCTTAGAAATCGCAAATGCTATTACCGAATCGCAACTAGGGATTCTGACCCCATTCGCACCTATGGGCCTTTAGCCCCATATTTGTGAATTTTTTGCATTTCCCAAATTGTGAATTCCTAACTGGAATTTGCAATTTCGGAAATGCAAACCCCAGGGAGCAGGGGGCCCAAGGCCCCCTCTGCTGCACCCCCAAAAATTATTTTAGGACATGTAAGGCACACACATGCCAAAGGGGCATGTGTGCATTAGATGTCAAATTTAAAAATGCATTTTTGATGCATTTTTAAAATTTGCACATGGTTACCACCGTGGTAATTGTGATTCCTTAATGCCCAATTCGCATTAAGGAAAAGCTTGATACATGTGCTTAAAAAATCGCAAATAAGAATTCCTTATTTGCGATTTCTTATTTAGAGAATCGCAATTTGCGATTCTCTTAACGGTGTCGCAATTTTAAGGAATAGCTATTTTAGCGATTCCTTAAAATTGCATAGCAAATGCCTTTCATACATACTGAAAGGGATTTTTGCATTCGCAAACGGCCATTCGCACCGTTTGCGAATGCAAAAAGCTTTGATACATCTGGCCCGATGGGCCTTGAACAGGTTTCCTTCAGAAGGGACACTACAGTACAACCCTGCACCGGCCAGCTCATTAATATGCAGGGGGTTGCATTAGAGCTCTCCCTGTGCAGGGAGTTTTTATGTCGATTTGCACTAAAGAACAGTATTGGGGATATGGATCTGTTCATGTCTGCCTTTCATGATTCAGCTGTAGACAAAATTCTGCTTTACAAACTCATTTGATACCTTCTGTGTGCAGTTTGCTAGCAATGTGACAAACCTTGCGAAAAATAATAAAACACACATCAAAAAATGAAAAGACAAGAAAGAAAAGTCCGACATCTCCTCGCCAAAATTTCCACTACAAACCTTCAGTTTATAAGGACATCATTACTCATGCGGGTCCACGATGGTGCGCAAAATTAAGCAGAGTCTGAAAATCATGGTCTCTGATCACCCAGCTTTCCATGACTCATTAAAAAAACAGTGTTTCAATTAAAGGCAGACTCCTTGTCTCTTTCGGTGGGTTTCAAAAAGCTGTATTGGTGAAATTCCATTCCATTTTTTGTTTGGAAACCTTTTCAAAGAGATATTCTTTCAACAATAATCTTATAGAGATGAAATTTGTCATTAATCAAGGACGGTTGGGTGGTGTTCTGTAGGCCGATCTCTGATGCCGCAAGAGCATAAAGTGAGCAGCAATCCCCATATTAGGATCTTATCTAATGGGTGATCCTGAATATTCTTTAAAAGAGGTTGTCGGTGGCGCCCACTGGCACTCTTTTTTAGGGACTGGATTCAAGACTACTAATTCGACGCACCAACGTTTCATAGCACTAGCAGCGGGCTTCTGAGCAGCGCTTTGGGCACTGTTGTACATTCTTTTACATATTAAATACTGATCAGGACTACAAGTCCCAGAATGCAAAGGAAAACAATCTTGACTAGATGGAGTACTCACGCATGACTATGGGAAACTTAAAATCTCTGCAGTAAAAATATCAGTTGCCCAATGGATCCGGTGCAAGTGTTTACAGAGGATAAGGCTAAATCGTGGGAACCTGCATTCCTCTAGCAAGAAGGCTATTTTAAGTTTATTTTGCTGGAAATGGTGCCCCTTTGGTGTGGTACCCTAAGACAGTCATTTACAGTCAGCTTTACACAGCACCTACCGTGTTTCTGAATGTGATATAATAAGATGTAGAAAACACTTTCAGTGTTAGACACCAAGAGCTAGATTTACTAAAAAGAGGTGCAGCCCGGTACTGCACCAAAATTTGTAGCGATGTATCACTTTAGAAATGCAGGGATGTTCCCTATTTGCTAAAATATGGTACACCCCTGTGTTTCCCCCGTGCCGGTGCTAAAGTTAGCTGCCAGTGCCAATGCAGGCATCCTTGCATCATAGTGCAAGATTGTCTGAGTTGAAGGGATTGATTGTTTATTTACAGGAAGGTGTCCCTTCCTGCACATAAACAATCTACAGTGCAATTTGGCAATTCTATGTGTGCTGCAGAATGTGTGCTGTAGAATGCAGCACACATAGATGGACCAATTCCACATTTTTGAATGATTGTTCCTGTGCAAGAAGGTGTGCTGCAGAATGCAGCACACATAGATGGACCAAATCCCCTTTTTTGAATGATTGTTTATGTGCCAGGAAGGTGGCCCTTGCTGTACATAAACAATCATTCATGGCCTTTTGCTCTTTCTATGTGTACTGCAAAATGCAGCACTCATGGAAAAATAAAAAACGAGGAGGAATAAAAGTATTCCTCCTCTTTGTGCCATGCTAACACCACACCTGGGGTGGCGTTAGTTTTTGGCGCTGCCACAGATTTCAGACCTGTTGTAGATCTGGGACAGCATCAAAAGCAATGGGTGTTGCGGTGGAACGCCCTCAGTAACACACATTGCACGCCCCTCTGATGCAAAAAACTGCGCCGGAGGGGCCCATATTTCCAAGTTGGCGTAAAGCCACAAAAAGTAGCTTAGGGCCGCCTTGTAAATGTGGTGCACTGCACAGCACCACTGGAGCGTCAGAAAAAGTGACACTTCAGTGGCACAAGGGCCTTGTAAATCTGGCCCTAAATCTCGTGAGCTTTAGTCAAGAGTTTAGGAATAAGATAAAGAGTATATAAAGATTTTAGGAGGTTCAAATAAAGGATGTCCACTCTCTGCCTCCTTCTGGACATTTCCTTTGAGCCTCAGATACTGGAAATGAGCTTGCAAGGTATAACTGATGTTGTGAAGAAATGCAAAGTACTCATTTACTTCGAGGATACTTGAATTCTTATCCCACATGTAAGGCTTCTGTGTCACCAGGAGGGAGTATCACCCATACCACAATATAAAGTGCAAAGTACAAAATCCTCCCATCTATATGTGATGCAATAGACATGAATACGACACACTACTTTTTAAATGTTTTCCTAACTATTTAAAATATCTTGAAATTAAGGTGGATAAGAAAGGTGACAATCTAGCATTGGTTAATCAGGGAAAATTGATACAGGAATTATACAAGGTTGTCAATGATAAACCTGATCTTTAGGAGAGAAGAAACTGCATTAAGTTATGACTTTGTCAACGTTTTTGCATCTTTCCAACAATGTTTCATGGCTTCTGCCCGTGGGATATTCAGAATTGTTAAAGAGATTTATTTAAAGATCGGGTGAGAAATAAAGGATCTGATTTTGGCAGCCAGGTTACTCCATCACAACAGTGACCGATATCCCGACTGCCAAAATCTAAATCTCATGGGCTATAATGGGATTAAGATTTCGGCGGACGGGATATCCGTCACCATTGTGATGGAGTAACTCATTTTCAATATCTAAATCAGGTCCTAAATCTTTAAATAAATAAACTTGTAACCAAAGTCAAGTTAGATGGCTATGAGTTTGTAAGCCTTGAACCTTTCAACAAGGCTTTTCTTTTAAGTCAAACCAGTTTTCGAGAAATTGAGCAGCAGGCATATCTAATCCTGCTGCTTCAGTCTACAAGAAAATGCTTGATGTGCAATGGAAGTAAATGCTTTACACAATGTTTATAAGAATGTGTTGTACTCCACAGAATATTTTCAAATTAGGGGGCATATTTATGAGCCCCTTGTACCACCATTGCATCAGTTTTTGAGACGCAATGGCGGCACAAATCTTGAACTCATATCTGTGAGGCCACGCAAAGCCACTTTGTGAGGCTTTGAATGGCCTCAAAGATATGGAGTAAGCCAAGGCAGGATAAATTGCTTTTTTGCCTTACTCTGCACAAGGGAGGTGTTCCATGGGTGTTGCCGTGGGTTTTCCCACGCAACACCCATGGATTATGACTCAGCCCCAGATTACAGGAGCTTGTTATGTTATGTTAAAAAAATTATATAGCACATGGCTGCTCCAACAACAGAGCTTCCGAGTGCTGGGCCACAGCAACAGATGCCTTGGCTCTAAAAGAACGGCCCTCGGCTCTTGCAAGTTTGAAATGAGGAAACTTACTAACATAAGGTCCATTGAACACAGGGCATGGGGGGGCCAGTACGGAAGGACCAGATTGGACAGAATAGGAGCCCTCAAAGAATACAGAATTTTGTGTATGGCACACAATGTCTTGAAAAGAATGTGTTTCTACACCCGAAAAGCCAATGCAGTTTATGTAATAATACAGACACTGAACAGAACTGCTCAATTAAAGGACATTACAATAATCCAACTGAGAGAGGATCGCAGCCTGAACAATAGTTTGGCGCGTATTGGGGTAAAAAAAACACAGGCTGGGCTTAAGCCTCCTCAGAAGCCCAAAACAGATACCCGTCACAGAACTGGCTTGGGTTTCAAAAGATAGAGTATTGTCTATGATGATGTCCAGATTGTTTATGGACATTTTGGGAAGAGGGGGATTTCCAAGTGAAGATGGCCACCAATCCTCTCCCCAGAGATGTGTATTTTTGCCTATTAAGAGCACTTCTGTTTTATTGGCATTCAGATGAAGGCAATTATCATTCATCCATTCTTCCTCTGACAATAGTCCTTTTTGAAAGTTGCCATGTTCTAGTGAGGGACTGCCGATGAAAGAGAGTACCAGCTGAGTTTCAGCAGCATCATTGACCTACTCTAAAGGTTGAACATAGATATTAGGCAAAGTAGGGCTTAAAGAAGACCCACCAATCCCAATACACTGTAAACGCAGTATCAGGTTCTTGTGTGACACAGGTCATTACAACATTGGCGGCAAAAGCCGTTTACCGCCGTGCAGAAGACCGCCAACACCCCGCCGCTCCAGCGGAATTCCGCCACGGTCATTATGACCCACTGCTCGGAATCCGCCAAAATTCAGACACCCACACAAGTCCGCCACACCAAAGGTCAGTGATACACTGGCGAAAACAAAACCTCCACCGTCACGCCAACAGAAATACGCCCACACTATCACAACACACGAATCCACGTGGCGGTCATTCAACTGCGGTATTCCATTGGCTGTACACACCGCCGCGCTCAAAATACACACACATTTAAAAAACACTACCACATTGGACAATTCCAAATTCACACACCTGATACACATACACACACCACTCCCACACACCCATTACAATATAAAACACACACCCACATCACCCACAAACCTCTACGACAAGATTCCCGATAGAAGACCAGAGAGAGACACTACAAACAACTACCAAGCATCCACAGGCACACAATACCATCACCCACATAACTTCCACGCACCTCACACAACACACAACTAAATAGCACCCCACTTATCACTACTCACACCACCCCACACATCACCCACACCACCCCATGGCACGGCAAAGACACCCCAGGTTCTCTGAGGAGGAGCTCAGGGTCATGGTGGAGGAAATCATCCGGGTAGAGCTACAGCTATTCGGATCACAGGTGCAGCACACCTCTATAGCTAGGAAGATGGAGCTATGGCGCAGAATAGTGGACAGGGTCAACGCAGTGGGACAGCACCCAAGAAATAGGGATAACATCAGGAAGAGGTGGAACGACCTATGGGGGAAGGTGCGTTCCGTAGTCTCAAGACACCACATCGCGGTACAGAGGACTGGCGGAGGACCCCCACCTCCTCCCCCACAACTAACAACATGGGAGGAGCAAGTCTTGGCGATTCTGCATCCTGAGGGCCTCGCAGGAGTAGATGGAGGCAGAGCGAACTCTGACCTGTTTTAGGTCCTGAGCTCGCCCCCCACGACCGCAGCACCAACCTGCTGCCTCCTGCCTCTGTCCCACGACCACGCTGCCGTTTGCGTGTTCGAGGCCCTCCTCCACCCGCAGGCATCCTCCTGCGCCTCATCCCTGGTGGCTAGTGGGCTCACTTGACCCGTGTGCCGCTTCCGCCGTCCCGTAAGTTGTTTTTCGTTTTTTCTGCGCCTCGCCGCCGGCGCTTCTGCCCCCATTGTGCCCCCCTGATTGCTGTCTCCCCGATCGTGTATTGTGCCAGTATTGTATTTCTTATTGTGTGGTTTTTCTTATTGTGACTGCCTTTAGTTTTGCTCGTTTTCTGTGTTTTTGCCCCTTGTGCGCTCCCCGATCCCTGCCGCTGCCTCCCTGCGGCCCGCCCCCCTCGCGCCCCCATTTGCCGCTCCCTCCCACCTCCCAGCTGCTCCTCCCTCCCCCCTCCCTTCTTAATGGCTGGCGCTGCGCGTCGCGAGTGAGCGAACTCTGACCTGTTTTAGGTCCTGAGCTCGCCCCCCACGACCGCAGCACCAACCTGCTGCCTCCTGCCTCTGTCCCACGACCACGCTGCCGTTTGCGTGTTCGAGGCCCTCCTCCACCCGCAGGCATCCTCCTGCGCCTCATCCCTGGTGGCTAGTGGGCTCACTTGACCCGTGTGCCGCTTCCGCCGTCCCGTAAGTTGTTTTTCGTTTTTTCTGCGCCTCGCCGCCGGCGCTTCTGCCCCCATTGTGCCCCCCTGATTGCTGTCTCCCCGATCGTGTATTGTGCCAGTATTGTATTTCTTATTGTGTGGTTTTTCTGATTGTGACTGCCTTTAGTTTTGCTCGTTTTCTGTGTTTTTGTCCCTTGTGCGCTCCCCGATCCCTGCCGCTGCCTCCCTGCGGCCCGCCCCCCTCGCGCCCCCATTTGCCACTCCCTCCCGCCTCCCGCCTCCCAGCTGCTCCTCCCTCCCCCTTCTTAATGGCTGGCGCTGCGCGTCGCGAGTGAGCGAACTCTGACCTGTTTTAGGTCCTGAGCTCGCCCCCCACGACCGCAGCACCAACCTGCTGCCTCCTGCCTCTGTCCCACGACCACGCTGCCGTTTGCGTGTTCGAGGCCCTCCTCCACCCGCAGGCATCCTCCTGCGCCTCATCCCTGGTGGCTAGTGGGCTCACTTGACCCGTGTGCCACTTCCGCCGTCCCGTAAGTTGTTTTTCGTTTTTTCTGCGCCTCGCGGCCGGCGCTTCTGCCCCCATTGTGCCCCCCTGATTGCTGTCTCCCCGATCGTGTATTGTGCCAGTATTGTATTTCTTATTGTGTGGTTTTTCTTATTGTGACTGCCTTTAGTTTTGCTCGTTTTCTGTGTTTTTGCCCCTTGTGCGCTCCCCGATCCCTGCCGCTGCCTCCCTGCGGCCCCGCCCCCCTCGCGCCCCCATTTGCCGCTCCCTCCCGCCTCCCAGCTGCTCCTCCCTCCCCCCTTCCTTCTTAATGGCTGGCGCTGCGCGTCGCGAGTGAGCGAACTCTGACCTGTTTTAGGTCCTGAGCTCGCCCCCCACGACCGCAGCACCAACCTGCTGCCTCCTGCCTCTGTCCCACGACCACGCTGCCGTTTGCGTGTTCGAGGCCCTCCTCCACCCGCAGGCATCCTCCTGCGCCTCATCCCTGGTGGCTAGTGGGCTCACTTGACCCGTGTGCCGCTTCCGCCGTCCCGTAAGTTGTTTTTCGTTTTTTCTGCGCCTCGCCGCCGGCGCTTCTGCCCCCATTGTGCCCCCCTGATTGCTGTCTCCCCGATCGTGTATTGTGCCAGTATTGTATTTCTTATTGTGTGGTTTTTCTTATTGTGACTGCCTTTAGTTTTGCTCGTTTTCTGTGTTTTTGCCCCTTGTGCGCTCCCCGATCCCTGCCGCTGCCTCCCTGCGGCCCCTCCCCCCTCGCGCCCCCATTTGCCGCTCCCTCCCGCCTCCCGCCTCCCAGCTGCTCCACCCTCCCCCCTCCCTTCTTAATGGGTGGCGCTGCGCGTCGCGAGTGAGCGAACTCTGACCTGTTTTAGGTCCTGAGCTCGCGCCCCACGACCGCAGCACCAACCTGCTGCCTCCTGCCTCTGTCCCACGACCACGCTGCCGTTTGCGTGTTCGAGGCCCTCCTCCACCCGCAGGCATCCTCCTGCGCCTCATCCCTGGTGGCTAGTGGGCTCACTTGACCCGTGTGCCGCTTCCGCCGTCCCGTAAGTTGTTTTTCGTTTTTTTCTGCGCCTCGCCGCCGGCGCTTCTGCCCCCATTGTGCCCCCCTGATTGCTGTCTCCCCGATCGTGTATTGTGCCAGTATTGTATTTCTTATTGTGTGGCTTTTCTTATTGTGACTGCCTTTAGTTTTGCTCGTTTTCTGTGTTTTTGCCCCTTGTGCGCTCCCCGATCCCTGCCGCTGCCTCCCTGCGGCCCGCCCCCCTCGCGCCCCCATTTGCCGCTCCCTCCCACCTCCCAGCTGCTCCTCCCTCCCCCCTCCCTTCTTAATGGCTGGCGCTGCGCGTCGCGAGTGAGCGAACTCTGACCTGTTTTAGGTCCTGAGCTCGCCCCCCACGACCGCAGCACCAACCTGCTGCCTCCTGCCTCTGTCCCACGACCACGCTGCCGTTTGCGTGTTCGAGGCCCTCCTCCACCCGCAGGCATCCTCCTGCGCCTCATCCCTGGTGGCTAGTGGGCTCACTTGACCCGTGTGCCGCTTCCGCCGTCCCGTAAGTTGTTTTTTGTTTTTTCTGCGCCTCGCCGCCGGCGCTTCTGCCCCCATTGTGCCCCCCTGATTGCTGTCTCCCCGATCGTGTATTGTGCCAGTATTGTATTTCTTATTGTGTGGTTTTTCTGATTGTGACTGCCTTTAGTTTTGCTCGTTTTCTGTGTTTTTGTCCCTTGTGCGCTCCCCGATCCCTGCCGCTGCCTCCCTGCGGCCCGCCCCCCTCGCGCCCCCATTTGCCGCTCCCTCCCGCCTCCCGCCTCCCAGCTGCTCCTCCCTCCCCCTTCTTAATGGCTGGCGCTGCGCGTCGCGAGTGAGCGAACTCTGACCTGTTTTAGGTCCTGAGCTCGCCCCCCACGACCGCAGCACCAACCTGCTGCCTCCTGCCTCTGTCCCACGACCAGGCTGCCGTTTGCGTGTTCGAGGCCCTCCTCCACCCGCAGGCATCCTCCTGCGCCTCATCCCTGGTGGCTAGTGGGCTCACTTGACCCGTGTGCCGCTTCCGCCGTCCCGTAAGTTGTTTTTCGTTTTTTCTGCGCCTCGCGGCCGGCGCTTCTGCCCCCATTGTGCCCCCCTGATTGCTGTCTCCCCGATCGTGTATTGTGCCAGTATTGTATTTCTTATTGTGTGGTTTTTCTTATTGTGACTGCCTTTAGTTTTGCTCGTTTTCTGTGTTTTTGCCCCTTGTGCGCTCCCCGATCCCTACCGCTGCCTCCCTGCGGCCCCGCCCCCCTCGCGCCCCCATTTGCCGCTCCCTCCCGCCTCCCAGCTGCTCCTCCCTCCCCCCTTCCTTCTTAATGGCTGGCGCTGCGCGTCGCGAGTGAGCGAACTCTGACCTGTTTTAGGTCCTGAGCTCGCCCCCCACGACCGCAGCACCAACCTGCTGCCTCCTGCCTCTGTCCCACGACCACGCTGCCGTTTGCGTGTTCGAGGCCCTCCTCCACCCGCAGGCATCCTCCTGCGCCTCATCCCTGGTGGCTAGTGGGCTCACTTGACCCGTGTGCCGCTTCCGCCGTCCCGTAAGTTGTTTTTCGTTTTTTCTGCGCCTCGCCGCCGGCGCTTCTGCCCCCATTGTGCCCCCCTGATTGCAGTCTCCCCGATCGTGTATTGTGCCAGTATTGTATTTCTTATTGTGTGGTTTTTCTTATTGTGACTGCCTTTAGTTTTGCTCGTTTTCTGTGTTTTTGCCCCTTGTGCGCTCCCCGATCCCTGCCGCTGCCTCCCTGCGGCCCCGCCCCCCTCGCGCCCCCATTTGCCGCTCCCTCCCGCCTCCCGCCTCCCAGCTGCTCCACCCTCCCCCTCCCTTCTTAATGGGTGGCGCTGCGCGTCGCGAGTGAGCGAACTCTGACCTGTTTTAGGTCCTGAGCTCGCCCCCCACGACCGCAGCACCAACCTGCTGCCTCCTGCCTCTGTCCCACGACCACGCTGCCGTTTGCGTGTTCGAGGCCCTCCTCCACCCGCAGGCATCCTCCTGCGCCTCATCCCTGGTGGCTAGTGGGCTCACTTGACCCGTGTGCCGCTTCCGCCGTCCCGTAAGTTGTTTTTCGTTTTTTCTGCGCCTCGCCGCCGGAGCTTCTGCCCCCATTGTGCCCCCCTGATTGCTGTCTCCCTGATCGTGTATTGTGCCAGTATTGTATTTCTTATTGTGTGGCTTTTCTTATTGTGACTGCCTTTAGTTTTGCTCGTTTTCTGTGTTTTTGCCCCTTGTGCGCTCCCCGATCCCTGCCGCTGCCTCCCTGCGGCCCCGCCCCCCTCGCGCCCCCATTTGCCGCTCCCTCCCAGCTGCTCCTCCCACCCCCCTCCCTTCTTAATGGCTGGCGCTGCGCGTCGCGAGTGAGCGAACTCTGACCTGTTTTAGGTCCTGAGCTCGCCCCCCACGACCGCAGCACCAACCTGCTGCCTCCTGCCTCTGTCCCACGACCACGCTGCCGTTTGCGTGTTCGAGGCCCTCCTCCACCCGCAGGCATCCTCCTGCGCCTCATCCCTGGTGGCTAGTGGGCTCACTTGACCCGTGTGCTGCTTCCGCCGTCCTGTAAGTTGTTTTTCGTTTTTTCTGCGCCTCGCCGCCGGCGCTTTTGCCCCCATTGTGCCCCCCTGATTGCTGTCTCCCCGATCGTGTATTGTGCCAGTATTGTATTTCTTATTGTGTGGTTTTTCTTATTGTGACTGCCTTTAGTTTTGCTCGTTTTCTGTGTTTTTGCCCCTTGTGCGCTCCCCGATCCCTGCCGCTGCCTCCCTGCGGCCCCGCCCCCCTCGCACCCCCATTTGCCGCTCCCTCCCGCCTCCCGCCTCCCAGCTGCTCCTCCCTCCACCCTCCCTTCTTAATGGCTGGCGCTGCGCGTCGCGAGTGAGCGAACTCTGACCTGTTTTAGGTCCTGAGCTCGCCCCCCACGACCGCAGCACCAACCTGCTGCCTCCTGCCTCTGTCCCACGACCATGCTGCCGTTTGCGTGTTCGAGGCCCTCCTCCACCCGCAGGCATCCTCCTGCGCCTCATCCCTGGTGGCTAGTGGGCTCACTTGACCCGTGTGCCGCTTCCGCCGTCCCGTAAGTTGTTTTTCGTTTTTTCTGCGCCTCGCCGCCGGCGCTTCTGCCCCCATTGTGCCCCCCTGATTGCTGTCTCCCCGATCGTGTATTGTGCCAGTATTGTATTTCTTATTGTGTGGTTTTTCTTATTGTGACTGCCTTTAGTTTTGCTCGTTTTCTGTGTTTTTGCCCCTTGTGCGCACCCCGATCCCTGCCGCTGCCTCCCTGCGGCCCCACCCCCCTCGCGCCCCCATTTGCCGCTCCCTCCCGCCTCCCGCCTCCCAGCTGCTCCTCACTCCCCCTCCCTTCTTAATGGCTGGCGCTGCGCGTCGCGAGTGAGCGAACTCTGACCTGTTTTAGGTCCTGAGCTCACCCCCCACGACCGCAGCACCAACCTGCTGCCTCCTGCCTCTGTCCCACGACCACGCTGCCGTTTGCGTGTTCAAGGCCCTCCTCCACCCGCAGGCATCCTCCTGCGCCTCATCCCTGGTGGCTAGTGGGCTCACTTGACCCGTGTGCCGCTTCCGCCGTCCCGTAAGTTGTTTTTTGTTTTTTCTGCGCCTCGCCGCCGGCGCTTCTGCCCCCAATGTGCCCCCCTGATTGCTGTCTCCCCGATCGTGTGTTGTGCCAGTATTGTATTTCTTATTGTGTGGTTTTTCTTATTGTGACTGCCTTTAGTTTTGCTCGTTTTCTGTGTTTTTGCCCCTTGTGCGCTCCCCGATCCCTGCCGCTGCCTCCCTGCGGCCCCACCCCCCTCGCGCCTCCATTTGCCACTCCCTCCCGCCTCCCAGCTGCTCCTCCCTCCCCCCTCCCTTCTTAATGGCTGGCGCTGCTAGTCGCGAGTGAGCGAACTCTGACCTGTTTTAGGTCCTGAGCTCGCCCCCCACGACCGCAGCACCAACCTGCTGCCTCCTGCCTCTGTCCCACGACCACGCTGCCGTTTGCGTGTTCGAGGCCCTCCTCCACCCGCAGGCATCCTCCTGCGCCTCATCCCTGGTGGCTAGTGGGCTCACTTGACCCGTGTGCCGCTTCCGCCGTCCCGTAAGTTGTTTTTCGTTTTTTCTGCGCCTCGCCGCCGGCGCTTCTGCCCCCATTGTGCCCCCCTGATTGCTGTCTCCCCGATCGTGTATTGTGCCAGTATTGTATTTCTTATTGTGTGGTTTTTCTTATTGTGACTGCCTTTAGTTTTGCTCGTTTTCTGTGTTTTTGCCCCTTGTGCGCTCCCCGATCCCTGCCGCTGCCTCCCTGCGGCCCCGCCCCCCTCGTGCCCCCATTTGCCGCTCCCTCCCGCCTCCCGCCTCCCAGCTGCTCCTCCCTCCCCCCTCCCTTCTTAATGGCTGGCGCTGCGCGTCGCGAGTGAGCGAACTCTGACCTGTTTTAGGTCCTGAGCTCGCCCCCCACGACCGCAGCACCAACCTGCTGCCTCCTGCCTCTGTCCCACGACCACGCTGCCATTTGCGTGTTCGAGGCCCTCCTCCACCCGCAGGCATCCTCCTGCGCCTCATCCCTGGTGGCTAGTGGGCTCACTTGACCCGTGTGCCGCTTCTGCCGTCCCGTAAGTTGTTTTTAGTTTTTTCTGCACCTCGCCGCCGGCGTTTCTGCCCGCATTGTGCCCCCCTGATTGCTGTCTCCCCGATCGTGTATTGTGCCAGTATTGTATTTCTTATTGTGTGGTTTTTCTTATTGTGACTGCCTTTAGTTTTGCTCGTTTTCTGTGTTTTTGCCCCTTGTGCGCTCCCCGATCCCTGCCGCTGCCTCCCTGCGGCCCCACCCCCCTCGCGCCCCCATTTGCCGCTCCCTCCCGCCTCCCGCCTCCCAGCTGCTCCTCCCTCCCCCCTCCCTTCTTAATGGCTGGCGCTGCGCGTCCGCGCCGCTGGCGCGCCGGAGGCGCGCCAGAGGCAAGCCCGTCTGCGCCCGTCCGCGCCTGGACCGCGCCCAGCGCCACCCCCTCTGGTCCTCGCGCCCCCCGCGTCCGCTACTCAGCCATCGAACTCCGCGCTTTCAACACCGGCTCCTCCACGGAGTGCTTCCTGGCGTCCCCAAAGCACACTAAAGGACCTTTTTCCTGCCGCTCCTGCAACTTCTCCTGCATCAGAACGACAAAACCAACAATAGAATCACTCAACCCCAACCACCTGAACTGCATCCTCATCAACACCCGCTCCGCACGAAAACACGCCATCGAGCTCTGGGATTTGCTCGACTCCACTGCACCCGACGTGGCCTTCCTGACCGAAACCTGGTGGAACGACTCCTCGGCTCCGGACATCGCCATCGCCATACCGGACGGTTACAAAATCACCAGAAGAGACCGAACCAACGGAATCGGCGGTGGAATAGCCATCGCTCACAAAGCTTCCCTCAAAATCCACACCCACACTGACGACACCCTCAAGACAGCCGAACACCTCCACTTCCAGATCCACACAGACCCCAACACAACCCTCAGAGGAACCCTCATATACCGCCCTCCAGGACCAAGTGCCCCCTTCAGCGACACCATCGCCGACCTCGCAAGCACCCACGCCCTCGCTTCCCCGGATTACATCCTCCTGGGAGACCTAAACTACCATATGGAAAATATCAACGACGTCAACACCGCAGCACTGACCTCCAACCTCCTCAACCTCGGACTCCGCCAGCTGGTCAACACTCCCACCCACATCGCTGGACACACCCTCGACCCCCTCTTCACCTCAAGCAACCACATCTCTTTCAGCCACACCTCCGAACTCTACTGGACCGACCATCACTGCGTCCATTTCTCCTATAAGAAAATTACCGAGCAGCACCGCATCCATCTACCCCCCTACCGCCGCTGGGGCAAAGTCACCCAAGACCAACTGACCAGCACCCTCGTTAAAAACCCTCCACCCGACACGACCGACCCGAGCACAGCCGCCATCAACCTCCATCAATGGATCCTCGACTGCGCCAACACCTTAGCCCCACTCAAGAAGCCCACCGCCAACCAAGGAAAGAAAAAACCAGCCTGGTTCACAGACGAACTAACCACCTCCAAAAGCCGTTGTCAGAAGCTCAAAAAGAAATGGATCCTAGAACGCCGCCCGACAACCTCGCCTCCCTCAAAGACGCAAACCGTGAACACCACCAACGGATCCGCATCGCCAAGCGCGCCCACTTCACCGAACGCATCAACAACAACGCCCACGACTGCAAGGAACTCTTCGGCATCGTGAAAGAACTCTCAAATCCAAAAGCCAACGCCAACGACATCCCGCCCTCCCAGAAACTCTGCGACGACCTCTCCACCTTCTTCCACCAGAAAATCGCTACCATCCACAACAGCTTCAACACCGGCCCACCGCCAGATCCCCCCCCCGACGTCTCCAACCGCGACTGCCGCCTCACCGCCTGGACCCACGTGGACGACGCAGAAACCATGGCAACCATGAACACCATCCACTCAGGCTCCCCCACGGACCCATGCCCTCATCATGTTTTCAACACAGCCAACGCCATCATCGCCCCCAAACTCCGCAAGATCATCAACCTCTCCTTCACTTCCGCCACCTTCCCGGACAGCTGGAAACACGCTGAAATCCAACCCCTCCTCAAGAAACCCAAGGCCGACCCCAACGATCTCAAAAACTTCCGCCCGATCTCTCTCCTCCCTTTTCCAGCAAAAGTCATCGAGAAGATTGGCAACACACAACTCACCCACTTCCTCGAAGACAACTCCATCCTGGACCCCTCACAATCCGGATTCAGACGAAACCACAGCACGGAGACTGCTCTCCTCGCCGCCACAGATGACATCAGACATCAAATGGACAACGGCGAAACCTCTGCCCTCATCCTTCTCGACCTATCAGCCGCTTTTGACACAGTCTGCCACCGCACCCTACTGACCCGCCTCCAGGAAGCCGGCATCCAAGACAAAGCCCTCCACTGGATCTCATCCTTTCTCTCCGACAGAACTCAGAGAGTCCGACTCTCCCCCTTTCGCTCCAAAGCCACCAACCTCATCTGCGGCGTCCCCCAAGGATCCTCCCTCAGCCCTACTTTGTTCAACGTCTACATGGCCCCCCTCGCAAAACTGGCCCGCCAGCATCACCTCAGCATCATCTCCTACGCCGACGACACCCAGCTCGTCCTCTCCCTGACCAAAGACCCACTCACCGCCAAAACAAACCTCCACGAAGGACTAAAATCCATCGCCGAATGGATGAACAACAGTCGCCTGAAACTCAACTCCGACAAGACGGAAATCCTCATCCTCGGGCGCTCTCCTTCGGCCTGGAACGACTCATGGTGGCCCGCCGACCTCGGACCCCCACCCACCCCTGCCAGCCACGCAAGAAACCTCGGCTTCATCCTGGACTCTGCACTCACCATGTCCAAACAGGTCAGCACCGTCTCCTCCTCCTGTTTCAACACCCTCCGCATGCTCTGCAGAATCTTCAAGTGGATTTCAACAGAGACCAGAAAGATGGTGACCCAAGCCCTCGTCAGCAGCAGACTTGACTACGGCAACGCACTCTACACAGGCATCCCAACCAAAGACATCAAACGACTCCAGCGTATCCAAAATGCCTCCGCCCGACTGATCCTAGACATACCCCGCCGATGTCGCATCTCCCCTCACCTGAGGGAACTCCACTGGCTCCCGGTGGAGAAGAGGATCACCTTTAAACTCCTCACCCACGCTCACAAGGCACTTCACAACGCCGGACCCTCCTACCTCAACTCCAGACTCAATTTCTACGCTCCCACACGTCAACTTCGATCTGCCAACCTCGCCCTCGCCGTCGTCCCCCGAATCCAGCGCAAGACCTGCGGCGGCAGATCCTTCTCCTTCCTCGCCGCCAAGTCCTGGAACTCTCTCCCCACATCTCTACGCCAGACCCAGGACCTCCTCACCTTCAGGAGACTCCTCAAAACCTGGCTCTTCGACCGCTAACTGCAGCACACCTCCACCCCTCCCCTTCCCCCCAGCGCCTCGAAACCCTGACGGGTACATAGCGTGCTTTATAAATATTGTGATTGATTGATTTATTGATTGAATGGACTCTGGTAAGTCAAATCTTAACTATTACATCCCCCACCCTACTTGCATGCTATCACATAACCCCACCCTCACCCTCACCCCCATCACTCCAACTCCTCACAAATGTCCCAACATCACAAACCACACATCCTAACACCAAGCCCTGCATGCAACAACAAATCATGGGCACACATCACCAAAGCATGGCCACTGCACATACCCGTACACCCCCCTAAACCACCATCACACAAGGACCCACACAGGAATGCAAGCACTAGGGTACATGGTCACCCACCCATTGCACACCATGGCACACACAGATGTAATAAACATCCTTTTATACCCCTGCAGGACCCCTACCCAACGTCACCGGAAAGGAGGGTCCACACATGTCCACACCACCAACAGAAGAGGCCCACAGTGATGACAGCAGCTCTGTCCAACTGGATCTAGATGACCAGCCCGGCCCATCTGGGACATCTGGACAGTCGGTTCCCCTGACACAGTCACAGGCCACCACAGAGCTTCCCCCATCTGGAAACACCAGCACAGCACTCACCCAGCGGGCCCATACCTCTGTCCCCAGGACACGTCAAGCAACAGTGTGTCCACCACTACAGGGAACTCAGGCTAACCCACCACCCCAACAACAACAGGGACCTGGGGGCCATGGGCACACGGTCCAGGGGATGGAGGCACGGGAACACAGGGGAACTGGGAGGGCTGCTGTGCGACAGGGGAAGGACAGGCCCAGGGAACCCACTCTCCACGAGGCCTTCTCCAACATCATGGAAGCCTACCACAAAACCTAGGAGACGATGGCAACGGTACTGGCCAAGTTTCAGGAGACCCAGTGCCTGCAGGAGGAACACCAGGAGGGACACTGTGGCACAAAAAGGGGTCCCTGACACTAGTATGGACGATGAACTGCCCACCACCTCCGCCGGCGCTAGTGGACAGGAGGCACCGCCACAGGACCACCACACCAGCAACCTACCCCCTGCAGAGGGAGAACCACCCCACAAACGGTCCCTGAGATCCAGGACAAAGACAGAGAACGATGCCAAGACCCCCGCCAAGAAATGAGACCACCCTGAATGTCATCCTTCTGTCCCACCTTGTCACCCTGTCCATCCTCAAACTGCCACAGCTCCACTTCCTATGCCCATTTGGGCAATGCACCTGTGAAACTAATAGACTGGACTCTGCCATGGACATTGCTCCACCATCACCCCTCACCATTTTACAACCCCCTCCAATATTGAGCACTGAAATAAACACCCTTAAAGCACAAAACAATCGGGAGTCTGTCTGTGATTTCAAAATAGTGTATTAGCAATTACAGTGAGAAAATGCTCTTTCAATTGTAATGTCAACATACCTATGTCACACAGCTCTAGTCCATGAGGAAACAAAGCAGATGTCACACAGTGGGACCCACATCTGTGAAATCGTAAGGGAAAGTGACAACTCAGTGACCATACACTGGGTGAAAACGACAGACAGTAGAGAGGTAGTAGTGTTAAAGTACATGTAGTAGGCATGTTTGTATTCTTACCTGTGTCTCACTGGAAGTATTGCAGGATAACCGAGTTCCTGTTGTCGATGTCCTCTTCTTCTGCTTCCTCGTCTTCACTGTCCACAGGCTCCACAGCTGTCACAACACCACCATCTGGACCATCCTCCTGCAGAAAAGGCACTTGTCGTCGCAAAGCTCAGTTGTGAAGCATACAACAGGCCACGATGATCTGGCACACCTTCTTTGGTGAGTAGAATAGGGATCCACCTGTCATATGGAGGCACCTCAACCTCGCCTTCAGGAGGACCGCTCTATAATCCTCCGAGTCCGCCCATGGGCCTCATTTCAGCGTTCCTCTGCCCTTGTCCTGGGATTCATCACTGGGGCCAGATGCCATGACAGGTTGGGGTAACCAGAGTCACCTGCAAATGGCGAGGGCAACTGTTAGACACACACTAACCTGTAGGGATATCCCCAGACCCAGACAACCATTCCCACTGACTTGCTTCCAGGTGCTCACCTAATAGCCACACACGTTGCCTCTGGAGTTGACCCATCACGTAAGGGATGCTGCTATTCCGCAGGATGTAAGCGTCATGCACTGAGCCAGGGAATTTGGCATTCACATGGGAGATGTACTGGTCCGCCAAACACACCATCTGCACATTCATGGAATGATAACTCTTCCGGTTTCTGTACACCTGTTCACTCCTGCGGGGGGGTACCAAAGCCACATGTGTCCCATCAATGGCACCTATGATGTTGGGGATATGTCCCAGGGCATAGAAGTCACCTTTCACTGTAGGCAAATCCTCCACCTGAGGGAAAACGATGTAGCTCCGCATGTGTTTCAGCAGGGCAGACAACACTCCGAACAACACATTGGAAAACATAGGCTGGGACATCCCTGATGCTATGGCCACTGATGTTTGAAAAGACCCACTTGCAAGGAAATGGAGTACTGACAGCACCTGCACTAGATGGGGGAATTCCTGTGGGATGGTGGATAGCTGACATCAGGTCTGGCTCCAGCTGGGCACACAGTTCCAGGATTGTGGCACAATCAAGCCTGTAGGCGATGATCACATGTCTGTCCTCCATTGTCGACAGGTCCACCAGCAGTCTGTACACCGGAGAATGCTGCCATCTCCTCACATGTCCCAGCAGACGGTGCCTATGAAGGACAACAGCAAGCACAGAGTCAACCAACTCAGAGGTACTTACCCACAGCTTACACAGAACACGAATCATAATCTGAAATCTGGCCTGTAGGAGTGTTGAGGCAAGGCCTAGGTATGTGTGACGCAGTTACAACTTACGCCATGTGGGCCCCTGAAATGGCGGCTGCCTGACCTGTAAAGTGGGACAATGGGATGTGAGGTAACTGCGCTGGCATTGTACACCGTTGCGGTAGGCGGTCGAAGACCGTGGCGCAATTCTGCATTGGTTAACATTGGACCCTATGGGTCCCAGGAGCCAATGACGATGTACGCTGGCGGTGGCGGTACGCACGGCCGCGGACGTGACCACCATTTTCTATCTGTTCCATCACTCAATACCTGATCTTCAACAGGAGAGGACCTACACTGCAAGTGCTGCTGTGACCTCAGTCTGGAAGAGACAACGGCTCGTGCGTCTGGGGAAAGGGCCCCTGCCTTCACATCGGAGGAGTTGGAGAAACTCGTGGATGGGGTCCTCCCCCAGTACACGCTACTCTACGGTCCTCCAGACAAACAGGTAAGTACACTGGGAGCATGCTGTATGGGCTATGCCTGTGTGGAGTGGGGTGGATGAAAGATGGGGGGAGATTGAGGCGTGCATAAAACGACGGTGAGTGCATGTGCCACATGGCAAGGGTAGGGATGGGGGCCAATGACTGTGACAGTACAGTTGGTAATAACTTTTCTTTTTCCCCTGTACAATTCATGTAGGTCAGGGCCCACCAGAAGAAGAATATTTGGCATGCCATCGCCAAGGACGCCCGCACCCTGGGGGTCTACCACAGACGGAGCACCCACTGCCATAAGAGATGGGAGGACATTCGCCGCTGGAGCAAGAAGACGGCGGAGGTCCAGCTGGGGATGGGCTCCCAACGTGGGAGGGGTGACCGTCGCACCCTGACCCCCCTGATGTTCAGGATCCTGGCTGTGGCGTACCCGGAGTTGGATGGGCGCTTGAGGGCATCACAGCAGCCACAAGGGGGTGAGTACACTCTCATTCTGCTGATTTTGCGTGCAGTGGAGGTGTCCGGGTGGGGGAGGTGGGCTGTGGGTTTCCCTAGGCCAGGGCAAGTGTGCTAGTTAGGTCCCCTTGTTCTGGCAGACCCTGTGGCACCCCACCCCACCTGTGTACAGTGCCAAGTACACCTAGTCAGGCTCCTGTGACATCCATGTGTGCAGATGGCGGCCATAGCCTTGTAGGCCATGTCCCAGGGATTGAACAGTGGACCCCAAGTGCGCGGCGTAGTGCAGGGGGCTTCTGTGTCTGTTGTGTCCGCCAACGGTAGCGGTAATGCATGCACTCAACATGTCTTTCTTCTGTCGTTCCCCCCATTTTGTGGTCTCCCTGTTCTTGTGTGCATTAGCATCATCAGGCGGAGGAGCAGTGGCACCGGAGCAGGAGGGAGCTGCATCCCACATGGCCCTGGAGGGTGACACTATGGACTCGTAATTCACCAGTGGGACGGAGGGCGAAGGGAGCTCCACGGCGGGGACAGGAGCTGACACCAGTGACACGGACTCATCCTCTGATGGGAGCTCCCTTGTGGTGGCGGCCACATCTGTGCCCACCGCATCTACAGGTACAGCTGCCACCCCCCCTACCAGCACCTCCCTCCCAGCAGCCCCTCAGCCTTTGCCCCATGCCCGCTCACCCAGGAGGGTGGGCATCACTTTTGCCCCAGGCACCTCAGGCCCTGTCCCAGTCACCCCTGCTGCCCTCTGTGAGGAGGCCATTGACCTCCTCAGGTCCCTCACTGTTGGGCAGTCTACCATTTTGAATGCCATCCAGGGTGTAGAAAGGCAGTTGCAACAAACAAATGCATTCCTGGAGGGCATTCATTCTGGTCAGGCGGCCCTTCAGCGAGCTTTTCAGATTCTGGCCTCATCACTAATGGCAGCTATTGTCCCAGTCTCTAGCCTCCCCCCTCCATCTTCCTCCACCCAGACCCAATCCCCTCTACCTCAGCCTATCCCAATCACACCTTCAGACCAGCATGCACACACGTCAACACTCAAGGGAAGCTCAGGCAAACATAAGCACCACACATCCCACAGGCACTCATGCAAGCATCACACACATGCAGACACACCAACATCCACTGCCTCCACTGTGTCCCCCTCCTCCTCGTATCCATCTTCCCTCCCAGTCTCGTCTCCACTCACACCTGCATGCACTACATCTACAGCCACTACTTCCATCACCAGCACACACACCACCACAACCCACTCACGTGCAGTCTCCACCCCCACTACCATTCACACGTCCCCTGTGTCCTCTCACAGTGTGTCTGTGACGCCCCCTCCCAAGATACACAAACGCAGCCACACACCCACAAAACAGCCATCCACCTCACGACAGCCTACAGCGCATGCACCTTCACCCAAAGTCACCAAACGAACATCTCCTACAACCACAACCTCTTCCTCTACTCCCAAACCCCCTCCAGCTACATGTCCCAGTGTTCCCAAGAAACTTTTCCTGTCCACTCTTGACCTCTTTCCCTCACCTCCCCCACCCCATCGGTCTCCTAGGGCCCGACTCTCCAGGTCCCAACCTAGCACCTCAGCCACAACATCTCCGAGACCAGTGGTGCCTGTAGTCACCGGAATCTGGAGTACACCAGGCAGCAGGGCAGTCAGTGTGGCACGGAGCCACAGCACGGACAGTCCCCCACCTGTCAAGCATCAAAAGTTGGCCAGTGCCCGGCGGAAGAGGGGGAAGACTCCAGCCACCAAAGCAGCTCCCAGGGGTACAGGTGGGAGTGTGGATTCAGCTGCGACACCTTCCAAGGTGGGGAAGGGGCACAAGAAACTCAGCAAGTCTGGGAAGAGCAGCACGGCGGAGAAGACCGCCATCATCCCGCTGCCCAGGAGGCCACCGCCATCATCCCCGCTGCCCAGGAGGCCACCGCCAGCACCAGCCCAGCTGCCCAGGACAGGACCGCCAGCACCATCCCAGCTGCCCAGGACAGGACCGCCAGCACAAGCCCAGCTGCCCAGGACAGGACCGCCAGCACCAGCCTCGATGGGCCATAAGGGACCGCCAGCACCAGCCCCGCTGGGTCTTAAGGGACCGCCAGCACCAGCCCCGCTGGGCCATAAAGGACTGCCAGCACTAGCCCCGCTGGGCCAGACAGGACCACCAGCAGCTGAGTCACTGCCATGGACCCCGCCGCCACAAGCACCGCTGAACAGGACACCGCCGCCACAAGCACCACTGAACATGACACTGCCGCCACAAGCACCGCTGAACATGACACTGCCACCACAAGCACAGCTGAACAGGACACCGCAGCCACAAGCACCGCTGAACAGGACACTGCTGCCACAAGCACCGCTGCCAAGGACACCGCCGCCACAAGCACTGCTGAACAGGACACTGCCGCCACAAGCACCGCTGCCAAGGACACCGCCGCCACAAGCACCGCTGAACAGGACACTGCCGCCACAAGCACCGCTGCCAAGGACACAGCCGCCACAAGCACCACTGACCCCTGAGCGCCAAGGGCAGTGACGCTACTGAGTCTGTCACGAGCAGGATGAAGCACTCTGAGCACAAGGCCCCCTCCAGAACCAGTGGAGATTCACATCCACTACCTCAGTCCATGGCAGGATGAAGCACTCTGGGCACAAGGCCCCCTCCAGAACCAGTGGAGTAAGGCATCCACTACCTCAGTCCTTGGCAGGATGAAGCACTCTGGGCACAAGGCCCCCCGCAGAACCATTGGAGTAAGGAATCCACTACTTCAGTCCTTGGCAGGATGAAGCACTCTGGGCACAAGGCCCCCTCCAGAACCAGTGGAGATTCACATCCACTACCTCAGTCCTTGGCAGGATGAAGTACTCTGGGCACAAGGCCCCCTCCAGAACCAGTGGAGACTGTTATCCACTTGAGAGACTGTGGCTTTGCACTCCCCAGAATGGAACAGTGGGCAACCCACCCACTGTAGAAACTTGAGAGACTGTGGCTTTGCACTCCCCAGGATGGAACAGTGGGCAACCCAGCCACTGTAGAGACTTGAGAGAGTGTTGCTTTGCACTCCCCAGGATGGAACAGTGGGCAACCCACCAACTGTAGAGACTTGAGAGACTGTGGCTTTGCACTCCCCAGGATGGAACAGTGGGCAACCCACCCACTGTAGAGACCTGAGAGACTGTGGCTTTGCACTCCCCAGGATGGAACAGTGGGCAACCCACCCACTGTAGAGACTTGAGAGACTGTGGCTTTGCACTCCCCAGGATTGAACAGTGGGCATGTGGCCCCCTCGTGGATTTGGCGTCGTGCACTCAACCGGCTGAGGTACCCCCCCTTCCCTTCCCCCTGAGGTGCCTGTTTTATTGATATCTGATGCCCCTGCAGTGTTCTCTCTGTCATGTTCGGGGATTGAGTGTGGGCCTCGCCCATGCCATGTTGGCCCAGTGTTCCACGGACTTCAATGGAGTACTACCTGGACTACTATTCTTGGTGTATATATTTGTTTATACTGTATATATTTTTGCGTACTGGATTTTAATATATTACAATGGTTACACTCATTTCCTTTTGTCTTTGCATTCTTCTGGGGAGATTTGGGGGCTGTAACTGTAATGTATCATGCTGTATTAGTGTGTGTGTTGTAGTGGGTGATGGTGGGGGTGGGGGTGTTTTTCCCTCCCCTCTGTCGTAGGTGCAGTACTCACTGTGGTCTTCGCAGCCGGTGTTCGTGCTCCTGGTAGAGGAGCAAGAAGATAAGGGATGGCAGGATCTGGAGCTCGGGTTCCATGGCGTCCGGATTCCTCATGGAGTGTGTAGAGGTGAGCGTTTTCCCTTTGAAGTCCTGTTTCCGCCGTGTTTTTGTTCGTGGTGAATCCGCCCCGGAAAAGGTGGCGAATTGGTAGGTTGTGATACTGTGGGCGGTACATTGTCGCGGTGACCGCCATGCTGTTTGTTTGTACCGCCATGGAGGTTGGAGTGTTAAAGTGGCTGTCTATGTTGGCGGTTTCCGACACTGTCGGGATTCCATTTTTTTTCCCGCCGGCCTGTTGGCGGTCTTACCGCTGCTTTAACACCGACCGCCAGGGTTGTAATGACCACCACAGTGTCAAAGGCTGCACTGAAGTCGAGCAAAATCAAAACAGCTGTATGACCTTCATTTAAGGCACTGCAGAGATGTTCTATAACCGCAAGTAAAGCTGATTCTGTACTTTGCCTAGCCCTGAACCCATTTTGTGAGACATCCAAAATAAGATTATCATCTAGGTACTTCGTCAGCATATTATTCACGTTTCTCTGTGACTTTAGCCAGAAAAGGAATGCGACACAGGACAATAGTTTTCTGGCTTGAAGGCATCAAGAGAAGGCTGCTTCAGGAGAGGAATGACCTTAGCATGTTTCCACTCACTAGGTACCTAAGCTGAAGACAGAGACATATTTATAACTTCTAAGCACAGGGGTAGCAGGGGATCTTCTAGCTTGAAAAACTCAGGTTTCAAAGAGTCAGGGGGGATCCAGATTTAACTTGACGGCAGATAGTAGTAAGCTTTTCCACCTCCAAAAGGGGAGGGCGTTAAGTGCTGAGGTAGAGTTACTGCCCTGGAAAATATTGTATCCTCTAGCTTCTTAGAGGCAATGTCTAGAGGGAACGATGAATAGATGTCCTCTAATTTGCCAAGAAACTATGCTAGTTTTGTAGTGTGGTTAGTTTTACGTATTCATTGCGCTTTAGCTTCAGGCTTTAGGCCTTTGTGCATTTTGCCCTGAATATATTTTATTCATTTGCTGACAGCTTAGAGCCTCTGTGCACTCTGCTCTACATGCTTTTTATTAGGCTTCGTACTGTTATTTTTCAAATAGCCAGTTCTACGGTGTTGTTTTTTATTCATATCACACTGTTTTGCATACTTCAGCACTGGAGTTCTCCATAACATATTTACTCTGTGCTTCAGTCAAGGATACAGTCTGGTACATTGCCGATAGACGTGGTAAGAGTTTAGACTTGGCATTCCTGCGTAGGGACATTTTGTGATCACGTTGACATGTTAGTTATAAAATCACTTCCTTGTCCCAATACACGCAAGAGGGAGATTCCGACCAGGGAACCACAACTTGACGCTGACTGCCTTGTTGCAGATGCTGAACCAAGATCACAGGTATTTGCTCAGGTATGAGGGCTGATATCTCCACAGTGATTCTAATAGGCAAGCTAGAAGCTTAACATGCTGTGCTCTAGATAGAACAAGCAGAGGGAGAGTAGAAACTGTTTGACAATATGATAGCATTGTTTTTATGTTTTACTCTCCTGGTAACTATTACAATCCTACTGTGTTGTATCGTTCTGGTTATTGCGGCTCACGCCTTAATATCTAAAATACAGTTGTTTTATTAAAACATTATATAAAACTTATACTGTCTTTGTCCTTTGTATATGAGATCATATTGGAAATAAGAGAGTTGGTTTGGATCTGAGTAACCACGACTTCCCTGAGAAGTTCCAAAGATGTCATGCGCTCGGCTGCCAAATCATTCCTTCCACATGGGAGAAATGAGGCACTACTAGTTAGCCGGAGCAAAAACCGGATTTAGGGTGACAGAGTTCTTTACACGTGGGTCAGACTCAGTCCCCCACACCGTTATCGATCCTGCTACCGAGAAATCCAGTAGTCTCATTTAGAATAATGAGAGCCCACGCAACAGTTTCTCACATTGTATGTTAGATGTCAATAGTGGGGTCGACTGAGAGGGTAGGCTTCATGAAGCTGTTTAGAAGTTTGAAAATGTAGTTAGTATGGTTGGAGCTATAGTTGATTTTCTTATCAAAATAATCAGCCTTTGTTTTATGAATACGTTTGTGGTAGGATTTAATATCAGCCAGGTACTGGACTTTCAGAGAAGGGTCATAGGCTTTTCTCCAGGCATGCTCCAGAGTCTCACATTGCTTTTTAGCTGAAATGAGATTCTCATTAAACTGGGGGCAAAGTGCTTTTTCCTGTTGAGAACCTGTTTAGTAGGAATGAAATTGTCTAAGGCTTTGGTCAGCTAAGACTGAAAATTATCATAAGCGATCTCTACATTAGAGTCAAGCACTACACTGTTAGAGCGAATAAAGTCACATAATTTTAGAATATCAAATTTATGCCAGGGGTGTTTCTTAATGTCATCCAGACTACACGGATTAGTACAATGTGTCTGACAGAGAGTTAATGAGACCAAGTAGTGGTCTGTCCATTCAATAGGGAGTGGGCTGGAAGTTTGTATGAAGCCCAGATTTGTAAAAACTGGATCTAAGAGATGTCCGACTGTATGTGTGGCTCAAACTACAAACTGTGTTAGCTGCAGGGCTGCAAGGTCCCTTAAAGGTAGATGACATCACCATCCTGAGTGTTGTCAAAGTGAAGGTTAAAATCGCCAAGCACAGAGAAATTAGCTGACTTGACCAGTAGTGAAACAATAGTTTTAAATAAAGCCTCCCTAAAAACTTTAGGAGGGCCAGGAGGGCAATAGATAAGTAAACCTGACAGAGTGAGATTATGATTCAGACAAATTTTGAATATGGCATTTTCACACTCTAAGATGGAGCTTGTAAACCTCGGGAACCAAAACCTTATGCTTCCCCAGGGGAGGCTCAACAAGGAGAAATATCTTTGTTTCTCCTTGGTTTTCCTCTTTCTATGTGCAGCACACATAGAAAGAGGAAAATAGTCCCAGGATTGTTTTTGTGCAAGAAGGTGCCCCTTCCTGCACAAAAAGAATCCTCCCTACAATGCAGAAACCTTTGCACAATGGTGCAAAGGTGCCTGCATTGGAGCTAGGCTGCTAAAACAGTGTAAGGACAGAAATATGCCATATCCCTTAAATACGGTGTGTAGCAGCGTCTCAAGCCTGGTACCTGCTGAATGACTAGGCCACACACAGAGCTGTAAATCACACATCTGTATTCCTCTGCATGTACCTGTGAACTTCAACATTCTATGCCATTACATTCTATGTTAGTGAATACTTCACACTGATATACAGGGAGTGCAGAATTATTAGGCAAATGAGTATTTTGACCACATCATCCTCTTTATGCATGTTGTCTTACTCCAAGCTGTATAGGCTCGAAAGCCTACTACCAATTAAGCATATTAGGTGATGTGCATCTCTGTAACGAGAAGGGGTGTGGTCTAATGACATCAACACCCTATATCAGGTGTGCATAATTATTAGGCAACTTCCTTTCCTTTGGCAAAATGGGTCAAAAGAAGGACTTGACAGGCTCAGAAAAGTCAAAAATAGTGAGATATCTTGCAGAGGGATGCAGCACTCTTAAAATTGCAAAGCTTCTGAAGCGTGATCATCGAACAATCAAGCGTTTCATTCAAAATAGTCAACAGGGTCGCAAGAAGCGTGTGGAAAAACCAAGGCGCAAAATAACTGCCCATGAACTGAGAAAAGTCAAGCGTGCAGCTGCCACAATGCCACTTGCCACCAGATTGGCCATATTTCAGAGCTGCAACATCACTGGAGTGCCCAAAAGCACAAGGTGTGCAATACTCAGAGACATGGCCAAGGTAAGAAAGGCTGAAAGACGACCACCACTGAACAAGACACACAAGCTGAAACGTCAAGACTGGGCCAAGAAATATCTCAAGACTGATTTTTCTAAGGTTTTATGGACTGATGAAATGAGAGTGAGTCTTGATGGGCCAGATGGATGGGCCCGTGGCTGGATTGGTAAAGGGCAGAGAGCTCCAGTCCGACTCAGACGCCAGCAAGGTGGAGGTGGAGTACTGGTTTGGGCTGGTATCATCAAAGATGAGCTTGTGGGGCCTTTTCGGGTTGAGGATGGAGTCAAGCTCAACTCCCAGTCCTACTGCCAGTTCCTGGAAGACACCTTCTTCAAGCAGTGGTACAGGAAGAAGTCTGCATCCTTCAAGAAAAACATGGTTTTCATGCAGGACAATGCTCCATCACACGCGTCCAAGTACTCCACAGCGTGGCTGGCAAGAAAGGGTATAAAAGAAGGAAATCTAATGACATGACCTCCTTGTTCACCTGATCTGAACCCCATTGAGAACCTGTGGTCCATCATCAAATGTGAGATTTACAATGAGGGAAAACAGTACACCTCTCTGAACAGTGTCTGGGAGGCTGTGGTTGCTTCTGCACGCAATGTTGATGGTGAACAGATCAAAACACTGACAGAATCCATGGATGGCAGGCTTTTGAGTGTCCTTGCAAAGAAAGGTGGCTATATTGGTCACTGATTTGTTTTTGTTTTGTTTTTGAATGTCAGAAATGTATATTTGTGAATGTTGAGATGTTATATTGGTTTCACTGGTAATAATAAATAATTGAAATGGGTATATATTTTTTTTTGTTAAGTTGCCTAATAATTATGCACAGTAATAGTCACCTGCACACACAGATATCCCCCTAACATAGCTAAAACTAAAAACAAACTAAAAACTACTTCCAAAAATATTCAGCTTTGATATTAATGAGTTTTTTGGGTTCATTGAGAACATGGTTGTTGTTCCATAATAAAATTAATCCTCAAAAATACAACTTGCCTAATAATTCTGCACTCCCTGTAGAGTCCTCAGGGAGTCAGAAAGGTTCCATTCAAAATCATGCAAGGCACTACATCTCCCCTTCTGTTAAATGAAAAATTTCAATTTTCCATTAGACATGCACAAATATCTATATATAGAAACATGTTTAACTGTATCTCTTCAATTAATTTCCTTGGTACATTGATTAGTGGACCCGATCTGGTTATTGGAAACTGCACACTGTCATCTTCAATGTCAGAAATTGCTAAAGAGGGTAAGGAATCAGAAACAGTAACTGATTTTTCAGAATCAGTCATCATCTCAATTTGAAGACTGATGAAATACAGACCTGTAGTGAGAAGGGTTTTTGGTAATAGACTTCCAAGGGTCCTGGGCAGTCATCATGTGTCCTTTGGAAAGGTTCATCATTGTATCTTTTGAGTAACTGTTGAGCGGTTACCAAATCTACTTTGCTGAATAAGAGGTTTTTGCATGTCTCCTCTTGCCTGCATAAACTTTCATTTTCTGTTTGTGAACCAAGTCCCTTGTACGAATCATGTTTTTACTTATATGTCTTTCTGTAGTCCATTGAAGTAACTTGGTTGCCATTGCTTTCCCGAACATCAAGGTTGCCGGACTTTCACCTTCGGTCCAGTTGGGTGTCGCACCATACGTTTGTAAGGTGGACCTTAATGCTGTTTTAAACTGAGCTTCTCAAGAGTTGCATGCTGTACTGCTTTCTTTAGCGTACTCATAAAGCGCTCAACAGGTCCACTGGCCTGTAGCCTTAAGGGTGTGATCTTTTGATGCTTTATGTTCAGATGCTCCAGAACATTTTCAAATAATTTACTGTTGAAGGGGGACCACTGTCAGACTTTACAATGGCTGGTATGGCCCATGTTGCAAAGATGCCACCAAGTTTTTCAATCACCTGCTCATATGTCTTGAATGAAAGATTTTCGACCAAAGGAAAAAATGAATATTCATCTACAATCACCATTAAATGATGTCCATTGTCAGGTGGACCAAAGAAATTGATGGCTATTCTCTTTCAGGCATGCTTAGGGAGTTCTTACATGTACAGAGTATGTTGGCCAACTTGGTTGGCAGGTAATTGCATATGTGACAGGACTTGAGTTTCTTTTCAACTCTTTCATCCAAGTATAGAAACCAAATTTGGACTCAGAGAGCTATAGTTGTAGCAACAATAGCACGATGTCCTTTGTGAGCCACTTTGATCACCTTTTATCGTAGACTCTCCGGAGTCAGGATTCTCGATCCTCACAATATAACTCCTTCTTGAGTTATGGACTATTCCTCTTTAACAGTTTTGTATTTTTGATATTCACCATCATGACTGAGAGGTTGAATGTGTTTATTTCACAACTGATGTGTAATTATGTCTTTTAACTTCAGCAGGTCACTATCATGACATGTCGCAGTGACAATATGGGCTATTGACACAGAAGCTGGTGTACTTGACTTGACAATTAAATTAATGTAGGCACAAGCCGTCTTGGATGGAGTACCATGACCTTCGATAGGCATTCTCTGAAAGTAGTCAGCAGGACTTTGGTCCTTTCCTGGTCGATGCACAGTTGTATAATTGTACTTGTGCAATAGTAGTCTCCATCACTCAATCTGGGGTGGCATCTTGGCTCTTGGATTGCCAAAGATGGTCAACAAAGCTTGGTGATCCATCATTAGCGTGAAAGGCTTTCTTTACAGGAATACATGGAAATATTTACTAGCCCATACTACAACCAAACTTTCCTTATCAGGCAGTGAATAAGCATGGTTTGTTTGAGACAAACGTCTGCTAGCGTAGGCCACAATGTGTTGTCTAGCATTTGGGCGTCCACTATGCTGTGCAAGTATAGTGCCTAATCCAAACAGGCTAGTATCGATGACAATCTCTGTGTGGAGCTTTGGATTGAAGTATGCTATTTCTGTAGCATTTTTGCTCATGTGTTTGATTCTCTTGAAGCTTTTTTCACATAGGAGACACTTCCCCAGTTTGTTGACAACAATAGCACCACATCTCATCTGTGATCTCGATGCCAGGTCACCTGCCCATTGTAATTTAGCACGGGCGGTACCACAGACCTAGGGAGGCACCATAGGAAACATGGGATACAGATGAAGAGTTCAGCTGCCATGTGTTTCATCCCTAACTGGGAAATTCTTTAAGGAAAATAGTAACAGGACCTCTGACAAACTGATCTCCATACAAAATTGGTAATCCATATAGGATCTGGTTTTAATATCACACTTTATATGCGGTGCAATCACCTGAATTATTGAGCTGTCAAGAACTGGAGGTATTGCAAAAATGACAATATAATCTGTGAAGGGTAGCAGACCTTGATACGTCTTTAAAGTGTATGTTTGCTAATAGTGTGCTGTCTGGCCAACAAAGCAGGCTAAATCAAAAATATGTTTTCAAATATATGAAGTAGCTTTGGCAGGATGATCATTTTCGTCAGAGCCACCCTGTCCGCCAATGACAAAGGAAGGTTGATCCAACGTTCCACCCTTGTATGAGGTCCCTCCCTACATGTCCCGTAGTTCTCCAACAGTATCGTCTGGGGATCAACATGCTTAAGTATTGTATTGAATCGATCTGCCATTGTAAAGGAAGTGATAAGGAGGGCTGAGTGGTAGCAGCCATAAGCAGGACCAAAATGGACTTCGACCAGCTAATTTGGAAACCCACCCAGTGACCAAAGTGATTAATCTTGTCAATAATAGGATACAGATTGGCATCCGGACTGCATACCACCAAAAGTGCTACATCTGACATAGAAAGTAAGGTGTCACGGTACCCCAAGTCAACCTCATGCTGATAATGGAACTACCTAACAATATAGGCAAGATGCTCCACAGTCACGACACTTAACAAAGGGGAGAGAGGGCAGCCCTTCCACATGCCCCTTTGAATCCAAAAAGCAGCAAATATCCCTCCATTTACCCAGACATGTGCACAGGGGTCTGTGTACAGCAGCTGTATCCATGTAGTCACATCTTCTCCCAGTCCCATTCCAGTCAGAACACCAGAAAAAAGACCATTCAACAGTTTCAAATGCCTTAGTGGCGTTGAGAAAAACTGCAGCCACTTTAAAGCTAGGATCCAGTTGATGTGTAAGGGCAAGCAGTGAGCGGTGGTTGTCAGTTGTGGAATGCCCTGGAATAAAACCAGATTGATTTGGACGAATGAGGAGGGGCGTAAGGTGTAATAGTCTATTTGCAAGAATTTTAGCTAAAACCATACTATCCATATTTATAAAGATAAAGGGCGATAAGAATCACAACTTTCTGGGGGTTTATCAGACTTAAGTAGTGTGACAAGAAGTGCCTCCTGCATCGTTTGTGGAAGGATGCCTGCCTCATAAGCCTCCTCACACACCACCAAAAGTACAGGCACAAGCTCTTCGGCATAAATCTTATAAAATTAGTCAAGGAGACCATCACTTCTAGTGTTTTACCATTCTTAATTTGCTGAATCACCTCTTTAATCTCCTCCAATGTGATAGGCTGATTTGGTGCAGAAAGCTCTTCTACTCCTAACAAGGCCCAGGTTGCCCACTCTCGGTAAGTATGTATAGCCTCCTCATCAGCCTGCTCTTTGCAAATATAGTTTGCTATAGAAGGCAGCTAATGCCACTATAATGTCATTGGGCATATAAAGATCTCCACCTGTAGTCACTTGGATATGAGTAATGTGGCTTACGGCCCAGCTAGATCTGAGCAAGGATACCAAGGTCAGCCCAACTGATCTCCCTCTTCATATGTCAAAGCATATTTGCCGAAAACCAAATCTTTTAACTTTCTATCCACTTCTTCTTTAAATCCTGACAATTATACCTGCAATGGTGATAGCAGGGAACCGTCCTCCAGAGTGTCATAGCACTGCTCTAGGCTGCACAATTGCCCTTCTACCTGTGTAGGTGAACTCAAATGGACTTTAAAATCCCACTAACTTTAGCTATGCATTCACCTCAAATAACAGCTTTTAAGGCATCCCACAGAGTGGCCACCTTATAGACCACCCCCTATTTACCTTGAGAAGGTTCACAAACACTTGGCGTATTTCTTTTCAAAAGACATCGTCCAATAAGTTCTTAGGAGACGGACGCCATGAAGGTGTCTGTTTCCAACCATTTGGTCATCCGAAATCGAACATCATGGGAGAGTGATCTGAGAGGGTTTGGTGAAGATAACTCACCTCTCCCAGCCACCCCACTACATCCATTGTACCCATCCAGGTGTCGATGCACAAAAGGGTACTGTGGACTGAGGAGTGAAAAGTGTTCTCACTTTGGGACGGACACTGTGTTCTTCAGAGAACAACCAGCTCAAAGTGTTGCATGATCTCCAGAAGAGTCTCACAAGCTTTAGTGTGGCACCGAGCACCCCAGTCAGAATAGTCCAAGGTCGTATTCAATACAGTATTGTGACCCCTCCCCAAATAATGGATCCAGAGTCTAGTTCCACACAGTGTTTCACAATGGAGAGAAAGAACTCAGGACCACCTGTGTTCAGGCCATATGTACTGGTTAGAGTAACGTGAATCAGAGTCGGATTGGGATCACAATTTGGCCCGGGTACTGCCAAAAATATGGCCCACATTCATGTGGCGTGCCCTTTTAATGAAACACCATTTGGTTACTGTTAGACGTCTCATTTTTAGAGGCGATGTTTATGAAATTAAGCATTTTATAGCTTATAGTGCCAGTAACATTGGTGAAGACTAGGAACACTGCAGGTCTGAAAACTGAATACTTACGTGCAGTCTTAACACTCTGCACAGTGTAGTTAGATACACTTTCCCAACGAGCTATGTCCTTGACTCTGTGAGAGTGTGAATTTTCTAATATGTTTATTAATGATTTTTTAAACTAAAACGTGTGATGAATTAACGTGTAGAAACAAGTAACTTTTAAACAATAAGTTATTAATACTGATTTTCTGTCTTTAACGGAGTAAAACTTTAACTAAATGCTGTGTTTTTTTTCCATAATTCAGAGCTTACATAAAAAGTGTTTTCGAGGTTCAGGTAGATGTGCCCACAGCTACCCTGTGGCCGTGGGATAGCGATAGGGATGAAAGAGACACTCAAGTTGTTGGTTTTTTACACACGTGGTTTTATTTAGATTGTATAGGTGCCTTTATACAGTCTCTCTCTTTTATTTAGATGATGGTTTCTTCTCTTTCAGGGTCTCTGACGTCTGAGGATAGGACTCTCGGCAGTGGTGGTGTCAGGTGAACCGGGAAGAAACAAAAATTGAACAAGAGGTAAGTTGTACGTCTGGGAATTCCTGGGGCGGTGTTAGTAAGGGAGAGGGTGTAGAGAGAGAGAGAGAGAGAGAGAATGTGAGTAGGGGGAATGGTGATGGACGAGGTAGTGGTCCAGAACTGGGTAAAAGAAAGTTCTGAAATTGTGGATAGGATCCTGTCTCCACTTTCACCCTGATGAAGTCCAACCTTCCTTCCCTTTTCCAGTTAAAGTGCCTCCGTGGTTGTGCTTAGTGCTCCCCCTCCCCTTTTATGTCTACCTCCCCAATTGTCCCTTCCCAACCTCCCTTTCCACCCTCCTTCCTTCCCTCCACCCTCCTTCCTTCCCACCAGAGCGTTCAGCTTTGTTTTGAAGCAGGACCGTACCTGCTTAAGCCACGCCCCTCCAGGGACATGGCGGAATTGTTGCTACTCAGAGTCTTCTTCTCCGTCCTGGTTCTCGTCTCGGTTTTCCAAGGGTCTTGGATCGGAGTTCTTCTCCTCGCTTCAAGGCAGGACGCTCTCCGCGGCATCTTCCTCTGTGCTTCGGACGTTCGTGCTCGCGTCCCTCCTCCTCTCTTTGGCGCGTGTTGTCCGTCAACTCTTTTCATATCATTAGACTAGCCGTGTCGCGCCGCGTGGTGCGGCGCGAGCCGAATGTTCGGCACAAGCCGGGCGTTCGGCTGGGGCCGCACAGCGCGTTTCTAAAACGCGGCGCGCCCCCAGCCTTTCATGCACTTTTCGAGGCCCCAGGCATTGCATGGGGCCTCGCTCTATCGTTTTCCACCGCCTTGCTGGGGTCTCCTGACCCCCCTTACCTGTTCTTCTTTCTTCCTTCTTGTCCTCTTTCTTTTCTTCTTTCTGGGGTCTTTTGTTGTACTTTTTTTATGTCTTCTTCCCTTCCCAGGTTACCTTTCTCTTCCCAGCATTCATTGTTCCCTATTCTCTATGGTTTCTATTCTGTTTTGTTCTATGTACCTCTCCCTGTCTAATATGGTGTCCTTTTACTTCCTGTGGGTCACTTCCTGTCTTTTTGTATATAAGGGCTGTGTTTTCTTCATTTCCTTGCGCTGCAACACTTTCTGCTCAGTTAGTGTCTTCGCTCCTGATTTCCTCCCCTTTTGGTTCTGGATTTCAGCATTCTGTGTTTCCTGACTTTTGCTCCTTTTGGATTCCTGTTTGTTTGTTCTTGTTTTTTCCAGGAATCTTCCTGTTTGGAGGTTTTTGCCCTTTTCCTAAGGGTTTTTTTCCCTCTGGCGCTATTTTCTGAAGGGCACGGTCTGTTCTTGGCGTCTCCATTGCCTACAGCACCGTGGCTACCAGAAAGAGTCGCCCCTTTTTGGGCCAAAGTCGAACATTGAAGATCCACGCCACCAGATCTGCAAATTCCAGGCGCAAGCAGCACGTGAGTCGTGACAGATTGCAGCGCCCAACCATTCCGACGTCCTGAAACACCATGGATGACTCAGTGGCGGCTGCTGCAGATCCGGAACAATCTCTTTTGACCACGATTCAGCAACAAGCTCAGGAATTGCAACAACTACGCAATGAAAATGCTGCGTTACGACAGGCTTTGGCTCTCCGCACCAGTGATGTTCCAACTATCTCCGCTTCCACCCCTTGTTTCTCTGGTGAACCAACCAAGCTTCGCGAGTTCCTGGATGCATTAACAGTGTACTTCGCCTTCCGACCTACCCAATTCTCCCACGACAGGACCAAGGTGGGTTATCTTATCAGTGCCTTATCCGGTCCAGCCTTGGCCTGGGCAACCCCGATGGTGTCCTCCAACGACCCTGTATTGTCGGACTATTCCACCTTTGTGAGTCGCTTCAAACAGATGTTTAGCCGTCCTGGATTGGAAGCCTCTGCTGAAGAAGCCCTATGTGACATCCAACAAGGCTCGCAAGACGTCCTGCAATATATAACCCGTTTTCGTCAGCTGGCGGCAGAGACCACTTGGGTGGAACGTACTCTGGTAACTTTATTTCGTAGAGGACTCAAAGAAGAAATAAAGGATGAACTAGTACATTCTACCAGAGCAGAAGAGCTTCGTGGCCTGATGGATCAAGCACTGTCCATCGAATATCGTCTTCAGGAACGGAGATCGGAAAAGAAAAGGAGTAGAGGGTTTTCCCAGCCAAGTAGCTCACGAGCTTGCCTACAGCGTTCCGAGGAACCTCGCACTCCTGCTAGAGACATCGAAGGGGAACCCATGCAGGTGGATACTACCCGAGGTCCGCTCTCTGCTAGTGAACGAGAAGACAGACGCAAGAGAGGGTTGTGCCTGTACTGTGGTTCTGCTGGTCACATGCTTCGTACCTGTCCTGTACGTCCGCCCAGGCCTTCGGGAAACGCCACCTCCCGTCCTCTGTAAGAAGGGAGGGGACGGGATCTACAACTATACCTTCCATCAGCTCCTTTAATGACAATACAACCGCCTTGTTTATTTTTCCTGTCCTGTTACAACTTCCTGACGGTCGTCAAGAAAAGACTATGGCATTACTAGATAGTGGTGCTAGTGGTATATACATGGACAAGACGTGGGCTGCTGCTCACCAAGTTCCTACACAAGCAAAAGAAGTACCCGAACAGGTACACACCGTGGATGGATCCTTGATATCCTCGGGTCCTGTAGACACCACTACCCTGATGTTAAGTCTACAGGTGGGAAACCATCAAGAACACATTTCCTTCGATCTTATCACGTCCCCCAACCATACCATCATTCTTGGAATTCCGTGGTTCATCAGACATAACCCGTATATAAATTGGGTAACCCGGACAGTTTCTTTGTCTTCGCAATTTTGTCATGAGAACTGTTTTACTTCCGACAAGTATTGGTCTCCGAAAAGATCCTTAGATACTGAAGGTGCCACTGGTATGTCCATTAATACGGTCCAAGGGGTCCCAGACCACTATTTGGAGTTTCAGGATGTTTTCCAAAAACCGTCGAAACATGTGCTACCTCCACATCGAGAATATGATTGTGCTATTCCATTGGAACCCGGCACAATTGTTCCTTTTGGGAGGATGTACTCTCTCACGGAACCCGAAAGAGAAGTTCTAAAAGAGTATCTGGACGAAAATATACAGAGTGGTCTTATTGTTCCATCGTCGTCTCCAGCTGGGGCTCCTCTCTTTTTTGTGCCCAAGAAGACAAAGGATCTTCGTCCTTGCCTGGATTTTCAAGGTCTGAATAAAATAACAATTAAAGATCGTTATCCTTTGCCTCTCATCAGGGACATACTAGAAGCTATCAGAGGGGCTCAACGTTTTACTAAATTAGATTTACGAGGAGCTTACCACCTTTTACGCATAAAAGAAGGCGACGAATGGAAGACAGCTTTCAGGACTCCATTTGGCCATTTTGAATATAGGGTTATGCCGTTTGGTCTCACTAACGCCCCGCAATCTTCCAGAGATTTATGGACTCAGTGTTTTCAGACCTTCTGAATCAGACAGTCGTGATCTACCTAGATGATATTCTTATTTATTCTAGAAATCCTGAACTCCATTCTTCCCATGTGAAACAAGTTCTTCAAAGACTTCGTGCTCATCAACTATTTTGCAAACCAGAAAAATGTGAGTTCGACATGATGGAAGTCAAATATCTGGGCTATCATTTAAGTCCCACTGGCATAGCTATGGATCAAGAAAAGGTACAAGCTATCCTAGAGTGGCCTTCTCCTTCTTCCATAAAAGAAACACAATGTTTCCTAGGGTTAGCAAACTTCTATCGACAATTCATTCTAGACTTTGCCAGACTGACTAGCCACATAACTCACACCTTAAAAAAGGAAAATTTAAAGAAAGGGTTTGTCTGGACTGAGGCGGCTGAAGCAGCCTTTCAAGAATTAAAGAGAGTCTTCACCCAAGCCCCCATCTTGAGACATCCAGATACCACCAAACAATTTATAGTCGTTACTGATGCTTCTGAGAGAGCCATCGGAGCTGTCTTACTCTAACGACAAGAGGATGATGGTCTTGAACATCTTGTTTTCTACTTGTCTCATATCCTTTCCACAGCTGAACAACACTATTCTGTACTGGAAAGGGAATTATTGGCTCTGAAAACAGCCTGCCTTGAGTGGAGACAGTTTCTGATGGGTTCCAAGGAACCATTTGAGGTGAGGACAGACCACCGTAACCTACAATGTTTACGAAATTTTGTATGCCAGAATAGTCGTCAGGCCCGCTGGGCCTTTTTCTTCAGTCAGTACGATTTTTTTATCACATATATTCCTGGATCTCAAAACATTCTGGCTGATGCTCTGTCTCGCCGATATCCAGAGTGTACTCCTTCCTCATCTCAGTATCTTCTGGAACCCCGTAAGATCATTGGAGTGGCTCAGTCTTTCCTGGAAGAAGTACAACTGGAATACGCCAACCTATCGGACCACGACATTGAAGAACTAAGACCATTAAAACATAAGAAACAAGGATATTTTTATTATCAAAACCTGATATTCCTCCCCACTAACAAGGTGCAAGAAAAGGCATTACAAATGTGCCATGATTCACCTGTAGCTGGTCATAGAGGCATCAAGGCCACACAAGAACTTCTTTCACGATTTTTCTCGTGGCCTACCTGGAAGCTGGATGTGGAAAGATACGTTCAGGCCTGTTCCATATGTGCCCAAATCAAGATACCCCATACCAGACCGGCAGGATTACTACAGCCTTTGCCTGTTCCACCGGCCCCATGGCATACCATCTCTACTGATTTTATGTGTTCACTCCCACCATCAGCAGGAAACCGGGTCATCATGGTCACAGTGGATTCTTTCACGAAGATGGCTCATTTCACTGCCCTGAAAAGGCTACCCACTTCTCAAGAACTAAGTCAAATATTCATTGATCATATCTTCCGTCTCCATGGACTTCCACATACCATAATATCTGATAGAGAACCTCAGTACATTTCCCGATTTTGGAGGCATTTTTGTAAAACACTAAATATTAATAGAGCCCTGTCTTCAGGATTCCATCCTCAGACCAACGGCCAGACCGAGCGTCTGAACCAAGGACTAGAGCAATATCTTCGATGCTTTTGCAATTCTACCCAAAGTAACTGGAACACTTACCTCTCTATAGCAGAATTTTCCTGCAATAACTCAGTCCATAGTGCCTCCAAGGTCACTCCCTTTTTCTGTTCATATGGTTTTCATCCTACCTCTTTTCCTACTTCTCCACAATCCAACTCTCCTCTACCCGCTATTACCTGTTTCTCCAAACGCCTTCTCCAAATCCATAGACTAATTCGATCTAATTTGTTACTTACCAAGAGATATATGAAGAAGGCTGCTGACAAGAGACGTGCTACCAATCCAGACTATCATCCGCAAGATAAAGTCTGGCTCTCATCCAAATTCTTACCCTCACGTCTTTCTCAAAATAAGTTCACACCTCGTTACTATGGGCCTTTCCGTATTCTTCAGTTGGTCAATCCTGTCACTGTCCGTCTTCACTTACCTCATACATGGAAGATTCATCCGGTCTTTCATGTTTCTCAGCTTAAACCTTATGTGCCTGACCCTTACTCACGTCAGTTTCCTTGTCCACCTCCTGTACTCGTGGATGATGTTCCTGAATATGAAGTACAGGAAATTTGTGACTCTCGTCTTTTTCACAAACGCCTTCAGTATCTGATTCATTGGAAGGGTTATCCTCTCAGTGAATGCTCTTGGGAAGATGCATCTTCTGTTCACGCTCCTCGCCTGATTCAACGCTTTCACCGTTTATTTCCTCTCAAACCTGGCCCTTCGGGAGGGGGACCTACTGGGCCTCGCTCTATCGTTTTCCACCGCCTTGCTGGGGTCTCCTGACCCCCCTTACCTGTTCTTCTTTCTTCCTTCTTGTCCTCTTTCTTTTCTTCTTTCTGGGGTCTTTTTGTTGTACTTTTTTTATGTCTTCTTCCCTTCCCAGGTTACCTTTCTCTTCCCAGCATTCATTGTTCCCTATTCTCTATGGTTTCTATTCTGTTTTGTTCTATGTACCTCTCCCTGTCTAATATGGTGTCCTTTTACTTCCTGTGGGTCACTTCCTGTCTTTTTGTATATAAGGGCTGTGTTTTCTTCATTTCCTTGCGCTGCAACACTTTCTGCTCAGTTAGTGTATTCGCTCCTGATTTCCTCCCCTTTTGGTTCTGGATTTCAGCATTCTGTGTTTCCTTACTTTTGCTTCTTTTGGATTCCTGTTTGTTTGTTCTTGTTTTTTCCAGGAATCTTCCTGTTTGGAGGTTTTTGCCCTTTTCCTAAGGGCTTTTTTCCCTCTGGCGCTATTTTCTGAAGGGCACGGTCTGTTCTTGGCGTCTCCATTGCCTACAGCACCGTGACTACCAGAAAGAGTCGCCCCTTTTTGGGCCAAAGTCGAACATTGAAGATCCACGCCACCAGATCTGCAAATTCCAGGCGCAAGCAGCACGTGAGTCGTGACAAGCCGACACGAGTCCTTCGTCTAAGGTACCCCCGAGGCACTCTGTGTATGGATGATCCTCCGTATATGTAGCGGGGCGTCTGACGCCCGGCTACATACCCCTAGCGGGTTTCTGCATTATTTCTTACAAGGTCATGTTTTAAGCGAGCATTGCATAAGCTAAAATGTCTTATTGTTTGAGAATATTACTAATTTCTAGTCTCTCCTCGAGGCGGGAAGTAAAACAGCTACAGTAAAAGTTTCTTCCTGAGAAGTGGCGACCCAACGGAGATGGGACAATGGCGCTACAGACGAGTCTGAAGAGGAAGAGATTATAGCGAGGAAAATGTTTCAGTCAACGTAGAATTGTCGTATTTTAGGTTATCAGTTCAGTTGTTGATTGGCTAGAGCATAAACAAGTACTGACCAATCATAAGCTTTCTAGAGTTTAGTTTAACAGGTTAGAGAAGAGAGAAGGGTAGAAGAAGAGCATTTTGATGACGAGAGTCAGATGAACCAGGAGGATAACAAGTGTTCCTGTATCAGAGGAGGGTTTAGCTATCATTAGGCCCAAATTCCAAAGACATAACTGATGGTGTCCACTGGCTGAAGTAGACTGCTTGTTGAGGTTTCTAATAATTGGGTAAAATATAATATTGTGATGTTATGTATTTTATTTTGTTTTCCAAGTACCAGCTGCAATATGTGATATGACTGCTGCATAATAATAATAATAATAATAATAATAATAATAATAATAATAATAATAATAATATTTTTTCCCTTACATTAATCCAGGATGAGTTTTTTCTAAATTTGTGTTACTAAATTCTTTTCACATCTGATATGATTGGTATCGAGTTTGCAAGTATTTGGTGTGAATAAAAATATAGTGAAGACTTGGTGAGTACTTAGTGCACTAGACAATAATCCAAGGAACAGGTCGAATTTTGCTCACGATTGTGGGAACTGTGAAAAAGGAGTAAGTGAAAGCAGAAGGTTACTTTGGAAGGTTCTAAAGCATTTGTGTTACCCTACCTGTAGTAAATGAGCAAATTTGTTTTCTTATTTTTAAGTTAGCTCACAAATTAATATTGCGTTGATTTTGCGTGTGGGTTGTGAAAGATTTGGTACAACAGACTTTGTCAGCGTCTCACTGAAAGGGGAGTGAATGTGTTGGTGTGACGTAGTTGGTGCCGCGTTGGGATTGGTTGAGAGTAGGAAAGAGTCGCACAGGGATTCATCAATCAGTCCGACAATAGAGTAATGTGATTAGAAGGTGAGGGGATTGAAGAGAATTGTGGGATCATAGTTACTTTTCATGAGTGATTATTCTTTCTTTACTTTTGTTTAATAATTTGTATTGCTTAGTTTGATTTTGATATTAATTTTTGTTGTGGACATCAGGTTTGAGTAAAATTCTGTCTGTCAAAATGAAGTTTTTCAAAGCTTTGTGAAGTGTGTTGAGGGGTGATAAATACATTCCGGCACTTGAAGGAGAGGTTTGTCCGCCAGAAAATTCTCTGGCATATATTGTGTTTGAGGAGAAAGGTCCAGCGGCATGTCTTTGTAATCTTGACCCAATGTTTCAACCAAAGAAAGAAGATTGTCTAGCTTTTCCAGAACACTGTACATTTAACTTAAGAGTTCTGGATAATTTAAGGTCAAGGATGTACAGTTTAAAACCTCCACCAAGACCAGCACAATACAAAGCATTAGCGGTATGGGAGATGGTAGCAAAACAGCAACATGCTTTAAAATTTGAAAGAAAAATGAGAAGAGTCAAAAAGACATTATCTGAAGCGGTATGGGATGAAGACCAGAAAAAGTAGAGAGTAGAAACACTACATGGGGTCAAATTATTTCCTGCAAGAACAAAGGAGGATGAGATTGAAACAAAAGATGGGAAGAAAAAGAAGGGTTGATTAGATGTTAAAGGGCGAAACATGAAAGACCCGAAATGAGTTATGTTTAACGATGATGAAATGGGGGAAGATGAGATAGTTACTCACATTTTAGAGACCTATCCTCCACCAAATGTGAGGCAGCAAAATGAAAACAGATTAAATGGGAGTGGAATTAGTAATACAATTCCTACTGCACCATCAACTTCAGGATCAGCAAAGAATATTTTAGACAATGAGAGAGTCGAGATGCAGAGTAGTTTTAATGACTCATTGAGCAACAGACAGCAATTTGAAATGAACATTCCTGAGATACAGCCAGAGGCTCATGTTGCGAAAACAACTACTAATTTAGTGTTGTCACAAGGTCATAAAGGAATGAATTTAAGAGAACCTGTTCATATACAGATTCCACAGATGCAGAGCATGGGAGCAGGACAGACGCAGAGAGTTGGAACATTAATGAGTCCGGATGCAATTACTGTACCTATTACAATGGGTCCGGTAACTCCATTATATGCCCACGTAGACAATAGTGGAGAGAATTCACTAATAAATGTGCAAAATAGAGAGGGACCGAGTTCGAATGAGACAACTTCTTTGATTGACTTACCCCCTGTTGAGAATTCTGGAACCATGTTTTATAATAATCTGGGACAGAGATCAATGGTTCCACAACAATGTGCGAGTTCAGGACATGAACAAGGAGCAGGTGCACAGGCAAATGGGGTTTCATTTAGGGTTTGTCAGCGCAGGGGATAACAAGATGGTTGGAAGACCTGAGTAGTTCGAAATCACAGGGGAATAAAGATAACCGAGCTTACAGAACCTCTGTGGAATGCACTTCTGAGTTTAAAGAAGACATTTAGGGGGTCATTCCAACCCTGGCGGTCGGTGATAAAGCGGCGGCCAACCCGCCAACAGGCAGGCGGTCAAAAAAAAGGTATTCTGACCCTGGCGGGAACCGCCAACACAGGCCGCCACTTTAACACTCCGACCGCCACGGCGGGACAGACAAACAGCGCGGCGGTCACCGCCAACAGGCAGGCGGCAGACAATGTACCGCCCACCCTATCACAACTCACCAATCCGCCACCTTTTCCGGGGCGGGAGCCCCGCCGATAAAAACACGGTGGAAACAGACTACGAACGGGAAAACGCTCACCTATACACACTCCACGAGGACGGAGAACAGCATGGAACCCGAATTAAACATCCTACCAGCTATTGTCTACCTGCTCATCTACCACGAGTACGAACGCCGGCGCAGACGACAACGGTGAGTACTGCACCTACAACACAGGGGAGGGGGGAGGAGGAAAGCTTACGGGCACACAGATATGCGACCCCCCCCCCAACTATCTACACACCAATGCAGAGCACCAAGTCACAGTGACACCACCCAAACCCCCCGGAATAATGCAAAGACATAATTAAAGTGAGAAACAACATTTATGTATAAAAGAGGTTCTTTGAAGTCATGGTAAAATAGCAGTATGAATTGTAAAAAATCAAGTAAGAACATTGCGAAACCGATAAACATAGGCAATAAGTCCTGCACAGTCTCTTAAATTTCCACTGTCCGTGGGCCAAAGTGTATCAACACATGGGCAAAGCCCACACAGGAGACCTGAGTCTGTTGGAGAGAACACTGCTGGGGCATCAGATGACAAAACTACAGGCACCTCAGGGGGAAGGGAAGGGGGGGCACCTCAGCCACATGAGTCCACGACGCCAGATCCACGAAGGGTCCACCATGCCCACTGTGCCATCCTGGGGAGTGCAAAGCCACAGTCTCACAAGTCTCTACAGTGGGTGGTCTGCCCACTGTGCCATCCTGGGGAGTGCAGAGACACAGGCCATCAGGTGGATCACAGACACCACAGGTAATGGAGGAGGCAGGGTGCCCCGAGTGCAGCGTGAACACTAGCTCGACACAGAACCGGCACTGTCAATGGGCCAGCGGTGCTTGACAGGAAGGGCCCAGCGGAGCGGTGCTTCACAGGAAGGGCCCAGCGGAGCGGTGCTTGAGACGGCGGGGCCCAGCGGAGCGGTGCCTGACAGGAAGGGCCCAGCGGAGCGGTGCTTGAGACGGCGGGGCCCAGCTGAGCGGTGCTTGAGACGGCGGGGCCCAGGGGAGCGGTGCTTGACAGGAAGGGCCCAGCGGAGCGGTGCTTGACAGGAAGGGCCCAGCGGAGCGGTGCTTGAGACGGCGGGGCCCAGAGGAGCTGTGCTTGACAGGAAGGGCCCAGCGGAGCGGTGCTTGAGACGGCGGGGCCCAGCGGAGCGGTGCTTGACAGGAAGGGCCCAGCGGAGTGGTGCTTGAGACGGCAGGGCCCAGCGGAGCGGTGCTTGACAGGAAGGGCCCAGCGGAGCGGTGCTTGAGACGGCGGGGCCCAGCGGAGCGGTGCCTGACAGGAAGGGCCCAGCGGAGTGGTGCTTGAGACGGCGGGGCCCAGCTGAGCGGTGCTTGAGACGGCGGGGCCCAGCGGAGCGGTGCTTGACAGGAAGGGCACAGCGGAGCGGTGCTTGAGACGGCGGGGCCCAGCGGAGCGGTGCTTGATAGGAAGGGCCCAGCGGAGCGGTGCTTGAGACGGCGGGGCCCAGCGGAGCAGTGCTTGACAGGAAGGGCCCAGCGGAGCGGTGCTTGAGACGGCGGGGCCCAGCGGAGCGGTGCCTGACAGGAAGGGCCCAGCGGAGCGGTGCTTGAGACGGCGGGGCCCAGCTGAGCGGTGCTTGAGACGGCGGGGCCCAGCGGAGCAGTGCTTGACAGGAAGGGCCCAGCAGAGCATTGCTTGACAGGAAGGGCCCAGCAGAGCGGTGCTTGAGACGGCGGGGCCCAGCGGAGCAGTGCTTGACAGGAAGGGCCCAGCGGAGCGGTGCTTGAGACGGCGGGGCCCAGCGGAGCGGTGCTTGACAGGAAGGGCCCAGCAGAGCGGTGCCTGAGACGGCGGGGCCCAGCGGAGCGGTGCTTGACAGGAAGGGCCCAGCGGAGCGGTGCTTGAGACGGCGGGGCCAGCGGAGCGGTGCCTTTCTGCACGGCGGGGCCCTCTTCAGCGGTGTCTTTCTACACGGTGGGGCCCTCTTCAGCGGTGCCTTTCTGCACGGCGGGGCCCTCTTCAGCGGTGCCTTTCTGCACGGCGGGACCCTCTTCAGCGGTGCCTTTTTTTGCACGGCGGGGCCCTCTGCAGCGGTGCCTTTCTGCACGGCGGGGCCCTCTTCAGCGGTGTCTTTCTGCACGGCGGGGCCCTCTTCAGCGGTGCCTTTCTGCACGGCCTGGCCCTCTTCAGCGGTGTTTTTCTGCACTGCGGGGCCCTCTTCAGAGGTGCCTTTCTGCACGGCGGGGCCCTCTTCAGCGGTGTCTTTCTGCACGGCGGGCCCTCTTAAGCGGTGCCTTTCTGCACGGCGGGGCCCTCTTCAGCGGTGTCTTTCTGCACGGCGTGGCCCTCTTCAGCGGTGCCATTCTGCACGGCGGGCCCTCTTCAGCAGTGCCTTTCTGCACGGCGGGGCCCTCTTCAGCGGTGCTTGTCCAGTCATTCAAGGGAGCCAGACCTGGCCAGGACTCCCTGCTTAGTCGCCCTCCGACCGTGCAGTTGCTGGACCCTTCTGTGACGGAGTCCTGGGCCCGTGGGTGTCCTCCCTCACACCCGGGATGGGGCTTGTGGGGCCCTCCTGGTCCGCGCCCCTGCTGGCTGACTTCTCCGCCCTGCTGCCCTTGCCCTCCTTCGATGAGGCTCTCTGGCCCTTGCCTCCCCTGGATGTTGTGGCAGGTGACGGCCCAGGACTTTGCTCCTTGGGGGCAGCCGTCTCAGTCTTCTCGCGGCTCTTGATTTTACGGGTCCTCTTTCCAGGGGGGGGGCTGGCTGTCCCCTTCCTGCTGGCCGATGTATCAGTGCTGGGAAAGGGTGGACTCCAAAACCCGTGCACAATGGTGACACTTGAAGCAGGGCTGGTGGTGGCTGAGGTGCTCTTGGGACTCTTAGCAGATGGAGGGGGTGGGTCAGGTGGGGCAAAGAGGTTAAGTTTGGAGAGGTAAAGTTTTTTAGGACCAATGTAAAGGGTAGGTGTAGTGGGTACGGGAGTGGAGGAAGAGGATGTGGTTGTAGGAGAGTCAGGTGTGCTGTCTTTGGGTGCAGGTGCTTGTGACGTAGGCTGTCGTGAGGTGGTTGGCTGTTGGGTGGGTGGCTGCCTTCGTTTGTGTGTCTTGGAAGAGGGGGTGACAGACACAGTGGGAGAGGACACAGAGGACGTGTAAATGGCAGTGGGGGTGGTGACTGCACGTGTGCGGACTGTACTGGAGGGTGTGCTGGTGATGGAAGTACTGGCTGATGGTGGTGTGCATGCAGGTGTGAGTGGAGACGTCACAGGGAGGCAGGAGGGAGACGAGGAGGAGGGGGACACAGGGGTGGTATTGACTGTTGGCATGTCTGCATCTGGGTGTTGCTTGGGTGAATGCTTGTGTGATCTGTGGTGCTTATGTCTGGATGAGCTGCCCTTGGGTGTTGAGGTGTGTGCAGGCTGGTCTGATGGTGTGGATGGGATAGGCTGAGGAACAGGAGACAGAGACAGGGTGGAGGCAGTTAGAAGAGGGAGGCTGGAAACAGGGACAATGGCTGCCGTTAGTGCTGAGGCCAGAGCATTGAACGATCGTTGATGGGCAGCCTGACCCGAATGAATGCCCTCCAGGTATGCATTGCTCCGATGCACCTCCCTCTCTACCCCCTGGATGGCATTCAAAAGGGTAGACTGCCCAACAATGATGGTCTGTAGGAGGTCAATGACCTCCTCACTGAGGGCAGCAGGGGTAACATGGGCAGGGCCTGAGGTGCCTGGGGCGAAGGAGATGCCCGCCTTCTTGGGCGAGCGGGCACGGAGCGAAGGCTGAGGGGCTGCTGGGAGGGCGGAGCTGGTGCGCTGGGTGGCGGCTGTACCTGTAGAAGCGGGGGGCCCGGATGTGGCCGCCACCGCTAGGGAGCTCCCTTCCGAGGACATGTCGGTGTCGCTGGTGTCACCACGGGTCCCCATTGTGGTGCTCCCCTCGCCCTCCGTATCACTGGTGACCTCGGTGTCTGTACCATGGCCCACCGGGGCCTTGTGAGTTGCAGCTCCCTCGTGCTCCGATGCTAATTCTCCTCCGCCTGATGATGCTAATGCACACATGCACAAGAAGATAAAGAAAAAGGGTGGGGGGAGAAATAAAAACAGGTTGAGTGCATGCATTGTCAACACCGTTGGCGGAGAGGACAGACACAGGAGCCTCATGCACTACGCCGCACAATCGGGGTACACTACTCAGTACTTGTGACTAGGCCAACAGGTCTATGGACAACAAATGCGCACATGGGTGATGCTGGACCATGGATTGCTGTACTTGGCACCCTACAGAGGTGGGGTGCGGGGGCACAGGGCCATGCCTAAAGGAGGGGACTACACTACAGAAAGCGCCCTGGCCTAATGTCACCCACAGCCCTCCTCCCCCACCCAGACGCCTCCACTGCGTGTCAAGATAGCAGAATGTGCTGGTACTCACCCCCTTGTGTCTGCTGTGATGTCCTCACGCGCCCATCCAAATCGGGGTAGGCCACCGCCAGGATCTGGGACATCAGGGGGGTCAAGGTATGACTGGCACCCCTCCTACTTTGGGAGGCCATCCCCAGCAGTGACTCGGTGGTCTTCCTGGTCCCGCGGCGGATGTCCTCCCACCTCTTTCGGCAGTGGGTGCCCTGTCTGTTGTGGACCCCCAGGTCCCAGACTTCCTTGGCGATGGCACGCCAAATGTCAACTTTCTGATGGGCGCTGACCTATTTGAAATGTACAGGGTGGGAAAGGAAATTTCAACATTTTTCTGCATGTTAGATGTGATTGCCCCCCCCCCCAACCCTGCCATGTGGCACATGCTCTCATCTGTCGTGCCTTGCACTCCTCATTCGCTCCCCACCCCACCATCTTACATCCACCATACACAACCCAGGCATAGCCCATTCAACGTGCACCCAGTGTACTTACCTGTTGGTCTGGAGGACCGTAGAGTAGCGCATACTGGGGCAGGACCCATTCCACAAGTTTCTCCAACTCTTCTGAAGTGAAGGCAGGGGCCCTTTCCCCAGTCGCAGCAGCCATTGTCTCTTCCAGACCGAGGTCACAGCAGCACTTGCAGTATAGGTCCTCTCCTGTGGATGGTCAGGTCTCGAGTGGTTAAGCAGATAGAAAATGGCGGTCACGCCGCAGCGGTGCGTACCGCCGCGGTGCGTACCGCGACCGCCGGCGCACATCGTCATTGGCTCCTGAGACCCATAGGGTGCAATGTTAACCAATGCTACTTTGCGCCTCGGTCTTCGACCGCCTACCGCCACGGTGTGCCACGCCAGCGCGTTGACCTCACATCCCACTGTCACACTTCTCAGGTCAGGCAGCCGCCATTACAAGGGACCACATGGCTTAATTGCTACTGCGTCACACAGGCCTAGGCCTTGCATTGCCACTCATACACGCCTTTCAATGCATAGCGATTCGTGTACTGTGCAAGCTGTGTGAACGAACCTGTGGGTTGCTTGACTCTGTGCTCCATGTTGTCCTTCCTAGGCACCGTCCGCTGGGACTTGCGAGGAGAAGGATGAATCCTCCTGTGTACCGACCGCTGGTAGACCTGTCGACAATGGAAGAACGACATATTATGCTTCTATACCGACTTGACCGAGCCACTATACATGAACTGTGTGCCCAGCTGGAGCCAGACCTGATGTCCCCCATCCGCCAACCCACAGGGATTCCCCCTCTGGTGCAGGTTCTGTCAGTAGTCCATTTTTTGGCAAGTGTGTCTTTTCAGACAACAGTGGCCATGTCATCAGGGATGTCTCAGCCTCTGTTTTCTAAGGTTTTGTCCAGAGTGTTGTCTGCCCTGATGAAATACATGCGGAGATACATTGTTTTCCCTGAGGAGGGTGATTTGGCCACTGTGAAGGGTGATTTCTATGCCCTTGGACATATCCCCAACAACATTGGTGCCATTGATGGGACCCATGTGGCTTTAGTACCCCCAAAAGACAATGAGCAGGTGTACAGAAATAGAAAAAATTACCATTCGATGAATGTCCAGGTGGTCTGTTTGGCTGACCAGTACATCTCCCATCTAAATGCCAAGTTCCCGGGGTCAGTGCATGACGCGTATGTCATGCGAAATAGCAGTATCCCTTATGTGATGGAACAGCTACAGAGAAACCGTGTGTGGCTAATAGGTGACTCTGGTTACCCCAACCTGCCTTGGCTATTGACCCCAGTGAGGAATCCCCGGACCAGGGCAGAGGAACGGTACAATGAGGCACATGGGCGAACTAGGAGGATTATAGAACGGACCTTCGGGGTCCTGAAGGCCAGGTTTAGGTGCCTGCATATGACAGGGGGATCCCTCATGTACTCACCAAAGAAGGTGTGTCATATCATCGTGGCCTGCTGTATGCTTCACAATCTTGCATTGCGACGCCAGGTGCCTTTCCTGCAGGAGGATGGTCCAGATGGTGGTGTTGTAGCAGCTGTGGAGCCTGTGGAGAGTGAAGAGGAGGAAGACGACGGGGACGACACGGACAACAGGGACACAGTTATACAACAGTATTTTCAGTAGCACACAGGTAAGAATCACCCACACCATTTTACATTTACTTCTGGCCTCCTGCATCTCTACTTTCTGTGTTTCCCCCCAGTTCCTTTTCACTGATTTTTGACTTTCCCTTCTCTTTTCAGAGCTGTATGACCCACAGCGTGACTTCTGCTTTGTTTGCCCATGGACTAATGCTTATTGACACTGGTATGTTGTCATCACAATGGAAATGAACATTATTGCACCGTTATGTGTAATACATTTGTAAAGAATACAAGCAGACTCCTGACATTTGAAGTGCAATTGGTGATTTATTTTAAGTGCTGCGTATAGGTCCATGATAGTAAAACGGTGATGGGTGGGGGTGGAGTAATGTCCATGGCAGAGTCCAGTTCTCAGTAGCACAGGTGCATTGCCCATATGCCTGTGGAAGGATGGAGCAGGAGCAGTTCAAGGTTGGACAGGGTGACAATGTGGGACAGTGGGATGACATCAGGGGGTATCGTTTGCTGGCGGGGGTCTTGGCATCCTACTCTGTCTTCTTGTGTGATCTCAGGTTCCGCTTGCGGGGTGGTTGATCTTCAGCAGGAGGTGGGGTTCTGGTGGCCTGTCGTTGTGTGGGGGCCTCCTGTCCACTAGCGCCGGCGGAGGTGGTAGGCTGTTCGGCGTCCGGGCTGGTGACAGGGGCCATTTGGGGTGCCACATGGTCCCGCAATGTGGTGACTATCTGGTTGAGGGCCAGGACGTTGGTCCCCATTGCGGTACCGATGTTCCTGAGTTCGTCTCTGAACCCCATGTACCATTCCTCCTGCTGTGCCTGGATCTCCTGGAACCTGGCCAGTACCGTCGCCATCGTCTCCTGGGAGTGGTGGTATGCTCCCATGATGGTGGTGAGGGCCTCTTGGAGAGTGGGTTCCCTGGGCCGGTCAACCCCCTCTCGCACAGCAGCCTTCCCAGTTCCCCTGTTTCCCCGGGCCTCTGTCCCCCGGACGGTGTGCCCACTACCACTGCCCCCAGGTCCCTGTTGTTGTTGGGGTGGTGGGTCAGCCTGGGTGCCCTGTAGTGGCGGACACACCGCTGATTGACGCGTCCTGGAGACAGAGACATGGGCCCGCTGGGTGGGAGCTGTGCTGGTATTCCCAGAGGGGGTTGGGTCTGCTGTGGCCTGTGTCTGTGTGTGGGGAACCGACTGTCCAGAGGTCCCCGATGGTCCGGGCTGGTCATCAGGTTCTAGGTCGACAGAGCTGCTGTCATCACTGGGGGCCTGCTCTGGGGGCGGGATGGACAAATCTGGACCCTCCTGGCCGGTGTGTTGGCGTTCGGGCCCTGCAGGGGTAAAAGAGTATGGTTATTGCTTCTGTGTGTGCCATGGCGTGCGATTTGTGGGTGCCCTTGTCCCCCAGTGCTGGCATTCCCTTGTGGGAGGAGTTGTGAGGGTGGTTTGTGGGGGGGGATGGGTATGTGTAGTGGTCATGCTTGGGTGATGGGTGTCCATGGTTTGTGTTGAAATTCAGGGATTGGTGTTGTGTTGGGTGGGTTGTGCTGGTGAGACTTTGGCAGGGAGGATGTGTGCTGGGGGGTTGGGGGTGAGGGTGGGGGTGTGGGTTGGCATGCTGGTGGTTGGGGGTGGTGAAGTAGTTGGGATTAGACTTACCAGAGTTCATTCCTCCGCCTACTCCAGCGAGGCCCTCAGGATGCAGGATCTTCAAGACCTCTTGCTCCCATGCTGTGAATTCGGGTGGAGTGGGTGGGGGTCCGCCGCCAGTCTTCTGCACAGCGATGTTGTGTCTTGACACCATCGACCGCACCTTCCCCCGTAGGTCGTTCCAGCGCTTTCGTTTGTCTTCCCGGTTTCTGGGATGCTGTCCCACAGCGTTGACCCTGTCGACGATCCTTTGCCATAGCTCTGCCTTCCTGGCTATTGTGGTGTGCTGTACCTGTGTGCCGAATAGCTGGGGCTCTACCCTAATTATTTCCTCCACCATGACCCTGAGTTCTTGGTCCGAGAACCTGGGGTGTCTTTGGGGTGCCATGGGGTGGTGTGGGGTGGTGTTTGTGGTGATGAGTGTGGTGTGTGTGGTGGTGTGTGGTGTTTTGTGCGTGGATGTAGTGTGGGTGATGATGTTGTGTTCCTCTGTGTGTTGGGGTTTTCGATAGCTGTGCTCTCTCTCTCGCTCTCTCGCCTTCTCTCCGAATTTCTAGTAGTGGGGGTTTGTGGGTGATGTGGTTGTGTGTTTTATAGTTGATTGGATGTGTGGGTGTGGTGTGTGTATGTGTATCAGGTGTGTGTATTTCGAATTGTCCAATGTGGCTGTGTTTTGTAAAGGTGTGTGTATTTTGACCGCGGCGGTGTGTACCGCCAATGGAATACCGCGGTTGAAAGACCGCCGCGTGGATTCGTGGGTCGTAATGGCATGGGCGTGTTTGTGTTGGCGTGACGGTGGAGGTTTGGTCATCTCCAGTTTATCGCTGACCGCTGATGAGGCGGCCTTCCGTGGATGTCGGGTTTTTGGCGGTTTGGCAGTTGTGGGTCAGAATGACCGTGGCGGTTTACCGTGGCCACGGCGGTAGAATGGCGGACTTCTGACCGGCGGTAAGAGCCTTTTACCGCCGAGGTCAGAATGACCCCCTCAGTTTTATTTATTCCCTACCACAAGTTCCTGAGAGACGAAATTAGTAGATTGGAAGCACACGTTCAAAAGTAGTCGCAGCAAAGAAAGAAAAATATATCAAAGTACTTCTCAGTTGCAATGTACACAGCAAATAGATGTGATTATATCATAGCATAACTTCAAAGCAAAGCATAAAAGTCAAAATTCATCACCGTATGGGCATGGCGGTAGGGCCTATATTCAGCTTCATCTTTCTGGGGTCTGCAAGTTGATGACTCCGGTCAACTGCGAGAAAGAGATTTTCTACCCAAACGGGAGACAAGCAAATGACGTCTAGTTCTAGTCTGAAGTCAAGCAGATTCAATCTACCTCTCTGTAGCCCAGAGTCATCCTTAAAAGCAAACTCAGTGTGAGAGCTGAAGAATCTTGGAGAGAGGCCAATTCTCCTGAGCTCACTCGCTCTCAGACTGGATTGCGAGGTAAACACAAAATCTACGTGCTCTTATCAGCTAAGGTCTGGTGTGAAGAAAACAGCTTGGTCCATCTTGTAGAAAAACACAGCTTGGAAAAACACAGCTCATCTGCAATGTCTCAACTGCAATGTCTAACCCCACGTTAAAGCTAATAGGCAGCTAACCTAAATATCAAATGTAATGTCTAATGTCATGTCAAAGCCAATAGGCAGCTAAACTGAATACAGACTGCAATGTCTAATGCCATGTCAAAGCCAATAGGCAGCTAAACTGAATACAGAATGTAATGGCTAATGCAATGTCAAAGCCAATAGGCAGCTAAACTGAATACAGAATGAAATGTCTAATGCCATGTCAAAGCCAATAGGCAGCTAAACTGAACACAACATGTAATGTGCTAATGGTGAACATTGAGCAACTAATATGTGCAGTGGTGAAACACCAAGTCATTGGTCAAACACAATTAATAGCATCACAACATGGAAGGGAGTGAACTCTTAGAAGGAACAATGGGGGTGAGCAGGTTTGACTCCTATACTGAAGGGCAGTTGAGATACTTATGTAAGATCATTACAAAGGGAGCAGACAGAATTTATCAACAGTTACAAGACGTAGCAGATGAGTATGACATTGACTTGTCAAAAATGAAAACATTGAAAAGAAGTTACAGATTAAATATGGAGTAGGAAGACTTTACTCACATGAGATCTGCAGGGATGAGAACACATATTAAAGAATTACTTGAGAAAGTTCAGGTTTGGAGGGCATTAGACAAATGGGAGAGCAGATGGGACAGGAAAAGAGAAAGACCAAAGAAAGATGAGGGAAACACCAGGAAGAAATTTTATACATGTACCTTGGAATAGGAGCAATAGCATAAGTTTTACAAATGATTATCCAAGATTGAGAGAGAAACCAATGAAGTGGTGCCAGCAGACAGATAAGTTTGTGAAACTTTCGAAGTGTCTGTGGGAAGACTTGAATACGCTTTTTGACATTGTGGTTCCAGCATATTTATGAATTAAATGCAAGAGAAGTATTGATTGACCGACGAGTGAACCGCAAAGGGATTTAAAAACTGGTGCGCCATCTCCTGAGGTAATGAAACATTACTATAAAGTCATTGAGTTTCTGAAAATGATAATTTAGCTGAAAAATATTGATTGGCAGCACATAGACAGAACATCACAGGAAGGAAAAGAGTCATTTCATGCATATTATGAAAGATTGTTAAAGGTGTTCAAACAATTCAGTAGTGTAGAAACAACTGAAAAGGAGATCATGAATCATCTGGTGTTCAGATTTGTTGAAGGGCTGAAACCAGAAGTAAGTCAAATGATCAAGAATAATTTGATCTGCTGGCAAGCAAAGCCAATCGATGAAGTTTTGCAGTATGCTAGACACTGTAGTGATGAAATTGAGTTAAAGCAGAAAAAGCTGAAAGAGAAAGCAATGTTGATACAGATTAAGGCTGCACAGACAGTATTGCAAGGAAACCTTCAACAACTGCCACAGGGAAATGGTTTGTTTCCGAATCAAGGTCGAGGCAGAGGTCGAGTTGGAATGATGCTTCCGGTAGTCAATAGAAATGTAGATTTGAGTTCAGTGGTGATGCAAGATGGGCAACAGAGGCGAAAGGTGTTACCGTGTCACATTTGTGGATTGGTGGGACATTGGAAAAGACTGTGTCCGATGTTGAATCAGGGAGGAATGGTTCAACAAACAAATGGTGTCAATTCATTTCAGGGCATGAGAGGAATTAGAATGGGAGGTCAAAATCAAAATTTCCAGAACAATGTGAATAATATGCAGGGTTTTCAGCCTTTACAGCCGATGCAACAGGTGCAAAATGTACAACCTCAGGTACAACAGGTACAAAAGCCACAAATACAACAAATGCAGCCACAGGTGCAGATGATGCCTGTACAACAAATGCACATACCAAGACAGGTTCAAATGATACAGATCACAGTGGAACAGCAACAGGTTATGCTTTCGCAAGTGGTCACGAATCAAAGTAAAGACAACAGTGCAAAAACAGTTGAACAATTTCCTGTACACAGTGAGAGTGAAATAAACGCTGAATGGCCGTGGGACAGTTCAGATGAGGAGGATTATATGATGGTCGCATCATTAGAAGTGGATCAGAGAGGTCCTTATGTGCAGGGTGAAGTACATGGTCATGAGGTTAATTTTCTGGTTGATACAGGAGCGACACGCTAAAAAATAAGATCTGTGGAAGTTCCAAACATACGTGTTTCAGAAAGTACAATGCAGATAGTAGCAGTTGCAAATAAATATCTGGCTAAAACTCTTACAGAACCAGTTCTTGTGAAAATTGGAAACTTTAGAGATTATCATAGTTTTGTGCTTCCAGTCCAGTATAATTATTGGGAAGAGACTTAGGGGGTTATTACAACTTTGGAGGAGGTGTTAATCCGTCCCAAAAGTGACGGTAAAGTGACGGATATACCTCCAGCCGTATTACAAGTCCATTATATCCTATGGAACTCGTAATACGGCTGGTGGTATATCCGTCACATTTGGGACGGATTAACACCTCCTCCAAAGTTGTAATAACCCCCTTAGTGTGCAAGATAAATTGCTCTATTATGTGTTTGATTAAGGGAATTTGTATACATACCAACAGTGATGATGGGACAGATTTGACAGTTAATGAAGGAGGAAGGGCAATGTCTTGCAAAATAGCCTTGCTGGATGTTGAGGATGATCCAACAGATGACAATGAGCAGGTAAATGATGAACACAATTTGGAAGACTTAATTACTTTCTTTACAGTCTTTGAAAGAAAAGATTTGCCGATCGATTTGCAGGAAAGAGTTAGACCAAAAGTTTGGGATTTTTCAGGAAAGGACATTGGTTTGATCAAAGAAGTTGAAGGAGTCAAAGTGACATTGAAAGAGAATGTGGTGTTTCCACAGACAGCACAATACCCGATGACAAATAAAATAATTGAAGGGATAAGACCATTGATAGAATAATTTTTGGAGCAGAGAGTTTTGAAAGAAGTGTTTAGCAGTCCATGTAACTCACCAATAATGGGCTTGAAAAAGCCGCATGGGAAGATTCATGTGGTCCACGATTTGAGAAAAATAAATGACATAGTGGTGAAGTGTTGCCCAGTAGTGCCAAATCCAGCAGTGATAATGTTTCCGGATTCCATGTGATGGAGAATAGTTGAAAGTCATTGATTTGTGCCAAGCTTTCTTTTCAGTACCTCTACATGAGGACAGTAGATATCTCTTTTGTTTCAAATTCTGGACCAGAGTCTATTGCTGGTGTAGATTCCCTCAAGGGTTTTCAAAATCACCATTGATTTTCAATCAGATCTTGTAAAAGAACCTGGAGTCATTGGTAATGCCTTACCAATCAACTTTAATACAGTACATTGATCAAATCAAATCAAATCATTAACATTTATAAAGCGCGCTACTCACCCGTGCGGGTCTCAAGGCGCTAGGGGAAAGGGGGGTTACTGCTGCTCGAATAGCCAGGTTTTTAGGAGTCTCCGGAAAGCGGAGTGGTCCTGGGTGGTCCTGAGGCTGGTGGGGAGGAAGTTCCAGGTCTTGGCCGCCAGGAAGGAAAAAGATCTCCCACCCGCCGTGGAGAGGCGGATGCGAGGGACGGCAGCGAGTGCGAGACCAGAGGAACGGAGGAGGCGGGTGGGGACGTAGAAGCTGAGGCGTTGGTTGAGGTATTCCGGTCCCTTGTTGTGGAGGGCTTTGTGTGCGTGGGTGAGAAGTCGAAAGGTGATCCTTTTGCTGACTGGGAGCCAATGCAGGTGTCTCAGGTGTGCGGAGATGTGGCTGTTGCGGGGTACGTCGAGGATGAGGCGTGCCGATGCATTTTGAATGCATTGCAGGCGATTTTGGAGATTGGCTGTGGTCCCGGCGTAGAGGGTGTTGCCGTAGTCCAGGCGGCTCGTGACGAGGGCGTGGGTCACGGTTTTTCTAGTGTCGGCGGGGATCCAGCGGAAGATCTTGCGGAGCATGCGGAGGGTGAGGAAGCAGATGGAGGATACGGCGTTGACTTGCTTGGTCATGGTGAGAAGAGGGTCCAAGATGAAGCCGAGGTTGCGGGCGTGGTCTGTGGGGGTCGGTGCGGTGCCGAGGGCCGTGGGCCACCAGGAGTCGACCCAGGCGGACGGGTGTTGCCGAGGATGAGGATTTCCGTTTTTTCAGAGTTCAGCTTTAGGCGGCTGAGCCTCATCCAATCTGCGACGTCCTTCATCCCCTCTTGTAGGTTGGTCTTGGCGCTGGCGGGGTCCTTGGTGAGGGAGAGTATAAGTTGGGTGTCGTCGGCGTAGGAGGTGATGATGATGTCGTGCTTGCGAACGATGTTGGCGAGGGGGCTCATGTAGACATTGAAGAGTGTCGGGCTGAGCGATGAGCCTTGAGGTACGCCGCAGATGATCTCGGTGGGTTCTGAGCGAAACGGAGGGAGGTAAACTCTTTGGGAACGGTTTGAGAGGAAGGAGGCGATCCAGTCCAGGGCCTGGCCTTGGATCCCAGTGGAGCGGAGGCAGGTGATTAGGGTGCGGTGACAGACGGTGTCGAAGGCAGCCGAGAGGTCGAGGAGAATGAGGGCGACTGTTTCACCGTTGTCCATCAGGGTTCTGATGTCGTCAGTGACTGAGATGAGGGCGGTTTCAGTGCTGTGGTTGGTTCGGAATCCGGTTTGTGAAGGGTCGAGCAGGTTGTTGTTTTCCAGGAAGGTGGTCAGCTGTTTGTTGACGGTCTTCTCTATTACCTTGGCTGGGAAAGGCAGAAGAGAGATGGGGCGGAAGTTTTTCAGGTCGCTCAGGTCAGCCGTAGGTTTCTTTAGTAGGGCGTTGACTTCGGCGTGTTTCCAGCATTCGGGGAAGGTAGCAGAAGAAAAAGAAGAGTTGATGACGGTCTGAGGTGCGGGGCGATGATGTAGTCGGCTTTGTTAAAGATGAAGTGAGGGCATGGGTCCGAAGGGGCGCCGGAGTGGATAGAGTTCATGATGGATTTGGTTTCTTCAGTGTTGATGTGGGTCCAGTTGTTGAGGGTAATGGCCGGGGGTGCGAGTTCGGTGGTGTTATGTTGGGTCTGGTGTCCGAAGCTGTCGTGGAGGTCGCTGATCTTGCGATGGAAGAAAGTGGCGAGGGATTCGCACAAATCCTGTGAGGGCGTGACGGCGTTGGCGTTGGGGTTGGAGAACTCCTTGACGATGCTGAAGAGTTCTCTGCTGTTGTGGCTGTTTTTGTCCAGTCTGTCAGTGAAAAAGTTATTTTTAGCAGCGCGGATCAGGCGGTGGTGTTCGCGGGTAGCGTTCTTGAGGGCGGTCATGTTGTCAGCGGTGTGGTCCTTGCGCCAGGCCTTCTCGAGGGCGCTGATCTTGCGATGGAAGAAAGTGGCGAGGGATTCGCACAAATCCTGTGAGGGCGTGACGGCGTTGGCGTTGGGGTTGGAGAACTCCTTGACGATGCTGAAGAGTTCTCTGCTGTTGTGGCTGTTTTTGTCCAGTCTGTCAGTGAAAAAGTTATTTTTAGCAGCGCGGATCAGGCGGTGGTGTTCGCGGGTAGCGTTCTTGAGGGCGGTCATGTTGTCAGCGGTGTGGTCCTTGCGCCAGGCCTTCTCGAGGGCGCGACAAGTTTTCTTTGATTCTTTGAGGGTGTCAGAGAACCAGAGAGGTTTTTTGGTGTTGGTCTGTCGATGCGTGCGTTTGAGGGGAGCAAGGTTGTCTGCGCAGTTGGAGATCCAGTTTGTGAGGCTGAGGGCTGCGTCGTTGGGGTCGGTGGTGAGGGTGGGTTGGTTGGCGGCGAGTCCTGAGAAGAGTTGCTCTTCGGGGATCTTGTTCCACTGTCGACGAGGGATGGGTTGAGTGCGGAGGTGGCGGGTCTCGCGTCGGAATGTGAAGTGGACACAGTTGTGGTCGGTCCAGTGTAGAGCGGAGGTGTGGCTGAAGAAGACGTGTTTGCTGGCGGAGAAGATAGGGTCAAGCGTGTGTCCGGCGATGTGGGTGGCGGTGTTCACCAGTTGTTTGAGGCCGAGGTTGGCGAGGTTGTTGAGCAGGGTGGTGGTGTTGGGGTCGTTGTTTTGTTCCAGATAGAAGTTGAGGTCGCCTAGGAGGATGTAGTCCGGTGAGGCGAGGGCCTGCGGGGAGATGAAGTCGGCGATGGCGTCGCTGAAGGGGGTGCGCGGTCCGGGAGGACGGTAGACGAGGGATCCTCGGAGGGTGGTCCTCGGGTCGGTGCGAATCTGAAAATGCAGGTGTTCAGCGGCGAGAGGGGTGTCTTCGGTGTCTTTGAAGACGATGGCGATACCTCCTCCTACTTGGTTGGTGTGGTCTTTTCTGGAGATCTTGTAGCCTTCGGGGATGGCGGTGGCAATGTCTGGAGCAGAGGAGGCATTCATCCAGGTCTCCGTGATAAAGGCGACGTCCGGTGCTGTGGAGTCCAGGAGGTCCCAGAGTTCAACGGCGTGCTTGTGGACGGATCGAGCGTTGACCAGGATGCACTTGAGGTGGTTGATGGCGCGTGGGCTTGTGGTTGTGGTAGTTGCGTGGTGGAAGATGCGTTTGCAGGAGTTGCAGGCGAAGGGTCCATCGGTGCGTTTGGGGTGAGCTTGGAAGCAGGTGTTGGAGCGTCCTGGGTTGAGGGCGAGGAGGGCGGTGGGGTCGTAGCGGATCAGCGGGGCTTGGGAGAGCTGGGGACCAGGGGTCGTGGCGCTGGGCGCGGGCCAGGCGCGGACGGGCGCGGACGGGCTTGCCTCTGGTGTGCCTCCGGCGCGCCAGCGGCGCGGTCGTGCAGCGGCCGCCATATGAGGTAGGAGGGGGGGGAGGGGTCAGCTGGGGGCGAATGGGAGCTGGGGGGGCGGGGCGTGCAGGAGGTCGCGGCGGGAAAGCGCAAGGGAGGGGGGACAGGTAGAGTGAGAAGAGCTGGGGGAGGGGGGTATAAGGGTGGAGGGGAGAGTGTTAGGAGGTTTGGGAGATTAGGAAGAGAGATAGGAGTAGGGTTGTGAAGATAGGGGAGGGGGGTTGTAGAGGTAGGTGAGGGTGAGAGGTAGAGTGAGAGGATAGGAAGAATAGGTAATAGAGGGGGTGGCGGGAAGGGGGGGAGAGATAGAGAAATAGATAAAATGGATAGATAGAGAAATCGATAGATAGAGAAATAGATAGATAGAGAGATAGGTAGATAGGAGGAGGTGGAGAGTGAGGGAGTTAGATAGTGAGATAGAGAGATAGAGAGATAGGTGGATAGGAGGAGAGAGGGAGGTAGATAGCGAATGGGTTAGATGGGGTGATAGAGAGGGGAGGCGAGTGAGGGAGGGGGATGAGGCAGGAGCAGGAGGGCAGGCGCGGGGAGAAGAAGACGGAGGGGGCAGAGGAGCCGAAGACAGAAGACAGAAGAACAGAAGAACAGAAGAACAGAAGAACAGAAGACCGGAAGAACAGAAGAACAGAAGAACAGAAGACCGGAAGAACAGAAGAACGGAAGAAACAGGAGTCCAGAAGAACTCAGAAGAGCAGAAGATCACAGATGAAGATACGAAGAACAGAAGGCAGAAGACAGGCAGAAGACCTCAGAAGAAGATGAAGAAGAAGAGAGGCGACAGGAGAGGCAGAGAAGCACAAAGAAGAAGAGAGAAGACGGGGAGAAAAAGAGTACAGAAGAAGATTACAGGCGAGGAGCGAGGAGGAAGAACAGAGAAGAAGAAAAGAAGAAAAGAAGCAGGAGCAGGAGAGAGGGTGAGTAGCGCGGGGCAGGGCGAGGGGCTGGGAGGTGGGGGTACTTACTGTGAGGTGGGTCTCAGGAACTCAGGAACCTGGAGGAGCTGGAGGAGCTGCAGCGGCAGGGGGAGTGACCTACCCTTGGGTCAAGGGTCGCTACCACTGTCGCGCAGCTGCCGCCAAATGAGGTAGGAGGGGGGGAGGGGTCAGCTGGGGGCGAATGGGAGCTGCGGGGGCGGGCGTGCAGGAGGTCGCGGCGGGAAAGCGCGAGGGAGGGGGGGACAGGTAGAGTGAGAAGAGCTGGGGGAGGGGGGTTTAAGGGTGGAGGGGGAGAGTGTTAGGAGGTTTGGGAGATTAGGAAGAGAGATAGGAGTAGGGTTGTGAAGATAGGGGAGGGGGGTTGTAGAGGTGGGTGAGGGTGAGAGGTAGAGTGAGAGGATAGGAAGAATAGGTAATAGAGGGGGTGGCGGGAAGGGGGGGAGAGATAGAGAAATAGATAGAGAAAATGGATAGATAGAGAAATCGATAGATAGAGAAATAGATAGATAGAGAGATAGGTAGATAGGAGGAGGTGGAGAGTGATGGAGTTAGATAGTGAGATAGAGAGATAGAGAGATAGGTGGATAGGAGGAGAGAGGGAGGTAGATAGCGAATGGGTGAGATAGGGGTGATAGAGAGGGGGAGGCGAGTGAGGGAGGGGGATGAGGCAGAAGCAGGAGGGCAGGCGCGGGGAAAAGAAGACGGAGGGGGCAGAGGAGCCGAAGACAGAAGATAGAAGACAGAAGAACAGAAGAACAGAAGAACAGAAGACCGGAAGAACAGAAGAACAGAAGAACAGAAGACCGGAAGAACAGAAGAACGGAAGAAACAGGAGTCCAGAAGAAATCAGAAGAGCAGAAGATCACAGATGAAGATACGAAGAACAGAAGGCAGAAGACAGGCAGAAGATCTCAGAAGAAGATGAAGAAGAAGAGAGGCGACAGGAGAGGCAGAGAAGCACACAGAAGAAGAGAGAAGACGGGGAGAAGAAGAGTACAGAAGAAGATTACAGGCGAGGAGCGAGGAGGAAGAACAGAGAAGAAGAAAAGAAGAAAAGAAACAGGAGAGAGGGTGAGTAGCGCGGGGCAGGGCGAGGGGCTGGGAGGTGGGGGTACTTACTGTGAGGTGGGTCTCAGGAACTCAGGAACCTGGAGGAGCTGCAGCGGCAGGGGGAGCGACCTACCCTTGGGTCAAGGGTTGCTACCCCTGTCGCGCAGCAGCCGACTTATGAGGTAGGAAGGGGGGGAGGGGTCAGCTGGGGGCGAATGGGAGCTGGGGGGGCGGGGGCGTGCAGGAGGTCGCGGCGGGAAAGCGCGAGGGAGGGGGGGACAGGTAGATTGAGAAGAGCTGGAGGAGGGGGGTTTAAGGGTGGAGGGGGGAGAGTGTTAGGAGGTTAGGGAGATTAGGAAGAGAGATAGGAGTAGGGTTGTGAAGATAGGGGAGGGGGGTTGTAGAGGTGGGTGAGGGTGAGAGGTAGATTGAGAGGATAGGAAGAATAGGTAATAGAGGGGGTGGCGGGAACGGCGGGAGAGATAGAGAAATAGATAGAGAAAATGGATAGATAGAGAAATCGATAGAGAGAGAAATAGATAGATAGAGAGATAGGTAGATAGGAGGAGGTGGAGAGTGAGGGAGTTAGATAGTGAGATAGAGAGATAGAGAGATAGGTGGATAGGAGGAGAGAGGGAGGTAGATAGCGAATGGGTTAGATAGGGGTGATAGAGAGGAGGAGGCGAGTGAGGGAGGGGGATGAGGCAGGAGCAGGAGGGCAGGCGCGGGGAGAAGAAGATGGAGGGGGCAGAGGAGCTGAAGACAGAAGATAGAAGACAGAAGAACAGAAGAACAGAAGAACAGAAGACCGGAAGAACAGAAGAACAGAAGACTGGAAGAACAGAAGAACAGAAGAAACAGGAGTCCAGAAGAACTCAGAAGAGCAGAAGATCACAGATGAAGATACGAAGAACAGAAGGCAGAAGACAGGCAGAAGACCTCAGAAGAAGATGAAGAAGAAGAGAGGCGACAGGAGAGGCAGAGAAGCACACAGAAGAAGAGAGAAGACGGGGAGAAGAAGAGTACAGAAGAAGATTACAGGCGAGGAGCGAGGAGGAAGAACAGAGAAGAAGAAAAGAAGAAAAGAAGCAGGAGCAGGAGAGAGGGTGAGTAGCGCGGGGCAGGGCGAGGGGCTGGGAGGTGGGGGTACTTACTGTGAGGTGGGTCTCAGGAACTCAGGAACCTGGAGGAGCTGGAGGAGCTGCAGCGGCAGGTGGAGCGACCTACCCTTGGGTCAAGGGTCGCTACCACTGTCGCGCAGCGGCCGCCATATGAGGTAGGAGGGGGGGAGGGGTCAGCTGGGGGCAAATGGGAGCTGGGGGGGCGGGCGTGCAGGAGGTCGCGGCGGGAAAGCGCGAGGGGGGGACAGGTAGAGTGAGAAGAGCTGGGGGATGGGGGTTTAAGGGTGGAGGGGGAGAGTGTTAGGAGGTTTGGGAGATTAGGAAGAGAGATAGGAGTAGGGTTGTGAAGATAGGGGAGGGGGGGTTGTAGAGGTGGGTGAGGGTGAGAGGTAGAGTGAGAGGATAGGAAGAATAGGTAATAGAGGGGGTGGCGGGAAGGGGGGAGAGATAGAGAAATAGATAGAGAAAATGGATAGATAGAGAAATCGATAGATAGAGAAATAGATAGATAGAGAGATAGGTAGATAGGAGGAGGTGGAGAGTGAGGGAGTTAGATAGTGAGATAGAGAGATAGAGAGATAGAGAGATAGGTGGATAGGAGGAGAGAGGGAGGTAGATAGCGAATGGGTTAGATAGGGGTGATAGAGAGGGGGAGGCGAGTGAGGGAGGGGGATGAGGCAGGAGCAGGAGGGCAGGTGCGGGGAGAAGAAGAAGGAGGGGGCAGAGGAGCCGAAGACAGAAGATAGAAGACAGAAGAACAGAAGAACAGAAGAACAGAAGACCGGAAGAACAGAAGAACAGAAGACCGGAAGAACAGAAGAACGGAAGAACAGAAGAACAGAAGAAACAGTAGTCCAGAAGAACTCAGAAGAGCAGAAGATCACAGATGAAGATACGAAGAACAGAAGGCAGAAGACAGGCAGAAGACCTCAGAAGAAGATGAAGAAGAAGAGAGGTGACAGGAGAGACAGAGAAGCACACAGAAGAAGAGAGAAGACGGGGAGAAGAAGAGTACAGAAGAAGATTACAGGCGAGGAGCGAGGAGGAAGAACAGAGAAGAAGAAAAGAAGAAAAGAAGCAGGAGCAGGAGAGAGGGTGAGTAGCGCGGGGCAGGGCGAGGGGCTGGGAGGTGGGGGTACTTACTGTGAGGTGGGTCTCAGGAACTCAGGAACCTGGAGGAGCTGGAGGAGCTGCAGCGGCAGGGGGAGCGACCTACCCTTGGGTCAAGGGTCGCTACCACTGTCGCGCAGCGGCCGCCATATGAGGTAGGAGGGGGGGAGGGGTCAGCTGGGGGCGAATGGGAGCTGGGGGGGCGGGCGTGCAGGAGGTCGCGGCGGGAAAGCGCGAGGGGGGGACAGGTAGAGTGAGAAGAGCTGGGGGAGGGGGGTTTAAGGGTGGAGGGGGAGAGTGTTAGGAGGTTTGGGAGATTAGGAAGAGAGATAGGAGTAGGGTTGTGAAGATAGGGGAGGGGGGTTGTAGAGGTGGGTGAGGGTGAGAGGTAGAGTGAGAGGATAGGAAGAATAGGTAATAGAGGGGGTGGCGGGAAGGGGGGGAGAGATAGAGAAATAGATAGAGAAAATGGATAGATAGAGAAATCGATAGATAGAGAAATAGATAGATAGAGAGATAGGTAGATAGGAGGAGGTGGAGAGTGAGGGAGTTAGATAGTGAGATAGAGAGATAGAGAGATAGGTGGATAGGAGGAGAGAGGGAGGTAGATAGCGAATGGGTTAGATAGGGGTGATAGAGAGGGGGAGGCGAGTGAGGGAGGGGGATGAGGCAGGAGCAGGAGGGCAGGTGCGGGGAGAAGAAGAAGGAGGGGGCAGAGGAGCTGAAGACAGAAGATAGAAGACAGAAGAACAGAAGAACAGAAGAACAGAAGACCGGAAGAACAGAAGAACAGAAGACCGGAAGAACAGAAGAACGGAAGAACAGAAGAACGGAAGAACAGAAGAACGGAAGAAACAGTAGTCCAGAAGAACTCAGAAGAGCAGAAGATCACAGATGAAGATACGAAGAACAGAAGGCAGAAGACAGGCAGAAGACCTCAGAAGAAGATGAAGAAGAAGAGAGGTTACAGGAGAGGCAGAGAAGCACACAGAAGAAGAGAGAAGACGGGGAGAAGAAGAGTACAGAAGAAGATTACAGGCGAGGAGCGAGGAGGAAGAACAGAGAAGAAGAAAAGAAGAAAAGAAGCAGGAGAGAGGGTGAGTAGCGCGGGGCAGGGCGAGGGGCTGGGAGGTGGGGGGTACTTACTGTGAGGTGGGTCTCAGGAACTCAGGAACCTGGAGGAGCTGGAGGAGCTGCAGCGGCAGGGGGAGCGACCTACCCTTGGGTCAAGGGTCGCTACCACTGTCGCGCAGCGGCCGCCATATGAGGTAGGAGGGGGGGGTGGGGTCAGCTGGGGGCGAATGGGAGCTGGGGGGGCGGGGCGTGCAGGAGGTCGCGGCGGGAAAGCGCGAGGGGGGACAGGTAGAGTGAGAAGAGCTGGGGGAGGGGGGTTTAAGGGTGGAGGGGGAGAGTGTTAGGAGGTTTGGGAGATTAGGAAGAGAGATAGGAGTAGGGTTGTGAAGATAGGGGAGGGGGGTTGTAGAGGTGGGTGAGGGTGAGAGGTAGAGTGAGAGGATAGGAAGAATAGGTAATAGAGGGGGTGGCGGGAAGGGGGGGAGAGATAGAGAAATAGATAGAGAAAATGGATAGATAGAGAAATCGATAGATAGAGAAATAGATAGAGAGATAGGTAGATAGGAGGAGGTGGAGAGTGAGGGAGTTAGATAGTGAGATAGAGAGATAGAGAGATAGGTGGATAGGAGGAGAGAGGGAGGTAGATAGTGAATGGGTTAGATAGGGGTGATAGAGAGGGGGAGGCGAGTGAGGGAGGGGGATGAGGCAGGAGCAGGAGGGCAGGTGCGGGGAGAAGAAGACGGAGGGGGCAGAGGAGCCGAAGACAGAAGATAGAAGACAGAAGAACAGAAGAACAGAAGAACAGAAGACCGGAAGAACAGAAGAACAGAAGACCGGAAGAACAGAAGAACGGAAGAACAGAAGAACGGAAGAAACAGGAGTCCAGAAGAACTCAGAAGAGCAGAAGATCACAGATGAAGATACGAAGAACAGAAGGCAGAAGACAGGCAGAAGACCTCAGAAGAAGATGAAGAAGAAGTGAGGCGGCAGGAGAGGCAGAGAAGCACACAGAAGAAGAGAGAAGACGGGGAGAAGAAGAGTACAGAAGAAGATTACAGGCGAGGAGCGAGGAGGAAGAACAGAGAAGAAGAAAAGAAGAAAAGAAGCAGGAGCAGGAGAGAGGGTGAGTAGAGCGGGGGAGGGGCTGGGAGGTGGAGGTACTTACTGTGAGGTGGGTCTCAGGAACTCAGGAACCTGGAGGAGCTGCAGCGGCAGGGGGAGCGACCTACCCTTGGGTCAAGGGTCGCTACCACTGTCGCGCAGCGGCCGCCATATGAGGTAGGAGGGGGGGAGTGGTCAGCTGGGGGCGACCCTATCTAACTCCCTCACTCTCCACCTCCTCCTATCTACCTATCTCTCTATCTATCTATTTTTGATGATTTGTTGATTGCGTCAAAGACAAAAGAATGCTGTAAAGAGTATACCATTGCATTGTTTAATTTTCTAGGAGGCAATGGTCATAAAGTTTCTCTTGCTAAATTACAATGCTTTGAGCAAGAGGTGAAATATTTGGGACTGATTTGATCAAGGAGAATTTCAAGAGAAAGAGTAGCGCCAATAATGAAAATGAAAATACCAAGCTCACAGAAAGAGTTGAGAGTGTTTCTGGCAATGATGGGTTATTGTCACCAATGGATTCAAAAATGTTCAGACATTTCAAAGCCACTGCAGAGATTAACACATAAGGATGTTTCAGATCCCATAATGATGGATGAAGAACGCATGAGAGCTGAGAGAAACTTTGTGTCAAGCACCAGCTTTAGGTATACCTGATTACACAAAACCTTTCCTATTGTTTTGTCATGAGAGAGATGGATGTTCTTTGTCTGGTTTGACACAAACACATGGTGGTGTCAATCATCCAGTAGCAAATTTTTCAGCTACTCTGGATAATGTTGCAGCAGTTTTACCAGGTTGCTTACGAGCAGTTGCAGCCGTTGAGCAGAGTATAACTCAAAGTGAAAACATTGTAATGGGTTATCCTCTGACAGTGAGGGTACCTCATTCAATAGAAATTCTGTTGACCAGGTCAAAGACACAATACCTGACAATGTGAGGTTAACAAGATACGAAACAGTGATTTTGGGAGCACCAAATGTGACAATTAAAAGGTGTACAGTGCTTAACCCGGCAACACTATTACCAAACGAAGAAGAAAAGTTAATTAGAATTGATGATATTGAACATGACTTTTTGGAGCTGACAGAATTATGTACCAAACCAAGAGATGACATCAAAGATACCTGTTTGGAAGACAATGATCAAGTCCTTTTTGTCGATGGCTCCTGTTTAAGAGATGACAGAAGTGCCTTAAGATCAGGATATGCAGTGTGTACAGTCACTGGAATTCTGGAAGCCTCATGGCTTAAAGGAGTGATTTCTGCACAAGGTGCAGAGTTGTTGGCTTTTCCTAGAGTATGTCTATTATCAGATCAAATGAAAGTGACAATTTATACTGATAGTCAGTATGGTTTTGGCATTGTATATGATTTTGGGCAAATTTGGTCACAAAGAGGTTTTCTGACTTCTTCAGGATCACCTGGGAGAAATGGAGAAAGAATACATGAGTTGCCACAAGCTGTACAAAAGCCTGAGAAAATTGCCCTGGTTAAATGCAGCGCACACCAGAGAGGACAAGATTATGTCACATTGGGAAATGCTTAAAGTGGTCTTGCCAAACAGTTTACTGACACAAATGGCCAGATTCTATCACAGTCAAACACAGATAGGGAGAGATGCAATGATCAGGAGTTTCAAACAGTTTTTGTACAACCCAAAATTCAGACAAGTGGCGGAGCTGGTTTGCCATGGGTGTGTAATTTACTAATGGATGAATGTTGGCAAAGGAACAGTTGTCGATATGGGACACCTAGGTATGGCAGGAGGTCCATTCAGTAGAATGCAGATAGATTTCACTGAGATGCCTGCATGTGCTGGTTTGAAATACGTGTTGGTGATTGTGTGCATTTTTAGTAATTGGATTGAGGCATATCCAACAAGGAGAAATGATAGTCTTACAGTGGCTAAATTGCTCCTGCGAGAACTAATCCCACGTTTGGTTTCCCCATTTCGATTGAATCAGATAGGGGAACTAATTTCAATAATGAGGTGATAAAGTTACTTTTTTCAGCATTAAACATTCAGCAGATCTACATAGTAGTAATCGCCCCGAGAAGCTTCAGGTGTTGTGGAGCAAGTGAATGGAATATTAAAATCACGATTGGCTAAAGTATGTGCGTCAATAAATCTAAAATGGCCAGATGCTTTACCATTGTGTTAATGTCAATGAGAAGCACTCCAGATAGGAAAACTGGGTTGTCACCGCACAAGATTTTGATGAGAAGAGTGATGAGATTTCCAGCAATTCCTACAAATGTACTTGTTAATATTACAGATGATATGGTGCTCGATTACTGCAAAAGCCTGGCTGATGTAGTTTGATCTTTTTCCTATCAGGTGGAAGCTATAACAGTGCAACAAACACAAGGTCAAGGCCACAGTCTGAGAGCTGGTGACTGGGGGCTTATACGGAAGCATGTGCTAAAGTCTTGCCTAGATCCACGTTGGAAGGGACCATATCAGATTGTGCTCACCACAATGAAAGCTGTGAAGTGTGCTGGTTTGCCAAACAGTTGAGATTACCGACAGTTGGAAACTTTGGAAACAAAGAGAAAAAAAAGAGCAGAATGTCGACAACGACAGAGATGTATCTACTCCTATAACCGATGAAAAAGAGCAAAACACTGAAGAAGCTGAGCAGTCTGTAAAAGGGGTAGAGGAGTCAGTCCAAGAAAAGGAGAAAACTGATTCTGATCCGAGGAGGGTGTCCTCGACTGAGAGTGAATCACAAGAATCATCAGAAGAAAAATCTGCACAAAGGAGGGTATCCTCAGAGGCAGGTGGTTTGACATACCAAACTGAAGAGAAGACAGGCCCCATTGGGAAAGGAATCGTGAATAGTCACGCCCAATTGGATTATACTCTTCCTGAACCAGTAGTGGGAACGTCAGAAGAAAGAGGTCCAAAGGCAAGTGAAGAATCAATATTGAGAACATTGTTGACGAAAAAGACACTGAAAGGGGACAACTGGCCAGAAAGAGATTCAAAGGGTGGAAAAGTTGATGTGATTCCACCAATACATGAGGAAAGATAATTAAACGAAGGAGAATATACTAGTTGAGAAGAAAGTGAAAGCAGCAGAAGACCGAAATGAAAAAGAGTTGCGAACAGAAGATATTCAGGACCAGAATGGGCATACTTAACTATAAATGAATATCAAGAAGAATTTTTGAACCACTGTTTTGACAGAGACATTGACGATTTTTATTTGTGTAGGTGAAAATCACAAATCAAAAGAATTGGGAAAAGAAAGTCGTACTGTTGTACTTAAAGAGAATGCTATGAAACTTGCTGAAATGAACAAATAAATAACTGGATTTGACAAAGCCCCTGTACTGAACTGACAAAGGAACTGTCGAGAGTGAATGCATTTTTATAAAAAAAACAAATTTAGGAGGGATTGTTTGTTTAGAAGTTTTGAAATTTTAAGAAATTGTTTTATTTTTTATTTTTTACCCTTAATATAGAAAACATGAGTAACTTATATAACCAAAAAAGTAAGATTAGTTGTTGCAAAGTGTTTAGTATTGGTTTGGTGGTAGTGAGTGTGTTAATATGTTTATTATTGTTCGTAAGAGTGTCTGTTTACGAGATGGAGGAAGCCAACCAGACTATGAAAATTGATAGTACTTTAGATCTGACTGATAGGTCACTAGCAAAAGATAAATTTAGGATAGATGTCAAATACTTACATGAAGAGAAAGAGCTTTCCTCTAATGTTTTCAATTGCTTATTGCATGAGTATGTTGAGGTGATGAACGCAAATGATTGTTATGTGTGCACGCAGATTCCGACTTTAATGGAAGGAGGAACTACATATCATAGCTTACCAGTGTCGTATGCTATAAGTTGCAGTCTTATGCTAACACGTTTCTATAATCAAGAGTATATTCAATATTTTTATTCAAACTTAATGGTATTGTCATTTGTACCTGTCATAGGTTATTTGAATAGAATAGCCAAAGAAAATAACATAGTAATTATAAGAGATTTGTTTGAGCCTACTTTAACCTTTGGTACAGCTTTTTCTCATAGAAATAACCTAACGTGTTTATTAACACCAGTACAGAAAAGGTTCTTAGATAACACAGAAGACAGAAGAAGAGAATTAAAGGCAAAGATAGATGTTTCATCCCTCGAATAAATGGACCACTTTCTCCACATTTGCTAAATGTCGAACAAACTGTGCAAAAGAAAGCTTTTTGGATTTCAGAAAAGCTTAACCAGTATCGGATAAAGGTTTAAAAGTGTGATAAAGTTTGTTTAAAATTCAAATAGTGTATTTCATTAACATGCAGAACTGCTTCGCCTTTGTATATCAAATTATATCAATGTATTGAGAAGTATTTTTAGAAGTGATAGTTTTAAAACATGAACTCAGAACATTCACTCTTCCCTGCCACCCTGACAACAATGCCAGTAGTGTATTAAGAGGCAAGTCAGTTCTTATGTGCAATCTTTGGCTGACCTGGGTTTCTATTATACACAAACAACATTATAGTTTACTAAATCAAACACAGGAGAAGGTTTTGTACAGCATGCATCCTGAAGTCATGTATTTTGAGTCCCTCATATGTGATAATGAAGAAATAAGATGGAAAGTGAAACAAAAACAATTGCCTGGGATCACACAATCTGATTAAGTTAAGAAACTTGGATTAATCCCGTTTTTGGTTTCACATTGTATAATTCAGACACTAGATGTATATGCCTCACTTCCCTTACACTCACCTTACCACCAACATCCTCCCAACACTCCCCCTGGACTGCCACCTTGCTGGTATCAATGCAACCTTCGGTCATATCACAGACTGAACTTTGTGGGTCTTGAAAATGTTTTTTGTGATTACCCTTGTTCAAGCCTATGTCATAACATAATACAATCTGGAATGAAGCTTCAAAAACATTCCGTGGGTGAATTGTGTACATTAATAATACTCGGTACATAAAATTACAACAACATTTTATGTGGAATTCTGTGTGTAACCAGCACATTTTTAGTGATACGGTAAGGGTGATTTGGTTGATGTTTAGTGAGCTAGCCCATAATATCACAGTAAAGCACATGGGCATCGCGTTTGCAAGTGTAGTTTTAGTTATGTTTACCAAGGTCATTCTTACAGCAACAATGAAAACCAAAGCGCTGTTCTGAGGATTTTCACCTTTCCATTGGATGAAATCTAATAATGTCCTCCTTATTTCTCTTCCCTGCCTTGTCCCTCTTCCCCTCTTTCTCTGTGTACACTACTCTGGTTTGATAATGATCCCCAGTTCTTCTGGGTAGTAGCAACTGGAGGGCTGGGGGAAAAGAAGAGGTGAAAAGAGAAGTAAAGAGGCAGTATGACAATATGACGAGACAGGTGAAGTAGACCTAGAAATAAGATATTGATAGGTGCGATAGGGAGAGACATAAGGTAGAGACGGAAAGATCAGGTAGCCTGAAGAAAGGATACATAGGTAAGAGGAAGAGGTAGTTAGGTGATGAATGTAAGAGATATAGGTAATAATTTATTGTCATAGAAAAACACATGAAAATCTACAAAATGCACCTTCTTCACTTTTCCAAAGAGATTATGTATCAAATGCCACATGGAATTCAGAAGAAGCAATAAACACCCTCTGTTTGTAGAATCATGGTTCAAGGGACCTGTAGCCAACTAGTGATATTGGTTTAAGTATTTCATCTGTGTAACAACCCCTCACAATTCTTCACATGGCCCTCCATGTGTAAGACACATGATATAGCACCAAATCTGAAGCATGTTCTGCGGGCCATATACATGATAACAAAACGCAACCAACCAGAATACATTGTGCATCACCAAATGGCCGTCCTCTTCCAGGCAGAACAGAGCCACTTGTTTGGTCATAACAGGGCCTAAGCCCTTAAACATACCTGAGGCAATTATCTTGCTGAAAAGCTCCTCTATGGATGCCAATAACCATGAAAAACATAGAAAATTAACAAAAAGGACATATGACCTCAACATACTAGAAGAGGCACGCCTGCTGCACAGAGAAAGAAGTAATCAAGTTTGCAAATTTTGCTTAGGCCTTGAGCAGGGCATAGCTTAGAATGAGGCTCAAACAGTTCTCTTTTGAGAAAGCGCATTAACACAAAGTCTTAAACATATCCTGAAATCAACACATAGAGATGTTGGCACATTCTGGCCTGGCACCTAAAATAGAGTCTAGTCAGAGTGACCTACAAACTACAAACAAAAATTAACCAAAGGTTACTGAATAATATTCCTGGCATATGAAGAAATAAGTCACTTGTCTGCATTTTGGATGAGGCCTTCAAAATAGAAATAGATGTTTGACTGTGACCCAAATGACTCAGTTTAATTTTGAAAAGAATGAGTAAAAAAATGTAAAAATGGATCATACCTGTTCCTTTTTGCATCATAGAAAGGGATTGACTAGCAATACACTGCATTTTTGGGGCCCTTGGCGCTGGGTGTGGCAAGTCAGTAAAGCTTTGGGGCATACCTACTTCACTGAGCCTAGTGCAGGATTTTCTGGACGTGATGGGACCGAAATTGCAGAGCACTAGATTTTTCTTTGAGTACTGCTTTACTCAGCCTGCTTTGGTCAGCCCTTTTGAGAGTGGGGTACCAAGAGGATTAGATGGCCCTCTTGAGTAGGAGCTTGGCCTTATGGTGCATCTGGATAGATTTCCTAGAAGGAAAAGGCTGGGTGAACACTCTATAGTTCTGCATGGGAGGGTTGGGACTGTCCTCTGCTTAAGACTCAGGAGTTGGACTTGACTACTGAAAGCCGTAGCATGGATTCCTTCCTCCTGGGAAGGAAAGAAAAAGGTTGGGCCTAAAGAGATGAAGAATCAAGCTGAAGCAGCAGCCTGTTGAAGCAGGCTTCTGGGCTCGTGGGGGCTGGGCAGTTCTTCACTTTAACCTCCTACTGCAACCTCTGGAAAAGATCCTCCTGGTGGTGGATGCTGTAGAGTCCAACTTGAGGTTGTCTGATGCAAGATGCAGGCCTGCTGCTTTTATGTCCCTCTCCTGGCTAACGTGGGCATTGTAATCAGGAGGCTGGGTGGAAATCTATGCATTCTCACCCCCACTTCTATCCAGAAACTGCGACTTACTGGCTGACTGAGAAAGGGGGTGTGGTCAGAGCAGCGAGGCAGAAACCCATAGGCCTGCTGTTTTCCCACTCATGCAGGCAGTGAGGGAGGGGTGTCGCCATATGGAGGTGAGGCAGAGAATTTTTATATCCCTTTCTGTTGGGAAGGGAACGCCACAAACACCAGCAAACAACATTTCCCATTGCATGCTGAGGAGGTAGTCAGTGGAATAGATGAACAGAGCAAAATGTTGTTATCCTCGTGCAAGCTGATTTTCCCTTATTAAAAAAAGACCAAAGAATGATAGTAAGCGCCCCCCAATGACCACCATGGATTCCCTCACTGCCAGCCTTTGACAGAGCCATTCAAGTCGCCATAACCACTCTATCTCAAATGAATTTAATTTGTTTTTATAGCATCACACATACCAGTGTTGGTAGGGTTTCAGAGCATAGAGATATTCAATCCAATATGTGTAAATGAGTGTGTAGGAAATGTTACATAAGACAGAGGACTACGTGGTATAGGACTCAAAGGTCATCCATAGTGGTAGGGTGTAAAGTTTAATAGTGCTTGTTTTGGAGAAGCACAAACAGAATAAAAAATGTAACATCAGAGTTGTGGGTTCTCTTTAATAATAAGAATAGATTGCTACCTAAATGAATCCTTTTTGCAACATTAGGATAGTGAACGACGGGGGGAAAAATCATGACACTGGAATCTATACCTTGCTATTTGCACGCAGCTTTTAGATGACACTTAATAGCTTACTGTTCTATATTAGGATTTCAACTTATAAACTGCAAGTAACAAAAGGATCTCTCTGACAAAAGCAGTAACACTCTGATCTTTTTAATTATATTCACTTTGGGATCTGCATGGTACACGTTCTTTGCAGCAGACATAATAACCCTTTTACATAGTCACCCTTTTATGATGAGTCAAAAGTTTCACTAGACAGAACTATGAGCTCTCTCCAGAAAGAACATCAATCATGCATCTTGAAATTTTTATTCTTGCCTGAAATGTAGCTGGAGGCAAGGAACCATGGCAGGAGGTGCTTCTTTTACTGAAGCCCTTTATTGCCTCAGGGCAATGGCCTGGCAGAGGAGGGGATTAAGGCAAAACAGAGCTGCTGGGCCATCCATGGGGCAGGCGGGGGCAGGGGTGAAATGGCCCAAGGCTTCAACATCACCTGGCCCCCACAGTGAGGCCCTAGCATAAACCCACTTGCCCCCACCCACCATGGGAATGTGAAGTGCCTTGGGGCGAGGTGTCAAGGAAAAGCATTGTTTCTGGGCTGTTAACAGGAGTTAACAATGTCAAAGCAACAACCAGCCCCTTGCAACAAAGAATGAGCCCAAAAACGTCCAATCACACTTCCCCAGGCAAAACAGTAACACAGATCAATTCTAATGAGCATGAGGATGAAAAGAAGGAATGCAGTTTGTGGGTAACATCCCAGTAGGATATAGGCTCATTCAGCCTCCTACATTTGTGATCCTGAGTCAGCTCTGTAACGTGCAGACCCCGAACCACGACTTGAAGCAGTATGTTGAAGAAAGGAGAGGACCTCTTCAGAGTCTGAAAAAACATTTGGTTTGCCCCTCCAGCTGAACATGAGCCAGATACTGTATAGTGTAGGGAATACCCCTTTCTTGCATTTTTTTCTTTACTGGGAGAATTTTTTTTCTGGGTATCTTGGATGGCTAGTGTGAAACCAGGATAGAAGGAGAGGTCCATCCCCTCATGGTGTATGTCCCTGGCTTCTTGGGCCAGGCATACCAACTGGTCACTGTCTCTGTGATTTAGAAGTTAGCAATAATCAGGTGCGGTGAAGCACCCAGGACCAGCCTGGGATCCAGGGATCGATGAGCTCTCTCCACAACAAACATGTTAGAAAATGATTGACCACAAAAAGCATAGTTAGCAAATTCTCAACATAGTCCTCAGTGCGACCAATGACAGGGGATTCAGAAGAGCCTAATATGCAGGCATTGTTTCTCCTCGACCTCTCTTCCAAATCTTCATTTTTTAGGTGTATACGTTGGAGTTAATCTTGCATCACACTAAACTGCTTGGACTGTTGTGCTGCATCATCTTGAATGTCGAAGATATGTTCTTCAGCAGTGGCAATCCAAGTGTGTTCTTTGTCCAGCAGATCTTGTATGTCATCCTTGCACGGTGTCAGCAAGTCTATTTTTGAATCCATGTGGGAAAACCAGAATTCATATGCAACAACAGGTACTTGAAGTCATCTTCCGACATCAATGCCTCCTCAGGAGCATCCTTCCCCGGTGTGAGCTAACGGAGTCCTCAGGGGTGGGGGGCTTTGCCTGTCACTTGAACCAGGCGTGACTACCTAGCATCTGCCTTGCCCCTGATAAAGTGGATAGCACCACCGTTTCACCACCAAGCCCTCTAACTCCAGTACAGCTACTGCACACAAAAACACTCCTGCATAGATTAAATTGCCAAGTAATGCCACCAAAGAGGGGAAACACAATCAACAAATATAGTCAATGATTAATATCATCCAGTCTTCATTAACAGCTGCCAAGATGTCCCACTCTCAACTTCTCATAGATCTAACACAGAGTGCCAGCCAGCAAGTCAGCCAGCAGTTGAGTCATACCCACAAGAACAGCACCACAAGGAACAACCCGAAGCTGCCAGCATTAGCAGGCCAAATCATGGAAGAAGGTAGGCATGTAAATAATAGGGCCTTCAATACTTACAGGCATCAATGGATAGCAGATGTTGTCACCAGACCATTCATGCATTATGGGGACCTGTTATTGTGATGCTTCCAGGGCCACCTCCCTCCTCCCAGCCTTCTGGACCCCACAAATACCCAGCAACAGGCCCTGGCACAAACAGTGTCACCACCAGTGTTGGTAGCTTCAACTGGCTGTCTCTGCTAGGCTGCTGCTGCCCAGTCCACCACCAGAGCACTCACGAGGGGCACCTGCATCTTGGCGGCAGGCAAACCAAAGCATCCACAGTGGGCCCACACACATCACCATCCTCGGGTGGCACGGCAACCACTATCCTTGCCCTCGCACCGCAGCCACTGGCCACACAGGCCTGAGCCCAAGAAGTCTGTCTCCAGTTTGTCAACTGTCCACTCCAGACCCCCAGTCATAGCACTTTGTGCCAGGAGGACTCAACACCACCGCTACAATCACAGAGCAGAAAAGCACAGCTGGGAGTATCACGCCATGCCACAAAATGTGTTCCGGACACAGAGCCCCATTAATGTGACACCATCTTGCTTAGGCCACACCCCATAAACCAGCAATTTAAATGTCCTCATGTCAGTAAAGTAAATATATCAGATGACAGGTACTGACTCTGAATTACAAGCTACACATCATGTTGCTGTGGCAGTCGAACAAAAGGACTACTTGAGCACCATCACTAACAGGAAAAAAAACGGGACAGCGTTAAAATCCCCAAAATTCAATTACCTTGATGGATAACCCTTTCAAGCAATGGCAAATCATGGAAAATCCATGCAAGCCCATTGCTGAAGTTGCTGACCGAAAGTCCACTCTCTCATTGATATTCCTTATTTGTTGACACTTTAGTAACCTGATGTCTCCTTGACAGCTAAAACTGTCTGCAGTGAGACCCAAAATGAAGAGGAAAAGTGGTGAAAGAAAAGTGTAGAGAAATAACAGCAAAAAGGAAGGGGGGCACAAAGAGGAACAAGGGGCGAGAGTTTAAAAAGAGGGCCAGACAAGGAGAGAAAATGAAACAATAATTAAAGAGAAACAAAACTGTAGAAACAAATAGGTTCTGGATGTTACATGTTCACAACTGATTGAGATATGACAGTGGACTGCAATCTGTGATATTGGGAGTTTCCAACACAGAGAGAGAATTGGGCGTGCACCTGTGAAGCATAGAGTTTAGTACACTGCGCAGTGGTGAAATTAAGGTAATAAGGAGTACCAGCACCCTGTGTGTGGGGCCAGTACAGTAACCAAAAAACTGAGTTCTTGTGCCATCACTGTTGCCGCAACACCACAAAAAAGCAACAAAGTGGGCAGCATAAGGCTTCACCCATGGTGCATTGCTGCCTTGCTGCTGCGTGGTGGCAAACCCCTCTACACACGGCTCTCCTGCACACCTCCCATACACAGGATGGAGCATGGTGGCTTATTTGGCACAGCCTGGCACTAGTCCTACTCCTTGTTATAGATTAGTGAGGCATACAAGTCAACATTTTAGAAGAGAAAAGTGGGAGATTTCAAGAAAAAACTCAGGAGAATGTATTCCCCCATTGACTTCTATTGGGGCCTGAATTGGGTTACTGTTATGATAAGATTTGCAAGTCTGCTGTTGCAGGATCGGATATTAGATACACAAATGGGCTTTTTTTCCTTGCTAGCCAGGAGCACAGAGAAAGCGTGATGGCAGTCAGAGAGAGCGTGATGCGAGTGCTGTGCACTGGCCTGCAGGAGCAGCTTACTGGCAGTGCATACTCCGAGTCAGACAAAACCAAGCCCTGTCAGCTGAAGCCCACAGAGGAATCAGGTTTTACATGCAGGAAGCAGGAGTCAGGAGACTAACCTTGAAAGCGATAGTTTTCTGTCTGAATCGGGAGTGTTGGCATGTGTAGTGAGGTCATACACTATGCAGAGGTATCCGTTATCACTGCAATGCTTGTTTTGTGTAGATAGTTGCAGCTAATGGGCATCAGCACTCATTTTGGAGGCGCTGGGAATTTTTTTTCATCAGACTTAGGCCCACATAGCAGGAAAGGCTGGAAAAGGTTGAGAAAAGTGGAACAGAAAGATGGGAAAGCACTGGAAAAGGAAGAAAGAGGGGTTGGAAGAGAGCTTGCAAGAATGAAATAAAGAGACAGGAAGTGTTGGTTGGTGGAAGAACGAGTCAAGAGGTGAAATTAAGTTTAGACAACCTTTTTATTTGCCAACCCGGGCATTTGGCAGGTCCTAAGAAAATGTATGTGCTACTGCACTTATTTGATCACTTTATTCATTAATTTTTTTAAAATTCTACGCTGTTGTAGGTCATATTCTCCATGAGCCTTCCTTAATTGACACTTACGTTGGCCCACCACCAACCGATTCTTTATAAACTGCGCAAATATTGGCAATGCACCTCCTTAAATTAAGTTTCCATTTAACTCAGTCAATGTCATGTTACACAGGCAGTGGTTTCTGCTTATATATAATTGCAATACATTCTATTTAAAAATATTCTAATATTTCAAAAATTCCGGCAGGGTTTTAGTCAAGTTTCGATGTATTCAAAAGGGCATCTATTACGTTTCCGTCAATAACAAACTCTACAGGGGTTAACCGCAGCAAGCTGGACACCATCAGGAGCCTATCCTCTGAAGGTGTTTTAATAAAGGCACCAACAGAAGAGAATCGTGTTCTCTACTACAAACAGCATACACGCATACAGCCTTTTATCAGACTCTGTCCTTTTTGCTCCCGCATATCCCTGGATTGTAATTGAATTAGTAGTATTTTAGGTGCCTATTTCTATGTTATGCCATTTTTCTAAAAATAGATTGTTAATGCGTGCATTTGTTGTTTAAAATGTTTTCTGCCACACCGCTAGATCCCAATAGGGGTGACTCCTTCCTCCATTCCATGGCCATGCTGAGCAGAGATCAAGAGGGTCAGGGAAGATGATAAAAACACCCAAATCACAAAGTGGCCTTATTTTGCATATTTCCTGAAGTCACATCTGCTTGTAATGTTGGAATTACCTGGCATTGTGCCCGTCGGAGGTTTGATCATCCTCCTAAACTGAGGTGAAGCAAGAAAGCTGGATTTTCCCTCAACTATTTAAAAACACTTGTTTCTGTTACCCATAACATGCTTCTAGCCCACACATTCATTTTTGTATTAATGTATAAAGCAGCACAAACCACAATAGCTGCTTCACTGCGCTTGAGTGGCAATGGAGAAATCCATTGTTCTGATAAATCGCATACCTTTGCTGTGGTCCATTAGATCGCTGCAAGTAGAGAATGAGAACTGGAGTCAATTTGAGAGTCCCTGGAAACATGGTGATTTTATGGTTAGGAGGTCAGTGCACTGTGTTGTACTCCTATGTAACCCGTTTGTTGAGATGTTCATTAGGTCTTGCCTGAGACAGCGCATCTGCTGTCGCTTGCAAGACATTTTGTTTACTTACCGGGAGCTTAGAGCCAGGCCAATGGCTTACAATTGGTTGGGTTCACTGTCACACTAATTTCCTTGATTCTCCTTGGTCAGCGTGTGCTGGCTTCACTTCCTCTTTGTGTGTTTGTCCCTCCCCTGGGGCATAGCCCAAGAACTGTTTCCTTGCCAAGGCTGTGTCCTTCCACTGGTCATCAGTCTTCAGAAGTACATTTTTTTTTCTTTTAGTTGCAGCAGTACATGTGTTTGCAGGCCGTCTACCCAGTCCCACTCCACGCTGCTTGCACCATTCCCTATTGCTTTCCCCATTGTCTGTTGCTTGCCCCATTGCTTTTTGTTTGTCCCTTTGTCTCTTGCTTGCCCCATTGCTGCTGCATGCATATTCACCTGCCCCTTCCCACCAGAAGAAAAGGGGATATGAAGTGGCCAGTGCTTACAGGGTTATGGAGCTTTTTTGGTCTGCTTTCCTTATTGTTGTTGCTTGCCCTGAACCTCCCTCTTCCACTGTTACTGCTTGACCCCATCACACCTTTTTTGCTTGCCCCATCCCCTTTTGCAAGAAAAAAAATATGACGCAGCCAATGCTGGCCACATCATAGCACATTTTCCCTAACATTTAGCCATGTTGCCAAGAGGCTGCACTGCTGTACAACATGGCTAAATTACATTGTCAAAGCCATTCGATCTTGCATAGGCAAGATCTATTGGCTTTAGCAACACTTGTTTTTATTGTGCTGCGCATGCTTCTTTCTTTCCCTGTTGTGGTCATTCTACGGAGGCGTGGAAAAATCATGAGCAAGGCAGGATAACAACATTTGGGATTTAGGGACAGATTTAAAGAAGATTGGCAGCGCCGCGCTGGGTCACGTTAGAAACGTGGGATGCGCCGTATTTAAGGGAATACAGTGCATACCTGCGTTTTCCCCCCCCTGCGCTGGTGCTAAATTTAGCTGCAAGGATGTCTGTGATGAGGGGTGTGATTGTTTATGTGAGGAAAGGTGTCCCTTCCTGCTCATAAACAATCACTAATGGCGCTATGGCTCTTCTGTGTGTGCCAAAGCGTCATTTTCAAATGATCATTTATGTACAGAAATAGACACCTTCCCGCAGATGAACAATAATTTCTGGCATTTTGCTTTTTCTATGCATGCGGCAGAATGCTGCACGCATAGAAAAAGCAAAATATTAGGAGGAATGCAAGTATTCCTCCTTGTTGTGCCCTACTAACGCCACCCCTGGTGGTAGAGTTAGATTTTGGTGCTGCATCAAGTTTACAAGATTTCATAAATCTGAGGAAGCCTGGGGCCAAGGTCAGTAACCCTCACCAGTGGAGTACCCTGGGTGCCATGGGCCCTAAAGCAAGTCCTTAAACTGGATCCCAGAGTTGGCATTAAAATACTGATATCAATGAGGTGCAGTAGACACATCACACTTCTGGACACCAGTGGCACGCTATCTGCTGCATAAATGATAGCCCCTGATTAGGAATCTCCAAGTTCCTCATAATACTGCTCTTTGTTCTGGCCTCCCCATATAATCCCTTTCACCTCTTATTATTTTCATCCCTTTCACACTGTCCTCCCTACCCCTTCCTTGGTCTCTCCCTACCCCTCTTCTGTTTCTCACCCATTCTCATCTTCCTCCCTTCCCTCCTGACATTCTTATTTCGGCTTCCTTCCCCTCTTCTTCACTTGCATAGTTTGTTCATCCTTATTTCCTTTCTCTTTCTTGCACATCCTTATTTCCTTTTTCCGATTCAGTCATTTTACTCTCTCCAACTCTCCATTTTTTCACTCTCTTCTTTGCTTTCATTGATTTCGTCTCTCTTCTTTATTTCTCTATTATCTGCTACCCCCTCCATATAGGTGCTTAATTTAAGCAGTTCCTTTCCGATGCTTGGTACCAGCACTTAATTGTCAACACCAGCACTTATGACAATCTACCACATGGCACAGTTTTATTTTAACTTAGAGATTAACAATACGGTTGTGTATTAATTCATTATACATCGACATGACTAATACCTGCTGCTGAAGCCATTCTCATAGCTTTAGGGGCCTGAAATAGTCTGAGTTGTTAAACTTTTATGAGTGGGATGGCTGGTAGTTGTCTTGGTACAGTCATTGGCAGTGCGGACAAGGAAATGGGTGGTGTAAGCTGCTTTGGCTTCATGGCAAGGGCCCTGACACCTATATTTTTACAAATTAAGTACTGCGTATATCTTCTCCCTTTCACTGTCCTTGAAGGGTAAACAGGGAGCCGGCCCCCTGCATGCTCTGTGCTTAAAAAAGAAAACTGAACCGGAAGAGTCCAAAATAACTTCAGGTGGTGTAGGGTAGCCTGGACTCCGTCACACCACTAGGCTCCAGTGCTTTTGCTTCGACTACACCACTGGTTCCTCAGTCCCTGAAGTATAACAAATATGTCTCGGCTGTCGCTTCACTTCCGCCAATAGGCCTCCTAGGATGAAATTATAATCACTAGCTAAATATAAACATAAATTGAGAGCCTTTGTATCTCACATTCTCTTATTTTATCTCAGTGCTAAAGCACCGTGCCCACTACAATATAAATTGGGTCCTAGGAGTATAATTTGAACAGTTTTGAAATAAACAATGAAGTGACTGCTCACAATAAATGCTTTTGCATACATTATGACCCAAGCAGTTCTTTTGTTCCTGGAAAAATGAATTACATAAAAATATTCAAACCTAAAAACACTAAACGTTGTCAAAATAGTATCCGCTTGTGGTATGTATTATATTATAGAGCCACTGTTCCATGACATAATTGTATATATCCGGGTTCGCATTGGCAGATGGGTTGCTGTTGTTATAATGCACGATACAAAAACAACTCATTAGTCAATCACTCACAACTCCAAAACGATTCCCACACAGGTTCACAGTGAGTACAATACTCCGACAACTAAGCACTCCACCAGGGAGTAGCGTGTTACCTGCTCAGTAATGTCTTCCGGCACCTCATAATACTGCTAAATAAGTTATACTGTTACCATTGTTACTACTACTAACATTTTTTAAAATATTTGTGTCTGTCTCTGAAAAGTGTAAAATGTAACCAGATGATCCAGTGTTATCAGTATCACGATGATCTTTTCTAGACACTTCTTTTACAAATCGTTGTTTATTGGTCTATTTGCCTAGTGATATAGCTTTTTCGTTTTTTTTTAATGTTATGGTGGTAGACCATTAAGGCTGCTTTGTAAGCCTCTTTGTCATTAGAGTGGGATTTTCATCACCAACGTCTTTTTAATTTGTTACAGACAACTTTCTCTGTCCTCAATTCTGCTGTACACCAAAGTGCATGGGAACCATGTTTAGAGTTGGAGCACAACTGAAGAGGGGCAATGTTGCCTACAGCCGCACTTAAGGCTTGATGATAAAGTTCGAGTGCCTGATCGACATCTAAATGTGACAGTGTCTGGGGAAAGTCACATTTATTAGCAAAATAATCTGGAGTTATTTTCCGCCTGTGCCTGCTTAGTTTTTTATGGGCTTTAAGTGTTTTCTCCACCTCTATTTGCTAAGGAAACCGGAAGAGAATTAGTGAGTGATCGGTCCAGAGCAGAGACTGAGGTGCTTCACAAGAGAGAGGTGACATGAGTGAAAATTAAATCTAACGTGTGTCGAGCGATGTGGATGGGTCCATTCACTTCCTGGTGTAAGTCTAATGTGGCAGGTCCAATACAAGCTGGTTTGCCTCCATATTCAGGGGATCATCCCCATGGTAGTCAAAGTCTCCCAACAGAAGAAACTGTTCGAAGTGAGGACATGGGGCACAATGTATTCAATTAGGCAGGTGGATGATATACTAAGGTGCCTTTCCAGCAGGTATTGGAGGAGAGTTCCACTTTGAACATGCACATTTCAGCCCAGTCTAGAAGTGAAGAATATATTAATGAAAATGTATTAGTATCTTTAAAAATAATGGCTATTCCATCTCCTATCCTTCCTTCCTGTCTAAACGTAGCATGCAGAAATCACCACGGAGTGCAAGTGTAATGGCAGGCAAGGTGGTGGGGTTCAACCAGGTTTCATTGAGGAAACCCATCTCGGATGACATTGAGGAGCGTAGGTCCCAGAATCTGACTGCATGTTTTGGCAGGGACCTAACGTTAAGAAAAAAATTATCTATGCACTGCTAGGCTGAAAAACCTGCACCCAGTGAAGAGGGGCTTTGTGAGTCTATAAGAGAGATGTTGAACATTAGTAGGCCTTTTTCGACTGACAAAGAGGACAGATTCATAGTTCTAGGAACCACAACTGGACAATTAAATCTACAGTTTAAACAGGGAACCAGGCCTTCTATCTGAATAGGGAAGCGTCCATTGCTTGAAGTAAGCACAGAAGCAGAAGTTCTATGTAAGTTAACAATTTTATGTAAGGCTTCAGCAGAGTATATCATTCTTTTGGAATCCCTCAGATGTGATGCAGGAGAGGCAGGGGTCCTGGCTCCTGGCGACGGTCGGGTGCGGATGGGCGCAGATGGGCTTGCCTATGACGCGCCTTCAGCTCGCCCGTATGAGAGCTGAGATTTAGCATGAAATAATTATCTTTTATGTAATCATACTGATGTTCTAATACGAAATACTTCAAATAAAAAAGTAAATGTTAACATTAAAATTGTGCCTTACTTAGCGGCCGCCATCAAGTGAAAGGCCTGTACATGTTTTTTAAAATGTTGTAACTCAGTGATGAGAAAAAATGTTCTGTCTCTTTAAGAACATGTTCTTTGCAAAAATAAATGCTGAAATAATATGAGTATTTCTTGGGTTTCTGCTGTGTCTTTGAGCAGTGCAAGGCCAGATCTAATGTTGAATGTCTGCTAAAAGAACCAAAAACATTTGTTCTATGCTGTGTGTCAAGCGAGCAAGGTCGCAGCGTGTAATTATCTGTCTGCCAAGCTGAGCTAAAGTGTCAACTGTAAAAGATCATCTCCATAGAATTATAAGCTTCTTTTGCTTTAATCATGAGTTTATTCTGTGTTCGTAGTAATGGAATGTGTTTCTCTCGAGGGGAAGAACTGATTTGAAAAATGTTTCTACTTCTTTCTGACTATCGTCCGGAAGCAAGTGTATTTTGAAATGGCTGAACAAATACTTCACTGAGCAGTGTGGAAATATGCATCATGCATAACAATTAATATCATATGGTTTTACACAAAAGGAAGAAGCAGAGAAATACAAAGCATTTAAGCTAATATTGGGATACTTTCTGATGAGCTAATGTTTTATGATTAGATAACTCTTGTCCATATGAAGTTTTAAGCCATTCACAGAAGTTTAGCAAGTTTAATTTAATTTTGGAGAATCGGACATTGGGGTTCATTGCTTACTGGTTTCCAGAGACTTCACTTCACATTCTTATGATCTGTCACTTTGACATTTCATGCTTTAGCAGTCAGTCTATTGACATTCTGGTATTTTATTATTTTGAATTATTTCTCATGCTCCATGCAATGATGCTGATGCTGGCTTTAGTGCTCAATGCTTAGAGCCTGTATCGCTTTGCTGCCTGCCTTAGATAATTATTTTGATGGTTCAGAGAGCTCAGAGTCTAAATTCTGAATTATCATCTTATGCTCCATGCAATGATGCTGGTGCTTACTTTGGCGCTCAGTGCTTAGAGCCTGAGGCGCTTTGCTGCCTGCCTTAGATAATTAACTTGATGGTTCAGAGAACTTAGAGTCCAAATTCTGAATGATCACCCCTTTTTACAGGTACCAGCTGCTACTGTTTAAATTCTGCTACTATTTTTGATAGTGCTATAGCTAAATGAGTTCTAAATTAATATTACTAAAACTTTTGCATGAAGCCCAACATGTTAATGCTAATTTGAGGTTAGTTAGGTGTTTTTCTCTATGCCTAAGAGTTGACAATGTTTTATTGCTGAGTTAAATGTATTTTATCTCTCTTACACAGATATTCATGTTATTGATTTGTGTTCTAACTATTGAGTTAATTGTTGTATTTGTTTGCTTAAACTAAGATTCTTCAGGCCAATCCGTCAGTCTGTGATGCTTCTTTATTTGTACCATTTGGTGTTGAGAATAATTTTCGTGACCTTAGCATTGTTAATATAGGGAAGTAAATATTGTGATTGATACTAAAAGGTGTGGTTATTCGTGGCCAAATTGGTAATGGTGTGTCATATATTGATTCTTTGATGATTATTATTATTGTTTAATGCTGTTGTTTTATGTGTCGGTAATAATCAATATGTTAATCAATCTAATCTAAACGTGTCAAAAGGTTAATCGACCTTAGAGCAACATCCAATCACTTCTTATTATGAAATAGATAAGCCCAGAGTTGCTCTCACAGTTTTTGCAGCCAGAGTTTGATGGCTTTGTCTCTTTAGATTATTAATTAATAATTGTTGATTATTATTGAGTATGAGATCTATAGATTTTTTTAAAAATTGATGAAAAATATGTAGAAGATGTGTCCCTAAACACCCAAGGTGATTATCCTCGGTCCTTGGAGCTGCCTACGTTGGTGGGGAATGTTCTCAGCGTTTTATTGTTAGTTGAATGAAGTAGATTATGCGCTTGTACAGCTTTGGCTAATTTTGCAGGTGATTGAGTTGTTTGCGAGATTTTAGGGGAGTTGGCGTACTCCAAATGTTGTTGAAGAAGGGGTTTATGTACTCAAAAGTGTGAAAGTAGGAAAGTTGCTGAACTTCACATGTGTGTGGCGCTTGGTGCTCAAAACCTGTCCATTTGGTTGTTGGTATACAGACCCTGAGGTAGGTCTAAGACTCCAGAGTATATTCAGTGTATTGAGACACTTGGTTGTTGTTGTAATTTGTCTATTTAGCAGGCCAATCAGGCGTGCTTGGCAAGTTTGTGAGTCAAGTTGAGTGTAAGGTCTTTTTGACTGCGATTTGGCGAGTCCCATGAGTGCCAGGACAGTATCCATTGATCAGTTGAGAGTAAAATTTGCAGGTCAAATTTTGCTTGCGAATCTGAGGAACTGAGAAAGAAGAGTAGCTGCTAGAGTGAAAAGCCATCAGTGAAAATCTGTAAGGTTCCTGAAGTGATTGTATTACCCTACCTATAGTAAATAGACAAATTTGTTTTTTGGGTATTTGATGAAGTGCTCACAAATTATATTGCATTCGTTTTGGATGTTTTTGAGTTTAGGAGGATAACCTGCAAGACTTTGTCAGCTGCTCTGTGTAAGTGTGACGTCATTTTGTGCTGCGCTGAGATAGGTTGGTTAGTGAGACGGGTCATGAATGGTATGGTGGACAACCATGAAGCACAATTCGTTGAGAAGGTAGACAAAGAGGATTGTGGGATTACAAGTCACTTCCTGATTATTGATTTTTTGACATAAATTTGAGAAAGATAAGTTTTTCAAAGCTTTAAAAAGTGCTCTAAGAGGAGATTAATTTATTCCAGCTAGGGTAGGAGAAATGTGTTCGCTAGAAGGTACTCCAGCATATATTTTAATTAAAGAGAAAGGTACAGGAGCATGACTTTGGTTAAAACATTTGTGAAAAATCACAAGAAAAGAAGGGAGCTTAGCATTTCTTGAAATGGGACATTTAATTTGAGAATTTTAGAAAATTTGAGACAAGTAATGTATGGTCTAAAACCTCCACCAAGACCAGCTTAGTTTGTAGCATTAGCGATCTGGGAGTTAGTAGCCAGACAACAACAAGCATTGAAATTTGAGAGAAAATGAGAAGAGCAGATCAGTCACTAGAAGAAGCTAGGTGGGACAATGACCAGAGACAGTGGCGACTTGATACCTTACATGGTATTGGGATATTTCCTGCAATGTCTATAGACAGTTAGAAAGCAGCAAATAGAAAGCTTTAAAGAAATCTAAAAAGAGTTTTTCTTCACCAGATGAAGAGCAGACATCAAAAGAACCTGAAAGGTATTTGATTAACGATCAGGAATCAGATGATGATGAGCTTATTTGACAGATATTGAGAAATCGTCCACCACCACCATATGGTGGCAAAAGAGAACGATCCAAGTATTAGTGTGAATGCTTCTGCACCTACACAGGTTAACATATCACAGAGTTCAATATAGAGTAGCCTTAACATGATTGAGAGTTCCACACAGGTTAATCCTAACATGACACAGAGCTCAGTGTAGACTAGTCCTTTAGTACAAATACCAATGCAGAGAAGTGTAAATCAGAGAACAGATTATGTACAGTTACCACACCCCAGCATTTCTAGGATTTATCCAAATGTGCCTATTGTGGAGGAAACAAATCTAATAGTGCCAAGAGGATAGGTTTACCAGAAAACAATGTTGATTCAGTCAAAGCCAACCCCGCTGTTACTACCCCAAATGCAAAACGCAGGTGTAATGCAGTCTCAGAATGTAAATGCCATAATAAGTCCAGATGCAGTGTCTGTACCTGTTACTATTGGTCCACCCATAAAGTTGTATGTCCAAGGTAACAATGCTACAAATGGACAGAGAATCCTGAATCAGAATTTGATGGGAGGAGGAATAAGTAAAAATGCCAAAATATGTACACCTGTGACACAGACTGTTGATGGAACAAGGTAAATTGACAGGCTTAAGCCCTTTCAGAGTCCCGCTGAATACTGGAGCAGGATCACCTATTGGTGCTGATTTGAGGTAAATGACACCTCAACCTCTGAGTCTAAATGTACAACAGCTACCTAGTACTCAGCCTAATAACATCTCATTACAAGGGTTGACAGCTCAACAATTACCCCAGTGGTTAGAAAAGCTGAATACCTTACAAGATGCTTCTAGTATAGGGAATTATATTAACTACACTAGGCTTTCAATGGAAGTGAGTGAACTTGTTGAGGAAACCATGAGTGTGAATACGTTACAGTCCTATAAAGAAGAATTGAGATATTTATGCCCAAAGATTACAAAAGAAGCAGGTGAGATACATCAACAGTTAGCCGATGTAGCAGACGAACATGGGTTATAGGTTAGATTTTGAAGCAAAAGATTTTGAACACATGAGACCTGCATGAATGAAAACACATCTTAGAGAGATGCTTCAAGGCATCCAGATTAGAGGAGAAAAGAGACAAGCTAAAAAAAGTCCAGGAGGGAATTTTGTACATGTCCCCTGGAGACAAAGTGACATTTTGTAATTTACAAATGATTACCCGGGTTGAGGGAGAAACCAGTGGAATGGTACCAGCAGACAGATAGGTTTGTGAAACTTGCAAAATGCCTATGGGAGAATTTGAACTTTTAGAGAAAGCTGTTCCAGCATATTTATGGATTGAATGCAAGAGGATTGTAGATTGGCCAACAAGTGAGACATCAAGAGACACAGCAACAAGTGTACCATCATCTAAAGTGATGAAATATTACCATAAAGTCATTGAATTTCTGAAAAGCAAGAATTTCCCCAAAAAACATTGTTTGGCAGTGCACAGATAGGAATGCTCAGGAAAGCAAAAAGGAAGTAAAAGAATCAATTCATGCGTACTATGAGAGATTGTGAAAAGCATTTAAACACTACAGTGGTACGGAAACAATTGAGTCAAAATACATGATTCATTTTGTGTTCAGATTTGTTGAGGGACTCAGACCAGAAATTAGTCAGATTATTAAGAGTCATTTGATTTGCTGGCAAGCCAAACCAATTGATGAGGTGCTGCAGTATGCAAACTACTGTAGTGATGAGATTGAATTGAAACAGAAAATGTTGAAGGAGAAAGTGATGGTGATGCAGATTAAGGCTGCACATACAGGGGTTCAGGGAAGTTTTCAGGGAACATGCCATGGAAATGGCATGTTTCAGAATCAAGGTACATTTCAGAATGGAGGGAGAGGTAGAGGTTGTGGTGGAATGGGAAGTGTTAATCATTGTTTGGATTTGAATTCAGTAATGATTTAAGGAGAGCAGCAAGGAAAGAGAATGTTACCTTGTCATGCTTGTGGGCGAATACGGCATTGGGAACGGCAGTGTCCAATGGTAAATCAGGGAGGTATGACTCAGCAAGTGAATGATGTCAATTTATTTCAAAATGCGAGAGGACCAAGAATGAGAGGTCAAACTCAAAATTTCCAGAATAGTGTAAACTCACTGCAAGGTTTTCAACCCATGCAGCCCATGCAAAATGTACAGCCTTTACATATACGAATACCTCTGTTACAGTAGATGCTGCCACAGGTGCAGATGGTGCTTGCACAACAAATTCAGATGCCTAGTATTAATATACCTCAAGCCCCTAAGTATCAACAGCAGGTGATGCTTTCTCAGATGGTCACAGGTCCAAGTGTGAATCAGAGTAACAACACAGTAAACCAATTTCCATTACACAGTGAGGATGGAATAAACGATGAATGGATGTCTGAGAATTCAGATGAAGAAGAATGTGTGATGGCAGCTTCTTTAGAAGAGGATAAGAAAGGTCCTTATGTTAAAGGAAAGGTGAATGGTCATGGAGTTTCATTTTTGGTTGACGCTGGAGCTACACGCTCGATAGTGAGATCAGCAGAAGTTCCAGATTTGCCCTTGTCAGGGAAGACAGTTTAGATTGTGGGGGTTGCGAGTCAATATTTGACAAACCCAATTGCAGAACCTGTGTTGGTTAAAATTGGCAATTTTAAAGGCTTGCACAAGATTGTGGTTTGTGATTCAAGTCCTGTGTCCTTACTGGGAAGGGATTTATTGTGCAAAGCAAGATTTTGCATTACCTGTTCAGATGAGGGAATTGAAATTCAAACAAACAGTGATGATGAAGAAAATCCAATACTTACTGTTAACAATAAGTCAGCGTCTGAAGAATTTTCTTTGATGAGCCAGTGAAGGAGGAAGCTCCTTTGATTAGTTTCTTTCCAGTATTTGCAGTGAAAGATCTTCCTGATGACTTACAGAAAAGTGTTAAGACTGAAGTTTGTGATCTTTCAGGAAAAGACATTCGGTTGATAAAAGGAGAAGAGCCAGTTAGAGTTGTAGTTAAGTCCAATGTAATTTTCCCTCAGACTCCACAATACCCGATGGCAAAAAAAATGTAATCAAGGGAGTGATGCCATTGATAGGAGAGTTTGTGAAGAAATGGATTCTGAAAGAAGTATTGAGCAGTCCATGTAACTCGCCAATAAGGGGACTGCGCAAGCCTTGTGGGAAAATTCAACTTGTGCAAGATTTGAGAAAAAAATGACACAGTGGTCAAATGTTGCCTAGTTCTATCAAATCTAGCTGTGATTATGTTTCAGATCCCATGCAGTGCTGAATGGTTCACTGTCGTGGACTTATGTCAAGCATTCTTTTCCATGCCTCTTCATGAGGACAGTAGATGTCTCTTTTGTTGTAAATTCCTGAACAAAGTCTACTGTTGGTGTAGAATTCCACAAGGGTTCTCTGAGTCACCATCCATTTTCAACCAGATCTTGAAAAATAATTTGGAATCATTAGTTATGCCTTATCAGTCAACATTGGTACAATACACTGATGATCTGCTAAATGTGTCTAAAACAAAAGAAGGGTGTAAATACAATACAATTGTATTGTTGAATTTCCTAGGAGACAATGGACATAAAGTGTCCCCTGCTATATTGCAGTACTGTCAGAAAGAGGTGAAATACTTGGGTCATTTGATTGAGAAAGGAAATGAGAAGATTTCTAGAGAGAGAGTTGCAACTATTTTACAAATGCCAGCACCAACTACTCAGAAAGATATGAGGATGTTCATGGGAATGGTGGGTTGCGCCGCCAATGGATCCCAAATTTTTCAGTTCTTTCAAAGCCCTTACAGATGCTGACTCATAAGGATATTTCAGATCCTATAGTGCTGAATGAGGATTGTATGAAATCATTTACAGATTGAAAGAGAGTTTGTGTCAAGCTCCGGCTTTGGGTATGCCTGACTACACTAAACATTTTCTGTTGTTTTGTCATGAACATGATGCATGTTAATTGTCAGTTTTGACTCAGACTCATGGTGGTGTGAATTGACCAGTGGCATATTTTTCAGCCACTTTGGATCCGGGCGCAGCAGCTTTCCCCGGTTGTTTCCAGTCTGTTGCAGCAGTTGAGCAGAGCCTCGCTCAGAGCGAGTGTATAGTGATGGGTTATCCCCTTACTATAATGGTACCCCATTCTATTGAAATTGTGCTTACCAGGTCTAAAACACAATGGGCCTGATTAAAACTTTGGAGGACGGTGTTAATCCATCCCAAATGTGACGGATATACCACCTACCGTATTACGAGTCCATTATATCCTATGGAACTCGTAATACGGTAGGTGGTATATCCGTCACATTTGGGACAGATTAACACTGTCCTCCAAAGTTGTAATCAGGCCCAATATCTGACCAACTCAAGACTGGCCAGATATGAGACAACAATCTTGTGGTCTCCAAATGTTAGCATTAAGAGAAGTGCAGTGCTTAACCCACCTACCTTACTTCCAAATGGGGAAGAAAGCTTTGATAAATTGGATGATTCTGGACAAGATTGTCTGGAAATTACAGAGTTATGCACAAAGCCCAGAGCAGATATTAGAAACACTTGCCTGAAAGAAAATGACCAAATTATCTTTGTTAATGGTTCCTGCCTGAGAGATAATGTGGGCACGTTAAGAGCAGGATATGCAGTATGTACCATCACTGGCATACTGAAAGCTTCATGGTCTCAAGGATTGTTTTCTGCACAAGTGGTGAAACTATTGGCTCTAACTAGAGCATGCCACATTTTAACTCAATCGAAAGTGACTATTTACATAGCTAGTCAATATGGCTTTGGCATTGTGCATGATTTTTGCCAATTGTAGTCACAGAGAGGTTTCCTGACTTCTTCGGGTTCACCAATAAGAAGTGGTGAAAGAATCCATGATTTGTTAAAAGCAATTCAAATACCTGAAAAGATTGCTGTGGTAAAATACAGTGCACATCAGAGATCACAAGATTACGTGTCATTGGGTAATGCATATGCAAATCAAGTCGTAAAGATTTGCGCATTGAACAGCATATCCTTCAAAGGAGAATGGGAATTGTTACCTGAAGATGATGAAATCTATGCAAATGATGTGATTCATGTTAATGATAATTTGGAGGAATTAAAAACTCTTCAAGACAATGTTGGGAAAGATGAACGTAGGGACTGGTTTAAATTGAAGTATGTCCAAAGAAATGATGGCTTGTGGGTATTGGGAGAAGGAAAGGTGGTACTGCCAAACAGTTTAGTAACTCACATGGCCAGAATCTATCATGGTCAAGTTCATGTGGGGAGAGATGCCATGGTTAGGTTATTTAAGCAATATTGTCTCAATCCAAAATTTAGACAGGTTGCCAAAGCAGTTTGCCACAGATGCGTTGTCTGCCAGCAGATGAACGTGGGCAAAGGAACAGTTGTCAACATGGCGGGAAGACCAATTGCCAGAATGCAAGTGTGTGCTGGTTTGAAATATGTGTTGGTAATTGTGTGCATTTTGAATCATTGGATTGAGGCTTACTCTACAAGGAGAAATGACAGTCTCACAGTAGCAAAGTTACCACCTAGGGAGTTAATACCACGTTTTGGTTTTCTGATCTCTTTAGAATCAGATAGAGGAAATCACTTCAACAATGAGGTGATTAAGTTGCTATGTTCAGCTTTAAACATTGATCAGAAGCTTCATTATAGCTACCGCCCAGAAGCCTCAGGACTTGTAGAACAAATGAATGGTACTTTGAAATCGAGATTGGCAAAAATGTGTGCATCCACAAATCTGAAATGGCTAGATGCTTTGCTGCTGGTTCTAATGTAAATGAGAAGTACTCCTGACAAGAAAACAGGACTGTCGCCCCATGAACTCTTTGTGGGAAGTGCCATGAGATTGCCAGCTGTACCTGCAAATTCTGTTGTGAACATTACAGATGATATGGTATTGGACAAAAGGTCTAGATGATATGGTTTGCTTTCTCTCATCAGGCGGAAGCTACCAAACTGCAACAGTCGCAAGAGCAAGGAAACAACCTGAAGGCAGGTGACTGGGTTGTGATCCGAAAGCATGTGAGAAAATGGTGTTTGGAGCCTCGATGGAAGGGTCCTCACCAGGTGGTATTGATCACTACCACGCTGTGAAGTGTGCAGGACTTCCAACCTGGATCCCCGTGAGCCACACTAGGAAGGTGAATAGTCCAACAGAAGAAGAAGAAAAGCTGTAGAGATTACCACCACCTGAACGTATTTCAGGAAATGACAGGAGAACAAACGAGTTGGAGACAGTGCCTGAACGGGCCCCATTTGACTTGCCCACTCCTGCGTCAGACAAAGTGGAAGGAATCCTGGAAGATGAGGATGAAATGTCATCAATGTCCTCAAATGAAACAGTAAAGGAACTGGTCCAGAGAGAGCAAGAAAGGGAACAGGTTCAGAGAAGACCTGCTCAGAGGAGGGTGTCCTCAGAAGCAGGTGGTCTGACAAATAAGACTGAAGAAGTGACTGACCCCAGTGGGAACGGAGTTTAGGAAGATCTAAGCCAAACAGATTTGACTCCTGAACTGGTTGCGGGAACGTCGAAGGAGAAGAATTTGAGTCCAATACTGAAAAGAGCATTAACAAGAAAAGCTCTGAAAGGTGACAACTGGCCAGAAACAAGTTCAAAGTCAAAGAAGACAAATCTGGTGCAACCAATACAGGAAGAATTCAATAACACTAGAAGTGAAGATCTGAGTGATGGTGAATCAAGTGATGGTTAAAAATCAAAAAGAAAGAGCGATGCCAATTGAAGATACTCTGGTCCTGAATGGGCATATGCAACTACTAATGAATGTCAAGAAGAATTTTTGTTTTGACAGAGACATTCCAGGTCTATATTTTGACACATCAAGAAAACTGATGGAGATTTGTTTGAGAAAAATTGAAAAATTTAAAACTAAATGAAGGAGACTTTGTTGAAAAGAAAATATTTTTGAGAGACTTTGATAACCTGATTTTGACAAGCTGCTAAAATGATTTTGACAACTTTACTGATTTTTGATAAAAGGGTCCTGTGTGAATGAAGCTGTGAACATTATTGAAAAAAAATGAAAAAGGGAAGGATTGAAATTGAAGACTGAAGATTGAAGACTTGAACATTTTTGGAAATATTTCTTTTTTTAATGTATTTATTTTAGTTTTGATTTTTGCTGCATAGCCATATTTTTGTATTTATTTTTCCTTTTGATTCTGTACAGACCCTGGGTAGCCTAAACCAGCAGAATTCTAAAAATAGATGCTGTAAATACATGAGTATTGATTTAGTGATTGTTTGTGCAATTATATGTTTGGTATTGATTGTGGGTGTGATTGTCTTTGAGAAGAATGGGACCAACCATACCATAGCTATAGAAACAACTTCTTCAGAATTAGTGCCTACTCTTTCAACAATAGATAGATTTAAAATAGATGGGAAATATTTGCATTCACAGGGAGAACTTTCTTCTAATGTCTTCTATCCCTTATTGCATGATTATGTTGATATAATGGATGCAAGAGATTGTATGTTTGCCCACAGATTCCAGCCTCTGTTCAGGTGGGAATTGCCTATCATAGTCCACCCCTTACTTATGGTATAAGTTGTAGTCTTTCACTAACACAATTCTCTAAACAGGAGTATATCCAATATTTTGATTCTAATGTGGATATGGTGTTTTCTTTTGTACCTATCATTAGGGATCTTAATAAGATAGCTAAGGATAATAACATAGAAATAGTGAATGGTTTCTTTCAACCTACATTAACGTTTGGAACTGCTTCCGCACACAGGAACAATTTTACCTGTTTGCTTTCATCTTTAGAAAATAGCTTTTTGGATTACATAGAGGATAGCAGAAGGGCAATCAAGGCTAAAATAGATAAGGGATTAGTTTCATGTGGTCCTGGGATTGACTATGCACACACTGACATTACTAAACAAAGGAGACTAACTTTAGATGCACAACATGCAGGAAAGCTTTGTATATACAGACCACAATCTAGGGTAGATAAAATATTTCTGGGAATGAGTGAATGTAGATGTGTTTTTGTTTGAGAATAAGTGGACATTTATGCTAAACGGTCAAGCTCCACCTGTGCCTGGAGTCTCTTACATCTGTGGGAAAAATTAATATTACTGTCTTCCTAGAGGGCGGTATGGCACATGTTATTTGGAAATAGTCTTCCCGAAAATGTACCAACTTGATGACTTGAGTACATTTCCTAAAATGACTGAATTACAACCAAAGAGACAAAAGCAATAATCAGTTTCTAGCATTGTTGGAGATATATTTGCAGCAATAATTCCTTCAGTGGGATTTGTTCTGAATTCTATTAAAATTCATCAGTTGTCTACAGATGTGAATAAGATGCTGACAAGATATTCAGGGGCTATTATCCTTTTGGATACGAAATGGCTGCGGTAAGAGCTATACCTCTTCAGAACCGCCTTGTGTTAGACATTCTTTTAGCAAAGGAGGATGGAGTTTGCAAATTAGTAGGCCTGCGTCATTGTTGTTCCTTCATACCAGACAACAGTAAAGAGGTTAGAGGCTTGATTAACAATTTAATAAAAGATTAAACTAAATTAAACAAACTAACAGAGCTCAATGTTTGGGAAAAAGGCTGGCAAAGGAATGACTGGTGTGGGGAACTGGATTGGGAACCTTGGAAAAGGATTGGTACTTAAAATAATACAAGGAGTTTCAATTATTGTGATTTGTCTAATTGTAATATGGGGAATATGCAAATTGTACAAAGTGATCAAAAGAAGAAGATTTTAAAAGAATCAGTGGAGGGTAGAATTTCAATTGGAAAGATTATATGGGAAAAACTCAAAAAGAAAAAGATTAAATAAAATTGTGAGGGAAACAACATTTTTGAAAATCAGTACAATGGAAATAAATGTATTTGGGATGTAAGTGTGATGACATATATAGCCATCATAGGAGTGATTGTAAGAGCTGAGATTTAGGATGTAATAATTATCTTGTATGTAATCATACTTATGTACTAATATGAAATGCTTTAAATGAAAAAATAAATATTAACATGAAAATGGTGCCTTACTTAGCAGCCGCCATCAAGTGAAAGGCCTGTTCATGTTTTATAAAATGTGTTAACTCAGTGATGAGAAAAAATATTCTGTCTCTTTAAGAACATGTTCTTTGTAAAAATAAATGCTCAATTAATACGAGTATTTCTTGAGTTTCTGCTGTGCCTTTTAGCAGAGCAAGGCCAGAGCTAATGTTGAATGTCTGCCAAAAGAACTGAAAACACTTTTTCTATGCTGTGTGTCAAACAAGCAAGGTCAGTGTGTAGTTATCTTTATCTGTCTGCCAAGCTGAGCTAAAGTATCAACTATTAAAGATCATCTCTGTAGATAATTACAAGCTTCTTTTGTTTTAATCATGAGTTTATTGTGTGTTTGTACTAATGGACTGTGTTTCTCTGGAGGGGAAGAACTGATTTGCAAAATGTTTCCACTTCTTCCTATGTCCAGCAGCAAGTGTATTTTGAAATGGCTTAACAAAGACTTCACTGAACAGTGCGTAAATATGCATTGGATATAACAATTAATATCATTTGGGCTTATGCAAAAGGAAGAAACAGAGAGATACAAAGCATTTAAGATAATATTGGGATACTTTCTGATGAGCTAAGGTTTTATGATTGGATGATTCCTGTCCATATGAAGTTTTTTGCCAATCACATAAGTTTAGCAAGTTTAATTTAATGTTTGAGAATCAGACATTGGGGGTTCATTGCTTCCTGGTTTCCAGAGACTTCACTTCTCATTCTTGTGATCTGTCACTTTGACATTTCATGCTTTACCAGTCAGTCTACTGACATTCTGGTATTTTTGTATTTTGATTTTGAATTATTTCTCATGCTCCATGCAATGATGCTGGTGCTTACTTTAGTGCTCAATGTTTAGAGCCTGTAGCGCTTTGCTGCCTGCTTTAGATAATTAATTTGATGGTTCAGAGAACTTAAAGTCCAAATTCTGAAATCTCACCCGCTTTCCTTGCCCCCTGTCTTGATGCTGATACTGCTGACACCCTGATGAAATGATTTCTTTAGGACTGCTAAATATATTGATCTGTGCAATGTTATTTGCCTTTTGTTTTACAAGTACCAGGTGCTCCTGTTTAATTTTGTAATTTTTATGCAATTTTTTGATAGTACCATACCTAGATTTTTTCTAAACAAATGTTACTAAAACATTTGCATGAAGCTCAACATGCTAATGCTAATTTGAGGTTATTTAGGTGTTTTATCTCTCTTACACAGATATTCATGTTATTGATTTGTGTTCTAACTTGAGTTCATTGTTTTATTTGTTTTCTTTAAACTAAGATTCTTCAGGCCAATCCGTCAGCCTGTGATGCTTCTTTATTTGTACCATTTGATGTTGAGAAACATTTTCGTAACCTTGGCATTGTAAATATAGGGAAATAAATATTTTAATTGATACTAAAAGGTGTGGTTATTCATGGCCAAATGGGTCATGGTGTGTCATATATTCTTTGGTGATTATTATTATTGTTTAATGTTGTTGTTTTATGTGTCAATAATAATCAATATGTTAATCAATATAATCGAAACGAATCAAAAGGTTCCATGATCTTAGAGCAGCAACCAATCACTTACTATTATGAAATTGATAAACCAAGAGTTGCTCTAACACGCGTTGCACATCAGCGCCAGCATCAGCTTTATGTAGAATTCCGGAAGTGAGCAGCCAGACTGCTAATTGGGCCTCCTGATGGTTTGCAGGAAGTAGAAGGCTAGAGCTGGAGCTTTCTCTACACCAAGTGCACACACTATGGTTGAATGGAAAGCAAAACGAAACAAACTACTGAATATACAAAGTGCAACTATATTCGTTAAAAATATAAAAACAATGAAAACAGTGAGAATAGCATGCCCACTTGCCTTGCCTGAGACCTATTGGCCAATGCGTCAGAGCCGGTATCGGATTTATATAGGAAGCCAGAAGTGAGCAGCTAGATTGCAAAATGACCCTTCCGACGGTGCGCAGGATGAGGGAACCTACAGCTTGAAGCTTTCTCCACACAAACGGCATACGCCATGGTGACACGGAAAGCAAAAGGCAACAAACAACTAAGTATAGAAAGAGCAACTAAATTAGTTAAAAATATAAAAACAGTTAAAACATTGATAATACTGTGATTGCTTGCCTTGCCTGAGACCTATTGTCCAATGCATTGGTGCCAACATCAGCTTTCTTTTTTAAAGATATCTTTATTGAAATTTTTCACATATGTCCTCAACATCATTTCTTCTTGACTGTGTTTTATACATCACAGGTAACATAAAGTTAGCAAGTATCTACATTCCATCACTACTGGTCAATGTGGATCAGATATACCAAGTCCCTTGTTCTCCCTGTACTGGTTTAGTTGTGGGGGGAGATCTGCGACTGTTTGTGTTTTTTACATTTATTTGAAATTCAACTTGAACTTTAAACTAAACTAAGAATCTCTGTCGAACCCTGGCTATTGGATAGTTATAGTTTTAAGGAAAAGCACATTATTAGTGTTTGTTTCACACAGTTCGTCCTGGCATCACATGGGTCTTGGTCGGTCTATCCATAAGTTCATGTTCTAACCTCTCCCCCCCTTGAGATACTCTATGTATTGGCGTAGGGGGAGCACCACCTGCTCACACTGAGGGCCATGGCCAGCCGCTCTCTACCCCCTTTCAAACTTCAGGTTTATCAGGTATCCCTTTTAAGCGTCTACCAGGTCATGATCGTCCTCATCACTCCCATCACTCGTGCTATCCTGCTCCCCTCCCGACCCTGCTTCCAGGTTCACAGCTGCCCAACATCTCTAGCCATAACTCAGCCAGAGGTTGCAGCCTGATGCCTCTCGCATCCTTCTGGCACAGGATCTGTATCTCCGCTCCAGCCCAAACTGAGACCTCCTTTGCCCATATCACTACCATGATCTCATAACTGGACTTGCATGCCAATGCTATCTTATGTTTAGCCAAGGCAAGGGCTAGGTCTATAAACCTTGCACCTACCCTACGCCTAACAGGTCTAGGGAAGTTCCCCAGCAGGCACGCTACCATGGTCTGCGGAGGTGCCCTCCCACTCCTGTCCTCAAACCGCTGCAGGGCTGCTGCCCAGACATTTTGAATAAGGGGGCACTCCCACACCATGTATTTGAAATCTGCGTCCGATGTGTGACATTTTGGGCAGAGCCTAGTTTCCTTACCATAGATCACCTGGAGTCTATGTGGGGTGAGGTATGTCATGTGGAGATAATTAAACTATGTATTTTAACCTAATGTTGCAAGATATTTGTTGAGGGTTCGCAAGACGTTTGTCCAAGTCCGTGTCCAGTATGTCATGACCCAGTGTCCCCTCCCATAAGGTCTTGAGTGCAGCCATGGGAAATCGTGTCATGGCAGTCAACGTCTTGTATATCCATGTCACCTTTTGTGTGGGGGAACCCAATGATAGCAATGAGTGCAGTACTGATTGTTGTGGGCTTTCTTCTCGCCCATTCCCCAAAGTCAGGCACTCCTAGACCACCCAACCCCACCAGTCTTTGCAAGATATGCAGTGAGACTCTGCCTGTCCCCATTCCAAATGATTTCTCTGAGCAGGCTATTAAGTTGTTTGAACCATGTCCCTGGTAGTTTCATCGGTGTATTAGCAGAATAATATAACAACCTAGGCAGCATCACCATCTTGGAGAGTGCCACCCTGGCCATAAGCTGCAGGTTCAAGGTTCCCCAAAACGCAACACTAGTACGTAAAGCGTGCAGCACCCTATCTGGGTTCCCCTCCATCATATCTTCCAGTTGGTGGCATATTTGTTTTCCTAAATATTTAAATGTCACTGGTGCCCACTGTAGCCCCGCAGGGGATCATGTGGTACTGATGCATCTCGCTGGCATGGAAACAGATAGGTCTTAGATCTATGGACCCTAAGGCCTGAAATCATGCTGAAACCCTCAAGACACTGTATCGCTCGCAGTTCGCCTGTCCTGCCATTGGATAAACACAGTAAGATATCATCAGCATAGAGGGATATGATGTGTTCTAGGCCCTCTATCCTGATACGATCTCCCTTTCCATTTTGACAGAAGTGTTCTACCAGGAGCTCTATCACTAGGGCAAATAAAAGTGGTGATAACGGGCAGCCCTGACTCGTGCCCCTGTAGATGTTATACTCCTCTGAAATAGTAGTTCCCATTTTTACCCTTGCCCTTGTTTTCTCATACAGTAGGGTGACCTACTTTATCCAGCTAGCTCCCAGTGCCATCTTACGCATTATCTCTATCAGATAGTCCCATCATACTGAGTCAAAGGTCTTCTCAAGGTCCACCAACAGTATGTGTGCTACTGGTTGTGTTAGGACCTCCTGGTAGTAGAGCTCATGGTAAAGCCTTCTGAGATTGACTGATGTGCTCCGTTGTGGGATGAAACCATTTTGGTCTTTGTGTATGAGAGTCTGCATGTGGGGAAATAGCCTGGTTGCGAGGATCTTACTTAAAATTTTAACGTCCATGTTAAGCATGGATAAGGGGCGAAATGTTGTAACTGGGGCCATGGTTGTGGTAGTCTTGGGCAAAGGCACCACTGTGGTGCCACAAGTTGAGGCAGGCTGGCATTTGAGTCTTAGCGACTCAACATAAAGGAGTTCCAGTTTTGGGGCCAATAGGGTAGTGTATGTTGCAATAAACTCTGCTGGGAGTCCGTCGGTGACAGGTCTCTTACCTTTCGCCATGCTTTTTATATCTTGATTGATCTCTTGCAGTGTTATCAGTCCCCCTACGTCTCTCATCGCATCTGAGTCTAGAGTCAGAAGGGGAAACCCATCCAAGGAGACCGTGACCCAAAGGATCTGGGGGTGCACTGTACAAGTTCTCATAGTATTGTGTAAATTCCCTATTAATATCCCTTGGTAAGTAAACCTATGTTTCTGTCTCTGTCAATAGATGTGTGATGGTCGACCCCCTAGATTCGGGTCTAATCAGCGACGCCAGCAGTCTTCCCGGTTTACCTTCCTCTGCATGGATTATGCTCATGTATGTTTTATGATCATGGCACCTCAGTTTTTCCCAACACCCCATTGTGTTGTTTGTTTATGTCTAGAAGTTTTTGACAGGCTGTGGCGTCTACGGTCATGGAGGTTTCCAGTGCATGAAGTGTTGCTTCTAATGTGTGGAGCTCTGCAATGAGTTCCTTAGTGATGACCACAAATTGTCCCAGGCAGTGGCCCCATAAAACTACCTTAAATGCTTCCCACTCCACAGTGGGGGATGAAGCTGTGTCCTGGTTAGTAGCGAAGTAGTCAGCAATAGTTGTGTGTAATGACTCCTATTAATGAGGTCCTCCAGCGCCTCCGGCTGCAGGTGCCATGTGGGAATCACTGGCCTGTCTTCCGACACTCAGACTCCCTGCAATGTGGGGCTGTGGTCAGACAGTGTGCGCCCAAGGTATTCCGTAAAGGTTATACCCCTGCTCAGTTGGTCAGAGCAGAGGAAGGCATCCAGTTGTGTGTGTAGAGAATGTATGGGGGAGTAGAATGAGTGGTCATGGTCCTCGACCATGTTAAACCCTCCAGACAACAACCCATCCCCAGCTGCATTGCCATTCTGCAAAAACAGCGGCCAGTTTGTGGGTGGGCATGCTTGTAAGGGGTGGGGTGGAACGATCCAGACTTATGTTAGTCACACAGCTGTAATCTCCCCCCAATATTAAAGTGCTGCTCCCCAGTCATCCCAGTGGTGTGGACAGGGTTTGAAAGAAAGCAAGTTGGTCATGATTGGGTACATAGATACTGTCTAGTGTGATTTCCTTGCCCATAAGCCTGTCCAACACCAAGACATATTACCCTCTTTATCAATCAGGGAGTGGGATGACTCAAATGCGGTGCCCGCACATATCCATAACAGGGTCCCTCGGGCGTAAGTCGAGTAGGAGGTTGCAAATAGTTGCCTCCGCCATCTCTGGCGAAGTTGGTCTATCTCTTTTCCCGCTAGGTGAGTTTCTTGTAGCATGGCTATTTGAACCCCTTGCCCCGCACCTTCCAGAATATGCTTGCCAATATATTACCTGCCCCTGCCATGGGGAATATTTGTTTTCTATGGACCTATACCATCCCCCCAGATGTCGTTGCTTGTGCCCTACTGACCTTTGAGTTAAGCATCTTACCCTAGAGATGTCTAAACAAAACCAAACCCAACTTAAAACTCCCCATCCCCAGGACCACTCAGCAATGGCCAGCTGTCCAAATTTACGAAAATCAGGAACCAAGTACATCAGGTCCGGGGGCTGGGCGTGATATCCAGCCAACCCATGACTCCACCTCAGGGGCCTGTTACGGGTTAATAGCTTCAAAATAAACAATTCTTGAGGAGTTCATCTAGGAGTGCCTAGGCTCCATAGAAGGGGTTGTTCCCAGAAGGAGCTGCGCTGCCTGCACTTTTTTTTTTTCTTTTTTTTTTCCTTTTTTTTTTTTCTTTTGATGGGATAGATTGAATTTCAGGGTCCTCATGCCTGAAAGTACAGATAGTTCAGGTTCGTAGTAAGAAGAGTCATTGGCAGCATGCCAGGTCAAATCAGATCCTCCACTGACTATGGTGTCACTCCTGGCAAGACCACTTGTGTCGGGGTGGAGCCCTCTGACTCAGAGTCCATTCGCTACTTGTCTGATTGTGTCTCCAGTTCAGAATCAAGCTTACTTTGTTCAGGATGTTAACTGCCGCCTGTAGTGCTGCTGCCCTGTCCCTGTCTGTCTCCAATTTACTCTGTTTCCTCAGGGCCTGTCTGCTACGTGTTCTCTGTGGTCTTTTCCTCGAGCTCTGTGAATCTCCATTGCGTTGCTCTCTGAGACAGGGATAGTCCCTCCCACTCTATGTTAGTCAAGCCAATCCTACGCCATTGCTGGATCCTCATAGAAATGTGTCTTGCCGTCCAGCATTATCTTCCATTTAGCTGGGAACATCAATGAATATTGCTTCCCTTCCTCACGTGGCGCTTTCTTGACTGACATAAAGGAGGCTCTTTTGGATTGGACTGCTAACTATAATCAGGGAATAGCGTCACTCTCCCATTACATATGGCGTATGGCCCGTCTTTCCTTGAACTCTGTAGGAGAGTATCACAATCCCTGAAATGCAGAACGTTCGCACCGATTGGGTGCAAGGTGCTGCCCGGTTGTAGAGGTCTCCGGGGGACTCTGTGTGCGTGTTCAATAGCAAATAAACGCATAAGTCGACCCAGTGCCACTTCTGAAGTAAACCATTTTTCTAAATATGCCACCATGCCATTTTGATCTGTACCCTCCGGAAGGCCAACCACATGGACATTGTTCCGACAATTGCGCCCCTCTGCATCCTCGTTCCAGTATCTGTACTCCGTCATCCAGTTCTCCCACTCGTCTCTTGAGATCCAATTGGGTCGGCTGCATTTCCTTGAGCCCCGTCTCCACTTCCTTCACCTTGTCTGCCAATTTTCTGATGTTCGGCCCGCAGTAGCCCAAGTCCTATGGACACCACCCCAATGTCTTGCTGTGCCTTCTGAATGCCTGGGGCCTCCAAACTGTGTAGGGCAGTAGTTTATCGCCCTTAGTGTCCCAACGATCCTCAGGTGGGTCCAGAAGAGGAGGCCACCAATGAAGGGCTCCTGTGATTCCAAGCCAGTGTCCCCTGCAACACAGCGTCTCACTCCACCATCAGGGTATCATGAGGCCCAGACCTTCCTTAAGAAGCAGGCATATAGTTTGTGGGCCCTCCATGCGGTAACGGTGTCCCCTCCTGCAACCAGCACTGAGCCGCAGCCCCAGGGCCAGGTTTCACACTTGCGGTCTCCAGTCTAATGTACTCTGGCCCTCACAGAGCTCACCCCGCACCCCAGGCCCCACTGAGTGGTCAGGATGGATCCAGCGATGTTCTCCTAGGGTCATCTGCCTCCCTCCTCTAGGCCGTCAGTCAAGACTGTGCCTCCAGCACAGCCCAGGCCACCCAAACGTCCAGCACTCAACTCAGGTTTCACGCACCCCCAGCTCCACTGTGTCACAAGGGTTAGGGCGGTGTTGTTCACCCAGGGTGGTCTCAGGATGACTAACAGTCCGGGGCATCCGCAGGGACCCATATGTAGCACAGTCGCAGGTCTGGATCCGGGCCTCCCTTGCTGATCCAATGGTCAAGCGGCCGGGCTCCCAGTCACTGTGCCGCGGATGGTGACTTGTGCACCGCTCTCTCCGCTACAGCCCCCTGGTGATCAATCTGGGCCATTCTCAAGCCCCGCTAAGACTCCACCGGCTGGCCGTGTCCAGTCCCTCACCTGGTGCTGCCCAGCAGGGCCCCACTGTAGTTCTCTCTGCCCTCATTCTTGCGTAGTCTTTCAGGACCTGGCTGCCAAGGCCACAAGGGCGTTGCAGTCTTTTCTCTGTGACCACACCTCCATTGAAGGATCCAGAAGTGCAATCATTCACTGCCTCCAGTGCAGGAGTGCAGGATCAGGCCGGGATCAATGTTGGTCATCCCCCGGGGCAGATTCCTGCAGGATAACCTGCATCACAATAACTTTTTGATTCCCTGGCAAACTATTTGAAGACAAAAGTATTGGGCTCTACCAGAACTTCCCTAGTGTGCATGACCTAGCAGGTATGGAGTGCAACTTGGTCCCACCTGCCACCAACGCGGCCCCTGGTTTAGGACAATTTAATATCTTTTCTTTGGAGACAATTCAGAAAGCGCTTGTATCAGCCAAATCAGGCTATCCTTTAGATATTTGCCCATCTAGGATCACTGCAGCTCTTTCCAAACTTTTTGCTCCTGCTATTCTTTCCTTATTTAGCAGTCAAATCTGGGAAAATCCTAGCTGCTTGGAGGGCAGCTCCAGTCAGGCCAATCCTCAAAAAAGCTAAGCTGGCATGGGCCTCTCATACCAACTATCGTCCTATCGCACTGCTTCCTTTATCAGGTAAACTATTAGAAAAACTAACAAACAAACAACTCATGGAGTATCTTGAGTTCAACAAGATTCTAATCTGTTGCAATCTGGCTTTAGACCATCACACAGTACAGACGTAACCTTGGTTGCTGTCATTGACCATATCCGAGGCTTCCTCATTGCTAACTCACCAACCATGCGGGCGTGGCCAACATGGCGACCGGAGCGGCAGCATAATCTGCAGCTCCGCTCCCAGCTCTTATAATTATCCTGTTGACTGCGCCTCTAGATCTCCCCGAGACAGGCCCCACTCTCCTAGCCACCCAGGACCCCCAAGAGAAGCTGCGGTTTTACTCTCGGCACAGCTGCTGCCCACCGAAGCGAGCAGCGGCCGGCGAGGAGGTGGGCTGGGACCCACGGCCCGCTACTGAATGGGCACAGATTGGGGCCGGAGCCCAACATCGCCCCCCAAAAATTGAAGCACCAGGGCTCCAGGCTCTACTCCGACACAAACAATGGCCGGTGAGGAGGCGAGCCAGGACCTGCAGCCCGTGACCGAGGTGGGCGCCGATCGGGGCCGGGGCCCAATATTGCCCCAAAAAATGGAAGCACCAGGGTGCCAGGCTCCACTCCGTTGTGTACAGAGGCCGGCGTGGAGATAAGCCACGACCCGCAGCCTGCGACTAAGGAGGGCGCCAATCGGGGCCAGAGGCCAATATCGCCCCAAAGGATTGAAGCACCAGGGTGCCAGGCTCCGCTCCGAAACGAGCGGCGGCCGGCGGCCGGCGCAGGGGTGGGCCGTGACCCTCGGCCCGCGACCGGTGTGGGTGCTGATCGGGCCGGAGCCCAATATCGCCCAAAAAATTGAAGCACCAGGGCGCCGGACTCCACTCATGTGAAGAAGCAAGTAAGGCGTCGGGGGATGGGAGGCTCCCTGTTTGGTCCCGTGTGGGACCAACGCCAGCTGACGGGTCGTGGCCCATAAATCTTCGGTGGTATGCTCCGAGCAGCAGGGTAAATACAGAGGCCTGGTTCCCGTCCTAAACGGAGGGAGCTGGGAAGATCGTGGCCCCGAAAATACACAGCTGCAGCCACCACAGCCCCTCCAGCCACCACAAGCGACCGTTTCGTATGAAACTGCCTCTCTCCAGGCACGGCGGCCACGCTGATCCACAATCCTGTTTGTCCCTTCACTTGCAGCCTCCTGGTGCCCTAACTGGCCGACGGGCCCATCGCGGATTGAGTCGTTGAGACCAGGGGACCCCCATTTCAGACCCACACAGCAGGCGCTACACCCATGCTGCGCCAGACCAGCAAAACCGGTTTGGACACAGCTACCCACACCACTTCACACAGCAGGGCGGGCTGGGCCCCCGACCCTGCCGGTGCCCGGGTGCGTCGGCGGAGAGTCGGGTATGGGAACAACACATCGCGAGTGATCCTGACCTGGTCTGATCTGCGCATCAATGCCAATTTCTTGCCTCACTTCGCGACTGGCAAACGACTACCCCGGTCCTCACTGGGCATACCATTAGCACAGACGCTGCAACATGGGCCTGCGTCTAGCACCCATTGACATAAAACAGTAGCCCAACCAGTACAGCACCACTGATCTCTAGATGTGTCGATCAACCTAAGTCACATCCAACCGGGTACACGTCACCTTAAGCCTCCTACTGCCGCGGACACCAAATGGGCAAGCCGAAAACCCCACGTGCACCCCCGGGGACCATGGAATCAAATGCCTCCCCTCCTGGGGACCATACTGTGATGCACTAAGCACTGCAGAAAATGGAACTTACTTTACACGGCCATACAATACAATTTGAAAAGATATTACAAGCCATCCTGGACACCAAGACCACCTTGGAAGCCAAATTAGGATCTGTTGCAGCAGACGTCAGCATAATGCGGACAGACCAACATGCACTGTCAGATCGTGTGACAGAACTGGAAAAGGACACCGCAACCCTTTCCCCGACAGTGAAGGAACTACAAACAGATGAATCACCTGGCAGCTGAAGTTGACGACCTAAAGCGTAGAGCCGAGAATGCAGAGGGAAGGTAACGGCACAACAACATCCGACTAGTGGGGTTCCCAGAACGAGTCGAAGGCCCCAGCAAAAAACTATTTATAGAACAATGGCTCACAGAGACAATACTAAAAGACAATATGCCGAAGTTCTTCTCAATAGAGCGCGCCCACAGGGTCACAGGTAGACCCCCTCCACCTGGAGCACAACCCCATCCTCTGATAGCAAGGCTCCTCAATTACCGTGACATAGACCTTATCCTGCAGCTATTCCGCAAAACAGGCCCTATACGTTTTGAAAAGGAAACGATCACAGCCTACCCAGACTTCACTACGGAAGTGCAGAGGAAACGTAGTTCTTTTTATTGTGTTAAAGAACGCCTCCACAAGCATAAAATCAAGTATGCGCTGATGTATCCGGCCAGACTCCGCGTGCAGGACGACTCCCGAGTCCTTTTCTTCACCACACCAGAAGACCCCTGGACCTGGTTGCATGCCAAGGGCCTGACCGGCCCACAGACGTTGATAACCCCAAGGAAAGATGGTCTCCCCCTAAGGCAAGACGCTGGCAACGCAATAAACAAGGCACTAAACCCACACCTGAGCAGTCTTTGGGGGGGCGCTCCATCCTTCTGCAGGCCACATCTCGATTTGTTAATGTATCACCAACAACTTTGTCCAATCAAACAGATGGCGAACTAGACCTAGACATGCACTCGGATTCAGCGGATTCTACCCAGGGCCCGCCCCTTACTCCGCGCACAGCAGATGATATGTGATAAGCACTGGGAGCCTGGCTACTCAAGTGCCCTGAGATGCGACCAACCCGCAGCATCACGGTTTGACTCAAATAGTCGCCCAGGAATCGACTGGGCAAAACTGAAGACCTACGATACTTCACACCACAGTAGGTTATGTAACTGCGGTCCTGGGCGGCGGACCCAGTGTCAGTTGCATTACGGGCCGGGAACATAGATGACTAGTTTCCATCAACTCTATGCACACCCCGCTCCATATGGACCGTTCACTCAAGTTGGCAATCGGCGGAACTTTACCCGCCCTTACACAACCAAAGTTAATGTTTTATATTGTTATTAATTCTTTTATCACTCAATGGGTTTACCCCATGTCGTTCACATGGACTCACTCTTTCAGTATTTCACGTCACATTTGCTACACTAGTAATATCATGATCAACAGAATCAGGGGCATAAATAGGTTGTTACCAGGTGGCAATGGGCATATCACTAACATGAACGCGACGAGGATCATGTTTGACCCTCGACTAGTTAAACCTACAACCTCACATGACCTCCCAAGCTCAACAACATATCCCAAGATATAGGGGATCATTACAACATTGGCAGTAAAAGCCGCTTATCACCGTGCAGAAGACCGCCAATACACCACCGCGGCTGCGGAATTCCGCCACAGCTATTATGACCCACATCTAGGAATCCGCCGAAATTCAGACACCCACACAACTCCGCCAAACCCAAGGTCAGTGATAAACTGGTGAAAACAAATCCTCCACTGTCATGCCAACAGAAACACGCCCATGCTATTACGACCCATGAATCCACGTGGTGGTCTTTCAACCGCTGTATTCCATTGGCGGTACACACCGCCGCGCTCAAAATACACACACATCTCCAAAACACCGCCACATTGGACAATTCCAAATACACACACCTGATACACATACAAACACCACTCCCACACACCCAACACAATATAAAACACACAACCACATCACCCACAAACCTCTACGACCAAAAAATAGAGACGAAGGCGACAGAGAGAGCACAGCAATAGACAACCCCACCACACAGAGGCACACAACACCATCACCCACACAACATCCACGTACAAAACACCACACACCACTACACATCACCACACTCATCACCACATACACCACCCCACACATCACCTACACCACCCCATGACCCGCCAAAGACACCCCAGGTTTTCGGAGGAGGAGCTCAGGGTTATGGTGGAGGAAATCGTACGGGTAGAGCCACAGCTATTTGGCTCACAGGTGCCTAGGTTCCTAGCTAGGAAGATGGAGCTATGGCGAAGAATCGTCGGCAGGGTCAACGCAGTGGGACAGCACCCAAGAAATCGGGAGGACATCAGGAAGTCCTCCCCCACAACTAACAACATGGGAGGAGCAGGTCTTGCCCATTATGCATCCAGAGGGCCTCGGAGGAGTTGGTGGAGGAATGGACACTGGTAAGTCAAATCTTAACTATCATATCCCCACCCTACCTGCATGCTATCACACCCCCCCACCCTCACCCCCTCCCCTATCACTCAAACTCCTCACTAATGTACTAATAACACAAACCACACATTCCAAAACCAAGCCCTGCATGACACAACAAAGCATGGACACCCATCACTAAAGCATGCCCACTGCACATACCCATAACAACCCCTAACCATCATCACACAAGCCCCCACACAGGAAAGCTAGCACTGGGGTACACGCTCACCCACCCATTGCACACCATGACACACACAGATGCAATAATCATGCTTTTATACACCTGCAGGACCACCACCCACAGAAGAGGCCCATAATGATGACAGCAGCTCTGGCCAACTGGATCAAGATGATCAGCCCGGACCATCGTGGGCCTCGGGACAGTCGGTTCCCCTCGCACAGGCACAGCCCAACACTGACCTTCCACCCTCTGGTAACACCAGCACAGCACCCACCCAGCGGGCCCATACCTCCGTTCCCAGGACACGTCAATCAGCTGTGTGTCCACCACTACAGGGAACCCAGGATAACCCACCACCCCAACAACAACAGGGACCTGGGGGCAGTGGCAGTGGGCATACGGTCCAGGGGACGGAGGCCCAGGAACACAGGGGAACTGGGAGGGCTGCAGTGCGACAGGGGGCGGACAGGCCTAGGGGACCCACTCTCCACGAGGCCCTCTCCTCCATCATGGGAGCATACCACCACTCCCAGGAGACGATGGCGACGGTCCTGGCCAAGTTTCAGGAGACCCAGCGCATGCAGGATGAACTGTATTTGGGGTTCAGGGAGGAGCTCAGAACCATCAGCTCCACCCTGGGCACCATAGTAGGGTTGCTGAAGGATATACAGAAGACCATGAGGGACACCGTGGTACTCCAAGGGGCCCCTGACACTAGCCTGGACGATGAACTGCCCACCACCTCCGCCGGTGCTTGTGGACAGGACGCCCCGCCATAGGACCACCACACCAGCACCCCACCCCCTGCAGACGGAGAACAACCCCGCACGCGGTCCCTAAGATCCAGGAACAGGACAGAGCAAGATGGCAAGACCCCCGCCAGGAAATGAGACCACCCTGATTGTCATCCCACTGTCCCACTTTGTTACCCTGTCCATACTTAAACTGCCCCAGCTCCACTTCCTGTGCCCATATGGGCAGTGCACCTGTGAGACTAATAGACTGGACTTTACCATGGACATTCCTCCACCATCACCCATCACCATTTTGCCACCACCTCCAATAATTAGCACTTCAATAAACACCCTTGAATCACAAAACAATCTGGAGTCAGTCTGTGATTATGAAAATTTGTATTATCTATGACAATGACAAAATCCGTTCGAAAATGTAATGTCAACATACCTGTGTCACACATCACAAGCCCATGAAGGATGCAAGCAGATGACACTCGTTGGTAACCACACCTGTGAAACCTTATTGGAAATGTACCACTCAGTTACCATATACTGCTTCAAACTGACAGACAGGATAGAGGTAGAAGTGTGAAAGTAAATGTAATAGTAAAAAAAAATGTTCTCACCTGTGTGTCACTGGAAATATAGCTGTATGACAGAGTCCCTGTTATCAATGTCTTCTTCCTCTGCTTCCTCCTCTCCTCATCACTGTCCACAGGCTCCACAGCTGGCACAACACCGTCATATGGACCATCCTCCTGCAGAAAAGGCACCTGCCATTGCCAAGCAAGATTGTGAAGCATAGAGCAGGCGATGATGATCTGGCTCACCTTCTTTGGTGAGTAGAATAGTGAACCACCTGTCATATGGAGGCACCTGAACCTGGCCTTCAGGAGGCCGAAGGTGCGTTCGATCACCCTCCTAGTCCGCCCATGGGCCTCATAGTAGCGTTCCTCTGCCCTGGTCCTGGGATTCCTCACTGGGGTCAATAGCCATGACAGGTTGGGGTAACCAGAGTCCCCTAATAGCCACACACGGTGCCTCTGGAGTTGATGGGATGCTGCTATTCCGCAGGATATAGGCATCATGCACTGAGCCAGGGAACATAGCATTTACCTGTGAAATGTACTGGTCTGCCAAACATACCATCTGTACATTCATGGAATGATAACTCTTCCGGTTCCTGTACACCTGTTCACTCCTGTGGGGGGGGACCAAAGCCACATGGGTCCCATCAATGGCACCTATGATGTTAGGGATATGTCCCAGGGCATAAAAGTCACCTTTAACTGTAGCCAAATCCTCCACCTGAGGGAAAACGATGTAGCTCCTCACGTGTTTCAGCAGGGCAGACAACACTCTGGACAACACGTTGGAAAACATAGGCTGGGACATCCCTGAGGCCATGGCCACTGTTGTTTGAAATGACCCACATGCAAGGAAATGGAGTACTGACAGCACCTGCACTTGAGGGGGGGATTCCTGTGGGATGGCGGATTGGTGATATCAGATCTGGCTCCAACTGGGTACACAGTTCCTGGATTGTGGCACGGTCAAACCTGTAGGTGATGATTAAATGTCGCTCCTCCATTGTCAACATGTCCACCAGCGGTCGGTACACCGGAGGATTCTGCCATCTCCTCACATGTCCCAGCTGACGGTGCCTAGGAAGGACAACAGCGACCACAGAGTCAAGCAACTCAGAGGTATGTACCCACAGCTACACAGAACACGAAACATAATCCAAAAAGTTGTCTGTAAGTGTGTTGAGTCCAGGCCTAGGTATGTGTGACGCAGTTGTAAATGAAGCCATGTGGGCCCCTGAAATGGCGGCTGCCTGACCTCTAAAGTGGGACAATTGGATGTGAGGTAACTGCGCTGGCGTTGTACACCATCGTGGTAGGCGGTCGAAGACCGCGGCGCAATGCTGCATTGGTTAACATTGGACCCTATGGGTCCCAGGAGCCAATGACGAAGTGCACCGGCGGTGATGATGCGCACCGCCGCGGACGTCACTGCCCGGACGTGACTGGCATTTTCTATCTGTTCAATCACTTGATACCTGATCTTCGACAGGAGAGGACCTACACTGCAAGTGCTGCTGTGACGTCGGTCTGGAAGAGACAATGGCACGTGCGTCTGGGGAAAGGGCCCCTGCCTTCACTGCACAGGAGTTGGAGAAGCTCGTGGACGGGGTCCTCCCCCAGTACACGCTATTCTACGGTCCTCCAGACCAACAGGTGAGTACATAGGGTGCAAGTTGTATGGCCTATGCCTGGGTGGAGAGGGGTGGATGTAAGTAGGAAGGGGGCAGAGTTATGCGAGCATGAAGGAGTGTGAATGCATGCGCCACATGGCAAGGGCAGGGATGTGCGCCACTCACTTCGACGGTGCTGTTGCTAATGACTTCTCTCCTTCCCCTGTACATGTCATGTAGGTCAGCGCCCACCAGAAGAAGGATATTTAGCGTGCCATCGCCAAGGAAGTCCGGACCCTGGGGGTCCACCAGAGACGGAGCACCCACTGCCGTAAAAGATGGGACGACATTCGCCGCTGGAGCAAGAAGACGGCGGAGGCTCAGCTGGGGATGGCCTCCCAACATGGGAGGGGTACCCATCGCACCATGACCCCCCTGATGTTCCGGATCCTGGCGGTGGCCTACCCTGAGTTGGATGGGCGCTTGAGGGCATCACAGCAGACACAAGGGGGTGAGTACACTCACATTCTGATTACTTTGCACGCAGTGGAGGGGTCTGGGTGGGGGAGGAGGGCTGTGGGTTTCCCTAGGCCAGGGCGAGTTCCGTAGGCTAGGCCCCTCCAGAATGCAGGCCAAGTGCCACTCCACCCCACCTCTGTAGAGTGCCAAGTTCAGGTATACATGCCCCTGTGTCATCTATGTGGAGAGATGACACTCATAGCCATGTAGGCCATATCCCAGGAACTGCATCTGTAGAGGCCAAGAGCACGGCGTAGTGCAGGGGGCTGCTGTGTCTGTATTGTCCGCCAACGGTAGTGGTAAGCCATGCACTCAACCTGTCTTTCTTCTGTTTCCCCACCCCTTTTTGTGCTCTCCCTGTTCCTTTGTGCATCAGCATCATCAGGTGGAGGTACAGTGGCACCGGAGCACGAGGGAGCTGCATCCCACATGGCCATGGAGGGCCACACCACGGACTCCGAATACACCATTGGGACGGAGGGCGAGGGGAGCTTCCTGTCGGTCACCGGATAAGCAAACAGCAACACGGACTCGTCCTCCGATGGGAGCTCCCTTGTGGTGGCGGCACCATCTGTGCCCCCCACTTGTACTGGTACAGCCGCCACCCCCCTACCAGCACCGCCCTCCCAGCAGCCCCTCAGCCTTCGCTCAGTGCCCGCTCACCAAGGAGGGTGGGCATCACCTTCGCCCCAGGCACCTCAGCCCCTGCCCCTGTCACCCCTGCTGCCCTCAGTGAGGAGGCCATTGACCTCTTCAGGTCACTCACTGTTGGGCAGTCTACCATTGTGAATGCCATCCAGGGTGTAGAAAGGGAGTTGCAACACAGTAATGCATTCCTGGAGGGCATTCATTCGGGTCAGGCTGCCCTTCATAGAACCCTGCAATCTCTGGCCTCAGCACTGATGGCAGCCATTGTCCCTGTGTCTAGCCTCCCCCCTCCAACTTCCTCCACCCAGACCCAATCCCCTGTACCCCAGCCTATCCCAAGCACACCATCAGACCAGCATGCACACACCTCAACACACAAAAGTGACTCTGGCAAACATAGGCACCACACATCCCACAGGCACTCACACAAGCATCACCCACATACAGACACAGCAACATCCACTGCCTCCACTGTGTCCCCCTCCTCGTCGTCTCCCTCCTTCCTCCCAGTGTTGTCTACACTCTCACCTGCATGCACTACATCTACAGCCACTAGGACTCGCACCAGAACACCCAGCACCACACCCCGCTCACCTGCACTCACCACCCCCACTACCATTTACATGTCCCCTGTGTCCTCTCCCAGTGTGTCTGTGACGCCCCCTCCCAAAGTACACAAACACGGGCACCCACACACCCAACATCCATCCACCTCACGACAGCCTCCAGAACATGCACCTGCACCCAAATCATCTAAAGTTACACCTCCTACAACCACCTCCTCTCCCTCCACTCCCAGACCCCCTCCAGCTACCCATCCCAGTGTTCGTCAGAAACTTTTCCTGAGCAACCTTGACCTCTTTCCCACCACCCCCCTCAAATTCATAGGTCCTGTACTAGCACCTCAGCCAAAAAAAGTCTGATTCCAGTGGTGCGTGTTAGAGGTATATGGAGTGCACCGGGCACCAGGGCAGCCACTGTGACACGGAGCCAAAGCACTGCCAGTCCACCCCCTGTAAAGCACCAGAAGTTGGACAGTGCCCGACGGGAGTGGGTGAAGACTCCTGCCGGCAAAGCCAGTCACAAGGGTCCCGGGGGGAGTGTCGAGTCAGCTGTGACTCCTCCCAAGGTGGTGAAGGGGCAGAAGAAGTCTCCAAAGTCTGGTAAGAGCAGCATGCGGAGAAGGCCGCCATCCTCCCCACTGGCCAGGACGCCACCGCCAGCCCCATCGTCACTGGTCCTGAGACCACGGCCAGAGTCAGTGCCCAGGAGGGCAGCACTAGTGTCACTGGTCCGGAGACCACCGCCAGAGTCAGTGCCCAGGAGGGCAGCACTATCGTCACTGGTCCGGAGACCACCGCCAGAGTCAGTGCCCAGGAGGGCAGCCCTATCGTCACTGGTTCGGAGACCACCGCCAGAGTCAGTGCCCAGGAGGGCAGCACAATCGTCACTGGTCCGGAGACCACCGCCAGAGTCAGTGCCCAGGAGGGAAGCACTATCGTCACTGGTCCGGAGACCACCGCCAGAGTCAGTGCCCTGGAGGGCAGCACAATCGTCACTGGTCCGGAGACCACCACCAGAGTCAGTGCCCAGGAGGGCAGCACTATTGTCACTGGTCCGGAGACCACCACCTCAGTCAGTGCCCTGGAGGGCAGCCCTATCGTCACTGGTCCGGAGACCACCGCTAGAGTCAGTGCCCAGGAGAGCAGCACTATCGTCACTGGTCCGGAGACCACCGCCAGCGTCAGTGCCCTGGAGGGCCCCGGCAGCCACAGCCCCGTTGGGCACTGAGGGACCGTCATGCCACACACCCCTGCACAGGTCAGAGACAGCAAAGTCAAGCACCGCTGAACAGGGCAAAGACCGCCATGGCTAAGCACCGCTGAACAGGGCAAAGACCGGCATGGCAAAGCACTGCTGAACAGGGCAAAGACCGCCATGGCAAGCACCGCTGAACAGGTCAGAAACTGCAAAGTCAAGCACCGCTGAACAGGGCAAAGACCGCCATGGCTAAGCACCGCTGAACAGGGCAAAGACCGCCATGGCAAGCACCGCTGAACAGGTCATAAACTGCAAAGTCAAGCACCGCTGAACAGGGCAAAGACCGCCATGGCTAAGCACCGCTGAACAGGGCAAAGACTGCCATGGCAAAGCACCGCTGAACAGGGCAAAGTCCGCCATGGCAAGCACCGCTGAACAGGTCAGAAACTGCAAAGTCAAGCACTGCTGAACAGGGCAAAGACAGCCAACTCAAGCATCGTTTGCCCATGTGCAGCTGGGACAGTGACGGAACTGGGACCGTCACGGGGAGCGTGATGCACTCTGGGCACCAGTCCCCCTCCAGAACCAGTGGAGAACTGCATCCACTACCTGAATCCTTCACAGGATGAAGCACTCTGGGCACCAGTCCCCCTCCAGAACCTGTGGAGAACTAAATCCACTACCTGAATCCTTCACAGGATGAAGCACTCTGGGCACCAGTCCCCCTCATGAACCTGTGGAGAACTGCATCCACTACCTGAATCCTTCACAGGATTAAGCACTCTGGGCACCAGTCCCCCTCCAGAACCTGTGGAGACTGTTATCCACTTGAGAGACTGTGGCTTTGCACTCCCCAGGATGGTACAGTGGGCAACCCACCCACTGTAGAGGCTTGAGAGACTGTGGCTTTGCACTCCCCAGGATGGTACAGTGGGCAAACCAACCACTGTAGAGACTTGAGAGACTGTGGCTTTGCACTCCCCAGGATACATCAATGGGCATGGAGCCTCGTTGTGGATCTGGCGTGGTGCACTCATCCGGCTGAGGTGCCCCTCTTCCCTTCCCCCTGAGGTGCCTGTTGTATTTCTATCTGATGCCCCTGCAGTGTTCTCTCCATTTGTGGACAGGTATCTAGTGTGAGGCTCGCCCATGCATTGTGGGCCCAGTGGTCCACGGACATTGAAATGTGCATACCTGCACTACTAATAGTGATGTATATATTTGGAATGTGTATATATTTCTGTATATATGAGCTTACTGTATTTGGATACATTACAATGGTTCAAGTAATTTGGTTTTGTCTTTGCATTCTTCCGGGGGGGTTGGGGGTTGTTACTGTGATGCTTGGAAATGCATTGGTGTGTGTGTTGTAGTGTGCGAGGGTCGGGTTGAGGGTCGGGGTGTTGCGTGTGTGTCCCCCTGACTTTTGCCTCCCCTATGTCGTAGGTACAGTACACACCATTGTCTTCGGCGCCACCGTTGCTGGTGTTCGTAGAGGAGCAGGAAGACAAGCGCAGGGAGTATTTAGAGTTCGGACTCCATGGTGCCCTCCTTCCTCGTGGAGTGTGTTAAGGTGAGCTTTTTCCAATTGCAAAAGCTGTTTCCGCTGTGTTTTTATCCATGGTGAATCCGCCCCGGAAAAGGTGGCGGATTGGTGGGTTGTAATACTGTGGGCGGTACTTTGTCTTCCGCCTGTCTGTTGGCGGTGACTGCCGCGCTGCTTGCTGTACCGCCGTGGCAGTCGGAGTGTTAAAGTGGCTGTCTATGTTGGCGGTTATCGCCACAGTCATAATTCCCTTTTTTTTCTGCCGGCCTGTTTGCGGTATTACCGCAGCTTTAACACCGTCCGCCAGGGTTGTAATGACCCCCATAATGTGCTCACATGGAATATAAGGGGAATGGCATCATTGAGCAAGAGATAGCGGGTATACACTTATCTTAGGAGACACCAGATACACCGAGCCATGTTGCAAGTGACACACCTCTCACTTACTACACTTGAAAGCAGACGCGTAAAATGGAAAGGGCAACTATTTGGAACCACATCCTTCTCATTCGCTCGGGGAGTGGCGATCTGGATCGCCCTAGGAGTCCCATTTGTCATGGCTCGCACGCAGATTGATCCCAATGGTAGATATGTGGTCCTGGAGGGCGAACTTGACGGCTCACCCCTAGCGCTGGTAGCGTTATACGCCCCTAACATAAACCAACGAGACTTTTTGGGAACACTAACTACCGGAAACCTTAACGACCCAGCAGCGGATAGCATATGGGGTGGCGACTTTAACTGCATCCTGGACACCCACAAGGACCACTCCTTTCCCCCGCTTGACACTGCCCAGACCAACCGTGCCTCACACGACCTAGTAACTTGGGTTTCCAAAAATGGGCTGAGAGATATCTGGAGAATCGGGCACCCCACAAATCGCGAATACTCCTACTATTCCTCAGTGCACAGTCTACACACCAGGATAGATATGCTCCTTGCTTCAGCAGCTGTAGTCCAGAAGATATGCTCATCAGAGTATCCAGCCCGCACCATCTCAGACCATAGTCCATTATACTCAATCCTAGAATGGGGCCGCACACACACACACACGCATACCAATATGGCGCCTGCAGAGAGAGGCGCTCGCAGACCCCCCTTCCATGTAGAATTGGCCAAGTACTTGTCTAACTATTTCGCCTTGAATAATAACACAACCACATCACGCGCAACCGAATGCGACGCCCATAAAGCTGTGGAACGAGGTCATTGTTTCGCAGCCTCAGTGGGGGTAAGATGGACACTAACCAAAGAATTGCAAGTACTGGAGACTAAGTTGCGTAGGGCAGAGGTTGCGGTCTCCAGAAATGAGACTCCGTTAGAGGAACTAAAATCGCTAAGGATCAGCCACATAGAGGCAGATGCTAGGCTTTGTAAACACGATTATAGACATTTCATGGCACAACAACACGCAGAGGGAGACAGATCAGGACGAATATTGGCATGGCTGATTCGACAGCCATCGCAATCCTCACCTATATTTGTGATCCGTCTGCACTCAGGTAACATTGTTAACACTCAGGTGGAAATCAACGAGGCCTTTTACACATACTATCGCTCCTTATATTCACCCCCTCCCCCATCAACTGAACAGCAAATGGCTGAACTACTGTCAATAATCCCCTAAAATCGACAACTAACCAAAAACGCAGACGCACTGGAGGGCCCTATCACCATAGATGAAATACGCCTAAAACTGTCACAGATAGCACACAGCAAAACACCTTGCTCAGATGGGCTGCCAGTAGAGCATTTTATCTCCCAAGCAACCCACCTCTTGCAACCACTCCTAGAGGTGTTTAACGAAGCGTACACCAGGGTGCAACTACCTAATTCCATGTGCGAGGCCCTGATAGTTGTGCTTCCGAAGCCGGGCTGTGACCCTCTAGATGTCAGATTATATAGACCACTCTCCCTACTAAATTCGGACTGCAAACTTCTTGGGAAAACCCTAGCAAATAGGCTGCTCCCCTACCTATCAAATCTGCTACACACTGATCAGTCCAGATTTATCCCAGGGAGAAGTACCTTTTTAAATATCAGAAGACTAATCAGCATAATGCACAATGACATAGGGAGAGAAGCGGTGGCCCTATCCTTAGATATAGAAAAAGTGTTCGACACGCTGAGTTGGGACTTTCTTATTCACACACTCGTTGCGCTAGGTTTCTGCAACAGCTTGATGGATTAAAACACTATGGGGGTCATTCTGACCCTGGCGGTCGGTGATAAAGCGGCGGCCAACCCGCCAACAGGCCGGCGTTCAAAAAAATGCAATTCTGACCCTGGCGGGAACCGCCAACACAGCCCGCCGCATTAACACTCCGACCGCCACGGCGGAACAAACAAACAGCGCTGCGGTCACCGCCAACAGTCAGGCGGCAGACAATGTACCGCCTACCCTATCACGACCCACCAATCCGCCACCGTTTCCGGGGCGGGAGCCCCGCCGATAAAAACACGGCGGAAACAGACATTTCCAATGGAAAACACTCACCTCGAGACACTCCACGCGGAATCCGGACAGCATGGAACCCGAATTGAACATCATACCTGCTCTCGTCTACCTGCTCATCTACCACGAGTACGAACTCCGGCGCAGACGTCAACGGTGAGTACTGCACCTACGACACACGGGAGGGGGGAGGAAGAAAGGTTACGGGCATACACATATGCGACCCCCCCACCCCCCCAATATGTACACACCAATGCAGAGCAGGAAGTCACAGTGACACCACACAAAGACCCTTTAAAAATACAATGACACAACCAAATTTGGAATACATTTTCATGTACAAAAAAAGCACCTGGAAATAATTGAGCAACCGTGAAAAATATTTACAAAAACCAAAAAGATATACACATCAGTGTATCACTGAAGTAACAAGTCCTGCACATCCTACGAATCTAACATGTCCGTGGGCCAAGGTTCTGCGAAACAAGGGCAAAGCCCACACACGAGACCTGAGTCCTTTGGAGAGAACACTGCAGGGGCATCTGATGTCAAAACTACAGGCACCTCAGGGGGAAGGGAAGGGGGGGCCACCACAGCCACATGAGTCCACGACGCCAGATCCACGAGGAGCCACCATGCCCACTGTACCATCCTGGGGAGTGCAAAGCCACAGTCTCTCAAGTCTCTGCAGTGGGTGGGTTGCCCACTGGACCATCCTGGGGAGTGCAAAGCCACAGTCTCTCAATGTCTCTACAGTGGGTGGGTTGCCCACTGGACCATCCTGGGGAGTGCAAAGCCACAGTCTCTCAATGTCTCTTCAGTGGGTGGGTTGCCCACTGGACCATCCTGGGGAGTGCAAAGCCACAGTCTCTCAAGTCTCTGCAGTGGGTGGGTTGCCCACTGGACCATCCTGGGGAGTGCAAAGCCACAGTCTCTCAATGTCTCTACAGTGGGTGGGTTGCCCACTGTACCATCCTGGGGAGTGCAAAGCCACAGTCTCTCAATGTCTCTACAGTGGGTGGATTGCCCAGTGGACCATCCTGGGGAGTGCAAACAGTCTCTCAGGTGGATTACAGAGTCCACTGGTCAAGGAGGAGGCATGGTGGGCACAGTGAACCATAAACAGTGCCTGAGACGGCGGGACCCAGCGCAGCGGTGCATGACATGGCGATGTCCAGCGGAGCGGTGCTTGAGAGGAAGGGCCCAGCGGAGCGGTGCTTGACAGGAAGGGCCCAGCGGAGCGGTGCTTGACAGGAAGGGCCCAGCGGAGCGGTGCTTGAGACGGCGGGGCCCTGTTCAGCGGTACCTGTCTTCACGGCGGGGCCCTGTTCAGCGGTGCTCTTCTGCACGGCGGGGCCCTGTTCAGCGGTACCTGTCTTCACGGCGGGGCCCTGTTCAGCGGTACCTGTCTTCACGGCGGGGCCCTGTTCAGCGGTACCTGTCTTCACGGCGGGGCCCTGTTCAGCGGTGCTCTTCTGCACGGCGGGGCCCTGTTCAGCGGTACCTGTCTTCACGGCGGGGCCCTGTTCAGCGGTACCTGTCTTCACGGCGGGGCCCTGTTCAGCGGTGCTCTTCTGCACGGCGGGGCCCTGTTCAGCGGTACCTGTCTTCACGGCGGGGCCCTGTTCAGCGGTACCTGTCTTCACGGCGGGGCCCTGTTCAGCGGTGCTCTTCTGCACGGCGGGGCCCTGTTCAGCAGTACCTGTCTTCACGGCGGGGCCCTGTTCAGCGGTACCTGTCTTCACGGCGGGGCCCTGTTCAGCGGTACCTGTCTTCACGGCGGGGCCCTGTTCAGCGGTACCTGTCTTCACGGCGGGGCCCTGTTCAGCGGTACCTGTCTTCACGGCAGGGCCCTGTTCAGCGGTACCTGTCTTCACGGCGGGGCCCTGTTCAGCGGTACCTGTCTTCACGGCGGGGCCCTGTTCAGCGGTGCTCTTGCAGTATGTCAAGGGAGTCATACCTGGCCTGGACACCCTGCTCACTCGCCCTCCGACCGTGCTGTGTCAGGCCCCTTCGGGGAGTGAGTCCTGGGCCCTTTGGTGTCGTCCCTTGCAGCCGGGATGGGGCTTGTGGGGCCCTCCTGCTCCGCGCTCCTGGTGGTTGTCCTCTCCGCCCTGCTGTCCTTCCGCTCCTTAGATGGGGCTCTCGGGCCCTTGCCTCCCCTGGCTGCTGTGGCCGGTGAAGTGGCCGGAGTCACCTCCTTGGGGGCAGCCGTCTCTGTCCGCTCACGGCGGCCCTTCAATTTCCGGGTCCTCTTGCCTGGGGGGGGGGGGCTGGCTGTCCCCTTGCTGCTCACCGAAGTGTTACTGCCGCCAAAGGGTGGAATCCACATGCCATGCACCACTTGCACTGTAGAAGTTGGGCTGGTGGTGGCTGAGGTGCCCTTGGGACTTTTCCCAGTTGGAGGGGGTGGGTCGGGGGAGGGAAAGAGGTAAAAACTGGAGAGGTAATTTTTCTTGGGACCAAGGTAAGGGGTAGGAGTAGTGGTGAGAGAAGTGGAGGAAGAGGATGTGGTTGTATGAGAGCCAGGTGTGCTGTCCTTGGGTGCAGGTGACTGGGACGTAGGCTGTGGTGAGGTGGTTGGCTGTTGTTTGGGTGTCTGCCTGCGTTTATGTGTCTTGGAAGAGGGGGTGACAGACACAGTGGGAGAGGACACAGGGGACGTGTAAATGCCAGTGGGGGTGGTGACTGCAGGTGTGCAGACTGTAGTGGAGGGTTTGCTGGTGGTGGAAGAACTGGCTGATGTTGGGGTGCATGCAGGTGTGAGTGTAGACGTCACAGGGAGGGAGGAGGGCGACGAGGAGGACGGGGACACAGAGGTGGTAGTGACTGTTGATATGTCTGCATCTGTGTGTTGCTTGGGTGAATGCTTGTGTTTTCTGTGGTGCTTATGTTTGGATGAGCTGGCCTTGGGTGTTGAGGTGTGTGCAGGCTGGTCTGATGGTGTGGATGGGATAGGTTGAGGTACAGGAGACAGAGAAAGGGTGGAGGCAGATAGAAGAGGGAGACTGGAGACAGGGACAATGGCTGCCGTCAGTGCTGAGGCCAGAGCAGTGAACGCTCGTTGATGGGCAGCCTGACCCGAATGAATGCCCTCCAGGTAGGCATTGCTCCGATGCACCTCCCTTTCCACCCCCTGGATGGCATTCAGAAGGGTAGTCTGCCCAACAATGACCGTCCTCACCAGGTCAATGAGCTCCGCACTGAGGGCAGCAGGGGTAACAGAGGCAGGGGCTGAGGTGCCTGGGGCGAAGGAGACGCGCGCCTTCCTGGACTGAGGGGCTGCTGGGAGGGCGGTGCTGGTGCGCTGGGTGGCGGCTGTACCTGTTGTTGCGGGGGGCACAGATGGTGCTGCCACCGCTAGGGAGCTCCCAAACGAGGACGTGTCCATGTCGCTGGTGTCTCCACCGGCCCCCGTTGTGGTGCTCCCCTCGCCCTCCGGATCACTGGTGCCCTCGGTGTCTGTGCCAGTGCCCACCTGGGCCTGGTGACCTGCAGCTCCCTCCTGCTCCGACGCCAAATCTCCTCCGCCGGATGATGCTAAAACACAAGAAGACACAGATTTAGGGTGGGGGGAGAAATGAAACAAAGTTGAGTGCATGCCTTAGCAATACCCTTTGCGGAGAGGACAGACACAGGTGCCTCGTGCACTAAGTCGCGAACTTGGGGTACACTACTCAGTACTTCTGACTAGGCAAACAGGTCTAGGGACAACACACGCTCACATGTGTGATGCTGGAGCATGGGTAGCTGCACTTGGCACCCTACAGAGGTGGGGGGCGGGGGCACAGGGCCATGCCTAAGGGAGCGGACTGCACTACAGAGAGCGCCCTGGCCTAATGTCACCCACAGCCCTCCTCCCCCACCCAGACGCCTCCAATGCGCATACAGATAGGAGAATGTGCGGATACTCACCCCCTTGTGTCTGCTGTGCTGTCCTCAAGCGCCCATCCAAATTAGGGTAGGCCATCGCCAGGATCCGGGACATCAGGGGGGTCATGGTGCGACTGGCACCCCTCCTAGGTCGGGAGGCCATCCTCAGCAGTGTTTCTGCGGTCTTCCTCGTTCCGCGGCGGATGTCCTCCCACCTCTTGCGGCAGTGGGTGCCCCGTCTGTTGTAGACCCCCAAGTTCCGGACTTCCTTGGCGATGGCACGCCAAATATCGATTTTCTGGTGGGCGCTCACCTGTTTGACATGTACAGGGTGGGAAAGAGAAACCGTCACATATCTGCATGTTTGGAGTACATGCCGCCCCCTCCCCAACCTTGTCATGGTTCCCATTCTCTCATCTGTCGTGCGTTGCACTCCTCATTCCCTCCACACCCCACCAACTTACATCCCCCCCCCTCCACACAGGCATAACCCATTCAATGTGCACTGAGTGTACTCACCTGTTGGTCTGGAGGACCGTAGAGTAGCGCATACTGGGGGAGGACCCCGTCCACGAGCTTCTCCAACTCTTCTGAACTGAAGGCGGGGCCCTTTCACCAGTAGCAGCAGCCATTGTCACTTCCAGACCGAGTTCACAGCAGCACTTGCAGTATAGGTCCTCTCCTGTGGATGATCAGGTCTCGAATGATTGAGCAGATAGAAAATGGCGGTCACGCCCGCGGCGGTGCGTACCGCGGCGGTGCGTCCCGCGACCGCCGGCGCACATCGTCATTGGCTCCTGAAACCCATAGGCTTCAATGTTAACCAATGCGTCTTCGCACAGCGGTCTTCGACCGCCTACCGCCACGGTGTGCCCCGCCAGCGCAGTGACCTCACATCCCATTGTCCCACTTCACAGGTCAGGCATCGGCCATTTCAAGGGCCCACATGGCTTAATTTCTAATGCGTCACACAGGCCTAGGCCTTGCAATGGCACACATACAAACATATCAAACCATACATTTACCTGTACTGTGCAAGCTGTGTTGTACGTACCTGTGAGTGGATTGACTCTGTACTCCATATTCTCCTTCCTAGGCACCGTCCGCTGGGACTAGCGATGAGAAGGAGGAATCGTCGCGTGTGCCGGCCGCTGGTGGACCTGTCCACAATGGAAGAACGCAACATAATACTACGATACCGACTTGACCGAGCCTCCATCCATGAACTGTGTGCCCAGCTGGAGCCAGCCCTGATGTCCTCCATCCGCCAACCCACAGGAATTCCCCCTCTAGTGCAGGTTCTGTCTGTCCTCCATTTCTTTGCAACTGGCTCATTCCAGACAACAGTGGCCATGTCATCTGGGATGTCTCAGCCTATGTTTTCCAAGATCTTATCCAGAGTGTTGTCTGCCCTGATGAAACTCATGCGGAGCTACATCATTTTCCCAGAGGAGGGTGATTTGCCTACAGTGAAAGCTGATTTCTATGCCCTTGGACACATCCCCAACATCATTGGTGCAATTGATGGGACCCATGTGGCTTTAGTCCCCCCTAATGACGATGAACAGGTGTACAGGAACAGGAAGAATTACCATTCAATGAATATCCAGGTGGTCTGTTTGGCTGACCAGTACATCTCCCATGTAAATGCCAAGTTCCCAGGGTCAGTGCATGACGCGTATGTTATGCGAAATAGCAGCATTCCCTATGTGATGGAACAGCTACAGAGACAGCGTGTGTGGCTAATAGGTGACTCTGGTTACCCCAACCTGCCGTGGCTATTGACCCCAGTGAGGAATCCCAGGACCAGGGCAGAGGAACGGTACAATGAGGCCCATGGGCGTACTAGGAGGGTGATTGAGCGAACCTTTGGGCTCCTGAAGGCCAGGTTTAGGTGCCTGCATATGACAGGTGGATCCCTAATGTACTCACCAAAGAAGGTGTGCCATATCATCGTGGCGTGCTGTATGCTCCACAACCTGGCTTTGCGACTCCAGGTCCAGATGGTGGTGTTGTAGAAGCCGTGGAGCCTGTGGAGAGTGAAGAGGAGGAAGACTCTGAGGACGACACAGACAATAGGGACAGAGTGATACAACAGTATTTCCAGTAACACACAGGTAAGAATCACCCACGCCATTTCACAATTGCTTATAGCCTCCTGCATCTGTACTTTCTGTAGTTCCCCACAGATGTTTTTCATTAATTTTTGCCTTTCCCTTCCCTTCTCAGTGCTGTCTGACTCAGTACCTGACTTCTGCTTGGTTCGCCCATGAAATACAGCGTATTGACATTGGTATGTTGTCATGACTAATTGACAGAACAGAAATTGAACAGTAATATGTAATACATTTGTTAATAATACAGCATGACTCAAAACAGATTTGTGTGCAAAATGTGATTTATTTACAGTGCTAGATATCGGTACATGTGATTCTAAGGGTGATGGGTGGGGGTGGAGGAATATCCATGGCAGAGTCCAGTTCTCAGTCTCACAGGTGCATTGTCCTTTTGCCTGTGGAAGGATGGAGCATAGGCAGTTCATGGTTGGACAGGGTGGCAATGTGGGACAGTGGGAAGACTTGAGGGGGTATGTCCTGCTGGCGGGGGTCTTGACATCCTACTCTGTCTTTTTCTTTGGTCTCAGGCTCCTCTTACGGGGTGGTTGTTCTTCAGCAGGAGGTGGGGTTCTGGGGGGCTGTCGAGGTGTTGGGACCTCCTGTCCACTAGCGCCGGCGGAGGTGGTAGGCTGTTCCTGGTCCGGGCTAGTGACAGGGGCCCTGTGTGGTGCACCATGGTCCCGCAACGCGTCCTCTATCCTGTGGAGGGCCAGGACGATGGTCCCCATTGCGGTCCCGATGATTCTCAGCTCCTCCCTGAACCCCATGTAGCGTTCCTCCTGCTGTGCCTGGATCTCAGTGAACCTGGCCAGTACCGTCGCCATCGTTTCTTGGGAGTGGTGGTATGCCCCCATGAGGGTGGTGAGGGCCTCTTGGAGAGTGGGTTCCCTCGGCCTCTCCTCCCCCCCCTGTCGCACAGCAGCCCTCCGAGCTGCCCGGTTTCCCCCGGCCTCTGTCCCCTGGACGGTGTGCCCGCTACCACTGCCCCCAGGTCCCTGTTGTTGTTGGGGTGTTGGGTTAGCCTGGGTGCCCTGTAGTGGCAGACACACCGCTGATTGAGCTGTCCTAGAGACAGAGGCATGGGCCCGCTGGGTGGGAGCTGTGCTGGTGTTGGCAGAGGGGGTCGGGTCTGGTGTGGCCTGTGGCTGCCTGAGGGGAACCGACTGCCCAGAGGTCCCCGATGGTCCGGGCTGGTCATCAGGTTCACTGTCGACAGAGCTGCTATCCTCAGTGTGGGCCTGTTCCGGTGGTGGGATGGACACTTCTGGACCCTCCTGGCTGGTGTGTTGTCGTTCGGGTCCTGCATGGGGTAAGAGAGTTTGGTTATTGTTTCTGTGTGTGCAATAGCGTGCGTGTTATGGGTGCCCTTGTCCCCCAGTGCAGGCATTCCCTTGAGGGAGGTGTTGTGAGGGTAGTTAGTGGGGGGGGGGGGTTAGTGCAGTGGTCATGCTTAGGTGATGGGTGCCCATGATTTGTGTTGGCATGCAGGAGTTGGTGTTGGGATGGGTGGGTTGTGCTGGTGAGACATTGTCAGGGAGGATGTGTGCTGGGGGGTTGGGGGTGAGGGGGGGGTGTGGGTTGGCATGCTGGTGGGGTGGGGGGGATATAGTAGTTGAGATTGGACTTACCAGAGTCCATTCCTCCGGCTACTCCTGCGAGGCCCTGAGGATGCAGGATGTTCAAGACCTCTTGCTCCCACGATGTGAATTCGGGAGGGGTAGGTGGGGGTCCGCCGCCAGTCTTCTGGACCGCGATGTTGTGCCTGGAGACCATCGATCGGACCTTCCCCCGTAGGTCGTTCCATCTTTTGCGGATGTCCTCCCTATTCCTGGGATGCTGTCCCACCGCGTTGACCCTGTCCACGATCCGCTGCCATAGCTCCGCCTTCCTAGCTATACTGGTGTGCTGCACCTGCGAGCCGAAGAGCTGGGGTTCCACTCTTAGGATTTCCTCCACCATGACCCGGAGTTCTTGGTCCGAAAAGCGTGGGTGCCTTTGGGGTGCCATGGGGTGGTGTGGGTGAGGTGTGGGGTGGTGTATGTGATGATAAGTATGTTGGTGAGTGGTGCTTTGTGCTACTATGTGGTGTGTGTGATGGTGTAGTGTGCCTCAGTGTGTCTTGCTATGGATTGTCTGCTGTGTCTCTCTCTCCTTCTCTCAGTAATTATGGTCGCAGGGGTTTGTGGGTGATGTGGGTGTGTGTTTTATAGTTGGTTGATTGTGTGGGAGTGGTGTGTGTATGTGTATCAGGTGTGTGTATTTCAAATTGTCCAATGTGGCTGTGTTTTGGTGCTGTGTGTGTATTCTGACCGCGGCGGTGTGTAGCGCCAATGGAATACCGCGTTTGAATGACCGCCGTGTGGATTCGTGGGTCGTAATGGCATGGGCGTATTTCTGTTGGCGTGACGGTGGAGGTTTGGTCATCTCCAGTTTCTCGCTGCCCGCTGATGTGGCGGGCTGCAGTGGAGGACGGATTTTTGGAGGTTTGGCCGTTGTGGGTCAGAATGACCGTGGCGGTTAACCGTGGCCGCGGCGGTGTTATGGCGGTCTTCTGACCGGCGGTAAGGGCCTTTTACCGCCGAGGTCAGAATGACCCCCTATATTCTAAAACCACAGCTCGCGTCAAAACAGGACAAGTTATCTCCGAATCATTCCCAATAGGTAGAGGCACTAGGGAAGAGTGCCCACTATACCCCTTACTGTTTGCAATAGCCATGGAACCAGTAGCGATTAAGTGCTGCAGCTGCGCCCAAATTTAGGGCATCCCAGAATCGAACACACACCACATTATATCCCTATATGCGGATGACGCCGTAATATATATGCGCAATTATACCATCTCCATAGCTGGGGTAATGCCAATATTGGACACTTTTGCAATCGCCTCTGGCCCATGAATTAACTGGTCCAAGTCAAGTATTTTCCCTCTTACTCCCATAGCAACTAACATGCATGTGACACTACCAAAATACAAATTACCATGGTCTCACTCCACCTTTAAATATTTAGGTATACAAATATATCACTCCATAGCCGACCTCAGGGAAGGCAATTTTGACAGAATTCTAAGATCTAGCCGCAGCTCTCTGACGTTCTGGAGCTCGCTCCCTCTATCCCCTATGGGCCGGGTAGCCATAGCCAAAATGCTCATCCTCCCGAGATTCCTATATTATTTTGCTGTGCTCCCGATACTCCTACCACGTTCGTTCTTTCACACAATGCATTCCTTGCTGACTGATCTGCTCTGGGGCAAAGACAGGCGCAGAGTAGCATTATCTACAACGCAATACCCACAGGACGTGGGTGGATTGGGCATGCCAAAATACGAACTATACTACGCCGCTGCTCAACTGCAATGGCCAACCCTGTGGCTTAGCGAGCCCCTACTAGAAGAAAGCAAAGCACTGGGAGAACACATAGCACCACTGCCGATTCTAACCTCGCTATTAGCTAGCCCCCACAGAAAAAGACCATATTGCTGGATGTAGCGAGATCTTGCTGGCACAGGTATGTCCAAGGCAAGGCACCCACACCTCCTTATTCCCCCTGGCTGCCGCTGATACAACTCCCAGGAGCCCACAAACTCTCACTACATCATAATACACGCGGCATGAGTCTATTAAACTCAGGAGACCGTTACTCAAGCTCCACACTGCGCTCCTTCGGGGAACTAGTGAACACCGGGGCTACTCATACCGGGGCCTTTCTGACATACGGTGCAGTCAAAAGTCTACTCAATAACCTATGGGGGCTCGGCAATGTTGAGCCACAAGAATCTCAGCTGCTCACCGTAATCCTCCCTGTAGGCAACACAAAAGGCATCATAACAAAACTATATAAACTGCTCCTAGCAGAAGCTTGCTCGGACTTGGCACAAGCTAAGACCCACTGGGACGCTGCCCTCCCCTCACCATTACCCCAGAAAACATGGGCCACAGCACTCTCTATGATCAAGAATGTATCCCGCAACACTAGACTGCGCTACACACAGTTCAACTACATTCATCATACCTATCTATCTCCGGCCCACATTAAAAAAATATATCCGAACTCCAACCCAGCATGCCTTAGATGCGCTACCCCTGCAGCAGACTTCTATCATATGGTTTGGAACTGCCATCCAGTGAATACGGCCTGGTAACGTATCACCGATACCACAGCGGACATTGCCGCTCACACCCTAGCATCCATGCCCGAATCTTGCTTACTAGGCATACGCCAGCACGATAAAGGTGACAAACACCTCCATATATTTATAGACCTTGCCTTCGTAGTTTACAAGCGCTTGACTGCCATGCATTGGAAGGCCCCACACGCCCCGCCACATGCTGCCTGGCTCGGTGACCTACATAGCCGCTCGCAAGCAGAGGCTCAGACATTGCGCCAGCTACAATATAGGGGACTGATCCAGGGAGGCGCTGAAATCTGGGATAATTTTGTGGTAAGCATTGAAGCCAGAGATGATACATACCCCCACTGAACACTGCAGAACCCATTTGTTACATTCCCTGTCAAAACTCCACACTGCACACCCCCGCAGAGTCCTCCAAAAATTAGCCCAGACATTATCACATCCACCAGATGCGCAACAACAATAAGCCAAATAAGCTCCCCCCAACAGCGGACCCCTGAGTTGCCACGAAGCCACGACCCCACCACTTTCAGTGCAGCGCGTACTCCTGCCTCGACCATCCCCCCTCCCACAGACCATAGACACAATAGAAGTGCCACCCCGCCCTTCAGGCAAGTACTGCCCGAACCACAGCACATGCCCGTTTACCTACTCCTGGAACACAAATGTGACATGAATTCTAAGTTGTACAGTTTTATGTTGCATTACAGTAAGTCAAAATAGAAACCGCATTGTACAAGTACCATATGCGTGTAAACAGATTGCAAAATCATAATGGTGAAATGTACTACTGCTTGTTTATCATCTTTAATACACAGATTTAAAATAAAAACTCACCATCCATGCTTGTGCTGTAGGACTTATCTGCAGCATTTGATATTGTGTCACAGCCTAGACTACTTCGCAGATTGCAAGAGATTGAAATTCACGGGTCAGCATTTGACTGACTCCTACTTTAGCTCTTTGCTTTTTAACATATATGTTTCCCCCCTTGCCAACATACTTAAAGATTCTGGCTTTGATATAATCTCTTATGCAGATGATACTCAATTAATTATTTACTTTGACAAAGACCTAGTCAAAACCAAAGAACGCATCTCTTCAGGAATGAAAGCAATTGCCACCTGGATGATGGTGATCTGTCTCCAGCTGAATGCTGATAAAACAGAAATGATGCTGTTAGGAAAGGACCAAAAGCTTTTGGCCTCTGATTGGTGGCCTTCTGAACTCAGGCTCGCCCCTATGTCAAAACAGGTAGTCACAAACTTGGGAGTGCAGCTGGATCAACCCCTTTCCATGAAATAGCAGATCATGTTAACCTGAGGCTCTTGTTTTAAAATGATGGGCTTACTTAAAAGAGTTTTTCCCTTTGATCCTCTGGTAGCGAGGATAACCCTGGTTCAAGCTTTTGTCATCAGCTGCTTATGCCAATGCCTTATTGGCCATGGGGAATGAGACGTTGCTATCTAAATTACAAGTTGTGCAGAACACAGCCGCCACCCTCATCCACAAACCTTCCCACTGGGTTGGCTTCTTATGCCCTCCTGTGTAACCTTTACTGGTTACCAGTTTATAAGACAATCGTTTTCAAAACTTGCTTCCTAACAAACAAGGCCCTGATAGGGAAAGGTCCATTCTACCTATCTTGAAAGCTTATTTAACACCGTCCTTCGAGGTGCCTTAGATCCATTGATAAAGCTTTGCTCACAATCCCACAAACCATAGAGACTCGACCTGGGAGCTGATCCTTTGCGTACCTAGTGCTGCTTTACTGGAATAACCTGCCGTTGCATATTCGTACAGATCACCTTCTGTTTAGGAAAGCTCTTAAGACAGCACTGTTTTAACTTAGTTGTTTCTTTTTGTTTGCGATTTATGGTTGCACCAAGATACCTTTTCTAGGAAGATTTGTGCGTGTTACAAATTAAATTAACATAACATAAAAGGAATGATAATTCAGGTGGATTAAACGAAGTGAACCAGGACCACAAATCCCAGCATGTATTAGGTTGGGGTCTTCAAAGAGTGGGGCATGCCCTCCTGGTGGTGGGGTAGGAGAGCATGAAGGAATGTTCAGGGGGTCTTCAGGTCTAGGCCAAAAGGGAATTTAGCCTTTCCCTGGTGTAGGAAAGTACCCTCTTTTTGGCATGATTGCCCACACTTTTTTCCTGCTATGAGTATGTTCTGACTGTTTTCACTGGGATCCTGCTAACCAAGACCCCAGTGATTGTGCTCTCTCCCTCTAAAGTTGCTTGCTTAGGACCTTGGTCCTATGGTAGGCCCTCCTAGCCCAGAAGGCAGCGTGCAGGTACCTGTGTGTGAGGGCACCCCTTCATGAGCAAAGGTGCCCCTATGAACTCCAGTTCCATTACACTGGACTTTGTAAGTGTGGGAAAGCCATTTTTACCTGTGTACTGGACACAGGTCACACTACCTGTGTCCAACTACATAATGGTAACTCTGAACCGGGGCATATTTGGTATCAAATATGTTGGAATCTTGCACTCTTAGAGGAACCCCAGCATTGCTACTACCAGTCTTCTGGGGTTTTCCGGGCAGCCCATGCTACTGCCACCCTTCAGACAGGTTTCTGCCCTCCTGCTGCTTGACCGGCTTAGGCAGAGTAAGGCAGAACAAAGGATTTCCCGTGGGAGAGGGAGGTAACATCCTCTCCTTTGAAAATAGGTGTTACGTGGCTTGGGAAGGGGTAGCCTCCTCAAGCCACTGGTAAGCTTTGAAGGGCACATTTGGTGACTGCCTTGCATAAACCAGTTTACACCAGTCCAGGGACCCCTGGTCCCTCTTCTGGTGCAAAACTGGACAGAGGAAAGGGGAGTGACCACTCCCCTGTCCATCACCACCCTAGGGGAGGTGCCCAGAGCTTCTAAAGGTGGTCGCTTGTTTGTGCCATCTTGATCCAAGGTGGGCAGAGGGCCCTGGGAGCATCTGAGAGACCAGGTCAGACAGGTGACGTCACAGCCCTCCCCTGATAGGTGGTCAACCTGCTAGGTGACCAATCCCCCTTCCTGGGTTATTTAGGGTTTCCCTCTTGGGTGGGTCCTCAGATTCCATGTGAAAGATTTGAGCAGGACTACTCTGCATCATTTACTTCATCTTCTGATCACTGGGACTGCAATTGGACCCTCCAAGAACCGACAATCTGCAACTTCAGCGACTACTCCACTCTGCAACCTTGTTTCCCCGGCTCCTTCCAGCAACTGCAACACTTCCCCCGCTGGGCATCCTCTGAGGGTGGTGAGTCTTTAGCCTGCACAAGAAGTAAGAGGGAATCTCCCTTGGAGTGAAGTAGTCACTCTCCTGCATCCGCAGCCACTAACTGCAACGACGTCTGGCTGTGTGGATTTTCTCTCCTCCCGAGCTGCATGGATCCCTCATCAAAGGTGGTAGTTTGGAGTGGTCCTCCTGGTGATCTCTACCACCTATCCAACTTGGGAGATGTTAAGCCCTTGATTATCCTTGCAGGGCAGTACCCCTGTGCACCGGGGACTCTTGCAGCTACTACAGCTTGTTTGTTCCTTCTCCATGGGATCTTCAGGCTCTGTGTAGCCTAAGCCCCTACGTCTCCTTCCTGCAAAGCACAGTCTCCTGCCTGCTGCTCCAGTGACGTGGGACTCCTCTTCAGGTGTGCTGAGTGGACCTCACCGTGACTCCTGTGCCTGCTGCCAGTGAGTTGCCTGTGGATGCTGCCTCCTTTTCTTGTGACTCTCCCAGCTGCTGAGGGTCACCCCAGACCTTCCTTGGGTCGAGTCTCCCGGGCCTTGCTGGTCCTCTTCATCCTTGCAAACCTTCTTATCCATCTCCTGCATTTGCCAAGGCTTGTTGGTGGTTTTCCATCACCACTAACTGACTACCTTATGACTGCTGACGAGACCATCACTTGGCTCAGTTCTGAGACTCCTCTTCAGCTCCTGTGCTGCACTGCTGACCTTCTTTGTCCACCGTCGACCTGGTCCTGCAGTCACAGAAGGGTGGGTATTGGCTCCTGCCACAACCGGACACGCCATCATGAACTAGACTTGGTCCCCTTCCTTTGCAGCTCCTCTACTAACAGGATCCACCTTTGGATTCTTCCAGTTTTGGATGGGTCTTGCATAATCCAATGTCCTCCTGTTGGTTTTGGGGAAAACCAGGTACTTACCTCTGCTCTCCTGGTAGCTGGGGGTCACTCTGGCACTCACCCCTTGGGGTTCCTAGTCCCTCCAGCTTCCTTCTACTGATTCCACTTCCTTGGGTGGGGGACTGCTTTCACATTCCACTTTTTTAGTATATAGTTTGACCCTCCCCAAGGGCCCTCACTATTTGCTATTGCTTTTATCATTGCCTATTGCTTTCTATGCCATATACTGATTGCTAATGTGTATATAATAGTGTGTTTACTTACCTCTAGTTGGGGATTGCTTATTCAGTATTCTAGTATTTGTGCTACTATAATAAAGTACCTTTATTTTTGTAACAGTGTGGTTCTTTCATGTAAGTTTTGTGTGAGTATATAGAGGTATTGCATAAGCTTTGCATGTCTCCGAGAAAAGTCTTGGCTGATCATCCACAGCTACCCCTGGAGAGTTCTGGCTTCCTAGACACTGCCTATACTTCACTAATAGGGGACACCGGGACCTGGTATAAGGTGATAACACCATAGGTGCTCACCACACACCAGGCCAGCTTCCTATACCTGGGAAATGCAGACACAAACACATAAAAGAAGCTGCTTGCTGTGAGTCAAAGTGGAGGGAGGAATAGGGCTTCAAGTAACACCTAATGTCTCACATCCTCAGTTCTGATGAGGGGTCACACTGTGCACATTTTTAAGGTGAAGTTTCTGCCAATAGCAGGTTTATCATGAGGAATATCGATGTGCCTTTAACATGGATAACTGAACTTGACTGCAGTGTTGGAAATGTTAAATGTGTTCATACTTAGCTGCTAAGTTGCCTCATGTCATATGCAACATCTTTAGCCAGGCCTGGTATTTTAACCTGTAGCCTGTTGCATTTTGGGATTTGTAGTTTCACCTTCAACATTTGAAGTGTGGGCTCAAAATTCTCAGAATACACTTCTGTTATAAAATACATTTTGGGCTTCTACTTTTTGAGAGTCTTCATACATTATTTTAATCAATATACAATTTTCCAGTTCCATGCAGGGCTTTTTCCAAGTGAACATATGGTACCATCCTCTGAACTCTGTAATATTCTCCAAAAAAAGGGCACCCATAAACCCAGGTATTCCCTTATCAGTGAAAAATGGCAATTGTGGGTATTTATTATTGACCTTTTGGTTTATTACATTTTAAGGTGTTCATTATTTAGGCATTTTGTATTTGTCACCCATAAACGCTGGATATCAATTTTAATCCATTAATAGAGACAGTACACTGTTTGATAACATTAGTGCAATATATTTCCTTAGGTAAGTGGTAGCTTTTGAACACTATGGCCCATTTTTAAGAAAAATGACGCACAACTGCGCTAGCGCAGTTGTGCGTCAAAAACATTACTGCAAGCTAACCCCATTCCCTAGCACCATCTATACACCATATTTATTAAAAGAAGCACAATGGCACCAAGGAATGCTTAGCGTAAAAAAATGACACTCACCACTCCGACATGCCATAAGTAAAAACGATGCTAATGCTGCAAAAGTGGTGTTAGAAGGTTTTGAGGCACGTTTTGTGACGCAAAACAGGTTAGCACCATATTTAACAGCATTAGCATAAAAAAGCATGAGCAAGAAAAACAAATTTGGGAAGACAATATAGAGAATGCAGGCCAGGAGAGACCCCAGGGAGATCCCAATCAGCAAAGTACCAGCCAGGAGGGTCCAACAAATTCCTAGGAGAAGGAGAAGAGGAAGTGGAAGTGTCACTTTAGTGAGAAGGAGAATCACATCTTGGTCAGAGAGGTGACGGAGCATCAACACCAGCTCATTGTCACCTCCAAATCACCAATAGATGGGAGAGAGGCTATATGGCAGACAAAAGTAGATAAAGTCAACAGCGTGGCAGAGGTGAAGAGAACTGTCACCGATTGCAAGAAGCTCTGGCACAATTGCAAGCACAGAACTAAGGTGAAACTTAGAAAAGGGCAGCAGAGCAGACTGGATGTGGAAGTCCTGCACCCCAGGATGACCTGGATGATCTGCAGGAGATGGTAGCAGGGGTCATCCTGGAGGAGCTGGTCACTGGAATCGCAGGACAGTGCAGACTACCAAGAACTACCACAAATGTAGGGTAAGTTGCAGGGGAGGACTATCTGGAATCTCACAAACAGCAGAAGGGACAGGCACATAGGAGGCACTCAATGCATGTAAAAGAGTAGCATTGGGATACATAGGGCCAGAATCAAAAAGCCCCATCGCTATCCAAGCCTCACTTTTAGCTATGCACTCCGACATATACACAACGTGGTCTTAAGCCACTTACCATGGTGAATACAAAGTTAAATAATGTGCTACCATGGTGTCAGTGGCTGGGACAAGGGGCCTGCAAAGAATATGGTGGTGTGGGATCAATGCACAAAATACCTTGAAAGGTAGCCCCATGTGTGATGTTTAATGCAACGCATAATTAGCAACTACAGCCTGGGGTCTGTTTCATGTCAGTGAGCATTCAGTAGCACGTAAATGATGAGCCATGTCAACAGCCACTACAGTCAAAGATTGACATTTCACAATCTCATTGCAGAGGATGATGCCTTACCTCCTGCCGACCTACCTGTCCTGGATTTTACAGGATGGATGGATGACTAGCTGCTGACCAACAATGAAGAGACTCTCCAGGATGTCCTACGTTCCCTCCAGACACCACCTCCAGTTGCAGGGGGACACATGAACCACCCAACTACCAACAAACTACCAACACCCAGCATCAACCAGTCCTGACACAGTCCTGGACTCCGAGGACCCAGACATCACCTTTTCAGAAAACAGTGGTGAAAGCTGGCCAAGAAGGTGCAGGTGGGGATGGAGACCATGGCAGGCAGCCTAGAGGGAGTGCAGAGGTGTCTCAGTCCAAATAAGGACAACTCTGCTGCCATCAGAGGCACCCAATCCCTGCTATGTGGACTCCAGCAGTACCTGATTGACATAGTTGCTGTCATGAGGCCCTCCAAAAGTGGAAGCACCATGATACATAACAGGCTGGGGGCTATACAAAAGACCCTGGAGTCCATACAGCTGGAAGTGGACTCCATCAGGGAAAACATGACAGCCTACCACCATGATGTTGCTGCAGTGTTGAGAAATCAGAGGTTCCCCCTTGCTGCAGTGATGACTTATTTGTCCCACAAATGGCAGCTGCTCCACATCTCAATCCACTGATGTGTGTGTGTGGCCCTCTCAACTTCAACAACAGTACCACCCATGCCACTGCAGGCACCACACACATCAGAGGATGAAGATGTGGACGAAACAACATTCACACAGAAAACACCCAGTAGCACCAGTTTGTGCCACATGGATAGTTTCTCCTGAGTTCTGTGCTTAAGATCATGCAGTGTTGTGACAGCTGAAGACATGCCCTCTTCACTCAACCAATGTTAACTTATCTGCAATAGACTGTCATTATCTCAATTCCTACCTATTGTCAACTTGGACACTGCCTTACTAATGCACACTTCTCCTACCCATGTCTTGTTGTATAGCATTTTAGTTTTTGCTCCATGCGCGTTATTTTAGCATACTAGGCCTGCCGCTGTGCACTTTAGCCTAGATATATTTTATTCAGCTTCGTTTAATATTTTAACAATAGCCACATTTATGGTCTTGTTTTATTTTCCTCTATCTAACTGTTCTTGTTTAGGCCAGCACTATGTTTTTAAAGAAGACATTCGTGTTCACTCTGTACTTCTTTGAAGGCTGCAGTAAGATAGGTTGTTGGTGAATGTGGTAAAGGTTTTGTCTCTGGTATTCATAGAAAAATACACATCCTTACGTAAGGAAATTTTCTCAGAACATTAGCTGTTTTATTATAAAAACACTTCCTTGTCCCTTACATGTTAGAGGAAGATTCCAGCCAGGGGACCACAACTGTATGCTGATTGCTGAACGCTTCGCCACAGCTGTTTATGCAGACTTCAGGCCTTTGCTCAGGGATGCAAGATGATGTCTTTCCAGGGGAACCTGAAGGGCAGAAGTAGAGCTTAACATGCTGTGGTCTATGACAGCCTAGGTAGGAGTTAGTCTATTGATTTTTGTGACAACATGGTAGCGTTATTTCTATGCTTCACTCTCCTTGTCACAATTCTAATTCTGTCAAGCTTTATCATCCTGGTTATTGCAATATACGTTTTATTGTCTAAGATGCAGTTGCTTCATTAAAACCTTATTGAAACATATACTGCCTCTGCTTGTCATTTGTATTTGTGAGACTAATGTAACTGAGAGAAACGGATGAGATCTGAGTAACCACGATTTCCTTGAGAAGTCAATCGTGTCATGCTCTCGGCTGCCCAATCATCCCAGCTCTTGGGTAGAGATGAGGCACTGCAAGTTAGCCAGAGCAAACCCCGAATTAGGGCAATTGGTGTCACCTATAGTGGGTTGAGACTCAATTTCCCACACCTCAGGCGATTTTGCCGCTCAAATCCAGTAGTCTCATTAGAATAATGAGAGCCTACGCGACATGGTGGCCATCATCACATGTCCCTCACCCTTGGACTTTGAATGTACAAAAAATGGCTCAGGATCTCTTATGGGGTCTGTGAACTGGACATTGTATTGCATTGTAAAATTCACTTGCACATGTAAATAAATCTCCATAGTCACGTGTATCATGTCACCTTTTACTGTGATCCATCAACTCATCTAAATATATGCATTGTGTGAAGCTATGTTAATGAGAACAGAACCTAATTACATGTGTGGCTTACTGTCAGACACAAAGACACACACTAGGACTCTAACATGAAAAAGGTGACTGATGGTGTTGTGGGCTACAATCAACTTACAGAGACTTAAAAACATGCATTGAACAGATATTCATGAAGATGACATATGGCATGTATGGGACAGAACCGAGTGTCTGGAATTTTCCCTGATGAGAACACCAGTACAACTAACATGTGTGGAACAGAAGAGGCAAATTTGAACAGTGACGGTAGCTGTCAATGTGCCAGGATACATAATCCAAATAAGTTTAAGTAATATGTGCCACACTTACAAGAACATTTCTGACAGACCTCAGCGATCACAGTTGAAGTTCCATACTTATCTGTCAAATATTCCGTATATAAACACAATGTGAATGTAGGGAACTGGGATGACAAATGTTTAGAGTAGCTGATGTCATATTTCAGTCACATAACTCAGCAGCCTGTGCCAACGCAGGCATACTTGGACCACAGTGCAAGTGTGTCTGTGTTAAGGGGAGTGTCTATGTGCAGGTAGGTATAATTTCCTGGACAGGAACAGTCTACAATGGCGATATGCCACTTCTATGTGCACTGCAGAATGCAACCCACATAGTAGTACCAAGACATCCATTATGTTATTTTGTTAATGTCCAGGAAGGGACACCTACGTGCACATAAGCAAACAATCATGGCATTTTACCTCTACTGTGTGTGCCTTCAAACGTGGCACACTTATAAGAAGCAAGAAACAATGACGTATCAATGCATTTCTTAACACTTTGCTATGCTCACACCACCCCTGGGCTTTGTGTCAACCACATTGTCATGTCTGATTTCCAAATGTACGTTTGACAACCTGACTTGAGATATGATGGGCTATATCCAATACATGTTCATGCATGTGACACCCTTGACAAATCGTACTCAGAGAATGCAGTGGACTACGGCTGGGTTGATTTCACGTAACCCATGGCAATGTGAGTGCATGTGTATCCACACTGTGGTGTGTAGTATGGTTCAGGGTTCATGATGCCATGGTACACATGTTACATATGGTTCCCCACTCCAAAGCCAACATGTGTGTGCTATATTTGTGAGGCAGGATACCATGTGGCAGGGTTGAGCCCAATAGCTCACGGTATGTGACACCATTGATATACGGTCAGGGTTAGGGTAAAACATTTGCCCCTTCCCTGACCAGTCTATGATGGTCCATTGATACCAACGGTGTTCACGCTTGTCACACCTGCTCAGTACATGCGTTACAGCTACTCGCCTGAGATGTGACCCAGTTTAGATCCTTATTTTCAAGTACACCATTTTGATACAGCCCCTACCGTATGTACGCCACTCCTTACATACAACTTGCCTGGGGTAGTCATGATGTGGTGCAAGGGGTTGGAATTGGTGCAATGTCTACATTACACCACTTAGTATTTCTGGTGTGTGGATCTAGGCCTTTCAGAGCTGCATCACTGTGAGTTAGGTGACTCTGATGTGTGGCATGGAGGCACTAGACCCTTATACATCACAACCTATGTTCCAACATTCTTTGTAACTGTCTGAGATATGAGCAACTTTTCAATGGTATAAGTAGCAGAGAATAAGTACACCCTGGACAATCAATCATATTTACAGGGTGATTTTTGTTGTAAAGTGTCTAGGTGTAGAAGTTCAGTACAATTTATTGTCTCCTGTGAAGTCCTGCAGCAGTGTTTTGTTGTTCGCCCTCCACCTGTGCTCCACCGTTGTAATTCTCCTCCTCACTGGGCACATCTACCAGTTCATCCAAGAAGACATTAGTCCAAATATATATATTGTATGCAAGATTGCACATACAAGGACTATCTTGCATACCAGGAGTGGTGCATACAACAGGCTTCCTCCTGTCAAGGCCAGGCACCTGAACCTTGACTCCAGGAGCCCATATGTCCTCTCCACCACATGTTGTGTCCTTCTGTGCCCTTCATTCTATGCCACTCTTCCTCTATTGTCGGGTTGCCAAAAGGAGTCATCAGCCATGGCTGGATGCCGTAACCTTGGTCGGCTGCAAAGGAATGTGAGAACATATGTTTGTCATGCATATATGTGGTGTCATATCTGCCATGGCAGATGTTAGTTTTAGTTAACGTGGTGACTCAGACTTGCATCTGGTATTGTTTGTGTTCCTGTTTTGTTGCATGGTTGCATTGGTGTGTGGTGGTGGACATTACTATTATGCGTTGTGGCTCAGAAACCTGGGGATTGTCAACTTAAATCTGGACTGACAATTGGACCATGCAAATTATATGTCGTGTTGTCCATATTTGAGGCTGTGTCCTAATGTTAGTGGAACATACCACCTCCTTGCACCACAATAGCATAATTTTTATTGACACTATGGTAGCCCTGCAAGGCCAAACTCAGGCCACCATGTGGCACTACGCATGCAGTGCGACACTTGGTGACCCTTTGTGCCGGCCAGCATGTGTACAAGTGTGAGATTCAAACAATAGGAGGGCTAGCAAAATTGGTGCAGAGGATTCTCCAAGGTTCCCAGACATGATTTATCACAGACACTTTCAACACCTGCAAAGAGCAGGAGTTAGGAGGGAGCACACCATAGCTTTGAATTAGTCCCTAGGTACTGTGCATGAAATGGTCAGGTATGTTCTCAGTCCTCCTACAGAGTCCAACTATGGCATCCATCATCTTGACACTATTGCACCTACTCTGCACCATGGCATGCCATTTCTTGTATACGAGGCCCAGATGGTGGCAGTAGGGTTCAGCACAGGGGCACAATTACAATGGGGCCCCTGTTGATGGTGCGCCACTTTTCTGATATGTGGCCCTCAGTCCCTTCACATTAGAACTGCAGATGAGTGATGTTATGGGACTTTGAACCTATCTTGTATGTTGTGTGCCATTACATAGGTGTTGTGCCCTGTGTGTAGCATGTGAATCCCACCCCTTTTCCCTTGGAAAAGCTCCCTTGCACACAGTTTTGTTGTTGGCAATTCCTGGCTGCCATGCGTATCTGCACGTGGATCATGGGCACAGTGTGTCAGCATTGTGTGGTTTGTTTAGTGATATATGCATGGGTTCTCATATACCTGTGTGACAGGAGAGGTAATGATGTGTTTTTCTATAGTGCCCTGCATTGTATGACCAGTCCTGCTAAGTCCCATGTCTCCTCATTCACTTGCATCTCTGACCTCTCCCTGTGCATTGTCAGTAGTCCAGCTCCCACAGTGCCTTGGTGATACCTTGGTATCATATTAGGGAGTTGTGGAAATACCAGGTATGATTGTAGGAGTGCTGTGAGGTGTTCATCCCTACACATGGTCTTTCATGGCTGGTGATGTTGTATTCCTATGTGTCAGCACAATGCACCAGACAGATGAAGGTGGACACAATGGGTTCGCCTGGTATGTTTAGGTGATATGTAGTTGGTGATAGCAACACTTGGAGGGCATTTGATATTGGTGCAGCTGGAGGCTTCTACACTGTGACAAATGCGGGGCTGTGCCTTCATGTGACTTTCTTTATGTTGACATAGCCAATGCCATTCACAACACTGAGCGAATACTCGCTAGTTGTAACGTGTTTTGTGATCTATGTTTAGTTGTCAACCAGTGGACCCTTTTAGTGGTTTGCGCAGTTTCTGTATGCAAAGCGACATAGCTACACCTGTCCTTCAGATGGTGTGCTAGTCAGGTTGTGGCTGTATTATGTACATATGGGAGTTTGTGTAAGTGATGTACATTGAATGAGCTGTACTGTGACATGTGGCATGTGTATTGTTGTCTGTACATCTGTGTTCCCCTGTCCATGTGTATTTAGTGTGGTGTATGTATTGTTTGTCCAACAAGATTGGTGTGTTCTCTGTGTAATGATTGGTATGGAGGCGTACTTACGATCAGGCCATTGTCATATTGTCCATCCTGTAACCGCTCATTGATGGTGGAGTGCCGGAATATGTTGTCATCGTGGACGCTGCTGGGATATTTGGCTAGGATGTTTGTGAAGAGCCCACGGTGGTCCACAATAGCCTGCACATTTATAGAATGGGTGTGTTTGCGGGTCCTGTAGAGTGGTCCCGTTGCAGCAGGTGGCACAAGTTGGATATGGGTGTAGCCCATTGCACCCAGCACATGTGGGAACCCAGCAATTTGGTAGAAACCATGCTTGTTCGCCTGCTGCAGTTGCTGGGTGTTGGGGGAGCAGATGTGGTGGGGTCTGAGGCCTATGATTGCGTCCAGAATCCTTGGAAGGAAGGCCGAGAAGGATGGCTGGGAGATACCACCCACTTGTGCATCAGTTGTCCGTAACGTTCCTGATGCCAGCAAATGGAGGACAACCAGGAGTTTGGTCATGTGTGGAACTGTTGTTGGAGTTTCCACCATTGCAGTGATGCCTGGCGCAATGTGGTGCAGCAGGCATACAATGGTCTCCTGCTTCAGACGGAAGGTCCTGATGACATCTCGTTCCCTGAACGCAAGGTTGGTTGTGTGCTGTTGAAATATCCTGTGCTGCCTTCTGCGCTGTCTTTGTGGCTGCTGTGGTGGTGATTGGGGTTGCTGTGGTGGTGCTGGTAGGACCCATTGCTGTCGCTGTTTGCTGTGTGTGCCAAGCTGGAGCATTAGGAGTTCAATGTTGTCCAGGGGGTTGCCAATGCTTCTTCTGTGTGTTTACCTTATGTAGTAGTGTGTGGGCCTCATTTTAATGCCTGGTCTGAGCAGACGTAAAATTTTGATGCTAATCGGACTTTGCATCAATTTTGGGACCAGTTTTTGTGTCGGCCAGTAAATATCGCATTGTGGAAGGCTATTGTCATTTTTTGGAAATGAACGCTTTCCTTGCATATAATTGTTGCTAAACGATGCATGGTGGGGTGGGGCTCCCAAAAAATGATGCAAACTCTGATAGTTTGACACTAGGTTAGCGCCGCTTTTGCGTCAAAATAAATGGCACAAAGGTGGCGCTAAGTTTCCTTAAATTTTGGCCTACATGTATTGGGCTTTGTGGTTCAAATGCAACTTTTCACCTCACTAGAGAACGTCGCTGACACAGGTTTTTTTACAACACATTCACACATTTTTGTTAATCACTTATAAGATGGCAACAAGAGGGTTGTTATTCTTCTTTACCATGCTGAGTTTTGGTTTCACTGCTTAGATTACTTTTTGAGCGCTTTCATGTACAAGTTTTGTTTGGTTAAATTGCCACACTCTAACTATCAAATCTTTGGAAACTGATATTCCGTTCTTTTTTTCCTCATTTGGATGGTACGTCTGCATAACAGTTTTTATTCCTTTACAAGATGGCGACTGTGAGGGTTGTCACCTTTCACAACCCTGTCAAGCCTCCAGAATCTCTTATGGGAGCAATGAAAAACAACAACACAGCACTTCCAATCTCTGAGAATGAGGATTTTCTGTACTTCTCTATTCAATGTATTAGGAGAACATGCTAAAACGCTGAGGGCTGAACGTTTCCAAATAATCACATCAGATTGTTCCCTGAGAGAAAAATGATGCATTAACATGATTCCCTCTCTCCCAGGGTCTTCTACATCTTGCTATTGATTAGTATACTACATATACTATGTGTTTACATGGCTTTAGTATCAAGTTAACACTTGTGAGAAAGTGCCTCTTCTTTGCATGGCAACTCCCATTTTGTGCTGACACATATTGCTGGAATTAAACTCTGTGCACTGGGACACTGCTATCTGGGCCCTCGTGTGTGTGTTCTGATCCCTAAAACATAGTAAAATTTGCTACCTCCTACGTGGTCTACTCAACTTTCCAGTAAGACCCTAGAATATGGTGTGGGGAAAATACACCAGTGGGATTAAAATGTTAAATTGTATCTGTGGACTACAGAACATGTTGTGCCTTTCTCTACACTTACAATGAAAATGTGGCTTCAGGCCTACCTGTGTAGTCTGATTCCCAAAGCTTTAAAAACCTGCAGGCTAACCTATGAAAATAATCATGTTTGACAGAAAAGGGCCCTACTTTTAAACAATAAATAGGTCAGCCCTAAGTAGGCCTTGTAGCAAACACAGTAGGGTGCCTAGCATTTCATATGGCAAATGCAAGGATTTAATTTTGTCATATACCTAGAATAACTAGCCCCCCAAAAAACTTTTTCACTGTGAGGGGCTGTCACTGTCCTATTAAAAAAACTAAAGTTTAAAATAAAACATAATTGTGCTATCTTTACTTTGGGAAAAGCTAAACCTAAAATTAAAACACTAATTTGAATGGTTAGGGCAAATCCAATTTAGCTGTGAAGTTGTATTTTAATGAGTATTTTGGAAAAGTGACTTTCCAAAAGTTAGACTTTTGTCTGCTCGAACCTCCAGTAGGCTAATTAGCTTACCAGCAGTTGGCCTGTCAGTGCTTCCCATTAATGAGGTGTGAAAGCTACTCCAAGAGCAGAAACAATGGCTTAGGCCTTTAGGAAGGAAGACCTGGGTATGAGATATACTTCTGCACAGGAAGGATAGTATGTTGGGGTTCAAGAATCTCATTAACTTGAAAGGGACTGGAAGGGAACCTATGCATTCATACTTAAGCTTAAAGGGAGACCTGGGGAGAAGATGTCACACACCTACCTGGTTCCAACCACAGAGACTATGCAAGACCTCTGATCCCACCTGGGGCAGAGAATGAAGCAAGTAATAACAACCTAAATTCACCCACTGCCTCCGAGAAGAAAGGGGGTTGGGATGAAAAGAAAAAAAAAGATGGACTTGGGTCACAGGATCTGTTCTTCTGTCTTGCGACACTGCATAAGAGGATCTGTACTCCCTGGACCTTTGTGTGTGGATGCAAGTGTGGTACATTAGAAATAACAAGAAGAGTAGTTGACTAACAGTCCTTAACATATGGTGTTTAAGAAGTTATTTACAACAATAACACCTACTGGCTTCATTGTACATTATGCTTGAGAGCAGATACAAATTCAAATGGAAAAAAACTAGTTTCCTGGCACTCCACAGCATGTGCAACATAACAAAGTTCAATTCAAAAGTTTGAGAATCACAATTATGCTTTGAGGTCCTTTCAAGTTCTAAGTACACCAATCTTGTCAAGAATACAAACATGATAACCTTAAGATCAGAGTCAAACAAAGTTCTGAGCACTCATGAGGTAAAGGGTTAGGGGCACTAGGATTTTCGAAACATAGTCAACATAAAGTCCATATTCCCAGAACAGGTTGAATCTCCTCAAAGGAACTCGATCATAGACAATGCTGTAAACTGAACTATGGATTAGTGCGCATTAACCGGAGAAAAGTACTTATCCTAGAAATAGGTTCTTCACAGAAATCCGGAGGAAGGCCGAAGGCTGAGGAGCAAGAAGAGGTAAACAAAAGCGGCTTTCTTACTGGCTCACTTTACTTTTGCCAGTAAGCTTTTCAGTCTGCACATGTTTGTTGCTTTTAAAAAACCTTCTTTTAAGGGACTTTGACTGGTGGGAGGTATGCCGCCTTGGTTGTGACCACCTGATAGAGTGTGCCACTTCCTGGAGGAAATTTTGGTTAGCAGGCTTGTTGTTTTGGGACTCTTATAAATTGGACGCACTGGAGGGACCTTGCAGCAGAGGCAGTGGTGCCACTGCACAGCAGATGCATGCAGCACATGTGCCGCTGATTGCAAATTACCTTTAAAGCAGCATGGCTGGCTCTAAGTGCAAAGTTCTTATTCAGTATTTCAGATAGCATCTTTTAGAAAACGGAGGATTCGACCCCTCTTTAGATTGGAGCGCAGACGTAAAAATAAGCCAAGCCTGTAACAATAAGACCTTTCGGGCTAGTAAACTTAAATGTGGACTTCTTAACGCCAGGTTCCTTGTAAAACATGGGACAGAAGTCCACCTGCAATATCAATCAAAAGACTGGGACGCTCTCTTTTTGACATAAACATGGAGCACTGGTGACTCAGTGGTGGACCTGGGCATAGCATGCCCTGTATGGTGTAAGATAGTCCATAAACCCAGTCTAAATAGGAAGGGTGGTGGGGTGGGCACTATTTTTAAGGATAAATGGAACTTTGCCTCGCTCGACCTAGATGAGTGTACAGGCTTTGAACTATTGGGTTTCTCTTTGAAGCAGTGAGGGAGCAGTACCTGCTCAGGTATTATTTGCTATCGCCACTGTTAGCTTGTCGGTCCTTAATAAGTAAACTTACAAGGGGACGCAGATAGGTCGATGAACCTTTTGACTCGTTTACAATGTTCTTTCCATAGCTCCAGAACAGAATCAATAATCAATACACAATAATCAATAATCATTAGTCAATTCACTAATCAATGGAGTCAGTAATTGTCACACACCATGAGCTTTCAGTCATGAATAACCACACCTTTAGTAAAAGTTTACTAAGTTTATTTCCCTTATATTAACAATGCTAAAATCATGTAGATGAATCTCAAAATTAAATGAAACACATAAAAGAACAATATTGGTTGACCAAAGCGATGGAAGGATCGCAATCTAATCAAAGCTTGAACCACAATACATTCTAATGCAACGGTACAAATCAATAGTAAATTCAGATGCGATTGGGATAAGGCATACATAGAACTCACCAAGATAATTTGTCAAAACATTAGTCCCTGTAAATTTGTCAGTTGTCATGTGAATACCATCATCTAACCCAGATTAGCATCAGCATGTTGGACTTCATGCAAAACAATTTTGGTCACAAATTTTGAAAACATCTAGCTATGGATCTATTGAAACAGCGCAGTTGGTACCTAGAAAGAAAAGGCATCAAAATACAATTCAGTCATATTGTCATATCTACCTATCCACGGTATGGGTCAGCAAACAGAGTCAGTCTTTGTCCCCAAGTCATCAATCAATCAGAAATGCATCAGGCTCTCAGTCAAAGAGTAATGAGCCCAATGACAGAATCTTGAATCTCTTCTAAGTCTCTTCTTCTCCACAGCGGTCTGCCTAAAAATCTGAATAATTCTCCTCTGTTGCGTTGTTATATCAAAGTCACCCAAGCTATCCCCTAATTCCCTATTGGTCAATTAATTGTACGTTATTACTCTACCCAATAACAATTCTATACCAAATCTATGAATTCTAATATTTGGCCCTTCACATGTCGTTGATTGGTCTGTTTTACGATGTTCTCATCATCCGGCTCGTCAGGTATTGAATTTGTTGCATCTTTTCTCAAGTCAGTGTCTTCATTGTTTCCGCCTTGGGAAAGTACATTTCACACATATTACACACAATTTGTTACAAATTTTTGGACACTGTATCCTGTTAGTTGGTTCTCATGGAAAGCTTCTGCTAAGAATTTTATTAACAATGAACATTTCACAGTTAGTTCACTCTGTCAGCATTTTCTTAAACACTAAAAACTACAGCTTCTGCATGAGGCCTGGCAAACCTAGGCCAAGACACTTGCTAAGCTAAGGCCTACAATTTATAACTAAAGCATACTTCATAACCCTAAATTTGACATATTACTACATTAATCTAATACATTTTCAATATTTCATAAGTATTAATCATTAATTAGTACGTTTCGTAAACACTGGTAGCCATTCTTCGAGGTCACAATTTCAAACGTGCTCATTATTTTCCTCTACGTTATTCACTTTCTACATAATTAATTATTCAAAACACACAAACACTCATTAATAATTTCTAATTAAGAACATCTGCTTCAGCACCACCCAGGCTGAGCATCCTCCCACTTACAGCCCTTTGTTGAGGTGGTGAGCAATATGGCAATTTCCCATTCTAATTTTTTACTTTTAGGTAGTTTTCATCTTTGGTCAGACTCTGATTCATCGTCCTCACTTAGGGAACTTCATGGGTTGTGTGACATTTTATGACTATGTAAGCTAGTTAGTGCCCCTATTCATAATAGAGACCACATTTTGGACCTTATATTCGCCACCGAGGGGCTGGTTTCAGTAGACAAGATTACGCCGGTCTATTGGACAGATCATGCCCTGATTTTCTTTCAACTTCAAGGGCAAGAAATGGCCTCTTTGAAAAGATCCTGGACCAAGCCTGGTTGTAGTAGGGCATGGAGGAAGCTTAGAACGCTTAGCTCCAACAAGTCTATTTTTAAGCTGCCTGAGAATTTTAATATTTGTAGATCAGTTGAAAATAAATATTTGGCAATGGAAGAGTCTATTGTTGAAACCTTGGATGCAGTTATTCCTCTTAGGGCAGCTAAGACACAACAGAAATCCTCTGGGCTGTGGTATAATGTCTCACTCAAGCTTATGAAGGAAAAGTGCAAAAAAGCTGAAAGGAACTGGTGTCGGGCCTACTGGGAGGTAGATAATTTAGTACTGAAAGAGGCCTTGCGCAAATACAAAAATGGCATCTTGAAGGCCAAAGCAGAGTACTTTTCCAATGCCATTCTGGCTGATTAAACAGTGGCAGGAAAGTGTTTGAACTCATGAAATAAATGTCTAACCTGTCTTACATGAATCAGGTAATCACACCATCTCAGGCTCTCTGTGATGAGCTTGCACTATATTTTTGAGAATAAAATCAATACAATTCTCGAAGAAATTGATTTTTCTACATCTTTGAGGCTGGTAGCAGAAAGTCAGCAGTACTGCTCTAGCCTTTCCCAGTCATTTGATCCTGACTGTAGAAGCTGGCCCACTAGCGTGACTACCTTGGGCCACCCTCAGAGGATGTATTCCACACGCTGGTCATGGCTACAGCCTCAGGCTTCCTTATCAATTCGTTGCCACATCATATTTGGAAAGAGCGGGAGGGGCTTTTCCCACTGCTTTGGCAAATCTGTAGCCAGTCGTTCCAGGTGGGGTCAGTACCAGCTTCCTGGAAAAGAGCTAAAGTGAGGCCTATCTTGAAGAAACCCTCCCTCGACCTGTCCATTTTGGCCACTTTATTTGCTGCCCTATCCAGTGAAGATTTTGGAGAGATTTGTAAGACAAAGATTGTCACAATGGGGGTCATTACAAAATTGGCGGTAAAAGTCGCTTAGCGCCGTGCAGAAGACCGCCAATACACCGCTGCGGCCGCGGTAGACTGCCACAGCTATTATGACACACATCTCGGAATCCGCCGAAATTCAGACACCCACACAACACCGCCACACCAAAGGTCAGCGATAAACATGCAGAAAGAAATCCTCCACCTCCACACAAACAGAAACACGCCCATGGTATTACGACCCACGAATCCATGCGGTGGTCATTCAACCGCGGTATTCCATTGGCGGTACACACCGCCGCGCTCAAAATACACACACATCTCCAAAACACCGCCACATTGGACAATTCTAATTACACACACCTGAGACACATACACACACCACTCCCACACACCCAACACAATATAAAACACACACCCACATCACCCACAAACCCCTATGACCACAAATTCTGAAAGAAGGCCAGAGAGACAGTACAGCAATTGACAACCCCATCACACAGAGGCACACAACACCATCACCCACACAACATCCACACACAAAACACCACACACCACTACACTCACCACACTCATCACCACATACACCACCCCACACATCACCCACACCACCCCATGGCACGCCAAAGGAGGAGCTCAGGGTCATGGTGGAAGAAATCGTACGGGTAGAGCCACAGCTATTTGGCTCACAGGTGCAGCACACATCAATAGCCAGGAAGATGGAGTTATGGCGCAGAAGAGTGGACAGGGTCAACGCTGTGGGACAGCACCCAAGAAATAGGGAGGACATCAGGAAGAGGTGGAACGACCTACGGGGGAACAACATCGCGGTACAGCGGACTGGCGGCGGACCCCCACCACCTCCCCCACAACTTACAACATGGGAGGAACAAGTCTTGACCATCTTGCATCCTGAGGGCCTCGGAGGAGTCGGTGGAGGATGGGACACTGGTAAGTCAAATCTTAACTATCATATCCCCCACCCTACCTGCATGCTATCACACACCCCAACCCTCACACCCTCCCCTATCACTCCAAATCCTCACTAATGTACCCATAACACAAACCACCCATCCCAACACCAAGCCCTGCATGACACAACTGAGCATGGTCACCCATCACCAAAGCATGCTCACTGCACATGCCCAGAACAACCCCCCAACCATCATCACACACGGCCCCACACAGGAATGCTTGCACTGGGGTACACAAACACCTACCCATTGCACACCATTATACACACACATGCAATAATCATGCTCTTATGCCCCTGCAGGAACCCGAAGGACCGTCACCACACCAGAGGGTCCAGACAACACCACTCCACCCCCAGAAGAGGCCCACAGTGACGACAGCAGCTCTGCCCTACTGGATCTTGATGACCAGACCGGACCATCGTGGGCCTCAGGACAGTTGGTTCCCCTTGCACAGGCACAGCCTAACACCGACCTTCCACCCTCTGGTAACACCAGCACAGCACCCACCCAGCGGGCCCAAACCTCCGTACCCAGGAAAGGTCAATCAGCGGTGTGTCCACTACTACAGGGCACCCAGGGTAACCCCAACAACAACAGGGACCTGGGGGCAGTGGTAGTGGGCACACGGTCCAGGGGATGGAGGCACAGGAACATAGGGGAACTGGGAGGACTGCTGTGCGACAGAGGGAGGACAGGCCAAGGGAACCAACTCTCCACGAGGCCCTCTCCTCCATCATGGGAGCCTACCACGACTCCCAGGAGACGATGGCGACGGTCCTGGACAAGTTGCAGGAGACCCTGTGCCTGCAGGAGGAAGCAGTATTTGGGGTTCAGGGAGGAGCTCAGGACCATCGGCTCTGCCCTGGGCACCATCGTAGGGGTGCTAAAGGACATACAAAAAACCTTGAGGGACACCGTGGCACTCCAAGGGGCCCCATGACACTAGCCAGGACGATGAAATGCCCACCACCTCCGCCGGCGCTAGTGGACAGGACGCCCCGCCACAGGACCACCACACCAGCACCCCACCCCCTGCTGACGGACAACCACCACGCAAGCGGTCCCTGAGATCCAGGAACAGGACAGAGCAAGATGGCAAGACCCCCGCCAGGAAATGAGACCACCCTGATTGTCCTCCCACTGTCCCACTTTGTTACGCTGTCCATATTCGAACTGCCCCAGCTCCACTTCCTATGCCCAGATGGGCAGTGCACCTGTGAGACTAATAGACTGGATTCTGCCATGGACATTCCCCCACCATCCCCCATCACCATTTTACAACCCCCCTTCATTTTTTGAGCACTTAAATAAACACCCTTGAAACACAAAACAATCTGGAGTCAGTCTATGATTTTGTACTTTGTATTATCAATGACAGTGTCATAATGGCTGTACCATTGTAAGGCTAACATACCTATGTCACACATCACAAGCCCTTGAAGGATGCAAGCAGTTGACACGTAGGTTACCACACCTGTGAAACCATAATGGAAGGGTACAACTCAGTTAACAAATAGTGATTGAAATCGACAAACAGGATAGAGGTAGACGTGTGAAAGTTAATGTAATGTTAAACCAGAAAATGTTCTCACCTGTGTGTCACTGGAAATATTGCTGTATGACTGACTCCCTGTTGTCGTTGTCTTCTTCCTCAGCTTCATCCTCATCACTGTCCACAGGCTCCACAGACTCCACAGCTGCTACAACACCGTCATCTGGATCATCCTCCTGCAGAAAAGGCACCTGGCGTCGCAAAGCCAAATTATGGAGCATGGAGCAGGCGATGACGATGTCGCACACCTTCTTCGTGAGTAGAATAGGGATCCACCTGTCATATGGAGGCACCTGAACCTGGCCTTCAGGAGGCCGAAGGTGCGTTCGATCACCCTCCTAGTCCGCCCATGGGCCTCATTGTACCGTTCTTCTGCCCTGGTCCTGGGATTCCTCACTGGGGTCAATAGCCAGGAAAGGTTGGGGTAACCAGAGTCCCCCAATATCCATACACAGTGCCTCTGGAGTTGACCCATCATATCAGGGATGCTGCTATTCCGCAGGATGTAGGCGTCATGCACAGAGCCAGGGAACATTGCATTTACCTGCGAGATGTACTGGTCTGCCAAACAGACCATCTGGACATTCATGGAATGATAACTCTTCCTGTTCCTGTACACCTGTTCACTCCTGTGGGGGGGACCAGAGCTACACGGGTCCCATCAATGGCACCTATGACGTTGGGGATATGTCCAAGGGCATAGAAGTTATCTTTCACTGTTGGCAAATCCTCCACCTCAGGGAAAATGATGTATCTCCTTACGTGTTTCAAACAACACTCTGGACAGGACCTTGGAAAACATAGGCTGGGACATCCCTGATGCCATGGCCAGAGTTGTCTGAAAAGACCCACTTGCAAGGAAATGGAGCACTGACAGCACCTGCACATCAGGGGGGATTCCAGTCGGATGGCGGATCGGTGCCACAGGTCTGGCTCCAACTGGGTACATAGTTCCTGGATTGTGGCACGGTCAAACCGGTAGGTGACGATGACATGTCTTTCTTCCATTGTCAACAGGTCCACCAGCTGTCGGAACACCAGAGGATTCCGCCATCTTCTCATATGTCCCAGCTGACGGTGCCTACGAAGGACAACAGCGAAGAACCAGTCACTATTCCTCCAGGTATGTACCCACAGTTACACACAAGACTACACCAGACACAAAACCCTTCCTGTATGTGTGTCGAGTGTAGGCCTAGCTATGTGTGACGCAGTAGTAAATGAAGCCATGTGGGCCCCTGAAATGGCGGCTGCCTGACCTCTAAACTGGGACAATGGGATTGTGGGATAACTGCGCTGGCGTTGCACACCGTCGCGGTAGGCGGTCGTAGACCGCGGCGCAATGCTGCATTGGTTAACATTGGACCCTATGGGTCCCAGGAGCCAATGAACAGGTGCGCCGGCGGTGATGATGCGCACCGCAGCGGACGTCACCGCCGCGGACGTCACTGCCATTTTCTATCTGTTCAATCACGAGATACCTGACCTTCGACAGGAGAGGACCTACACTGCTAGTGCTGCTGTGACCTCAGACTGGAAGCGACGATGGCTGCTGCGTCTGGGGAAAGAGCCCCTGCCCTCACTGCACAGGAGTTGGAGAAACTTGCGGATGGGGTCCTCCCCCAGTGCACGCTACTCTACGGTCCTCCAGACCAACAGGTTAGTACACAGGGAGCACGTTGTATGGGCTAGGCCTGGGTGGAGAGGGCTGGGTGGAAGAGGGAAGGGGGCAGAGTTCTAAGAACATTAATGCATGGGAATGAATGGGCCACATGGCCAGAGTAGGGAGGGGGCCACTTACAACGACGGTGCAGTTGGTAATGACTGTTCCTCTTCCCTTGTGCATGTCATGTAGGTCAGCGCCCACCAGAAGAGGGACATCTGGCGTGCCATCGCCAAGGAGGTCCGGACCCTGGGGGCCCACCAGAGACGGGGCACCCACTGCAGGAAGAGATGGGAGGACATTCGCCGCTGCAGCAAGAAGACGGCGGAGGCTCAGCTGGGGATGGCCTCCCAACGTGGGAGGGGTGCCCGTCGCACCATGACCCCCCTGATGTTCCGGATCCTGGCGGTGGCCTACCCGGAGTTGGATGGGCGCTTGAGGACATCACAGCAGACACAAGGGGGTGAGTACAACCTCATTCTGCGGACATTGCATGCAGTGGAGGTGTCTGGGTGGGGGAGGTGGGCTGTGGGTGTCCCTAGGCCAGGGCGAGTTAGGTAGGCAAGGCCCCTCCATAATGTAGGCCATGTTGTGGCACTCAACCCCACCTCAGCAGAGTGCCAAGTCGAGGTATAGTTGCCCCTGTGGCATCCATGTGCGCAGATGTCCACCATTGCCATGTAGGCCATAACCCAGAAATTGCGTGTGTAGAGTGCAGGAGCACGGCAGAATGCAGGGGCTGCTGCGTCTGTCTTGTCCGCCAACGGTAGCGGAATGCCATGCACTAAAACTCTCTTTCTTCTGTCTCCCCCCCTTTTCCTGCTCTCCCTGTCCTTTTGTACATCAGCATCAACAGACGGAGGTACAGTGGCACCGGAGCACGAGGGAGCTGCATCCCACATGGCCATGGAGGGCCACACCACGGACTCAGAATGCACCAGTGGGACGGAGGGCGAGGGGAGCTTCACGTCGGCCACTGGATCACCAACCAGCGACACGGACTCGTCCGCCAATGGGAGCTCCCTTGTGGTGGCGGCACCATCTGTGCGCCCCACTTCTACAGGTACAGCCGCCACCTCCCCTACCAGCACTGCCCTCCCAGCAGCCCCTCAGCATTCGCCCCATGCCCGCTCACCCAGGAGGGTGGGCATCACCTTCGCCCCAGGCACCTCAGGCCCTGCCCCAGTCACTCCTGCTGCCCTCAGTGAGGAGGCCATTGACCTGCTCAGGTCACTCACTGTTGGGCAGTCTACCATTGTGAATGCCATCCAGGGTGTAGAACGAGAGTTGCAATACGGTAATGCATTCCTGGAGGGCATTCATTCTGGTCAGGCTGTCCTTCAGCGAACCCTGCAATCTCTGACCTCAGCACTGGTGGCAGCCATTGTCCCTGTGTCGAGCCTCCCCCCTCCAACTTCCTCCACCCAGACCCAATCCCCTGTACCCCAGCCCATCCCAAGCACACCTACAGACCAGCATGCACACAAGTCAACACCCAAAAGTAGCTCAAGCAAACATAGGCACCACACATCCCACAGGCACTCACACAAGCATCACACCCATACAGACGCAGCAACATCCACTGTCTCCACTGTGTCCCCCTCCTCCTCTTCTCCCTCCTCCCTCCCAGTCTCGTCTACACACACACCTGCATGCACCACATCTACAGGCACCAGGACACCCAGCACCACAAGCCGCTCACCTGCACTCACCACCTCTACTGCCATTTACACATCTGCAGTGTCCTCTCCCAGTGTGTCTGTGACGCCCCCTCCCAAAGTACACAAACGCCGGCAATCACTCACCCAACATCCATCCACCTCACGACAGCCTCCTGTACCTGCACCAGCACCCAAAACAGCTAAAGTAACACCTCCGACAACCACCTCCTCTTCCTCCACTCCCAGACCCCCTCCAGCTACCCATCCCAGTGTTCGTCAGAAACTGTCCCTCTGTAAAATTGACATTTTTGCCCCCACCCCCCGTCCAATTCATCAGTCCCGTCGTAGCGCCTCAGCCAAAAAGCCTCCAATACCAGTGGTGCGTGTCCAGGGATTGTGGAGTGCACCGGCCACTAGGGCAGGCAGTAGGACCCGGAGCCAAGGCACTGGCAGCCCACCCCCTGTAAAGGCTCTAAAATTGGAGAGTGGACGACATCCCACCAGGAGTCTTAACACGGTCCCAACAACTGACATGAGTTTGAAGGGGATTGGTGAGTCAGCTGTGACTCCACCAAAGGTGGGGAAGGTCCAGAGGAAGTCTTGCCAGCCTGTTGTGAGTGTCACGGCGGAGAAGTGCACCATCATTTCCGGCGGTCCAGACACAACCGCCAGCGCCGTCGTCACTGGTCCAGAGACCACCGCCGGAGTCACAGCCCTGGAGGGCCCAAGTATCGTCACTGGTCCAGAGACCACCGCCAGAGTCACAGCCCAGGAGGGCCCAAGTATCGTCACTGGTCCAGAGACCACTGCCAGAGTCACAGCCCAGGAGGGCCCAAGTATCGTCACTGGTCCAGAGACCACCGCCAGAGTCACAGCCCTGGAGGGCCCAAGTATCGTCACTGGTCCAGAGACCACCGCCAGACTCACAGCCCAGGAGGGCTCAAGTATCATCACTGGTCCAGAGACCACCCCCGGAGTCAGTGCCCTGGAGGGCCCCGGCTGCCACAGCCCCGCTGGGCAATGATGGAACGTCATGCCACACACCAATGCCCAGTGTAGAGATAGTCATGCCACACACCAATGTCGGTATCAGAACCGCCATGTCAAAGCACCGCTGAACAGTCCAGAACCGACATGTCAAACCACAGCTGAACAGGGCAAAGACCGCCATGGCAAAGCGCTGCTGAACAGGGCAAAGACCGCCATGTCAAAGCACCGCTGAACAGGGCAAAGACCGCCATGGCAAAGCGCCGCTGAACAGGGCAAAGACCGCCATGGCAAAGCACCGCTGAACAGTCCTGAACTGCCATGTCAAAGCACCGCTGAACAGGGCAAAGACCGCCATGTCAAAGCACCGCTGAACAGGGCAAAGACCGCCATGGCAAAGCGCCGCTGAACAGGGCAAAGACCGCCAAGGCAAAGCACCGCTGAACAGTCCTCAACCGCCATGTCAAAGCACCGCTGAACAGGGCAAAGACCGCCATGGCAAAGCACCGCTGAACCGTCCTGAACCGCCATGTCAAAGCACAGCTGAACAGGGCAAAGACCGTCATGGCAAAGCACCGCTGAACAATCCTGAACCGCCATGTCAAAGCACCGCTGAACAGGGCAAAGACCGCCATGGCAAAGCACAGCTGAACAATCCTGAACCGCCATGTCAAAGCACTGCTGAACAGGGCAAAGACCGCCATGGCAAAGCACCGCTGAACAGTCCTGAACCGCCATGGCAAAGCACTGCTGAACAGGGCAAAGACCGCCATGTCAAAGCAACGCTGAACAGGGCAAAGACCGCCATGGCAAAGCACCGCTGAACAGTCCTGAACCGCCATGTCAAAGCACCGCTGAACAGGGCAAAGACCGCCATGGCAAAGCACCGCTGAACAGTCCTGAACCGCCATGTCAAAGCACTGCTGAACAGGGCAAAGACCGCCATGGCAAAGCACCGCTGAACAGTCCTGAACCGCCATGTCAAAGCACCGCTAAACAAGGCAAAGACCGCCGTGGCAAAGCACCGCTGAACAGGGCAAAGACAGCCATGGCAAAGCACCGCTGAACAGGGCAAAGACCGCCATGGCAAAGCACCGCTGAACAGGGCAAAGACCGCCATGGTGAAGACCGCTGAACAGGGCAAGCACCGTGTAGGAATGAAAAGGGCGCCACATCAGGCATCCTTATCCCATGTGCAGCTGGGACAGTGACAGGACATAAACTTTCACTGGGAGACTCATCCAGTATGGGCACCAGTCCCACCCAGTACCAGTAGAGAACTGCATCTACTTGAGAGACTGTGGCTTTGCACTCCCCAGGATGGCACAGTGGGCAACCCACCCACTGTAGAGACTGAGAGACTGTGGCTTTGCACTCCCCAGGATACATCAATGGGCATGGAGCCCCGTCGTGGATCTGGCTTTGCATTCATCTGGCTGGGGTGCCCCCCTTTCCCTTCCCCCTGAGGTGCCTGTAGTATTTCTATCTGATGCCCCAGCAGTGTTCTCTCCGATTGTGGTCAGGTGTAGTTTGTGGGCCTCGCCCATGCATTTTTGGACTGTTGTGTGTTGTGCCCATGCACGGACATTGTTGTGTACATATCTGCACTACTTCTCGTATTGTATATAATTATGAGTGATTTTCAAATGTATATCTGTATTTTTTTGTATGACATGTATATTGGCACATTATAATGTTTGACCGAATTTCGCATTGTCTTTCTGGGGGATTGTGGGTTGTTACTGTGATTTTTGTGAATGCATTGGTGTGTATTTGTGATATGCGAGGGTGGGTGTGTTTGGTGTGTATCCCCCTAACTTTTTCCTCCCCTCTCCCCGTGTCGTAGGTGCAGTACTCACCGGTGTCTTCTGCACCTATGTAGCTGGTGTTCGTAGAGGAGCAGAAAGACAAGGGCAGGGAGTATTTGGAGTTCCGGGTCCATGGAGTCCTCGTTCCTCGTGGGATGTGTTCAGGTGAGCGTTTTCCCATAGCAAAAGCTGTTTCCGCCATGTTTTTATCCACGGTGAATCCGCCCCGGAAAAGGTGGCGGATTGGCGGGTTGTAATACTGTGGGCGGTACATTGTCTCCCGCCTGTCTGTTGGCGGTAACCGCCACGCTGCTTGTCTGTACCGCCGTGGCGGGCGATGTGTTAAAGTGGCTGTCTTAGTTGGCGGTTTCCGCCAGGGTCATAATTCCCTTTTTTTGGCCGCTGGCCTGTTTGCGGTATTTCTGCAGCTTTAACACCATCCGCCAGGGTTCTAATGACCACCAATATCTGGAAGACAACAATTTGCTGGAAGGGGAACAATTTAGGTTCCGGCCAGGTCACGGAATGGAAACCTGGCTTTCTCATGGCTATGGATGGGCTCAGAATGAGGGTGGATGAGGGGCATTCTGTGGTACTGCTTCTGCTTGATCTATCAGCTGCATTTGGTACGGTCTTCCACAATACCCTACTCGCTTGGTTGCATGACATAGGGATTGGAGGGTCAGCATCATAGTGGTTCATTTCCTACTCAGCTCCCTCCTTTTCATTCAAAATTCAGGGTGAATCAAGGAGTGCCTCAGAGCTCGGCTATTAGCCACATTTTTTTAAATATCTATATGGCCCAGCTAACTACTTTGATCAAGTCTTACAGTATACAACTTGTCAACTAAGCTGACGATACCTAGAGGAATCTGTTGTTGGCTGGTAGTTAGGAGCTGGATAACTTCAAAGACTGTATGCATGGTATTAGACAAAGGCTTAATGCCAATTTCCTTAAGTTCAATGGGGATAAGACAGAGCTGCTGTGCTGTCTAGGCAATAAAGGACCGTCAGGCCTCCCATTGGACAGCCAACCTTTTCCATCAGTTGGTAACACCTCTCCTGTGGATACGGTACAGGATCTGGGAGCTCTGTTTGACAGCAAGTTCAGCCTTAAGGGCCATACAAAAGATCCTTCCTCTGCTTCCTTCCTCAGTAGGGCCCCAGGGATATGTGATGTCATTCTTTGCCGGCAGGACTATTGCAACTCTCTGTTGTTATGTGCCCCAGATTACCTGCTACTCCGACTGTGTAGAATTCAAATAGTAGCAGCATAACTTGCCCTGAATAAATCAAGAAGGGCTTCTGCTTTAACGGCCTTGAAGGAGCTACATTGGTTGCCTATTAACAAAGAATTCATTTAAAATCTCTATGTATTCTGTTTCGAGTGCTACAGGGGCTAGGCCCAGCATCATTATGCAGTAGCATTAGGAGATAGATCCCAAAAAGAGACTTCTGCTCCTCCTCTGCCAACCTGCCTCAGGTAGCAAGATTTAAAAAGCTAAGACAAGGTGGCCGGACCTTTATGGTCTGAGAGGCCAGGCTCTGGAATCAACTCCCGGCTTCCCTTAGATCGATCATCAATCTTCTTTCTTTTAGGAACGCCCTTAAGACCTGGGTCTTTCCTGAGCTGCTGATCTGTCTTTTTGTTGTATGTGTGGCCCTATTTATACTGTCTTCTGTTTATGGTTAGCACCAGGATACCTGTTGGATGACAGAGCTCTCTACAAATGCTATCAATAAATAAAAAAATAAATAAACAAAAATAAAGAGGAGGTTGTAAAGTAGTTCAAGACATGAAGACACTGGAGATGTCAACGGAGTCAGGATCACAGGAAGGCTTGGATAGACTAGAGCTCTGAAGGTTCCTGCTGAGTCAGAAGATGAGTGCATGCAAGATGCTTGCACAGAACTGGAAAGAGGCCAAGTGACGACTCTGGGTTTAGATGGGATTTATATAGCTGATGGGAAGACTGTTCCAGAAGGGCACATAGCACACATGGGGGAGCTGGAAAGTTCCAATGGAAACCTCAGAGAAAACAGGTGTTAACAAAATGTATGACCTCTTGGAGGTGCAAATGATGATTGGAAATCAATTAACCAACTGCTGGAACCAAGAGTCAATAGGTCACGCCAGTTGGTATCAAAAACCAAGGCAAGTGGGAAAATACATATAATGGTTACATGCAATAGGTAACGGCAGATAACGGTAATAATTAGGAAACATTAGGATACTCTTGCAGGTATATTACCAGGAAAAGCAACAGTACAGGAGATTCAAGTGGGTGAAGAGCTCTGGGAAGGATACAAGGGTTTGCAGGAGGTGCCACTGGGGAAAAGCGGCATGGGCCCTGTGCGCAAGCCCCACAGAACAGATGGCACAAGAGTGGATTATGATAGAGGAAGCTCCCACTTGTAACTGTGATTAAGGCCTGAACTCCAAGGGTCAGTTGCATGGTCTCCTGTGTGGCTACAGGGATACAAAAGGCTGAATGAGACTTTTTAACTGAAGTGTTGAGCTGACCAGTAGCTCTTGGACCTGAACTGGATCCTCCTGGTGGCCTCTGCTGAAGTGAGTCCTGGTCCCCAATGTGCTGTCCCAGATGTTCTGGGAGTCTTAGATGTGACCAAGAGGAGCTGCTCTGGAAACTTTGAAGAGTTGGGACATTGAATGGTTTAGAAGTTGAAAATGTTTCTGAGTGTCAGCACGACCTTGCAGCAAAGGTGTCTGATTTTGTAAGGAGTTTCTCAGATGAGGTTTCCAATTTGCCCCTCTGGAGGATTTTGAGCTCTATGAAAAAGATAGTCTGAAAGTAATAATCTTGACCAGGTGAAAGCAGGAAAAGTATCCACTTGACGTGAGGACTTAATTTTGAATTTGAATTTTTACACATTTTGACCTTTTCCTACCAAAACGAATTGCATCAGCTGGACCTTGCCCAATGGCTATCCAACTTTGAGAAGAGTTTGACAGATACAGCCTACAACCCTGCCCCACAGGAAGATTTCAACTGCTATTTCACAGTCTAGGTCAGAAGGTAAAATCTTTGATAAGGTTGGTGTATCCAACCCAAGCTACACTGAAGCAGGCCTGGAATTTTTCCTAGGTTCCAGTCAATGTGAACAGTGTCAATTGACTGACAGTTTACTTTTTCTTGGTGCTTTGTGCCTCAAATCTTTAAAAATTCATATCTCTGTTTTCCCTTATTGGATTTTTGTTGTTTTGGTGTCATTTCACTCATTAAATCTGTCTCTAATTGTATAAATTGGGTGTGGGGTGTTTTTTGTTTTGTGACTTTTTTTTACTGTTTTGTTACTGTTAAACACTTTGAATCAAGTCAAGTCATACTTTATTTCGACCAGTGGTCATAAAAGTTACACATAGAAAAAGAAAGTGCATTCATTGTCATTGTGCTCTCACAGTGAGTTAAAATAAGATTTAAAGTAAAAAATAACCTTTCTAAAATCTTCAAATACTAACAATAAAAAGTCAATCTTAGGCAATAACCTGCTGTAATCCACCATTATTCCAAATACATAACTTAATATTTACATTCCAGGGTTTTTAAAACATCTGCATCAAAATGAGAAAATAATATGATTATTTGAATGTAAACTATCAAAATAGTTAAAAGTTGGTTGCAGATTCAGATTTCCCGACTAATACCATTGTCAAAATAAAAACCAGACAGCCCAACCCAAGATTTAAAATGTTAGGTTGATGTTATAAATTGGCACAGTTTCATAATAGCTTAGATGACATTCTTTAACAAAAAGAACCTTCTGCCTACTCGATCATAAAAGCTGATTTTGGACACGGACAAGTAATTGGGGGCACCTGCATGGGGTAATAAAAACCTTTATCATGACTTAGAACAATTATCAAATTCATATTAAAATGGCGCAGAAATTAGACAAATGCATACAAGTAGCTCTATACAGCTAACACAGGTGATAAAATGACAGAAACAAAGGATAATTACCCGCATGTTGCCTGAAAGAGATCTATTCCAAGGCTCTGCCCAAACCACATGGTCAAATGAATCTTTGCCCGTGATTTGGGCTAAGCGCTAGGACCTGGCACTGTGATAGCCCTATCTTTCCCTTGGTCTCTTGTATAGGGGGCAGAAGGAAAGCACATGTTCAGTTGACTCCACACATAAATTACAGTTTATGCATTTGTAGGCCTCAGAACTATTCTGCGACCATTGGGCAGTGAAACTATTAACTGGTAAGGTACCATATCTAAACTGCAGGAATAGAACACAAGCGCGTGAAGGCATTGGGAGATTTTGGGATTGCTTGGGCCATGGCTCCTGTTTAACGAGCAGGAATTCTGATGTTAAACAGCCCACCCTGTTGCTATGCTCGTTAGCCTTCTACCAATATCTCAATTTGACCAATGAAATACTATTTGCTGGGATAGACTCAGGCCTCTCCCAGAATTGCGAGAAGCCCAGATTGTCCCAGACTGATTTCATCTCCCTCAGCCTTCTGAAATTTTTCCAGCTGCTTTGGTTCATTATAAGGTCTTTGATAGCCTTGCGAAAAGGTTCTAATTCCTCTGTTTTCCAGAGGCGGATCCAATATAAAAGGGGCCTCAAACCCACTACATCTTTGATGCTATTCATCCCGAGATCAAGTCTGAGAGGGATCATCAGGGTGCCTTTCCCTGTCCTGACTGTTTAATTAAATTGTTCTCTTTAATATATAGAACGTCCAGTTCTCTTTGGAAGCCCCATAGCCCTGCACCATACAGTGCAGTGCCTCGGATCTGAGCTTTTTACATTTTTGTGATGGATTTAGTGGGGGTCTAACTACGACTCTGGCTTTGCCTCCTAAAGCCCCTCCTCTATGACATATCATATGTGCTCCTTTTCTAATATTGTATTGCATTGTAATAGTATTTATATAGCACTTACTACCCCTGACGAGGCGTCAAAGCGCTTTTCGGCGAGTAGCACGCTACTCCGGAACCCAACAAGAAGTAGTGGTGGATTAGTATAGGGAAATATGAGTACGGTTCTAGTATTATTATGAGTGCATTTGAGCCGTGGATATGAGAGTTTGTTAGTTAGGTTGACTGGAGTAATAGAGGGGTGGAGGAGGAAAGAATCCAGAAGCGTTAATTGGGAGTTTATGGGAATAGGATTTGGGCTTGGGATGAGTAAAGGGAGGATGGAGGAGGGAAGAGTCTGTGGAAGGGGTTAGGGAGATCATAGTAGCAGGGTGAGAATAATGAGGGAGAATATAGTAGGGTTGTTTGGGAGATCATGGTAGTAAAGTGAGGTTTGGTGGGTTAGATGTGGAAGCGGAGGGAATAGCTTAGGCAGAGTTCTTTAGGAGATTAAAGTACTAGAATTAATTTTGGATGAGTCAGAGTGGGAATGGAGGATAGATTGATAGAGACATGACATATGGTGATGGGTAGATAAGTGTGATATAACATGAGAGCAAGTGATTGAAATTTTTAAGCTTTTCAGTGATCAAGGATTTTGGAAGCCCACAGAGCTCAGTACTGGCTTTTAATAGAAATTAGGTCATTTTCACCCCTTGCCGAATGCTCCTATAGTAACTATCACTATGTGGGTTCTTATAAGATTTTTTTTGTAGAACTAAGTTAGCGAACTAGGGGACCAGATCCACAAAACCATGTTGAGGTTACAAACGCTGCAATTTACAAACACACAGGGGTTCATGCCACAGAATGGCGTATGACCATGTACAAAAGTCCTTTTATGACTTGGAAAACACTTTCTGTATCATAAAAGGGCTTTTGAAAGTGTACGTAGCACTGCCTGACCTACATTAGCGTGTTGGTGGGCTAGAACACCCACACAGTAATGTTTTGTGAAAGTAAGTTTTGTAGACCATGTAGCTACTTTGTATATGTCAGCTATTGGAATGTTTCCTAGGGAAGCCAAGGACGCTCATTTCTTTCTAGTACAGTGTGCTCTAGGAGCTGCAGGTAAAAGTTAATTTGGCTTCAGCGAAACATGTTTGAATGCACTTAGCTATCCATCTGGCAGCACCTGATTTGGATATAGGCTTTCCTTTGAGGTAGTGAAAAAGCAACAAATAGTTGTTTAGTGTCTCTAAAAAAAAATGTTTTGTAGAACATAAGGGCTCTTTTGACATCTAATGTGTGGAGAGCACTCTCCACAATCAAGTCTGGTTGAGAGAAAAAACTGTAACTCGACTGATTGAGGTGAAAGTCAGAAACAACTTTTCGTAGAAATTTAGGTTTGGTGCATTGGACCACCCTGTCTCCTTGGAGATGGAAGAAAGTTTGTTCCAAGGTATATGCCTAAAGCCTGCTAACGTGTTAAAGTGAGGTTATAACAATTAAAAATGAGACTTTCCAATAAAGATATTGAAGGAGACAGGTATGCAGGGGCTCGAATGGAGAGCCCATGAGCCGTGTAAGGACAATGTTAAGATTCCTTGAAGGTGCAGCTGGAACCCGTGGTGGAATTACTCTCAGGCCCCTCCATGAAGGCTTTAATGACTGGTATTTTGAATAAAGACACGCATTGCTTATTTTGTAGATAGACAGCTAATGGAGTGAGATGTACCCATATGGAGGTGAATGCTAGTCCAGAGAGTTGTAAATGAAGCAGGTAAAAGACAGTATTTTTTACAGTGGCATTAAATGGATCAATTTCTTTTGAATGGCAATAACAAACAAACCTCTTCCATTTAGCTGTGTGGCATGACTACAAGCTTCCCTGAGAATAGCCATAAACTCAGGTGATAGATTCAGGTAACCAAATTCTATGACCTCAGGAGTCAAATCACCAGGTTGAGAGCCTTGGGATCTGGGTGCCTCATTTCTCCATGGTTCTTAGTGCGAAGGTCCGGCCCGTTGGGAATCTCCTTGTGGGGGACTACAGAAAGGGCCAGTAATATTGGGCCCATCAGCCCTGGTTCATATGTCAGAGCCACTAGTACTAGAGTGAGCAATGTCTGCCTGAGCTTTCGAGCTAGAAATGGAAGGAGAGTGGGAAAAGCATAGGCAAATATCCCTGACATATTAATCTACAGTGTGTTGCCCTTAGATGGTGGGTGTGGGAACCTGGATGCAAAATCTTGGCATTTGGCGTTTTCTACGGTTGCGAAGAGATCTACTCGAGGGAACCCCCCGCCCAATCTAAGAAATTATAGAAGGAGGACTTAGGGGTGGAGTTCTCACTTGTGGACATGTTGCTGCATCCTGCTGAGGACGTCTGCAAAGTCGTCTGTTACTGGAAGGTACTGCCCTAACAGGTGAATGATGTGATGCAAAGCTGAGATAGGTGAGATAATTGTAGAGAATGTGTCCACCCTATTTTTGTAGATAGTGCATGGTTGTCCTTGTTTGTCCGGACTAGGATAACCTTGCCAAGTAGGTGAGGTAGGAATGCTTTTAATGCTAGGTGAATAGCTTGAAGCTCTAGATAGCTGATGTGGGGACCCTGGTGTTTGGTGTCCTTGAGACCCTGTAATGTGAGATCCTGCAAGTGTGCACCCCATCCCATGAGTGATGCTTCCTTTGTGACTGTGAGGTGAGGAACACGGCTGAGGAAAAGCCGCCCTCGTAATAAGTTGTTGGTATTCCACCACTGCAGGGAGTTATGTGTTGCGGTCTATCATCACTAGATCTTCTAACTGACCCTGTAACTGAGACCACTGTCCTACTAGGCTTTGGAGTAACAGATGCAAGGGGTACTATGGCAACACAGAAGGCCATCATCCCTGGGAGATGCACTAGTCTCCTCACTGCGAGTTGTTGATTTGTCTGAAACAACATTTGGAAACTCTTGATTCTTGCACAATTGGGATAGACTAATCCTATTTGTCTTTTAGAATAGGCCCTAGGTATGGCTGAAACCGCAGAGGTTGAAGGTGAGATTTTGTGATATTGATGGAGAACCCTAAGCATTGGAGCAGATCTATTGTAACGTGAGTGTGTTGTTGACACTGTTCATGAGTGCTGGCTTTGATAAGCCTGAACATGCACTTTTTGTCTGCGTGGATGGGCTGCTACCACCACTAGGCATTTGGTGAATACCCGAGGTGCAGTAGTTGCGCCGAAAGGTAGGACTTTGAACTGATAATGTTTGCTGCCCACTACAAACCTGAGATATTTGCGATGTGCTGGGTATATTAGTATGTGAAAATAGGCGTCCTTTAGGTCTAGTGTAACCATAAAGTCACTGTGTTGGAGAGATGGCTTCATGTCTTGCAAGGGAACCATGTGGAAGTGCTCTAACCGGATGTACTTGTTTAGGGGCCTGAGGTCTAAAATTAACCTCAGCAATCTGTCCTTTTTGGTATTAGGAAGTAAAGAATGTATACCACTGAACCATTATGACGTAGAGGGATGGACTCTGTAGCTCCTTTGAGAAGAAGAGCTGGTGCCTGATGTCTTGTTGATAGCCTGTGAGTGTGAGGCAGAATATTGGGAGGTGTGGTAATGAGCTCCAAACATAGCCATGTTGGATAATGTCCAACAACCACTAGTCTGATGTAACTGCTTGCAATGTCGGTGGGAAATCTTATAGGTGACCCCGGAAAGGTGTTATATGGCCAGGGGTAACATGGGGGGGGGGAGAGTCACTGTTTAGCAGTGGGTGCTGACCCACGTGGTAAAGCACCCTTATCTCTGCCTTTGGCATTATTACCTCTGAAAGAGCCAAAGAAATAATCTTTGTGGGAGGAAGTTTGATCTTGATTGCATTGATAGGAAGTAGGTGTCAGAAAAGGTTGCTTTGCAACCACCACGGTATTTGGGGCATTGAAAGGAGTCATGGGTGGTTGGTGTTTGGATGGCTCCCATTGCCTTCCCTGTCTCTGTAGCCTTTATTTGTCTAGTGTTTGGTCTACTTGGAGACCAAACAGATGTTCTTTGTCGAAGGGCATATTAAGGACACTCTACTGCAGCTCTGGCTTCAAACCAAAAATGCGAAGCCACGCATGACGTCTGAGTAAGATGCTGTTATTGATGCCTCTAGCTGCAATGTCAGCAGAGTTTAAGGCACACCATATTGAGGTGTTAAAAATAAGCTTGCTTTCAGAGGCAAGTTGTTGTCCTCGTTACTTGTGCTCCTCTGGGAGATGTTAGAGTAGATTCTCCATTTCATCCCAGTAAGAACGATCATAACAGGCAAGTTGGCTCACTGAATTGGCAATTTGCCAATGATTGTTGGATTGCACCGCGCCACTCATCCTGCAGCATCAATAAGCTTACTCTCCTTGTCAGGCAGCTAGGCATCTCTGCTAGTTTGGGAATTGAGTGCTTGCATGCAGTGGTAATGAAAAGTGAGTTTGGTGGTAACTGGCCCCTGAGACATATGGTAATCAGACGGTGAGGCCCATACTTTTTAATCTACTCCTGGGACGGTATCTCTAGCCGTATCAGGATCTTTAAAATGTCCTCAGTGTGTCTAAGCATGCCTTCTAGCATAGGGAGATAGTGTGTAGCCCAGTGAGTGGGGGAAAGGGTATCAAATAAGAAATTCTCTTCCAAAGGCTCTTCATGGAGCTGAACGTCATGATACACTGCCACACTGCCTATAAACTCCTGATCATCAGGAAGGGAGGGATACTGATCTGGGTTTGTGTCCTCTGGAGAATCGTCGTCATAATTGTCCCAGCAGTCACTATATGGTGGTATTTCAAAAGTGCCTTGTGCCCCACCCTCCCAAGTTGTGTCATAATGTGGAGACCCTTTAGGTGAAATTTCTAATGGGTCTTCTGGAGAATGTGGTGTAGAATGTGAGGCTGGTACTATTGGAGGAGGGGGTGAGGGGGCTGGAGGAGGCAATGGTCTGGTGGCTTTGTCTGCTTTCTTCTGGTGTTTTGTTGGCATTGGTAAGTCTAGAGCCTCCTGGAAAGAAAGCGGTCTCTTTGGAGTAGGAGTGAGTGCCGAGGATGTTTCAAGGATCCGGCCGGTGTGAGGCTGGATGTGAATTGTCTTTTGTTTGACATCCAGTTGTTCTTGGAGTCTATGGAAAATGGGCTCCACCGGTTTGCCAGAATCGATTGAAGAGGTTGGCTTAGAAAATTTTGGGTTCCACCCAGTTTTGGTAACGAAGAGCCACTTTGCTTCAAAGCGGTGGACGGCATTGATGATCGGCTTGGTACAGAGGATCGGGTGGGCACGAAAGATCTTGAGGCCAAAGGCTTTGGTTTGTGTTTTGGTGCTGAGTTGGAGAGTGGGGCATCTGATCAAGCTACTCAGTGCTAACCATGGCCAGAAGGCAGTGGTGGACCGAGGTCTTTTGTCTGTTTTTCCATAGGGGCCCAAGTGTTTTTTGGGATGATCCGTGCAGTGTTGAGGGACAGGGGATACACATGGGTTGTAGAGCCAGAATTTCGAGGTTGACCCAGGGGTCGGAGTCAGAACTGCCCTCAGTGGAGAATGCCTCCTCCTCTTCCGCCAATGGCTGCTGGCGTTCTTCGTCTTCTTCATGACCGAATCTCCTGATGCTCCTCCTGGACGTTTTGAGCAGATGTAGCTAGTGGTCTCAAAGAGTTTTCTTAGATCAGAGGAAGCGCCAGGCCTTGCAGCCTGCTTCTCTGTGTTCTGGAGACAAACACAGGCTACAGACCAGTTGTAAATCTGTCCGTGGATACTTCATGGAAAGGAGTTTGTTCCATCACCAGCGAGGCATTTTCTAGAGAAATCGATGGAGCTGAAGATAACCCCCCCAAAGAGGCCACAGTCCAAGTGAACTGACTTGAGAGAAAAGATATACAATACACAGAGTGAAAAAAGTGACCTATTGCATAAACCGAAAAGAGCGCTATGATGGTGTTGAACTGGAGCGCTATTACACAGGTCAGGAACCCGACGGCAGAAAGAAACTAACAATGGAGTTGATGCCCATGCACACTATCACCTATAGGAGAAGTCACTCTACCTCGTGACTCGAAAGACTTATTTGAAGGAAAACAATTTGCACACATCTGGACTCAACACTAGATGGCAGGAGTATGCAAAGCATGCGTATCTAAGGTTACAGATGCCTCAAACACATTATGTTTAGGTGCACAATAATTGGAATGCCCGGGTCCATTTTGGAATGCTTCTTACATCATACTGCCCTCATGTTTCATAGAAGCCTTCTTGAGCTAAAGCGCACCACCACACATTCATTACTCCCTTGTTTCTGTTCTTAGGGGCAGGGACAGCTGATGCCAAGATGGTCACAAGTGTTGGTGCTTCTCAGTAACCACAGTTCCTTCTCCTGCCAGTACCCCTGGGAATGCCTGTGGCTGTTAGAGCGGTCTAAGGGGCTGAAACAGTGACCTTGTTCTGAAGGGAACGCCAACAGATGTTGAGCTGCCTTCATACCCCGTCCTATACGCAGGGCTGCACGTCATGCATGGAAGTCAAGGAACCACAATGACCAAACTGTCACAGGCATCCAACATTGGTTCTGGTAACATGAGAATACTGTGTGGTACCACAGATGATTCAAGCTTTGTGAGCTGCAACATGATTGGAGCTGCAACAGTTTATTCATGGACTCCAGAGAAATAACAGGTAGTAGATTTTTCCGGAGGAGAAAGAGCTAGGACTCCAATAGGACAGAGAACAAATGGGAGGCACTGGATACAATCAAGCCATAGAGGCATGACTGGTGCTGCTTGTTCATATCATGTGGTCTACTTGCAGGTTTGTGGAGCTAACTGTTAAGCTCTTGTGGAAAACAAACATGTCCAAGAAGAAGCCTTGGAAAGAGGACTTTTTTCTAGCCAAGCAGTTGAATGTGCAGTCAAGGATTGAGAGGCTGCTGCAGAATTGAATGATGATTCATGAATCACATCCAGAGAAAGTAACTTTTGCACACTGATTTAGGTAAAAAAAAAATACATTAGTTATTGGTAATGCAAGGCTGTGGCGAGAAAACTTGACAGCTGGATAATTAAAGTCCAAGGGATTAAGTAGGAGCAAAGGAAGGCTATTAGCAGACTTCGGTTTGTGAAGCAGCAGTCAAGTTAAGCAGATAAAGTGATGCTGGAGCATTTTTGTTTAGAGCTAATTGAACTGAGGCCAATAGCAAATTGAACAACTCACATCTTGGGAGATTTGTTTGGTCTGAAAGACGAAACTGCATAAAACACACTGATTGCAATCCTTTAGTGCCACTTGAAATTTGGCAGTCAGGTTTTACCTGCCCCTGTAACCTGCACCTTTCACTTTGCGGAGGTCTCACACTCGACTGTCTGTCTTTGCCCCACCGCTCATCTGAGAATATCCATTTAATTTCCCTGCGCTGGCTTCATTGGGCTAGAGAAGAGATTGGAAAGCGGCCTCTGGCAGGGCTGTTTCACTTAACAACATTATCACAGAACAAATAAAGATAGCCAGCTTGCTTGAAGTTGAAACGGTTTCAAAATATATTAGCAATGAGACTGGGGCATAAATCTTTTACAAGGTACACCTGGGCAATGTAGTCTCCACAATTAGTAAGGCCTTGAGAAAAAGAATTAGGGATCTAGGCAGTTTGAGAGATCTACTCCGCTGTGCCCCTGCAGCCTGCCCACTTTCCTGTTCTCTGGTGATTGTGGCAGCATCAAACTCATTGTGCTTAATTTTAGTAATTTTTTTTTCTTTTTTTTTTACAAAGTGCACACTGCTGAGTGACCCACCTTTAGGCACAGAATAGAGACAGTGGAGCAGCTTGACAGCAAATGTTAATCATACAGTCATTCTTTCACCACATGCCTAAAGATATAATGAATGTGAACAGAAAGGGAATTTCACACCTTTGGGCCAAATACCGTATTGCTATAACATTACAGGAAGTTTGAAAGTATGAACACGTTCTGACATTAACACATAGTGGAAGCATTTCCCCCAAAACGGGCCTGAAAGCAGAAATATCCAGTATTGGTTTGTTACAGTAGCCCTAGAGGGTGCAAAAAGAACTGACTGCGTTTTGCTCCCCAGCCCAAGCAGCTGAGCGAAAGTAATAGGTTGTTGGAATAGATGTTCAGGTCTCGAGGTGGAATTATATCAAATTAGAGCAGACAGAGATGTATAGGTAAATTATATTTTTGGGACCCAGGACCTGTGCGTGGGTTTGAATCATCATTGCTTAAGTGAGCCTTCTTGTTTAGTGACTTGGATCTACCGGAGCACCGAGAAGCAGTTCCATTCATGTGTGTGTGCTGGCCATATAGTGCCATTCCTGCAGAGTAGGGCATACAGTCATCAGCCCACCTGAACTATGTACTTTAGTGGCCCTACAGGAAGGCACTTCATCTCGGCTTCAGACAGCAGCAGACCCACTGCAGGTGGCAATAGAAAAATTAAAGAAGCCAAAGTCGGCAGAATCCGAAAGCCATTACAGAAGAGGACCCTGCTAGTAAAAACAAGTAGTGATGTTGGGAGAGGGGCGATGCAGGAAGTGATGCGGGGAGAGTTGTGCGCTTGAGATCTGAAAAGTCTGGCTTTTGTTATATTCATCAAGGTATCTAAAAATATGCCAATTAAAAGAGAAACAAATGTTTGAATCGGGGTGTCCTCTGCGCGGCTACTCCAAGCAACGCTCAACATGGCAACAGTAAAGAAAATGCCGCACAAACTCGAGCCCTGTCCTGTTTTGCGTGACAATTCGCATTGCAATAGTCAGTGCTTTGCTGAGAATATATATAGTAAAAAAAAATGCACTTGTTAAAAGAGACACAAACACACCCAACAGGAACCCCTGATCACACATGAAACATCAAAGACGCTGACAACAGGGAAAGGAAAAAAAAAAGTGTGTGCGTGTAGGCTCCCATGGAAGAGGCTTTACATACCGAAGTCCTTGTGGTGCCGATTACCAGCTTTGGGGCGCCATACTTATAAAATCAAAGACAAAAATGAGGGACAAAGAGGAAGAATTGACCAGTAACAAGCAGGGATTTTTAAAGGACACTGAAACAAACAAATGAAAAGCAGTGGGTGGGCTGTAAGCTCACAAAATATATACAACAGTCTTTGAAAGCTCGACCTAAACAAAAGGATACTTGGGGACCATCGGTTCCTGATATTCACAGTTTTGACTCCTGATACTTTAGCCAAGAGCAGATCTTTGATAGATGTTACAGATGCATTTGTAGCAAAGGGCATTGAGTTATCAGTTGCTTTCCCGGTGAGGCGGAGGGTGGCACTCTGTAAAAGTGCTACATGTTCTTTCTAGCAGATTTTAGCCAGGAATTTTGACTGCTAACAGTGAGTAATATCAAGGTAGTGCACTAGCGTCACTCACCCTGAAAATCCTTTGGGTGCCTAAAGCAGCCAGGGTAATTTCATGAGATGGGTAGCAGTTGGCGAAAACGTCATTTCATAGTGTTATTACACATTGTCTACACTTTCTTTTCAACCTCCTTTGTGATAAATTAAATACATTTTATATGGCTTTCTTTTCAACCTACTTTGTGGTACATTCAATACTTTTTGTGCATCATAGTATGACACTTGGGGGGGTCATTCTGACCCTGGCGGTCGGTGATAAAGCGGCGGCCAACCCGCCAACAGGCCGGCGGTCCAAAATATGCAATTCTGACCCTGGCGGGAACCGCCAACACAGCCCGCCGCATTAACACTCCGACCGCCACGGCGGAACAAACAAACAGCGCGGCGGTCACCGCCAACAGCCAGGCGGCAGACAATGTACCGCCCACCCTATCACGACCCACCAATCCGCCACCTTTTCCGGGGCGGGAGCACCGCCGATAAAAACACGGCGGAAACAGACTACGAACGGGAAAACGCTCACCTCCACATACTCCACGCGAGATTACGGCAGTATGGAACCCGAGTTACAGGTCATCCCCGCACTCCTATACCTGCTCCTGTACCAGGAGCACGCCCGGCGGCGCGGAAGACATCGGTGAGTACTGCACCTACGACACAGGGGAGGGAAAAGATTACCGGCACACACCCACCCACCCACACCCACTACAACACACACATCAATGCATTCCCACAGATCACTGTCACAACCCACAAACCCCCCCCTCCGAAATAATGCAAAGACCAAAAAAAGAGATCCTAAACGGGCAGATATATTGAAAAATGGACAGCAGTAATCCAAATAAATAAATAAACTATGTACAAAATATATACATCAACTATATGTAGTCCAACCACTGTCCGTGGACCACAGGGGTCCTGAGCAAAGGGGCAAGGCCCAGTCCCACGACAAGAACTCCACGGAGAGAACACTGCAGGGGCATCAGAAAGATAAAAGGACAGGCACCTCAGGGGGAAGGGAAGGGGGGGCACCTCAGCCACTTGAGTACACGACGCCAGATCCACGAGGGGACTCCATGACCACTGGCCCATCCTGGGGAGAGCAAAGCCACAGTCCATACAGTCCATACAGTGGGTGGCCTGCCCACTGGGCCATCCTGGGGAGTGCAAAGCCACAGTCCATACAGTCCATACAGTGGGTGGCCTGCCCACTGGGCCATCCTGGGGAGTGCAAAGCCACAGTCCATACAGTCCATACAGTGGGTGGCCTGCCCACTGGGCCATCCTGGGGAGTGCAAAACCAGAGTCCATACAGTGGGTGGCCAGCCCACTGGGCCATCCTGGGGAGAGCAAAGCCACAGTCCATACAGTCCGTACAGTGGGTGTCCTGCCCACTGGGCCATCCTGGGGAGTGCAAAGCCACAGTCCATACAGTCCATACAGTGGGTGGCCTGCCCACTGGGCCATCCTGGGGAGAGCAAAGCCACAGTCCATACAGTCCATACAGTGGGTGGCCTGCCCACTGGGCCATCCTGGGGAGTGCAAAGCCACAGTCCATACAGTCCATACAGTGGGTGGCCTGCCCACTGGGCCATCCTGGGGAGAGCAAAGCCACAGTCCATACAGTCCATACAGTGGGTGGCCTGCCCACTGGGCCATCCTGGGGAGAGCAAAGCCACAGTCCATACAGTCCATACAGTGGGTGGCCTGCCCACTGGGCCATCCTGGGGAGTGCAAAGCCACAGTCCAAACAGTCCATAACAGACTCCACTGCCACTGGAGGAGGCATGTTGGCCAGAGGACATCCTGCAGCCCTGCCCGAGACAGATCCTGCCCTGCCACGTCTGCCAAAGGGCCAGCGGTTCTTGCCTTGAAGGGCCCAGTTCAGCGGTTCTTGCCTTGAAGGGCCCAGTTCAGCGGTTCTTGCCTTGAAGGGCCCAGTTCAGCGGTTCTTGAGACGGCGGTCCCCAGCGGAGCGGTGCTGGAGCCGGCGGGGCCCAGTTCAGCGGTTCTTGCCTTGAAGGGCCCAGTTCAGCGGTTCTTGCCTTGAAGGGCCCAGTTCAGCGGTTCTTGCCTTGAAGGGCCCAGTTCAGCGGTTCTTGCCTTGAAGGGCCCAGTTCAGCGGTTCTTGAGACGGCGGTCCCCAGCGGAGCGGTGCTGGAGCCGGCGGGGCCCAGTTCAGCGGTTCTTGCCTTGAAGGGCCCAGTTCAGCGGTTCTTGAGACGGCGGTCCCCAGCGGAGCGGTGCTGGAGACGGCGGGGCCCAGTTCAGCGGTTCTTGCCTTGAAGGGCCCAGTTCAGCGGTTCTTGCCTTGAAGGGCCCAGTTCAGCGGTTCTTGCCTTGAAGGGCCCAGTTCAGCGGTTCTTGAGACGGCAGTCCCCAGCGGAGCGGTGCTGGAGACGGCGGGGCCCAGTTCAGCGGTTCTTGCCTTGAAGGGCCCAGTTCAGCGGTTCTTGAGACGGCGGTCCCCAGCGGAGCGGTGCTGGAGCCGGCGGGGCCCAGTTCAGCAGTTCTTGCCTTGAAGGGCCCAGTTCAGCGGTTCTTGAGACGGCGGTCCCCAGCGGAGCGGTGCTGGAGACGGCGGGGCCCAGTTCAGCGGTTCTTGCCTTCAAGGGCCCAGTTCAGCGGTTCTTGCCTTGAAGGGCCCAGTTCAGCGGTTCTTGAGACGGCGGTACCCAGCGGAGCGGTGCTGGAGACGGCGGGGCCCAGTTCAGCGGTTCTTGCCTTGAAGGGCCCAGTTCAGCGGTTCTTGCCTTGAAGGGCCCAGTTCAGCGGTTCTTGCCTTGAAGGGCCCAGTTCAGCGGTTCTTGAGACGGCGGTCCCCAGCGGAGCGGTGCTGGAGACGGCGGGGCCCAGTTCAGCGGTTCTTGCCTTGAAGGGCCCAGTTCAGCGGTTCTTGAGACGGCGGTCCCCAGCGGAGCGGTGCTGGAGCCGGCGGGGCCCAGTTCAGCGGTTCTTGCCTTGAAGGGCCCAGTTCAGCGGTTCTTGAGACGGCAGTCCCCAGCGGAGCGGTGCTGGAGACGGCGGGGCCCAGTTCAGCGGTTCTTGCCTTGAAGGGCCCAGTTCAGCGGTTCTTGCCTTGAAGGGCCCAGTTCAGCGGTTCTTGCCTTGAAGGGCCCAGTTCAGCGGTTCTTGCCTTGAAGGGCCCAGTTCAGCGGTTCTTGAGACGGCGGTCCCCAGCGGAGCGGTGCTGGAGACGGCGGCCATTCTATGGCCAACTGCTCATTGCCTGGTGGTGCCCTCCTGGGCAGCGGGGATGGTGCTCCTTCAATGCCCACCTGGGCTGTGGGTGGTGGGGCCCTCCTGGCCAGCTGGGCTGGGTCCTCCCTGGGCAGCGGCTATGGGGGTGGTGGGATCTCCCTGGGCAGCTGTGACGGTTCCTCCCTGGGCAGCGGCTATGGGGGTTGTGGGCTCCTCCTGGGCAGCTGTAACGGGTCCTCCATGGGCAGCAGGCCTGCTGCCTGCCTTCTCCGCCTTGCTGCCCTTGCCCTCCTTAGTCGGGAGTCTGTGGCCCTTTCCTCCCTTTGGAGCTGTGGCTGTTGACGGTGGCTGGCTAGTGTCCTGGGGGGATATAGAACCCGGGCTCCTGCGGCGGCCCTTCCGCCTTCTGCTCCTCTTCCCAGGGGGTGGGCTGCCTGTCGCCTTGCTGCTGGGCGAAGATCCAGACATGCGGGCTGGTGGGCTCCAATACCCCTGCACCCTTGTCAAGGGGGCTGCAGGGCTGGTGGTGGCTGAGGTGCTCTTTTTACCCCGACGAGAAGGAGGGGGGGCTCAGGGTCAGGAAAGAAGGTAGCAGTAGAGAGATAGATTTTCTTGGGACAATGGAGAGTGATAGGTACAGTGGGAATGGGAGTGGAGGGAGAGGATGTGGTTGTAGGTGAGTCACGTTTGCTGTCGTTGGGTGCAGGTGCAGGAGGGATAGGCTGTCGTGAGGTGGATGGCTGTTGGGTGGGTGGGTGGCTGCGTTTGTGTGGTGTGGAAATGGGGGTGACAGACACAGTGGGAGAGGACACAGGGGACGTGTAAATGGCAGTGGGGGTGGTGACTGCACGTGTGCGGACTGTTCTGGTGGGTGTGCTGGTGATGGAAACACTGGCTGATGGTGAGGTGAATGAAGGTGTGAGTGTAGACGTCACAGGGAGGGAGGAGGGAGACGAGGAGGTGGGGGTCACAGAGGTGGAAGTGACTGTTGGCATGTCTGCATCGGAATGTTGCTTGTGTGAATGTCTGCGTGATCTGTGGTGCCTATGTTTGGATGAGCTGCTCTTGGGTGTTGAGGTGTGTGCAGGCTGGTCTGATGGTGTGGGTGGGACAGGCAGAGGAACAGGAGACTGGGAGGAGGGAGTTAGTAGAGGGAGGCAGGAGACAGGGACAATGGCTGCCGTCAGTGCTGAGGCCAGAGCCTGGAACGATCGTTGATGGGCAGCCTGACCCGAATGAATGCCCTCCAGGTACGCATTGCTGCGATGAACCTCCCTCTCCACCCCCTGGATGGCATTCAAAAGGGTAGTCTGCCCAACAATGAGCGTTCGGAGGAGGTCAATGACCTCCTCACTGAGGGCAGCGGGGGTAACAGGGGCAGGGCCTGAGGTGCCTGGGGCGAAGGAGATGCCCGGCTTCCTGGCAGAGCGGGCACGGGGCGAACGCTGAGGGGCTGCTGGGAGGGCGGAGATGGTGCGCTGGGTGGCGGCTGTACCTGTAATGGCGGGGGGCACGGATGTTGCCCCCCCCGCAAGGGAGCTCCCTTCCGAGGACGTGTCCGTGTCGCTGCAGGGTCCAGTCGTCCCCGTTGTGGAGCTCCCCTCGCCCTCCGTCTCACTGGTCCAGTCAGACTCTGTGGCACGGCCCTCCTGGGCCATGTGAGATGCAGCTCCCTCCTGCCCCGATGCCACTTCTCCTCCGCCTGATGATGCTGATGCACACAAGCACAGAAAGACAAACAAAAAGGGGGGGGGAGAGAGAAATAAAGAGATTTTGAGTACATGGATCACCGGTACAGTTAGCGGACATGACAGACACAGATGCCCCCTGCACTAAGTTGCGCACTTGGGGTCCGCTACGCATTCCGTGGAACATGCCCTACACGCCTAGAGTTGACAACTGCACCCATGGATGAGACGGCCCAGGGATGGCTGTACTGACACACTACTGAGGGTGGTGGCTGGGGACACAGGGGCTTACGGGGGTGCCCAGCCTACAGATATCGCCCTGGCCTAGGGGGACCCACAGCCCTCCTCCCCCACCCAGACACCTCCACTGCGCGACAACAGAGTAGATTATGCGTGTACTCACCCCCTTGTGTCTGCTGTGCTGCCCTCACGCGCCCATCCAAATCAGGGTAGACCACCGCCAGGATCCGGAACATCAGGGGGGTCAGTTGACGGCAGGCACCCCGCCTACGTTGGGAGGCCATCCCCAGCAGATACTCGGCGGTCTTCTTGGTCCCGCGGCGGATGTCCTCCCACCTCTTGCGGCAGTGGGTGCCCCGTCGATGGTGGACCCCCAGGGTCCGGACTTCCTTGGCGATGGCACGCCAAATCCCGATCTTCTCATGGGCGCGGACCTATGTGACACGTACAGGGAGGGAGAAATACCACGTTCAAGTTTGTCTGCATCTTCGTTGCCAGTGGCCCAACGCCCCCCATCCCCGCCATGCCCCCCGCCAGGCCCCCCGCCAGGCCCAACATGCCCCCCATCCCCGCCATGCCCCCCGCCAGGCCCCCCGCCAGGCCCAACATGCCCCCCATCCCCGCCATGCCCCCCGCCAGGCCCCCGCCAGGCCCAACATGCCCCCCATCCCCGCCATGCACCCCGCCAGGCCCCCCGCCAGGCCCCCCGCCAGGCCCAACATGCCCCCCATCCCCGCCATGCCCCCCACCAGGCCCCCCGCCAGGCCCAACATGCCCCCCATCCCCACCAGGCCCCCCGCCAGGCCCAACATGCCCCCCATCCCCGCCATGCCCCCGCCAGGCCCAACATGCCCCCCATCCCCGCCAGGCCCCCCGCCAGGCCCCCAAGCCAGCCAGTGGCCCCAAATCCATATTGAATTAAACTCACTTGTTGGTCTGGAGGACCGTAGAGTAGCGCATACTGGGGGAGGACCCCATCCACAAGTTTCTCCAACTCTTCTCCAGTGAAGGCAGGGGCCCTTTCCCCAGGCGCAGCAGCCATTGTCCCTTCCAGACCGAGGTCACAGCAACACTTGCAGTATAGGTCCTCTCCTGTGAAAGTTCAAGTCGCGAGTGAATAAGTAGATAGAAAATGGCGGTCACGCCCGCGGCGGTGCGTACCGCGGCGGTGCGTACCGCCACCGCCGGCGCCCTTCGCTATTGGCTCCTGAAACCCATAGGCTTCAATGTTAACCAATGCGGCTTCGCGCCGCGGTCTTCGACCGCCGACCGCCGCGGTGTGCCACGCCAGCGCATTGACCTCACATCCCATTGTCACACTTCACAGGTCAGGCAGCCGCCATTTCGAGGGTCCACATGGCTCCATTTCAACTGTGTCACACAGGCCTAGGCCTTGCATAGCCACTCATACACGCCATTCACTGCATAGAGAATCGTTTACTGTGCAAGCTGTGAGTACGTACCTGTGGGTTGCTTGACTGTGTGCTCCATGTTGTCCTTCCTAGGCACCGTCCGCTGGGTTTGGCGAGGAGAAGGAGGAATCCTCCCGTGTACAGACCGCTGGTGGACCTGTCGACAATGGAAGCACGCCACATTATCCTGACCTACCGGCTTGACCGTGCCACTATACATGAACTGTGTGCCCAGCTGGAGCCCGACCTGATGTCCCCCATCCGCCAACCCACAGGGATTCCCCCTCTGGTGCAGGTCCTGTCAGTACTCCATTTCTTGGCAAGTGGGTCATTTCAGACAACAGTGGGAATTGCTTCTGGGATGTCTCAGCCCATGTTTTCGAAGGTGTTATCCAGAGTGTTGTCTGCCCTGATGAAATACATGAGGAGCTACATCCTTTTCCCTGAGGTGGGCGAATTGGCTACAGTGAAGGGTGATTTCTATGCCCTTGGACATATTCCCAACATCATTGGTGCCATTGATGGGACCCATGTGGCTTTGGTTCCCCCAAGAGACAGGGAGCAGGTGTACAGGAACAGAAAAAGTTACCATTCCATGAACATCCAGGTGGTGTGTTTGGCTGACCAGTACATCTCGCATGTAAATGCCAAATTCCCTGGGTCAGTGCATGATGCCTACATCCTAAGGAATAGCAGCATCCCTTACGTGATGGAACAGCTAGAGAGACACCGTGTATGGCTATTGGGGGACTCTGGGTACCCCAACCTGTCGTGGCTACTGACCCCAGTAAGGAATCCCCAGACCAGGGCAGAGGAACGGTACAATGAGGCCCATGGGCGTACTAGGAGGGTGATCGAACGCACCTTCGGCCTCCTAAAGGCCAGGTTTCGGTGCCTGCATATGACAGGTGGATCCCTAATGTACTCACCTAAGAAGGTGTGTCACATCATCGTGGCCTGCTGCATGCTTCACAACCTGGCTTTGCGCCGCCAGGTGCCTTTCCTGCAGGAGGATGGTCGAGACGGTGGTGTTGTGGCAGCTGTGGAACCTGTGGAGAGTGACGAAGAGGAAGACGACGGGGCTGAAACAGACAACAGGGACAGAATCATTGAACAGTACTTCCAATAGGACACAGGTAACAATTCAAACATAATTTAGTAAATGTGAACTACTCTCCTGCATCTCTGCTGCCTGTCTATTTGCCCCAGTGTATGATGACTGAGTTGTGGCTTTTTCCTCCCTATTTCAGATCTGGGGTCCCCACTACGAGTCCTGTGCTTCGTTTCCCCATGGACTACAGCTTTGTGGCAGCTGTTTGTTGACTTGACTATGTACAAGGACATATTTGCACTGTCATGTCAATTACAATATTTTGAAATCACAGCCAGACTCCAGATAGTTTTGTGCAAAATAGGTGTTTATTTCAGTGCTCAAAATGGGATGGGTGGTTTCAAGTGGGTGGGGGCTATGGTGAAGGAATGTCCATGGCAGAGTCCAGAGTAACAGTCACACAGGTGCATTGTCCATAGGCCTGTGGAGAGATGGAGCATGGGCAGTTCAAGGATGGACAGGGTGACAATGTGGGACAGTGGGATGACATCAGGTGGTATCCTTTGCTGGCGGGGGTCTTGACATCCTACTCTGTCTTCTTGCGAGATCTCAGGGCCCTCTTGCGGGGTGGTTCTTCTCCTGCAGGAGGTGGGGGTCTGGTGGGCTGCTGTTGTGCGGGGGCCTCCTGTCCACTAGCGCCGGCGGAGGTGGTAGGCTGTTCTTGGTCCAGGCTAGTGGCAGGGGCCCTTTGTTGTTGTTGAGTGTCCGTCCTGGTGTTGATGAGTTCCTGCAGCAGCCCTACCATGGTAACCAGGATGGAGGTGAGGGCTCTGATGTCCTCCCTGTACCCCCGATAGTGTTCCTCCTGCAGTACCTGGATCTCCTGGAACCTGGCCAGTACCGTCGCCTTCGTCTACTGGGAGCGGTTGTATGCTCCCATGATGGTGGTGAGGGCCTCGTGGAGAGTGGGTTCCCTGGGCCCGTCCCCCCCCTGTCGCACAGCTGCCCTCCCAGTTCCCCTGTTTCCCTGGGCCTCTGCCCCCTGGCCGGTGTGCCCACTACCACTGCCCCCAGGTCCCTGTTGTTGTTGGGGGGGTGGGTTATCCTGGGTGCCCTGTAGTGGTAGACACACCGCTGCTTGACGCGCCCTGGAGACAGAGGCCTGGGCCCGCTGGGTGGGAGCTGTGCTGGTGTTCCCGGAGGGGTTTGGGTCTGTAGTGGCCTGTGGCTGTCTGAGGGGAACCGACTGTCCAGAGGTCCCCGATGGTCCGGGCTGGTCATCAGTGTCCAGGTCGACAGAGCTGCTGTCATCGCTGACGGCCTCTTGGGTGGGGGGTGTGGAGAATTCTGGGCCCTCCGTGGCGGTGTGTTGGCGGTCGGGTCCTGCAGGGGTATAGAGGTATGGTTATAGTTTCAATGTGTGCCATATGGGTGTATCTGTGGGTTCCCGTGTCCCCAAGTGCTGGCATTCGTGTGTGGGGGCTTTGGTGAGGGTGGCTTGTGGGGGGGATGTGTATTTGCATTGGGCATGCTTTGGTGATGGGTGTCCATGCTTAGTGGACGCATGCAGGCCTAGGTTTTGGGATGTGTGGGTTGTTATGGTGAGACATTGGCAGGGAATAGGTGTGCTGGGGGTGGGGGTGAGGATGGTGGTGGGGGTGAGGATGGTGGTGGGGGTGGGGGTGAGGATGGGGGTGGGGGTGAGGGTGGGGTTCGAGGATGGGGGTGAGGGTTGGGGTATGATTTGGCATGCAGGTGGGGGGGAAGCAGTATTGAAGCTTCAACTTACCAGAATCCATTCCTCCGCCGACTCCTGCGAGGCCGTCAGGATGCAGGATGTTCAAGACTTCCTCCTCCCATGTTGTAAATTGTGGGGGTTGAGGTGGGGGTCCTCCGCCAGTCTTCTGCACGGCGATGTTGTGCCTGGATACCATGGAACGCACCTTCCCCCGTAGGTCGTTCCATCGCTTCCTGATGTCTTCCCGATTTCTGGGGTGCTGTCCCACAGCGTTGACCCTGTCGACAATCCTCTGCCATAGCTCCGTCCTCCGGGCAATGCTGGTGTATTGGACCTGTGTGCCGAAGAGCTGGGGCTCTACCCGGACGATTTCCTCCACCATGACCCTGAGTTCTTCGTCTGAGAAGCGGGGGTGTCTTTGGGGTGCCATGGAGTGGTGTGTATGATGTGTGGGGTGGAGTATGTGTAGTTAAGTGTGTTGAGTGTGGTGGTGTGTGTTGTTTTGTGTGTGGATATTGTGTGGGTGATGGTGTAGTGTGCCTCTGTGTGATGGTGTTCTGTGATCGCTGCTGTGTCTCTCAGTGCTTCTTTTTGGATTTTGGTCGAAGGGGTTTGTGGGTGATGTGGGTGTGTGTTTTATATTGTATTGTGTGTGTGGGAGTGGTGTGTGTATGTTTATCAGGTGTGTGGAATTCAAATCGTCCAATGTGGCTGAGTTTTGTTCGTTTGGGTGTATTCTGACCGCGGCGAGGTGTACCTCCAATGGAAAACCGCGTTTGAAAGACCGCTGCGTGGATTCGTGGGTCGTAATGGCATGGGTGTATTTCTGTTGGCGTGACGGTGGAGGTTTGGTCACCTCCACTTTTCCGCCGACCGCTGGTCTGGCGGTCTGTTGTGACTGTCGGATTTTCGGAGGTTTGGCTGCTGCGGGTCAGAATGACCGTGGCGGATTACCGCGACCGCGGCGGAATGATGGAGGATTTCTGACCGGCGGTAGGCGCCTTTTACCGCCGAGGTCAGAATGACCACCTTGGTCCCATGGAAGCAACTGTGTTTTATAAATGTGGGATTTTGATGCAGCAAATGATCATTGTTTTGAGGGCATAGGTTGCAGTTCACAGAGGACGACCAAACTGTGTTTGTATATCATCTTCTACTAATAGTGAATAAAAAGATTTAAATCAAATTCTGCTTTGAAATACTTGCTCCATTGTATATTCATGTTGTATATCTAAAATCCATTTACAATCTGACATTTGTGCCTCACCCAAAGTGGACCCTAAGTGAGTGCTGTCATTTAACACTTTGTTTGGACCAAACTGATTATGCATGGTTCTGCCAAATGTCTGAGTGGGAATGGAGCACACGCTTGGAATAAGAAGCTATTGAATTGAGGATCAGTTCAAGATCTAAATTTGAAACAGAAGGTTTTTGCTTGTATGAAATTTAGGACACCAAGCCCCAGCTTTATTTCTGGGCAGACAGCCCGTAGGTCACCCAGGGGAATGGAGTAAATTACTCTGTTCCTATTGTGGAGAAGCTGCCCACCTAATTCATAAATGACCAACAAGGATTTTACTGTTCACTACAGGGCTGCGTTGGAAGGAAACAACCCTATGGCAAGGAGTATTTTTTTCTTTTAAAAAAGAAAATCCCGAAACAGGATTTTCTTTTTGAAAATAGAAAATATAATGCTTCCATCGCCATTGGTGTCTTCTCCCATTACAGGAAAGCATTATAAGGATTTTACTGGTCCTTACTCCCACATTTCACTTGCAGTAAGAAACAGTACAAAATGGCCACATGTCTGCCCATCTACATTTGACAAGAATGTAGCCATTTTTCTGACAGCCCTTACTCTCCAGGGCCTTCAAAGAAGTCTGGCCACGGTGGAGACAAGAGTAGTCTTCGCCATGGTCAAACTGGAGGTCCACTTGCATTTAAGTCAGGTGGGTAAACTTTAATATTAGCGGTATGCATACTTTTTTGCAAAGCAGTGTACATACTGCCAACATATAAATCGAGTCCCCAAGTTGGTATTCTAATTTTACTCTAGCATCCAGAGGACCATGTGTGCAATGGCAATATATTCTTTTGCTAGTACCATGGAACACACAATACATTCTATATTAATAAAATGTCTTCAATTATATTCACTGCAGGATTGTAGGAAAAAGGATATTCCTCTTCATCAGTTATGTGTATACCATTTACCTGAGTCCATCAGCCTAATCCACAAATAATCAAACTCGTTAACCCTTTTCAATGGGATAGAGTTCATTAATATACTGGGTTTCACTTTCTTCTTTCGCGAGCTGCAGACCATAAACTTAATTTCCCTGACATTGACTTCCAGGCCAAAGTCTCTACAGAATAAACAAAATTGGTAGACCAGATTTTGCAATCCCAGGGGTGATTTTGACAAGATGATAGTATCGTCCGCATAAAGCAGTCCTGGGATTTTCTTACCTGCCAACCTTGGTGAATCATTATTACAATTAGTTAAATACTAAATACAGTTGTTTATGTCTAAGAGAAAGAGGGTAGGGGCAAGGACACAGTCTTGCCTTACTCCTCTCTCAATAGTAACTGGATCTGTTAGTTCACCATTCTTACCACTTCTGATTCGGGCAAAAGTGCCTTCATGAAGTCGAACAATAAGATTCAGAAGACCTTTAGGGACTCCCATGATGGTCAATGTCAGCCATAATGTATTCCTGGGTACCAGATCAAAGGCCGCTCGAAGGTCAATGAAGGCCACATATAGGTTTTCACCTCCAATACCCACTGTCCTCCATTTGGTTACTAAAAACCTCAGGACTTGGTCTATTGTGCTGACCGCAGGTCTAAAACCTGCCTGTAAATCAGAGATGGCACACTTTCTGTAATCCATTCTTCTAGGTGGAACAAGATCTGCTTTGCAAAAGATTTCTGAAAATTATCGAGTAGGCTTATCGGGCGATAATTAAAAGGATCACAAGGGCTACCTTTCTTGAAAAGGGGGACTATCTCAGCTCCTCTCCATGTGCAGGAGATAGGTACTCCTGTGGCAACTGCATTACAAACCTTGATCAAGTAGGGGGCCCAGATATCAGGGTTTGACTTATAGAGATCACCAGGAATTTTATTGAGAACCGGGGCCTTCCCCCACTTGAGGGAAGCTATTGCGGCCTGGGTGTCAGCTAGAGAAAACTTGATTAAACAAACACCAATTTCTCTAGTGATGGTCGGCTCCCTGAGATTAGGTTCATTTACCGCTGAGTAAAGTGACCCAAAATGATTTACCCATACTGACAGGAGGATGGAAGTACCAGGCAAGGGACGGGAATCACCATTCATTTGAGACCAGCTTCCAAAATTTTGAGGCATCAAAGCCCATTGCTTCTCCTGCCAACTTCTTTGTGACTTGGAAAGTTCCCACCTATAGCTCTCTCTTGATTGTCTTATTGTCTCTCTAATCCCCCTTCTCAGGTCTCTCAATAGTTTATGCTTAGCTTCCCTGCATGAATGATTGAACCACCTCTCACTACACTTATTTCTTGTTTTGGCAACAACTTCTTTAATAAAAACTTTTTTCAGAGAATTGAATAGTTCCGTATGAACAACCAGGAGCCTATTATCATCCTCAAATAAATGGAGCATATGCTCTATTTGGTCTGCCAAAAGGCTATATATTAATGAAAGGGAGCCTGGAGAGGAATTTACAATGTCCCACCTGATGTTCCGTTTATTATTTGTCATAGTAAGCTGGTTTGCATAATCCCTAGAATCAGGGGCCTCTATTGTAGGCAGCAGACCCCTGGTAGATGGAATCATTGGGACGTGGTCGCTTTCTTCATGTTCTTTTACCATCATATCGACCATATGCCCCCACAAAGGGATGTCTAATAAAAAGTAATCAATATGGCTCCTATAGGCTCCACGTCTAAAAGTGGGAGAGGATGTGGCATCTGAGCTAGGACGACTATTACAAGCACGGAGACCAAATGCAAGTGTGATATCAATGATTTTGGTAGGCTGATCGACTCATTCTAAGACTTTTACTTGATGTTAATTGTGAAATACCCCAAAGAATGTCCTCTTCTTGGTAAGGCTCTTGGGCAAAAGAATAAGGCTCAAAAGTAGCATTAAAATCCCCTGCAATTAAGATGTATTGGGTGGTGGATCTACTTAATAAAATATTATCAAGAATGGTTAAAACATCAGACTAGCGGTTACTGCCCATGCTCCTGCTATATATATATATATATTCACAAATAGTAGGGGTTTTTCTCTCTTGGTGGATAATATTAAACTTTGCAAATCGGCACAGCCCATGTCTCCTTCCTCGACCTGACACTTAAGAGAACTACTGACCCATGTCAGTAGTCCGCCGAAGGTCTTTCAGAGGTAATCTTACGAGCTGGAACCCAGAAAATCTTGAAACCGGGTCTGTGCTTGGGCTCGAGGGCCCATGTCTCTTGTAACAGGCATATGGTATGCTCGTCTATGGAAAGGCCCCAATCTGGGATTTGCATTTTGGACTCAAGCCCGGCAATGTTCCACCTAAGGGCTGTGACCAGCCTATCATCCTGGGCTTGTTGTACATCATCCTGGGCTTGTGATACAGGCTGTGTGTGGCTCAAAGAGTTCAGATTATTCATTAAATCTGCTGCCAGGCTACCCACTCTAGGACCCCCAGTGTCTTTCTCTCCAGTGGTATCAAATGTCCCAGTGAATTCAGGGCCGGCCGTGTTCCAGCCAGACACAGTGGCCGATGTATCATTCTGGGCTGACAGTACAATTTGAGTGGGGCCCGTGGAGTCCGTATTTGCAATCCACTCTTCTCCCAGACTTCTTACTCTGGGCTCCCCGAGTTCCTTATCTCTAGAAATAGTGCACTCTCCAAAAGTTAATCTTGGCCCCATTGTCCCAAGGATACCCTGTGTGACTTTGACTATATGTCAGTCCACATCCGGAAGAGAAGATAAAGGTTGCCTGCGTTCGGACTGTGATACATGGTACACATGGGGACAGGAGGAGCATCTAGGGTCAGATGTCAAGCCGCTAGGGGCAAATTCAGATACTTGGGGATAGAAGGATGAAAGTCTGCGAAAGGAAACACCTCCAGCTGAGGATCTGGTTCTGCAGGAGTTTAAGAAAATCTGTTCGACCGGGGCAGGTGAGTCAAAGTTAATAACAATACAATCTCCCTCTCCAAACTTATTCAGTGGGCCCACCCAACCCACCCTCCTCACCATTAATATTGAAGGTGCCATTAAAAAATGCAAATTTGCCATTATTAACATGCAGCCAATGAATGACTTTATTTTTCAGCTCTGTATAAACCTCCACTCTATTTGTTTGGAGCCTAGGAACATTTGTAATTACAAGCACATATGGACAAGATTCCGGAGGTTAATGTAAAACTTCTAACTGTTCCTCGCGGTTTTCAGGTCTGATTCTACTAGGTCTGATTCTGCTAGGCCCTAGGTCCATCACTGGAGGGCTTACTGATTGATGCTCGTAGATTTTAGAAGCTTTAGGCATCTTAGACACTAAATTAGTTATCGGAGAAACACCACATGCCCCCTATCAACAGTGACTGCCTCATTGGAACAGAAATTTATGCAGCAAGCCATAGATGACATTAAACTCTCAATGGAGTGTGGGGGAGCCTTGCCACCAGTGCCAGGAGATTGTCCTAAACTGGAGACTGGCAGAGTAGTTGTAAATTGGCTTGAACAGTGGTGTTGGGTACACAGGGCTGGGTAAACCCCCATCATTTGTCTTCAGTGGCTTTTAAATGAAGTTCAATAGGGTGCAGCCTCTTAGTGAGCTCCTCCATTATGTACTGAAGCGTCAGTGGACCAATAGTACTCTCCTGTGGTGTACTGGACCCAATATTACCAAGTTTGAGTCCAGAATTCGTAGAACTCATAGCACATGCTTGTTTGTTTCTTAAATTGGTATCACCATGCTTTCTTTCTCCTTTTGGTTCGGGAGCTGGTGGACCAGCCAGGGAGCCCAATAATGATAATGCAATGTCTTTTGCACTGGCCCCATCCAAGGCCGCACAGGGAGTCTCCTGAGCATCGTCCCGGGCATTGACTGGTGGGGAGGCCGGGTTTAACTGCGTGTACTGAGTGTGCTGAGGCAGCAGAGTCAGTGGAAGCTGGGGGGATAATTGTTGCAGGGGTGGAGATGAAGAGACAGGAGCTGTTAATACCGGGATAGATAGTGACGTTCGGCCATCTCAATCTCTTTGTCTAAGGCACCAACAGCCTTTTGTAAAAAGCTGTCTAAAGTTCTGTTAATTTTAAGGTTGTCTTGGGTGAACCCCCCCTTTCTGTCTGCCCACTTGCCGCCCCTTTGTACCCCTTTTATACTCTTTTATGCCCTCACCCCTTTGTGCTCGCTCAACCCCCTCCTCCTCAACCACTTGCCAGCCACCTGCCACTTACAATCTGACGCAGTTCGTTGCAGTCTGTCGCAGTCAGCCGCACTTGCAGTTACTGCTGCTCACCACTGTTGCTGCAACTGTTGGAAGGCACCAGTTCGCTAATGCAGATCTCATGGAAGCCAGGAGCTGAGACCGGTCGTCCCCACACGTCTTTCTCCCTGCAGCTCCTCGCTATCCGCTCCCCAGGCAGGCACCAGCAGCAGTACCAGCACCGGCACCGGCACCGGCACCAGCACCAGTACCAACAACAGCGCTTAACTTCAAAGTGCCAGAACAAACTTCATAGACAACTCAGGGAGCAGAGGGAACGCACGGGAAAGCTAAACATTAAAATCCTCAACAGTCTGCACTTGGAGCTTGGAGCTTCCAGTCACCGTACATTACCCCATACATTACTCCAAAAATGCTCCAGGAAAGCTCCCTCTATAGATCTATTGCTCTATAACTGTGCATGACCTCTGCTGACTCCAGTAATGCTCCAGTAACTCTCCAGTAGTGCAGTGATGCACCAGTAATGCAGTAAAGCTCCAGTAGTGCAAGTAGTGCAAGTATATAGAGCCGTGCCCCTGGGCAGTGCCATTTTCTAAAGTGTGTCCTCCTCCCCTCTCCTCTCCTCCTCTCTGCTTCCTGCCCTTCGCCTCGTGGGTTTTATTTTCTAACCGCTGAGCGCTAGAAAATAGCGCTTGGCAATACGTGAAGGGCAAAGGCGGCCGTGCCCCGTCTCAATGCCTTGCGCCTCTGCCACTGCCTCTCCTCTCCAGAGAGACAACCTCTGCCTCTCTGGAAGACCGTGCCGAAGAGGGGTGCCCTCTCACAGGTGTTTTTCAGATTTTTTCCGTGGACACTTTGAATATTTTCATAAGTTAAGTTTGTCTGTTTTACCCTAAGAAGTTTGTTGTTCCTTGTGGTGAACTCACATCTTCCCCAATTTCTAATCCACTTTCTTACAACACTGTATTTTAAACTTCACTTGTATTTATCCTACTGCAATATATATCTGTCCATGTGTTTTTCAGAGACTGTCAAAGTGTTTCTTTCAGCAGGATGAGATCAATAACCCCCTCTCAAATGACCACAGATGTGGTCTGAAATGCATTGATGCGTTTCAATGGAAGAAAAGAGGATATATGATTTTGTAACTCATGAACAATATAATCAAATCAGGGGGAATCAACAAACAAGGCTCTTAATTGTAATTAATGTTTTCAATAAAAGTACATTTAATTAATTCATAGTGTTCTAAAAGGTTGGAGGGTACACTCCAGCAGCATCTGAACTACAGATAACTTACAGCAACTATTTAAATACAGAAGAACATCACCACTAAGGATTTGTTCTTAAGAATTCTTTGGACTATATTAGATGTTTGACATAAATTATCACATCCCACAGAGCAGTCCTGGGGTGGCCTGGCTTTTCCCATTGGTCAAAGGTATTCAGGTATGTGAATGTAGGGGCTTTCGACAGAAGAGCTTTCTGATGGTTCCTATTCATTTAATGGAGTATCTTAGTCTTGCCTTACTTTGTACGGGTTGTACAGAGTCTTTTTGGTTTGTCCTCACTGACTGTGTGAATGGGACTTCGGCCCTGCACTTTTTCTATTGCATAATGATGATTGGTCATCCGTGGCCCGATGGGCTGTGCTGTTGGGTTCATCCAATTGCCAAACATATGATTCTAGTGCATTGTGTTTTGAGGTGAAGTGCATGCAGACTGTCTAATATTTGCTCTTGTATCTGATCGTTGGTATGTGCAAAGAGTGTTTTGTCCAGTTGTGCAGCATCGCATTGCCAACTATATGGGATTGATGCTGTGCTGTGAAAGTGATTGAGAGCGAACGTCTACCTAACACGTTCTGTTGTCTCAGTGTGAGTACTGGGCAAGGAGTGTGCTTTTCTTTAGGGGAATACCCCTAATGCCTGGCATTAGTGCATATTTAACCCAACATGTTTAACAATCACAAACCAGCATCTCGCGAAGATCTTTACAAACACAGACTAGTACCTTACAAAAATCACAGGGTGGTATCTCTCATGCATGGATTTTTGATTCATTCTCTCAATCCGTAACACTTTAAATATCACTCTTTATAATATGATTATTTCATTAAATATGGAATGCACTTCTCACTTACAATTTGCCTTTCATGCTTTGTGATTTAAATATCACACTTAATCAATCAAGAGGTATGGTATCGAAACGCGTTGTGCTATAACTTAGAGTATTTGCTCTAACATGAAAGCAAGGCTGTAGATGTATTATCAGCAAATTATCATGCATTTTAGTCTGTTTTTGATAAACCTATAAAAACTAGAGTGAACTCGTGTAGCACAAAAAGATTTGAGAATTTGTTTCCTACATGAATGTTTATCATACGAGATAGAGGACTTTGGGCCAGATTTACAAGGCCCTAGCACCTCCTTGCACCACACTAGTGCTGAAGCAGATGTCTTAGTTGGAAACTACTAATGAGATGTTTACGTATTTCGAATAATGACTTATGTAGAAAAATGAATAACATAGAAAAATAATGTACACGTTTGAAAATGTGACCCTGAAGAATGGCCATCAGTGTTCACGAAATGTACTAAATTATGATTAATACGGTTGGAAATATTGAAAATGTATTAGATTAATGTAGTATTATGTCATATTAATGGTTATGAATTATGTTCTTGCTTATTAAGTGTAAGCCTTAATTTAGCAAGTGCCTTGGCCTAGTTTTGCCAGGACTCATGCAGAAGCTGTATTTCTTAGCGTTTAATATAAAATGCTGACAGAGTTAACTAACTGTGAAATGCTCATTGTTTAAATAAAATGCTTAGCAGAAGCTTTCTATGCGAACTGATGGACAGGAGATAAGGTCTCTAGTAATGTATCCAAATGTGTGTAATGTGCATGAGATGTACTTTCCCAGGACGCTAACAATGAAGACACTGACTGGAGATGAAGATGCAACAAAATTGATACCTGACAAGTCGGATGATGAGAACATCGTAAAGCGGACCAATCAACGACATGTGAACTGTGAAATATTAGAATTCAAAGATTTGGTATATGGACACTATTGGACAGAGTAATAACGTACGATTAATTGACCAATTGAAAATTGGGGGATAGTTTGGGGAACTTTGATATAACAATGTGACAGAGGAGACCTTATTCAGATTTACTGCAATATTGAGAAGAAAAGATTGATGACCTGAGGACGGAGACTGATTCTGATTGCTGACCCATACCGTGGATAGGTAGATATGAAAATGACTGAAATGATTTTATGCCTTTTCTTTCTAGGTACCAACTGCACTGTCTTAATACTTTCGTTAGGTAGATGTTTTCCAGATTTGTGTTCTAAATTGTTTTGCATGAAGCCCCACATGCTGATGATAATCTGGGTTAGTTGAGGTTACTCACATGATGACTGACGAATTGCAGAGACAAATGGTTGACAGACTATTTTGCTGAACTTTATGGACATCTTCGCCTTGCTTAAATGGGTTTTACTAATGCTTTGTGCTGATGCATTGGAATGTCGTTTGATTCAAGCTTTGATTAGATCGTGTTTCTTGCGACTTGTTGATTAACAAGCATTATTAAACTAGTTTGATTTGAGTTGATGATTAAGATTCATGATTTAGTATTGTTAATATAAGGGAGATAAAACATACTAAACTTATAATTAAAGGTGAGTTTATTCATGGCTGAGGTGTCATGGTGAGTAATTTTAATGACTCCATTGATTATTGATTTGACTAATACCTATTGATTATTGTGCGTTGATTATTGTCTTTATACTGGAACTACGGTAAGAACACCTTAAACGAATCATAAGGTTCATCGACCTATACGTGTCCCCTTGTAAGTTTGCTTAGTAAAGATCGACGCGCTAACACTAGCTGTCATTTTGTTACGCTAATGTGGCTCAAAGAGATAATTTTCACTGCGCCATATTTACAAAGTGGAGCAATGCACGCATTGTGCCACTTTGTTACCCCTTGTGCCACATTATGCTACGTCTGGCATAATGTATGCAAGAGGGGCATTCCAACATTAGGAGGCCCGCAAAAATGGCTTCACTGCACCATTTTTGGCATCATTTTTAACATCTGCTCAAAGCAGGCGTTAAAGTGACGCACCCATTTTAATCAATGGGCCTCCTTGCTCTTCACTGCACTAGCATCACATTTTTTGAAGCTAGTGCAGCAAAGCGCCAAAATAGTGCCACAAATGTTGACACTATTGGCCTAATGTGCACCATGGTGCCTTTAGATGGGGTAGGGGCAATGCGAGAAAACTGGTGCATCAGCACAAATACAGCAATTTATTGTAAATATGCCCCTTTATTATTTTTTTTATTATTAGGTCACAGCCTGACAGACAGCACAGCTGTATGGTTTGCTAAAGACATCTTGGGGACTATCAGAGAGTTGACCTAGGATTACATTCCACTCATTGGTTACGTTTGCTTTGTGGTTTGTAACTCACACTTTCTGGCTTTTTCATTTGCTGGCTTTATTTGCTTTAGTCTCTCCTAGTTCAATTTGTCCCTGTGTTTTCTGTATTAGTCCACAAACTCGCTTTCTGTTAACAGGCCTTTAAACATTGTTCTTATCGCATCTTATTTGCTGTGCATTCAAAGACAGAGGTCAAATGTCAGGTGCTGTCTTCCAACGGTACTTATTTACTTTTCTTTCTCTGGCTTCAAAGTGTGAATATTTATGTGAAAATCTTGTTGGATACTGGGGGTAGGAAAGAGGATTTTTCTAGCACACAACAATATTTAAATGAACTGTGTAAGTATTTAATAATATATCAGAGTTATGAACGAACAAATGAAGCACATGTTTTGTTATTTCTGGTGTGTTGGAATCAAATACCTTAATATGATCAAAACATATCATTAAACTAGGTGATGCAATTTCATCACATTTGCACCTGTGCACTGTATAGTTGTATTAGTAAAACTGATTGTCTGCACCAATGTAATGGCCATTCCAATTGAAAATGTGTAATGGCAGTGTGCTACTGCACCATGAATACTCCACTCTACAACACTCCACTCTAATTTGCACCACTTCACTCCTTTGCACTATACTCTGCACCACTTAACTTTACACCACTCCATGCCACTGCACTCTGCACCACTCCACTCTGTGCCATTGAGCTTTACGCCACTTCAGCTGTGCCTTTCTACTCTATCCACTCTTTGCCACTCTACTCTACACCTATGCACTCTTCAACGCTGTACTCTACACCACTGCAGTCTAGGCCACACCAATCTATTCTGCATAGCTCCACTCTATGCCACTACACTCTACGCCACTCTACAAAACTGCACTCTACGCTACTGCACTCTCTGCCAATACACTCTACACCAATGCACTTTACTCTGTAACACTCAACTCTTTTCCCCTGCACTCTGCGCAAATCCATGGAATGCCACTCTAATCTTCTCTGCATCACTGCACTCTCTGCCACTGCTATGTACACCACTTTAGCTTTACTCTATGTCATTACTCTCTGTGTAACTGCAATCTACCCTGCACTACTCCACTCTACGTCACTTCACTCTACTTTGAAACAATCTACTATATGCCATTGGACTCTATGCCACTCTACTCCACTCTGTGCCACTCCACTCTATTCTACTGTACTCTACGCCACTCTATTCTTAACCACTGCATTTACGCCAGTGCACTCTACACAACTGCATTCTATGTCACTGCACTCTATGGCACTATACTCTACTATTCACCACTTTACGCTACTCTACTCTGCACCACTCTAAGCCACAGCACTCCATGCCACTGCCCTCTGCATCATTCAACTCTACACCACTCCACTCTGCACCAATCTATGCCACTTTACTCTACACCAATGTACTCTATGCCACTCTTTGTGCCACTCTACTCTGTGTCCCTCCACTCCGCACCACTGCACTCTACTATGCAACACTCTAATCTGCGCCACTGCATTCCACGATGCTGCATTGTATACAGCTGAATCCAATGCCACTGCACTCTACACTACTATACTCTGCACCATTCTACACCCATGCACTCTACACCAACCCACCCTACTCTATACCACTCCAGTGTATGCCACTCTACTTGACTCAACACTATGCCACTCTAAAACACAGCACTCTGCCACTCCACTCTACAACACTCTACTCCACTCTTCGTCATTCCACTCTAAGACACTCCACATCACTGTCCTCTATGCCACTAATTTTTAGCCAAGCTGAACAGAGCCATGCTGGTGAACAACATGGCTAAAACATATTAGCAAAGCCAATTGCACTTGCATAGGCGAGACCTATTAGCTTTGCCAATGCTTGTTAGATCTTCTAGTGGTTAACTGATAGCAGATATTTTCTGCTTCAGAGGAATGTGGATTAGAAGCTGAATGTTTTCTATTCCACAGAACAGACCCCAGGGGAAACTTTTGACTCATTTGTCACATACTTTAAAACGTGTACAAAAGACTCTAAATTTGATATGGATAATGGCAACGAGGCCTTGAAGTCTCAAATCATTCCAAGACGCAGGTTCTCTGCATTTCGTGCTGCAGAAAGTTAGAGGGCATATTAACCGCTGCACTGTTCATCATACAGCGCTGATCTTGTATTCAAGCAATGGATCGCTCCTGACATTGAAGTGGATAGTGCTGTCTTCCATGTGAAAGGGTTCAATGATGCATGGAAAACACTGTTTATTGCATGCTGCAGGTATGGTTACTACAGCCCACGCATGAATGAATGCTTGGCAGAAAATAAATGTGCAATGATTGTGAACTGAAGGATCACTTTTGCTGAATTTGCAAGTCCATGCCAACAAGGGCGAATCTTTGTCAGGAGGATTGGGAGGGGTGATCTTCAGATTTTCCAACAATCAGATTATATTTCTATACATAGGGACAGATTATGCCAAACAACCTATCCTGGTTTTCCCAAATGCTGAAATAGCATTTGACAGGGTTGAATGTGAATTCATGGCAGACATGTTCAAGGCTGTGGAGACGAGGAGGAATTCCTGCAACGGCTTTAGGTGAGGTACCAAAGCCCCTGTGCCACGATGTGGGGTTAGTGGGCAACCCTGATAATGGATGAATTTCCTGGAGGAACAAGGCACGGTGCCCACTATCCCCCCTCTCTTTGAATTTACTCAGGAAACCCCTGGTGAAGAGCATTCAAGTTAATCCCCACATTAAAGGGATCAAATTTGATACCTATGAAATAAAACTGACCCTATTTGCAAATGACATTTTGGATACCCTCTGGACTCTTTCCCCCATGCATTAGAGAACTTGCAACTCATCAAGAAGTTTCAGGATTTAAAATCAATATTTCCAAATGAGAAATTCTAAACATCTCAAATCCCAAAACTGTAGTTGACAGACTATAGAAATTAACTTCATATGACAGACGGTCGATAATATAAACTACCTTGGAATGGCTTGGCCCCCACTCTGTCTAAAACCAGGGAAATCAGTCTTCAGCAACTTAAAAGTGGGTTGAAGGCTAAACTTACTGGCTGGAAGTATAAGACTCTCTAATTTTTAAGATAAACAGCGGTGTATAAAATGTCTATTCTGCCTAAGATTCTCTAAATTTTTCAAACTAACTCTCCACTTTCCCAGATATTAAATCAAGGACCTTGAGTCACTATGCTATGTCTACATTTAGCTGGGGAAAAAAGAATAAACCACTAGGAGGCAATGTTTATTACGCCCATGCCAGAGAGGGCTGGGGGTCTCTGACTTACCTCATTACTGTGATGCAGCCAACCTTCAATTTCTAATCTATTGGACACATGAAGGTGTCCAAGAAGGGATGGTGTGATAGCCTGCACAATGGCGGCAGGGCCACTTTGGGAAGTGCCTTGGCAGGCAACATGCATTGAAATAAAACACTCTACAAGTCCCTAGTTACGAGGGCCAATTTGGACATTCGGAATAGAATGGTTGTTAGACATGGACTCATCTCTTTTTTTTTATCTCCCTTCAACCTATTCTGGGGCAATCAGGACTTTACTCGGGGGCTGAACAGAGTTCCCTTCCATAAGTGGCTAGAGGGTGGGTGAAAAACCGTTAATGGTATGTTTCACTATGATACATTAAGTCCCTTGAGCAACTGAAGAACGTGTATGTGCTCCCAGAAAATAAACACTTTCACTACACACAACTGTGTCACTAGATGCTCAATCCTAGAATTAAACAGGAGCTCACCACAGCCCTCACCCCTTTGACAAATTCCTCTTAGATTGCTCAGGGAACAAACATTCTACTCTATAAATCTACACTATATTAAATGGTAAGGGGAAAACACAACCTTACATTTAAGTGTTCCTGGGAAAAGGAACAATGCAATACGTTAAACCAAGAACAGTGGGAGCAGTGCTTAATTTGAGGCAGTGGTTTGTGGTGCTTGGCACCAGCACTTAATATGACGACACCAGCACCAATGACAGTCCACCACCTAGTGGCACTGTCTGTTTAATTCTGACCCCACTGTCTGCCTAATTTTGATCCCCAGTATGGGAGTAAGGAAACCCAATTGAAAATACCAGATAGTCCAGGATCCTAGGAAAGGTTAACAAAATTGTTGTTCCATGTTGTCCTGTAGTACTGAAACCAGCAGTAATTTTATTTTAAATTACCTGTGAAGCAGATGTTTCACTGTGATTGGCCAAGCATTTTCCTCCACACCGTTGCATGAGAAGAGCCAATTTCACTTCGTTTTTTAGTTTGGCAGTCGTGTTTTGGCATGGTGCAGAGTTCCACACAGGTATTTCGAAAGTCTGCCTATTTTCAGCCAGACCTTCAAAAAGAATGTGGAATTACTCAAGATGCCTTATCATTCAGTCTTAGTCTGGTATATTGATGACCTACTTATGGCATCTAACACTCAAGGAGCCTGTAGGAGAGATACTATTGCTCTCTTGAATCAGTCAGAAGAAAATGGACATAAAGGGGGTTATTCCAACTTTGGAGGAAGTGGTAATCCGTCCCAAAAGTGACGGTAAAGTGACGGATATACCACCAGCCGTATTACGAGTCCATTATATCCTATGGAACTCGTAATACGGCTGGTGGTAAATCCGTCACATTTGGGACGGATTACCACCTCCTCCAAAGTTGGAATAACCCCCAAAGTTTCCCAGCAAAGTTACAGTATTGTAAGAAAGAAGTTCTGTATTTAGGTCATCACATTGAGAAGTGTGTGTAGTAGGTGTCACAGGAAAGAATCTCAGCAGTTTTGAAAATGAATCCCCTTATCACTTAGAAGGAAGTCTGAATGTGCCTGGGAATGGTTGGCTATTGTTTTCAGTGGATTCCAAACATTTCAGTTTTGGCCAAGCCTTTACAGAGGTTGACCCATAAAGATGTGACTGAACTGGCATCGTTGATGACAGCTGAAAATGTGCCTTCACAGGGCTCAGTGAAAGTCTTTGTTGTGCCCCAACTCTGGGAATGCCTGATTATATCAAATGTTTATCTGTGTTTTGTGTTTTGCTGTGAGAGGGCATGGATGCTCTCACTCAGCCCCTGAATGTTTTTGTTTCTCACTCAGTGGAAATATTGTTAACCTGAAGCAAGACGGAACATTTGCCCAGTGAGAGTTTGACCTGTTATTAAGAGAACATCCTCGCTGCACCAAATGTCAGTTTGAAGAGTACTGTCCTAAATCCTGCTACTTTACTTGCTACCCCTGTTGAAAAGGTCAATGACTGTATTGATAAGATTGAGCATGGCTGTCTTAATGTCATTGAACTAGGCACAAAGCCAATACCTGACATTCAAGATATTCCCTTGCCCGAAAAAGGCGATGTCATATTTGTTGATGGTTCCTGTTTAAGAGACAAAGATGATTCACTGGTAATCTGAGAGATAGTTATGCAGTTTGTACAGTCTGAGGTGTGATTGAAGCTTCCTGGCTTCAAGGAGTCTTTTCTGCCTCAGTAGCGGAATTGGTTTATCTTACTAGAGCATGCTGTATTTCTGAACAGTTGAAAGTGACCATTTTCACTGATAGAGTATGGCTTTGACGTTGTTCATGATTTCAGTCAGTTGTGGTCCCAAGAGGCTTTATGACCTCTTCTGACTCACTAATTAGAAATGGAGACAAGGTTTATGATTTGTTAAATGCATTACAATTGCCTGCAAAAATAGCTGTGGTAAAATGTGTGGCTCATCGAAGTGGTGAGATACTGCGCCCTAAGCTGCACTTCCTTTAATAGGGAATGGATTGATGAATCAAACGATGAGACAAGTTAAAATTTCTTGTTTACTGCTGTTGATAACTGGGAAGAGGTTAAAAAATTCCAGGAGGGAGTGGCAGAAGAGGAACAGCGGATTTGGGTTAGAGCAGGATGTTTTGAGAGAAATTAGGATGATATTTGAGTCTCAAGTGATAGAAGTGCGGTGTTACCAAAAAGTTTTTTACCACATTGGGTAGACATTATCATGGAAAGGCACATGTAGGAAGAGGCATAATGATCAGAACCTTTAGACAGACATGGTTTAATCCCAGATTTAAATTGATAGCAGAAGCTGTGTGTTACTGCTGTGTCACATGACAACAGATGAACATAGGAAAACGCACAGTAGTTATAATGAGTCACAAAGGTAGATCAGGAGGACCATTCAACAGAATGCAGTTGGGCTCTATAGGGCTGCCTATATGTAATGGACTGAAATATGTCTCGTCATTGTGTGCATTTTCTCTTGTTGGGCTGAAACCTAGCTGAGTAGGAGTAGGAGTAGCTCACAGTATCAAAGCTGTTACTTAGGGAGCTGATTCCAAGGTTTGGTTTCCGAACTTCTCTAGAGTCAGACCAAGGGATACACTTCAATAGTGAGACCCTAAAATGATTATGTGTGGCATATCAAATTGATTAAAAACTACAATGCAGTTACAGACCTGAGGCGTCTGGATTGGTGGAGAGAGCCAACGGTACTCTGAAGTCCAGACTGGCAAAGGTATGCACGTCTATCACTTTTAAATGGCCAGATGAAATGCCTCTTGGTTTGATGAGTATTTTCTGAAACTAGAGAACTCATGGAGTCAACTGGAAACAAAAGGTAAGCATAGATACATAAGTGTAGGATTATTAGTTTTAATAGTCATAATGATCATGTTATTATTAGTTGGATTGAGTATCCCACATTTAGTGATTCAGAAAAAGTTAAAACTACAAGTGACGCAATTTATGCAAGTCCAAAAATAAATCAGAAATCATTGTTCAATGAGAGATAGTTACATGTAGATGGATCCAAAGGATATTTGTCCGCAAATGTATATTGTTAAATGAGTATGTCAATACAATGGAGATTAGAAACTGTTGTGTGTGCACACAGTTGCCATCATCAGTTAGTGGAGGAATTACTTATCATAGTAGCCCCTTATTTGATGGAATTTTCTGAAGCTCTTTGCTAACACATTTCCATCAGCAAGAATATTTTCAATATTATCAGTTCAATTACGATTTGGTTTTCCCTATCGTCCCACTCATGAAACATTTAAGCAACACTGCTAAAGTGAAAAACACTGTCACAGTGGGAGGTTTCTTTGAACCTATCTTAACATTTGGTACAGTATTTGCTCACAGAAACAACCTGACCTGCATTTTGATCCCAGTAGAAAAGGAATTCATTGGACAAGTGGAAGACAGAAGAGAAGGAGGTAATTCAGTAGTTGGAAATCAAGGATTCTTAGCAATAGATTGGCAATATGTAGTAAACTATGTGTATATGGACCAACATCAAATACTGACATCATTTTTGTAGACTAGTGAATGTAGACATGTGTTTCTGTTTTCAATTATTTGGACTTTTATGTTAGCTGGACAAAACCTCGTCATACTAGATGTTTATTTCATTTGTTGGGCAAACACCTTTTACATGCTGCCAAGAGGCTGGTATGGTACATGTTATCTAGGAGTAGTCTTTCCAAAGATTTATCATATGAAGAATTTTGATGATCCAGTTTGGAATGAGAAATCACATATCAGAGTCAAGCGAGGTGCCAGTGTTTCAGAAATAGTACGTGATATTTTTGGTGCTATAATTCCATCAGTGGGTGTTATTCTGAGTGATCATCTGAGTGATCATCAGATAAGGAAGTTATCGACAATTGTAGATATGCTTTTTATAGACACTGCAGGTGCCTTTTTTTAGTAGACACAGAAATGGTTGACCTAAGATCAATGACTTTGCTAAAGTTCAACAGTGCTGCACTTATATTCCAAATAATAGTAAGGAACTGAGGAAGTACATTACTGTGGAAATGTTGTCTTTGGTTGGCAGTCAGGTTACCCATGTCCAAGCAAGGACCCTCACTCTAGTAAGAGTAAGTCACACACAATCCAAATGATCCTGTGCCCACCCTCTGGTAGCTTGGCACTGAGCAGTCAGGCTTAACTTAGAAGGCAATGTGTAAAGTATTTGTGCAATAAATTATACAACAACACAATATAGCACCACAAAAATACACCACACAGTGTTTAGAAAAATATGTAATATTTATCTGGATAAATGCAGGTCAAAACGATCAAAGATGCAATAAGTACATGTAGAGATATCACTGAAAAGTGATATAAAGTGTCTTAAGTCTTTTAAAAGCAAACAAAGTCTCTTTCAAGCACAAAGTACCTGGTTCACGTAAAAAATCCCTGCAAAGGAGGAGATGCGTGAAAACAAAGGGGTGTGCGTCGTTCAGTTTTCACGCAGGGACGGCTGTGCGTTGATTTCCGGTGCTCGGTCGTGGATCCTCTTCGGGTTGCAGGATTTTCAGACGCCCCAGGGACGATGCGTGGATTTCCTGCACTCAGGACAAAGTCTCAGGAGCTGCGTCGATTTGGTGGGCGGTGCATCGAATTTTCAACCGCACGGCAGGCACTGCGTTGATTCCTCTCTGGAAGTCAGGCTGCATTGTTCCGGTTTGGCTGTGCGTCGTTCCGGTGGGCCGTGCATCGAATTTCCGGTTGCTATGCGGGCGATGCGTCAATCTTCTCGTTGGAACCACGTCGTCGTTCTGGATCGGGGTGCGGCGTGCGGTGAAATTTTCACTGCGGTTCAGGCTGTGCATAGTTTCTGGCAGGCTGTGCATCGAATGTCGTTGCACAAGGAGTCCTTATTGTAGAGATGAAGTTCTTTTGGTCCTGAGACTTCAAGGAACAGGACGCAAGCTCTATCCAAGCCCTGGGAGAGCACTCCTTCACCCCAGCCAGACAGCAACAAGGCAGCAGGGCAACAGCAAGGTAGCAGTCCATCACAGAAAGCAGTCAGGTGAGTCCTGTGGGCAGCCAGGCAGTTCTTCTTGGCAGGATGCATGTTCTGGTTCCAGTTTTCTTCTCCAGGAAGTGTCTGTGAGGTAGAGTGTCTACCCCAAGAAGTGTCTAAAGTCTGTGGTTTTGGGTCCTCTTCTTCTACCCATTTTGGCCTTTGAAGTAGGCTTACTTCAAATAAAAAGTCTCACTTGTTTGTGAAATCCTGCCTTGCCCAGGCAAGGCCTCAGAAACACACCAGGGGGTTGGAATCTGCATTGCGTGAGGGCAGACACAGCCCTTTCAGGTGCGAGTGACCACTCCTCCCTTCCCTCCTAGCACAGATGGCTCATCAGAATATGCAGGCTACACCCCAACCCCCTTTCTGTCACTGTCTGGAGAGAGGTGCAAACAGCTAAACTGTCAAACTAACCCAGACAGGGAATCCACAAACAGGCAGAGTCACAAAAATTGTTCAAGCAAGAAAATGGCCACTTTCTAAAAGTGCCATTTTCAAACACACAGGGGGTCATTCCAACCCTGGCGGTCGGTGTTAAAGCGGCGGCCAACCCGCCAACAGGCAGGCGGAAAAAAAAATGCAATTCTGACCCTGGCGGGAACCGCCAACAGAGACCGCCACTTTAACACTCCGACCGCCACGGCGGGACAAACAAACAGCGTGGCGGGAGACAATGTACCGCCCACCCTATCACAACCCACCAATCCGCCACCTTTTCCGGGGCGGGAGCCCCGCCGATAAAAACACGGCGGAAACAGACAGTACGAACGGAAAACGCTCACCTCTACACACTCCACGAGGAATCTGGACAGCATGGAACCCAAATTACACATCCTACCAGCTATTGTCTACCTGCTCCTCTACCAGGAGCACGAACGCCGCCGCAGGAGACAACGGTGAGTACTGCACCTACGACACAGGGGAGGAGAAAAGATTACGGGCCCACACATACGCGACACACCCACCCTCACCCTCACCCACAACTACATACACATCAATGCAGAGCAACAACTCAGAGTAACACCCTCCAAACCCCCCGGTAGAATGCAAAGACAAAATAAAATGATCATGAAAATTGAAGTATATTGTACGGCTAAGTTAAAAAATATAACAAACAACTATAACTATATATACATATGCAAATTGTCTTGTCCAAATTGGGTATCAGCCATTGTACGTGGGCCAATGGGCCGAAACACATGGGTAAAGCCCACACAGGAGACCCAAATCCATTGGAGAGAACACTGCAGGGGCATCAGATATCAAAACTACAGGCACCTCAGTGGGAGGGGAAGGGGGGGCACCTCAGCCAGATGAGTCCACGACGCCAGATCCACGAGGGGCCTCCATGGCTACTGTTCCATCCTGGGGAGTGCAAAGCCACAGTCTCACAAGTCTCTAAAGTGGGTGGTTTGCCCACTGTTCAATCCTGGGGAGTGCAAAGCCACAGTCTCACAAGTCTCTACAGTGGGTGGATTGCCCACTGTACCATCCTGGGGAGTGCAAAGCCACAGTCTATCAAGTGGATTACAGACTCCACTGGTTCTGGAGGAGGCATGGTGCCCAGAGTGCTTCGTGCAGCCCTGCCCGACACAGATCAGGCCCTGCCCCTTCTGCCAATGGGCCAGCGGTGCTTGAGATGAAGGGCCCAGCGGAGCGGTGCTTGAGATGAAGGGCCCAGCAGAGCGGTGCTTGAGACGGCGGTGCCCAGTGGAGCGGTGCTTGAGATGAAGGGCCCAGCGGAGCGGTGCTTGAGATGAAGGGCCCAGCGGAGTGGTGCTTGAGACGGCGGTGCCCAGCGGAGCGGTGCTTGAGATGAAGGGCCCAGCGGAGCGGTGCTTGAGATGAAGGGCCCAGCGGAGCGGTGCTTGAGATGAAGGGCACAGCGGAGCGGTGCTTGAGACGGCGGTGCCCAGCAGAGCGGTGCTTGAGACGGCGGTGCCCAGCTGAGCGGTGCTTGAGATTAAGGGCCCGGCGGAGCGGTGCTTGAGACGGCGGTGCCCAAGGGAGCGGTGCTTGAGATGAAGGGCCCAGCGGAGCGGTGCTTGAGATGAAGGGCCCAGCGGAGCGGTGCTTGAGATGAAGGGCCCCGCGGAGCGGTGCTTGAGATGGCGGTGCCCTGTTCAGCGGTGCTTGACTTGAAGGGCCCTGTTCAGCGGTTCTTGACACGGCGGTGCCCTGTTCAGCGGTGCTTGTCTTGAAGGGCCCTGTTCAGCGGTGCTTGTCTTGAAGGGCCCTGTTCAGCGTTGCTTGTCTTGAAGGGCCCTGTTCAGCGGTGCTTGACACGGCGGTGCCCTGTTCAGCGGTTGTTTGACTTGAAGGGCCCTGTTCAGCGGTTCTTGACACTGCAGTGCCCTGTTCAGCGGTGCTTGTCTTGAAGGGCCCTGTTCAGCGGTTCCTGACTTGAAGGGCCCTGTTCAGCGGTGCTTGTGTTGAAGGGCCCTGTTCAGCGGTGCTTGACTTGAAGGGCCCTGTTCAGCAGTGCTTGACACGGCGGTGCCCTGTTCAGCGGTGCTTGACTTGAAGGGCCCTGTTCAGCGGTGCTTGTCTTGAAGGGCCCTGTTCAGCGGTTCCTGACTTGAAGGGCCCTGTTCAGCGGTGCTTGCCTTGAAGGGCCCTGTTCAGCGGTGCTTGTCTTGAAGGGCCCTGTTCAGCGGTTCCTGACTTGAAGGGCCCTGTTCAGCGGTGCTTGTCTTGAAGGGCCCTGTTCAGCGGTTCCTGACTTGAAGGGCCCTGTTCAGCGTTGCTTGTCTTGAAGGGCCCTGTTCAGCGGTGCTTGACTTGAAGGGCCCTGTTCAGCGGTGCTTGTCTTGAAGGGCCCTGTTCAGCGGTTCCTGACTTGAAGGGCCCTGTTCAGCGGTGCTTGACACGGCGGTGCCCTGTTCAGCGGTGCTTGTCTTGAAGGGCCCTGTTCAGCGGTTCCTGACTTTAAGGGCCTTGTTCAGCGGTGCTTGTCTTGAAGGGCCCTGTTCAGCGGTGCTTGTCTTGAATGGCCCTGTTCAGCGGTGCTTGTCTTGAACGGCCCTGTTCAGCGTTGCTTGTCTTGAAGGGCCCTGTTCAGCGTTGCTTGACTTGAAGGGCCCTGTTCAGCAGTTCCTGACTTTAAGGGCCCTGTTCAGCGGTGCTTGTCTTGAAGGGCCCTGTTCAGCGGTTCTTGACACGGCGGTGCCCTGTTCAGCGGTGCTTGACTTGAAGGGCCCTGTTCAGCGGTTCTTGACATGTGTCTCCAGGGCACCAGATCCGGCCATGAGATGGAGTTCACTCGCCACCCGACATGTGGCTGCCGGGCCCTTCGTGCACATCTGTCTTTTCGCTTGCGGGGCCCTCCTGTGCGTCCCGGGCCCGTGGGTGTCCTCCTTCACACCTGGAATGGGGCTGGTGGGGCCCTCCTGGGCAGCTCGCCTGCTGCCGGACTTGTCGGGCGTGCTGCCCTTGCCACCCTTCCCTGCTCCTCTGTGGCCCTTTCCTCCCTTTGTCGGTGTGACAGGTGGCACCCCACTACCTGACGGTGCCAGGGTAGTGCCATTGGAGCCTGCTGTCTCTGGCCTCTCGCGCCGGGCCTTGCCTTTCTTAGATTTTTTACCAGGGGGTGGGCTGGCTGTCCCTTTACTGCTAGCCGAAGTAGCTGCCCTTGAAGGTGGTGGACTCCAAAATCCCTGGACTATTGTCCTTGTAGGTCCAGGGGATGTGGTGGCTGAGGTGCTGATTCGACTCTTAAGAGATGGAGGGGGTGGGTCAGGTGATGGAAAGAGGTTAATTTTGGACAGGATTTTTTTTTTAGGAGCAGTGGGAAGGGTAGGTGCAGTGGGTATGGGAGTGGAGGAAGAGGATGTGGTTGTAGGTGAGTCAGGTCTGGTGTCTTTGGGTGCAGGTGCTTGTGCTGGAGGCTGTCGTGAGGTGGATGGGTGTTGGGTGGGTGGCTGCCTGCGTTTGTGTGGTTTGGAAGAGGGGGTGACAGACACACTGGGAGAGGACACAGGGGACGTGTAAATGGCAGTGGGGGTGGTGACTGCACGTGTGCGGAGTGTCCTGGTGGGTGTGCTGGTGATGGACGTAGTGGCTGATGATGTTGTGCATGCAAGTGTGAGTGGAGACGTCACAGGGAGGGAGGAGGGAGACGAGGAGGAGGGGGACACAGAGGAGGCAGTGGCTGTTGGCATATCTGCATGTGGATGTTGCTTGGGTGAATGCTTGTGTGATGTGTGGTGCTTATGTCTGGATGAGCTTGCCTTGGGTGTTGAGGTGTGTGCAGGCTGGTCTGTAGGTGTGTCTGGGATAGGCAGAGGAACAGGGGAGTGGGACTGGGTTGAGGAAGTTGGAGGAGGGAGGCAGGAGACAGGGACAATGGCTGCTGTCAGTGCTGAGGCCAGAGCGTTGAACGATCGTTGATGGGCAGCCTGACCCGAATGAATGCCCTCCAGGTATGCATTACTCCGGTGCACCTCCCTTTCTACACCCTGGATGGCATTCAAAAGGGTAGACTGCCCAACAATGAGCGTCCTGAGGAGGTCAATGACCTCCTCACTGAGGGCAGCAGGGGTAACTGGGGCAGGGCCTGAGGTGCCTGGGGCGAAGGAGATGCCCACCTTCCTGGGTGAGCGGGCACGGGGCGAAGGCTGAGGGGCTGCTGGGAGGGCGGAGCTGGTGCGCTGGGTGGCGGCTGTACCTGTTGTTGCGGTGGGCACGGATGTTGCCGCCACCACAAGGGAGCTCCCTTCCGAGGACGTGTCTGTGTTGCTGGTGTCACCACGTGTCCCCGCTGTGGAGGTCCCCTCGCCCTCTGTCTCATGGTGAACTCCGAGTCGGTTGCATGGCCCTCCAGGGCCATGTGAGATGCAGCTCCCTCGTGCTCCGATGCCACTTCTCCTCCGCCTGATGATGCTAATGCACACATGTACAGGAAGACCAACAAAAAAGGGGGGGGGGAAATAAAGACATGTTGAGTGCATGCATTGGCGACACCGTTGGCGGAGAGGACAGACACAGAAGCCCCCAGCACTACGCCGCGCACTTGGGGTACACTACTCAATCCGTGGGACATGGCCTACAAGCCTATGAATGACAAATCCACACATAGGTGACACAGGGCCATGATTAGCTGTACTAGGCAACCTACAGAGGGGGGGGAGGGGGCACAGGGCCATGCCTAACGGAGGGGCCTAGCCTACGGAAATCGCCCTGGCCTAGGGATACCCACAGCCCTCCTCCCCCACCCAGACACCTCCAATGTGCGCTTAATCAGCAGAATGTGCTTGTACTCACCCCCTTGTGTCTGCTGTGATGTCCTCACGCGCCCATCCAAATCGGGGTAGGCCACCGCCAGGATCCGGGACATCAGGGGGGTCAATTGACAGGAGCCACCCCTCCTACGTTGGGAGGCCATCCCCAGCAGAGCCTCCGCGGTCTTCCTGCTCCCGCGGCGGATGTCCTCCCACCTCTTGCGGCAGTGGGTGCCCCGTCTGTTGTGGACCCCCAGGGTCCGGCCGTCCTTGGCGATGACACGCCAAATGTCGATTTTCTGATGGGCGCTGACCTATGTCACATGTACAGGGGGAGAAATAACATTGTCATAATTTTCTGCATGCTCGATGTGAGTGGCCCCCCATCCCCACCCTTGCCATGTGGCACATGCTCTCATCCGTCGTTTGATGCATGCCTCAATCGCTCCTCTCCCCACCATCTTTCATCCACCCGACTCAACACAGGCAATGCCCACAAAGCATGGTCCCAGTGTACTTACCTGTTGGTCTGGAGGACCGTAGAGTAGCGCATACTGGGGGAAGACCCCATCCACGAGTTTCTCCAATTCTTCAGAAGTGAAGGCAGGGGCCCTTTCCCCAGTCGCAGCAGCCATTGTCTCTTCCAGACCGAGGTCACAGCAGCACTTGCAGTATAGGTCCTCTCCTGTGGATGATCAGGTCTCGAGTGATTAAGCAGATAGAAAATGGCGGTCACGTCCGCGGCGGTGTGTACCGTGGCGGTGCGTACCGCGACCGCCGGCGCACTTCGTCATTGGCTCCTGAAACCCATAGGGTTCAATGTTAACCAATGCGGCTTTGCGCCGCGGTCTTCGACTGCCTACCGCCACGGTGTGCCACGCCAGCGCATTTACCTCACATCCCATTGTCGCACTTCACAGGTCAGGCAGCCGCCATTTCAAGGGCCCACATGGCTTAATTTCTACTGCGTCACACATGCCTAGGCCTTGCATCGACACTCACACAAGCCATTCAATGCAGAGAGAATCGTGTACTGTGCAAGCTGTGGGAACGTACCTGTGGGTTGATTGACTCTGTGCTCGCTGTTGTCGTTCCTAGGCACCGTCCGCTGGGACTTGCGAGGAGATTGAGGAATGTTCCCGTGTACAGACCGCTGGTGGACCTGTCGACAATGGAAGAAAGACATGTCATACTGACATACAGGCTTGACCGAGCCACTATACAGGAACTGTGTGCCCAGCTGGAGCCACACCTGATGTCACCCATCTGCCAACCCACAGGGATCCCCCCTCTAGTGCAGGTTCTGTCAGTACTCCATTTTTTGGCAAGTGGCTCATTTCAAACAACAGTGGCCATTTCATCAGGGATGTCTCAGCCTATGTTTTCAAAGGTGTTGTCCAGAGTGTTGTCTGCCCTGCTCAAACACATGCGGAGCTACATCGTTTTCCCTGAGGTGGGGGATTTGCCTACAGTGAAGGGTGATTTCTATGCCCTTGGACATATTCCCAACATCATTGGTGCCATTGATGGGACACATGTGGCTTTGTTACCCCCCAGCAGGAGTGAACAGGTGTACAGGAACAGAAAATGTTATCATTCCATGAATGTCCAGGTGGTCTGTTTGGCTGACCATTACATCTCCCATGTAAATGCTAAGTTCCCTGGGTCAGTGCATGACGCGTACATCATGCGAAATAGCAGCATCCCTTATGTGATGGAACAACTACAGAGACACCGTGTGTGGCTAATTGGTGTCTCAGGTTACCCCAACCTGTCGTGGTTACTGACCCCAGTGAGGAATCCCAGGACAAGGGCAGAGGAACGGTACAATGAGGCACATGGGCGTACTAGGAGGGTGATCAAGCGGACCTTCGGCCTCCTGAAGGCCAGGTTTAGGTGCCTGCATATGACAGGTGGATCCCTAATGTACTCACCAAAGAAGGTGTGTCATATCATCGTGGCCTGCTGTATGCTTCACAACCTGGCTTTGCGACGCCAGGTGCCTTTCCTGCAGGGGGATGCTCCAGATGGTGGTGTTGTGGCAGCTGTGGAGCCTGCGGAGAGTGAAGAGGAGGAAGACGAAGAGGACGACACAGACAACAGGGACTCAGTGATACAGCAGTATTTTCAATAACACACAGGTAAGAATCACCACCGGCATTTTACATTTACTTACAGTCTCCTGCCTCTCTACTGTCTGTCCTTTTCACCCAGTGTATGCTAACAGAGTTGTGACTTTCCCTTCCAGTTTCAGAGATGTGGGCCCCACTGCGTGACCTCTGCTTTGTTTGCCCATGGACTACAGCTGTGTGACAGTGGTATGTTGTCATCACAATGTAACTGGTCATTTTGGCACGTTTATGTCTAATACATATTTTCAATAATACAGGCAGACTCCAGATTATTTGTGTGCAATAAGTGTGTTTATTAAAGTGCTCAATTTTGGGACATGGTTGAAAATCGGTGATGGGTGATGGTGGAGGAATGTCCATGGCAGAGTCCAGATTCTCGGTCTCACAGGTGCATTGTCCATATGCCTGTGGAAGGTGGAGCAGGGGCAGTTTAAGGTTGGACAGGGTGACAATGTGGGACAGTGGGATGACATCAGGGGGTATCCTTTCCTGGCGGGGGTCTTAGCATTCTACTCTGTCTTCTTCCTAGATCTCAGGCCCCGCTTGCGGGTGGTTCTTCTTCTGCAGGGGGTGGGGTTCTGGTGGCCGATTGTTCTTGTGTCGGGGCCTCCTGTCCACTAGCGCCGGCGGAGGTGATAGCCTGTTCCTGGTCCATGCTAGTGACAGGGGCCCTTTGTGGTGCCACATGGTCCCGCAATGTGGTGACAATCTGGTTGAGAGCCACAACGATGGTGCCCATTGCGGAACTAATGTTTCTCAGTTCTTCCCTGAACCCCATAAACTGTTCCTCCTGCAGTACCTGGATCTCCTTGAACCTGGCCAGGACCGTCGCCATCGTCTCCTGGGAGTGGTGGTATGCTCCCATGATGGAGGTGAAGGCCTCGTGGAGAGTGGGTTCCCTGGGCCTGTCCCCCCCCTGTCGCACAGCAGCCCTCCCAGTTCCCCTGTTTCCCTGGGCCTCTGTCCCCTGGACCGTGTGCCCACTACCACTGCCCCCAGGTCCCTGTTGTTGTTGGGGTGGTGGGTTAACCTGGGTTCCCTGTAGTGGTGGACACACCGCTGATTGACTTGTCATGGAGACAGAGGCATGGGCCCGCTGGGTGGGTGCTGTGCTAGTGTTCCCAGAGGGGGGTAGGTCTGCTGTGGCCTGTGGCTGTGTGAGGGGAACCGACTGTCCCGAGGTCCTCGATGGGCCGGGCTGGTCATCTGGGTCCAGGGAGACAGAGCTGCTGTCATCACTGGGGGCCTCTTCTGGGGGTGGGATGGACATTTCTGGACCCTCCTGGGCGGTGTGCTGGCATTCGGGTCCTGCAGGGGTATAAGAGTATGGTTATTGCTTCTGTGTGTGCCATAGCGTGCAATGGGTGGGTGCCCGTGTACCCCAGTGCTGGCATTCCCTTGTGGGGGCTGTTGTGACGGCGGTTTGTGGGGGAGATGGGTATGTGCAGTGGGCATGCTTAGGTGATGGGTGTCAATGGTTTGTGGTGGCATGCAGGGTTTGGTGTTGGGATGGGTGGGTTGTGATGGTGAGACATTAGCAAGGAGGATGTGTGATGGGGGTTGGGGGGAGGGTGGGGGCATGAGTTGGCATGCTGGTGGGTGGGGGGGATGAAGTAGTTGAGATTAGACTTACTAGAGTCCATTCCTCCAGATACTCCTGCGAGGCCCTCAGGATGCAGGATGTTCAAGACCTGTTCCTCCCATGTTGTAAATTCTGGGGGTTGAGGTGGAGGTCCGCCGCCAGTCTTCTGCACCGCGATGTTGTGCCTGGATACCATGGAACACACCTTCCCCCGTAGGTCGTTCCACCGCTTCCTGATGTCGTCCCGATTTCGTGGATGCTGTCCCACAGCGTTGACCCTGTCCACTATTCTTTGCCATAGCTCCATCTTCCTGGCAATGGTGGTGTGCTGCACCTGTGTCCCGAAGAGCTGGGGCTCCACCCGAACTATTTCCTCCACCATGACCCTGAGTTCTGCGTCTGAAAACCTGGGGTGTCTTGGGGGTGCCATGGGGTGGTGTGGATGAGGTGTGGGGTGGTGTTTGCGGGGATGAGTGTGGTGAGTGTGGTGGTTTGTGGTGTTTTGTGCGTGGTTGTTGTGTGGGTGATGGTGTAGTGTGCCTCTGTGTGATGGTGTTCTCTATTCTGTGCTGTCTCTCTGGGCTTCGTCTCTGATTTGTGGTTGTAGGGGTTTGTGGGTGATGTGGGTGTGTGTTTTATAGTTAATTGGGTGTGTGGGAGTGTTGTGTGTATGTGTCTCAGGTGTGTGTATTTCAAATTGTCCAATGTGGCTGTGTTTTGGAGCTGTATGTGTATTTTGAGCGCGGCGGTGTGTACCGCCAATGGAATACCGCGGTTGAAAGACCGCCGCGTGGATTCGTGGGTCGTAATGGCATGGGCGTATTTCGGTTGGCGTGACAGTGGAGGTTTGGTCTTCACCAGTTTATCGCTGGCCGTTGGTGTGGCGGACTTTTGTGGATGTCGGGTTTTTGGCGGTTTGCCTCTTGAGGGTCAGAATGACCGTGGCGGTTTACCGCAACCGCGGCGGTGTTGTGGCGGTCTTCTGACCGGCGGTAAGCGCCTTTTGCCGCCGTGGTCAGAATGACCACCACAATCTTAAAAACAACTTTACTAAAAGATGTATTTTTAAATTGTGAGTTCAGAGGTCCCAAGCTCCACATGTCTATGTGCTCCCAAAGGGAAGGTACATTTTAATCATGTTTAAAGGCTGCCCCCCGTTAACCTATGAGAGCGATAGGCCTTGCAACTGTGAAAAACGAATTTGGCAGTACTTCACTGTCAGGACATATAAGGCACATAAGTATATGTACTACCTTAACTAATTACTGCACTCTGCCATGGGGCTACCTAGGGCCTACCTTAGGGGTGTTGTTAGAAATGGGGTCTTTGTTTGGCAGTCAGGTTGTCCCCTGTCCAAGCAAGGACCCTCACTCTAGTCAGGGTAAGTCACACACAATCCAAATTATCCTATGTCCACCCCCTGGTAGCTTGGCACTGAGCAGTCAGGCTTAACTTAGAAGGCAATGTGTAAAGTATTTGTGCAATAAACCATACAATACCACAATGTAACACCACAAAAATACACCACACAGTGTTTAAAAAAATATATAATATTTATCTGAATAAATGCAGGTCAAAACGATTAAAGATGAAATAAGTAAATGTAGGGATATCACTGAAAGTGATATCAAGTGTCTTTAGAGTAAAAAGATTACTGTAAAAGCAATAAAAAGTGTCTTAAGTTCTCCTAGAAACAACAAGTGTCTTTTGCAGTGCAAAGTACATGGTTTGCATTGAAAAATCCTCGCAAGGGACCGCAGAGGAGGAGATGTGTGGAAAACGGTGAGTGTGCGTCGGTTTCGCCCCTTCGCACACGGACTTGCATCGTTATTTTCCATGCCGGGAAGACGTGGTGTCAATTTCCAGCTCACGGACTTGGATCCTCTTCGGGTTGCGGGGTTTTCAGATGCCCCGGGGACGAAGTCACAGCGGCTGCGTCGATTCCGGTAGGCGATGCGTGGAATTTTCTTCCGCGCAGCAGCCGCTGCGTCGATTCCTCTTAGGAAGTCGGGCAGCGTCGTTCTGAGTTGGCTTGTGTCAATCCTGTAGGGCTGTGCGTTGAAGTTCCGGTCGCATCACTGGTGCTGCGTTGATCTTCTGTTTGCGAAGTCGGGCTGCGTCGGTCCGGACACGGCATGCAGTAAAATTTTCACCGCAAGAAGGCTGTGCGTCGTTCTTGGCAGGCGGTGCGTCGAATTTTCACCGCACGGGGATTTTAGCTGCTGACGAGAAATGTTTTTGGTCCTGAGACTTCAGGGAACAGGAGGCAAGCTCTATCCAAGCCCTTGGAGAGCAATTCTGCAGCAATGCAAGAGAGCAGCAAGACAGCAGGGCAACAGCAAGGCAGCAGTCCTCTTCAGAAAGCAGTCAGGAGAGTCCTTTAGGCAGCCAACAGTTCTTCTTGTCAGGGTGCAGGTACTGGTTCAGGTTTCTTCTCCAGGAAGTGTCTGAGGGGGTAGAGCAGAGGCCCTGTTTTTATACCCAAATGTGCGTTTGAAGTGGGGGAGACTTCAAAGAGTGGCTTAGAAGTGCACCAGGTCCCCTTTCAGTTCAATCCTGTCTGCCAGGGTCCCAGTAGGGGGTGTGGCAGTCCTTTGTGTGAGATCATGCCCTCCACCTCCTAGCCCAGGAAGACCCATTTAAAATGCAGATGTATGCAAGTGAGGCTGAGTATCCTGTGTTTGGGGTGTGTCTGAGTGCCTGCACAAGGAGCTGTCAACTAAACCCAGCCAGACGTGGATTGTAAGGCACAGAAAGTGCAGAGAAATGCTCACTTTCTAAAAGTGGCGTTTCTAAAATAGTAATATTAAATCCAACGTCACCAGTCAGCAGGATTTTGTATTACCATTCTGGCCATACTAAATATGACCTTCCTACTCCTTTCAGATCAGCAGCTAACACTCAAACAGTGCATGAGGGCAGCCCCAATGTTAACCTATGAAGGGAGCAGGCCTCACAGTAGTGTAAAAACAAATTTAGGAGTTTTACACTACCAGGACACGTAAACTACACAGGTACATGTCCTGTCTTTTACCTACACAGCATCCTGCCCTAGGGGTTACCTAGGGCATACCTTAGGGGTGACTTATATGTAGAAAAAGGGGAGTTTTAGGCTTGGCAAGTACTTTTGAATGCCAAGTCGAATTGGCTGTGAAACTGCACACACAGGCCTTGCAATGGCAGGCCTGAGACAAGGTTAAGGGGCTACTGAAGTGGGTGGCAAAATCAGTGCTGCAGGCCCACTAGTAGCTTTTAATCTACAGGCCCTGGGCACGCATAGTGCACACTACGAGGGACTTATAAGTAAATTAAATAGCCCAATTGGGTGTGATCCAATGTTACCATGTTTAAAGGGAGAGAGCAAATGCACTTTAGCACTGATTAGCAGTGGTAAAGTGCGCAGAGTCTAAATACCAGCAAAAACAGTATCTCAAACGTGGAGGGAGGCAGGCAAAAGGTTAGGGGTGACCACCCTAAGGCTGTCATGTCTAGCAGGTGTCGTATATATAGGAAAAGGGAAGGGTTAGGCCTGGCAAGTGGGTACACTTGCCAAGTCGTATTCGCAGTTTAAAACTGCATACACAGACAATGCAGTGGCAGATCTGAGACATGATTACAGGGCTACTTATGTGAGTGGCACAACCAGAGCTGCAGGCCCACTAGTAGCATTTGATTTACAGGCCCTGGGCACCTCTAATGCACTTTATTAGGGACTTACTACTAAATCAAATATGCCAATCTTGGATAAACCAATCAACTGTACAATTTATACAGAGAGCATATGCACTTTAGCAATGGTTAGCAGTGGTAAAGTGCTCAGAGTTCAAAAGCCAGCAAAAACAGGTCAGAAAAAATAGGAGGAAGGACGCAAGAAGACTGGGGATGACCCTGCAAAAAGGGCCAGGTCCAACAATTACTAATATGACAGATCTGAAATAGGACCTGAAAGAGTTAGAAGCGGCAGGTGCCTGGGAAGCAATAGGTAACGGATTTTCAGCAATTAGAAAATGGTTAAGACGTTGAGAGAAAGGTGTTGTAGGAACCATCTTGAGACTTATACTGATAATCGCCCTGTGTGTCCTAGTTGCAGTTGGTCTTTACAAGTTGATCAAGAAGCTGAAACACATGAGAACCAGTAGAGGATATAGGAGAGAGTAGCTTGAGATGGAGACTAGGTGATGCCTATATTACAGTGAGAGAAGATCAGAAAATCTTGTCTGGAAAGACCTCCGAAATTTTGAGCTGTCTCATTGAAATTAGAAATTCTAGTTTGCATGATGGCTTGATTCACCAGCAGAGGGGGGACTGATGTAGCAGAAATTTTAGTACTGTTCCCTGTGTCACAATAATCATCTATGCATGACAGTTTATACATTATGTTAAACAAGGCACTAATGTTTTTAATGTAAAGTGGTGCACTGAAAAGCCATATTAGCATGCATTCACTCTGGTTAGCAATAGAAACCTATGTGGTATAACATTTTAATTTCATGTTTAAAGAATGAATGTGTCATTATGTTATAATTCACGATGAAAACAAATGGTGTGCACTAAAATGATAATACATTTTATGTGAGAAGTTGTTTAAAAGTGTTGTGCAAAAGTAGAGAATAGAGTAATGCTTTATAGTTACAATACAATCTAAAATGAAAATATTATATTAACAATTTAATGTAACATACACAAGTCTGGAAGCTTATTAATATTGAATTTTGGGTTAAGATGCTAAATGGGTATTAAATGCATAGATTAATGTGAGGTTTTCCCTTGCCTAAATTAGCAAAGTTTAGATGATTTTAAATTGTCTGTTGCTGCTTATAAGAGCTCGACAGCATTTGATTTATGTACATTAGGTTATCCTTCTGATGTTATGTATGGTTTTTATTGGATGTTTAGTTCTATTATTGTTAGCTCGTTTAAATCTCTTTCATCACCTAGTTCAACCCTTGGTGATTTTGTATCTTTACAACCTTGTCTTGAGACTTGTCTACATGACTTTGAGTTTGAGCTTGTAATAAAACCTCCTAAAATTATTTCAGACTGGGGTTTTCCTTGCATGGCTGCATTAGCTATAATGTCAATTTGAACATGACTTGCTGTGAAATTAAAAGATTTGTTCTGCACACCCTTATGCAGGATCCAATGAGTAATTGAGCTGGTTTAGGCATTATCCCGCAAAGGAAAATGCTACAGCGCTTACAAGCACACACTCTCTCTCTCCCCCTCTGTCTCTCAGTCTCTCGCTCTCTAGCTGAATAACTGTTTGTGACTACAAAACAAGGAAAGTCACAATTATTCAACTTGTTGTGTAGCCCTGTATCTTCATTCACAACGTCCTTTTGTCCCTTCAAGCCAATTTGAACGTTGCTATTTCAAACAAAAGAAAAGTGTTGAGAATGGCTGACTGGCCTTTGGGCGTGGCAACACTGTGCTCTATTGGACTGGGGATTGTATCTCGATCTTTGGGAAGTGGTAAAATGGCTGTAAGTAGCAGCAGTGGCCGCTGCAAATCTCAAGGGGAGGAGCTGGATGGGAGGGGACAGAGATAGAGTGGGGAAAATGTAAAAAACAAATAAACTTACCTTACTGCCGTCTCTGTCTCCTGCCGCCTTGCTCTCCTCTTCCCTCCATGTGGTGTCCCAGCATTCGCTGGGGCATCAGCACAGGCTTCCCAGCAATCATGGCACTGCTCTCATGCTAAATCTAGCATGAAAGCAGCATCAGGATTGGTCTGAGCGGCATTGATTGCCACTCAGACACAGCCCTGGGGTCTGTGCAGTTTCTCCAGCCTGGCTGTTAAACACAGCTGGGCTGGAGAAACCTAAGTGTGCATGTGTGTTTGGCTGGCCTGAGTCAGCCAGCCAAACACACATGCGCACTTAGGTGCACACTGTCCTTCTAACCCTCCCACCTCCCGTGGCCATTCCCCACCCCTTCCTGCATTGCTGGCAGAGCCAGCAGATGAAAAATAAAACAATAGTGCAACTATCTCCTGATCAGGGAGACAACGCTCCTTCGCCGTAGCTAAGGAGCCTCCCCTGACTTCCATTGCAAGATCAACTCAGAAAACAACCTTTCATGCGCCAAGCACAGAAAGAAGACCCATAATGCACAAAGAAGCTATAGGCATATTGCAGCCTATCCTCAATCGGATACAAATCCGAGGTGGTAGCCTTGCCTTCCAGATCTTCGCTTTTTACACTCTGAACATTTTTGTCAAGATTCCAGGTTTTTTATTTTCCAGCACATGGACTTTCACTTAAATAGCAGGAACAATATTAATGTTGTCTGGAAACATGAGGACTAGGAGGCTTCAGGCTTCAAAGACGAAACCGAATACTTTTTGTCCCCTCCTCAAGTAGAAAATCTCACAGCATTAAGGAAAATATAAACTATTTGAGTCTGTATTTTATCGTGTTGATGTAAAATGTTTAGTATTCTCTCGGTCTTCTGACTTAGACTGCAGAAATCATTGAATAATCCCTAGATGGTAATTATGGGATTCAACCTGTCTAAGGGGGCCTCAAGGTAGCTACGAGACCAGGCCTTTAAATGCACCGGAGCTGCTTGCCAGCAGTGACGTGAGCATGCAAAGCTGTTCTCGGTAAACTCGGACCACTGTTTGCGAGTGACTTAGCTAAAGCTTCTCCTAGGCCCTCATTTTGACTGTAGTGGGAATACCAGAAGGTACTACCTCCGAGGGAAGTTCTGATGTCGCAATTTGCGGCTTGAGCCCTGAGCAGTTTTACCTCCCGATTCAGAGTTCCACAGACCAGAATGAGGAATAACATACACTTTCGGTCTTAACACATTGGAACTTGCATGGTTTTCCTCCTTTCCGTATTTTTTTAATTGTTCAAAACCTTCAGGATAGGCAGGTAACAGCTATGGGGTATGAATTACTGCATGAATCAAAATACATGGATGGGCTCCCAGTGTACGGGACAGTAGGTCACAGAATGTATGCAAAAATATGGTGCCAGTGCAAATATCTCCCACCACAATATCATGCAGGTAAGTGTAAATATAGCTAAATATAGATTTACTATTTCTAACTCAACGTCTACACAACTTGAAGATATATACTCTCTATGCTGTTTATGACTGTTTGTTATCAGTATTGTCATTAATGATGTCATTTAACATGGCGTGAGTGATGTAATATGAGAAGCCATGAGCTGTTTATGGTGAGGGCGCAGGTTATAGTCAGCTCGGTAAACTAAAAATTCTGCAGTTCGTTGTTTTTTTGTTTTTCCAACATTAGTTTTTATCTCATTTCACCACCTAAGGCCCATAAACACTTTAACCTTTAGCTCTGTCAGTGAATTCTTGATTGTTTTTGTGAACTAAGATTTTATTACCCAACTATAACATCATTTTAAACTTTGGTGGTTTTTAGATGACATGTCTAATCCCCTCGGGCAACCTGCATGCAGTGCTCCAGCTACCCACAGCCTTTGGCCGTGTGCAGCAGGGGTGGGGAGGGTTGACTACTAGGCTTGGCCTCTAGCCAGGCTCTGCACCCAACTCCACCACAGGTAGCCAGCCTCCCTCTGCACAAGACATTTGGTCATGCACAGCAGAGGGCTGGTCGTGAACAACCAATCCACTGTTACACATGGTCGTTCTCTGGCCAGGACTTGCAACAAACTTCGCCATGGGCATCCAACACTGCGCTGTGCATGGCCTTCGGTCATATGCAGCATGGAGGCTGACTGCCAGGCCTGGCCTCTGGCCATTCCTGCACCCCAAACCCCAGAAAGTGTCCTAAATCCGTGCACAGAGGGTAACTGACCACAGAACCAGACCTCCGACAAGCCACTGTGCATAACTTCCCTTGGGGCGTCCAGCCTCCCTGTGGGTGGCCTTCTTAGGCCACACCCCTATAAGAGTCCCCAAATTTTTCTATCCCACTTGCATAACGGTGTGAGCATCATCAACCTTCTGTGTACTGCAGTCAATATAGACTGACTAGAAGAAGTGAACCTATGACAAAACAAATTGGAATATACTTAAAACATGATCCTACTTGGCTTTATGAACAGTTACTCCCATTTAAGATTGAAGGCCAGATTTATAGAATGTGACACTGCGCCGAATGCAGCACCACTCTCCCTGCGCCCCTCAGAGCCCCCCTACAGCCATCGTGTGTGCACCGAATTTAAAATACGCCGTACCATGGCACAGTATAGGGGGCAATAGCGTAATTTTTCATGACGTTATTGTACTCTGCAGGAGTAGTGCCAAAATATTGTCAATACTCCTGCAGAATACATAGGGGACCACTATAAATAATAGAAGCCCCATTTAAATGCCTGCTCTGGGCAGGCATTAAAAGTGCCGTACAAAATGACACAAGGAAATCTTTTAGATTTCCTTGCACCATTTCTTCGGCCCCCCCAACCGCAGGAACGTCCCTGTTGCATACATTATGACTGGCGCAGGCATAATGTATCACAAAGGGTTACAAACTGGCACAATGCATTCATTGCACCACTTAGTAAATAAGGCGCTAGGATTTTGCGGTCGTTGTGCCGCATTATCGTAAAAAAATTATGCTAATGTGGCACAAGTTGGGGCTAGGGGCTTATAAATATGCCCCTGAATGTCTTGGGGTTGGGGTCCAGCTTAGGGGACATTGTAGGCCGGATAGTTCTGGGCAGGCTGTTTTAATGGTTTACCACTGCAAAAGAATAATGTTCCTGTATACTGAGGAAGGCCCTACAGCAAAGTTGTGGAAAGGGTTCCTTGAACACTAAAGTTTGGAAGGAAAATCGGCTTCCTACTTCCAGTTTCAAAGTAAAAGACATCTATAATTGAGGTGTGGTGTGCCTCTTGCACTCTCTACCTAAGTTAAAATGCAACTTCTCGCCTGATTGTATTTTAAATTCTTGGTCCATAGAGGCTGTGAAAATCCTGCCACAGGTCACATTATGTCGCTACGCTTGCTTGATGCACTGAGAGGAGCATTAGAAAGTGTTTTGTATTTGTGTTTGACTCCGAATGACCTGAGGACAGAACACAGTATTGAAGCACACGGGAAGAAATCAATTATTTATCAATCCAAAACCTAGCATCCTCAGTCAGAACCACAGTTATACCAAGAGGCTTTCATTTTTAACACACATCTGAGCAACCAATCATCCAGTCAGAGACAAATTTAACATTGAGAACAAATCTCACTGTAGTTTGACACTGAATGCAGTGCTGCTAAAGGGTAAATTAGTAATATATCTATCAGTTTCTCTGTAAATCTCTTATTTTTATGCGTTCCTTTCCAGCCTGCTTTCCTATTCTTCTCCAACACCTGTGTGTCTGTTCGTGAGTCTTTCTTTGCCCATCAGAGCATACATCTATTCGTCCATCTATCTGTGCATCCATCCGACCACCATCCATTAATTTAGTTGTCTCCTAACAGTCTTATATTTCGCTTTGGTGTACAAGAAGTTGCACTACAGAATTAACGTGACAGGTTATTTATCCAATTAATTATGGAATCAGGATTTGTATTTACGGTTTTAGAATCATAGAAGGAACGTACAGCACAAAAATCAGTCACCGGACTGAATTTTCCAAACTCATATGTTTGGAAAGGGGATGGAGATAAAGGGAATTCCCAACGGTGAGTAGGGAGTGACAAATGCCAGACATTATCTTGGGAATATACCTAGTCATCATTTCACAATCGTATTTTCGCACTTGAAATGCAGACGTAACTCTCTGAACAAACGGAAATCTAAAGTAGTAGAGTTCTCCAATCACCCTAATATTTACATGGAATATAGGGCAATAGTTGTTCTCCATAAGCTAAAAATGTTCTACACGTGTAGGAAAAAACACCAGCAAAACACACCTATGATACTAAAATTGTAGCCTAAACGCGTAAGAGTACAAATAGGGAAAGCAGGATGACTTCTGGAAATCGGCAATTTTCATATGTTCCTCGCATGCTCCTGGGGATGATCAAGAATCTCATACGTATATTATAACAATGTAAGCAAATACTTATGGATCGTCTTTGAGAAGGTTCATTTGATAGGCAGGCGGTGGTGGGGAATATTAATATTGATGATCGGAAAGACTTGAGAGCATAACTTGGCTGTGCCATTATCCATTACAGAAGTAACAATGAAATTATAATCACGGCAATATATCTAATGTGGGCTCAAATGTATTCATGTTAATGTAGTGCACTGAAAAATCATATAATCAAAGTGCACTAATGCTTAGAAATGTAAAAAAGTATTATGTATGTTCTGTAATCACATTTATTGACTGAAGAAATATACTTATGTGCAATTTTATTCAAATATACTGGTATTATGATGACTTAGTTAAATTATATTTTCATAGATATTCTTCATTTATTGTGGTTATGAGAAATGCACTTATAATCATGTACTCAAGTGAGCACTGAGTTCTGTGCTAGGTTGGTTGGACTCAAAGCCTGAAATGTTTTTCTGTGCTTTAACTTTCAAAATGGAGTGTTGCTCTTGCTGCATATTGCTTTATTTGAGGGTGTGACTGCATAAGTCTCCAGTTAATGAAGTGCTTAGTGTTAGCCTTAGACAAGAGGGATATGGAAAGACAGGTTGCCAAGGATGTGGGGTGTTAACAAGGTACCATGAAGAAGAACTCCATCTGGATTCCTGGACACTGGGAGGATGCACGTTTGTCATGATGCTTGGTCCAGGATATTAAAGGCTATTGGAAGTTGCAAATTTCAACTGTGTAAGGGCAATGAAAGGTTAATGGTGATGACGTCAGCTACTGAAAGTTCTGCAGAGATTAAAGTGGCATTTTGCTAGCTAAGGATTCAGATTCCTGTTACACTTTGACTTGAGCGGACCCTTTGACACCTGGAGCCAGCTGTACGACCATTTTTAGCGATTGCAAATGAAGATTCGGCCTATTTGAGGCCGCTAATACAGCCACAGACGTGTACAAATCCTATTTTGCGAGTCTGTAACTTATTACTGACTTGCAAAATAGGGTTTGCAAGTCGCTATCAACTATTAAGAAAGGGACTGCCAAGGAAGTCCCTTCTTAATAGTTAGTCACAGGGGCATGTGCGATTGTTTTGCAACCGCTATGTGGTCGCAAAACAATCACAGTTTACCGCATACTTCGAGTAGGTGGCAAGCCAGTCCTAAATGGGAAGGGTCCCAGTGATGTTTTTAAGAGCAGGCAATGGTCCCATGGACATAGAGATAGCCAGTGGCTGTGTACTAAGATGGTATGCACTTCCAATTTTTTTTCTTATTTGCTGGTATTAAAATCCAAAAAAGTACATATTATTGACAGTTAGACATATATAATATACGGAGTGCCAGAGTGGCTCCACACCCAGCCACAAGGTGTGTAGATTGTGATCCCAAAGGTCCACAATGAGTGAATTAAGTGGAAAGAACCACAGCACATCCAAGCATTCCAAATGTAAGTCCTTTATTCTTCTTGGGTATTCAATGAAAACAGCAAACATTGTATCAATCCATGTATATACAGCCGACACGTGTTTCGTCGTGAAAACGACTTTTTCAAGGCTGTGAAACAATATCCAAAACATATGATGGTCAGCCAATAGTTCCAATGTCTAGTGTACGATCTTTGCCATCACCCAAAAAATTGTTTTACCCCTCCTTTTGTGTTAGGTGGGTTAGCAAATAACCGATTGGTGCTCGCCTAGATTGCTAGAGAAAGGAATAATAGGCATGCTGAATGGATATAGCCCATAGATAAGAATTTTATGAAGTGAGTCGTTGTATCACCCAGTGTACAAGATTACAAAAATGCATATCAGTGACCCTAGTGGCGAACAAACGAGAGGAAGAGAGAAGATATCTATATAGAAGCAATAAAAGAACCACCAAGGATTATACTAAAGAATCATACCTCATTAAAGACTGTAAGTTATTTGATCTGTGTCACAATATGGTCATCTTGTAATATTCGGTGTAGAAGTTGCTTATCACATGTATGGATATATCAATATATATTTGACGGTACACCTTGGTAATGAATCAAGGTTTGTACCAGGACCATGATAAGTCCAACTGAGAAAAGAAAATAATCAAAAGAAAAGCTCAGTGCCATATACTAGTAAGATGAGTAATGAAAATAGTGACATCATATACAGTAACGATCTAGAGGTGAGTGATATGTCCTTCTATATCTAGAGAAAAGGTATGTGTGTTCATACTACAAAAACATCCATCTCCTGATATGGTGGTAAGAATAAAGTAGACAATTTGCACTATTAGGAATCGATCTTTAAATGCAGCATAGCATATTGGTCCTATCTCCCAACTAGGGAATATTCAAAACAGATTGCCAAAGTAGAGAAAATAAATATATAGAGCTTGAAATTAAATCACCAGCACATGGAGTGTCCATTATGTTGTTGCCACACAATTCTGACTAACAACAGTAAAGCCTTTAGAAAAATATGTACACCGCATATTTATAAATGCGGTAAAATATGGAGGCATTGAGCTTAATGTGTATCCTCTTATTTTGTCTAGCTGTCTGCAATACAGTCAAATCGTAAAGATTCAAGGAGTTTGTGACTTCCCATATTCGAAGAGACAAACGGTAATGTTATTCATGAGTTATATCTATTTAGAGAAATGCCAAGAATCTGTGTTGAAAACGTGGAGAGAGAAAAAAAAAAAGGAGAAAAGTGAGCACAATACTGTGAGCATTCTTTTCCGTATTGTATTCAAGCAACTAGCATATCTTAAAGCCAAATATATTGGCCAGGGCGGCAGAGAAATAACGGTTGGTTTATCAAGACACGTAGGGGGTCATTACGACCCTGGCGGAACAAGTCCGCCAGGGCCGTGGGACGCGGTGGCACCGCCGACAGGCCGGCGGTGCCCCGCGGGGCATTCTGACCGCGGCGGCTCAGCCGCGGTCAGAGAAGGGAAACCGGCGGTCTCCCGCCGGTTTCCCGCTGCCCCAAAGGAATCCTCCAAGCCGGCGCAGCATGCTGCGCCGGCATGGGGATTCCGACTCCCCCTCCCGCCATCCAGTTCCTGGCGGTTCTCCCGCCGGGAACCGGATGGCGGGAGGGGGAGTCGCGGGGCCCCTGGGGGCCCCTGCCGTGCCCATGCCTATGGCATGGGCACGGCAGGGGCCCCCGTAAGAGGGCCCCTAAAAGTATTTCAGTGTCTGCAAAGCAGACACTGAAATACGCGACGGGTGCAACTGCACCCGTCGCACCTTCCCACTCCGCCGGCTCTATTACGAGCCGGCGTCATCGTGGGAAGGGAGTTTTCCCCTGGGCTGGCGGGCGGTCTTGTGAAGACCGCCCGCCAGCCCAGGGGAAAACTCAGAATACCCTCCGCGGTCTTACGACCGCGGAGCGGTATTTCGGAGGGGGGAAGCCTGGCGGGCGGCCTCCGCCGCCCGCCAGGCTCGGAATGAGGGCCGTAATGTCTAGCGTTAGTTCCCATGGACCACTGCCTACCCATAAAAAATGAAACAGAAACGTTTCACTTTTATTTTTTAACACACATCCCGTTTTCCTTTAAGAAAAATTAGCTGCATTAAAAAAAAAAAAAAGTTGCTTTATTTAAAATCAAACACAGACATGGTGGTCTGCTGTCACCAGCAGGCTACCATCTCTGTGTTATGGCAAATTGTGCCAAGTCTCATGAATATTGATGAGGCAGGTCAATTGCGACCCCATTGGGAATCGCTAAATGTGTCTGTGACGCATTAGTACATTTCCTTTCACAACTCACAAATTGCAAGTCACAAAAATTCACAATTTGCGAGTCAAAAGGGAATGGTCATACATCTGACCCGTAGAAAGGTATAGACCTCTTTCCCTTTGCTTCAGAAAATGTGGCACCTATGCTATGTACCTCTGTCCGATGCAGAACTTCTACTGAGGTTTCTGTGAGGCTGACACTTTTGATTTACTTTCTATTGCCATAATTTGAAGAATTCTTAGGTTTCCTTTAGCTTATTAGAATAGTTAGATTCATTTAGATCCAATGGTTTGGCAGGAAACTCAAAGCCTCAATACAGAACACCAAGGTGGTCATTACAACCCTGGCGGACGGTGTTAAAGAGGCGGTAAGATCGTTAACAGGCCGGCGGTAAAAAAATTGGAATTATGACCGTGGCGGAAACGGCCAACAAAGACAGCCACTTTAACACTCAGACCTCCACGGCGGTACAGACAAACAGCGCGGCAGTCACCGCCAACAGACAGGCGGAGGACAATGTACCGCCCACAGTATCACAACCTACCAATCCGCCACCTTTTCCGGGGCGGATTCACCACGGATAAAAACACGGCGGAAACAGTCATTACAAAGGGAAAACGCTCACCTCTACACACTCCACGAGGAAGGATGGCACCATGGAGCCGGAACTCCATATTCTGCCAGCACTAGTCTTCCTGCTCCTATACGAGGATCATCAATGCCGGCGGCGAAGACCACGGTGAGTACTGCACCTACGACATAGGGGAGAGGGGAGGCAAAAACACAGGGACACACACAACCAACATCCTAACCCCCACTCCCACCCTCACCCACTACAACAAACACACCAATGCATATCTATACATTACAGTAACACCCCCCAACCCCCCGGAAGAATGCAAAGAAAAAAGGAAATGAGTTGAACCATTGTAATATATCAAAATACAGTAAGCAAATATATACATATATATATATACACAATAAACAAAATATACACCTACGATTGGTAGTGCAGGTATTGCACCATTCATAGTCCGTGGACCACTGGGCCCAAAATGCATGGGCGACGCCCACACAAGATACCCGATCAAAACTGCGAGAACACTGCAGGGGCATCAGATCGAAATACAACAGACACATCAGGGGGAAGAGAAGGGGGGGCACCTCAGCCGGATGACTGCACCACGCCAGATCCACGAGGGGGCTCCATGCCCATTGATGTATCCTGGGGAGTGTAAAGCCACAGTCTCTCAAGTCTCTACAGTGGGTGGCTTGCCCACTGCCATATCCTGGGGAGTGCAAAGCCACAGTCTCTCAAGTCTCTACAGTGGGTGGCTTGCCCACTGCCATATCCTGGGGAGTGCAAAGCCACAGTCTCTCAAGTCTCTACAGTGGGTGGCTTGCCCACTGCTGTATCCTGGGGAGTGCAAGGCCACAGTCTCTCAAGTGGGTGGGTTGCCCACTGCCTGGTCCTGGGGAGTGCAAGGCCACAGTCTCTCAAGTGGGTGGTTTGCCCACTGCCTGGTCCTGGAGAGTGCAAGGCCACAGTCTCTCAAGTGTGTGGTTTGCCCACTGATTGCTCCTGGGGAGTGCAAAGCCACAGTCTCTCAAGTGGATGCTGTTCTCCACTGGTTCTGTAGGGGGACTGGTGCCCAGAGTGCTTCATCCTGCCAAGGACAGACAGAGTGGATGCTTTTCTCCACTGGTTCTGGAGGGTGACTGGTGCCCAGAGTGCTTCATCCTGCCAAGGACAGACAGAGTGGATGCTGTTCTCCACTGGTTCTGGAGGGGGACTGGTGCCCAGAGTGCTTCATCCTGCCAAGGATAGACGGAGTGGATGCTGTTCTTCACTGGTTCTGGAGGGGGACCGGTGCCCAGAGTGCAGCACACACCCCGTGACGGTCCCAGTTGCGTCACTGCCCCTGCCGCTAATGGGCTAGCGGTGCATTCCATGGCAGTCTTTGCCCTGTTCAGCAGTCCTTTCTGTTCAGCGGAGTTTGAGTTGCCAGTGCCAGACCTGTTCAGCGGTGCATTCCATGGCGGTCTTTGCCCTGTTCAGCGTTCCTTGGCCTGTTCAGCGGTGCTTGAGTTGCCAGTGTCAGACCTGTTTAGCGGTGCATTGAATGGCGGACTTTGCCCTGTTCAGCGGTCCTTGGCCTGTTCAGCGGTGCTTGAGTTGCCGGTGTCAGACCTGTTCAGTGGTGCATTCCATTTCGGTCTTTGCTCTGTTCAGCGGTCCTTGCCTGTTCAGCAGTCCTTGCCAAGGCGGTCCTTCATTGCCCAGCAGGGCTGTGACTGGCGGTCCTTCACGGGTCAGCTGGGCTGTGGCTTGCGAGGCCCTCCTGGCCAGCTGGGCTGTGGCTGGCGGTGGCCTCCTGGCCAGTGACGATGGGGCTGGTGATGGCCTCCTGGCCAGTGACAATGGGGCTGGCGGTGGCCTCCTGGCCAGTGATGATGGGGCTGGCGGTGGCCTCCTGGGCAACGGGGATGATGGCGGTCTTCTCCGCCGTGCTGCTCCTCCCAGACTTTGGAGAATTCTTCTGGCCCTTCCTCACCTTGGGAGGAGTCACAGCTGAGTCGACACTCCTCCTGGGACCCTTGTGAGCGGCTTTGCTGGCTGGAGTCTTCCCCCTCTCCCGCCGGGCACTGTCCAACTTCTGGTGCTTCAAAGGGGGGGGACTGGCTGTGCTGTGGCTCCGTGCCACACTGGCTGGCCTGGTGGCCGGTGCACTCCACATACCTGTAACAACAGGCACCACTGGTCCCGGAGATTTTTTGGCTGAGGTGCTAGTACGGGACCTATGAGTTGGAGGGGGGGTGGTGGCAAATAGGTTAAGGGGGGACAGGAAAAGTTGTTTGGACACACTGGGACGGGTAGCTGTAGGGGGTTTGGGAGTGGAGGAAGAGGTGGTGGTTGTAGGAGGTGTAACTTTTGTGGATTTGGGTGCAGGTGCATGTGCTGGAGGCTGTCGTGAGGTGGATGGCTGTTGGGTGGGTGTGTGCCTACGTTTGTGTATCTTGGGAGGGGGCGTCACAGACACACAGGGAGAGGACACAGGGGACGTGGAAATGGTAGTGGGGGTGGTGAGTGCACGTGAGCGGGGTGTGCTGGTGGGTGTGCTGGTGCGGGACGTAGTGGCTGTAGTGGTAGTGCATGCAGGTGTGAGTGTAGACGAAACTGGGAGGGAGGAGGGAGGCGAAGAGGAGGGGGACACAGTAGAGGCAGTGGATGTTGGTGTGTCTGTATGTGTGTGATGCTTGCGTGAGTGCCTGTGGGATGTGTGGTGCTTATGTTTGCCTGAGCTTCCCTTGTGTGGTGAGGTGTGTGCAGGCTGGTCTGATGGTGTGCTTGGGATAGGCTGGGGTACAGGGGATTGGGTCTGGGTGGAGGAAGTTGGAGGGGGGAGGCTAGACACAGGGACAATAGCTGCCATCATTGATGAGGCCAGAGTTTGCATCGTGCGATGAAGGGCAGCCTGACCAGAATGAATGCCCTCCCGGAATGCATTTGTGTGTTGCAATTCCCTTTCTACACCGTGGATGGCATTCAAAATGGCAGACTGCCCAAAAGTGAGGGACCTGAGGAGGTCAATGGCCTCCTCTCTGAGGGCAGCAGAGGTGACAGGGGCAGGGGCTGAGGTGCCTGAGGCGAAGGTGATGCCCACCCTCCTGGGTGAGCGGGCACAGGCGAAGGCTGAGGGGCTGCTGAGAGGGCGGTGCTGGTAGGGGGGGGGTGGCGGCTGTACCTGTAGAAGTGGGGGGCACAGATTTTGCCGCCACCACAAGGGAGCTCCCATCGGAGGATGAGTCCAAGTCGCTGGTTGCAGATCCTGTGACCGCCGTGGTGCTCCCCTCGCCCTCCGTCCCACTGATGTATTCTGAGTCCGTGGTGTGGCCCTCCATGGCCAGGTGGGATGCAGCTCCCTCGTGCTCCGGTGCCACTGTACCTCCGCCTGATGATGCTGATGCACACAAGAACAGGGAGACCTCCAAAAAGGGGGGGGACGACCGGAGAAAGACAGGTTGAGTGCATGGCTTACCGCTACCGTTGGCGGACAATACAGACACAGCAGCCCCCTGCACTATGTCGCGCTGTTGGGCTCTACAGATGCAATTCCTGGGATATGGCCTACATGGCTATGGACGACATCTGCACACATAGATGACACAGGGGCATGAATACCTGTACTTAGCACTCTACAGAGGTGGGGTGGGGTGCCACATGGCCTGCATTATGGAGGGGCCTAGCCTACGGAACTCGCTCTGGCCTAGGGAAACCCACAGCCTTCCTCCCCCCACCCAGACACCTTCACTGCGCGCAAAGTCCGCTGAATGATGTTGTACTCACCCCCTGTCTGCTGTGATGCTCTCAAGCGCCCATCCAACTCAGGGTAGGCCACCGCCAGGATCCGGAACATCAGGGGGGTCATGGTTCGACGGGCACCCCTCCCACGTTGGGAGGCCATTCCCAGCTGAGCCTCCGCCGTCTTCTTGCTCCAGCGGCGAATGTCCTCCCATCTTTTCCAGCAGTGGGTGCTCCGTCTGTGGTGGACCCCCAGGGTCCGGACGTCCTTGGCGATGGCACGCCAAATATCCTTCTTCTGGTGGGCGCTGACCTACATGACATGTCCAGGGGAAGAAGAGAAGTCATTAACAACTGCACCGTCTAAGTGAGTGGCCCACATACCTACCCTTGCCATGTGGCACATGCATTCACAGTCCTTCATGCATGCAGAACTGTACCCCCTTCATTCTTACAACCAGCCCTCTCCACACAGGCATAGCCCATACAACGTGCTCCCTGGAGGACCGTAGAGTAGCGTGTACTGGGGGAGGACCCCGTCCATGAGCTTCTCCAACTCCTCTGCAGTGAAGGCAGGGGCCCTTTCCCCAGACGCATGAGCCATTGTCTTTTCCAGACCGAGGTCACAACAGCACTTGCAGTGTAGGTCCTCTCCTATCGAAGATCAGGTATCGAGTGATTAAACAGCTAGAAAATGGCAGTCACGTCCGCGGCGGTCAAGTCCGCGGCGGTGCGTACCATCACTGCCGGCGTACATCGTCATTAGCTCCTGGGACCCATAAGGTCCAATGTTAACCAATGCAGCATTGCGCTGCGGTCTTCGACCGCCTACCGCAACAGTGTACAACGCCAGCGCAGTTACCTCACATCCCATTGTCCCAGTTTAGAGGTCAGGCAGCCGCCATTTCAGGGGCCCACATGGCCTAATTACCAACTGCGTCACACATACCTAGGCCTTGTCTCACAACACAAATACAGGCCACATTTTGTGTATGAATGGTGTTCTGTGTAGACTGTGGGTGCAAACCTCTGAGTTGTTTGACTCTGTGGTCGCTGTTGTCCTTCCTAGGCACCGTCCGCTGGGACATGTGAGGAGATGGCGGAATCCTCCAGTGTACCGACCGCTGGTGGACCTGTCAACAATGGAGGAAAGAAGTTTGATCATCACCTACAGGTTTGACCGTGCCACAATCCAGGAACTGTGTGCCCAGTTGGAGCCTGACCTGATGTCAGCAATCCGCCATCCCACAGGACTCCCCCCTCAAGTGCAGGTGCTATCAGTGCTCCATTTCCTGGCAATAGGGTCATTTCAAACAACAGTGGCCATGGCTTCAGGGATGTCCCAGCCTATGTTTTCCAACGTGTTGTCCAGAGTGTTGTCTGCCCTTCTGAAACACATGTGGAGCTACATCGTTTTCCCTCAGGTGGAGGACTTGCCTACAGTTAAAGGTGACTTCTATGCCCTTGGCCATATCCCCAACATCATAGGTGCCATTGATGGGACCCATGTAGCTCTGGTCCCCCCCCACAGGAGTGAACAGGTGTACAAGAACCGGAAGAGTTTTCATTCCATGAATGTACAGATGGTGTGTTTGGCAGACCACTACATCTCCCAGGTAAATGCTATGTCCCCTGGCTCTGTGCATGACGCCTACATCCTGTGGAATAGCAGCATCCCTTATGTGATGGGTCAACTCCAGAGGCACCAGGTGTGGCTATTAGAGGACTCTGGTTACCCCAACCTGTCATGGCTACTGACCCCAGTGAGGAATCCCAGGACCAGAGCAGAGGAACGCTACAATGAGCTCATGGGCGGACTAGGAGGGTGATCGAACGCACCTTCGGCCTCCTGAAGGCCAGGTTCAGGTGCCTCCATATGACAGGTGGTTCCCTATTCTACTCACCAAAGAAGGTGTGCCAGATCATCGTGGCCTGCTGTATGCTTCACAACTTGGCTTTGCCAGGTGCCTTTTCTGCAGGAGGATGGTCCAGATGGAGGTGTTGTGGCAGCTGTGGAGCCTGTGGAGAGTGATGAGGAGGAAGCAGAGGAAGAAGACATTGACAACAGGGACTCAGTTATCCAGCAATATTTCCAGTGACACACAGGTGAGAAAACATTCCTGCCTACTACAATTACTTTAACACTTCTACATCTATCCTGTCTGTCGATTTCAACCAGTATATGGTCACTGAGTTGTACATTTCCCTTACGGTTTCACAGGTGTGGTTTCCAACGTGTGTCATCTGCTTATATTCCTCATGGACTTGAGATGTGTGACATAGGTATGTTGACATTACATTTGAAACAGCATTTTGTCACTGTCATTGCTAATACACATTTTCGAAATCACAGACTGACTCCAGATTGTTTTGTGCTTCAACGGTGTTTATTGAAGTGCTCAATATTGGAGGGGGGTTGTAAAATGGTGAGGGGTGATGGTGGAGGAATGTCCATGGCAGAGTCCAGTCTATTAGTCTCACAGGTGCATTGCCCATATGGGCATAGGTAGTGGAGCTGGGGCAGTTCCAATATGGACAGGGTTACAAAGTGGGACAGTGGTTTGACAATCAGGGTGGTCTCATTTCTTGGTGGGGGTCTTGGCATCGTGCTCTGTCTTGTTCCTGGATCTCAGGGACCGCTTGCGGGGTGGTTCTCCATCTGCAGGGGGTGGGGTGCTGGTGTGGTGGTCCTGTGGCGGTGCCTCCCGTCCACTAGCGCCGGCGGAGGTGGTGGGCAGTTCATCGTCCATGCTAGTGTCAGGGGCCCCTTGGAGTGCCACAGTGTCCCTCCTGGTGTTAATTATTTCCTTCAGCACCCCTACGATGGTGCCCAGGGCGGAGCTGATGGTTCTGAGTTCCTCCCTGAACCCCAAATACTGTTCCTCCTGCATGCGCTGGGTCTCCTGAAACTTGGCCAGGACCGTTGCCATCATCTCCTGGGAGTGGTGGTATGATGGAGGAGAGGGCCTCGTGGAGAGTGGGTTCCCTTGGCCTGTCAGCCCCCTGTCGCACAGCAGCCCTCCCAGTTCCCCTGTGTTCCTGTGCCTCCGTCCCCTGGACCGTGTGCCCACTGCCACTGCCACTGCCCCCAGGTCCCTGTTGTTGTTGGGGTGGTGGGTTATCCTGGGTTCCCTGTAGTGGTGGACACACAACTGATTGACGTGTCCTGGGGACGGAGGTATGGGCCAGCTGGGTGGGTGCTGTGCTGGTGTTACCAGAGGGTGGAAGGTCTGTGGTGGGCTATGCCTGTGTGTGGGGAACCGACTGTCCCGAGGCCCATGATTGTCCGGGCTGGTCATCTGGATCCAGTTGGACAGAGCTGCTGTCATCACTGTGGGACTCTTCTGGGGGTGGGGTGGAGTTGTCTGGACCCTCCTGTCTGGTGACGTTGAGTAGTGTTCCTGCAGGGGTGTAAAAGCATGATTATTGCATCTGTGTGTGTCATGGTGTGCAATGGGTGGGTGACCGTGTACCCCAGTGCTAGCATTCCTGTGTGTGGGCTTGTGTGATGATGGTTGAGGGGGGTGTTATGGGTATGTGCAGTGGGCATGCTTTAGTGATGGGTGTCCATGCTTTGTTGTGTCATGCAGGGCTTGGTATTGGGATGTGTGGTTTGTGTTATTAGTACATTTGTGAGGAGTTGGAGTGATAGGGGAGGGGGCGAGGGTGGGGGTCTGTGATAGCATGCAGGTAGGGTGGGGGATATGATAATTAAAGGTTTGACTTACCAGAGTCCATTCCTCCACTGACTCCTGCGAGGCCCTCCGGATGCAGAATCGCCAAGACATGCTCCTCCCATGTTGCTAGTTGTGGGGGAGGAGGTGGGGGTCCGCCACCAGTCCGCTGAACCGCGATGTGGTGTCTTGAGACCACGGAACGCACCTTCCCCCGTAGGTCATTCCACCTCTTCCTGATGTCGTCCCTATTTCTTGGGTGCTGTCCCACTGCGTTGACCCTGTCGACTATTCTTCGCCATAGCTCCATCTTCCTTGCAATTGCGGTGCGCTGCACCTGTGATCCAAATAGCTGTGGCTCTACCCGGTCGATTTCCTCCACCATGACCCTGAGCTCCTCCTCTGAGAACCTGGGGTGTCCTTGCCGTGCCATGGGGTGGTGTAGGTGATGTGTGGGGTGGTGTGTGTGGTGATAAGTGTGGTGATATGTAGTGGTGTGTGGTGTTTTGTGCGTGGAAGTTGTGTGCGTGATGGTGTTGAGTGCCTGTGGCTGCTAGTTTGTGGATGGTGGTGTCTGTCTCTGGCCTTATTTTGGAAAAATTTTGGTAGTAGGGGTTTGTGGGTGATGTGGGTGTGTGTTTTATATTGTATTGGGTGTGTGGGTGTGGTGTGTGTATGTGTATCAGGTGTGTGTATTTCGAATTGTCCAATGTGGCGGTGTTTTTTATGTGTGTGTGTATTTTGAGCGCCGCGGTGTGTACCGCCAATAAAATACCGCGGTTGAAAGACCGCAGCATGGATTCGTGGGTCGTGATAGCATGGGCGTATTTCTGTTGGCGTGACGGTGGAGGTTTCGTTTTCACCAGTTTATCACTGACCTTTGGTGTGGCGGACTTGTGTGGTTGTCTGAATTTTGTCGGATTTCGAGATGTGGGTCGTAATAGCTGTGGCGGATTTCCGCAGCCGCGGCGGTGTGTTGGCAGTCTTCTGCACGGCGGTAAGCGGCTTTTACCACCAATGTTGTAATGACCCCCCAAGTGTTGTTTTTAATCTTCTGTATTGCCACTATGGAAATTTTGGTATGCCTTATGCTTGTAAGATTTTTTTTTGTGATTCAGCACTATTACTCGCCTTTGGTGATTCTGTACTTATATTGCATTTTCTGAGAATCATTTACATAAGTCTGGCTTTGAATTTGTAATAAATCTTTTGAACTTTAATTTCACCTCCCAGATTCAATGTGTGGCCAAATGGGTTACACTGTATATTGACTGAAATGTAATAATGTGTCTCTCCTTACCCTTGCAAACTCCTAAAAAGATTATTCAGAAATAAAAAATTAGCATATGGGTCGGACACTTTATCAGACTCTTTTATGAATAGGAAGCTGTTAGGTTTCAGAACTGTCACCTGAAAACCCCTCCTTTCCCTGAATCTCTGCAGTGGTGAGCAAAATGGAACGTGTCAATAGACATAGAAACTGGGAAGGAACAGGGAATGGGAGTGGGAGAAAAACATCCAGGAATGCAGCCCTCTGTGCTCTGTATAGATGGTACAGAAGTAGGTAGTTATGACTGGCTGGAGACAGAGGGCAGGCGGACAGGAAATAATACCAGCAAGTAAAAGAACACATAATGAATGAAACAAGGAAGGTGCTATGACTAGCTTTAAGCCAACTAGTAATTTGGTGAAGGCTTCTGGATTCTGCTGAAAACTCACTGTTAAGACTTTAAAAAGTGGACAAACAACAACCAAAAAGGCAATGTTTGGAAGGGACTAATAGGACAGAGAGAGACGAAAGGACAAATGTGAGGGACCCGAAACGGGTGCAAACTGAAGTGCCAACTATCATTAAGGCCCCAAAAAGGAGTCTTAAATAGGGCACTACCAGTCTTGACCTGGAAATGACCCTATCTCGGGAAGTGAGTATACATGGGTCAAATGGAAGGTTAGTGGTCTAGTGTTCCATCCTTCTAACTCTCTACTAGCCACTTATATAGTGTTTGCAAGACTCTTGTGCCTCCTGTTCTGCCTAAATCCTGAAAGAAGAACCAAGTGAAGTAAACAGCTCAGTTGTCACTGCTTTAATCTCAGGGCCAACCTTTGACATGGATAAGGTGGGTGGATATAGTGGCATTGGCTTCAGTGGCCTGGGTGAGGGGTTAGGAATGCTATGAGTTGCTACTAAAACAATAGTGAAATAAAGTGGTGCCAATTTCTCCTGATGTTTTTAAGGTAATCCCGGTCTCCTAATGTCAGCTGATCTTATCTTATACCTGGGACAAGTCATGGGAGACGTTAGGAAGGGTCAACTGGCTTATATAAACAGAGTGGTCTTCAGGAATTCTTCAACCAACAACAGAGATCCCGTGCCTGAGATGCAATTATTGCATCATCATTCAACAAAACTCCAATATGTAATTTATCGCTATAAAGGAACCTATCAGCACTTACCACCACCAATGATCTTACACATACACATCTACCTTTGGAGGGCTAGTGACATGAAAACCATCTGAGAAGATGAGTAATCAGTTAGCTACAGCAGTCATGAGACATGCGGTCTCACTCATGAAACACCGAGACAACTCCTTGAAGATGACCTAGTCACCCAACGTAGAGACATACACATTCACACTATTGACAGCAGATTTTTGACTGGACGATGGTAGACCTTTTAAGCTAGAGCAACTTATGGAACTCTGAATCGAGTGGCAATTTTGTCGGGTTCAATCAAAGCCTGGTAAGTCTGAAATACTAGTAATAGCACAATAAAGTTTGACCAAGATCCTGCACAGGAGTTTGGTGAGTCAGCAACCAGAGAGTCTGTTTCTGTCTTTGCCTTAGGACTGCAAATCACCAATACAAAAGTTGTGCATAAGTATCTTTAGCAAAGTAGTCAACACTAAATGCATGGAGAACTCCAGGGACAAATACAACAGAAGCAGAAGTAATCCACGCTATAACAATGCACCAGGCCAGTCATTTGACTTTGAAGAAGAAGGAAGTGTGACTTGGTGTGGACTTTTGAACATCGTCCTCTTATTTTGGCCAAATAAATCTTTCTCTTTTGATTGTATAATAATTGACTTCATATTCATGTACTTGTAGGTGGTATACAGGGTGTTAGTGTACACTGACGGCTTGTTTGTATGGTCATCTGAGAAAACACACATCTATCTATTGCACTTCTAAAACTTCAGACAGGAGTCACATTGAAATGTCCTCATGTCTCTGTTCACTATTTAATCGGTTTGCCTTTTCCTCTGTCCTTTTATATTCTTCCCACTGCCCCTCCTACTTTCTAGGAGGACACAGGTGAAAGAAAACATAATTGGTGTTGTCACAGTTGCACCTGCACTCTGGTCACTCTTGTCATGGGTTTCAGAAACTCAATGGTATCTGAGAGAAATTTAGTTACTGGTTGAGGTGGGTGAAAACCTACTTAAGCAACAACCACAATTCTTGTCAGGATGAACCACAAAACATCAGTAAATTAACCTGTGCTTTCAGATATTTTTGTATGGATATCAGATGAACTGTTGCTGATCTATATACTTGTATGATTTTTTTTTAAAAATCAAGTGTCCCTAGAAAAAGAACCTGTGCTTAACCCTCTGATAGCTTGGCACAACAAGCAGTCAGGCTTAACTTAGAAGCAATGTGTAAAGTATTTATGTGACACTCAAAAAGCAATAAAGTAAAACCATAACACAAGATAAATCCCACACCAATCTAGAAAAATAGAGTAATCTTTAATAAATAAAATGGCGCAAAAGCCCTTACGCGATGCAGAAACACATTTTGCGAGTCGGTACCGACTTGCAAAATGTGTTTCCGACTCACAAATAGGAAGGGGTCTTCCCTTCCTATTTTCGATTCGCACCGCGATGTAGAGTTGATTTGTGACCACAAAAGCGGTCGCAAATCAACTCGCTGTTACCATCCACTTGAAGTGGATGGTAACTCATTCGCAAAAGGGAAGGGGTCCCCATGGGACCCCTTCCCCTATGTGAATGCTCACAAAATTATTGTTTCAGAGCAGGCAGTGGTCCTATGGACCACTGCCTACTCTGAAAAAAACCGAAACAAAAAGGTTTCGGTATTTTTTCTATTTGCAGCTCGTTTTCCTTGAAGGAAAATGGGCTGCAAAGAGAAAAAAAAAATGCTTTATTTAAAAGCAGTCACGGACATGGTGGTCTGCTGTCTCCAGCAGGCCACCATCCCCGTGAGTGCCTAGACTCGCTATGGGGTCGCAAACTGCGACCCACCTCATAAATATTTATGAGGTGGGTCTTTGCGACCCCATAGCGAGTCGCAGAAGGTGTCTGAGACACCTTTCTGCATACCAGTTTGCGAGTTGCAAATTGCGAGTCGCAAATTGGTTTGTACTTACATCTGGCCCTTGAAGAATTATCATACGGTTCTCTTGATGAGAAGCAGGTGGAGGCCACATGTTTATCTGGGCTGCCAGGTTAAATTTGTCATTGAAGATGATTCCTAGGTTACTGTCATGTGCAGTGGGGACTGGTATGGGGCCAAGGTCTGCTGGCTACCAGGGGGAGTCCCATGCAGATGTCTTCTTGCCAAAGATTACCACTTCGGTCTTGTTTTTTTTTTTTATTGGTTTTATATGGCAGATACACAGTACAGGCGTTAATCGGAAATACTACAGGATCACATTTATCTGATTAATATTACGTTGAAACAACCAAACCCCCCCATTGACACACTTAACTAGCCATTTATTACATTCAGTATAAATTTTTTTCCTGCTGCCTTACTCAAAGTGTTGCGCTTATACTGCATATCAGGGAGGCCCCACTTATAGTTGATATGAGACACCTACCATTTGTGATTGTGCCCCTATGGGGGCTTGAGGTGTTCTCTCTCGCGTTTGGAAAAAGTAGGTGGTGAGTGCGCCTGATTTACCCGGTGCCTTTACTAATGCTCCTGTGACAGTGTGTTCACACGAGTTGGCCCCTCGTTGAGGGGTGTGGGGGTGTGCGCCCCTTCAGCGGTTTTCTTGTCCTGGTGATACCCTGTAATGTTGTGTCTGGGTAGGATACTGGTGTATGCAATTTAATTGATATATAGTCCCCTTCATGGAGGTTTGTCATTGTTTTTTGTTTCGAGCTTGGATACCAGTTTCCCAGGTGTCGCACCCCGTGTGTGTTTGACCATCTCGTGACAGTTTTATAAGCACCTGATATTCTGTGCGGGCCCACCACAATGTAAGGGTGTGCCAGGATTTCTGGTCCAGGGCGTTGGGTGCTTTCCAGTGCATTGCTATCAACCTTTTATACATCACGTAGGCTAGGTCTACAAATTTGTGTAAGTGTCTGTGTTTTTTTGTCTTTGTCCTCACTCCCAATAAGCAAGGTCTGGGGTCCGCTGCCAGCTCTAGTCCCGTCCAGTCTGATAGCTCCTTCAGCACCCTGTTCCATTCTATTTGCACCCGGGGACATTCCCAGACCTTATGATAAAAGTGGGCCGCTGGTTACGCGCATCTGGGGCATGTCGGTACTGTGTCGGGGAACATACGTTTTAACCTGGCCGGTGACAGATACGTTTGGTGTATAAAGTTGAACTGAGTGTAGCGGAATCTGGGGTTTCTTGATACCCCCCGGGCATCGGACAGTGCTCTCATCCAGTCTCCCTGGGGGATCGGGACAGGGAGGACAGTATTCCACCTCTCCCTAGCTCTCTCTCAATGGGGTTCTGGAGGTTTGCTAAGTATTTTGTATAGGCTAGAGATTGCTTTAGTTTGAGCATCATCCTGTAGTATGTTATGTATTATGGGGGAAGTCTCTGGTTCTAGGGCTCCTGTTCCCCATGCTTTTTTAATTGCGTGGCACATAACGTGATACGATAAGAATTGACCAGGGTTCACAGCAGTGAGGGCCTGGATGGCTTCAAATGACATTAGTTTGCCATCTTCAAAACAGTCGCCCACCAGCCATATTCCCGCCTCTGACCACACTAAGGATGAGAGCGGCGCAATCGTCTGCTGTCCCGGGAGACACTCCAGCAGAACATACGGGGTGTATGGGACTGCTCCGTGTCCCTTCTGGACATACCTCCCCCAACATGCATGCGCCACAGCTAGCAATGGGTTGATAGATTCACTTTTGGAGTATTTGTTTGACAGCCATGTTAACAGTTGGATTCCTTTTATCCAAGTCTGCATCCATACAGCTTCAGCTGACGTCGGTCTGTGGAACCAGAGCTGCAGCCACTGTAGTTGTGCTGCTGCATAGTAAAGCTTGAAGTTGGGGGCTCCCAGTCCACCCGAGTTCACCGGTCGCTGCAGTGTGGATAGTGCCACCCGCGCTCTGCCGCGACCCCATAAGCTGTAGCAGCGTTATGTTCAGATTGCCAATTATCCTCCCACGCAGCTTTTTCAGCAGAGCCGCAAAGTAATATAGTAGCCTGGGCAAAATCAGCATATTTGCGATCGCTACTCTGCCCGGTGGGGAAAGCGGCAGTTTGTTCCAGAAGCGTAAAGAACCCTTCATAGAGGCTAGTGCTCTCCCCAGATTACCGTCTCTGAGGTCTTCTGTGCTGTGATATATGTGAACCCCCAAGTATTTAAATGTTTCAAAGCACCATTTCAGGCGCCCGCGTGGTGCCTCTTCCTGCCTTCCTGGTGGCCATCTAGTTAATGGGAATGCACACGATTTATCCCAGTTTACTGCTAGGCCAGATATCCTTCCGAACTCAGCTAGGAGTGCCATTATGGAGGGTAACGACTCCGTGCCTTTCCGAGTGTATATAAGAGCGTCATCTGCGTACAGCGAGATCACGTGGTATGCTCCGTTCCTGGTTATTCCCCAATTATTTGCCATGGAGCGCACTTTAGATGCTAGTGGCTCCATTGCCATAGCAAACAATAATGGGGAGAGGGGGCAGCCCTGTCTCGTACCCCTTGATACAGGGAAACTGTCAGATATCACTCCACCCGTTTTCACTCTGGCTCGTAGATTTGAGTATAGTGTGCGGACCCAACGCACATAGTTAGGACCTATTCCCATCTGCCGCATTGTAGTCAAGAGGAAATCCCACTCCAGCGTGTCAAACGCCTTTTCAATATCTAGTGACAGCACCATTTCGTCATATGCGTCGGGGAGGGTGTCCCCTATCACGCTCAGGAGCCTACGGATATTTTAAAAAGTGTTACGCTTCGGAATGAAGCCTTTTTGGTCTTCGTGAATTAGGATATGAATGATGGGAGCGAGTCTGTTGGCCAGTATTTTGCCCAGTATTTTACAGTCTAAATTTAAAAGTGAAAGTGGTCTAGAAGATTTGACATCCGTGGGGTCGCGTCCCGGTTTGGGGAGTACCACTATCATGGCCTCTGTCTGGGATGGGGGCAGCAGTTCTGTGGCCCAGGCCTCCTCGAACACCTTCAATAGTTGGGGCTTCCAGCGGGGCGAGAATGCAGAGTAATACTCTATTGGGAGGCCATCTATTCCCGGCGATTTATTCCTGGGCATCTGTGTTAAAGCTAGGTCTATTTCCCCCGCAGTGAGAGGGGCATCAAGTGTGTCCCTGTCTGCTTGGCATAATTGCGGTAGGGAGGAGCCCCCTAGGAAAGACTCAAATAGTGTAGGCGTGCACAAGGTGCACTTGGTGTATAAATTCTTGTAATAGTCTCTGAACGTTTCATTGATCTCTACCTGTGTGGTGACCGTGGTGTGAGTATCAACCCGGATGGCACCTATGGGAGAGTGCTGTCTGTCCTCTCGCAGTAACCAGGCCAGCATTTCACCCGACCTGTCGCCCTCCGTTTGCAACCGCGTTAAGTAATAGTTATAATCGTGGCACCGAAGTCTACTGTCTGCTTCGTTATATTTTATGCGGGCTGCTTTTAATGTTGTGTAAGGGGTTCCTCCGTGCGACTGCTGTTTCCGCTGTTCTTAGTTCCTTTTCCATTTTAACAATTTCGGCATGTAGGGTGCCCCTTACTCCCCAGCTTGTAGTGATACACTGCCCTCTGACCACCGCTTTATGGGCATCCCATTCCACGGCACGTGAATTTGCAGTTAGATCATTTGTTTCCCAGTATTGGCGTAGTGTGGTGTTCAAAGTGTCCACAAATGCCGGGTCCTGAAGCACATCTACTTGTAGGCGCCAAGTTGGGATCTCCTGTCGGCTTCTGCCCCAACCTAGTGATACTCTCAACGGCGAGTGATCTGATATTGTCTTCGCTAGGTATTCCGTTCTATTTACCAAAGCGGCTATGTCCTGGGTACCCCATATCATATCTATTCTAGTGTGTATTCTATGTGGGGCTGAGTAAAATGAGTATTCCCTCTGAAGGGGGTGTCTTATGCGCCATATGTCGTAAAGCCTCAAGTCGCCCGCTCAGTGTTGCAGTGGAGTTGTGGTGTTCCTTCTCGCTATTGAGCGCGCTTGAGCTCTGGATCTATCTAAGGTGAAGTCTGGTATACTATTAAAATCCCCACCCAAACAGCCGGAGCTGATAGGTTTGCGAGCAATGCCGGTGTGAGAGTGCCCAAGAATCCCGCTGTGCCGCCATTTGGGGCGTATATACCGACTACAGAAAGTTGTCTACCATCTAGCTGGCCTTCCATCACCACGAATCTACCCCCTGGGTCAATTCTATGTGCTGTTTGGTGAAATGGGACTCCTCCTGCGATCCATATCAATACTCCCCGTGGGAACACTGAGTATGTTGTGCCTAACAGTTGTCCTCCCCATTTCGCACGTAGCTCCCGCAAATCTGGTTCCAATAGGTGTGTCTCTTGAAGGATAGCAATGTGTGTTCCCAGTCGCTTGAGGCGTGCATAGATACGAGATCTTTTACTTATTGTGCCCATGCCCCTCACATTCCATGTCACTATGTCATACTGATTGCTGTTGCGTTTAGTTTGTGGCGCCATGGGAGAGTAGGGGGTGGGCCTGTTCGTATGCCTCAGTTTTGCTCACTGGACTTCCAGTGTGCAGCCCCTCTGATGATGCAATCGAATGTATTTGCTTAACACAGCAGTGGTGGAACTATAGTGTGTATTTGTACTAATTTACTACTACCCTCTCCCCAACTAGTCCCCTCTCACTCCTATCTACTAATGTAGAACTAGTTAACACGTATATATGTAAAAAAAAACTGTATCCTTCTGGATATCCGTGGTGATATTATCATGACGGTCTAATGTGGCTCATTTGTGGGGCTCACATCAGACCGCAGACTACGTCTGCAAATGCTAGTGGACGCCCCCGGAGCGTATACACCCTCCAACCCCCCCGTGCCCCGCCAGCCCCCACATCGTGGCTCCGCTAGTCAAAAATGAGTTTATGCGAAAGAGACACGTTTTTTGAAGGATGTTCTTTCTCCAGGGACCCACATCGCTCCGGTGCCCACCGGATTGTCCAGCCATCTCTCCCCTGAGTGACAAAACAGAGATAGTGTCGTTTTTCGTAGTCAGAGATCATCCGCTGCTCTGGGGGTGACCCTCGGGCCTTTCGATTCATCCGTTATAGTAGAGCCAGAGCTGGTCGTATCCGAGTTACTCTCAGGTGACTGCCTGTTTACTTCAAAGTTGTTTTGTGTGAGCAGGGGGGTTTCTTTCAGCACTTGTGCTCTTTCTTCAGCTACCTGTTGAGCAGTCAGTTGGACCCTAGTGCGCCTCCTGGAGCGTTTCCTTGACGCCGAGGTAATCCACTCCTCTCCTCCTTCCGCGTCGTCGGACATGCCCGCAAGGCCTTTAGCATGTAACCATGTCCAGGCATCTTCCGGGGGAGTTAAATATATGGGTACGATCTGATATCACTCTCAGTTTGACGGGAAACAATAATGCGTATTTAATGTTGAGTTCATGCAGGCGTTGTTTGACCCTAACATATGAGTTACGTTTTCTTTGCACCTCTTGAGTGAAGTCTGGGTATGCGTTGATGATTGATTCCTCATAGTTGAATGGACCTTTGTTGCGGAACTGTTGTAGAATTGCATCTCGATCCCGGAAGTTTAAGAATCTTGCAATCAATGGTCTGGGTGGTTGGCCAGGAAGCGGAGGCCTACCCGTGATTCTATGCACCCTTTCCACTGTGAAGAGCTTGGATGGGGCCCCGCTTAGCACCTCTTTGATTAGCCATTGTTCTAGAGATATTTCCATGCTTTGTTGTTGCATATTTTCGGGAAACCCCAGGAATCGGATATTATTCCGGCGCGATCTGCTCTCAGCCTCTTCCGCCCGTTTCCATAACACCTTCAATTCCGCGTCCATACGTTGGATCTGTTTTTGGTTGTCGTGGGCCGTGGGAGACAGCTCGGCCAGCCCCTCCTCCGCCGATTTGACTCTTTCCGACAGCTTGCAATGATCCACACGGAGTAGGTTCAAGTCTTGCGGTACCGCATCTATTCTATTTTCCAGGGAGGTTTTAGTGTCCATTATCGCCTGTAGTACCTTCTCCAGTTGCGCGGATTGTGACGCAAGTGTACTCTCCAGTGTTTGTAGGGTCGGATTTGTCTGTTGGTCAGTGGGTGACGGGCTATGCATGGCTCGGTCTTGATTCTTGGCTGATTTAAGCCTGCCCGCCATTGTATTCGTTCAGGGGGGGGTCTTGTGAGTTGCCCCTCTTCACTGATCCAGTGTGTGGTTCCCTGTTGCCAGGTTTCGCGCAGGGGGATGGGTTTTAGTCGGTCCTGGTTCACGTACTTGGTATCCTTAGCCCTGCCCCAGCTTGTTCACGGGGTATTGTGGGGAGCCCGCAAAACAGACGAGCGAACCCAGTTGATTTATTCTCAGGATTACCACATGCGCTTCACCATTTTACCTAGTTAATTATCACCCAGTGACTCCGCTGCCCCTCAAGGGGACAGCGGCCCCGGCAGGCGCGCCGTATCCGGTGGGGGTGGGAGAGCATGGGGGCCTGTGTTAGGATAACTGTCGGCTTCAATGGGGGGCGTCCGCTCCCCCGGAGCCCAGGGGCCCCCAATGCAGGAGAGGAGTGTCCGGTCTGGTCTGGCTGGGGGCGGTCGATGTTGGCCTTTGTTCCTCCTGTGTCCAAGTCCGCTCCCTATGGACCCCCGGATCAAGCACCCGTCTGGGCCGATGCCAGCGCTGGGGGAGATGCTCCGCAGGTGAAGAACAAAAGCGGGAAGGGGGGGGAGAGGGGAAGCGTGGGTTCGGCCACGCTATTTCTTCTTTCGTGGCCAGTGGGTCGCGACGGTCATATCAGGCCCCCTCTTACCGCCATACGCTGCGGTGCGGTGCAGTCCAGCAGTCGGGAAGAGAGCGGGTCCCGGGGCGTCCGCAACCACGCTGTGTTACAGATAGGCAATTCTGTGTGTCTCGGCTCAGCGCCTCCCTGGTGCTATGGGGGGCCGAGAAGCGTTTTGGTTCTGCTTGCCTTCACTTCACTCCTCCCGAGGCGCTCTGGCACTCTCGCCGGCCGCATCCACTATAGCGACCGCCCAGCGGGGCTCCAGGCGGGGGGCACCTCCCGATCCCGGCGCGTCGCGTGTTTCAGTGTTTCACAGGCGTAAACAGCCCCGAGGCGTCTCTCCGGCCCTGCGAGCCAAGCACTCGTGTCCCGGGGCTCCGGGCGCCTTCTGTAACTTCTCACTGGCCCCAATATGGCGGACGCCCCGTGCGCCAGCTCCCGGACAGAGGGGAGGACACGGGTTGGTAGCTCCCAGCTCGGTGGCGCAGGGCTCCGCCGAGTCGCGCCGGTTCGCTGAAGGCCGTTCCCACACCCCCGTCACCCTGGGGGCGCCCTGCAGGATGTTTACAGTGGGTCTGGGATGGAGCACTCGCTCTAGCCGTCCATCCCGGTCACCATCTTGGCTCTTCCCACTTCGGTCTTGTTCATGCTGAGCTTTAGGCAGTTGGATCTCATCCAGGTTAATATAGCGGACATGCCTCTAGCGAAGTTGTCTTTGGTTGCTGGGGTCTTGTCCAACAAGGAAAGTACCAGCTGAGTGTCGTCTGCATTTGAAAGAATGTTGATGCTATGTGCTCTGAGGAGGCGTGCCAGTGGGGTCATGAAGATAATGAGTAGAGTTGGGGTGAGATAGGATCCTTGGGGATCTTGTCTTCCATCTTGCATGGTGGCAGGTTGACTTTTTGGGTGCTTCCTGTAAGGAAGGAGCAGATTCATTTGAGGGCAGGTCACTGGATACCCACTTCATGAAGTCTTCTTATGAGTGTAGAGTGGAAAATTGTGTTAAATGCTGCAGAGAGTGGGGAACATGGGGGTGGGTTGAATCTCAGCCACGAGTGTGAGTGAAACTTTCTCCTCAACTAGTAGAACCCGTCAATTCTACTCCTTCCTTTTCTCCTCATCACCATCTTTTTCTCCATTTTCATGGCACAGTATTTGTACTACTTTGCTTACCTTTTAATGTGCTGAGATATTCTCCCAGATTGAAAGTGGATGTTTGTCTATTCATGCGTGCAGCCCCAAGCTGTTTCGGCTGCTCCAGCCTTATGCAGACACTGCCTGGCGGTATGGAGAATTTCCTTCCGGAGCACAAGAAATAGCATCAACACTAGCCAAGGTGGAGGTTGCTGCTTTTGGTTGGAATGTGCAGCGTGGGCAGCAAAACAGTGTGTGACCTCCCCATGCGCAAGTGGCAAGGCTGCTGTAACATCACCCCAGGAAGTGCCACTCTAGATTCTGTCCCTATGGTGAGATTTACTGATTTAGTAGAAGACGCAAACTTTGTCGATCCCCTGTATATATGGGCACTAAGCTCCCAGGGAGGATGTACTGTCTTAGTAGGGATAAGGTGGGGGACGCCCGGGTTATAGCAAGCAGGAAGGAAGATATTAGTTTAGCTCTGGGGCACAGTTGCACCTTTTTTCCAGTGAATTCAGTAAAGCCAAGGAAAACAATTCATAGGCAGATTCTTGCCCAAGGTGAACACAGGAAATGTAAAGAAGAAAGGAAAAGTCACTGGGCAGATAAGAGGAACAGTTGATACATCTGCACACATTAAGAATCTAAGAATTAAATTTGCCGGAACTACCAAAACCCCATAAACTGTTAAACCCCAGAACACTACTCCTTCCTTATTGTGAGTTTTCCGGGATGCCTGAAAAAGGAACATAAGTTCTATATGGGGCTTCCTTCTAATGGAGATTGTAAAGGAGACTCCACTGGTATAGACAAACCGACCTCACCTTTAGTCCAGGAAAGTGACAAGGTTTATATGGTAGCAGTGGCTAAAGGTTTGATTGCTTGAATAAGATGGGAGGTTTGGGCGGATTGGAGGTTAATGGAAAGGCTACTCAAGCAGTTCAGGGAAACTCAGAAGTAGTAGCAGAAGTTCCGACTCAGGTATTGAAATCTCTGCTAGAAGTGAGAAGTAGCGGAAATGGGGTCTCTGGTTGGCAGTCAGTTTGCACTCTGTCCAAGCAGGGAACCTCACTCTAGTCAGGGTAAGGGACTTGGTAGCTTGGCACAAGCAGCCAGGCTTGTCTCAAAGGCAATGTGTAAAGTATTTGTACCAACCCACACAGTAATATAGTAAAAACCTACAAAATGGACATCACACCAGTTTAGAAAAATAGGTAATATTCATCTAAATCAAACAAGACCAAAATTACAAAAATCCAACATACACAGTCAAGACATCAATTTTAAAAAGAATAAGTCTTACCCAATACCAAATAATTCTACACAAACTACCTGGTTAGCTTAAAAAATAAAGCAGCACAGGCAAGCGTGGATCGGAAAGTTCAGCGTTGCTTTGTTTACTTACTTGCAAGTGAGGCCGTGCATCATTTCATCTCTAGTCGAGTAGGCAAAGCATTGTTTTTCTCCCTCGCAAGAGAGCGATGAATCGATTTCCAGACAGGGCACCTCAGATCAGTGCATGTCATGATGACTTTGACACCCAGCGACGATATGTGAGAAATCCGGTCACAAGGTATTGGAAAACTGCGCTGTGTGGGGTTTGCATCGTTATCAGCAGCTGCAAGTTGGTGTTGCGTTGTTTGTCCAGCCACGAAGGGTCGATCTCCGAGCTGCGATGCAGACAGAGCATCGATTTCAGCCATGAAGCGGGTGGTGCGTCGTTTTTCAGCCACTTTGCAGGTGGTGCATCAAAATGTTCCCTGCACGGCTTACTGTGCGTAGATTTCCATCCTTTTTCTACCAGCTTCACCTATAGGACATATAAAACACATCAGTACATGCCCCACCTTTAACATACACTGCACCCTGCCCATGGGGCTACCTAGGGCCTACCTTAGTGGTGCCTTACATGTATAAAAAGGGAAGGTTTGTACCTGGCAAGTGGGTACACTTGCCAAGTCAAATTGGCAGTTTAAAACTGCACACATAGACACTGCAGTGGCAGGTCTGAGCCATGATAACAGGGCTACTCAGGTGGGTGGCACGGTCAGTGCTGTAGGCCCACTAGTAGCATTTGATTCACAGGCCCTAGTCACCTCTATTGCACTTTACTAGGGACTTACTAGTAAATAAAATATGCCAATGATGGAAAAGCCAATTACGCATACAATTTCACATAGGGAGCACTTGCACTTTTCGCACTGCTCGGCAGTGGTAAGGTGCCCAGAGTAACAAAGATATTAAAAACAGAGTCCAGCACACAGCAACAACCTGGGAGCAGAGGCAAAATATTAGGGGAGACCCCGCCAAGAATGCCAGCTCTAACAGGGCCCCAGCTATCGTTCCCACTATAGACCCTTAGCCTCTACCGCAAAACCCTTCAATGACTGAGCCACCTCAGATACCTAAAGCCATGGAGGAAAGAAGTGAGACCAAGAGACTGTTATTAGATCTTGCCAAAGGAGTTAGAAATAGATTTGATGCATTAGAGAGTAACTAGAGAGAGATCAGATACATGTGTCTGAGACTCTCAGACAAAATTGATGATTTGGCTTTGAGAACTGCAGTTTTACAGGATGCAATGGCAAAGGAAGTCTGGGAGCTAGAGGAACTCAAAGCATAGAACAAATTAACACAAACAACTTTGGAGAGAATAGAGAGTCAGGCAAAACATAACAGTATCAAGATCTAGAATGTCCCGGAAGGAGATGAAGGCTCAGACATCAAAACATTTGTCATAAAATTGTTTAATGAGGGTTAATTTAGGGTGTATTCTATGAGGATTTGGGCAATGAAATTCAAAGGGTTCATAGGGACATATTTAGAATAACAGCAAATAGGGAGAGGCCTAGGAAACTTTGGTGAATGTTCCCTCTTTTCAGGTGAAGGAAGCAATCCTGTCTAAAGCTTGAAATCAAAGTTTTGCTCTTTTGAGTGTATCTCATGCTCCATACTATCAGACCAGCGCTGAGCAACAGAAGAGAGAAGGTGGAATATGATACGGGGACCAAGATGGTTAAATTTAAGGTGTGAGGGTGTCTGCCCAGCTGTAATTCCCATCCACACTGAAGGTCATGTGGAATAATAAAATGTATTTCGTCCCTAGCAGAGAAGTGTCTGACACCGAGTGACAGCAAGAACAGTAGAGGCAACACGTTTGTATTATTTACCCCTGCAGAAGGGTCTGCATCTAATATGACATATCATGATTTGTAGTCAACATGAACAGCTGAACAAAGTAGTAACAATGCGAAGGCAAGGATATAGGGGTCTTGTTAAAAAGAAACAAGAGAAGTGGGAAGCTAGGAAGATGAAGCAGTTCAATGATGGGGAGAATATTGGTATGATGCTGGTAAGGGGTGCAAGAACAGAGCTCATCCGTAATATTATTGTGCATCTCAGCAAGCCCCATGGTAATAGCCAGGCAAGAGCGAGAATTAGGGCAGCCAGAGGAAATTAGCCTTTCAGAGATTTTTATCAAGATCTATATAAGTATTATTTGATGTGTAACACATAAATCATTAGAACGTGTACAGACTCAATGTAATTCCCAGGTCTCTCAGAGTAATCTAGAGAAGAGTTAAGGCAAAAGCTAACAAAAGAAGAGGTCAGGGAAGCTATTAAAGGACTTACTAAGGGGAAGGCAGCAGGACCAGATGGGATACCAGGGGAACTCTACAAGGTTGTAAGTGAGGGGATTTACCCAACCTTAAGATGCTTTTTATTGGAATTTTATTCTCAGTGCGCTATCTTCCACATTTATGGTACGAGGCAACCACTACAGTAATTTCAAAGCTAAATAAAAACCCTAAAGTGTGTGAGTCTGTTAAATACAGATTATAAAATCTTGGCGGTAATAATGACAAATAGGTTGGGGAGTAGTAAATGAAGTTATCTATCAAGATCAGCAAGTCTTCATGAAAGGACGACAAATGCATAATCTAACTTGTTTCTTACTAGGCACTATTGATCTGTCTGACACCAATAATCTAGCAATATTAACTTTTGAAGTGGTCAAAGCATTTGATCAGGTGCATTGGAACTATCTGTCGCTTTGTCTAGAAAAAAATGGTATCTTATTTTAATATACAGAGGCATTAAAGGCATTATACTTGAAGACCTCAGCTAGGATATTAGTTAATGGGGTTGTGACAGATCGCTTTTCTATATCCAGAGGTATTCGGCAGGGGTGCCCCTTATCCCCTCTATTGTTTAACTTATATATTGAACCCTTAGCTCAAAAGGTCAGGGAGGATTACATGATTATTCCTTTTAAAAACCATGGGTACTCAAAGAAGATTAACCTGTATATAGATACTTTTATATTAAATACGGCTAATATTTATACAGCTTTGCATAGGTTTGAGAATCTGTCAAGTGAATTTGGGGGCACCTCAGGATATGCTATCAACCAGGTTAAAACCAAGATAATGGTTTGGAATTCTGAAATACAAAATAATCTATTTAAAGATGAATTGCAATGTATGGGTATTCTGGTTAACCATAAACTTGAATCATTTGCAGAGGTTAACCTGGGTAAAGCCTCAACCGAGATGAATAAAACCCTTAAAAGGTGGCAAAATTTATCCCTGAAAAAAATATGGTAGAGTCAATCTATTGAAAACGAGTATCCTTCCTAAACTCATTTTTCTATTTAATTGCATCCCATTAGCATTTTAAAAGAGATTAATCCAAAAGATACAGGGAAACATCCACAGTTTTATCTTGGCGTCAAGAGGGGCCAGAATATCATGGAAAAATTTAAGCCAGAAGCTTAGGAAGGAGGGCTTACAATTGGCAGATTTCCAATTCTACTGCACGGCTTTCCAATTCAAGTTCTTGAGGGTTCTCTTAAAGACACTGGTATATTCCGGCAATGGTGATATAAATATGGGCCCTCATTACAATCCAGGAAGTCAGTGATAAAGTGGTGTTAATACTGCCAAAAGGCCGGAGGTAATACATGCAGAATTATGACCACGGCGAAAACAGCTCAAAGAGACAGCCACTTTAACACAACGACTGCCAGGGCGGAATCAAGAGGCAACAGCCAGGCGGAAGACAATGTTCTGCCCACTGTAATATGACACACCAATCCGCCACCTCTTCCGGGGCAGTACCAACGTCATCAAAAGTCTGGCGGGAACACTGCACAGAAGGGAAACGACTCACCTCTGGAGACTGGGAACAACCACGCCGCCATGGAGCCTGAGTTGCATGTCTTCCCGATGTTGTTTTACGTCCTTCTCCACTACGAACACCAACCACAGCGAAGTCGACCGCGGTGATTACAGCCGCCTAGCACACAGGGGAGGGAGGGAGGAAAAACAGAGTGACACACACACGCAACACTCAACATCCCCACCCCCAACACCATACACTCAAGCAGATGCAGTAACATAACATATCCATCCGTACCCCTCAGGAATAATGCAAGGACAACTACTATAGAACAAAAAGAGTGTAATAAGATAAATATAGTAGAAATATGTGCATCCAAATAAAAAACGTATATACATTTTTACAAATCAAGGGACACTGCCCAGTTCTCAATGTCCGTGGGCCACAGGGCCACATCACAAAGCCCAAGGCCCCACCTCACTCCTGCAACAACATGGAGAGAACACTGCAGGGGCATCAGGTGAAAAATAGCCAGGCACCTAAGGGGGATGGAGAACAGGGGGGGAACCTCAGCCTGAAGATGGTACAACGCCACTGGTCCTGGAGGGGGCAACATGTCCATTACTCTCTCCTGGGGAGTGCAAGGCCACAGTCTCTCAAGTGGGTGACTTGCCCACTGGCTCTGGAGGGGGCAACATGCCCTGTGCCCTGTCCTGGGAAGTGTAAGGCCACAGTCTCTCAAGTGGGTGACTTGCCCACTGGTTCTGAAGGGGGCATAATGCCCAGTGAGCTTCATCCTGGGGAGGATAGGGTGAGTGGATGGCTTCTCCACTGGTTCTGGAGGGGGCATCGTGCCCAGTGAGCTTCATCCTGGGTAGGATGGGGTGAGTGGGTGGCTTCTCCACCGGTTCTGGAGGGGGCATCGTGCTCTGTGAGCTTCATCCTGGGGAGGATGGGGTGAGTGGAAGGCTACTCCACTGGTTCTGGAGGGGACATCGTGTCCAGTGAGCTTCATCCTCCTGGGGAGGATGGGGTGAGTGGAAGGCTTCTCCACTGGTTCTGGGGGGGGCATCATGCCCAGTGATGCAGATTTTGGGGAGTGCAAGGTCACAGTCTCTCAGCCGGGTGTCATACCCACAGGATTTGCAGGGACCAGGCCGCACAACAGCGCATGGACTCAGGACTACTCACTGTCCGCCGGCGGAGACGGTTGCACAGAGGTCGTAGTGGTGCTGCTGCTGGTGGAGCTGGCAGTTGTGGGGGGAGGCTCCAGCCCATCCCCTGCAGCCTCAGATGGCTGCCCACTGGGGCTGCTGCTGCTGGTGGCGGTGCTGGTGGCAGTGCTGGCATTGGTACTGGTGGCGGTGCTTGCAGTGGTGCTGGTGGCAGTGCTGGCAGTGGTGGGGGAAGGCTCCAGCCCATCCCTTTGCAGCCTCTGATGGCTGCACCACCATGGTTGGTGGTGTGGGCTCCAACTGAGCCCCAGCACCAGGCCTCTTGTCCTTTCTGCCTGCTGGTGCAGGCCCCTTGCCCGTCCTGCCAGCAGCTGGGGATGTCTCTTTCCCCCTTTTGTCAGCAGCTGGGGATGGCTCCTTGCACCTTTTGAAAGCAGCTGGTGATTGCTCCTTGTCCTTTTGGGCAGCAGCTGTGGTGGCTCCTTTCCCTTCCTTGCAGCAGCTGGGGGTGGCTCCTTGCAGCAGCTGGGGGTGGCTCCTTGCCCTACCTTGCAGCACTTGGTGCAGGCACCCTTTCCGTGTGGCTGCCAAGTGCCCGGGATCCTTTCCCACCTGGAGTTGCTGTGGACACTACTTGGCACGTGGACAGGGTGGCTGAGGTGCTTGCCTGGGTTTTAGTCACCCTGGCCTGACATGAAGGACGGGGAGGAGGAGGGGGAGGGAAGAGGTCAACAGTGGAGAGGAAAAGCTTCTTAGGGACATAGGGGTGGAAAGAGGGAGAAGGTTTGGGAGTGGTGGAAGAGGAAGTGGTTGTGGGAGGTGTTGGTCTGCTGTGTTTGGGTGAAGGTGCATGGGCTGGATGCTGTTGTGAGATGGATGGCTGTTGGGTGTCTGAGTGCTTGCATTTGTACTGTGGGGGTGGTGACTGCCCGTGAGGTGTGTGCTCTGATAGGTGTGCTGGTGATGGTGGTAGTCGATGAGGATGTAGTGCATGCAGCTGTGAGTGTAGACGCAACTGGGAGGGAGGTGGGGGACGAGAAGGAGGGGGACACGGTGGAGGCAGAAGTGCCTATGGGATGATGTGTGGCGCTTGTGTTAGCCATGTCCACTCTTGCGTGTTGTCCTATGTACATGCTTGTCTGCCTGTATGCTTGGGATAGGTTGGGGTTGAGGGGAATGGGATTGGGTAGAGGAAGTTGGAGGGTGGAAACAGGGACAATGGCTGCCATCAGAGAGGAGGCCAGAGCCTGGATTGATTTCTGTTGGGCCACCAAGCCAATGTGTATGCCCTCCAGAAATGCATTGGCCTGTTGCATATGGGCTGCCAGCCCCTGGATGGCATTCACTATGGTTGACTGCCCAACAGAGATGGATCGCAGGAGGTCAATATTCTCCTCACTCAGGGCAGCAGGGCTAACTGGGGCAGGGCCTGAGGTGCCTGGGGCGAAGGAGATGCCCACTCTCCTGGGTGAGCGGGCATGGGAAACTCACTGAGGGGCTGCTGGGAGGGCGGTACTGGTACGGGGGTGGCAGATGTACCTGTAGCTGGGGTGGGCACGGAGGTTTCCACCACCACCAGGGAGCTTCCTTCGGAGGATGTATCCGTGTCCAAACTGTCCCCTCCAGTCTCTGCCATGGTGCTCCCCTCTCCCTCCGTCCCACTGGTACCCTCACCGTCAATGGATTTGACCTCCTGGGTCCTGTGGGATGCAGCATCCTCCGTTGTTGGTGCCTCTGCTCCTCCGCCAGATGATGCTAATGCACAGAAGGACAGGGTGACAAAACAAAAAGGGGGGGGAAGAGACAAAGGATACACTTGGTCAATGGCGGCACTAACACCACAGTTGGCGTACACAACACACTCAAACACAGGGAACAGCCCTAAGCCTTATGCAATGCACTACCAGTCACAATGCTAGTCACCAGCCCATGGACAGTGACACCTAACGCCAATTGCAGCATACCTGAGACCCACAGACCCCTGCCCAGTAGTGGATGCCTTCTAGCTTTGTTGGAGTACTCTCACATCAGAACCCTGCCCAACATGGGACCCTCTCTGCAATGTCAGGCCTGGCCTAGGGGCGCCCACATTCCCACATCCCCCACCCGGATACCACCCCACCAGGCGTAAGCAGTAATGAAGGGCACTGTACTCACCCCCTCATTGCTACTGTGATGCCCCCAAGTGCCCATCCAGCTCCGGATAGGCCACCACCCAGTGACACGAGCCATGGTCGGTTCCAGATACAGGTCAGAGCAGCACATGCAGTGTGGGTCCTCTCCTGTTGAAGGTCAGGTAGCAAGTGAGTGAACAGATAGAAAATGTCAGTCACGTCGGCGGCAGTACGTACCGTCACTGCCAGCGTACATCACCATTGGCCACAGTACCCCATAGGGCCCAATGATAACCAATGAGGAGTTGCCCGGGAATGTTTATATGCTCCCAGGATCATGGTGAGTGCCTCCTCGAGGGTCAGTTCCCAGGCCTGTCCTTCCCCTGTCGCACAGCAGTCCTCCCAGCTTCCCTGTTGTCCTGTGCCTCTATCCCCTGAACCGTGTGCCCAATGCCACTGACCCCAGGTTCCTGATTGTCTTGGGTTTGTGGGGTGGCCTGGGGTGACATCTTGTGCATTGGTGTGTTGCCCTCTATGGTTGTTATTGCCCTGGCAGCTTTTCCTTGTGTGAGTTATTTGGTGGTCTAGCTGTTTACCTCTACTGTGCATGCTGTGGTGATAGTTGTCCATACAGGTGTGTGAGTGGTGTCCATGCATTGGTGGTGCATGCAGGGCTTGGCATTGGGGTGAGTGGGTTGTGATGGTAGGGTGTGTGGGAGGTTGTGGAGTAATGGGAGTGAGGGAGAGGCATGCAGGTAGGGGGGTGATAGTAATAGAGAGTAATAGAGAGTTGACTTACCAGAGTCCAGTCCTCCTCCTACTCCTGGCAGCCCCTCAGGGTTCATGATTGCCAAGACTTGCTCCTCCCATGTTGTTAGTTGTGGGGGAGGAGCTGGGGGTCCCCCACCAGTCCTTTGTACAGCCAGTTGGTGTCTTGCTGCAATGGAACACACCTTTCACCGTAGGTTGTTCCACCTCTTTCTGATGTCATCCCTTGTTCTGGGGTGCTGTCCCACGGCATTGACCCTGTCCACGATCCTCTACCATAGCTCCATCTTCCTTGCAATGGATATCTGCTGCACCTGTGATCCAAATAACTGTGGCTCTACCAGGATGATTTCCTCCACCATGACCCTTAGCTCCTCCTCAGAGAACCTGGGGTGTCGTTGTGGTGCCATGGGTGTAGTGTGAGTGTTGTTGGTGAGGGTGTGTACGGGTGATGTGTTGGGGTGTGTGATGTGGGGTGCATGGGTGGTGTATAGGTGATGGTGGTGTGTGGCTGTGGTCTTGTCTGTGGTCATGGTGTCAGTCTTGTGCAGATTGTTTGTAGGCATAAGGGGTTGTGGGTAATGTGGGTGTGTGTTTTATAGTTGTGTAGGTGTGTGGGTGTGGTGTGTGTATGTGTGTAAGGTGTGCGTAGTTTGAATTGACCAATGTGGTTTTGTTTTGTTTTAGTGTGTGTATTTTGAGCGCGGCGGTATGTAAAGCTAATGGTTTACCGCCATTGAATGTCTACTGTGGTGAATAATGTTGTGGGCGTAGTTCTGATGGCGTAATGGTGTGGGTTTTGATAGCGCCAGTTTATCACTGACCTTTGGTGTGGCAGATTTTTCTGTGTGACTGAATAGTGACGGATTGGTGTGTGTCATAACATGGGTAGCGGATATCCACGGTGGTATGTTGGCGGCAGTCGGCAGGGCGGTAAGTGGGATTTACCGCCAATGTCATAATGAGGGTCATAATGTTTTGGGCTATGCTAGGATCCCAGGATGAAGAAGAGGGCTATCTATGTAAATTTGGGGACCCTAAATATGTCAAAAAGATGCGCGTGAAGGTTTTAATGCCAGCTGTTACCCTTTGGGCCAGCCTATGGAGAATACGCTCAATACCATATTTCTCTGCCTTTGCACTGATTTCTGATTAGCCTAGCACCCTGGACTGCTTACAAGATACCTCATGTGCTCTGTGGCGAGTTGCGGGAATCAGAAAATGGGGTGACTTGCAGATGGTAACATCTTAAAATCCTGGACGGAGCTGAAAACAAAGATGGGGGAAACTTGTCTATATTTAAATATCAACACAAACGGATGATGGACGGAGTACTGAACACTCACCCCCAGTCACAGATCTGGGTTTCATTCATTGTTCTTTTGTTCACCATGCCACCCCAGTTTGGACCCAGCCATATGCAAATCAGTCTTGACCCTGTTCCTCATGGGAACAGTCCAGCCTGAACTGCCAAGCTAGGTCCTCCCTAGACCAGAAACAAGCATCCTGGGACCGGTTTCAGGGTATCACCCTTCGTCAGCTAGGCTAGCTTAAATCCAGTGGCACAGTGGGCAAGGGACCCACGTCTCGTCATATCCTTGCCACTTAGGGAAACTTTAGCAACACAAAAGGATGATGGACGGAGTGTAGATCAATGCAAACACTCACCCCCAGTCACAGATCTGGGTTTAATCCATTGTTCTTTTGGTCTCCATGCCACCCCAATTTAGATCCAGCCATATGCAAATCAGTCTTGACCCTGTTCCTCATGGGAACAGTCCAGCCCGAACTGCCAGGCCAGGTCCTCCCTAGACCAGAAACAAGCATCCTGGGACCAGTTTCAGGGTATCACCCTTCATCAGCCAGGCTAGCTTGAATCCAGTGGCACAGTGAGCAAGGGACCCACGTCTGGTCATATCCTTCCCACTTAGGGCAACTTTGGCAACACAAAAGGATGATTGACGGAGTGCAAAACAATGTAAACACTCACCCCCGGGCACAGATCTGGGTTTAATCTATCGTTCTTTTGCTCACCATGCCACCCCAGTTTGGACCCAGCCATATACAAATCAGACTTGACCCTGTTGCTCATGGGAACAGTCCAGCCTGAACTGCCAGGCCAGGTCCTCCCTGGACCAGAAACAAGCATCCTGGGACCGGTTTCAGGGTATCACCCTTCATCAGCCAGGCTATTTAAATATCTACAATTATCACTGTGGATAGTGGGGCATAAAGACATGCTTCAAGCTCCAAGGGTTGTCGTGGCAACATCTACAACTTTCAATGCTCAAAAACAAATTTGTGAAATGGTATGGACTGCTGTGCCAAGCTGAAGGTCAAGAGTTATCACCACCTTATAGAATATGGGATGGATGCCTGCATGTGACTAGTTGGAAACACTAAAGCAAGTATCCTTTGCCACTTTATATGATGTTGTCAGAGCTGCTGTACTTAAAAGTAATCATTTGTTTACATTGCACAGGGGTTAGTGGACCACGTATAAGCTCTCAAAGTTCTCTGGTATGACTGAGAGGTGCTGCAGGAAGTGCAACTTTGCCAGAGAGGATGATTTGCATTTATTTCTGGAATGCCCCAGCATGCAAGTATTCTGGGGGAACATAAATTCAACAATGTCAGAAATAGTTAACTAAGATATTAAGGTAAGCCCCCAATTGGTCTTGTTCAGAATATCACAGGAGACAGAAGAAGAATTTATTAACTGGAAGGGGAGAAATATGATCTTCTATTTGACATTAATAGAGCATACTATTTGTAGAAAATGGATTGATCCTGACCACACCTATGCTGGAGAATTGGTTAGCTCAAATAAAGAGGATTTTCTCGATGGACTAAAGGAATCGAAATCATTAGAGTACATTTAATCTATGGCTCCCAGTGAGTGAATGGTTGAGAGTTAGCCATGAATGTGTGCTATGATTAATAAATCCATATTTGTTCTTTATATATGGATTTGAGAAACAGTCTAAGACCCTATATGAAAGAAATAGCCCCCCACATTGGAAGGGTGATAATGCCTGTGGGGCTATTATAGATTATCAGGTCAAGATGGCATGATGATGAGGACTAGAAAAATCTAAACAAAAAAGAAAGCAAGCAAGCCCTGGAGAGGTCTAGAAGGATGAGGACTGCTGTCTCTCCCCAGTCTAGGATCATCCTGATGTTGTCCACATGTTGCAGTTGCTGCGATGAGGGCAGCTTCGGTGCAGCGGTTGGCTCTGAAACCTGGAGTCCAGGAGCTGGTGCTTTTCATGGTAGTGGGCCAGTAGACTGTTGATCATTTTCTCCATTGCCTTAGCTGGATAAGGGAGAAAGGAAATTGGGCAGTACTTAGATAGCAGGGCAGGGTCAGCTGCGGGTTTCTTCAGTTTTGCATTTAGTGCTTCATTTTTCCAGGTCCCTGAGAATGTTGCTGAATTTCTTTGATTGTGAAGGCTCCCATGTTGAAGACATGGTGGGGGCATGGGTCTGATGGTGCCCGAGTGAGTGGATCTTATGATGTTGACTATCTCTTCCGTGGTGATTGTTTTCCAAGTTATTAGGGTGTTTCCAAGGTCTTCATTGGGGAGGGTGGCAGCATGTTTTGTGGGTCTGGCAGTGGGTCGAAGTTGTTATAGATGGTTTTGATTTTGTTGCTGAAGAATTCTGATAGATCGGTATATAAGTCTTGAGAGGGGGTGATGTGCTGCTGGTGGAGGTTGGTCCTGCAATATCTTTGGCAATCGTGAAGATCTCTTTGCATCTGTTGGTGCTGTCTTCTATTCATTCTGCTAAGGCCTAGCTTTTGCTTTCTCTGATCCACTGGTGTTATCGTCTCAGGGCTGCTTTGAAGGTTTCTTTGTGTGTTTCTTTGCAATGTCATCACCACCTTCTCTCCAATTGCTTGTGGCATTGTTTTGTTGCCCCTAGTTCATCTGTGTACCAACCTGCTTGCTTTCTGGTTCTTTTTTCATTGATGATTTTGTGGGATGCCAGGGAGTTGTCACAGTTGATGATCCATTTGTTCAGTTGTTTGACATTGTAATTGTTTGCCTGTGAGGTTGGGCTAGTTCATGTACGAGGTGTGGGACCATTTAAGTTACACCTGATCTGGTAGGTGGTGGCACGTTTGGTTTGGCAGGGAAAGTTGATTTGGAAATGGAAAATAGTGTGGTTCGTCCATGTAAGAGGCATGGTATCGGTGATTAGAATGTCCTTAAAGTTTGTCAAGATCGGGCAGAGGGTGCGTCTGGCAGAGTTTGTAGGTCCGGTGACATGTTGTGTTTGCCCTAGGTTTCTGAGGCTCTTGAGGAGTTTGGTATAGCTAAGGTTGTTCGGGTTCTCAGATAGAAATTGAGGTCTCAAAATAGGATGCAGGCTTTAGCCTTGATGATGAGAGGGGTGACAAAGTTCATGATGTTATTGGGGAAGCTAGTTCTGGGTCCCAATGGGCAGTACAAGCAGCTTCCATTCAGGGTGAAGGTTGGTGAGATTTCAGTTTGAAGTGTAGGTGCTCTATGTAGTCTGTAGCTTTCTTGGTGGATGTGGTGCAATTGACAGATTCTTTGTAGATGATTTGGATTTCTCCTTCAAGTTTAAGTTGGCAATCCCTCTGGGGGATCTTGTATTCTTCTGGGTCACCTATGGCAATTTTGGGTGTAGACTCAGCAGTCAGACATGTTTCTGTGATGAAGAGGATGTTGTGGAATGTTTGCTCAGGAAGTCCCAGATTTCCATGGCATGTTTGCTCACCCCACATCTGGTTCTGGAATTCTCTTCCTTGACCTGCCCAGGCCCCATGATGTTTGTAGTGACAACAGACTAGTGTGACGTTCTTTATGAGTGCATGAGGCAGGCCCTATTGAAGTGCAAGTGTGGTAGGTGACAGCTCCATATCCACCCATCCTGTCGGTATGGCCATCCTGCCAACATCCAGTTCCCCCTTGTAATACTGTCTGGGAGGAATATACAAAGTATGGCTGCCAACTACACCTAGTCATATGACCCAGGATACAGGCTGCAGGCACCAGTGGTTAGGTCAAGATGATGCCATCTTTCTAAAAGGACATTTTCAGAATTGTGATTTAAAATCTGACTTTTCCATTAAAGAGGATTTTTTAAATTAAAAGTCTTAATGCCAGAAAACTGAGAAAAACCTGGTGCCAAGAACAATCAGAGAGCAACTTCAACGTCTTCAAATCAGCCATGCGCAAACACCACCAGCTCATCCAGACCACCAAAAGATCCTTCTACAAAGAGCGGATAGACAACAATGCACCCAACAGCAAGGAACTATTCAACATCATCAAGGAACTCACCAACCCTCAATCCTGCTCCATCGACCCTCCCTACTCACAAGACCTCTGCGACTCCCTCTCCATCTACTTCCACCGCAAGATCGCAGACATACATGGAAGCTTCGCAATGCCGTCTCCCACCACCACCACCACTGACATGGTCAACCCCATTGCACCCTGCCGCACCAATGTACTGAGAGCCTGGTCCCCCAAGAACGATGAAGAAACCACTAAAACCATAAACACCATCCACTCCGGCTCTCTCACAGACCCCTACCCTCACCACGTCTTCAATAAGGCCAGCCAAATCATCGCTCACCAGCTCCGGATCTTCATCAACAGCTCCTTCGAGGCCGCCATTTTTCAGAAAGCTGGAAACATGCCAAAGTCAACACCTTGCTCAAAAAACCCAAAGCCCTCCCCCGAAGACCTCAAGAACTACTGATCAATCTCCCTACTCCCCTTCCCCGTGAAGGTCATGGAGAAGATAGTCAACAACCAAATTTCCAGCTTCCTGGAGGACAACAGCCTACTCAACGTCTCCCAGTCTGGATTCCGCAAAAACCACAGCACCGAGGCCACCCTCATCGCCTGCACCGACGACATCAGGCCCAGGCTTGACAAAGGTGAAACTGTTGCCCTCATCCTTCTCGACCTTTCCTCAGCCTTCAACACCGTATGCCACCAAACCCTTCACACATGCCTCTACGACACCGGAATTCGCCACAAAGCCCTGGACTGGCTCACCTCCTTCCTCTCCGAAAGAACACAAAGAGTTTGCCTCCCCCCATTCCAGTTAAAGGCCACCAAGACCATATGCGGAGTCCCCCAGGGATCCTCACTCAGCCCCACCCTCCTCAATAGCTACATGGCTCAGCTCGCAAGCATCGTCCGACCCCATGACCGCAACATCATTTCCTACGCTGAAGACACCCAGCTCATCCTCTCCCTCACAAGGAACCCCGCAACCGCCAAGAACAACCTCCACATCAGACTTCTTGCCATCGCTAACTGGATGACAGCAAGACACCTCAAGCTGAACTCAGAAAAAAACAAGACTATCATCTTCAGACCCAACAAGTCAGCATAGGATGACTCCTGGTGGCCGGCCAACCTGGGGCCGCCCCCGACACCCACCACCCACGCACGCAATCTCGGCTTTATACTAGACTGTTCTCTCTCCATGACCCAGCAAGTCAACGCCATCTCGTCCTCATGCTTCAACAACCTTTGTATGCTCTGCAAGACCTTCACGTAGATTCCCGTAGAAACCAGAAGAACGGTCACGCACGCCCTCGTCAGCAGCAGACTGGACTATGGCAAGACCCTCTACGCAGGAACTACGGCCAAGCTCCAGAGAAAACTCTCCAGAACGTCTCAGCACATCTCATCCTCAACCTCCCTCACCACGAACACATCTCCGCCTACCTCAGGACCCTACACTGGCTACCCATCAACAAAAGGAGTGTCTCCAAAATCCTAATCCACGCTCACAAAGCCCTCCACGACACCAGACCGGCCGACTCAACGATCGACTTAACTTCCACATCCAGCTCTGCTCCGCCGACCATGCCCTTGCAACAGTCCCTCACATTCACCGCACCACATCCGGCGGCAGGTCCTTCTCCCACCTCGCCGCCAAAACCTGGAACTCCCTCCCCACCAACCTTTGCAAGACCCAGGACCTCCTGTCCTTCAGAAAGCGCCTCAAGACCTGGCTCTTCGAGCTGTAGCACCCCCCACCCACCCCAGTGCCTTGAGACCCTACCGGGTGAGTAGCGAGCTCAACAAATTTATTGATTGATTGATTGACTGACTGATGCCTTCATTGGAACCAACACATCCCGATGCAAGTCCTCACATCCCCAGCTCCAGACCAGTGGCTTCAGCAGAACTGACACAGTGCGACGCATTCTGACATAAATCCTCACATCGCCAGCTTCAAATTGGTGACTTCATTGGAACTGACCCAACGTGCCGCATCTCGATGCAAGTCTTCCCATTGCAGCGACAGACAAATGACTTTATCAGTCTGATGCAGCGCAATTCATCTTGACGTCAGCATCACAGCTCCTGATTGATGGCTGCTACAGCACAGATCCAGCATGACGCATCTCAACATAGGACCACGCATCACAGCCTCTGCTCGATGGCTCCTCGATGCAGCGGGGTGCAGGCTGACACAGACTTGATGTCAAAGGACACAAGTACTTCTTAAGTGGGACAACCTTGGTCCTGTGCCCGGCCTGTTCTAAATCACAGTTGACCTTAACTTATGATATTGTCCTGGTCCAGCATGACTAGCTAACCGTATTTGGCACTATTTTCCCTAAAAATCTTTGAAACTGCATAGTTCTGATTTAATATTTGTCATTTTGGTATCGTTTTATTTATTAAAGATTACTCTATGTTCTAAGATTGGTGTGGGATTTTTCTTGTGTTGTGTTTTTACTTTATTACTTTTTTGAATATTGCATACATTGCCTCTAAAAGCCTGACTGCTTTTGTGCCAAGCTACCATAGGGTTAAACATAGGTTTATTTATAACTTTTGTGATTCATACTGAAAAGGATTGTGATTATTGGAAAAGGGTTCCCACCCCCTTCAATCAATAATGCAATATCTCACAGCAAAGATACTTTCATGTTACTGGGCCGAAGGACTGTGGATGTCATTTAGAGTTTGGTGGACAGGATACTGAAAATGTGGCAGATGTTCTGCCAGAAGTATTTGGAGTGCTATTGACTATGATGCACTTGTAACACTGTGGATATCACACCCACCACCACTGTGAAAGAGTACACTGTCCTCCAAACTCTAATTAAGGTCCCCACTCACTTTCTGTAATGAGCCAGATCTATGCCTGTATCATGCTACTCATCTCCTATTTCCAAATGATCCAAACAAAAAGCAGGGTTTCTAGTTAGTTTTAAACCGCCTTAAGCCACCTTCATTGTAGCCTATGGAATATCATAATCTCTATGTGTGATCTGTATTGTACAAGCCCTGTTCCACTCCTTCCATGACCAGTGTTTTCTTTCACAAAGGAAGTAGAAGGGAACAGCATTTTATCAAATGACAACAAACTGGAAGATGTAAGATAGGGAAAAGAAGAACCAGTAGGGAAGAAATAACGGAGCAATGTAGCATGAATAGAGTGAATGAGGAAGAAGACATGGGAATGCAGCAATTGTCTTCAAAATTCTGATATCACACTAAATAGAGACTGCATTTTTAGCATCTGGAGTTATTTGTTTGATAAATGCGTAGGAAGAAACAGAGCAGGAGAGGCTTTGAGCATGTCAGTTATGAAGACCCAGTAGCCGGAAGGGGAGAGAAATCTAGTGGTAGTGGTGCGGTGGCTCATGATGACAGTGAGTGGAATCAGGGCTCAACACAGTTTAAGATCAAGGAACATTGATGGGGATACATAGCAGGCCAGCCAGAGAAAGACCTGGCGAGCTAGGAGACTGCTTCCTTCTCTTCCTTCACAGTATCTCCAGTCAGACTTCTCCTGAAGCGCTCCCATATAGTTAGGTTTGACATGGAGTTTTCAATAAAAAGGTGTTTTTTATTTGCATATTTTTTGGACCCGGTGGGTGAATTTTCAGGTAACTTAGCAATATACTTGGGGGCGTGGCCAACATGTTGGCCGTATTGGACGCTTTCTGAAGAGCTCTGAGGCAGGTCCGTTAATTACCCTGTATTTATCCTACCCAACCAGCTGGAGTTGATGTGGATTATTAACCAAGGCCACTGGTCCAATGAACTGACATCACCCATTATTGATTTGAGGATGTGGATCACCATACTGACGATGACCGTGGCAGAGATCGTGGCTGCTGGCGGGGCCTACAAAGCGGCAGTGTCACCATAAATTGCAGCTCACGCTGAGCTGGCTTTACAGCACCTGACCAATCTAGGGGAGAAGAGCTCAATTAACCCCCAACACTGGATTCATTGCTTCCCACCACCCTGCAGTGACTCCCCTGGAATGCTAAGACATTACCTGCGATGTACTGAGCAGAGCTGTGGACCATGACTTGGCGGACCCATGAGTGCTCGTCCTCATCTGCATGCCCTGTGAGGACTGCCATGCTGTCCTCCTCTGTTGGGCCGACCGAGGTGCCGCTGTGAACCCCTTGGGGACCAGGAACATAGCGTGGCATACCTAGCTGCTTCCTCCTCTGCCTGGGTGGGGCAGCTGCACTGCCGGCAAGGAGCCCGGCCCGCTGTATCTTTGCTACCCACTGGAGGATGCCCTGGTGGAAACAGAGACCTTCTGCATTGCTTGGATCTGTTCCTGGCCATGATCTCCCTGTGGGCTTCTCCCGACGGCTACCCTGAGACCGGGGGTGATGACCTGCTGACTATTTTGACCGCATGGGAGCCAGCAGACCAGGTGAGCCCACCTCCGGATACCGGTCACCCATTATTAAAAGCGGACTAGGAAGGCTGATCAGTACTACCTCACCAAGCTCAACCTTTGGCTATACAGATCTTGCAGTCCAGTACACCACCTGGAACTTTCTCTGCATCTTTGGACAGTCACTGGACTGCAGTAAGATCTGCATCATTAAATCTACCTGCCAGCGCCAAGACCCAGTTTTCCATCATGGATGGCCGAATACATATGGGATGCACCAGCTGCATAGCACCACTAGAAAACTGCTTCACATGGATGTCCCACTGACCTCATCTCACTGCCTCTGGGACTCAAGACTGCAAGTAGGTAGCTCACTGCCGGAAGACCTACCAGTAAAAGTTGCAGGCTACAGCAATATTCTCTTTGCCTGCTGAGAGTTCCTCTACTCATCTCAATGTCGTTGGCCTGTCCTACCTTGGTTGGGAGGTGGGTACGGGACACCTTTCTTGCAGCGATTGGGAGACGCCCGTGAAGCTGGATTGCGCTGCATGTCTTCCCATTTCCCATTTGCTCTATGGTCTTGGGGACCTGCATGGAGCACTGCAGGTTCACATTTGGAGGGGCGTGGCCTTATTGACCTCACCAGCTGAAGGGGCACTTGGACAGTGCCTGATAACCCAGGTTGCTGGCCACAGAGATGCTCTGCAACAGCTCACTCATGCTGAAAGCTATCTAACACTATCAATGGTACTCTTGCCTTATGGAGTCTATGGTGAGTTGCCAGTTCCTTAGTCCTTTATACGCGGTGCCTCCACTGCCCAGCCCCTTGCGTCTTCCCTCCACACCACAGAAGCTCCTGGTGGTTGTTTGCCCTTTCATCATCCCCGCAGTACTTCTGGCACCACATAATCCTACTGTACTGATGGTGAAACCAAAGACCACAAAACCGCTCTCTCACAACATCAACAAATTGTTGGTCATCTGCAGATTAAACTCTGGATACCCTGCACCACCTGGAGGCTACTCTCCACACTCATTCCACTCAATTTGACAAGGTCCTGCAAGCTATGTTATACAGTGAAACCTCCTTGGTTGGCCGGATCAATACTGTCCCGCTTGATGTGAACTTAGTGAAGGCAGATCACCACAAACTGGCTGATCGGGTGGGCGAAACAGAATCCACCCTGGTCATCATGAAACCCACTGTGAAGGAACTGCAGGTGCAACTGTAGAAGATGGGGGACGAGGTGACCAGTCTACTCTGTACAGCAGAGGACACAGAGGGGCATTCTAGGTGCAACAACATTCGCCTTCTGGGTTTACCTGAACGATCCAAAGGACCCTATCTAGACTTATTCCTTGAAGAATGCCTGACAACGATGGTGCTAGCAGACTAGGGCCCATATTTATACTTTTTGACGCTAAACTGCGCTAACGCAGTTTAGCGTCAAAAAATTTAGCGCCGTCTAACGCCATTCTGAAGCGCCATGCGGGCGCCGTATTTATGGAATGGCGTTAGCCGGCGCTAGCAGACCGGCGCTGCCTGGTGTGCGTGGAAAAAAACCACATAGACCAGGCAGCGCCGGCGTAGGGGGAAAATGGCGTTAGGGCGTCTTAAAATGGGGCAAGTCAGGTTGAGGCAAAAAAATCGCCTCAACCCGATTTGCGCCATTATTTTCGACGCCCAGACGCCATTTAAATGACTCCTGTCTTAGTAAAGACAGGAGTCATGCCCCCTTGCCCAATGGCCATGCCCAGGGGACTTATGTCCCCTGGGCATGGTCATTGGGCATAGTGGCATGTAGGGGGGCACAAATAAGGCCCCCCTATGCCACCCAAAAAAAATTAAAAAATATAAAAAATTATACTTACCTGAACTTACCTGAATGTCCCTGGGGTGGGTCCCTCCATCCTTGGGTGTCCTCCTGGGGTGGGCAGGGGTGGCAGGGGGGGTCCCAGGGGGGCAGGGGAGGGCACCTGTGGGCTCATTTTGAGCCCACAGGCCCCTTAACGCCTACCCTGACCCAGGCGTTAAATAGTGGCGCAAATGCGGGGTTTTTTGACCCGCCACCTCCCGGGCGTGATTTTTGCCCGGGAGTATAAATACGACGCATTTGCGTCGCCGTCATTTTTTTAGACGGGAACGCCTTCCTTGCATCTCATTAACGCAAGGAAGGCGTTCACGCAAAAAAATGACGCTATTTGCCCATACTTTGGCGCTAGACGCATCTAACGCCAAAGTATAAATATGGCGTTAGTTTTGCGCTGAATTTGCGTCGAAAAAAACGACGCTAATTCGGCGCAAACGGAGTATAAATACGGGCCTAGGTGCCAAACTGCACTGCAAAGCTTGGGTATGCTGGATGGTGACTGTTATGCTCAGGGCCTTTGCCATGGGACAAGCAGACGTTAATTCTTCCACGCCCCACAGAAAGACTCCAAAGTGAACATGTTTTGCCCAACATATAATGTTACTGTGTTCTGGTGTCTGTTAAGGGGAAATTGGCTGGGGACTCACGGGTTACCTGACCTGGTGGGGGGGAGGGTCTTTTTTGAGTTAAGTTTTTTAGGAAGCCATTGAACACACGTAGACAGTTATGGTATAGACTCAGCTGCATGAGATGGGCATTTTATCTAATACCTACACACTGTAAACACAAATCCCAGAACACCATCTACCTACAGCTCTATAGCTCGTACACACATTTCTATGACTCACCATTGGGACACGCACCAATACAGCCACCCCCATTTATAGTGTGTCAACATGGAATGTGCATGGCATGCAGAGCCCTACCAAATAGTATCACATTTATGCATAACTGAAACTTCATCACACACACATAGCCATACTGCAGAGAGCACATCTCACAGCCGCAGAACTCCAGAAGGTTCGGGCCAAATGGAGGGGGCAGGTATTTGACACTGCTCATCGGCTTTTGTCCATGATGTACACATATGGATAGCACCAGGGGTTCCATATGTAGTGGAAAGACTCCATGCAGATGATGGAGGTAGACAAATGATACTAGAGGGCTATCTAGACAGGGCATGACTGACACTTGTAGGGATTTAGGCACCCAACTTCAACCAAATAGAATGATTTGATGCACTCACCCCATCCCTTTTCTATGACCCAATGGCACCCGCCCTCTGGGAAGGACTTTAACTGTGTACCGGATGTGCTCTGGGACCTCTCTACCCTTCCCTTACAAGGAGCAGCAGAAGCGCAGATGTAACAGTACTTCCAGACATGGCGGACGCAGAGGAGCCTACACAATGTGTGCTGCCTAGGCCATCCATCGGACCGCAAATCTTAACTTTATTCCCCAGTTCATGATCTCCATACCAGACTAGATATGATTCTCTGCACCGGCCAGTTGGGGCTACTGATTGCCCGCTCAGAATACTTGGCCCGTATGCTATTGGACCACTGCCCGCTGCAGGTTGCTCTACAATGGGGCAGGCTGCGTGCGGGTATCCCTACCTGGTGCCTTTAGACCGATGCTTTGTCAGATTCACTGAGGGCCTCTCCATGTGCATTACTCAAGAAGGAGTCCACCCCCCTCAGCGCTACTGAATGGGATGCCCACAATATGGTAGTACAGGGTCACTGTGTGGTGGCCACCTGGGGCGTCCAATGGACACTACAGGATGAACTGATCGTGGTTGAAAGGGAATTACGGCCTATCGAGAGAACAGTGACTGTCCATGAGAAGGGAATTGAGTGTCTCCATAGTTTACATGAGTGATTTAAAGAAGAGGAGACCAGATTAAATTGATATAATTATAAGCTCCGGATGACTACACTGCATGCGAAGGGGGACAAATCGTCCAGGTTCCTAGCATGGTTGGTCAAAGAAGACCAACAGCTCATCCCAATTGGTGCTATATATTGCAACAATGGCTCACTGGCCTCCAAGCAGGCTGACATCAATGATGCCTTCTGTGACTATTACCATACTTTGTACTAAATGGAAAGTGCTCCCACCCAGCTACACGATTTCAGGGATGACATCCCACTGTCGCTTTTGTGTAATACTATGTAGATTTGACCATCATTTGACCATCAACTCCATCTCGTTTGAGGGATTCCATTTTGTGTCCTGAGGCAGTTGCAGGGCAGTGGAGGTGTTTTTCCTCTCAGAAGTTGTTTTTCTCTTCACCAGTACGCAGTTGGACAGTGCTGGAACATCGTATGTGGGATGCCGTCTCAATAAGAATTCACATGGGTGAGACTGTTTTTATCAGAGGAATGTACCAGTCTATCTTAGAACAAACATTGGGAGCCTGGCCAGCTCCTATGGGTGTTTTCGACGCAGATGAAGTATAGCCAGTGTTTAGTTTCACAGTAGAGGGGAGGGGGTTTCTAGAACCCTCTTCTTGAGGTGTTTTAAGGTATAAAAGACGCGGAGACTTGGAGCTCAAATAGGAGCTCGCATGGGGGACGGATGTGTTGCCCAAGATCTACTTGTGATCCCAATCGGGTCTCCTGCCTGACTCATCTGAGGGCTCTCTTAGTCACGCTGGCGAGGATGATGACTTTAACTCAATCGGTGAAGTATTTTAAATCTTTATTATTTAGCTCATGTATACATACTCTGTTGATGCATTGCAAATTTCTTTTTAAGTCCTGGCCACTTGATTTATGCATTTATCTTTGTATATACAAATGTTCTGCTGCACCGAAGTTATATGCTTATTCTTTTATATTTGTATGACTTTTATTTGATATTTGGGAAGTGCCTTAATAAATTCACATTCATTATTCAGACTAAAAGTGCTGAATTCTTTTGGCATTGTGTCCTCTTAGTTTAAGTGAAAGCAATACAGTTAGTCCTTGATTCACAGAGCTGAATTTGATGAACCCATCCAACTCGAGGAGGTGTGCGCAGCAGTGGCCCAGACGGTCTGCAATAAAACTCAGGGCACAGATGGACTGCTGGTGGAATATTATACCACATTCTCAGCCGTACTCACCCAGCCCCTTTTGGAGGTGTTTGAGGAAGCCAGGTTGCCAGGCCAAGTTCCAGACTTCAATGTGAAGCACTAATAATGGTCCTTCCCAAGCTGGGAGGTGTTCCACTAGATGTCCAATCATGCTGCGCACTATGCCTCCTTAATCTTGAGTGTATAAAATCCTCAGGAAAATGCAGGCTAATAGACTTCTCCTGGAGATCAGGACATTGGTTCATGATGACCAGTCAGGATTTATATCAGGTTGTAGCAACTTTATCAACATAAGGCGGCTCATATGGTTCATAGATAATACACCCCGGGAGGTGCAAGGCATGGTTGCAGCATCGCTTTACATTGACAAAGCCTTCAATACCCTGAGTTGGGAGTTCTTGCGATGCTGCAGTTCATGGGATTTGGGGTGGGGTTTCTGGGGAGAATACACACATTGTATGCGAACTCGACGGCTACAGTATGTGGCAGTGTGTCAAGCCTTATGGTTTATAGGTTAAGAGTTACCAAGGAGATGCGCTCTTGCGGGTCGATGGACCTTAGGAGCCTGTTAAGATGATCATGCCCTCAGTCTATGCATCTCATCAACAATCAATACCAACAGTAGTAACTTCATTAGAGTCAGTAAATGCATACACTATGACCCATTTAGTCATGAATAACCACACCTTTAGTACCAATTTTAGAAGTTTTATTTCCCTAAATTAACAAAGGTAATATCACGTAAATTAGTCTCAAAACCACATGATAAAAAAACAGAAACAATACTGGTTGACCGAAACATCTAAAGAATCTTCACTTGATTGGAGCATTTATGACCAGACTCTCAATAGCTAGAGTACAAATTAATAGCAAGAATAATTGTGCAATGGAAATAACATACATTGAATCAACAATTGAATGATGTCAGGTTGTTAAACAGATGAGTAAAGGAAGACCTCACTAATTCCAGATTAGCATTAGCATGTTGGGCTTCACGCAAAAGTTTTAGTAACAAAAATTTGGAAAAACATTTAACTATGGCTCTATCAAAAGCAGTAGTTGGTACCTAGAAAACAAAAGACAAGTCAACAATAAACATGTACAACATTGTTATACCTCTCCTTAAGGATCAGAAAGCGGCGCTGTCTTCGTCAGGTGGACACCAGCATCAGGACAGGAGAGGAAGGGAGGGAAATGGTTCAGAATCAGGGACTTTAACCTCTCTGAACCTTCAAGAAAAAATATCTAAGGCAGCCAGCAAAGCGCTACAGGCTCTAAGCATTGAGTGCTAAAATACGCACCTGCATCATCGCATGGAGCATAAGAGAAATAACTCTGATAGCAAAATACCAGAATGTCAGAACAGACTTCCACGTCAAAGAGTGTCAGGCAAAATCTCGAGAAGAGTGTCTGATAAACTCCAAGAGCAGTGCGGTTAAGTTAAAGTTGCCCCACATTGTCATTAGTCAAGAGAATCTTGCTATAAACATTAGTCCAATAAAATTTATTTTTCAAATGTAATATATAACTAGACAGTCCTTCACATGTGGATGATTGGCTGTTCTCCGTCTATGCATATTGTTTGATACAATAAGAATCAATTTGTAGCTCCTTCCGTCAGTAGGTCCATTCTTATTTCCATACGCATCAAGGTAACATTTGTAACAGTTTGATAACATTCAGGTTTACACATATTTCCTCGAGAGAAATAACATTTGGTTACTACGAGCTCAGGTCAACCTTCAGTTAATACAATGCATTTTTTATTCAGCAAGCATGAGATAATTTTACTAATGTTGCATTTTTCAATATTTGGCAGTGCATTCCATTTAGGCCTAGACCTCGCTAACTTGAGGCCTACAGTTAGCATAAGCAAATACATAATGTTTAACTGTAAGTATGACATATTACTGCATTTTAGCTTTCATAGAAACTCTTAATACATGCTTATATACTTCTAATGAATATTTTCATATTGAATGACGGCCAATCAAGTAGGCACATTTTTGAGTTACACGTTATTTTCTCTGTTGATTCATTTTCTATGTAAAATCTAAACAAGTTTTTTCCATTTTAATTTCTTCCCTCCTCTGATTGTTTTTCAATCTTTTCATTTTAATCACAGTACACAATTTATGTATTCCCCATATTCCAATTAAGCACATTATGATTATTAAAATTGCCTGTATTATCTTTATTTATATATATTTTTTCCCAGGTTGCCAAGCCAATTCCCCACAGAAGCAATGCCTTTGTCAACGTTTTCCCACAAGCCAGGTTCAGTTAGCTCTTTTAAATCATCCTTATCTTTAGTTAGGTTGTTAATAAAGCCTCTAACTGCTTTGCTATTATCTGGTATATACAAACAGCAATGTTGTGGATTAAGTAATTTACAAACTCTGCCTTCTTTTGCTAAACGGATGTCTAACGCAAGGCGGTTCTAAAGAATCATAGCTCTTACCGCAGCCATCTCTGTGTCCATTAGGACAATGGCTCCTGAAAAATCTGTCAACATGTTATCCACAACAGTAGACAACTTTCAAATTTTAATAGAATTCAGAACAACTCCCACTGAAGGAATTATTGCTCCAAATATGTCTCCAACAATGCTGGAAACTGATTCTCGGTTCTGTCTTTTCTGGTGTAATTCAGTCTTCAAGTTGGTACATTTTTGGGAAAACTATCCCCAAGTAGCATGTGCCTACCATCCTCTAGGAAGACGGTTATATGAATTCTGGCCACAGATGTAATAAGTTCTGGATACTGCAGGATCCTGCCTGTTTAACATGAATGTGCATTTACTCTGAAACAAAAACACATGGCTACATTCACTCGTTCCCACAAACACCCTATATACTGAAGATTGAGATCTATATATACAAAGCTCTCCTACATGTTGTGCATCTAAAGCTAATTTACCTTGCTTTGTTATGCCTTCTATCTTCTGTGTGATCTAAGAAGCTCTTTTCTACTGGTGTCAACAATCATGGTAAATTGTTGCGGTGGGCAAATGCAGTCCCAAAGGTTAATGTAGGTTCAAAGACTACTCTCGCTAATTCTATGTCATTATCCTTAGCTACTCTACTAAAGTACTTAATTATGGGGACAAAGGAAAACACAACATCATGATTAGAATAGAAATATTGGATGTACTCCTGGTTATAAAATCTTGTTAAACTACAACTTATGCCATATGTAAGAGTTAAGCTATGATAGGTTACTCCTTCCTCGAATAATGTAGGAATGTGTGTGCAAACGTAACAATCTTTCGCATCCATTGTATCAACATAATCACTTAGCAAGCAATAGAAAACATTAGAAGAAAGCTCTCCATGCGTGTCATCTGTGTATAAATATTTCTCATCTAACTTAAACCTATTTTCTTTTGTGAGTGCAGTAGTTGTTTCTACAGCTGAGGTAATGGTTGGCCTCACTCTTGTCATAAACACTCACACCAACAATCCATACCAGACATAGAACCTCATTACAACATTTGCGGTAAAGGCCGCTGACCGCCGTGCTGACGGCGCCAACATACCGTGTCTGCTGTAGAAATCCGCTACGGGTATTATGACCCACACTGAGAAATCCTCCACAATACAGACACCCACACAATCCGCCACACCAAAGGTCAGTGATAAATTGGCGGTATCAAAACCCACACTGTCACGCCAACAGGAATACCCCCACACTATCACGACCCACGAATCAAAATACATACACACTTACAAAACACAAACACATTGGACAATTCAAAATACACACACCTGATACACATACACACACCACACCCACACAACATTATAAAACACACACCCACATTACCCACACCCCTTCCACCGAAGAATTTTGAAGAAGCAGAGAGAGAGAGAGAAAAGCAAAGACCACACCAGCATCCAGAGGCACACAACACCATCACCTATACACCCTCCACGCACAAAATACCACACACCCTAAAACATCACCCCACACATCACATCGCACATCTCTCACAGATCACTCACACCACATCATGGCATCTCAAAGACACCCCAGGTTTTCTGAGGAGGAGCTCAGGTTCATTGTGGAGGAAATCATCTAGGTAGAGCCACAGCTATTCGGATCACAGGTGGAGCAGACATCCATTGCAAGGAAGATGGAGCTATGGTGGAGAATTGTCGACAGGGTCAACGCAGTGGGACAGCATCCAAGAACACGGGATGACATCAGGAAGAGGTGGAACGACCTACGGGGAAGGTACGTTTCATGGTATCCAGACACCACTTAGCCGTACAGAGGAGTGGCGGTGGACCCCCAGCTCCTCCCCCACAACTAACAACATGGGAGGAGCAAGTCTTGGCAATTATGCATCCTGAGGGCCTTGCAGGAGTAGCAGGAGGACTAGACTCTGGTAAGTCAAAACTTTACTATTATATCCCCCACCCTACCTGCATGCCATCACTAACTCCTACCCCTACCCTCACCCCCATCACTCCAATACCTCACATGTACCCCACCATCACAACCCACACATCCCAATACCAAGCCCTGCATGCAACAACAATGCATGGACACCCATCACAGACCTGCATTGACACCCATCACCAAAGCATGCCCAGTAGAGAGACTCACCCAGGGCACACAATCACTACTCACACAAGAGCCAAGGCGATAGTGCAAGCACAGGAATATAGGAAAACACACCCTTTGCACAGGATGGCATACACAGATATAATAACAATGCATTTAAACCCCAACAGGACCCCTACCCAACGTCACCAGACAGGAAGTGCCAGCCATATCCAGTCCCCCCACAGAAGAATCCCACAGTGATGACAGCAGCTTTGCACACCTGGATCAAGATGTCCAACCTGGCTAATCAGGGACCTCAGGACAGTCGGTTCCCCTGCCACAGTCCCAAACCACCATAGAACCTCCCCCCTCAGGAAACACCACCACAGCACCCACCCAGTGGGCCCATGCCACTGTCCCCAGGACACGTCAATCAGCAGTGTGTCCACCACTACAGGGACCCCAGGCAACCCACTAACACAGTACAATCAGGGACCTGGTGTCAGTGGGCACACGGTTCAGGGGATAGAGGCACAGGACAACAGGGAAGTTGGGAGGACTGCTGTGCGACAGAGGGAGGACAGGCCCAGGGAACCCACTCTCCATGAGGCACTCTCCAATATCATGGGAGCATACCACCATTCCCAGGAGACCATGGGCATGGTACTGGCCAATTTTCAGGAGACCCGGCGGCTGCAGGAGGGACAGTACCTGGGGATCAGGGAGGACTTGATGTCCATGAACACAAGCCTGGTCACCATTGCAGGGGTGCTGGCAGACATGGCTAACACCATGAGGGAGACAGTGGCATACCACCGGGCCCCTGACACTAGCCCAACCGGTGAACAGCCTTCCACGTCCGCCAGCGCTAGTGGACAGGAGGCCCCTCCACAGGAACAACAGGCCACCAGCACCCCACCCCCTGCAGAGGGATAACTACCCTGTAAACAGTCCCTGCGATGCAGGCAGAAGCCAGAGAACATTGCCAAGATCCCCGCCAGGAAATAAGACTCTCCTGAATGTCACCCTCCTGTCCCACTCTCTCACCCTGTCCATCCTTGAACTGACATTGCTCCCCTTCCTATGCCCCATTGGACAACGCACCTGTGATACCAAGCGACTGGACTCTACTATGGACCTTCCTCCACCATCACCCCAGCCCCTTCCACATACCCCTATACACATTAGCCCATAAATAAACACCCTTGAATCACAAACCAATCTGGAGTCAGTCTGTTCTTTCACAAATGTATAATTACAACATCATCCACAAATATCAATGTAAATGGTCATTTGCTCATACCATTGTATGACAGTTGTTGGGCAGCAGTAAATATAGCAGAAGGCAGAATGAGTTACCCAGGTCTGTGAAATGGAAAGCCAAAGTGAACTGTCAGTGTCCATACACAGGAATCTGGCATTCAGGAGGCCGAACGTCCTCTCAATAATCCCCCTAGTACGCCCATGTGTCTCATTGTAGTGTTCCTCTGCCCTTGTCCTGGCATTCCTCACTGGGGTCAGTAGCCATGAGAAGTTGGGGTAACCAGAGTCACCTGCAAATGTCGAGGGATATCTGTTAGACACACAATAACCCTTAGGGACAACCCCATACCCAGACACCTATTCATACTGTGTGGGGACCATGGGCTCACCTATTAGCCACACCCGGTGCCTCTGGAGTTGGCCCCTCACATAAGGGATACTGCTATTCCTCAAAATGTAAGCGCCATGCATGGAGTCAGGATACTTGGCATTCACATGAGAGATGTACTGGTCTGCCAAACACACCATCTGCACATTCATAGAATGGTAGCTTTTTGATTTCTGTACACTTGTTCATTTCTGCGGGGTGGCACAAATGCCACATGTGTACCATCAATGACACCTATGATGTTCGGGATATGTCCCAGGGCATAAAAGTCAGCTTTCACTGTGGCCAAATCCTCCGCCTGGGGCAAAACGATGTAGCTGCACATGTGTTTCAGCAGGGCTGACAACAGTCTGGTCAACACATTAGAGAACATTGGCTGAGACATCCCTGATGCCATGGCCACTGTAGTTTGAAAGGAGCCACTTGCCAGGAAATGGAGCACTGACAGGACCTGCACTAGAGGGGGTATTCCTGTAGGATGGCGGATAGCTGACATCAGGTCTGGCTCCAATTGTGCACACAGTTCTTGGATTGTGGAACGATCAAGTCTGTAGGTGATAATGATGTGTCTGTCTTCTATTGTCGACAGGTCCACCAGGGGTCTCTACACTGGAGGATGACGCCATCTCATCATCTGCCCCAGCGGATGTGCCCTATGGAGGATAATGGTGAGCAGAGGGTCATGTACCACATAGTTTGCACATGTGTGTTTTGAGTAGTGTGAGTAAATCCGTGTGTGTCGTTGTCTGTCCTTATATCTGTCAAAAAGTGCTGTGACGCAGTTAGGTGCCATGCCATGTGCCCCCCTGAAATGGCGGCTGCCTGACCTGTAATGATGGACAAGGGGAAATGAGGTAACTGAGCTGGCGTTGTGCAGCGTCGCGGTAGGCGGTCGAAGACTTCAGCGCAATTTAGCATTGGTTATCATTGGGCCCCTATGGGTTCCAGGAGCCAAGGACGATGTACGTCGGCGGTGATGGTACGCACGGCTGCAGACTTGACTGCCATTTTCTATCTATTCACTCACTTGATACCTGACCTTCAACAGGAGAGGACCTACACTGCAAGTGCTGCTGTGACCTGTGTCTGGAAACAACAATGGCTCATGTGTCTGGGGAAAGGGCCCCTGCCTTCACTGCGGAGGAGTTGGACATACTGGTGGATGGGGTCCTCCCCCAGTACATGCTACTCTACGGTCCTCCAGACAAACAGGTGAGTACACTGTGAGCATGATGCGTGGGCAATGCCTGTTTGGAGTGGTGTGGATGGAAGATACATGTGAAGCGGGGGCTGAGGCCTGCATGTGAGGATGGTGAGTGCATGTGCATTAGGGCATGGGTGGGAACTGGTGGGCAATGAGTATGATGGCCCGGACGGGAGAGTAATTTCCTTTCATCCTGTAGCTTTCCTCTAGGTCAGCGCCCACCAGAAGAAGGGTATTTGGCATGCCATTGCCAAGGAAGTGCAGCCCCTGGGGGTCTATCATAGACGGAGCACCCACTGCCGCAAGAGATGGGAGGACCTGCACCGCTGGAGCTAGAAGACGGCGAAGGCCCAGCTGGGGATGGCCTCCCAACGTGGAAGGGGTGCCCGTCGCACCATGACCCCCCCTGATGGTCCGGATCCTGGCAGTGGCATATCTGGAGTTGGATGGGCGCTTGAGGGCATCAGAGCACACAAGGGGGTGAGTACAGTCTCATTCAGCTGACTCTGCGAACTTTACGAAGTGTCTGGGTTGGGGATGGGGGCTGTGGGTTCCCCTAGGCCAGGGCGAACTAGGTAGGGTAGGTCCCTTGTAAGGCAGGCTCTGAGGCACTCCAACCCCAATAGTGTTAGTGGGCATCTACAACTAGTCAGGCTACTGTGGGTTCCAGGTGTGCAGCAAATGGTGTTAGGCAGAGTACCCCATGGGCAGGTGATTTTCCTACTACCTGCTAGTGCATGGCCTAGTGCATAGGGCTGGGCCCTGTGTGTTGTGTCCGCCAACGGTAGTGGTGTTGCTGGCATTGACCATGTGTTTTCTCTGTCTCTCCCCCCACATCTTGTTTTGTCACCCTGTCCTTGTGTGCATTAGCATCATCTGGCAGAGCAGCTGAGGCACCGGAGACGGAGGGAGCTGCATCCCACATGGCCCAGGAGGGTGAATCCACGGAGGGTGAAGGCACCAGTGGGACGGAGGGCGAGGGTATCTCCAAGACGGGAACAGGAGGGGACACCAGCGACAGCAACTCCTCCTCCGATGGGAGCTCCCTTGCGGTGGCGGGCACCTCTGTGCCCACTGCAACAACAGGTACAGCAGCCACCCCCTCTACCAGCACTGCCCTCCCACCAGCCCCTCAGCGTGTTTCCCGTGCCCGCTCACCCAGAAGGGTGGGCATCTCCGTCGCCCCAGGCACCTCAGGCTCTGCCCCAGTCATCCCTGCTGCCCTCACTGAGGAGGCTATTGACCTCCTGAGATCCGTCACTGTTGGGGAGTCAGCCATTCTGGATGCCATCCAGGGTGTTGAGAGGCATTTGCAGCAAACAAATGCATACCTGGAGGGCATTCATTCTGGCGTGGTGGCCCAACAGAGAGCATTGAAGGCTCTGGCCTCAGCACTGATGGCAGCCATAGTCCCTGTGTCTAGCCTCCCCCCTCCAACTTCCACTGCCCAGACCCAATCCCCTCTACTTCAGCCTATCCCAAGCACACCTTCTGACCAGCATGCACACACATCAACACACAAAAGTGGCTCAGGTAAACATAAGAACCACACATCCCACAGGCACTCAAACAAGCACCATAAACATGCAGACACACCAACATCCACTGCCTCCACTGTGTTCCCCTCCTCCACGTCTTCCACCTTCCTCCCTGTCTCATCTCCACTCACACCTGCATGCACTACATCATCAGCCACTGCCTCCATCACCACCACACCCATCATTACACACACCCCACGAGCAATCACCCCCCCACAACCATGCACACAACCCCTGTGTCCTCTCCCAGTGTGTCTGTGAGCCCTCCTCCCAAAGTACACAAACACAGGCACACACCCACTCAACAGCCATCCACCTCACAACAGCCTCCAACCCATGCACCTTCACCCAAACTCAGCAGACGTACACCTCCTACAACCACTACCTCTTCCTCCACTCCCAAACCCCCTTCATCTTTCCGTCCCAGTGTGTCTAAAACACTTTTCCTGGCTAACATTGACCTCTTCCCTACACCTCCGCCCCCGTCCTTCCCCTATGGCCAGGATGTCTAGATCTCAGCCTAGCACCTCAGCCAGCAAATCTGCATCTTCTGTGGTCCCTGCTACTCCAAGACAGTCTAGGGGGGCACCCGTCAGAGCTGCCAATGTGCCACTGACAGACAAGAAGGACCACCCTATTCCACCACCTGCAAAGGTCAAAAAGGGGCCGGCTTCCAGCAGGGGACAGTCACAACACCCACCCGGCAAGGCCTCGCTCAAACACTGAGTTGACAGTGCCAAAGTCTCTGCAGCGACTTTCAAGATGGGGAAGGGCCACGAGCCAAAGGGCACATCACCTCTGGGCACAATGTCACCTGGGGAGAGGCTAGTGACCACCAAATCAACCGGGATGGCAGCCACCTGCACCACAGTCAGGACTGCACCGCCACCTGCACCGCCACCTGCACTGCTGCTGACACAATGTCAGTCTGCAGCATCCCCCCCAAGGATCAGCCATCCGAGGCTCCAGGAGACGGTATGGTGTCTTCATCCATGGCAACTGTCACTTGCACCACGGCCAGCACTGGCAGCATCTCCGCCGCAGCCACCGCCACCTGCACCACCATTAGCACCGCCCTGTACACATCCGATGCCACTCTGTCGGCGGTCAGCAGCATCGCCAGTGTGCAGCCGTCAGAGTCTGCAGGTGACGTCCTGGACCCTGGACACACCACTTGAGACACCACCTCCAGCACTGACACGATACAGCAATTGGCAGTCTAAGTCACCGCAGGATGGAGTGTGGGTCTGCCTCCATGAAGTATCATGCTACCTGCTCCAGGTACACAGCGTGGCTGAGATACCCAGGTGAGATGAAGTCAACTGCCACACCCCAAGTGCTGCATCACTGGGCACAAAGCCCCCTCCAGAACCAGTGGAGAAAAGCATCCACTAACCCAGTCCTTGGCAGGATGAAGCACACTGGGCACAAAGCCCCCTCCAGATCCAGTGGAAAAAAGCATCCAGTAACACAGTCCTTGGCAGGATGAAGCTCACTGGGCACAAAGCCCCTCCAGAACCTATGGAGAAGGCATACGTTAGAGAGACTGTGGCTTGCACTCCCCAGGACCAGGCAGTGGGCAGTGCACCCACTTGAGAGACATGAGAGACTGTGGCTTTGCAGTCCCCATGACCAGGCAGTGGGCAACCCACCCACTTAAGAGACTCGAGAGACTGTGGCTTTGCACTCCCCAGGGCCAAGCAGTGGGCAGGAAGCCCCTTCAAGGAGCAGTGGCCTCGTACCATCATCCGGCTGAGGTGCCCCCACTCCCCTTTCCCCTGAGGTGCCTGTTATCTTTTTCAACCTGATGCTCCTGCAGTGTTCTCTCCGTTTTGAGGCAGGTGTCATGTGTGGGCATCGCCCCTGATTTTTTTGTCTACTGGGACATGGACATCTGCAAAGGACAGTGTATGGCCTTCTGTACATATTGTACATATTTGTTTATACTGGTTTTTACGATCGTTTACTTTATCTGCCTATTTCTAATTTATGAAAGATTTGACTCAATTCCTTTTGTCCTTGCGTTCTTCCAGGGGGTCATGGGGTGTATATGTAATGTTGTTGAATGTATTTGTGTGTATGTTGTTGTGGGTGAGGGTGAAGTGGGAGGTTGCGTTTTGCGTGTGTGTCACTCTCTTTTCCCTCCTCCCCTCCCCTGTGTGCTAGCTGCAGTAATCACCGTCGTCGTCGCCGCCGCCGCCGCCGCCTTCGCCTTCTTTCCACTAAGTTGTTTATGAATAGATACAGCAACATGGGCAGGACCTGTAACTCGGGCTCCATAGCGTCCTGGTCCTTCGTTGATTGTCGAGAGGTGAGTGGTTTCCCTTCTGTGTTCTGTTTCCACCGTGCTTTTAATGGCGTTGGTACCGCCCCGGAAAAGCTGGCGGATTGGCCTTTCATAATAAAGTGGGCAGTACATTGTCTTCTGCCTTTCTGTTGGCAGTGACCGCCGTGGTGTTTGTGCTTCCGCCGTGGCGGTCAGAGTGTTAACGTGGCTATCTGTGTTGGCGGTTTCCACCATGGTCGTGATTGCATTTTTCTACCTGCCCGCCTGTCAGCGGTATTACCGCCACTTTAACACCAACCGCCAGGGTTGTAATGAGGGCCATAATATCATGCATACAATGACCACACCAATACCCATGTATTTACAGCATATATTCTTTCTACCTTGCCGGTTATGGTTACTCATGATCTGTATAGAATCAGGAAGTAGAAGCAAAAGAAAAATGTACAGCTATGCAGCAAAATCAAAACAAAGGAAAATATTCAAAAACTCTGGCCCTTATTTACAGCTTTTAAACCTTCTTCCAGGACCATTGTCAAAAAATTTGGTTTGCAGCTTGTCAAATCAGGTAGCAGCTTGCCAAATCAGGTCAAAGTTTTTTCCAGTAAAATGTTAAGACTATTTTCTCTTATTCTCAGTGCTTAGGATCTTTTAACAGTTCAAGTTCATCGGTTTTATTCAAGTTCCAAAATATTGACCTGGAATGTCTCGATCAAAACAAAAATTCAAAAGTTCTTCCTGCTACTCACTGATAGTTACATGTGCCCTTTCATAACCAGAGTAACTTCGATTTGCGACTCATTTTCTCTTCAGTTTTCGATCACCACTTAATTCTCCATCGCTCAAGTCTTCTTTTCTTGTGGTGTCAACTTCTTCTTTGATGGTTGCTACTAAGATTGCTTTCTTCGCTTTTGGCTGTGTTACTGGCCACTTGTCTCCTTTAATTGGCCTTCTTGTCAGTGATCTTTTCAGTACTGGACATGAGACATCATCTTTTGACATTACCGCAACCAGTCCAGGAGGAGTCAAATTGTTTTGGCTTTGAGTTGCCTCAACTCCTTTCCTGCTGGGGTCAGTCGTTTGTTCTGTCAGACTTCCAAGAACATCTGCTTCTGAGAGAGCCCTCCTCTGGTCGGCCTTTCTTATTCCTTCAGCTGAAGTAGGTTCATTGTTTTTCTCCTCCACCCCTTCCACTTTGTCACTCACAGGAGTGGGAATGCTGGCTGTGGGGTGCTCTGGCACTGCTTCCAGTTTGCCTTTCCCTTCTCCTGTCCTGGAGTGCGTTTGGATGTTGTTGGTAATCTCAACAACTCTTCTTCTTGCCCTGTAGTATTGGGTACTTTCCGAGTGTGACTGACGTGGATCCAATTCAGAAGTCCAGCACACTTCACAGTTGTGGTAGTGATCAGCACTAATTGGTAAGGGCCTTTCCACAGCGGCTCCAAGCACGACTTCCTTACGTGTTTTTGGATCCCAACCCAGTCACCTGTTCTCAGGTTGTGTCCCTGGTCTTAAGATGGTTACAGCGTGGTGGAATCCACCTGATGAGAGAAAGAGCGAACCACATCAGCCAGGCCTTTGCAGTAGTCCAATACCATATCAACTGTAATGTTCACAAGAGCATTCGCAGGGATAGATGGCAACTTCATGGCTCTCCTCATGAGGATTTTGTGTGGCGACAGTCCTGTTTTCTTGTCGGTTGTACTTTTCATTGACGTCAGAACTAATGGTAGTGCATTAGGCCATTTCAGCTTTGCGGATGCACACATTTTTGCCATTCTGGATTTCAAGGTACCATTCATCTGTTCTACGAGTCCTGAGGCTTCGGAGCGGTAACTACATTGCAATTTCTGCTCAATGTTTAAAGCTTAACATAGGAATTTGATTACTTTATTGTAGAAGTGACTTCTCCTATCTGATTCTAAAAAGACTGGGAAACCAAAGCATAGTATCAACTCCCTAAGCAGTAATTTTGCTACTGTGAGACTGTCATTTCTTCGTGTGGGGTACGCCTCAATCCAGTGACTAAAGTTACAAACAATAACAACACGTATCGCAATCCTCCACAAACAGGCATCTCAATGAAATCAATATGCATTCTGCTAAATGGACCTCCAGCTTTTCCAATATGGCCCATATGACTATGTTTCCTCTTCCTACATTCATTTGCTGGCAGATGATGCACCAGTGGCAAATTGCTTTGGCAACCTGTCTAAATTCTGGATTGAACCAGAACTGCTTGAACGTCCTGACTATGGCATCCCTCCCCATATGTGCTTGACCATGTTAATACCTAGCCATGTGAGGCAACAAACTGTAGGCCAGAACCACCGTTCCTTCCCCTGACACCCAGACATCATCCTCCCTTTGTACGCATTTCATCTTTAGTCATTCCCTCCACTCATCCTTAGACAAGTTATCCTGTAAAGCTTTTAGCTCTTCCATCGTGCATATGATATGCATTGCATAATTGGCGTACATTTAATCATTTTCAGATAACAGTTCCCACTTCTCCTTAAACGATATACAGTTCAATGCGCAAAACCCTGTGACTTGATCCTCTTATCCATTTCCCATTGACATAAAATCCTGTGATCTCTGATGTGCACTGCATTTCACCACAGCAATATTTTCTGACAACTGGATGGCTTGTAACAATTCTCTCACCATTTCTCACTGGTGAACCAGAAGAGGTCAGGAAACCTCTCTGTGACCACAATTGGCCAAAGTCGTGGACTACTCTAAATCCATATTGACTGTATAGATGGTGACCTTTAACTGGGTGGAAATATGTCATGCTCTAGTGAGTGCTACCAACTCTGCTGCTAGTGCAGAAAACAGTCCATGAAGCCCGGAAGCTTCTAAAATTCCAGAGATGGTACATATGATGTATCCTGCTCTCAATGTGCCTATATTATCCCTCAGACAGGCACCATCAACAAAGACAATTTGGTCATTCTCTTCCAAACAAGTATCTCTGATATCTGGTCTGGGTTTGGTGCACAATATAGTTACTTTTAAACAGTCATGTTCAGTATCATCCATTTTATCAATCTCAGCATTTTCATTTGGGAGCAAAGTTGCTGGGTTGAGCACTGTACCACTTTTGATCGATATATTGGGAGACCCCAGGATAGCGGTCTTAAATCTGGTCAGTCTTGCGCTGGTCAAATACTGGGTCTTGGACCCAGTGAGCAAGACTTCAACCATAATAGTGAGAGGGTGACCATTCACAATGCTCTCACTCTAAACAAGGCTCTGTTCAACTGCTGCAATGGACCACAAACAGCCAGGTAATGCTGCTGCAACTGGGTCCAAAGTAGATGAAAAATATGCCACTGGGCGATTTACACACCATGTGTTTGAGTCAAGACAGACAAAGAACATGCATCACGTTCATGACAAAACAACAGAAAGGGTTTAGTGTAATCAGGCATACCCAAAGGTGGCGCTTGACATAGGCTCTCTTTCAAATCTGTAAATGCTTTCATACAGGCTTGATATAGCACTAAGGGATCTGAGACCTACTTGTGAGTCAGTTTCTCCAAGGGCTTTGAAATTACCAAATAATTTGTGATCCACTGGTGGCAGTAGCTCACCATTTCCAAGAACATCCTAATGTCTCTCTGGGTGGTCGGGGAAGTCATTTGTAGTAAATCCCCCTTTCGAATAAATTCCCCAAATATTTCCCTTCTTTCTGACAGTACTGTAATTTGGTTGGGGACACCTTGTGACCATTGTCACCCAAATGGTTCAGTAATGCAATTGTGTCATACTTGCACCCCTTGCATTTCCAGTGTCTCTAGATTCTTTTTCAGTATCTGGATGAAAATGGAAGGTGACTCTGAGAACCCCTATGGGATCCTACACCAACGGTAGACTCTTTTAAAGAATGTAAAACCGAAGAGAAATCTGCTATCCTCATGAAGAGGTACAGAAAAGAACGCTTGGGACAGGTCCACCACAGTGAACCATTCAGCACCTCATGGGATTTGATACATGATCACTGCAGGATTTGGTACCACTGGGCAACATTTAATCACAATGTAATTTCTTTTTCTCAAATCTTGAACAATTCGAACTTTCCCATATGGCTTGCGCAATCACGTTATTGGTGAATTACATGGGCTGCTCAACACTTCCTTCACCACTCATTTGTCTAAAAATTCTGCAATTATTGGTGCCACACTTTCAATTGTCCCTTTTGTCATGTGATACTGTGGGGTCTGGGGAAAGACTGCATTTGGTTTGCCTGTAACCCTAACTGGCTCAACCCCTCCTATCAAACCAATGTTTTTTCCTGAAAAATCACATACCTTCGTCACAACAGATTACTGACGGAAGATCTCTCACAGTAAAGACTGGAAAGAAACTGATCAGAGGGTATTCTTCATTCACAGTGTTACCATTTATTTCAGCGATTGGGTCATCTTCATCATCACTGTTTGTCTGAATTTCAATGCCATCATTTGAGCAAGTGATTGAACACTTTGTTTTGCATAACAAATCCCTTCCCATTAGGGACACAGGGTTTGAGTCACAGACTACGAATTTATGTAATCCCCTGAAATTCATGATTTTTACTGGGACTGGTTCTGTGATGGGGTTGGTCAAGTATTGTTTGCGACTCCTATAATCTGGACTGTTCTCCCTGAAAGGGGAAGATTTGGGACCTCTGCTGATCTCACTGTAGAGCGTGTAGCTCCAGTGTCTACCAAAACTGAGACTTTGTGCCGTAGCACTTTTCCCTTCACATAAGGACCCTTCTGCTCTACCTCTAGTGCTGTGGCCAACACACACCCCTCCTCATCCCAACTCTCACTTATCCAATCATCGTTTATTTCACACTCACTGTGTAAGAGAAATTGGTGTACAGTATTATTACTCTGGTACAATATTTGACCTGTGACTGTCTGAGAAAGCATCACCTGCTGCTGGTCCACAGGAGCTTGTGGTATTTGAATGTGTTGTCTGGACACCATTTGAACCTGTGGTTGCATTTGCTGTGTCTGGGGCATTTGCAACTGCAATGGCTTCTTGGGCTGCATGGGCTGCATGGGCTGAAAACCTTGCATCGGGTCCACATTACTCTGAAAATTTGGATTTTGTTTTTTGATTCTTTGCCCTCTCATGTTTTGGAAATAATTGACATTAATTCATCTGTTGAAGAACACCACCCTGATTTGCAGTCGGACACTCCCAATTCCAATGCCTGAGGCCCCCGCAAACATGACATGGCAACATTCTTTTCATTCCCTGCACATCGCCTTGTATCACCACGGTGCTCAAATCAAAACCACGATTCACACTTCCCATTCCTCTACGACCTCTACGTCTGCTCTGGTTCAACAATCGCATGCTTCCCTGATGCTGCTGCTGAGGCTGAAAACCTCCCTGGATTCCTGTCTGTGCAGCTTTGATCTGCATCACCATCACCTTTTCCTTTAACTTTCTCTGCTTCAGCTTAATCTCATCACTACAGTATTTTGCGAACTGCAACACCTCATCAATTGGGTTGGCCTGCCAACAAATCAAATGGCTCTCAAACATCTGGCTAATTTCAGGCCTCAATCCTTCAACAAATCTGAACACAAAAGGAATCATGTCTTTCGTCTTGATTGTCTCTGTACCACTGTAATGCTTAAACGCCTTCAACAATCTTTCATAATACGCATGTTCTTGGCTTCCTGTGATGTTCTATCTATGCGCTGCCAATCAATATTTTTAGGCGAAATTCTGTTTTTCAAAAACTCAATCACTTTATAGTAATGTTTCATTACTTCAGGAGATGGTGCACCTGTAATCGGGTCTCTTTCTGCTTCCCTTGTTGGCCAATCTACACTTCTCTTGCACTATACCCTTAAGTCTGTGGGAGCTACTATCTCTACAAGAGTGTTCAAGTCCTCCCATAGACACTTCACAAGTTTTACAAACCTGTCTGTTTGCTGGTACCACTCCACAGGTTTCTCTCTCAGTCTGGGGCAATGACTGGTAAATGACAAAATTTCACTTCTGCTCCAATGGACATGTACAAAATTCCCTCCTGGGATCTCTCTCATCTACAGTATTTTTACTGCCTCCCCGTCCTGTGGAGCATCTGCAGGAGGGGTTTCAGTATCTTTTTTCTTTTTGTCTCTTTTCTTCACCCATCTGCCTTCTCATTTTTCTAGTGCCTCCACATTTGGATGTTTTGAAGTAACTCTCTGAGGTGTGCTTTCATTCCTGTGGATCTCATGTGTTCTAAGTCTTTTGCCTCAAACTCTAACCTGTAACCCCTTTTCAAACGTTTAGTTTTCTCAAGGCCTATTTCATATTTGTCTGCTATTTCTGCTAGCTTTTAATATACCTTGCCCGCTTCCTTTGTAATTTTTGGGCACAAGTCTCGCAATTCTGCTTCTGTGTAAGACTCAAGTTGGTTTACATCCATAGTTCCTTCAAGAAGCTCACCTGCTTCCATCCCAAATCTAATATAGTCCAGGTACTCTTCTCCCCTAGAAGCACTTTGTGTGCTATTCAGCTTATTTAACCATTCGGTCAATTGCTGGGCTGTCAAACCTTGCAGTGAAATATTGTTGGACTTAATATTTGACAACAGTTGTACAGTTAGTTTTGGAGGCTGCAGTGTCATTAATTTGAGACTAGGAATTATGGTTGATCCTGTTTCAGTATTTGGAGGAACTCCAAAAGGACTTAGGTCTAACAATGATCCTGTTCCATCAAGGGTCTGTTCCACAGGAGAAACTACTTTGGCACTTTCATTAAGTCCTCCTCCCATTAAATTTGGACTCAGGACTCCCTGGCTGTTTGTGCTGTTATTTCCCTGGGCAAACAATGGTATGACTGGGCCAATGGTGACGGGTACTGACACTGCATCTGGACTTGGTCTAACATTCCGGTTTTGTGGGTGCATGATTCCAGTATTCTGACTCATCAGTACAGACATATCTGTCTGTGTTCCTGTTTTAGGAGTGTACTTCAGCATTGTTTGTGGCTGCACTTGAGGCAGTAAGAGTGGAGTTGACTCCGTCTGAACCAATGTTGGTTTCGGGAAAACCTGTCCTGTTGGCACTATTAAATTTGTTGCAGTTTCCACAATGGGTACATCTGGGTAAACTCTGGGAATACTCAGCTGCAGCATTGGGTTTTAAGCTGTCGCTATAGTAGGTAGATTAGGACTACTCTGTATTAGACTCTGTGTCAGGTTAAGATTACTCTGTATTGGTCTCTGTGTCATGTTAACTATTGTCGGTGCAGTGGGGTTTACAGTAGTGCTTGGACCGCTCTCTTGTGCTGCATATGGTAGGGGACAATTTCTCAGCAACTGTAAAATGAACTTGTAATCATCTGACTCTTCATCGGGTGTTAAAGGCTTCCTGTTCTCCCTTGATTTCTGCTCTCTACTCTCGGAAGGACATCTGCTTGTCTTTCTGGTAGCTTTCCTTCCTTTTCTTTCACTGTCCTGTGTAATTGCAGGAAATAATGTAATTCCCTAGTGTCTTTTCTGCCTTTCTATTCTATTCTCAGACTTCAGTTGCTGTTGATGTCTAGCCACTAATTCCCAAACTGATAATGCTTCAAACTGTGCTGGGCTCTGGAGGGGTTTCAATTCGTACATTACCCTCTTCAGGTTCTCTAGTATTCTCAAATAAAATGTCCCATGAGTAGGAAACGCTAAACTCCCATCTTTCTCTTTCTCTTTGCACCATTGTTTTAACCAAAGGTATGGCGCGGCACCCCGCTCCTCAAATACTACATAGGCGGGAGTACCTTCTGGTGGAGTAGCTTTCCCTACTGTGGCTGGAAAATACAGTTCTCCTTTCATGGCACTCTTTAGAGCTTTGAAACACCTCATTTTTGCAAATTTTTATTAAATTTCAATAATCAGGAAGTTACTTTTAATCCCAAGATCCTCTTTGTCTACCTTCTCAACCAATTGCGCTTCATGGTTGTCCACCAATCCGTGTGCGACCCTTCTCACTAACCAACCTATCCCAGCGCGGCTCTAATGACAACACACTCACACGTAGAGCGGATGAAAAAGTATTGCAGCTTGTCTTCCAACACTCAGACTTACTCAAAACTAATGCAAAATGTATCACAAGCACCTCAACAAAATAAAAAAATAAAAATTATGTTTACTACAGGTAGGGTAACACACTCAGTTCAGTAAACCTAGGGGATTTCGCTCTAGCAGCTATTCTTTCTTTCTCTGTTCCCCTGATTCGCAAGCCAAATTCGACCCACAAATTTTACTCACAACTGATCAATGGGCCTGTCCTGGTGCACATAGGACTCGCCAAATCACAGTTGAAAACCTTTCACTCAGTTTAATACACAATCCCGAAATGCAAACCACGTCGATTGGCCTACTAAACAGAAAAATTACAAAAAAAACAAGTGTCTCATACACTTTTAATGTACTCCAGAGTCTTAGACCTCGCAGGGTCCGTATACCAACAGCCATGTGGACAATTATTTAGCACAAAGTGCCACACACGTGAAGTTCGACGACTTCCCTGCTCTCACACTTTGGAGTACACAAACTGCTTCTACAACTTCATTTGGAGTACGTAAACTCCCTAAACGTTCACAAACATCACAATTCACCTGCAGTATGCTTAGGCTGTGCATGCGCAGAACCCTATCTCATCCATACAACCACTAGAATGCTAGGAACATTTTTAAACAAGCATAGGCAAACTCCGAGGACCTGGGGAAGACACTTTAGGTGTTTAGGGACACATTGTCTCCCTACTTTGTATCATTGAATCTGAAAACATCAACCAAATCAAAATTTTGACCTCCTATCTTCTCCACCAGACCCTCTGACAATCCTAACCATAGACTGTATTCGAGGAAGTACTCTTAAGGAGACATAACCATCTTCTGCTACCATTTCTTGTGGCAGCGGGCCAATCGTTATGGTTTGTATAGGCTAAGAGTTACCAAGGATACGCGCTGTTGTGGGTCGGTGCACCTTTGGACCGCGTTAAGATGATCACGCCCTCAGTCTATGCATCTCATCAACAATCAATAAACAACAGTATTAACTTCATTAGAGTCAGTAAACGCACACACCATGACCCACTTGGTCATGAATAACCACACCTTTAGTATCAATTTTAGACATTTTATTTCCCTAAATTAACAAAGCTAAGATCACGTAAGTTAGTCTTAAAAGCACATGATAAACATACAGAAACAATATTGGTTGACCAAAATGTCTAAAGAATCTTAACTTGATTAGAGCATTTATGACCAGACTCTCAATAGCTAGAGTACAGATTATTAGCAAGAGTAATTACACGATGGAAATAACATACATTGAATCAACAATTGAATGATGTCAGGTTCTTAAACAGATGAGTAAGCATGTTGGGTTTCACGCAAAGGCTTTAGTAACACAAATTTGGAAAAACGTCTAACTATGGCTCTATCAAAAGCAACAGTTGGTACCTAGAAAAGACAAATCAACAATAAACATGCACAACATTGTTATAACTCTCCTTAAGGATCAACAAGCGGTGCTGTCTTCGTCAGGTGGACATCAGCATTGGGACATGAGAGGAAGGGGGGTGAATGTTTCAGAATCGGGGACTTTAAGCTCTTTGAACCATCAGGAAGAAATATCTAAGGCAGGCAGCAAAGTGCTACAGCCTCTAAGCATTGAGCGCTAAAATAAGCACCAGCATCATCGCATGTAGCATAAGAGAAATAACTCTGATAGCAAAATACCAGAATGTCAGAAGACTATCTGGTGTTGAAGAGTGTCAGGCGAAATCTCAAGAAGAGTGTCTGAGAAAGTCCAAGAGCAGGGGGATTGAGTTAAAGTTGTCCCACGTTGTCATTGGTCAAGACAATCTTGCGATAAACATTAGTCCAATAACATTTATCTTCAAAATCTGAGATATAACTAGACAGACTTTCACATGTGGATGATTGGCTGTTCTCGTCTACGCGTATTGTTTGATACAATAAGAATCAATTTGTAGATCCTTCCGTCAGTAGGTCCTTTGTTAGTTCCTCGGAGCGTTGCTTTCCCATACGCTTCAAGTTAACATTTGTAACAGTTTGAGAACATTCAGGTTTACACACCTTTCTTCGAGAGAAATAACATTTGGTTACTACGAGCTCCAGTCAACCTTCAGTTAATGCAATGCATTTGTTATTCAGCAAGCATGAGATCATTTTACTAACGTTGCATTTTTCAATATTTGGCAGTGCATTCAGTTTAGGCCTAGACCTCGCTAACTTGAGGTCTACAGTTGGCATAAGCAAATACATAACGCTTAACTGTAAGTATGACATATTACTGCATTTTAGCTTTCATATAAACTCTTAATACATGTCAATATACTTCTAATTAATATTTTCGTTTTAGATGACAAACAATCAAGTAGGCACGTTTTCGAGTTATCTGTTATTTTCTATGTTAATTCATTTTCTATGTAAAATCAAATATAGAAATACATAAAATAATTATTATCAGTAATTTCAACGCTCACAAGTACGAACAGGCCAGTTAATGTCAAACAGCTTCCCCATTCTAATGGGCATCAGGCAAGGATGTCCATTATTACCCTTGCTCTTCATGATTGCCATGGAACCACTCGCCTGCAGCAGCGAGCGCAAGTATGGGCAATTCCTGAACTTCGGAACTGAACTCTCACCACATTGCATCGCTATACGCGAATGATGTATTGGTTTTCCTGCACGATGTTGGTGCTTTTTTGCTGTATTTGATACAACTACTCGATGACTTTGGTGCAATGAAGCCCACCAGCAGTATCTTGAGCCGGCTTTCCACCAGGGTTTCCGCAGAGGTAGCACGGCCAAGAAAACCCTGGTGGAAAGCCTACCAGTGACAGGGAATTTCTTCCCTGTCACTGGCAGATGACTCCCTCACCACCCCCAGCAAGCACAATACCCCCTCCATACCAGAATCCCCCAGCCCCTTCAGGTACAGTGCCCCTCTCCCCTCTCAGGTACAGCACCCCCCACTCCCTTCAGGTACAGCATCCCCCTCCCCTCATACATGCACACAGACACCCACACGCACCCTGCATACACTCCTTCACTAACACTGACATACATGCCTTTACTCACATGCATCCATACACGCATTCACTGTAACACTCATACACACATTTACTTCAACATTCATACACGCATTCACTTCAACATTCATACATGCAATAACACACCCAAACACCCATACACACATGCAGACAAACATGCATCCACACACGCAGACAAACATGCATACACACATGCAAACATCCACTCACACACAACACCACTCCACCCTCCCACCCCTCACTTATCGGACGCCCGACTTACCTTATCCGGCGAGGAGGTCGTCCGGCAGGGAATGGGCGCTTCCACCTCTGGCAGCGCACTGCCATTAGGACACCGCCAGGCCGTATTACAGGTTGTAATAAAGCGGGTGGAGTCCTTCTGGCAGGGCAGGGCCGGTGGTGGAACCGCCTTTGCGCCTCTGCCCGCCAGCACGACTACTGCAGGATATCCGCCTAAAATGTGGCGGAAATCCTGCAGTACTCGTAATATGGTGGGCTGAAGACCACCAGCACGGGCGGTCTTCTGGCACCCAGGCCATTGGCAGTCTTTCAAAAAGACCACCAAAGTCATAATGAGGTCTTAGTACCCTGATGTGCAAATTTATCACACAGATAGGGCCCTCAAAGAGGGCAATGTAGATCGGTCAGTGTGCTCAGTGCGAGGCTCCCTCCCTTTTTGGTGTTTACTGCCCCTGTCCCTATTGAGATGGGTGGCTGTGGCCAAGATGTTGGTGCTCCCTCGGTTACTGTATTTTTTTGCCACACTACTGATCTTACTCCCCAAAGGGTTTTTCCGGGAACTGATTGGGCTTCTATTGAGTACGATATGGGGGACAGGCTGCCGTCGAGAAGTTCTGCCCATGGTGCAATGTCCACTCCTTAAGGGTAGAATGGGGACACCTAACTTCAAGCTGTACAATGCAGCGACGTAGCTCCAGTGGGTGCTGCGCTGGTTGAGTACTGCACTGAATGCCGAATGGGTGGCTGTTCAAGCTAGACTCTGCAATGTTAGTGTGAACACCTGGGTATCCGATCACACTTGTCCCCCTCAAAGGGTTTCCAATATGTTGATGGTGGCACAAACGTGTTGGCGCCGGTTTGTGCGGAGGCATCGCCCCCTCATCCCTTACTCACCACTGATCCCACTGGACCAACTGCTGTCTATGCAGGAGTTAGCTGCTCAACATGACCTGACTCAATGGAAGGAGGCAGGGTTGGACACCTTGGTAGCCCTAATTAATATCCATAAAAGAAAAGCAGAGACACCTCGTTCTGCATCAACACCCTGTCCAATAAACGTTAGTCCATGATTTGCACACACCCAATCACCTGCTGCTTCAAATGTCAAACAGAAAGTCAGAAAACCAAATATAGCTGATGCACCATCAACAAATATTTGCAACTCAAAAATGTCTCAAGAGGAATAAATCTTCTTTTAATTTCTTCAACTCTTCATAAAGTAACGTGTTCAGATTCTTCCTCTGAAAGGATCTTGAATTTAAAAGATACACAGCCAGCCAATGCATTTGGTTTACTTCATGTAACTTTCTCCAGGGCCTGTGGGAATTTAATTGAAGCAATTTGATCAGGGTTGTATGGCTTCTACTTGGTTCTGTAATCCAAGCTCATAAATTAAATCCTTAAGAATCAGGTTTACAAGGTTGAGTTCAACCAACCCTCAGTGGCTACATTCGCGATCCAATTCCCCACCACTGGCACCATGATATATGCCACAAATGGTAAACAATGCGCTATATGTACCGCACCCACATAAGTAAAGATTTGGCCCAGATTTAAGAGGGCCTAGCTCCATTCTAATGTCATTTTTTTTCTAATACCAATGTGGTGTTAGATGGCGCTAGGCATAATGTATGCAAAGGGGGTGTTCCCCTGTTGGGGGTAGCCGAAAAAAGGTGCAAAGAAATCTAAGAGTTTTTTTGCATCATTTTTTTAGCACTTTTAACGCCTGCTCTGAGCAGGTGTTAAAAGGAGGCTCCCATTGGTTACAATGGGCCTCAGGGTGCTTTGCAGGATTAGCGTCAACAATTTTAACGCCAATTCTGTAAAGCGCCGAACAAGCATCAAAAATTCTGACACTAGTTCCCTAACTACCGCCTTGGTGCACCGTATATTAAATATGGGTCACACATGGTGGTCTTATGGGGGTGCTAAGGGGAGCATGAAAAGTGGTGCCGCACTAAATGCAGCGCCACTTTTCATAAACATACCCCCTGGTGTGCCCATAAGGTGGTAGTACGTGGTCACCCTTTTAAACCAAGACCTGACATTCAAAACATTACCATAACGGAAAATGACTATGTCATGTTTGCTGATGGCTCCTCTTTAAGAGATAAAGATGGTACCCTGAGAGCTGGTTACGCAGTTTGCACAGTCTTAGGTGTGATTGAAGCCTCTTGGCTTTGAGGAGTCTTTTCTGCTTTACTCAGAAAGCATGCTTTCTTTTTTTAGAGTGAACCATTCAATACTTCTAGAGATATAGGGCCAGATGTATCATGATTTCCAATAAGCGATTACCAAATGGAGATTTTTTGCAAATCTCAATTAAGTAATCGCTATTGAAATGTATGAAACTCCAGGAGTTTCATATAGCGATCGCAAAGGCTCGCAAATGGACCTACCTCATTAATATTCATGAGGTAGGTCACAATTTGCGACCCACTGCGAATGGCTACAGTCACAGGGTTGGTGCCCTGCTGGGCTCAGCAGACCACCATGTCTGTGATTGTTTTTAAATAAAGCAATCTTTTTTTTAAAAATGCAGCCCGTTTTCCTTAAAGGAAAACGGGATGCGTTTAAAAAATGAAAATAAAAGGTTTTCTTTTAATTTTTTATGCATAGGCAGTGTTCAGTGTGATCACAACCTGCTCTTAAAAATGTTTTTGCATGCATTCACAAAGGGAAAGGGGTCCCTTGGGGACCCCTTCCCCTTTGCGAATGGATTAGCACCAATTTAAAATTGGTGCTTACTGCAATTGTTTTGTGACCACATTCATGGTCACAAAACAATCATACATACCTCTGCGATTCGGTATTAGGAAGGGACACCCTTGACATGCTCATTCCTAATACTGAATCGGTATGTAGTTGCAAATTCCAATTTGCGATTTGGTAACAAGTTATTGATTTGCAAATTGGACTTGATACATACCAAAATGCATTTTTGCGATCGCAAACAGCCCGTTGAGCAGTTTGCGACTGCAAAAATGTTTGATACATCTGGCCCATAAATATTTGAAAATGGTACCAAGTGTGCATGAAAGAGGCAACTCTTTTCTATTTCTTGTCAGTTGAAAAGACATTTGTAACATTCAATGCTCACATAGCGCACAATCTGAGAATCAGTAATTAATTCTTATTGGACCTAAGCTTGACAGTTTGATAATCAGAGCAATCAGTCAAGGTCCCTGTACTCCCGCCATGGACCCCATATCTTTTTGAATTTCTGAGGGCATCCACTGTCTTTGTATATTGTATGTTCAGTCTCTATGCACCAATCCACTCCCACATGTGTGGGCAATGTCCCTTCTTGCCATAATAAGGGCCATGTTAAAGATCAGTAGTGTGTGTCTAGCTAAGATGCCGAGCTTATGGGACAGCTCCAAAGGCACCTCTCACTTGTGTCCAAAATGGTTGGATGAGTGGACATCCCCAGCTAATCATCAGGACCGGTCAAGTTATAGTGAGGTAAGTACGGTAGAGGAGTCTTGATGGCCACCTCCAAAGGATGTTTACACGCATTCCCCCCCAATCCTCATCTGTCGGGGCTCCCAGGTCCACCTCCCAGTTCCAACATTGTAAGGCCAGGGAAGTCTGCCAGTTGGACACCAGCGTCCTATATGTTAGGGAAATAGTGCGCCTTTGCAGAGGGGCAGGTTGCACTCACTCAGCATATCCTGGCAACCTAGGAGTGTGTGTTGAACCTATAAGTATTAGAAGGGCTGAGTTGTTGCCAGTTCATATTGAGTCTGTCGATCAGAAAAGGGGAGCAAGCCCTGCAGACCCCAAATGTCTCCCATTCTTGATATCCCAATCATAGCCTATGGGTGCCTGCATTCCAACCCTGGTAAGGCTTCCAGTAGGGCCCAATCCTGCAGTGGAAACTCCAGCGTGAGTCGTCCTTGCCATCCCATGTTTTTGTTGTTTTTTTCCCTTAGCTTCATCACTAAGTCTATTGGGGAGAGGTGTCAATGTGGCCTGCATGTGTTGTAAAGCGTCTGCAAGTATCCCTGGGCTCTGAGTCTTCTCTCTGCTTTTAAAGAGGATTCTTCCTGAAGGGAAATTGCCCAGTCATTGACAACTATTAGCATGTGGCCCAGTAGCACAGAATGAGGTCTGGACGGCACTGTCCCCCGTCTTATGGGCCTCTGGACAGGGTTTGTAGCACAATGCAATGGGAGGGGTCCCGCCATCCCACACCACAGATCTGGTCAACATGTCCTCGGATTTTAAAAATTAATCTGGGACCTCGAAAAACATATTCTAAATAGGTAGAGGAACTCAGAGAGCACTATCATCTTGTACAAGATCGCCATCCTCATTAAAAATAGTCAGAGTATTCTCTAGTGTCCTGGGTCCCTCTTGTAGCCATTGAAAACCTGGACCAAATTGTGCATCAGGAACTCCCTAGGATCACCTTTAACATAGACCCGCCAAATATCGAAAGACCCCTATGGACCACCTCAGCAGAGACACACAGCCCTCAGGGCGAGTCCAGGGGGGTCAGTGGACACATGATTGATTTCTGGCAGTTGATACTTACCCCAGAGTATTTATCGTATATATTGTGAATATCCAGGGTTCTGGGTATAGACCTTACGGGATTGGCTAGGTATAACAATACATCATCTGCATACAGGGAGATAACATCCTCACAATTCGCTGTCCATCTCAGGTCCTCTATCTCAGTGTCTGCTCGTACTCAATAACCCAACAACGAGGGCAAACAACAGGGGGAAAGTGAGCATCCCTGCCTCACCCCATATCCTCGGGTGAATTCCCTAGAGAGCACTCCATTCACCAGCAACCCGGCCATCGGTGTTGTATATAGCAAATCCCATCTTGTCCAGGACTGCCCATTGAAAGTCCCTCTGTACCTCTGAGTTGAGCAGGGTAATCAGCCTATAGAAATTACACTGCTCTGGGGGCCTGCCTTCCTTATGGATCAGAACAATGGGGTGGTTCCCAGGTCCTGAGACAGGACTCCCTCCTTCTTGGCTGCATATAGCATATGGTATATTGGGTCTGAAACAAGGCGGCTCACACACCTGTAAAATTCAGAGAGGAAGTCATTGAGCTCCAGATTCTTTCCTCTCTGGAGAGTTGCTGATTGGCTTCTCTAATCTCCTGTACACTAGTTTACCCATCTAGGGCTTCTGAGTAATCTTGGTCTAGTGTTGGAGTGGGGAGGTCTCCAGGAAGTCAGCTCTGTATTAGTTCCTGCCAGGGCTATGGAGTTTGGCAAGGTGGGCTGTGAATACCGCTGAGATTTTGTCTGCTGTCTGCTGTGGAACCCTCTCTCCATTTGTAACATGGTGTACCCATTGCCTTCTCACCTCCCGGTCTGCTAACCAGACTAGCAGTTTCCCTTCTTTATTGCCCACTTCATATAGTCTGTGTTGGTTGGATCGATATTGATCCCTTGTCTCTTACTCCACCAGATGATGATATTCTTCCCTGGTGAGGTGATGCGGTGTAGTAGTGTAGGATAAGGTTGCCATGTGTAGTCCCCCTCCCACTCTGTCAGATTTCCTTCAAGATTACCTACCTCTCTTTGTAGTTACTGCTCCTTCCCTTAATGTGGGATATCAGGCATACTCTAGGTAGGGCCTCATAGGCCTCCCAGGTGGATATGCCAGACGACACTGTTCCTGTATTTTTTTTTTAATAAAGCTCTGTGGTCGATACTAGAAGCTACCTATGGTTCCAGCCTCTCAGTTCACAGGGGTCTACACTCCAGGTCTCTCGTCCCTCTACTTGGACCATCCCCCCAGTTTGGTGTTTATCAGGGACCTGGTCTGAAATGCCCCTTAGTAAGTAGTAAGTGTCATGGTATTTTCCCCACTGAGTCTGAGGGACTAGCAAATAGTCTAACGTGGACATTGAACCCTCCGTCCCAGCTGCGTAGGTGTAGTGTTGGTCTATAGGGTGGGCCACTCACCAGATGTCCAGCATTCCTATCACCTTGACAAATGCCCACAGGTGGGTGTCCCTTCCCAGGTGCCTCATGTGGGTCTAACTCCTCATCCATGATCAGGTCCTCCCCCCATGATCCTGGTCGCCTGAGGGATTTACACCAATCAGTCCCCGGTCTCCGAGAGCATGTCCGATAGAAAATATCAGGAAGCAGTCATCATCCGTATCCCTTTACTGCCTAGGATTGGCATGCAGCAGCCCCCGGGTCAGCCCAGGATTTCTTGATCAGAAGGTGTTGAGACGGGCCACTCACCTGAAAAGCAGGATTTCTGCAGGGGGAATGGTATGCCCCGACCTCCTGGAACACCTTCCGGCACTTCCTGGTGGACACAGAAACCCCAGCAGGTGTCCCAAAAGGAAAGGGGGAGTGGAAGAGAAAGAGACAAAACACAGACAGCGTCTTGCCAGTCCAGCCAGGCACCCTGTATCTTCGGGGGGTGCAGATCATTGTTGACAGAGTGATAGTAGGGTCAGTGCACTCAACTTCCTTGGAACTGAATCTCTCTTTCTGATATGGGCACGGGAGCGGTAGAAGAACACCGGGATGCTCCAACACTTTTCTTAGATAATAATAACTGTTGGCACAATTACTAACACTGCATTACCAAAAACCCAAACTGAGTACCATAACAATAAGTACTGCAACACTAGGGCTGGCTTCACAGAGATTCACTGTTGCACACTACAATTAGAACTGTAGTTGCACTTATCATGCACAAGAAAGACAAACAAGGGCAATAATTATATCACATATAACTTTCCTGCATGCATAGGGTTAAACTAGAAGGAACAAAAACAATCCAAGAAATTAAAATGTCCACTCTGGGTTTAAACAGTTAGGGTGGCACAGTTTGGTTTGGTTTCACTGTGTGTGTGAAAAAACCTTCAAAACCAAATTCCTCAAAGCTGAAACACAGGCACGAATGACACAATTTAAATTCAAGAGTTATGCTATTAGAGAAAGAAAAGTCACGTAAATGCTCTTTTAAAATTGCACTTTTTGTAGTACTTGTGCTCAAGCAGATTTCCTAAAGCACATTTAGGCAAGTAAGTATAATAATAATGTAGAATGTTCAGAAATGCATTAGTCTCTTCAAGATAAGCACTCTGCCAAAATACGAGGTCTGAAATACACCAGCTGTTCTTGGAAAGCGCGGTGCTCAAAGAACAAACTCCCTGGAGAATACTAGTCAGTTAGCTGCAGTCTTTTCCGGAGTGCTGGAGGAATGCCTGGTGTCAGCTGCTACAGGAATGAAGAAAATAATTGCTTTAAAAGTCCTGAATACAAGGATGACAGCAGGGGCTGGTCTGCCAAATCAGATGCGAAGATCAGGAAGCAAAACAAAGCCAGGCAGGGAGGCATTCTTCACTCTGCTATTTATAGCCAATCAGGAAAGCAGTTGAGTTTCCACATGTGGATGAGTCACCACACCCAATTAGAAGTACATGTCTACACCACACCCAATTAGAAGCAAATGTCTACACCTGCTCACATTAGCAAACAAGCATTTGGTAAAACAAGCATTGATAAAACCAATTGTGTAACACAGCACATTATGTTTACTTAGAAACATGAAGGTTTAACCAAGAACAGAGATATGATTTAACCCTAATCCCTGGGGATGCTGACAGGTAACGCAGGAGGCACCTCGGGGATTACTGACAGAAGGGGGGTAACTTCCTGACCTGTATACCCCCCCCCCCCGGAGCCCACGGAGAAGGCTGAGTGTACCAGGACAGTGTAGCGCCCCTACAAATGAAATGCACAATTGTTACTCCTGAAGGAAGATTAACTCCAGGTTCTGTCGAGCCAAAAAGCATGATATCAGCCCTCTCTTTAGCTTACTCTTCAGACAATTCACATTCCAAGACAGCAATGTAAGGTTTTGTTTTTCTCCCTGATGTGTTATCTCCCCTGTGCCATCAACAGTGCTAACCCCCCCAAATATAACACCCCAACCTACATTCCCAGACTGCAAGTTTAAAACTATCCCACCAATGCCTGTGGTGTCTGTTACCCCTCTCTACCCATAATTAATCATGACGATTCGCAGTCACGTGATCCCACTCAGTGCCAGACACCACAGCTTTATTTCTTAAATTAGTCATTTATTGAATCAAAAGCCACTTAGGACTCCATTTTGTCTGCACAAAATTTGGTAGAAGCAAGGAAGGATTGTTTTTCTATTGCTGTGTCAAATTTGTGCCAGTCCATAAAGCGAGATTACAGTTAGGTAGGGGGCAATAAAATGTTCATTTTCTTATAACTTAGGTGCTATTTGATCAATATATGTCGAATTATGCAAGCAGGTAGCAAGTGCTATCTAATGAAGCTATATAAGCTTATGCTAAGATCTACGGGGTAAAAACTAAAGGGAAATGTCACAATATTTTTGATTTAATTGTTTGGTTGTTGTTGGTTTATGAGCCATCAGGATATACCTGGACTTAGAGAGGTACATATTAAGCACCTTCAAAATAAAGGACTGCTCAATACTGAAGAATAACAAATAGAGGAAACCAAAAACTTTATGGGTGGATTGCTTGAATTACTCTTAGCTAACCCTGTCCAGCAAAGCAGTCTCTCATTTCTTGCCCACCATGCCACTTCAGACAAGAGCTAGCCAAATGTCAATCAGGCTTGATCCAGCTCCAATCAAAGCAGTCCAGCTGACAACTCCAAACCTGATGCCCTGAGCTGAAATGCAAGTAACCCCAGACCAGTCTCAGCCAATTTGAGCTTTATTGGTAGGATGCTGCTTGTGTCTTATGGTACATTCAGTGATTGCTTGTGTTCTCATCTGGTGAGAACCTGTTCTACAGTTCAGGCTGGACTTTTCCTATTGGAGCAGGTCCAAAACTGATTTGAACATGACCAGCCTCTGTATAGTGGGGCATAGTGGGTGAAAATGATTGGACTTAGGGGATGGCCCGAATCATAGCTAGCATCTGCGGTTAAGTTGAGCATTCCATCCATCACTTTGTTTGTGAGGCAGTAGGTGACCTATATGTGGCAAGTAAGCACAGACATGAGTCCTCTGCTTAGAGTGCTATGGACTCAGGCTATGATTGATGAGGCCTATGTAGGCTGAAACTGTTCTGAAATTGCTATTGTTCCCGTGTGGAGCGGAGCTGGTCTGGCAGTTTGGGCTGGATTGTTCCTCTTACAACATGATCAAGACTGATTTACTTATGACCATTTTCTGCCTAGAGTGGCGTTGTGGATGAAAGACGGTGGACTGGGATGCAGTCCTTAGTCATTGCCAGTGGTTGAGCTTAATTCAAGCATTCCATCCACCACTTTGTTCTTGCAGAAGAATGGCATACAGTATGAAACATGTCCAGAGATCCTCAGCACTCACATGGATTGTGAAAATGTATGATTGACAGCACACAATGAACTGTACATATTTGGTTGCACATAGTGTGTGTTAAAGGCCATGACTTCCAGGAGGCGAAGACTGAAGTGAGTCATAATACCACTCTGCTACCTCAGCAAAGGTAATGACTAGCATTGTATACTCCTCGCCTCTGCATATGTGGTTTATTCCATGATATTTTTTCATCTGTATTTATTTTAACAAAATATATTCAACCAAAATCAGGATGCAAAAGTTTTTCCTGTGTTAAGTAATTTTTGCATGTAATCTGTGAGTAGAGTAGGTAAGAAGCCTTATTCTTGTGTCAGTTTTAGTATATATATATATGTATATATATATATATATATATATATATATGGAAAATGTCACTTACCCAGTGTACATCTGTTCGTGGCATGTAGTGCTGCAGATTCACATGCGATGCATAGCTTTCGCCATCTAGTGTTGGGCTCGGAGTGTTACAAGTTGTTTTTCTTCAAAGAAGTCTTTTTTCGAGTCAAGGGATCGAGTGACTCCTCCTCTTGGTCATAGTGCACATGGACATAGACTCCTTTGTTAGATTGTTTTCCTGCAAAAGGGTGTAGGAAGGAGTGATAGAGTGAAAGAATGTAAATGTGCTATAAAGTAATAAGTAAATAAGATGTCCATTCAAATGTAAATGTATATAAATATGTATAAATAAGAAACGGCAATGACTACAGGCTTCCGGGGAGGAGGGAGGGTGCATGTGACTCTGCAGCACTATATGCCACGAACAGATGCACACTGAGTAAGTGACATTTTCCGTTCAATAGCATGTGTAGCTGCAGATACACATGCTATGCATAGGCCAAAAAGTAGTTGCTCTCCTCAAAAGAAATGGTGGTTAGCCTGTAGGAGTTGGAGTTGTTTGAAATAATGTTTTTAGGACAGCTTGACCAACATTGGCCTGTTGCTTTGAAAATACATCCACACAGTAATGTTTTTTAAATGTTTGTGGTGTAGAGCATGTGGGAACTTTGCATACGTCTGCCATTGGTATATTTTCTAAAAATGCCATAAAAGCAGCTTTTTCCTAGTGGAATGAGCTTTAGGTGTTATAAAAAGTTGTTGTTTTGCCTTAATGTAACATGTTTGAATACACTGAACAATCCATCTAGCTAATCCTTTTTTAGAGATAGGATTACCTTTATGAGGTTGTTGAAAGGCAACGGAAAGCCATTTAGTTTTTCTAAATTCTTTTGTTCTATCCACGTAATACATTAGAGTTCTTTTAAGGTCAAGAGTGTGAAGGGCTCTTTCAGCAGTTGAATCTGGCTGTGGGAAGAAGACTGGCAATTCCACTGTTAGTTAATGTGAAAATGCAATACAATCTTTGGCAAAACATTTGGATTAGTTCTAAGTACAACTTTATGCTTGTGTACTTGATAAAAAGGTTCCTCCAGAGTGAATGCCTGCATTTCACTAACCCTTCTTAATGAAGTAATTGCTACTAAGAAAGCAACTTTCCAAGTTAGAAATTGAATCTCACATGAATGCATGGGTTCAAATGGTGTCCCAATTAGTCTTGTGAGTACAATATTTAGATTTCATGCAGGAACTGTTGGGGTTCTTGGTGGAATAATACGTTTTAGTCCTTCCATGAAGGCTTTAATAACTGAAACTCTAAAGAGAGAGGTATGTTGTATAGTTTGCAAGTATGCTGATATGTCAGTAAGATGATTTTTAGTAAATGAGAAAACTAACTTTGCCTTTTGTAAATGAAGTAGGTAGCATACAGTATCTTGTATTGATGCTGTAAGTGGGTCAATATTTTTAGGTTGACAGTAATAAACAAAATGTTTCCACTTGTTAGCATAGCATTGTCTAGTTGTAGGTTTGCGTGCTTGTTTGAGAAATTCCATGCATTCTAATGGAAATTGCAAGTATCAAAATTCTATGACTTCAGGAGCCAAATCGCAAAGTTAAGAGCACTGGGATTGGGATGTCTGATTTGACCTTTGTTTTGTGTTAACAAATCCGGTCTGTTTGGAAGTTTACAGTGAGGTACTACTGACAAATCTAGGAGTGTTGTGTACCAATGTTGTCGTGCCCACGTGGGGGCTAAGAGTATCATGGTGAGAGAAGTTTGACACAGTTTGTTGACCAGAAATGGAATTAACGGGAGAGGGGTAAAAGCGTAAGCAAATAGCCCTGAACAGTTGATCCATAGAGCATTGCCCTTGGACAGAGGGTGTGGGTGCCTGGATGCGAAGTTTTGGCATTTTGCATTTTGCTTGTTGCGAATAGGTCTATTTCTGGTGTCCCACACTTTTGAAAGTACTATTGACGTACCTGAGAGTGAATCTCCCATTCATGTTTCTGTTGGTGTGTCCTGCTTAGCAGGTCCACTAGCTGATTGTGTATTCCTGAGATGTATTCTGCAAGTAAGTGAATGCGATGGTGAAATGCCCATTTCCAAATTGTTTGGGCTAGAAGGGACAGTTGAGATGAATTTGTCCCCTCTTGTTTCTTCAGATAATACATGGTTGTCATATTGTCTGCTTTTATCAAGACAGTTCTGTGTTTGAGAAGGGGTTGAAATTATTTTAGGGCAAGGAACACAGCTAATAATTCTAAATGGTTTATGTGATAAGTTAACTGTTTTGAATTCCATTCCCCTTGTATGGTAAGGTTGTTGAGATGAGCTCCCCAACCTATCATTGATGCATCTGTTGTTATTGTGGTCTGAGGCACAGAGTTCTGAAATGACCACCCCTTCATTAAATTGCTGTGATTCCTCCATTGAAGGGGCGTGTGCGCCTGGCAGTGTAACAACACTAGATCTTGCAATTGACCCTGTGCATGAGACCATTGTTGTAAGAGGCACTGTTGTAGTGTTCTCATATTTAATCTTGCATGCAGTACTATCGCTATGCAAGATGCCATCATTCCCAATAGTCTCATGATAAACCTTACTGTGTATTGTTGATCTGGCTGCATTTGTGGTATGAGGTTTTGAAAGCTTGTATCTTTTGTGTATTTGGATAGGCTAAGGCTTTTTGTGTATTGAGAATAGCACCTAGGTAAGGGTGAACCTGTGCTGGTTGAAGATGAGATATTTGGTAATTGAACCCTAATGTGTGCAGGGTTTCTATTGTGTATTGAGTGTGTTGTTGACACTGCATAATATTGCTTGATTTTATTAGCCAATTGTCTAGATAAGGAAAGACATGTATGTGTTATCTTCTTAGGTAAGCTGCTACTATGGCTAGACATTTTGTGAATACTCTTGGAAGTGTTGTTATGCCGAATGGTAGAACTTTGAATTGGTAGTGGTTTGAAGCTATCACAAACCTTAGGTATTTTCAGTGAGCTGGATGCATGGGGATATGAAAATACGCATCTTTGAGGTCTAATGCAGTAATGTAATCTTGTTTTTGTAGTAGTGGAATGACGTCCTGCAGAGTTTCCATGTGAAAGTGTTCTCACAGGATATATAGATTTAGTGGTCTGAGATCTAGAATGGATCTGAGTGTACAATCCTTTTTTGGGAATGAGGAAGTATAGTGAGTATACCCCTGTTCTGTGTTGAGATTTGGGGACTAATTCTATTTCCTCTTTTAGTAGTAGCGAATGTACTTCTTGTTGTAACAGAACATTGTGTTCTGGGGGCAGCCTGTGATAACGTGAAGGAATGTGTGGAGGGGTAGAAATTAATTCTAAGCAATAACCATTGCTGATAATTGAAAGTACCCATTGGTCTGTGGTGATATTTTACCATTGGGAGTGGAATTGCTGCAGTCTGCCCCCTACAGGAGATGTATGGGATTGTGGTATGCTTATGAAGTCACTGTTTTGATGGAGTAGTGACACTTTTTGAGGCTTGGAATTTGCCTCTGGCTCTGAAGTGTTGGCCTCTATAGGAGCCTCTAAATCCCCCTCTCTGGTATTGTTGTTGGCCTTGTTTAGGTTGGGAGGTAGAAGCATCCGTAGATTGGGGCTCCCATTGCTTTAGCAGTGTCTGACACCACAATCGAGAAACTCAGGAAAAATTCAACCTCAGGACCAAACAGGTGTTTCTTGTCAAATGGCATATTTAGTACTGCCTGTTGTATTTCTGGTTTGAATCCAGAAGATCTTAACCATGCATGTCTGCGTATGGTTATATCAGTATTTACGCTCCTAGCTGCTGTATCTGTAGCATCAAGAGCAAACCTTATCTGGTTTTTGCTTATTGCCTGACCTTCTCCAACAATTTTTTGAGCCCTCTTTGATGTTCTTTTGGCAGGTGTGGTAATAATTCCTGCATTTTGTCCCAGTATGCCCTATCATATCTTGCTAGCAAGGCTTGTGAACTGGCAATGTACCATTGGTTAGCTGCCTGTGTAGCTACCCTTTTGCCAGTAGCATCAAACTTCCTGCTTTCTTTGTCAGGGAAAGGAGTATCCCCTTATGATTGCCTATTGGCCCTTTTTCTGGCAGCTCTGACAACAACAGAGTCTGGAGGTACCTGATGTGTGATGTAAGCTGGATCTGTAGGTGCAGGCTTGTATTTTTTATCTATACGTGGTGTTAAAATCCTAGCCTTATCAGGTTCATTAAATATTTTGTCTGCTTGCCTGATCATGCCAGGCAGCATCGGTAGGTACTGGTAACGTGAATGCGTGGAGGATAGTGGATTGAAAAGGAAATCCTCTTCTAATGGCTCACTATGCATAAGTACCCCATGGTACGCAGCTGCCCTAGAGATTTGTTGGTATGGGATCTGGATCATACAGATCCCAAGGATCAATTGTATTACCATGCGAATAAGTGTGTGAGTGAGTTGGAGAAGGCAATGTTGGTGGGCTAACAGGTGGTGGTGAAAAAGAAAGTTGTGGCGAATATGGCGGAGAATTTTGCAAGGGTAATGGCTTCTCCTTCCTTTTAAACATCTTTGCTGGTGGTGTTGCAGTATCAAGATGTTCGTGAAAAGCCAACTTTCTTTTTGTTTGTGGAGGAGGTGTAGCAATGATCCTTCCAGTCTCTTTGTGAATATGAATCCTTGACTGCTTTTCATCCATGATTTCAAGAATAGGTTGAATGTCAGAGTGTTCAGAAATATATTCTGATGTGATGTTTTTTGTGGTTTAGAGGACTGATCATCAAATGTTTTTGAGCTCTGCTTTAATCGCCTCAAAAGTCCTTGTTCCTCTGTATATGAACATTTTTTCGGCTCCGAAGTTGCCAGTTTTTCAGTCCCGATGATACAGCCTGTTGTTTCAGCTCCGAAGTAGGACTTCGAGGTTTCCACTCCGAAGAGTGTGGACGTCGGCTCGGCTCGGATGTGGAGCTTTTGATATATTTGCTCAACTCTGGTATTGAAGCTGGTGTGGCCTTTTTCTGTGCCAAACCAGAAGGTTGGTCGCCGATTATTTTCTTTCGGGTCAAACCATGTCTCTCTGGCAGTGGTGCACCCAAGGCCTTTGATGGTTTTTTAGTAGTGGGCGTTGATGGTTTTTTAGTAGTGGGCGCAGTCACATGCTGAGCCGCAGTGATGGGTTGCCTATCCTCCTCTGAGTCTTCTTCGGAGTCGGTGTCCTGAATGGAAACTGCCATCTAGCCTGTTCTTCCTCAACGGTATCGATGTATTTTGTAGTCTTCTACGCCATTTCCAGTCTTCTGGCTCTCCGGTCACACAGTGTTTTCTTCGACCGGAACAACCGACAGGCTTCACAGTCTTCTTCTCAATGGTCGGGAGAGAGACAGAGATTACATACCACGTGTTGATCTGTGTACGGAAATTTCGCATGGCACTGAGGACAGAATCGGAATGGAGTCCGATCCATCAGGCTTCGACGTGGTAGGCTTGAAAAGGGCCGAGTTGGGCGTTCGCGCCTAAAAGGGTGTAACCTGGTTTTAGACAGTACTATTGGCTCGACTATAGATGGAAATGCGATCTAAACAATACCGACGGTCAAAGAAAGTTAGATAAAGTTTCTGAATCAAAAATATCAGAGCGAGAGGAAACACGTCCGAACCCGACAGCGGAAAGAAAAAAATCTAACAAAGGAGTCGATTCCCATGTGCACTATGACCGAGAGGAGGAGTCACTCGATCCCGTGACTCGAAAAAAGACTTCTTCGAAGAAAAACAACTTATAACACTCCGAGCCCAACACTAGATGGCGGAAGCTATGCATAGCATGTGTATCTGCAGCTACACATGCCATCGAAAATATATATATATATATATATATATATATATATATATATATATACACACATATATACATGACATCAATATGTCCCAAATAACATGCTATTTGGGGCAATTGTACCAATAAATGCACAGTCACAAATTTATTACTACAGTGCAAAGGTTAAATTAGAGTTTAGAGAACAGCACTTCTAATGGCATCATAGATTGCATTCAACAATGACTATACATAGATGTTTGAAAGTGTGTGAGTGTGTCTGCAAAAATATTGAAATTGGATTTTATTAAAGTTATAGGTTTAACTCTAGACCTGATATACACTTTACCTGTTCTCTGTTCATATATTTAATTTATCATTTTTTAATTCATGGTTGTTAATATTTTCAATACAAATATGTTACTCATATATTCATAGGTGGTGACAACACCTATGAATTATCGTTAGCCTTTTCCTGTTAAAGGCATTAGTTTGTCTTGTAGTTTGATATATCTTGACAAATCTTTACAAACACGTCCAAAAATGTTCACTGACTTCGAATTCTTCATGGTTTCCTGCAGTTATATCAGGACTGGCCTTTAAAAGAGGGGTGGTCCCAAAAGTGACACTTCCCATCTTAACCCCCAAAGATTGTGTGAAAGTATATGTAATGACATTTAAGTAGAACTTTACACAAGGAATTTGCTTGGTTTTGTGTAAATCAGGTCAAAAGAGTTAGCAACATTAGTGTTCATAAAGTGTTCCAGTCGAGGCAGGAAGTAGTTAAGGTTTAGAGGTATCTCAACTATTAATCTACAAATCCTTCTGGAATCGTGAATCCACAGAGAGGTTGGGAATCCAATTAGCAAAATAAAGGCACACCATTCCATGTTCATGAATTTGAATTCAGTAACCCACCGTGCTGTCACCACTTCACAGTGCAGATGTGTGGTGGTCAAGGTTAAGCCATCCTTCTCTACCTTAGGAGTCTCTGCGGTAGGGTATCAAAGGAGGCAAGGATTATCCATGCTTAGGCAAAAAGGGGGTCAGGAGAGAGAAGGAGAGGTTCGCTTCTGCAGGTTAGTTGTCTGAATAATCGGACTGGATGACACAAAGCACTGGCCTTGAATCTCGAGTGAGAGCAGACCAGCAATACACCTTTAGGTGAGAGGAAACACATCAGTAAATAGATCACATCACAGGGAAACGGATAACATATCCTTAGATGATGCACAGATGGACCTACCCACTGTAAGCAGGAGCGAATCTGAAACTAGTTCCCCTCCAGCACTGGAAATGAAGAAGGCATGATAGAGTGAAGATAACTGACATATGAAGGTCACAATCCAGGATAACTACAGTCAGTGTTGAGAGAGTCTAAACAACCGACATTGCTAGAAAACTTTCCCCTGTGCTTATAAGATTTTATATACTGTCTGCCACTAACAACCTGAAATGTGCCTGTGAGTAATATTCCACCAGTAGCTCGTGCTACAAGTGTAAATCTGGGCATTGGAGTTCTGGCAATGTAATTCTCCATTCTCCCATTTTCCACCCTCCCAAAATACCCTTTCTTGGTTGCCTCCTGTGCCTTTATCTATCTGGTGAACTAACAAGTGCTATAACTGGTTGGTTGTCACAGAGGAATGTCTGCTGCTGCTATCATTAACTAACAAAGAGCATTCAGCACTGTGTTGGGAAGAAGAAAACCAAAATTTGAATAAGGAGGAAGAGTGAGCCTAGCCTGAAGTTAGTGCCTAAGTGGGAGATTTCCCAAAGGGATTACGCAATGAATCCTGAGTTTGTTCCCTTTGCTCTATTGTAAGTGTGTCATTGTAGTTAAGGACCTGGAAGAATTGGCCTTGATGTGTGTTTCTACTTCTTCAGTAAGAGATTTTGGGCCTGATTTAGAGTTCGGAGAATGAGTTAAATTTAAATTGACTGTCTGGCAGGGTTCTATCTTCTATGTGTTGAGTGAGACGGTTGAGAGACTCTGTGTCCGATTTCCTGTTCGTAGGTGCAGTGGCGTAGCGTGGGGGTGCAGGGGGGGCCGGCCGCACCGGGCGCAACATCTGGGGGGGGCGCGCTCGCGAGTGCTAAAATCCACGGGTTAGGGGGCGCAAATTACTTGCCTTGCCCCGGGTGCTGACAACCCCCGCTACGCCACTGCGTAGGTGACTGCTCACTCAACACTGCCACAGAGGCCCAAATGCAGCAGAGCATGAATCGTTTTTCCACTGCTGCAGAAATTTCGGCCTCACAATCAATACCATGAAGACTGAGGTTTTGCATCAGCCCGCACCGCAGAAGACGTATATGGAACCAACTATCACCACTGAAGGATCAATCCTGAAGGCTTGACAAGTTTACATACCTCGGCCGCACACTCTCCAGATCTGTGAACATTGACGATGAAGTAGATACACTCATTGCCAAGGCAAGATCTGCATTTGGACGGTTGCGGGAGTTAGTGTTGGAGAGGAGAGGCATCAAATTGTCTACAAAGACAAGAAGATGTATAAGGAAGTAGTACTGCCCACACTACTGTATGCCTTTGAGACATGGACTGTGTATGAGCGCCATGCTAAAAAGCTGAATCGCTTCCTCATGAACTGCTTAAGAAGGCTGTTGAAAATTACCTGGCAGAACAAAGTTCCAGACACAGATGTCCTCTCTCAAGCTCGCCTGCCAAGTATCTGCACCCTGCTGAGGAGAGCCTAAGTCAGGTGGGCAGGCTACCTTGTATGTATGCCAGACATACGTCTCCCCAAGGGACTGTTCTGCGGTGAACTAGCGGAAGGCAAACACACACAAGGTGGACAGAAAAAGCACTTCAAGGACATGCTGAAAGTCTCTCTGAAGGGCTTTGGCACTGACCTGGAATTCTGGGAAATCCTAGTGCAAGACCGCCCTGTCTGGTGAAGCTGTATCAGCAAAGGCACTACCTACTATGAGCAGAATAGCAGAGGCACAGAAGAAGCGTGAGCTGTGCAAATTCACAGCCAACTCTTTGCCAACCAACCCAACAGGCCACTTGTGGCGACATGTGGCAGAGCTTTCCGAGCCTGCATTGGACTGATCAGCCACAGCAGGACACACCATATACAGTCAACCTCATCAACTTCTTGGTCATTGTCGACAACAACAGACAAACACCACCCCCAGGTTTAGCTAAGTTTTAAAAAATCAGTGGTTTGAATTAAAATCTTTTTAAGTAGAATCATTCTATTTGTGTGTTCAATTGTTTCATTACTTTGAAGACCCTTGATTGACTCTGCTATCTCATGGTGATTTTTTTGCCAGGCATTTATCACTTCTTGTAAAATGCTTGGTAGTGTGGCAAGCTTTTCTTTGATTCTTCCGCACAGTGTCTTCCTGTAACAGACTGGTGTTCTGGATTTTGGGAATTGATGTTCAATGTCTTGGTCAGTTTTGAATCAATATGCTGAAGGAATGAGCTAATCTTTGAGAATATCTATTTGGACCTCCATGTTCACTGATTGATGATTTAAAGCTTCAAGCATAGCCATCGATTGAAGTATGTAGCTAGTTCAAGTATGCAGCTAATTTTCTTATTTTCTTCTTGGAGGCCCTTTTTTCTTCCTCTTCTTGGGATTTCAAATAAACGCCTGTAAAAAGGATTGGTCTTTGAGCTATTATTTATCCTTTTCACAGCTTCTTGGAATGTCTTCCCAAAATGAGCACTGGAGAATTGTTTTTAGCTTCTGGCGCTGGTATTTATTGGCCAGGATTAGATATGTGATTTTCAGTGATCGGCTGGCATGTGGTATCTGATAACACTTTGTCCATTAAATGATCTAGAAGCACTGCAGTGTTTGAGATATGATAGCCAAATGTTTTACCTTGACTTGGTGCAGAAACCCTTTCATTTGAATCAATTAACTCAATTAGCTCGATTAGCTTAGTGTCATGTACAGCTGAGTTTTGTCTTGGCTGAAAGAAGATTGCACAATATATCCATTGTCTCTATTGTCCTGAGGACCTCAAGGAAGTTAGACCCCTTCGGTTGTATGCCTTTTTATTTGGAACACCACTTGTCTCTAATGTTGGAGCACACTTGTGAAGTTAATGCTCAGTGTCAAGCTTTTTAAAGAGGTCGAAACAGCTGTGCATTGAAAGCTTTCCAAGACGTAGGATTTTGCAGTACAGACTTGTGGATGTGTTGCTAGCTGAATTAGGAGGAATCAAGTAGCCAGTCTGATACTAATTCGCTTGGTTAACTTGAAGCTAATCTGGCTATGCAATGCCTTATGGGATGTGTGGCATTTTTCTGCACAATTCTTGCGCCTCTTACTAAGTTGGCTGATGTTTTCATTGGCCTCTACCACCTGGATCACAACTAGGTGGTAATAGACCCCAATTAGATGTGAAAGATTATTAGATAACATGATTATAGGCTGTAGTAGATTGCCTTTTGGTGAAATCGGTCTGTACCTCAGTTAAAGTGTAACACAATGCCTATGTCTCATTCAAATACACCAACATCTCCCACATTGATATCTATACAATAGCTTAATTGTCCATCAATTGTAGGCTTTGAAGCATCCTTGGGCAATAGGATAACTACTTATAAACTCCATTGTGTGCTAGTATTCTAGAAGTGGTCCTCAAGAGAATCCAGGAGGACCTTGGTGTCCACTCAGTGCTGTGTCTTAGGATATGGAGAAGCTCCACACCTGCTTTTTTCTCTTCATTCAACCGGCTCCCCAGAGGCCAGGGTCTCAAACCAAGGATATGCACTAATTTTCAGATGGCTAGGATGGAGGAACGAACAAAAGTCCTACTCCTAAATCATCTTGCCCATGCCACCTGTTTGCTGGCTTTCTTGAGCCTGACTGAGGAGAGGTCAACTGTCACTCATTTTGCTTCTCACCCACCTCGTTATTTGTTCCCCCACACAATAGGAGGAAGAGACTGAGGACTACATGTTACAGGTGCCTTTGTGCTTCTGCCGCAGCCCCCTTCTGAGGTCCTATAGATTGTGTCAGATTTGAATTCACTGGAGCACCTTGGGTCTGGCCCAGTTGAAAAGCGGGCTTGACCAAGCCTTTCAGAAACCACCCCCTTTGATTTTAGCTTTGAAATTCCTATTTGTCTAAATCTGACTCAAAACACTTCAAACAGCAAGCACCTTTTCTAACTAACCACCTGTTTTTCACCATGAGACTTGTATGATATAGTTTCCCCTGTCTTCCCCTCATTCACTGAATAAGTTATCATAATCAAAAGAAAAGGTAACAAATTTAAAAACTACAGTTGTATCTTCTTTCTCTAAGTTGTCATCTCTTTTGTAGGAGTTGGAAGCAATTCTGGATGAATTTTCTTTCACCCCATTACAGGTTACTCCATCTTGGAGGGGTGGCAGACAAATTCTCCCCAGGCCATCATTTGCTTTTCAAACTATCTTAGAGCAGATTCTAAAAGGCAAATCCATTGGTATGGGGGTGATTAAGTAGTCAATGCTCCCCTTTGACAGGGTAACATCAAAGTTTCCTAACTGTTCAGGAAAGGACACATAACCCAGAAACCCAGTGTATCAGCACCTCCTTCCTTCTCTCTGGATAACCAGTCATATTAAATAAACCAGATTGTCAACCTGTGGCCTCTCTTTCACTCTAACTACTTCTTCCGTGTAGAGGACTCTCATGAACTTTTAGCACAACTACAAAATGATCCAGAATTTGCCACTGGATATATTTTAATTTAGATAAATTAAGACCCGGGAGTGTGATGCTAAAAAAGTCATATTGTCATATTTACCAAAACCCAACTGTTCGCTGAGCCACAGTTTAGGAAAAGGGAAAACTAACATCTCACAAAAAAGTCTTCAAAAAGTTATTCAATCCAATCAATATTCCTGCAGTGTATCTGTTATTTCATCATTTGGTCCAATATTTTATCAGTCAAAATATTTATGTCTGCTGGACCATATGTTGATTATGCATGATTACAATTAGAGATGGAGGAGGAGATGTACACTTGTAAGTTTGTGGATTGCAGACATCAGACTGAGGCATCAGAGACTAAGTAGGATCCAGCAAGCAGAAAGGGTCAAGCCCTATCGGAACCTTTACAGCATATAAAAATATATGTTGACCTGGTAGATAGATATAGCATTGGCAAGGCTAATGCTCTATTTGGACAGTGAGTAGAATGCAATTGGTTTGCACACATTTACTTCTTTGAGATACCTAACAGAAATCCAGATGACAAGGCATCAGCAATGATGGAGGCCAGAACCACAATGGGATCCAGCAGGGGGTAGCCAGCCGGTCATGGTGGATGCAGCTAGTAACAGCAAGAAGGGGCGACATTCTGAGATGTCTGAGACTGTGAGGATTCAGATGCTACAGTCCGATTCAGTGCTTTGGTCACAGATTGGTTTAGTAGAATAGGTCCACCAGCTGGTACCCTCTTTTAATGAGACAATTAAATGCATGTGGGTAGTCCTGAATACTTCACAGCAGGGGTAGTGGTGAGTAGCACCTGGAGGGAGGCTCTACAATGTGGTAAACTTCCACTGATCCATGTTCACGAAAACCCACTGGCCGCGATGCAGATGTTAAAGGCCTCCGTAGGGAAGTTGGGTAGAATAGCTCAGACCTGGAAAAGGAAAGTGCAAAGACAGCAAATCAATTGTCTGTAATACTGGCAAACTATGTCATCATTCTGTTGCAGGTCTAAAGCAGTAGTGAAACTTGAGGATTTGAAGGAGGCGTCAGGGTCAGCCCATGATCACTTCATATGGACTTAGTTCAGTTCCCTGTAAAGGAATGGCTTGAATTGACTAGAATGCCAAGGGCCGAGCATCAAACACTTCAATTAGGTGTCTGAATATTTATTTGCTATCTTATTCTTTAGAGTGGAATTACACCTTTCTACCTTGCCTGTGGATTATGGGTGGTCAGTATATGGAAATTGTGTTTAATTCCCCAAGTACGCATACTTCCTGAACTATAGAGGGGACAATATAGGTTCCCTGGTCACTGGAAGGGCAGAGGAGTATTTTGATCAGTTCATAAAATGTACATAATTACTTCATCATTAAGGGTTACCACAATATTTAAGAGTTATGACAATCCTTTAGGTTCTATATTCTACCAAAACATTCCCTAGAGATGCCTCGTCTCATGTAGACTGATAACCAGCACTTTTTACAACAGAAATCTTGAGTAGTAGAAACATAGTTGGCACACACATTTTGTTTTAAATACGGGCTCCTACAGATGTTAAGGACCGTCAATGGATCCATAATGACCCAAAATCATGACTGACTCCCAAAGCATATTTGGACTCAGTAAATATGGTAACAATCTATTTTGCAGCAATGGTAGAGGCGTGAGTCAGGGCATAATTTCTTTAACAATAACCATCAGCACAACAAACAAATCACTGCTGCTAAATAAATGCATGGTTTGGTCAAGTGTGAAGAGACCAGAATAAAGTTATGGGGCTCACCCTCTTGGCAGATGGCATCCAAGAGACATCATTCAAAGCGGGCCAATGGATTAAAGAAATTTGGTAATCAGACAACCATAAAATCTCACCTCTAGATAGCCTGGAAGTGGAAAGATGTTGAGTTCTTGTGGTGAGCAAAAACTCAGATACAATCAAGGTGGAACCTAACACAATATACTCTGGCATCTCAACAAGGTGGGCAGCGGTGATGATATAATACAAACAAGGATGAAGTACTGCAGCGACAAGGTCACTTTCAGAGAAATACTAAGCAGTCGCTTTTCTCTGGTGCCCCTGGTCCTGCACCAATCCACCAAAAGCATACCCATTGTGCTCATCACAATGAGAGGTAAAAGGTTTACTGCAATCAGGGAGCCCGAGTGCGGCTGTGGAGCTTAGTGTCTGCTTCACTTGCAGTCGTTTTCTGCTTCCTCAGTATGATACAAGGGTTCTGGGGTGTTCTTTCTTATATCATTTTGGAGGGGCCATACCATGATTGCAAACCTAAAATCCACTGTCTACAATATTCCTCTATTTTCAAGAAAAGTGAGCACCTGAGAAACGGTCACAGGGCAAGACAACTTATAGAGGACCTCAATTTGATCAGTCAATAGATGACACTCTCCAGCTGAAATTTCATGACCTAGAAATCGCACATGGAACAGACAAAACTATAATTTGTGTTTGGAAGTCTTATCCCTTTTTAGCCAATTCTGCAAGTAAATACATAGAATCTACCTTGCATTATCTTAAAGTGACATATGTAAGTAGCATGTCATCAACATATTGTCCCAACGTGGCATTTTTAGGGAAGACAAGGGTGTCCAAAACTCATTTGAAAGTTTAGTAAAATATGGAAGAAGATTCAGGAAAGCCCTAAGGAAGACTCAGCATTTTTGCTTAGATATGCAGCTTGCATCTTAATTAACATTCACGTGCAGGAAAAAGGTATCTGCTTGCATTGTGCTTCAGCTCATCCACTGGAGGGAGAGAGGGGGGGTATATGGAAAGACTGTCTTGGAGGGAACTTCATTTAATTTCTTCTAAATTATATTGTGGAGGAGGATTTTATTTTTTTTTTTAACTGCACATTGACCCTTTTGCTTTCAGCCAACCTTTTGTTAATGCTGTGAAGATAGCAAAGGAGCTAGGTGGCTGGATAAATGACCCTCTGTCACACACAGACATTCACTATTAAAGGGTCTGCTCTCGGTCGCTCTTGTCTATCTTCCTCTTTTCACACTGTTCTCTAGAGCCCTTTTGCACTTTTACCATGGGAATTACATGCACTAGTTGCTGTCTACTGGTTCACCTCCAGTACCTGCCTACCCACCCGCTTTAGACCTGTCCACTCTTACACAGATAAGAAATGCATATGCCCTAAAGCACCCAAATAAACAAGCAAATCAGTAGAAAATAAGCATGTTTAGACTTCATCTTTTTATTTAGCTGCTCTGAAGCTGTTCAGCCTGACCAACAGGTTGCGTGCTGGGACATGCTCTAGTCCTATTATCCTGGAGACTTGCTCCTTTGTCTTCTGTGGAGTTGTTGTGTGGAGTTCAGCTCAGGTCTCTTTCTACGAGCTCTCTTGAAATCTATGAAAAAGCAAGCACAACACAAACTAAAGCAGTATTGCTACCCAGTGAGACAGGGCGTTGCCTAACCAAGCAAATGATCATCTAATGCAAACCACTAACCTTTTGAAAATGTATACATTTTCTTTACCTAGGCAGTTGAAGAAGCATACTTGTGATAGAGTCCAAAGTGTAGATAACAGTGCTCATAGGCACCTGGATTTAGCACGAGAAAAAAAGTGATAAAGGACCTTGAAAAGAGATTCAACAGTGTAGATCGCAGATGCTGAGCTTGCTTATTTGAGAATTCTTTCTTTATGGTGTCAGACGAGAAAATAAAGCACAGTAAGTCAGAGGCGACAGACCTCAAGCACATTAAAATTCATTAAGCATACAAAATGGCTGCAGGTTATTCAACATGACTGTTTAAGAAATTGGTTATTAAAACTTTAGAAAACAGAAAATGAGTTCACAGAGGCAATCGCAATTTCTATACTGCTTGAACTACGTATAAACATGGAAGGACTTTTTATACTGTAAACCAAAAACCATTCCCCAGTCCATCAAGTGGGTTCATTAATAATGTCTGGACAAAAGCTTCAAAACATTGGTGCCAGTTTAAAAATTGTATGCAGGAATCAACCTATCATTTTTTTACCCACCATGACACCTCGTGTGCATCAGCCTTGGGCGGGCTCTAACATGAACAGTCCATAAAAAACTGCCAATACAGGTTCTCTCTGAACAAGATCACAAGCATCCAAGACCAGTTTCTGCGTATTAGGGCCTCTTCAATCGATGCAGTTAGGTTCCAGTGGCATAGTGAGCAAGATCATTTAACTTAAACAATTCTTATCCTCAAATTCATGCCCATGCCATAGGTGCTGGAAGCAGGGGAATGGGAGTGCTGACGCCTTCCAAAATATCCATGCTGGAGTTCAGAAGTGAATGAGCAAAAAGGGACCTTTTAATTTTGTTTTTATCTTATCACATTTGCTGTGCCTTCAGAGACAAAGGTCAAGTGCCAGGCTTTGTGTTCAAACAAATTGCTGTTTATCACTTTTAAAGGGGTCTGGGTGTTCACTTTTCTTTCTTTGACTGCAAAGTGAAAGGATGTAGGGTGACAATCTGGCTGGGTACTGAGAGCATGAAATAAAGGTCTATAGGATGTTCTTTTATTCTAGCACATAACAGTAATTAATACCTATAAATTAACTGTACACATATTTCATAACATATCAACAGTTAGGAAAGTACAAAAAAATCACATTTCTTTGTAACTCCGAAGTGTAGTGGAAACAAAGATCTTAATACAGCCCAAACCAATGCAATTGTGATGCTGATTACCACACATTACCTTTTGTGCATTGTATAGGTTTATCAGTAAAAATGTATGTTTGTGCAAATCCAGTGGTCATTTCAATTAAAAATGTATTATTTATGAATACTAGAATGCTACCAAGCCATGCTTTAGTAATATATTTGCGACACTGTGCTCCAAAATGTACCACCAGCTACATACTGCATCCTAACCACCACCTGCTGAATACACTTCTCTGTGCCAGACTTTATCTCCAACCCTATAACTTAAGTGACGTAACATTAATGGTAGCAGCTCCACTCTGAAAATTAAAATTGTTCCAGCACCACTGGCACGACAATTGCAAAATGTTGTTAATGCATGAGTCCTTGTTGGTACATTTCTTTTCAACTATCCTGTTTCTATGCAGGTCTTAAATGAAGCAGCATACTGTGATTTAAATAGCATTTGTTCAAATATGTGACACACACTTCTCAGCTTTTACTTCATTATTGAACACAAGTGCTGGAAAAGAATAGACTTCATTAATGCAACATTTATACAGATTATTGTATTATTTGTAATCCACATCTCAACAAAACTTAAGAAAATACTTTACCAGGATCCACTGAAAACAGTGCAGGGACTCATTTAGAGGACTTTTTCACAAGAATTTAAATCAAAACTGTGATGTAATCAATCTCAATAAAGGTACTGTGTGCACTGACAATTAGAAGAACTTCTCAGTATGCTCCTTTAACAGCAACACTGATATAGTGCAAGTATAAAGAAAGCAGGGTTTTTATAGCACTTGCCACCATAACTAAGCTTGCTTCTAAGCATTCCTAATGTTTACAGATATGAGGTTAGAGGGACAAGGAGATTGTGAGCCCTAAGATTCTATTTCATTCCAATTCAATAACCAAGTTACTTCCTTTGCACACTTAAAAGGTAGCAATAGCAAGAGAAGAATGCTTACCCTAGGATGTGGTAGAAGGACAGCTATTGAGATGCAACACGAGTATTATTAAATCTGTCTTGTCTAGAGATGAGGGGCATAACTTGTAGGGCAGTACGGAATGAAAATCTCAAAATACCTCCACCACTCACAGTCAACACTACGTACTTCCTTTACTCCAGCTACACCCACCTTATATACACCTGCCTCTTGGCCTATACCATGCTGGCATCAATGCAGCCCTCAGCCACACCACAGACCATACAGCATCATTAAAGACCAAAGCCAGTAGGTCCCAAAGGTGAGACATATTGGCCCTCATTCTGACCCTGGCGGTCGGCGGAGAGACGGCGGTCGGACCGCGAACAGACCGGCGGTATTAAAAATGGCATTCTGACCGCGGCGGTCCCCGCCGCGACCGACCGCTACTTCTCCACTCCGACCGCCGCGGCGGTCATGACCGCGGGGCTGGAGTTTGCGCATTCCGGCCCCGCGGTCGTCCCAAGACCGCCAAGGGTATTATGACCCTGCCTACCGCCGCGGTTTCTTGCGGGCGGGAACCGCCGTGCGAACCATGGCGGTAAGCACTATCGGGGCCAGGGAATTCCTTCCCTGGCACTGATAGGGGTCTCCCCCACCCCCCACTACCCACCCGAGTCCTCCCCCCACACCCTCCACCCCCCTGCCACCCCCCAGAGGTGGTACGAACCCCCTCCCCACCCCCACCCCGACATGTACATACATGTACCCCGACATGCACACACCCCCAACATGCACATATACACACCCCCTACACACACATACACAACGGGGACACATACCCGCACACATACATGCCGACATGCGCACCTGCCGAACAGCACACATTACCCATAGACACAGCAGCACCCCTCTACACACTCACACGCACACCCCCATGCACGCCCACATCACACAACACCCCCCCACCCCCTCCCCTCACGGACGATCAACTTACCTTGTGCGTTGGTCCTCCGGGAGGCGACGGGAGCCATAGGGACGTGACCGCCAACAGAAGACCGCCAACAGAAGACCGCCACACAGAAATGTGGGTCGTAATTCTGTGGGCGGTGTTCTGCTGGCGTGGCGGTGGAGGTTGACCAGTCTCCACTTTCCCGCCGACCGCCAGTGTGGCTGCTGGCGGTTTTCCGGCGGAACGCTCCCAGCGGTCAGAATGCGCACAGCGGCACACCGCCGCGGTCGGCGGTCTTCACCGCGGCGGTAACTCAGCGGTCTTGCGAAAAGACCGCCAAGGTCAGAATGAGGGCCATTGTCTTTTCCAATTCATGTTATTATCAGTGTGTTGCTCTTGTTTCAGAGCATTGGTATTCACCTTACTTACAGCATCCTTATCCGTATAGCTCTTTAAACCTGCTTTGGTGCTCCTGCCTGTTAATTCTGCCTCATTAACTGTTGCTATAATCTCTTTTAGCTCTTCTTCACTGTTAACCCATAACCTTTCCTGGAAAATTGGGATCGTTACAGTGCAAAATGATTTTATCTCCAATCACCTCATCATGCAACCCTCCAAATCGACATGTCAGGGCTAACCTTTTGACTGCTGCCAAAATAGTATTCAATTATTTCACCTGAACTTTGTTTCCTGTTGTAAAAGTTAAAAAATCAATTGCCACACACATGGTAAGTGAAAAATAGATGTCTAGATCCTATATTGCATGAGAAAATCCATTCCCTTGACAATTAGGTCTCTCTTTCTTATTCATTCGGCTGCCCACTTTCAGTCCTCCCGCACACAGACAATGTAATACAATTATTTTTTTCCTTTTCAGAGAAAATGCCTCATTCTCAAATGTCGATAAATAATTCTTGAAATATCCCTTCCACTTCTCCCACTTTATTATTGGTTCCCGTGTTACCATGACAGATTGCGATGAGGGTAAGTTTAGGTCTTTAGCAGCGCACATTTTGGTTCAATATGTGGTTGCTACGAGAACAAGTATTGTTGCTTCAGTTCAGTATTTGTAAGATTTGTATATTTAATATAATAATTTAGTATTAGTAATGTCATACAAAACCCACTTCCCGCCTTGTGTCTCCACTGTGAGTGTACATAGTACTTGTGCTACTTGGTGCACAGGGAAACATCTGGACCACTGTGCATAGTACTTGTGCTTTTTTAGAGAGTGGTAAACTTGATCCGATCGCAATCGCACACAGATCTAATTGCATCCCCGATAAACTGCAAACAAAATGGTAGTTCGTGGGTCACACTAAGGGCATGTTGCGTGATACTTGTGTTAACATCATGCGCCGCTACACTGGCCATCGGAAATGCATGTAACAGCACAGGCTAGGGCTTGACCTGTGTTATGTTTTGAAAACAAATGGTTGCTGAGCAAACAGGATGGCTCTTAACAGGGAGGAATTGACACGTGTATTACTCTGCTTTTTCCCTTATTTTCCAAGGGATGGTTGTCCATATTCTCCAATTGATGGCCCATTATACATTATAGTTGTTGATCCTTAGTAAACTCTATCACTTGAACTATTTCGTACAATGTACTTGTGATTTGTATGTGTGGGTTGCTGTACACAAGGGAAGCGGTCCTCTCAAATACAGCTCCTTTTAAACTGCCCAAGATAATGTTACAATGTTCTCAGATGTTTTGTAATGGATTACCCCGAGCATAATTCTAGGTGCCTGAAAGCACGAACCTTCTCACTAACTCCTCCTTACGCCCAAGGCCCATTGTCCCTGTCCTGTGAGCAGTTCATATCTTACCACAGGAGAGCCATCAGGATGCTTAGAGAACGGCTTACAGAGGCCTTAGGCTGGAAAAGTAACTAGTCTAAAGTATCTTTTCTGTAATAGTTGGAAAGAAATCGAGTTTACTACTAAAGAGAGAGAAAACTTGAATTTCTTCTGCCTGAACTTTTCGGGCCTAAAGCCAATGGTTTCGCCGAGGCTCCATCCTGACAACAGAATACGTTGATGTCAAGCCTCTTTTCTCAACGCCTGCTTCATTGAAGGCTGTTGACGTAGAGAGGTAACTATTCCACCAGGACAACCCTAGTCTCTGTATCTGACTCATGTTCCATCGTGGCCAGCCTTAACTTGTGCTCAGTTACCCAGATGCAGCCAGATGATCGCAGTTGGCGATTAATGCTTTTTGGCGTTATTTTCATTTAACACTTTAAAAAATAATATCTTGAATTCCCCTTATTGGATTTTTCTTCTTTTGGTCGTGTTCTGTTCTGTTCATTAAATGATTCTCTAGTTCTATAAATTTGACTGGAATTTTTATTGTGTTGCATTTTTTACTTTTTATCTCTTTTGGTACTTCTAAATGTTACACATTTTCTCATGTTAAGCCTGTTGCTCTGTTGCATAGCTACCATGTGTTGAGCTCAGGTTTAAAGTAACAAAACCTTTACTTGACCTAACAAGAACAGTGATGCTGTTACCTGTGGTGAACCACCATCCCCCCCATATAATAATTCACTTTCTCACAATGTCCATGTAAGAAATGGCTTAAAGTATCCCCTCCTGTTCATTGCTAGGATATTACAAGTTGTCTGGGAGTTTCATAACCTTATAAAGGAACTCAGCATTAGGCCTTGTTCCCCTGTAAGGCCACAGAACTCCTCTGTAATTGCAAAATCTTCATAATGGTGATAAGGAGTACTTTATCTCATATATTATGGGCAACGAGTAATAACAGTACATCCTTCATCGGTAAACCACATTTAAAAAACAAAACCATATACATTTTACATCAATAAAAAATATAAAAACATGAACATCATTGAAGCGTCTTGGAGCCTGATTTCATTGAAAATGTTTTATTTGCTGTTATAAACTGTTTCGACAGTGATGTTGCACTACAGGCACACAGAAGATTATCTTCAGTCTTGGAGGATGACCCATTGGTCCCTTGATCATGGCTGGGGGTTAACAGAGGGATATGGCCCACTCGTACACTAATACAAGTATGCCTAATGCTGGCTATATTCTACAATATTTGTAAAAATAGATACTACTTTACTTTAAGCCATATTATATTGTATAGGCATCTTAATATCTAATTTAAATAGGATTGTATGCCACCAGAACGCTTTCGTCTTTTCGTGTCCAGAGACACAGAAACAAATAATCTAGCGACTATTTTTTATTTCGTATTTGTGTTTCACACTTTTTTCAATCCGGTGATGTATTTAGTTAATGCGTTTTCCTGAATAAGGCACAAGGTGTACTACACTTTAATTTCCGAAGCAAAACAGCACAGTAGGTAGAGGCTCATGGCAGAACACAGAAATAAGCAGGAACAGAACTTTATGAATATACAACATTTAGTTGAGGAAATGCAAGGTAAAACAAGGTGCGTGTTTGTATGCGTATGCATAAATGTGTGTGCATGTGCACACGTGTGTGTGTGTGTGCACAAATGAATATAATACATGTTTGACCACTACCATTTAAAAAAACAGTTATGTTTTTAACACCTGTTCTTCAATAGCGAAACATAACATAGCCAAATATTCATGTTTCTTAACTAATTGTCACGAATTCTAGATTTTCAACAAATGAGAAGTCTATTTTTTTACCTCGGATATCAGAAAAACAGATAATAACTTACCTATATTAAAGATGTACAAGATCATATCGGGGTTATGGTTAGATTAAATCCACCTTTCAGCGTTGTGATTTTTTCATTTCACAAAACCGCTAATGGCAACACAGGACCATAAAATATGATAATCTCCTATGATCTCTGCATGGATTCAATGCCTGGGTGTTGCTTTTGAGAAAATAACCATGGTTTCTTACCTATAATTCAGGCAAATTACATCATTCCCATGAATAACCATATCGTAAAATACTGCAACCATTCCTGCGAATTAAAGATTTGAACCAATAGGAAGCCAAAACAACATTTTATATGTAATATAAACAGATATATAATGGGAGCTTCATTATCATGCCACCAGAGCCTCTCAATAGGGTTATAGGACCATATCCCACGGTTACCCATTATGTATTCTCCATATGCATGTAGAGGTATATACAGACACAAATAACACACATCTCATACATTATGCCTTTATCACAAGGTGTACTGCACAGAAAAAGATGATCCCACCCATGCCTCATAGAGAAGGGATAGGTACTGGGGGTGGGGGGGAGGATGAACATTTTATTAGTTATTATTTTGTCATTGTTAAAACATATTTTGTATACAAAAAGCAAGATATTCTCTTAGAAAAAGGCAGGGTTGCTGTGCTCGATAATGCAGCGCTTGCAGTGGCGTTTGACAAACCGCAGAGCATCTACTGATACCTCACAGTCCTGCACATTCAGCATCTGTAAATCAAAGCAGTTGGCGGCCACAATTTGCAGTCCTTGGCCCGTAATGCTCTCACAAGACTTGAGGCTCAAGCGCTTTAAATTAAAACAGTTCAAAGCAAGACACTCCAGACCAGTATCTGAGACTAAGGGGCACTTCCCAATGTCCAAGGATTTGAGTTTTGAGCAGTTTTTGGCAAGATATTCCAACCCGTGGTCCGTGATACCTTCGCAACCCCGAGCATTGAGGTAGCGCAGCTTGCTGCAATACTTGGCAATGTAGCGGATACCAACATCTGTGATGCGGCCACAGTGGGCGATGCTGAGGTACCGGAGGCGGGATTCCAGTTTGGCTATTTCCCTCAAGCCAAAGTCACTGACAAATCGGCAGTCACTGACACTCAGTTCCTTGATGGAGGTGCAGTAAATCATAATGTAGCGCAGGCCTTCATCGGTAATGCGGACACAACGTCGCAGATAGAGGTGAGTGAGCTGAGTGCAGTGAGCTGCAATCGTGTGCAGTCCCTCATCTTCCAGGACAAAGCAGTCTGTCATGTCCAAGTAGCGGATGGAGATCTGTTTCCCATGTATGGGAGACAGTTTAATGGAGGCCTCACGCGTCAGGCTAATGCAAGTCACCTTGGAGCACCCTAAAAAAGGAAGGAGAAACGAACAAGGTAAGTATGTGGTAATAAAGATATGACCTCCTTCACAAACCCCCTTCTTAATTTCCTGGCAATCCTTCATGTTTTAATGTCAATTAAAGAGGTAGAAACTCAAAAACAATGAGTTTGACACAATTTGACTGAAGTTAAGACTAGCATGCCCAAATCCTGCAAGCTCTGTTACCTAACTCTAAAAGTCAAAGGGGTCCATTTAAAGTTAAGCAGAACGAGAGAAACTCTGTAAATCGGTGGTTTACACTCCCAGCCAAGCTTGCTATTCCCCGGACTCATTTAGAGGTGGGGAATCCTCCAGGTTTATGACTACAGACCCTCTGGTGTCTTCCTCAAAGGAATCCTTTGATCAAAAGGCCATTTACCACAGGAATGTCTGGTTGTGTATGTCAAAAGGCCCATCCTGCTGAAAACAATGTTTGTTATTCACATGGGGAAAAAACCTCCTTCTGTTAACAGGAATACAGTCGGCAAATATGACCAACTGAAGCCATGTACACTTCTCAACATAGTAGCCAGATTGCTGTGTAACGATCAGAGAAGGGCCACTACCACCCACACTGTCTGGCAACACAAAACAAGTCCCCTGCCCACGCCAAGTGTCACCAGTCTTCAGCATTGCCCTGGCTTTACTAATATATTACCTCCTCAACCCCATTTCTTGTCCCAATACTTATTGACATAAAGTGTTCCACCTCTACCCCAGGCCCACGTGCTTTAGCCAAAACCAATAAAAAATGGCTCTATGCAAAAGCCCTCCCCCTTCCTAATTTCAAATTACCTTCCACCAACCTGGTGCTAAAAGGGTATGGAGCCCAGAAAACATCCTGTTTTCTTTGTCTGTTCAAGATACCACATTGGTCCTTTGAGCCATTCCAATAAGGTAAGCCCTAGAGGCTGGGTCTCTTGGAAATAAATTGTTTGACTCCCACTTGTACTTGCCTCCTTGGTTATGGGTGCTGTGCTGGGCTCTGTGCCTGGGGCTGGGTGTAGTGTCCCTGGCTGTCTCTCTGTATATTGAGTTGGCTTGGCATTCCTTGATTGGGGTTTGTTCTTATTGTACAGCCTTGGGTTCTTCCCAGCAATGTTCTTTACCCCCTGGTCATCCTGCCTCTTACTGTATCTTTTGGCATTTGGGACCCTGCAGCTGTTTACTCTTTGTTGATGGCTGTACCGCCACAACAGTTTTTTGTGCCTGATTTCCCCTATTTTCAACGTGCACTTTGGAGTGAGGTTCTTGGCTACCCCATGTGGCAGGAGGTAGGGACTGCTGCAGTCCTGTTGTTCCTATCATTCAGGTGAGCATGGGTTTGTGCCCTCACATATTTTTTATTTTACTTTATATGTTAAAAAAACACAAACAAACACACATTAAAATAGAGATACCAGATACTTATCTCCACAATAATTATATTTCAACCCCTCTGAGCTTGCCCTTGATCATCTCATGTTGGGCTCATTGTTCTTTTACAGAGGGTCTTCTTTGCACTTGTGGTTTTCAGTTCCCTACTCATGTCTTACGGTTGAGGTTTGTTTTGTGTTTTTTTGTTTAAAAAACCCATGAAGAAACCTTAAACACAGCATATTACCATTTATTCTCAACGCTTTTCATGTAGGCTGTGTTTGTTGTTCAGGTATTGGTGTGGCTTACTTGGGGTCCTTTGGTTCTTTATAAGTGGGTCCTGCTTCTTTCTCTATGTCAGTTAACCATGGAACACAGGAAATGGTCACCTAAACACCATCATTGCTCCAGAGCTATTCAAGAGGGGAGGAAACAACATAAGTATGAAGATGTTCCTCCTGGGTCACCTCAGGGATTGGGACTTTCTGAGAACAATTCCAACTCTTGTTGTCTTCCATATCGGAGGCATTTCTGCAATTCAAGGACTCTGAGGGCTCTTGTTAATATCCCTCTTTGCCTACATATTCATTTTCTTCATTGGTAGTGCCCTCTACCTCCTCTTCTTCTTCATGGCCTTCTCCAGAGTATGATGAGTGGGCTGAGTTTCCATTGGCTGAGGCTCTGCCCAGATCCAAATTCCTTCAGAAATCAAATCTTTTGATCTTCTTCAGATATCTGCGTGTCTATCTGAATATTTCAATGGAATATGATGTCCCAGGTCCCAGCTCAGGTCTTTTTCAGCTGTTTCTTTTTCACCTGCCGGCTTGTTTGGCTGTCAACAAGGTGGTGTTGGATCTCCTTATTCATAAATGGAAGGATCCTGAAAAAGCGGATATACCAAACATTTTTACCCAACTTTATCCTCTGGCCAAAGGCGATATTGAGTTCTCCTCATTATCAAAGGTTGATCCCCTGCTTTCTCAGTTAGCTAGTCATCCTTCTATTATGTGTGAGGAGGTTCCCATTTCTGATTTTGTTGATCATCTGGTGGAGGCTTCCTTGAAAAAATGCTTTTCTGTTTTGAACCTGGCTCTGCGGGCCACCATTTGTGGTCTACACCTCTCAGTATTTAGTTAAGGACTTCCAGTGTTTGACTGTGGTAATCCAGGAAGGGGTTGAGTGTTCCTCACTGTTTGCTAACATGGAGAAAAGCTAAGTTTTTGGGAGATGTTTCCTGTAATATTTTGAAGGCTTCCACTTTTGCCTTGGCTTCTTCAGTTTCAGCTCGCTGCCATGTGTATTTGAGAGACTGGAAGGTGGACTCGGCTCACAAATAAGGGTTGTTGCATATGCCCTTCACTGGTAGCTGTCTCTTTGGGGAAGATTTAGAGTCTATGCTCCACAAGGCTTTCAAGAATCAGAAACACACCCAGCTTTTTCATTCTCATCACGTGGCTGACCCCACTAGGAAGGCTCCTCGTAAAAAAATGCTCACTGGCTGTGGTGCCAGTTCTGATGGGGCAGCAGGGGAAAGGTTTTTCTCTCTCCAGTCTTCCTGGTTTCGAAGCCTGCAGGGAAGGTCAGACTCATTTTCAATCTCAAGCATCAAAACCTCTTCCTGAAGAACCCTTGGTTTCAAGATGGACACTCTGCGATGCATTATCCCTCTTATTCATCCAGGTGAATGGCTGGCCTCCTTGGACTTGAGGAACACATAGCTGCACTTTCCCATTGCTCTTTCCCATTAGCTGTTTCTTCACTTTTGTGTGGGCAGCATTCACTGGCTGTTCAGGGTCCTTCCCCCAGAGTGTTCACCAAGGTCATGGCCCCTCTGGTAGCTTATCTTCATGGTCTGGGGTTGATGGTTCAGCTCTACTTGGATGACTGGCTACTCCATCATCCTTTGTTATCTGTGCTTCAGTCTCGGATTGTGCTGGTGTGCAAGTCTCTGGAGGACTTTGCCCTGCTTATAAATTAGGAGAAGTCACATCTTACCCCTACACAGAATCTGCAGTTCATCGGGGCCCGTTTCCAGGCAGCTGTGGGATTGGTCAGTCATCTGCCGGATCGGGCACAGGTGTTGCATAATCTCCTCCTGGCTCTGGGCAAGGGAGATGTGGCAACAGCTCAAGACTGGCTGCTTCTTCAGGGTCACATGGTATGTTTTTTTTTATCCTACTCTTGGTTGACTCTTGATGCTTTCTGGATTGGCTTTTGGATTGGCTTTCTTTTCTCTCTCAGGCATCCTGCTTCTTTGTCGTTCATTGGGCTTGGCTGCATTTAGGTCCTCTGGGATACCATCTACTCTCTCACTGGAAACTGGACATTCATCCACTGGATTTTCTGAAACCCCTTTTCCACACATCAAGCACTTGCTACAGTGGAGGCTTGATCACGTCAACTTGGCCAGGGGCTTTCATCTTGCCCTCCCAGGGTTATTACCCCCAGTAGCCCCCAGCAGAGTGGGCTGGGGGCTACTTTGGACATCCTGTCTATTCAGGCACAGTGGTCTCCTCAGGAGAGCAGTCTCCTTTCAAACTGGAGGTAACTTAAGGCAATTTCTCTGGCCCGGCTGCATTTTTCCCCCTTGATCGCCAATCAGGTGGTTCTTGTGAGGACAACACTGTTGCCAAATCTTATGTCAACAAACAGTCAGGACAGGGTCTCTGTCTATGGCCACTCTGGAGTTTCAGGTGGGGAGCTGGGCAGAAGCACGCCTACTATCCCTCTCTGCAACATATATTCGAGGGAAAGATAATGTGCAGACAGACAGGCTCAGCTGAGTTTTTCTTGTGCAGGCAGACAGGCTCAGCAGAGTTTTTCCTTCTTCCCTTGACTTATGTATGTATGTATGTATATGGGCATTTATAAAGCGTGTTCCGGCCTTGGCATCGAAGCGCTAATCGAGCCGCTAGACTTATGTCTAGCTCCTTGTATTTTCGACCAATTGTGCTGACAATTCTACATTCCTCAAGTCAACCTGTTGGTATCCACAGAGACTTCCCTCCTTCCCAGGTTTTCTCCAGGTTCCCAGAGCCAGGGTGTTGGGGGGTGCATGCTCTATCCTAGCCCTGGCCACAGACGCTTCTGTATGCTTTTCCACCATTCCCTCTTGTTCTCATGCCTTTGGCTTCGGAATGAAACGGTGTGTCTCATTCTGGTGACCTCCTTTTGGCAATGGATGGGGTGGTTTCCTCTATTGCAGCTGATGATGGCATCACCAGAATGGATCTTCCCATCCACTCATGCCCCCTTTGGCCTACCATTATTCTCCCTGCCACTTGTCGACAGATGTGTCTGACGGTATGGCACTTGAAATTAAGGGTTTATAGTTGCAGGTTCTTTCCTCCCTGGTGGCGGCCTCCACTCAACACTCTTGAAAGAGGTCGACTAGGAAGGCTTATGCTCATTATTGGTCTTCATTTTTTAAGTGATGCAAGGATAGGTCTTTGGATTTTGCAACTTGTTCAGCCTCCTGGAAGTTTCAGTTTCTGCAGAGGGCTTCCAGGAGGGTTTGGAAATTTCTACTTTGAGGGTGCAATGAGCTGCTATTCGGGTGATTCACTTGCTTTTTGGTGTGCCTGAAGTGATTCTTTGGGTTCCTGCCTTCTTAAAGGTTTTCCTTTGGTCAAACCTTATGTTCGTTTGGTGGCCCCTGCCTGGGATTGGCCTTTGGTTCTTTGGGCCCTTTAGTCTCCTTTTGAGCCCCAAGACAGTGTGAGTTTGAAGTTTCATTCTTTGAAATTATTCTTCTTGGTGGCTATCACTTCTGCACGGAGGTTGGGTGAGCTGGGGTCTTTGTTGATCAGGCCTCCGTATTTGCAGATTTTCTTTAACAGGCGTGTCCTCTGCTTGGGTCCTGGCTTTCTCCCCAAGGTTGCTTCCTCCTTTAAGAGATGCCAGGAGATAACTTTGCCCTCTTTTTTTTTTCAGAGCCTGCTACTCCTGAGCAGGAAGCCTTGCACATGTTGGATGTGTAGATGGCTGTGACGGTCTATATTTCTCGCACCATGGATTTTCATCAGAGTGATAGCCTCTTTGTTAACTTTGGTGTTTTTTGTCATGGCCTGAAAGCTTCCACGCCTACTTTGAGTAGCTAGATCCGTTCTTTGATTTTTCTGGCTTCTGATTACCAGCAGGTCTGTCTGCAGGGTGGTGTCCAGGGTCGGTCCATGAAGTGCATGGCAGCTTCATGGGCGGAAGCTCAAGGTGTTTCCATTTTGGACATTTGTCAGGTGGCCACATAGGCTTCTCCCTCTATCTTTGTCACACATTACAGGTTGGATGTGCATGACTCCTTGACTTTCCGGTCTCAAGTACTGGCTGCTGCTATAAGTGAACAACTTGTTCTCCTGTTTGATGTCTTTCTGGTTTGCAATAAATTTGTTTCAGCAGTAACCAGGGTCTTGTGGCATTATTCTTCGGGAATTCAGGTTGTTTTGGATTTGCTTTGGTATATCCTCATGTCAGTAAGTATTGGGATGAGAAATGGGGTTGAGAAGGTAATGAAATAATTACTTACCCTTAATTCCCATTACTCTGAATACTATATTTCTCATACTAATACTTGCACCTCATCCTCCATATTCCTTCCCGGATCACAACCTGAACTCCTTGGCTCTTAGGCTTGGAGATGTACAGGACCTTTTATGGGGTCCATACCCTTTTTTTTCACTAGGTTGGTGGAAAGTGATTGATTGGAGATTAGGAAGGGGGTGGTTTGCATAGAGGCTGATTTGATTGGTTCTGGTAAGGCACGTGGGCTTGGGGTAGGGGTGGAACACCTAATTTCAGAAAATATTGGGATGAGAAATGTGTACGCAGAGTAATTAGAGTTACAGGTAAGTAATGAATTCATAAATACATTGGGGGTCATTACGACCCTGGCAGCCGGCGGTATGTTGGTGGTAACACCGCCAACAGGCTGGCGGTGTTCCGCCAGCAATTATGACCGTGGTGGAATTGCCAAGGCCATACCACCGGCCCCTCCATTTTCCCACCAGGATTCCACCTGGCGGTCATAATCCCCAGGGCAGCGGTGCAAGCACCGCTGCCCTGGGGATTATGAGTCCCCGACCACCGGCCTGTCCATGGCGGTACACGCCGCCATGGAAAGGTCGGCGGTAAGGGGACTTGGGGTGCCCCTGGGGGCCCCTGCACTGTCCATGCACTTGGCATGGGCAGTGCAGGGGCCCCCATGCATAGCCCTGTCGCGCATTTCACTGCCCGAATTTCGGGCAGTGAAATGCGCGACGGGTGCTACTGCACCCGCTGCACATCAGCATTACCACCGGCTCTATTACGAGCCGGCTGCAATGTTGATGTGACATTTCCACTGGGCCAGCGGACGGTAACACAGTTACCGTCCGCTGGCCCAGTGGAAATGTCATAATAGGGAGACAGAAATACCGCCGTCAATGGCGGTATTCTGTCTCCCGCGGCCTCGGCGGTCTTTTGAAAAGACCGCTGAGGTCGTAATGACCCCCATAGTCTTTTTTCAGCTCATCCCTCGGGTGTGGAGCTCGCCATAGGTGGTGTTATTCAGGTAAGGCTTAGCAAGCAAACTCTTGAAAGATCAAAAAAAAGAAAGGGAATATGTATCGTGAAGGAGAAATGCAAGAAGTAAAAAACACCTGAAAGTAAAAAATAATTGATACCAAACCTAGGCTGAATGGCTCATGCACTGGCAAAATACACTACGCCTATTTCTGCTGTTATGCTCTGTTAGGCGTAGGCTAGAGTCTGCGGCTTCATACTTTTATCTGAAGGAAGCAGCAAGAAAGCAAGGTGATATCCTGCAGTGTAGGCTTGTTTTTCTTTACTGAAAGTATTTCCTCTGATTGGAGACAGAGAAAGTGTTGGTCCTTCTCACTTGTGCTACCTTCCTTGTGCAATCCATCAAAGTGAATAAAGTGACGGGGCTCACCAATCTTGTGTCTCTGAAGCGGGGCTTTGGCAAGTCCTTGCGTTAAAGTCTCTCAACATGTGTTCTGCAGAAGGTCAACTTCTGCCAAGGGTTTTCTACACCCTTTCCACCTCCTGGTGATCTGCGGCTTAAGGTGATTGGCCATCGCCAGGCTTTTGGCATAATTTTTTGGTCTGAGATTCAGATTTACAAATTAATTGTTGATTTCCCTTCCTGCATTGTAATGCAATTTTGCAGATACAGGGGGAAATATTAACTTAATTTGATGCTTCTGTCGCAGGCACGTGTGCAAACATGGATCTACCTTGACAACAGCATCAGAGAAAGGAGTAGCTTTCTTGTGGAATTAGTTAAAGATAGCCTAGATTATGGTAATTCCCTTTATTTCGCCCCCTGTAAAAACGATTTCCAAATTTCATAGTAATTTTATAGCCTGGCAGTGGGACTAATCTTTAACCCAACACCGCTTGAATGGACAACTGTGCCTTGTAAACTGAACATTGGCTCCCTGCGTAGATATTTAAATGTCTAAATGTCCATAACCACATATTCCTCAAACAAAGAGTGACTATGATGTAGCAAACAGTGGAGGCTCTGAGATGAGGTACACCTAGCACTGACTGGCATTGTGAAGGCTACAGGAGCGCTCACTGGAGCAACATAAGGGAGGACATGATGTGGAGTGGCTGAGGTCCGGGGACTCCCAGCTCACTGTGCAAGCAACAGGGCAGGAAAAGGGGGAAGGTGGAGGCAAGGCGTGAGGTAGGTGTGTACATGGCTGGCACGGCCATGTGTCCTAGGAATGTTTACAGGACTAATTTTAAAATATTTATTTATTTTAGTTATTTGTAAAGCATACTTTGTCAAACTAATTGTCAGCAGAGGCCATGAACTAACGAATATAACCCTATTCTTATTTAGGCCTCAAATATTAATGGGCCATACAAGCATCATTATTTTTTGTTAAAAATACTTTGTACCACCTTTTTGAAGCTCAACACTACAGGTTTTTTCTTTCACATGTGGTGGCAAGGGCCTCCACATTTTAGGACCTAAGACTTAATAACCAGTTTGGGTCCACAACAATGGGAACATCCTCACAAGACAAAATGATTGATTATTTGCAGTGGCTTATGGAGGACAATGTTGTACACATCCTGCACTAATCAGTGCCCGATACCCGAGGGTCAACTAGTTATGTGACACTGCACAGGTGTCCAACCAGGGCCAAAACAGAATAGCAGCCAACATAGGAACAGGTGCTTTTGAAACCGAACACCAAAAGGAATGCGATTTGCTTTTTATCTATCTTTAGACTGAATCACAACATGGAGTGAGGAGTCAAGGAAAGCATATGCAGGCAAGCACGACAACATCCATTGAACCGTGCTTTTGAACTGAGTTGGACTGATCGTGGTGGACACAAGGAAAGCCCCAGTAATCTGGGGACAGGCACCTGCTTCTGGTGATGGATGGTTATAGAGATCCTCAGCCACCGCAGACCTTACAAGAAGTATTGGTGGAGTGGCACACCTCTTTTGTTACAGGAACATACATGATGTTCTGCTGCAGAGAATTAATGTGCATCCTTAGCTGCCTGACACAGAAGCACTGGAATATTTCATGAGCTTCTTTTCAGAACGATGTGTAAAGCATACACTTTCCCCCAAATGTATTTGGGAAACTGTGCAGCACAATGAAACGCTTGAAATACTTCTTTAAACAATTTATGTTCGGTGGTGGGGCTCAAACTCAGCCCTCCTAGGGAAGTTCGTCCAATTTCACTCCATTTGTACTCTTGAGGAAAAAATGGCCGTCTCTTAATAAAACATTTGGGAAGACAACCTTTAGCCTACAGTGCATGTGATTTAGGAAGGTCGAGACGGCCTAAGGTGGAAACGTTGGTACATACGTGAAACGATCTGTTAGAGAACAAACTTACAAATGGCTATAGCTATTTAAACAACTGAGCAGGGACCCAGCCTCGTTGTCAGGAGAAGTGTCCATCAGGGAAAGTGTCCAAAAGCCTGAATGGTGACGTCAACACTGATTCCACTGCATGTCTGCCTCCAGGTAGAGCTACATTTCTGAGCTCCAAGCTGGCTACGCAAAGTGGCAGAGTTAACAGAAGAAAGCCTAACTGGTCGTGACAAGCTGATTCCAGCTCTGACAAACTGCAGTTCTCAGCAAGATGGTTTAAGCCGGAAGCTGGAAATTCTCTAATTTTAGTAAGCTTTTTCTAATCTTTTCCTTTTGTAGGCGTTTAGCTGTTTTCATTGAAAATCCTGCCTCTTCTGCTCACCCCTATTCTGGATTGGTGCGGTCCGGCTATGCGGAATTAATAAATACTGACAATAGTTTACACCGGTGGCAGGACATTGGCCTGGAACCAAGGGGTGTCATTTGATTTGGGGGATTGCTCAGTTTGTCATTCATTTGAATTAACAGTTCGTCTGTATTTCCTAATGTGGAGGTGCGAGTGAAGAACATTCTTAGGACGGTCCCAATCGCCAGGGTTCAGAAAAAAAAGCAAAGAGGAAGACGCAGGGGTAGAAACAGAGGCACAAAACATCGCACACAGGTTCGAATCTCTGTGCCAGGTTGGTAGGAGGTATAGATAGAAATAGATGAAATAGATCAAGGCCAGATTTTCATTAGAACTTTGAAATATTGGATAAGTGTCCATAGTCAGTTCCTGTAAAATAATCCAAGTGCCTCCCTTCTCATTGGCAGAAGCCGGAATCTGTAATATTCTCTCTCTCCCTCTCTCTAATCCACAGGGAACACACATTTTCCATGCCTTTGAGCAAGACCTGTCTCTCTGAGTTATTGATTTCGCTGATGTTAAACAATTCCTGTTTTATGTTAATATCATTTTAGTTCCTTTATTGTGTTCTATTGCGTTTTATGCAACTGTTTCCCAAGTTCTGTAGCGGGGGTGTTCCTCTCCTATATAACTAATGATGATAATTGTATGAAAGTAAAAGAACTCTATATATAAGGTGGTTTTCTTTCCCGTAGGATAGTACAGACATTTTAGATGATCCTTTAGTCAACCTTTGTTCATCTTTTCACAGACTATTTTCTGTTCTCAGTAGAATAGGGGGATACCTTTCCTCATCAAGCTAGAAAGTGACAGTTGTCCTGCCCCCTGGAAATGACATCACATCCGTTACCAGGACGTCCGGTGCCCCTGAGAGCCCGCCCCAGAACTGACATAGGTGTAGGTGGGTCACGTGTGTTGTGACATCATGTGATCACGTGTTAGTCACGTGCCTGGGCCCTAACCCCTGCCTGTGTCTAGGTCTATGGGCTGTGTAAAATGGGGGCCCCGCTTGTATGCAGTCTGTTTCTACTCTGCCTAAGAGGACAAGTCTGGACATATCAGACAGTCAGGATCATGTGTCTGCTGGGTGTCTCCTCACAGGGAGGAGCAGTGGAAATGTAAGGTCAAAGCTCCACACTGCTGGCTAATCCAAAAATGGGGGCTGGACAATGTAGGTTTGTTAGAGCCAACCAATCCATTTTTAGAAATACAACCCTAAGACAAATGGCAGCCCCCATTAGTTCCCAGGATAGGAATCAAAGGTGTATAGCAGCTGGCAAAGTGTAAAATGACCACACATGCAAGGTGTGAAACAAGCAGCTATCAGCCCCAAGCGTTTCCAGGACAGGAATCAAAGGTGTTTAACAGCTGTAAAAGTGCAAAATGACCACACATTCAAGGTGAGAAACAAAACAGCTGTCAGCCCACAAGAGTTTCCAGAACAGGAATCATAGGTGTTCAACACCTGCCAAAGTGCAAAATGCCCACACATGCAAGGTGTGAAACAAGCAGCTGTCAGCCCCAAGAGTTTCCAGGACAGGAATCATAGGTGTTTAACACCTTCCAAAGTGCAAAGTGCCCACACATGCAAGGTAACAAAACAGCTGTCAGCCCCCAAGTGTTACCAGGACATGCTTCAAAGGTGTTCAACAACTGTCAAAGTGTAAGCTACCCATACAATCAAGGTTTGAAACAAATAGATGTTAACCCCCAGAGTTCCCAGGACAGACTTCAAAGATGGTCAGAAGCTGTCAAAGTATAATCAGGTTGTTCAATTAAAAGTTCAAACAAACAGATGACTTGCGATGCAACCCTAAAACAGGTGTCAGCCCTCAAGAGTTCCCAGGACAGGCTTCAAAGGGTGGTCCACAGATGTCGAAGTGTAAACTGACCATGCAATTAAAAGTTTGAAACAAAACAGGGGACATGTAATGCAAACCTAACAGATATGTCTATTCAAGGCCCAGCCCCCTCCACAAAACCTATGCATAATTAACACAATAAGGGTGGTATAAAAGCACCCCCACATTCACAGGTCTCCTTTTTCTGAACTACGTGTTTGAAGTATGCAGACAGCAAGGTCCAACCGAACCGCCAAGGAGGAAAACATGAAGGGCAGAATGCATACTGGTGTTGCTAACCCTCTTCTACTCAAAGTACAGAACAAGGACTGTTTTTATATTTAAAATGTTGAGTCTCCTATTATAGTCTGCAGAACCAGAGCCTCATGTGTGTGTTTTTATTTATGCACAGGATTATCTGAGAAGGGTGTTTTATATGTTGTCTAGGCCTACATTTAGTTTTTAGCGCAGTGTGGACCGTATTTTAAAGGTAAAAACAGGGCGTATCGTAAAAATAGAAGGTCTAAATTTATAGTACAATATGCATGATAATTAAATGTTTTTAATATTGTAAGCTCTAGATATGTAGTTTAGAACCGTACAATTTTATTTCTATTCTGATTTTTAAACTAGGACTATCTAAACCTGTATGTTTTAAATGTTATTAGTAGGGCCTGCTTTAGAGCTGGTGTCCATCCCCCATTACGCAAGTGTTGTTAGGGGGACCTGGGGTCTCCACCTGTCCCCTCAATGTTGCTGCTGTGTTGGAGGAGGGGGGGCCAGGCCCCCCGGCCCCCTGACAGTACATTGGTAATGGCAGACGAGGTGGTCCCCAGCCGCCATTACGTGAGTGCTGTTTGGGGTGCCTGGGGTCTCCAACCAGCCCCCCAGTGTTGCTGCTGTGTTGGAGGAGGTGGCCGGGTAGAGACCCCGGGCCCCTAACATCAATGTCTGTAATGCCAGTGGGGGACCTGGGCCGCACGTGGTCCGGGTCCCCTACCGGCATTACACATATAGATGTTAGGGCCATGAGGGCCCTAACATCAATGTCTGTAAAGCCAGTCGGGAATCCTGGCAGTGCGTAGCCCGGGTCCTCAACCGCCATTACATATATTGTAATGAGGACCATGTGGTCCTAACAATAATGTCTGTGATCGCGGTCGGGGATCCTGGCTACGCGCGGCCTTGGTCCCTCAATTGCCATTACACATATTGTTGTTAGACGGTCCTTAACAACAATGTCTGTAATGGCAGTCCGGGATCTGGGCCGTGCGCGGCCCGGATTCCCGACAACCATTACACATATTGTTGCTAGGACCATGTGGTCTTTAACAACAATGTATGTAATGGCGGAAGGGACCCCGACCGTCCTTACACAAATGATGTATCAGGACCACGTGGGTCCCCAGGGCCGCACACGAACTGGATCCCCCAGTCCCCTGATCAACCCTGCAGCCCCCAGTAGGGTACTGAATAGCGCCGGAAGCGCTGCATTGTTTGCCCCATTGAGTAGGGGTTTAATAAAAAAATGTAACCCTATTATGAGCCTCAAAGGGAGCCACTTTACATACCTATGGTGCACGGGTGCAAAATCAGGGCCTCCAAACTTGGGGCCCGTAGCGTTCTCCATGGAGCTGGGGAGGCCTGTATTAATGGCATGTGTTTGGAGGAACCCGAGGCTGTGCCTCAGCTGGCTCCACCTTTCTTCCTAGCAAAGCAGCCCCCATAGCCCCGCCCCACACATGGTTGAGACCACGAGGAGTGAAGGCAAAGACATGGAAATGGACCTTAGGATCTGGCAGGCATTCCTTTGTATATATATATACACGTAATGTTTCAAATTGTTATATGCTATGTGTTATACTTTTATAATTATTGTAATTATGGGGTCATTACATTGACTGTAAATATGTGTAAATAATGTTGTGGAGGTTCTGGAGCCCTATAAATAATTCCATATTGACAGATTCCTATATCTTAAGCTGTGCATCAGCGTCGCCATGTGGACTATTTTTCTTGATAAACAGCTCATGGTGTTTCTGAAATGTGAGCAAGAGGTTTTGTGTATTGTGTCTTTAGAACAGTTGTAGTGGCAAGGGTTTGTGTGGATTGGTAGGATACTGAACAGTTAGCATCATTACTGAGCTTGCTTAACCTGAATTGTATTTTTTAATTTTGTATGTAAAAGTGTATTTTGCAATGCGACATGTGTATTAGTGTATGTCTCTAAAAGTATGTGCACTGGGCTATTTAATGAGGCTTACAGAGAGGAGAGAGTAACGCTTCAACTATTATTTATTTGCGTGACTACCTTGCAATTATGAAAATAGTGTAAAAAGCATTAGGATTTAAAAGTCCTTTTCCTTTTTTTATGTCTCTTCTGTACATCGGATCCCCTAGAGCTAATGATGTCCCCAGAGGTAATGGATGCCTTGCAACAAGGTATATGTATCTAGAGATTTATAGTTCACAGAACCTTGTCAACATTCAAACATCCATCCTAAACCAAGATGGGTTAAGTTTTTTTAATTCGTTTTTTTTGCTGTTAATATTATCCTATTTTTGAGTGCTTTTACAGGTTATGAAGTGGAACTGGAGCAGGCTGTGGGTGCTCTACAACAAATCCTCCAGGCTCAAGACATTCCTAGCATAATGTCTCAGGATACAGCTTTTGTGGGTAAACAAATTGAGACCTTATGTAAACTCTGTGAAAACCTCTAAAAGCTCCATAAAAACCCAATAGAAGGCACCATCAGAGGGTATGTATAGGTGGTGTATTATATAGTAAATGTGACTTTTTTTTTGTTTTTTGTCCAGACCCAGCGGTGGTACAAGAGGCCCACATGCCCATGATGCAGAATGTGGTAGGGGTTGTTAAAAAGACTGTCCTCAAAAGGAAGTTCCCCGCGCCTAAGGACAAACCCCCAATAAAGAAAAGCCCCTCACAGCAGAACCCAACAGGTTTGTTTTAGAATCTGTAGAGCCCTATGAATTCAATCCTTTTTGTCTCTCAAACCTCTTTCGCCTCTAAGATATAGATGCTATAACAATACCTAATATGTATTTGGTTATCTTTACATCATAGAGTCAGCACAAAAGAGCTCTGGAGGAGTCATCCTTAAGGCTAAGCGGACAGCAGCACCTTTAAACGATAACACTGTGGCCCTCCAAAACACATAGGCTCCAGCAGCATCCGTGATCATTGCAGGGCACCAGGATAGGCCTTGCAGCGGTTCTGCAGACAACTGTCATAGACCAGGTACAGCCCTTACCTACACCACACCAACAGTAATACAGGCTATGCCCAGTACCATGAACACTCCTACAGGAACTCCCTATGTGCAGGGATTTGGACACTCTGATAGTGGCGCGCTTACAGCCTCAGACATACAATACCCTGTAACGTGTAGAACAAATATTTGGGACCCTATTCAGTGCAACAAGCCAAAAATAAATCAGTTGTCCTTAAAGAACCACAAGAAGGAGCTGGCGACCCCTGAGCTACAATCCCTGCCTTTAGGCCTGTCTTTTAAAAATACTTTTAAGGCTCAGACTGTTCCACATAACCCGCTGCGTTCTAAATGCTTAATGTTTGAGCTTAATATACAGGGGTCTGTTGATGCCCTAGCACCAACACCTTGTATAACTAGCCCTCCCAATCTACAGGACACACAATTGGAAACTGATCACCCCATAGAGGATCCTTATTCTGGGTGTGTTGGACTTCTCAGGGCACTAGCAGGTTTGGTAGAGAGTTCTGAAGCCACAGCCACACCCTGTGACCCTTCTAATGCAACCCCGAAGGGCTGCAATCACCCGGTCCTCAATCACCCGCACCTAGCCACAGCGCTTCCTACGCATCAGAGGCCTAGAATTATTAAGACCAATATTTAACTTTCCCATATCTGATGTCACCAATTACACCCCCTGGGGTGTACGACCCCACCAGCCCAACATTAAGTGCATTCAGGCATTTGTCTTCACCCTCCTCCTTAACGTATCCTGACAGCAGTACATGCTGTAGCGGTTCACAAAATCAGAGTTTTGGAACTCCATCTAGTGAGGATCAGGCCTCAGAAACCCTAGGGTGTTCACTTTGGGGCCCTGTTTTTTTGACTCACCCCAAACCCCTCATTCAGAAAGGGCTTATTGAATTTAACAGCTGTCCTGCCATAGGGGTGGCCCTGGGTAATATGCACCACACAGCTAATGACACATGTAACGGATCAAAATATGGTGCAAAGGACCACAACAGGGTTTTGGAAACATATCTGAAATGAATATAGCAGGCCGTTAGGAAACTAAAATCACGCCTGAACCTCAAGACCTCAAATCTGGGAAAGGTAGGGGTGTGATACAGCGGCGTCCAGACCCTCCCGCAGAGCGTTAATCCTGAGGCTTACAAGGTGTGTGAAGGGAGGTGGTCCAAGCTTGTGAATCAGCCACAATAGACATAGACAATATACCAGCACGACTAGGCCGACGTGTCCTTCTAAGGAGTGTGAGATCTGCTCTTTGTAATAAGGGTGTCCATAGGTCTAAATATAAAAACAAAATCCTAGACATACTCACTAAGGCTCTAAGGTTCTTACGGGCAATCAAAACCAAAAGGCCCATAGAACCCCCAAACAAATCCTTAAAACCCCCAAAATCCATTACCTTGACACATAAAACAATCCCTGCCAGGCCTCAAAACATAAAGTCAGGAGGGAGTATCACAAACATAGGGTGTTTTAGGACCTCAAGGGGTGGTGTTCAGAGCACGGTAGCCCCACAACTCCCTGAAGGGTCCTTTGCCGTGGCTGTAGTAGGTAAAGTTGCAGGCACACAGCCCGTAAATACAGCACCTGCTGTTCAAATAGGCTATGGGTGCTTACCTAAAATAGGCTGTCTTGTAACAAGCAGAAGTGGGCTAGTAGCGCTAGATGGCATAGGTGCCTGCTGAAGAAATTTAAAAAAGCCAAACTATGTGTTACAAGGAAGCCTAAAAACACCCCAACACAGAGCCTTAGTCCGCTTAACTGATTGATAAACAGCAATTTGGAACCAGTTCCAATGAAAAATAATCTGCTTTGTTTGTGGGTCACAGCTATGGACCATCAAAAATATTATTGGAAAAACGAATTGTAGTTTCTAATTGTTTCCAGTTACCTGAAACATCCAGATGTTCCATATTCGGACACAGTGACACCACATCAAAGACTGCCTCATTGGAGATGTTATAGCAGCCCGACACCTCAAGTCTTCTCAGTTCTGGGCAGCACTGGGCAATGATATAGAGTCCTCTGTCTGTGAGCCGCCTGCAGCCACTAACAATTACCGTCTCCAACATGAGACATACGTTGGGCGTGTCCTGACAGAGCCGACGGGTCAGCACTTTGAGAGCTCTGTCAACGCTGATTGTCTCTCCAGTCAAACGAATAGTCCTCCAGAGTCGCGGGTCCCAGGCTAGGTTGTACCAGCGGCGGCACACACGAGCACAGCGGCACAGTTGGTTAGTAGGTAAGTAGGAGAAGATCTGGATCATGCATTGGTCTGGGAGTCGATCAATGTTTCCTCGGTCCTTCTGGTGCTTGGAGGCCAGGCGGATGAGCGGGTGCGTCAGGCGGGTTGGAGGGGGTGAGTGAACAATGGCCACTGTTTCCCCAGTGACTGAAGATGAAGATGTGGAGGAATCCCTTCCATTTTGAAAACTTTGCACATTCTGTGGGCATATCAGAGCGGGGCTGGGCGTGCTCAGTGTGCGCATGCTCAAATCTGAGTCTGAAAAAGAAACACAAAATGTAGCAGATGTGAGAAAGCAAGGCTCAAGCCTGTGTTTTTTTGTGCTTAAGCGTTTACATATTTCCATTACTTCACATACCATTTTGTCAGATGAATAATTTTAAAATATTAGTACTTTACGAAATCTAATATTCTATATGAGGGGCAAACATGATTTATTTCATCCTAAACACATTTTCGGTCACAGAATGGCTATTTTCAATATGTTTGTCATATATCCTAATGGTCTTGTGCCTAGTGGCACACGAGGCAATTGACATGAGAATCTTAACCTCCCATTTCCCTGCATATTAAAAAGTGATTACGTTTGCACAGATGTTTTCTTTTGTCCTAAGAGTGCTGTGCGGGTAATAAGGGTCAAAGATCCACGTCATTTCATGTCTTAGATTACTTTCTCCATTTCAAAATGTACAAATTAATGCATCAAAAAATATTTCGCTCGCGTTATGATTACAAGGAACACGTGTTAATTATCCTCCAGGGAAAACACATTCCCCGTTTAAATACACCTAAGGTCTCATCAACAGTGTTAACCTCTTCGATCTGCAGCATTAATGACTGTGCAGTTATTATGTAAAGTAACACTTCTCCCCAAATCCTTGCACAATGGACTGCTTCGCACAATTTCTGACGCATCCAAGGAGGACAATACTGCTCAAAGAAAGCAATTTGTGATCCTAAATTTCACTTCCTTAGTTAAAGAATCAGGAGACTAAATTGTACTCATGATGCTAGAATATCTACCCACAAAGCACATTTTCTACTGTCATAAAATGAGAGTTGTGGCATCCAGGTGGGCGTACAATAAATAATTACACACACTTGGAAAGTAAGGGAGTGTGTGCCTTTCTAGGCTGTGAACGGAAAGGAACTGTCCTCTAATTTACTGATGCGGTGGGTGTCAGGGGCTTAGTGAAGGGGTGATGGGGTGGGGTGGGGTCTAAATAGTGTAAATACTTTCCCTGCGGAGAAAATCGTTCTATGTACAAATCGGCATTCCTGCATTATTTACTTGTGCAGATGTTCCACCTAGTGGAACAACTGTACGAGCTCATTTTAAAACGTGGGAGTACTTTTGGAGACCTATGATCTAGGACTGGTCCTATGGGAGATTATGTAGAGGCTTATTTAGAGATTGGTAGGTGGTCTGACAAACACTGGGGGCAACGGAGCTACCACCGCCAACCTCAATGCAGCCTGTCCTTCAAATATAACCACCCCCATGGTTTAGCAGGGAATTATTGATCGAAAATGACCTGCTAATATGGCGGAGAGTTCTCTCAGTGAAAATGTAAAGGTGACTGGGCTCTCATGTGGAAGTGGTCAAGAAAGCATTTGTTGTTATTTTTTTTTCAGAATCAAACTCTCAAAGCAAGAGTTTGTTTTTGCAAAACAAAAAAATCAATGGCCCTGATTTGCTTGGATATTTCTTCCAGCCTGATAAATTCATTGCTTTTTCCTGCCAGTGAAAAATCCTCAGCTAAAAGACATTCACATCCACGCCTGTAGCTCTCAAATTGCAGAGACATTTTGGCTTTGCCAATGCTTGTTCCTGCAAACAGAGCACTTAAAGGCCTATTCTAACAAGCATTGGCAAAGTGGGGGGGTTATTTCCTTGCATTTGAGGATGCTTTACATGCCAACATTTTAGAACAGGAAAGTGGAAGATTTTGGAAATAAATCGAGGGAAATGTATTTTCCCGATTTACTTCTATGGACGTAAAGGCCATTTTGAAGCAGAGGGTAGGTAAAAAAAAAATGTCTCAAACATTGGGAGCCTTCCGCCTGAATCAGATCTATTGCCATGTAAGGGGTGTATTTAGACATGTTTATTGTGCATGAAGGCTCTAAGGTCAGACCCGAGGTGGCCAAACCCTTTCACACCCTGCTCCTACTTGTATGACTTAGACATACCTGGCAGCTGTACCCCATCCCACGCCCCCTCCCACGCCTACTAGTCTTACACATATCCCAGGCTACTCTATAATGCAGACGTTGGCCTAAAAGCCAGAGGATCAAAGCAGCAAGGCGTGGAAAGCACAGATATGTGAGTGACGAATATAGGACACATCGCTCCACTGGTGCTATTTACCAATACCATCACACGTGAATGATAAGAGGAAACACACACAAAATATCGGAGATCACAGGGGACAGCATTTGCAAACATTAGAAATAAAAAAGGGATTGGGACGCAGACTCAAAAGGATCAGTCACTGCGTAACCAATTATTCTAGTGTAGTGACATTACAAGGCAATCAAGGGGAAGGAGGAGGTGTAAAGGTCAGGTATTGCATAAGCAAAAGTAATATGAGATAGGCGGAAGATGGGCTCTTCAACACCCACTCTGAGGCAGAATTGTATCAGAGCCACCGTTTGCTGCAGTTTGCACATGCTGTTGACCTCTTTGGAACCTGGGTGTGATTCACAGTGCCCACACTTCTGTCGCTTTCTTGATACCTGGGAAGCGACAGATATGCTGTGTGAAAACTGCTGTGACTCATTGTGAAGTTTCCTTTCTGGTACAGCACCATCTCAGAGGCGGTTTCTTGCTGCTCTGTTGTTTCACTCAGCACATCAGGGTTTTAGCGTTTTCTGTTATGCTAAAAATAGCCCTGATGAAATTGACCCCATTCTCCAAGTGTCTAGTTAATGTGCATGGATTTGGGCCCATTATTTTCCCAAAAGAGGGGAAAAATGTGCATTTGGGCCCAGCATTTCCTAGTGTCTGTGTTATTCTAGATTCTGAGTATATGTTTCTTGTGAAGCTGGATCATTTTGAGCTGCTATGGGGCTGCCCTGGTAACACTGTCTAGCCAGGCAAAGTGAATAAGGCAGAAAACTGAACAAACACCGGATACCCACATTTACTCAAGATAAAAATGTGCTCACCTGTAAGTTATTCCAAACCAATGCTTGATAGAATTGCAAAAAATTTGTATCTTTCAAAACAAAGAACCTGTGGCGTCACTTATCAATCGCCAAATATTTCTAGTCTCTTTGAATAACTTGTATGTATCCCTGTTTTAAGTAAACCCAGTTCATTGTCCGGTGAAAAGTCAATACCACCATTTTGGGTGCTTTCTTGGTATTGTCCTGGTGTTATTATTGTAGCTCTTGACGGCTGCTTCACACTTTTCTCTAAAGAGCAAATACTTTAAACAAGCATATGCAGTTGCAGGTTCTTGTCATCATAGCCAGCTTTTAAACTCTTCTTTCGTGCCTACTGCAGAGATTTCTCACTCACTAACTACAAACAAAACAGCTGATTTCCCCAGGGGCTTTTTCACTGACTTTTTAGTGCTTGCTTTTCATATGTTTGTGCCCATAAAGTACCTTAGTCATCCCTGTGACCTACTGCTGGTGTGCTATAGAGGTGAGCACTCCTGCCAGGCGCAGCAGAGACCACACAGACACTCTGAGAGTGCAGGTCAACAACAAACCCACTGGTCACTTCAGACTCAATTTATGAAGTATAAGCTGACTATAGCAGCAACGGGGTCAAGGAATGCTAAGGATGCGTTGCGTGAATCACTGACCCCGGAATATCAGTTTAAACAAGGTGAGTTAAACAAATATTAAAGGGAAAGGAGATGAAATTCTGGATTCTGTGGACAACTTTGCACTCCAGATGCGCTGGGATTTGTTGTGTCTAACATACGTGAACCTGAAACATTAGCGCACCTTCTGCAGAGACAAGACTGCAGGATGTCTCATGTCAAGGGCTCTGCAGCAGCTCACAGTGTTTACTCTGTGCTCAGACTATTTGGCAGGGAGCCCCAGCCCCTTGGTGGCCCACAGGAGTTTGTCCGGGACCCTTGTTAACGAGCTTTACTCTTCATCATGTCCCTCCCTGCTTCTGTCTGCCTGCAAGGTCACTGCTAGCAGCTCCAAACAGATAGAACAAACAATGGAGCAGGTGGTGTGGGAAAGATGGCAGCAGCAACAGGGGAAGGGAAGAGTGGGAGTGAAGATGCAATAAAAAAATGGGCGTTGAAGCTGAACACTCACCCACAGTGTAACACGAGCAAGAACCCACAGTGTAACACGAGCAAGAAGGCATTAAAAAAATAGTCCCCAAAGGAACAGATAAACAAAGTGTAAAGATACAGTACTTGGTCCCTGCTCCGTGGGATGAAACAAAAGGCAAATAGGAGGGACAAAGAGAAAAAATTGACCACTACCAAGCAAGGACTTTTAAAAAACACTGAAACAAACAAATAAATAGCAGTGGGCGGGCTGTTAGCCCACAAAGAAGTATATATCAAAATACATACAACAGGTCTTCGAAGCTCGACCTAAAAAGGATGGGTCTTTCAGTGCGGCTGGGTGAGTGGACCTATGGTGCCGGTCTGCTGTCATGGACTTTCCGACAGCTGGTCAGGCTCTTCTGCTGGAAACTGAATGGATCTCCTACCTCTGTATGACATTAGGAAATTGTGATGTTGACGGTCATGACATCCTCTAAATTACCCCTTATTATGTTTTAAAGCCTACCTTTGTAAATCAGGGCCTGTGTGAGTCACACATTAAGTGCATCTTGTAAAATCAACTCACTTATTTCAATCAGTCTTACGGCTTTCAGTCAGGGTTGAAACTTCATATATGTAAGGTTCTGTAGAATGGGTCAGCCGGACTTCGAAACAATTCTTTTCTGTTCATTTTGAGAAATATGTCATTTCTGAAGCTAATTGGTAGTTCAGCTGGTGAAGCATAAAAATAAATACACACAGAATATAATTTCTGTAAAAAAGTAATGCAAACAAAAGTGACTGACTCTTACTTGTTACTTTCCACTGATCTCATATTATTTAAGGAACTCGTTTGTCTCTGCAGGGAAACCTTGGAATATTTTTGGCTGTTGACATGCTTTCATTCCCTCCCCGCACACTTGCCTCGCACTTCTGGCCAGACCTTCCCCAAATGATTCCAAGTTTAAGTTTAATTGTAATTTTATGTTTCTTGCTTGTAATTGGCAAACAAATGCTATGGGTCCTGCTCCAAGAGAAAGCACATGAGAAAGGTGGGCATAATTCATATTACCGGCATGGAATTAGGTGATAAAATTATTTTCCTCTCAGCAAAAGGTGAATGACACTTATGCGCACAAGACCCGATCTTCAAAAAACAGGAGTACATTTACAACTGTTTTTGGACGACCATGCATATGTGTAAATATATGTAGATTTTTTCAGGTTTGCCAGGCGATGCCTATGACAACTGATGTCCAGGAGTACCACTGAAAAAGTTGTGAATTACATTGTACCATGAGCAAATATATATGTACATTCATGTTTGCCAACGTGAAAATTCACTGTTTCTTTTTGTCCATGGAGAATAGCATGTGTAACTGTGGAGCATCCCCATTCCCAACACCCTCATCAAATTTTGGGATCTTCCCTCTTCCTACCATGGACAGGGATTTACTTCTGTCATTGTCAAGTACATTTCTGCTTACCTGTGTAAATAACTTTAGGTAGTGTCCTTTCCTTTAGCGGAAAATGTTGTAAACTTTCACCAATGCATTTGACCCATGGTATAGTTTCTGATCTTTTCCATTCTCATATCACATATTTTCTAATGACACTGAAATACTTCTTGTCTTGACCTCGGGTCTATACGCTGTGCCAGCGTTTTGAGCGGAAATGGGGGTGAGACAGGTTATAAAAAAAATAGTTGAGTTGATAACTTTGACTAAAAATTGCCCATGTCTGTTTCACATCAATAATCGGGGTTCAGTGGGCCCATCAGACCTCTGCACCCTAGTGTCACTGCACCTGCTGTACCAATGGAAGGTACACACCTGCCACAGCATCTCCCTTGTCAAATATTAGGCAAATCCATTTGTCCATTTTTTTATTTTACGCAGTTCATCAGTGCTGTTATGTTTCATAAGGGAGGCAATGCTGATGACATCAAAAGCCATTCTCCCATTAGCAGTACATACGTTATTATAAGATCTCTCTAGAATAGTTCCGTTCATTATCTCATGTGTCACATAAGTGTTTTTCACTATTCCAATCTACCAAATGGCATTTTAATATATTTATATAGCTAAAAATCTTTTTCATGAAATTATCACAGTGAGTTGCCAATGAATAAACAGGGGAATGGGATTGTCAGTCAAGAAACAAGAGAGATAACTTTAGAGAACACATCTCAACTGCAAAACACGACAGAAACAAATTTCAAAAGGTAGTCGTAATGAGACACTTGACCTTGTAGCAAGGGGATTAGCACTGATCCCCATTAATACATGGAGCTGTTAGTTGGAAGAAATTAACCTAAAATGACAATGTTACCCGCTTGAAGAGTTATCTCTTGACGCTTTAAGTCACACCATGCGATTTAGCTGATCTAAGGCAGGCAATCAGACCACAAGCGATGGTAAAGCCAACAGGCCTGGATTGGTTTATATTAGAGTGAGACAAAGGTGAAAGAGCCAGTAGAAGCAGGGAGTGCTATAATTGTAATGTAGTCCCTAATGCATTTTAATGCAACCACTCCAGTGGAGTTTGAATGATACAACCAAAAAAACAATAGATTTATGTAATAGAGAAGTACTCTAAGGGCTGAGCCACAATGTGATTGACAAACTCTCAGGCCAATGGCTGAAAGAGGCTGGTGATCGGAAACCAGTGCTTGAAAGGGATGGACCAAATGCTCACTCTATGAGTCAGATGTGCAACCATTTGTTTTGCGACTCGCAATTTGCAATTTCTTTGCGTATTGCAAAAAAAAATGTATAAGAGTGTCTGAGACACTGTTAGCGATTCCCAGTTGGTTCACAAGTGACTTGCCTCATTAATTTTCATGAGGCAGGGTGCAATTTGGGACCCATGTGGTAATGGCCCCGCATTCACAGGGATGGTGGCCTGCTGAGGTCAGCAGACCACCATGTCTGTGACTGCTTTTTAAATAAAGGAGTTTTTTTTTTTAATGCAGGCCATTTTCCTTAAAGGAAACGGGATGCATTTCAAAAATAAAAATTAAGGCCCGTATTTATACTTTTTTAGCGCCGCATTTGCGCCACTTTTTGACGCAAAAACAGTGCAAACATACAAAATACAATTGTATTTTGTAAGTTTGCGCCGATTGTGAGTCAAAAAACGATACAAATGCGGCGCTAAAAAAGTATAAATATGGGCCTAAACGTTTAAGGTTAATCTTTTCAGAGCAGGCAGTGGGACATGAGACCACTGCCTGTTCTAAAACAAATGTATGCACCCCTATTCACAAGTTTGCAGATGGGTTTACACAGAGGTTGAAGTGGGTGAGGTCAGAGGGGCACGATGTGCCCCTCCTTTTTTAATTTATGAAAAAACGCTCCCCTACTTCTTACTAAAAAAAGTACCGGGATGGTAAACTCCAATCATGCAAATGCTTCAGGTTACGTTTCATTCAGGGAGTCTCCTGTACTGTGAGGCTGAGGGGACAGGCAGCAAAACAGTAAACAGGCCTTCTTGGTAGTGTGCCTCCTTGCCTAAAGAAATGCAAATGCGCACAACTGTTTAATCTGAAAATGTAAAGGGGGCTTGGTAGCAGGGACTGGTTTAATTAATCGAATCACATTATTTTCAACTAGTGCAAGGGAGTTACCAGCTGAGCTGTGCAGTGTGTGCTTATCAAAGCAGTTAAACAAAATATAAATCATTACCTACAGCTTGGGTATTACTAAACCCTATATTTTGGAAGCATCGTTTTATCTGAAACCTTTTTGCACATTTTGTAGCACTCTTATACTGCACGTAATGCAAGTTTAACATAATGACTTACATTTTCTCAGTGCTTCCTGTCAAAGGCTGGGCCCTCGTAGCACTAACAACACACAAGCCAAAGTTTTCCATTGCACCAACCAAGACCTCATTCTTTGGCTTTCTGGTTACACACAGACCTCTCAGTGCGTTGACTAGTGGAGGGTTCATAATACACAATAGTGCACATACCACTGATTAACTTAACTTTTAAATTTTTGTCATTTAATCTGTGAGTTATTATATATGTAGCTAACTGAAAGAATTTAATTTTTTTAGCCACACCTTTGACCCCACCCCCACACTCATCGACCCTGCCCCCATTGCATGCAGCATCACAGTTTCCATACTTCTTTAATGCACTTCGACTGCTGGGTTAACACAGATTTAAAATTGGTACTAACTGCGATTGTTTTGAGGCCACATTCGTGGTCACAAAACAATCGTACATCCAACTGTGAGTCGCAATTAGGAAAGGATGCCCTCGGGACACCCCTTCCTAATTGCGAAGAGCAAACCCTGTTTTGCGAGTCAGTAACTGCATACTGACTCACAAAATAGAGATTTGAACATAGGTAAATGCTTTTTCTTTTGGTCGCAAATGGGTCGATTCTGTGAATCGGTCTGTTTGCGACCAAACAAAAAGCTAAGTGTGGCCCTATGCCTATTGTAAGCAACATTTATGTATGACAGATGCCCTGTGAAAACCCAGACCTAAAATACCCAATCATTGGGTATGTTTGTGTGTAATTCCAGATGATACACTTTACCAAGCCAAGCTGCAAAAGAGCTAGCTATTTGGCTTTAAGGCATGCAGTTTATGGGGTGAGAAGAGATTGCACATTCCACACACAAGGTTTTTCACTTCAGTGCCAAGGGCTATAGCGATGTGTGACTTCAAATATTTTTGCTGTTACCCAATTTTTTTTCCAGATTTACCAGACTGTGGCAGCTACTCCAACAAAACGTTTTGCAAAAACATAAAAAACACAAGCATTAGGACAGCCAAAATGATGGCAGCTAAGGCCACATATATTGGTTTTGTGAATGCTTGTTATTGTGGCAGCGGCATCCCTAGCACAAAGTGCTACAGAAAGAACAATCTCGGATCCAGTTGAGAACCCTTTAATGACAAATGGGAAGGGTGGCGGAATGTGTTTGAGCCAAACAACAACATAGGTCGTTTTCAACTAATGACATTGCACAGCTTTGCAATATACAGCACTGGGAGACTGACAGCATAATGTACAAAACATGTGTGTACCTATATTCTATCTGAGCGTGCAAAAAATCAAAGAGTGAATTGCACATCTTGACCTGCACTGATGAATAGTGAAAGTCTGGCAGTATTGTGGACTTTTTGCATTTGTAACTGCAGGGATAGGAGTGGTTATGCAAATATACTCTGGAGAAGGGGAGGGTCAAAATATAAACTCATATGTTTGTGAGTATTCACTAACAATTTGGAGGCTTTTTATCACCATGGAAACACAAGAAAAACGAATCATGTGAAAGACGGGATGTGCCTTTTCATGGTGGGAAAAGAGAGGGAAGACCGCCTTGTATGATGGGTGGTGGGGTTTTGACGTAGAAAAATGCTTTCCCTACAAACTAAATAAGAATTCCATAGCCAACAGGCCTCGCCTATATGAGAGCTATTAGCTTTGCCAATGTGTTTTAGCCCTATTTTAGAGCAGTGTGGCTTTGTTGCAGCATGGCTAAGAGTTATACCAAAAAATCGCTAGAAGCTACTTTTTTAACCTTCCTACGTCATATCGCTTTTTCTATATCTTTCATAGTACCTTTTAGATCAGTTTTAGCCATGCTGCTCTGAAGCATGGCTAAAAGACATGGACAAAGCTAAAAGCTCTCACAAATGTGAGGCCTATTTCCTTTGCCAAAGCTTGTTTTAAAAAACAGTCGATCTTGCAGCCATAGCGCATGGACTGCCTCATGCGAGACCTAAAAAGAAAATATAATTCTACTTAACAACAACTATAAACGTGAAAAGGCAGGGCTTTAAAGTGTGCAAGAGTTTCATGGAGATAACATGCTTATCATATGTAAAACTTCAGGCAGACCACACTAAACAAAATAGAAATTAAGTAAAGAAACAAGGATCTCATATCACGATTAAGGCTCCCTGTTTTCTGTTTATAATGAGTTCTACAAATGAATACAGGCACAAAAGCATTTATTTTTTAATTCAGACCAAAAAAATAAATGTGGTTATTTTTGAATGGTTGTAAATGCTGTCAGTTGTGACTGCCAAGCCAATAGCTGTGCTGACTGCAAAGTAAGGGGGTTAAAAAGAAAGGAATTTTAGTAATGTGCTTATCTACTGCTGGTTAAGCCTCAAGGTTGATACTAAAATGTGCATGTTTTATATAGGTGCATTGATTCATCATTTGTAGATGTTCATATAGTTGAACCCTGTCACACATTGAAGCATGAGTGCACATTTATTGGTTAAATAAAAGTTAAAATATATTAGTTTCAGCTTCATCCTTTCAATGAAATCCAAAATAAATATGGATACATGCAGACAGAGTTAACAAAAAATAAATATGGATTAATACAGATGGAGATGTCAAAAAATAAATACCATTAAACCAGGAGCCCTAATAGTGCTAGGAGCTAATGAGGGACAATGTGATGTTAGCCGGTAAAAGCGGTCTTAAGAAGGTGGATGTGTTGCCGTCACATCTCTTGAATGATCTCATAGACCTGTGGTACTCTTTCCTGATTGCTTCCCTTTCTTTAGTTCTCTTGGAGCTAGCCCAGTTCACTAAGGCGTTACCTGTCGATGCCTTTCAGAAGATTACCCATGTTGGCTCGAAGTTGTTTGAACATTGACGGTGTTGCAGCAAAGGAGACCACCGTCAGAAGAGAGAAGCTGATGAATGCAGCAAAAGAAACCAAGATGTCCCCAGCGTGGACAGCTGCATTTTCACTAAAGAACTGCTTACAATGCCAAGATGGCAACCACGATTAGCCACTCCAGCTTCAACAGGCATTTACAGTGCTAATGTTAAAATGGACGACAGAAGGTGGCACTTGTGGACACAGTGATTTCAAATAAGAAGCTAAAGATATTTTCTCTGTTATGCCACTTGATCAAGTTCCTCATCTGTCTCTGTTAGACTTCGTACACCTGCAAAAGCATTTCATCTATGGGTATTGACAGGCACTTAGCTGTCAAATGTTCTGTGTGCGTGCACAAGCAATTTCTATGTGTGCACTTTGCCTCTGTCGCTGCTTGTGTCTTCCTGACAATTTGAGTGATATTGTGCTGTAAGCAGTTGAAAAAGCACTGCTGTAATGCTGACATTTGGGAGAAAGCAAGCATTTGCACTGTCTCGAAGCTGCTGAGTGTGTTTGTTGAATATTGCGAGATAGAACAACATTCCACCAAAATCATGTGAGCCACCTAGAGCGACCAGCAAAATGAAATAAGCTGCTGTTGCTGTGAATAAAGACAAAAGAAATGAGATCGACAAAGAAAGTAACTAATGGGAAGTAATGGTGGGAGGGCTATAAGCCCTTTTTAGATTTTTTTAAAGAAACAACAGATCTTGCAGGATAGTGCATGAGCTGTCTCAGTCATGACATAAAACAAAAAATTATTATGTGAGCATTTACACATTTTGCATTCTTTAGTGAACACCATTAATGTTGGAAATCAACTGCACACAGAGCTGGCTTTAGAGCAGTGCAGCAAGGGCATCCACACTGGGTGCTGACCTGGAAGGGGGGAACTGACCTCAGGGTGATGCTGTGTTTAGCAATAACTTACAATTTAAAAATACCTGCTGCAGAGTTCCTTGTGGTCCAGCTTTCATGCAGCAATGTTCCTGCTAGAGTGAGATACATCACAGTTTGGTCTAGTGGCAGTTTCGACTTGCCATAAAGTCGCGCAGATGGTTAATATGCCTGCTGCAAAGTTCAGATCTGTATTTTATGTGGCTAGCTGAGTAGATTAGTAAAGCCAGCCTTTACTGGTGCTTTAAAACAAAATGAAATGTATGTGAGAGAGGAGCTATGGAGAGATGAGGGGTACCTTAGTCAGGTGGCAGTGCGGGAGTCCAAGGAGGAGGTCACTGGAGGGTGGTGCCCAAAAAAAGACTGTTGCACTAGGCGCCACCAGTGCTAAAGCCGGCCCTGAATGCACACACATCAATAATCATATGAGACTAGTTTCCAGCATGTTTATAAAATGTGCCTTAATTTATTGACCAAGGATCAAACTTTGTTTGTAAAATGCCAGTAAACCACATCACTTCATGTTCAGGGGGATGTGAGGCACTCCATTGGTGTGTGAAGCTGTTCCAAGTATATAACTAAAAGACAAGCAATATTCTCTTTCAAATACTTTCAGAATAATAATTGTAACGTAGCATGGCTTCTGTGAAAAACAGCAGATCCATTGTCAGAACACATCAAAATCACTAATTCGAGTAGTTTTGTGAATGACAAAAAATGGCTAAAGTGCGTGGGCCGAGACATTCAATTACCTCAATGACTTTTTCCATATTTACAAAATAACAAAGGGCCAGATGTAGCAAACTTCCAAATTGCGACTTGCAATTTGCGAGTCCCAGCGACTCGCAAATTGCAACTCGCAATTTGGAATGCAGAAAGGTGTCTCAGACACCTTCTGCGAGTCGCTATGGGGTCGCAAAGACCCACCTCATTAATATTAATGAGGTGGGTCGCAATTTGCGACCCCATAGCGTTTCAGGGCACTCACGGGGATGGTGGCCTGATGGGAACAGCAGACCACCATGTCCATGACTGCTTTTAAATAAAGCTTTTTTTTTTTTCAAAGTGCAACCCGTTTTCCTTAAAGGAAAACGAGCTGCACTTTGAAAAAAAAAAAAACGTTCGTTTCGGTATATTTCAGGGCAGGTAGTGGTCCATTGGACCACTGCCTGCCCTGAAAAATTATTTTTTGTGCTAGACACAAAGGGGAAGGGGTCCCATGAGGACCCCTTCCCGTTTGCGCCTGGGTTACCATCCACTTCAAGTGGATGGTAACTGCGCTTTCATTTGCGAACACCCCTTCCTATTTGCGAGTCGGAAATGCATTTTGCGAGTCGGTTCCGGCTCGCAAAATGCATTTCAACATAGCAAAGACGCATTTGCAACTCGCAAACGGCGATTTTCGCCGTTTGCGAGTCGCAAAGTCTTTGCTACATCTGGCCCTAAGTGTTGATGGCATCAAATAAAATCCTCAGCATAGTGATCAGTGTACGTGTGAATGCTGTAACAAAGTGCATTGAACATATGTAGAAAATTTTAAATGCAGGAAATAAATCACGATTGAAGTGCTGATTTTTTTAGTATTCTTGTAATCTATAAATAATAAGTCAACATTATGACCACAAATGAAAATTGGATTGGGTCTTCCTCTGGACTTTAACTGTAGCATAAGATGTTTGAGCAAACAAATTAAACATAGCTGTTTATGAGCAAAGCATACTTCAAAGTCAGCGAATAGCCATCAGAAGAGTGGGATAAATTGAGAATGGGGTTCTGTTGATCCCAACAGAAATTGATGATGGGTACCAGAAACACAAATAGCAGAAGAGTTGACATGTGAAGTTGTGCTTGGGTATGGTATGTAGCCATTGTCTCTGGTGTTGTTGGCTGTGCCCTTGTACTACTGATCTACATCAGCAGGGCTGATTTACTGCCATAGGATAAAAATGATTGGTTTAATTTGTAAGTCTGGTGCTCCCCACCAAACTTTTCCCTTTGTTAATGCTAATTCTGGTTTGCCATGTTTTCTGCAAAACATTATTGCAGAGGAAACTTCCAGGTCCTCAATAACCTAAAAAAAAAACAATAGCTAAAAGCAAAAAAATATTTTGTTGGCCTCAAAAAGCACACTGCCTGAGCAATACCTGACGTTTAAGGGAACTGCTGTGAAAGTGGATAAACTCTTTGTGAAAGGGCAAAATGCCATCTTTCACAGTAAAGTTAGGCAATGGTTAAACTGACCCCTTAGCTGTAGTGGGTGGAAGAAAAATGTGAATAACCCAACAGCAGACCAATGGATAAGGGGAGCTGGCTAAAAGCCCGTGTAACAAATATATAACTTCTATACTTTTAGTAAAATCAAAAGGTCTCGGCTAAAGTTAAATCTAAAAAGATAAAGTATTCTCCAGTACACCTTCCTCTTTCTTTTGCGCACAGACACACCACCGTATCTGAACAGACAAAACACATCAGTTAGTTATTAAACACAACTTTACAGGGCCAACTAAGAATTTTACCAATACATTTGGCAAAATACTTGCAGATATAATAGCTCTTTACAAGTGAAAGCACTTCAACAGACAAGACAACCAGCAACCCACCACATCAGGCCAACAAACCACACCCCAATCACCACCCTCATTGCTCTTCACACTTGTTGTTGCTTGCCACAGTAGTTTTAGCTTTGAGACCCCTACGAGTGATTTGCTGCACTTTATAGTTGTGGCTCGTGGGTGTTAAAGTGGGAGGGGTGGGGTGAGGTGGGGTGGCGTGCGCGGGGGGAGCAGGTGGATGACAAGGGGGGAAAATATTAATACAATTTATAAATGTACCTGTACGCACTGCCGCTCTGTGCCCGCTTCTCTGCTGGCTGCAGGCACAGGCTCCCAGCCTACGGGCAATCCTGACGTTGCTCAAAGCAGCATCAGGATTGGCTGGGAGAGCCCAGTGCGCATGTGTGTTTGGCCGGCCCGAGACGGCCGGCCAAACACACATGCGCGTTCTCCCCCTGACACTCGTCGCCCCCCATGGCCCCGCCCCTTTACAAGGAAACGATAACAAACACTGTTTGTTATTGTTTCCTAGTAAAGGTTTTTTAGCTGTCGCTGCTGGCAAGGGACAACACTCCTCCACCCTCATGGAGTAGCCTCTCCTGGTGCTTTATAAATCCAGATCGATTGATTGCTTTATCAATGATCCTCAGCCTGTGATACTCAATTGCTGGTTGTAGTTCAACGTTTCATTAAATGTATCTTGCTATTTGGATATTTGGAATGCTACAGCAGGACAGTATCAAAACTGAGTTACATATTTTGCAAAATAGTTTATGTAGCCACAACGTTACAGTTTACAAAATACTATCCAGCCACAGCGTTACAGTTACAGAATGCTCTATTCATATGTAGACCGCACGTTGATGTCTGTGCGGTTGCTTGTTGATTGTTTGAGCCAATATATGAGCCTATATTTAAAGAACACTCCATGCATTTATAAACTGGTATTTACATAGAAAACACTCATAAACATGTGCACATTCCTATGTTAAAAGATAAATTAAGGAATGGAGATATTGTTTTGAGAATCTCTCAGCTCGTCTGTTGCTATCATTTATATTTCTCTCATCAGGTTGATGTAGGGGCACACGAGATCACCCGTGAGATCGTATATGAGATTACTGGTCTTATTTTATTCCTATTAGTTCTCGGAAGAAGACTCCTAAATGACTGTGTGCTTTAAAAAAGGGAGTAAATACCATCAAATGCATTAAAATTTTAAGAGCATTTATTTTTCACTTTCAAACCTGTCTCTTTAACGTGTAAAAGGTTTAATGATCTCTCTCAAAAATGATGTGCACTCACACTGACAAAGTAAATAAAACATGCTCTTGTATTTTTTAAGTCTAGTTTGAGAGTGCAGCTGTCTGAAAAAAACTATTGCCACCAACTCTTTCAAATATACATAGAGTGATCGTAGGCTCCTCCCAGATGACTATTTCTTGATGCGTTTGGCTATCAGTTGTTTCAGTCTGCTTACTATTGAGTGCTCGCATTATAATGTAGCAGGGACTATTTTACATCCTAAAAGAACACTGAATCAGCCCTAAATAAATTATTTTTCTCACAGATGCACTGTTTCCAGAAAGCAATTGTTTATACTTTATTTCACTCCAGAAGGTTTGTAGTTGTAATGTTTTAGTCAGGACCCAAAATCATACTCGATCTGTTGGCTTGGCCAATACTTGGTACAAGAGGAGGTGATTTGTGTTACTACCTAAGGGAGAGTTAAGTTACAGCCATCTATGTGTCTCAATAGAAGCTTTTAGCAACCCCAATTCACCACATCACATTTCCTTTCAGAAACAGGAACTTTTGCAGGAGGAAAAGGTTTCCTGGGAAGAATGAGGTTTGCTGATGTTTAGCTCTGGTTGCCACTGACAAATGCCTGGGTGTGCCAGTTTAAAAGGTGGGCTCTGTACATCATAGTAGCACCCTAGTTAATATGTGGGTGGCAACCGCTTTAACCTAATTTAGTACCTTTTGTTAATTCATTAATGTTACACAGGTTGTAATTTTTACTTCAGTGATGTTCTCAGGGTGTTATGCAATGTCACTTTCGCTACCCAAATATTTTGGTGAATTCATGTCACTGGCCTCTAACCATTGCCAGTGCTGGTTGAGGGCTCACAGTGAACTTGCAGTTTACATGGTTACAAAGTTCTCTCCATAGCAACAAGATACTCCAACTTCCGGTTTAGGTTTCAGGCATTAGTATGAAGTCTTTTTTACACATTAATAGTTAAATTAGCTTTCCCCTTCCATCCTCTGCCTGCCTCCTCTCTCTGAGCATAACCTAGTCTGACACATGCATGTTTGCCTTATTATTCTCTATTATTGTAGTTCTGCAAATTGACGACAACTCATTTACAAGATCTCAATCTCTCCTTCTTCCTTTAAAGGTCCTACTTAGTAAGCCTAATAATGCCTAATCTCCTTTGATTCATCCATTAATCCCACCCACCATGAGTATGACCTCACATATCCCCACTATTGACCTCAACTATCAACTTGGCCCACCATAAAGAAATGAGAATGACTGCATGGAATGGTTTACTTGAGTGCACAATAGTTAGCCTAATAACTAACACTAAGCAATAACTCTGGACTAACCACTTACCCTGGGTTTCGGAGCAGTGTGCTGACCAGCATAAAGCGATTCAACACCTCGTCATGGGTAATAGGCGCTATATAAATGCAATTACAAATACAATCAAAGTGTTGACCACCATTCCTCAGTGTTGCTTGCCAAGATCAAACAAGATTAAACACTGTGAGGCCACAAACGAAGTAGCAGTGCACTAAACAAGTATCAATAACAATAACTCTTGTCAGCTAAGCCATTGCTTCTATTGAGTAATTATCAGTGGAGAAGGAGCACGCAGGGGCAAAATGTTTTTTGCTTGTAGTGCAGATCGTTGCATGGTTTCTGCCTGCCAACTTTCTCTTTACAGCTAGTAGGCTCTGTGCTTGGCATTCCATTCCACGCAACAAACTGAAAAGGGATACAGGTCTTTCCAGGCAACCACAAGAATTGCCAGGAAAAGGAGGCATAAACCACAGGAATAAACTGTACAGTAACGGCCTTACGATGAGCTCTATTTTAAGCCTGAAATTTTTACTGCCATAAATATGAGGTTGGATGATCCTGTACTTTGAGGTTTTCGAGAATCCCCAGTCATTGTGGTTCTGAAATGTTTCCTTATTGAAACAACCCTCAAAGGAATATATAGAAAACATGACATCACTGTGTCAGAGTTAACACAGACATCAAGGGAAGGATAAAAAGTGATATGTAATTCACTTTGCACAATTTGTAACACAACAAGTTCCATTTTTTTTCTGAACCTAACAATTTTAAATAGATTCCCCTTCCATAACAACGTATGTCCAGTTTTGTTGTCATAAAATACACCAGCCATGCGGTTTGCCTACCTTGGGCATCTCTGTTTGCCTGGATCCAAATGTTCGGCAGCAAAACATCCACCCATACCATAGGGAATCAGTCTTTAAAAGGGCCATCCTAAACATGACCCTTCTTATTACTGATTCCTTATTGTTTGCTCAACCTATTTAACAACTTGGAAAACCTTTTCCGAATCGTTAATTGGGTTTAGTGTTCGCAAACCCTCTGAGTTACCTAACATTTTGTACTTTTTTGGGGCCAAAGCTGAAGTTAAGCCTGTTTGACTAGGTATTTAATGCCAGCAACAAGTGGCCATTTGAGTAGTGAGTACAACATATATGGGTGGTTATTGTCATGAATGCTGTTAGTCAGTTAGTACGCTGTTATGTAACTGTTATGCTAATTATTCCAAAGATCTAACACATATCCCACCTTCCCGCCTATTCCTGAAGAGTGCACCTGCACCTGTTTTCCTCCTTTCTACTTACTTCTCTCAGACGTGCAAGCAACTGCTGTTCTTATATAATTCAACAATAACCATACTTCTGTTTACCTACATGAAATAATCTGTTGCCACCAAGCAAATTGTGCTGGTGCAGTCTGCACTGGTGATCAGGGATGTATTATCAGTACACCAATATTATATGGGTGCACAAGCTGAATCAGACATCAGCTCTCTGGATATATCAGGGACCGGCTATAAGACTTCCCCGGGTTATTGTAAAAAGAAACTCACATAAACCTATCTAGTAATCCAGGATAGTCTGACTGCGGTCTGGGTGGACTAGGAGGGGTGTCCAAAACACTGTTCTCATAGTGGTGGAAGGCATTGCGTTCACCGGAAGGTGAGCTGCATGAGTGTGGTGGTGACAGCATACTATGTAGTGATCAGTAGGAGTTAACACAACCTTTTTAGGTCGAGCATAGCAGCGCACAAGCACTGCTTTTCGACCTGTTGCAATTTATTCTGTGGGCTTTACCACGTCCATCACTTTGATTCGTTACTAGGCCTGCCTTTCAAAAAATCCCTTGATGTAGTTGGTAAATGCTTTATGTTTGCTCCACGGAGAGGCTGTTTTGTTACTGCCTTGAAGACTGACCCTGTTACATGGATTATTGCATGATCGGCCAAATAACTTTGTGTTGGCACACTGTTTTTTCTTTTGCGTTGTCATGGCAGTATGTTGTTTCTTCGTCTTCCTTGGTTTCAGGCATCTTGCTGTTTCTTTGTGATGTGTACAGGGCCTTTTTTTTTTTTTTTCAGTTTATGTAGCACAAACTTACCCCAAACATATTGGAGCACTTTATTTTTTTCAGCTTTATATAGTACAAACTTGATACAAAGGTATTACAGTGTGTTACACTAGCACATAGCACTGGTTACACTGCACAAGAACACATTCAGTTTTGGTAGCAAGGGGAGATTAAGTGATTTGCCCAGAACTACAGGATGTTGAGTCAGTGCTGAGACTTGAACCGTGTTCCCCAACTCCAAAGTCGGCAGCTCTGTCACTTACGCCACATCCTCTTACCTAGGGTTCTTTGTCTGGTGCCTGTTGGGGCAGTCTCCAATGACTCATTTTTTAAATATTGCGCTTGGTAATACAGGTTCTGCCATTTCATAACACTGCAAGGCAGATGCCATTCTCAACAAAATCGCTATAATTCATTTGTATAGACAAAAAAGCTATATTGGGATTACTATTTTTTTGCAATTTTATGTAGCATGAACTCAACGCGAAGGTATTGGAGCACTTTATTATTATTGATTTGCAGTTTTACATAGCGCAAACTTGATACAAAGGTATTACCGTGCTTTACATGAGCACTGATTACATTATACAAGAACACATTCATTGTTGGTAGCAAGGGGAGTTTAAGTGATTTGCCCAGAATCACAGGATATTGAGCTGGGGCCAAGACTTGACTGTGTTCCATAGCTCTAAAGTCAGCAGCTCTGGCCCTTACACCACATCCTCTCCTCTAGGTTTTTTTTCTCTGGTTCGTGTTGAGGCAGTCTGGGAATAAATCGTTTTTTTTAATATAGCGCTGGTAATACAGGTTATGCCATTTCATGGAGCTGCAAAGCAGGTGCCATCTTAACAAAATCACTATAATTCATTTACATTGGCACTGGAGAGATGAAGAGGTGAAAAAGCTATGTCAGGATTGTAACTCATGACATTCTCATTCTGTCAAGACATCTGCAGTGGGTGTAATAACCAACTGATGAGTAGAGCTTAAAACTAGGCAGTAGCACGTGCTCTTGATAAACCTAGAGGGTCACCAACCAAGCACAAAGGTTAGTTCTATGCAAGAAGATGGCAATGTAGTGCTGTGCAGTGCCTGCACAACGGAAGCATGTGCTGGGTGTATGTGTGCTTGCGAGAAGTACAATACACGATGGGTGAAGTGTTGTGTTGTGCATGCATGGGGAATGTGTGTACTATCAATGGGTGTGTTTGCGTGTAGCACATTATGTAGCACATTATGGCACAGTACAGAAAATATACATTACTGAGCAGTGTGCACAGAGTGGTTATGTGTGCTAAATGTATGTGCGCCTGGGGTGTTACAATACATGGAGGTGACAATACACAGCACACATACTGTCCAGTACTAACACTGAGTGCAAGTGAGCCAGCAAGGGTACATTACATGAAGGACCCTGGGCTCTATTTTGGTTAACCGAGGCCTGCTTTGTGAAGGTATGAGGAAGAGAGAAATCCCCCAGACAGATTTCTGTAGTGCTGTATTCCCATAAGCTGGGTGGGACACACTGGCGAAGGAAGAGAGTGACTCCCCCTGTACTCTTCAAAGGGTGCTCTTTCATTCAGTGAGAGATCACAAAAGAAGAGGCTTGGGCACATCTCAGGAAGGACAGGGAGCTGCAAAGGAATCATAAATACTGGGGCTGGGAGTCCAGGCGTAACCTTTTGTGGTGCATATCACTGTGGCTGACATCAGTTGTGACACCCATGGCTTGAGTTGTGGGACTACCAGCTTAGGAGTCCCTTCTGCTGTTACATACATCCTTTTGGGAGGAAGATCAGAGAAGAAAGGTGTGCATTTCAAAAGAATCAAAACCCAACTTAAATCTTCAAAACCCAGACCCTAGATCACATTTGGTGTATAGAAATATATAAAAAAAGGGAGATTGAGAACCCAAACATTTGTCATCTGCCAAGCAGCCAAACAGACTGATTGAGGAGGGGAAGCTCTCCAAGACTTCTGCCTATGGCATTTTGTGGGGGCTGATGTCTGCTAGTCTTCCTGCTGGGTAAGAGGACATCGCCAAGGGAATCAAAGACCACGTGCTCTGGAGCCTCGAGCACCTGTGGCTGCCTGCTTCCCAAGACCAATGGGCCCTGTGAGGAAGAGGAAAGTGTTGGAGGGAATGAGGTACAGTTGAAAGCCCAGCCAGGTGCGAGGAGACGTTCGGGTAATGCCCATGTGCTGATTCCAGTTGGCGACACCCATATGTCAGGAGAGGGCCTCCTTGAAGATAGCCGTGAGCAGAGTGCCATGCAGGACAAAAGAAGTCTATGTGATGCCGGTTGCAGTGACCCTGTATGTTAGGAAGGGTGACCATGCAAGTTGTACAGAAACAAAGGGTCATAGCCTGTGCAGAGCCTAGAGGCAACCCTATTTTCCAGGAGGAGCCACCATGGCACAGACTACTGTATGGTGGGGGCCGATGCCTTGGCAACTCCATATGCCAGGCGAGGCTGCCGTCGCTTTTAGGTTACCCCGAAGCATCAAGGATTGAGCCTGGTTTGCTCCCTTGAACTGAGGAGGACACCGTGGCTACATCACCGGGACCCCAACCGGAAGAATCGGAATCCAATCTTCCCTTTCTGTTGGAGAGCACAAGACTTACCGTGCAGGAGGACTTCAGAGCACCTCATATTGCTGATGGAGCTAGCTGCACAGTTATCTCTCTGAACAGGACCGGAGCAGTGTTGGGTGCCCATGGTCATGACACTCGCTGGGACATTGGAAGCCTCCTCGCTGCTGGATCTGGTGGGACAGGTTAGGGGCCTATCGGGCCTCACTGATAAGGGTGCTGCGGCACCCAGACACTTTTGACTATTTTGCTAAAAGTCGGAGTGGACTCTTGAGTTAAGGTCTAGTAGTGAACATCCTTGGATACAGCCACCAGTAAATGTGGAATAACCTCTACTACATTACAAAGAGCAAGTCGAAAAGGGATTTGTTAGTGAAACGCTAGAGCCCGACCTCAAGGGGAAATGTTTCATTGCATATATATGTCATAACATTGCTTTGAATGCATAGAGCTAGAAATAAAATGCTTCGTTTTATTATAAAAATAAGTATTTGAGTGAGCATTGATTTTTTGACAGTGCTATGCACTATTTGAGTTATGATCAGTGTTCACTGACCTGTATTCACACTCTCTTTCTCAAGAGAGAACCTTAGCCTGCTCACTCATAGCTACCCTAGAGAGTCATGTGCAGGACAGGTACTTGTCCCAGTTGCTCAGGATCCATAGTAGGTCTGGCCCCGGGACTTCAGCAGGGACATCTTAAGGATTGTGGGATCCCTGAGTCAAAAGTATTTTGGGGCCCCCTGTTTGGAACAGATTTGAATTTATGATGCAATTTCAATGTCTTCATGCTGTCTTTGACCAGGTCACAGGCAGTGTTCAGGCACATTTGACCAAATTTTAAATGTGTTGGTATATAATATTTAGCAACAGTGACGTGTGTTTTCAATATTAAAGCACAGCAATAGCTCACTAATATTACCGCAAATAAACTCAGTGAAGCCCTCCCATTTCTCATATTCGAGGTCCTATTGGGATCTAAAAGAATCTTTTTTATGGCTGTGCCATGAAACATAAACACAACATGACTCTGCAAGTTGCCTCTAATAGACTCTAACACGTCACACACATTGAAAATACATTTAAGAACAAGCATTTACAATGCAACTTACTTGAGTTAGAGCTATTGGCGTTGTAAATGGATAACTGGAATTTTCATGCCACATAATTCCAGATAATGTCCTTTGGATGTGGATAAATGTGCACTAAGGCCTGTTCAAAGATAGCCAAGTCCTTTAATGAAGACACTTTTAAGATAAAACTCACCTTGTTCCTTAAGGAACTCCCAATCAATACTGATGCCGAACAACTACAAGGCGACTATTCCAGATCTCCGTGAAATAGGAATCACAATGTCCTCGTGTAATTTAAGTGCCATCATTAGAGGTCTCGCAAAAAGCGCTTCCGAAACAGGAAATCAATGCCTTACCTTCTGCACTATCCACAAACGTTAATTATAGTGCAAACAAATACCATCTTCACAATACTTTCTGTTGCCAGACAAGTGCAGGTCGCTTTCCCTCCCCAAACAGGAAAATATTTGAATCTCTGAGGTCTTAAGTTGACGTTTCACCATGCACACAGATTTGGGTACCATGCAAAAAGTTGTCACAGACCACTCTGAATTAGCCACTCCATACGTTTCTTGTTAACACCTGCTTAGGATGTAAGTTTTTAGCAACTAAGGTCCATATTTATACTTTTTGCGCCACATTTGCGTAATCTTTTTGACAAAAAAACGGCGCAAACTTACAAAATACCATTAGATTTTGTAAGTTTGCGCCGTTTTTGTATCAACAAAATGACGCAACTGCGGCGCTAAAAAGTATAAATATGGGCCTAAATATATAAGTATTTGGAAACTTAAGTGGAAATTTAAACTCAAATGATTTCGAATGAAGTTTTAGGCAAAGTAAATACCACAAAGGTCCTGCAAAAGTAATATAGCGCTTTTTTGCACGTTCAAAGCATGTGATTGGTGATCCATCGGCGCTGGAAAGTATTGGGAAACACACTGAGAGTGCAAATAGCGTGTGCAAAGAACTGATGGCTTGATTAGCTTTGTAGCTCAATCGAAGAAGCAACCTCTCCACAGAAACGTCATTTTAAATTGCACTCTGTTCAAGCCAATTCAAGGAAGTTGAGCAATGAGACTGTCTGGCACACCTCAACAGTTAGGCCCGAACTCCAGGCTTATTATGTGGTTTCATTCAGCAAAGGGTGACCAGAGGCGGCCTTCTTTATTCAGGAATCAACAGATCAAATAATATAAACATTTCTTGGCCCACTTAACGGTGGCGCAGGTCAATATAGCCAAAGATGTCAGTCTTGTATGAGAGCCTCCACCAAATTCAGGGTAGCTGCCAAAGGGCTCCTCGCGGCACCCTCTCAATAGCAGACTCTGAAGTCTGCTGCGACACAACTCTCTAGTTCTGCATAGTTACTTCACAGGGAACATGGAGAACACGAGAAAAGTCATTTATAACACATTCAAGGTAAAAAAAAAATACAAAGAACTGCAGACAAAAAAAAAAAAAAAGATTTGTCTGAAGAAATCAGGAAACAAAAGAGCAGCGCACAACTGCACTTATCACACACAAGCAAATAACAAAAAATGGATTGACAATGTTTTTTTGTTTAAAGGGCCCCAGTTTAACAATCCACTTCTGAGTCACTTTCTTTTGGATTCTTAGTACCATTTCCCCAAGAGCCCCAATTCAAAGAATGCTTTCTTTTTCAATGGCTCCTGTCAGTGTAAGTCAGAGGCGCGAACATGGACAGTAAACTGCAGGCCCAATCAAACTGCAGCCAATTAAACTGATCATAACGTCCCAGTGAATACTAGGAAATCACCTGGTACTTCTGGGCAGAGAATGTGACTTCCCAACCCCGCTTAGGCCCTGATTCTGTAATTACCCTGAACAGAATACTGAGAAATTACTGCTCTGATCCACTGCCCTGGAGCGTGAGAAATAGAGAGACAAAAGAAAACAATCTGATGAGCGGTTCCATATCGCTGATCAAGTTCGTGCTGTGAGCTTCATGGCTGCCATGGAGCATGAAGGGGAGAGAAAAAAGGAAACAAACCAGCCTCAAGGCGGGCCAAAAATAAAGCATCTACCAATGACATCAAGGGATTTTTGAAAGGCAAGCCCAGGAACGAATGAAAGTGATGGGCGTGAGGTGGGTGTGGTTAAATCCCACAAATAGATTTCAATAGGTCGGAGAAGTTGCGCTTGCGCGCTGCTATGCTCAACCTAAACACAATATTTAAAACAATACGTTTAAGCCAGGGCATCAGGCCAAGACTCTCTGCAGAACAGAGCTGGCTCTATCAGGGGCCACCCTGAAAGGCTGGGAGCCTGAGCCGCAGTCAACTTTGCCCATGCCTTAAACCATCTCGGGACCTCAGGAGTAAAAGGCCTCAACCAGCATGGTTGGGCCCAGTAACCCCTGTGTGCCACATGGCTCTCGGAAAGGAATTCTCACACTCCTTGGAAAGAGCCATCTTAAATGCCCAGGATTGCTTTTAGTTCTTCATTACTACTGTGCATCTCAATGTACCCAACCAATTTTCTATGATTTTCCAGGCAATCCTCTAGAAGAGAACTGGATTTTTTTTAATCGGGGCTACTTATGATGTTCTACAGACTTATGTAAGGCTGATTATCACAGGGGGTGGTATGTTCCAAAGGTGCTAGGTTATAGGAACCATTTGTGTTAGAATCCATCACATGTGGGCTGAAAAATGCCCCCCCCCCAAAAGTACCAGTACCAATGACATCTGTAACTTCAGGGGAGCAGAATGACTTCCACTTACGAAGTAACCCTTGGGGCTGGTAACTCCTACTGCCTCCCCCATTAGGATTAGAAGTGCACTCAGAATGAGGCATTAGCTTTCTCACTCAATCATTTACATACACTTTTCATGATCCTGCACATATAGGCCACACACATACCATGGTGTAAGGTCTGAGCTCACAATTTCACAAGTGGAACTCTGACTTTCCAACTTCATGACCGTTACACAGACTGTTGAAAGGTCTGGCTCAGGGCCTAGCTCTAACACCCTTCAAATCAGTAACCTGGCTCCCCACTAGCGCTACACTCTATATAGTGTGAAAATGCAAGCATTCATTCTGCAACATTTTCGAGAAGATTAACCCTCTCCCTCACCCAGCCCTACCCAATTCTCCACTCTTACTGCATTGGCATAAGAATAGACACAGTGCATACATGTCCTGGTGATCGTATAGTGGTTAGTACTATGAATTGCATGTAAGTGTGCAGCAAACATACAAGTATACAGAAAGGTGTTAATATGCACCCAAGTCTTGGTGACCAAGACAGCAAATTTATGCCTGAACCAAGGGCCTCACAACCTCATTTTCACAAAGTGAAATGGTAGCAGCAACTACTCAAGCCATTATTTAAGCACTTTATAAATGTGGATTAATTAGACCAAGTAAGGTTGCTTAGGTGCTGTATTCTTTTATGATGGTTTCAGTGGTGCGGCCATTACAACTGCAAGCTACTTATATGCAGTGGTGGCAGGTGACATTTCAAAGTAGTGGGGCACAATGGTTGTGGGTGAGTGTTATGTCGTGAGCAAGTGAAGTAAGCAGCCTGACTGACTAAAGAGGGATTTAGAGGGGTTCTCCTTCCAAGAAAAGTTTGAGAAAAGAGTGGCAAATGATGCTCCTTAAAGCAAATTTAAGAAAGCTAGGTTAATAAAGCAACTGTGAATAATTAATATTGAAATATTTAAACACATTAAAACTGCACCACATCTTACTCCATAAAATATGTTCAGCAGTTATTAACATGGAACTTTATCTCTTCTCCTTCTCCCCTTGTCTCTCAGACGGTCTCTTTTTTCGCTCTGTGCCTCCTGGGTGCTCTTCCTTTGGCCTTCATTCCTGGGTTCTATCTCCCTGCCCTAACAGCGCCCAGTTGACACTGACAGGTGTCTAGCCTAGGAGCAGTTCATGTTAGAATAAAAATCATACACAGTGCCCAGATGATCAGTGTCCTAGCACAGTTCACGCTATAATAAAAAAACCTTACATTTACTACCACCAGTATCGAAAAACTGACAGAGATCTGTCCTGCGTCGCCCGCCTAAAGATGTCAAGACGCCTAAGTGTGGTAGTATGTTCATAAACTACAAAATACTTGTAATGTCTCTCAAACATTGTCCGTGAGTGAGAAAACAGTGCCTCCTCTGATCATTGTTTGAAAACATAAGGCAGAATAAAATGTGTACGATGGTCACTGTCCAAAAACATACAACAGAAATACAACAAAATACTTGACATTACGCCACAGCAATTTTGCACTAGTAAGACTCCTGTGGCCGTGTACCCACAAATATCATGATCTCATACACAGACAGAAACTTTGTGGAAATCTTTATACACTTAAGTTTTGGAATGGAATCCTATTTCCCGGCCTGATTTTTACCTCTGAGTTTCCAGCACGAGCGCAGTGCTTTCAGGATAGCCAGGTGATTGTGGGTTGTGGGGTCATGTGAGAATAATTCTTTCCACTGCCTTATACTCAGTGCCATTACTGGGCACCAACAGGGAAGAGAGCAAGGGACAGAAAAAGACCAATCACTGCACAGTTTCATAATAAAGCCATTAGGTGATGTTAATGTTCTGTGAACCTAAGCCTCCCGCCTCTGCAATGCCACATCGACGTGCCCACAACTCCTGATCCAATCCAGATGCTTCTCCCTTGCTGTATATGTTAGTAAACTGCATGACAACAGCACCAAGGTTAGCTTGAGCCGGCATACACAGTGTCTCCTTAGGCAACCCGGGGCGGGGGACCTGCGGCTGTGATCCCCTCGACTCACTAAGTGCTCAGGTAGGGAGGGACCTCAAGTGTTTTTGCAGGCTGGACACAGAAAAGCACCCATCCAACCCAAAAGGTGAATTTTGCTGCACTTCAGGTGGCTGACCTATTTGAGCCTGAGCCTGCAATTAAGCCCCTCCCCTTTGCGCTCACTCATGCTGCACAAGAGGTTAAGGTAATCATTACTGAAATAAAAGAAATGCTTATGAGTAGCCAGAAAAAAAGACAACATGTTTTTTAACATTTAATATGGGACCAGAGGAACTTCAAATACAGGGGGTGTAATGCCGTAACAGCCCCCTAGAGGAGCAGCAGATGTTTTTATGTTGAATCTGGTGTTATTGCTTTATACATCTCAGGATGTGCAGGCTCCAGCAAGACTCTTTCTCTTGTAAATGTTGCACTCCTAATCTCTTCCCCACTCGATTTCTTTGCAAACATCCAGAGGGCTGGCATCTAAAAATAAGGGGCCATTCAACTTGAGTGCAGAATCTCCTTTAGAAATTATCAAATTTTACTACTAATCACTCCTTAACATGTCTTCAAGAATTGTATTGGCCCAAAAGCTCTTCAAAATACTCTCAAAACTGTTTTCTTTTTCATAGCAGACATAAGGTGATGTCACAGTCTAGACGCTCTGAAAAGAAATCTAGAGAAGAATTAGAAAACACTAAAGCAACCTTCCTAGGCAAGCCAGATGGATCATATTTGTAGGTGGTCTTCAGTAAAGCACTCCCTGTCTCACTCTGGTACGTAGTAAGTTGTTCTTATGGGTTACATATTTGGCTATTGGTAAGACCATTGGAAAATGAGATTTGTAGCATTTCCCCCATTAACATGAATTTGCCACATAATCTGCTGCATATTTTGCAGATTGTGACAGAAACTGTGATTTTCACTCAAATGATACTAAATTATTACAAAAAGATTGGCAATGTCACACTCAAAATTTTACTAAAGCGTTACATAGATGATTCTTATGTTAATTACTCAAAATCTTGTGAGCAGTGGTAAGAACTTTAAAATGAATGTGCTTCACAACAGGCAGTCAGTGAAGCTTCTGAGGGAGCCCGGCAGAGGAGCAGAACTTCAGAAGGAAAAACAGTAGTCTGGCCGCCACGCTTCGGACAGATTGCAACTTCTTTAAGATTGATTTCTTGTAACCCAAATACAGGATGTTACAGTAGTCAAGGCTAGACAGGATGAGAGAGTGAATGATTAAGTGTTAAATGTGGGGTCTGAAGAAGCCGATAATAAGTCTAAAGCACTCAGAAGGCCAAAACATTTGCCTGCTAAAGTTCTAACCTGAGTCTCAAAGGAGAGGGCGTCGTAGAGCCAGATACCTAGATTTTTCTAAAAAGGTTTGAGTGACAAAGGAGGCCACAGGCCCTCCAGCCGACAGTGATCTTCCCACATGTGGGTTCGCTTTCTAAACAAAGGGATATCCGTTTTGTTAGAGTTGAGTTTAAGACAATTATCATCCATCCAGCTAGCCACTGCCAGCATGTAATCCTGAAACTTAGCAATGTCTTGAGAGGCATCAGCAGAGAAGGAGACAATAAATTGAGTATCATCTGCATATGATACTATGGAGATCCCAAAGGAATTGACAATCTCTGACAAGGGCCTGACATAAATGTTGAAAATAGGGCTCAATGAGGGGTTAAGTATATTTAGTTTGTATGCTTGTTTTATTTGTGCATGCATTTCCCTTTAAGAGTTTGTGGAATTTGGTTAATGGTTCTGCAACTGTGTGGAATTACTGCTGATTTCTTGGGAATTGGAGTTTCTCACTTGCTGTATAATCTGGTACTTCAGTGAGTTCTGGTTAGTTTTCTTTTAACATAAAATAAACTATTAATTTTGCTGAAAGTTAACTGGTCCACTTCAGCTGTTTATTGCTGTATACTAGTTATTTAAAGATGTACCATGTATCTTATGTATGCATGTAGCTCCATTTAAGAATTTATTGAACATAGTTAGGGTATCTGTGATTGTGCGGCAGTGACTACGTTGCCCACTTGGTATAAATATCTTCATTTGATTGTCTGAGAGAATGACTTTTGTCTGTAGCAGGAACCAAAAAACTTAAATAATTAAATATAATTCAAGCGAGCAAATGATTTATTTTCTTGTCATGATTTTTTTTATTTCTCTAGTAACACAAATGTGTGATAACATCACAGACACCGTTATCAAGGCGTCAGTGATTTTAACAGGATACTCAAACTTAAGAAGAATCACAAATATGTGGCATCTCTTTTTAAGGCCCCAGGTCTTGAATCTTAAAGCACATTCTAGTCAGGTACAGGCAAAATAAATGTGAAATGTATTTTACTGTTTTAATGGTAAGAAATGCTGAATACTTACTAATTTAGGTACTCAACCATGCCACAAATGTGTTGCCATTACATCCAAGCAAATGTTATATTTTATGGTGCTACCATCTAGTCCTGATGAAGACTCCTTTGAAGTAGTCTATAGGACTCTACACATTAACACTATGACATGTATAGTGACATTTGTTATTCGCACAAACTGTACTCTACATATAAGCCAAGATTGAAAAATGTACTGTAAGTACATATACATTGTTCAATTTTTGCTGATTTGTGTTGACTACAATTAGCACACTGTCATTCACATAGGTCACGTTCACTTAGCTGTTCACTAGAGCACCTGTTGCACAAATATTGAGATTTAAACTTTGATTTATAGCATTTCCACTATGTGTATATAAATTATCATAGATTTGTATGTCTGTGTGCATGTTTGCTGACACCAAGGGAGTTTAGGCTTACGGCTTCCTTTGAGGGAACTATTGTTAGTTTGTAATATCACTGCTGGGCAGGCAATTGAAACAGCATGGCAGAAGCTCCTCTTTACCACTGGCCGCTTAAATCCATCCACCTACCATTAATTACTCAAACAATTAATAAGTTACTCATTTAAAGATTAGCATAGAGATACTTAAGGGGATTGCACTACTGACTATCAACCCCTAGAATACTTGGTACAAGAATCTCGAGGGAAAAGTATTGAGGGTCAAAATATCAAAAGCTAAGTACATATGGGGAACAGTAGATGTAATACCTCCAATGCCACTTCTATGTACCTCTAGGGTATATGTACTGCACTGGTACATACATGTGGAGTTAGGTACAGAAAATCTAGACTTTCTTACCTGTCCATAATTTTTTATATTTTGTCCTTGATATTGGGAGCCATCGATATCCTGGGGTCAATATTCAGTAGTAGAATCTGTGGTAACAAATATTCCAATTACTTTCTTCTGGTTCTTCTTATGCTGCAATGACTGCCAATTGAGACTAGAGGTGTCTGTAAAATAGCCAGTTGAGCACACAATGCCCTACAAACTGGCTCCACCAAGTCCTCATCAAATAATTATAATCTGAGTGGAGGGACTTTGGAAGCTGAACTTCTACTTGTAGAGTCATAGTAATTCATTACACAATAACCCTTCTCTCACTCCTTCTCAAGTAAAGGTCGCAAAATGTGGGGTACTCTTTCATATTCTTGTTGGATTGAATCATCTCATTCTGCTTTAGAAAAAAACCCTAACATATTTTTCCAAGTCTGGCGTTTTAACAGTCTTTCTCCTTACTTGATTTACCCTGATGCGTCTGCCTATTTCACTTTGTAAAGGAAATTGTGTCTATATTGTAACCTTTTTGGTATATCTTAAATATTGGTCACTGTATGTATTGCTTCTAGCTGTAACATGAGTTTTAATTTCCATTCTCATACATTTCTTCCCTTATTTCAAGTTGCATTTATATTTGCATAATGCTTTGTAAGGAGAACCCTAATGCTCTTACAGTGGTTCTGATGCTATGTAAAGCACATTGAAATCTCAGTAGCCTGTCTTCACTTCACTCTCTCTATTAAACAATCAAATAAATACATACATCACCATCTTTACTTTGGTCAGCAAGTATTAATACAAGAGTAATTACACATGTTTAATGATAAAACAGTAATATCAGTGAATCTATTGGTTCTCCTCTAAGTAAGTATCCTGGCTCAAGAATCCTGCACAACATCGCTTAAAATGTGAATAATATATAAAGTATTAATTATATTATGGGTGCTTCTCCTTTGAATTTTGAACAGGACTCAGAAATACCCCAAACATTGTAAATACAAGAAAGAGGCAAGTTCAGGAAAACTTGGTAAATGAGTTACTGTTTACATCAAACTTGTGACAAATAACTGACTTGATATATACCTGCAAGAACACATAAACAGTTAATTTCACACACTCTAATGTAATCTAAAATCTTTTATTATTAAACAAAGGTATTTTGTCAAAGGGGCATCACCTAAAAAGAAGCCCTTTCTCTCAAAGAAGTGTTAACATAACAGTTTTTATAAAACAACCAAGAGATTCAATTTTCTTTAATTTTTAGAGGCAATGATTCTTTTTAGGAAAAAAGACACATGATTATTTTATTATCTATTTGTCCAGGAAGGCAAAATAGAGACATTTTGTAGCATATATTTCTCCCACAGTAACTTAGCACTAGGTCTGGGCTAAATTATAATTATGTTGTGTAGTTGGTGTAATTTTGGTAATTTTACCTAATTTATGCAAAACTATAAAGGCGAGGCCATTACACCATATTGCGTTATTTAGTGGGAAAACAAGATGTACCATTTGCGTAATTTTTTATAACAGTGCCATTTCAGGTAGATTTTGCTTAACTGATTCATGCAAAATTATCAAGGTGATGCCATTACACCACATTGTGTGATTTCGGGGGAACATTTCAACACGAGATTTACCGTTTGGGTAATTTTTTTTATCACAGTGTCATTTCAGGTAGATTTTTTAATCCAAGAGGAGCGTTCGGGAAATATCTGAGTGTCAAACTGCAAATTGGCATGCAAGCGGCAGTGTTTTGAGCATGAATGTGGGTGTCAACAAACATTTCAGGTATATTTTTTTTCTGCATGAACTGTTTAAGTAATTTCTGACTGCAAAACTAAAAATCCAAACATGAGCTGCAGAGTTTTGAATGTGATCAACAGGAAATAAATGCGAAACTATTGCTTTGAGCTGAATGTTCACCCGAAAGGACCTTTTGAGTGTGAGATACACTGAGAGTAGTTCATGTAATTTTGCAGTCATTTTGCATTATTAAACTGGGGGAAATTTAATGAATTTCACATTCCCCTAATTAACACCAGGCCCGGGTAAAGCGTGCAGAGTTTCACTCTGCGGAATTCCGCGGAGTTACCAAAAAACTCCTTCCAATTTAACAGAGTTCTGCATGCAGGAGGAGTTTTGCATGGCCACCAAGATCATCTTGAATGATCTTAGCCATAACCAGTGGCGCAGGCAGTAGAGCCAACAGGCCCTAAAGTTCAGTGGCTCGACACTCTGCATTCTCAATCTTTTGGAGAAACCAACTGCACTCATAAAATTGTAAACTTCATTTCTTCTGACATAGTGGCAGTGGAAATGAAGTTCACAATTCTATGACTGCATTTTCCAAATGATTGAGAACGCAGAGTGTTGAAGCCACTGAACCGTAGGGCCTCCTGCCTAGAGTGCGTGTCTTGTATGTAAGCCTGTATAACTACAGCCCTAGAGCTGCGCACTTCCCACTCTCTGAGGGCACTGCAGTGCAGGTACTCACCAGGTTGCTGCAGATACTGTTCACTGTGGTGCTGCTCTTCCTCTGGAGTGTCAGGCCGCTTCTCAGAACGGAGCTCCAGCAGCTTGTGCTTCAGCTGCACTTGCTGCCTCCCGGTGCCGTGGTTCTGTGGGGTGGCCTCGCCCCCACCACTGTCCGTGAACATGTGGAGGCACATTCAGGCAGGGACACCATCCTCCCACGCCCTAGCATGATCATTCTACCCTGCTCACTGTCTGCTCGGTGCCCAGTCCACATTGAGAGTTCACGGCTTGGTAGTGTCCATGCCCTTAGGTGCATTACTAGTGAGATAAACTGACGTGGGCTCACACTTTACACTGTCAGCACTGCCCAAGCCAACTCCTCCCTCTAGCTCCCCGACCCTGGTTCACATTTATTCAATATGCTTTATCAGTGGTACCTAATCGGCCTGGTCTGCCTGGGCCTGCCGCTACACCTGCCTGCTCACATGCTGCTCATACCTGGACCATTGCCTGCTTGCCCACTCTTCAAGCTTTGGCTCCATGCTCCAGTGCTCCTGGTCCTCTGGGGCACAGATGCTGACTCAACTCTCATGGAAGCCTCTGTAGCCACACTGTGCTTTGCCCCGCCTGCCCCCCGGTGATGTTTGATGTGTGGGCAGTAAGCTCTTCCTGGGGCAAGGAACAGTAGAGCAACACGCTTTTGCTTCCTCCAAAGCTCCACCTTCACCTTCACCTTCACATCACTGTGTCTGCTTAGTCACTAATTGTTTATTGAACTCGGTAGCAACTCATGTTACAGGGATAAAATAACAATGAAGCCATCTTAAAGTTCAATTAGTACAATTCTGATTAATTCTGCCAGTGGACTGGCAGAATGTATTAATAAATCCGCTTTACCAGAGTAACACAGAATTACTAAATTCCCTCAATTCCGCTGGTGGAATTAAAAGTTCTGCCCACCCCTAATAAGCACCTGATTCACAAATGTAGATCTGCTTCAACGCCTAGGTGTGACCCTTGCTATACACCTTGCTGTAACTTTCATATGTGCACCCCTCCAATGAGAGTGTGGAGCCCTCAATACTAAATGTACAAGTGCACATTTACTGTGAGTAACACCTCACCCATTTGTGGAGATCTTCACCACTTGGGCAGAGATCTCCTTATAGAAAAAAATATAGGGGAAATCAAATACATTTATTTAAAATAATAATTAAAATATTTTAATGTAAAATAAACAGCAATAATTAATATTAACCTAGAGCTAATTAAATAAATCATTACAACACAATTGTTCCTCAAATTCAATTTGTATTAAATTATGAAATAAGTCAAATATGTCGATTTTTTTTTAAAGTTTACAAAGAAAAATAACCCACACACATTAACATTTTTATTTTTGTTTAATTTGTACTAAACATGTCTAAAAGTTATAAAATTATGCATAAGCAGATCAGCCTTGGCCCTGCTTCAATAGCTGGGTCTAAACTGAGGTGGCATAGTGTGCAAAATAACAATGGACTAGGATTTGGCACAAGTAATTACCAGTGTTTGAGAATAATTCAAACATTCCATACCTGACTCTTTTAATACTTAAGTGTATTTCCAAGGGAGCACAAATGCCTCTACAAGAACTGAAGATGGTCTGTAGGTGTTTGTTGATTTTCAGGCTGTCTTAATTTATAGCACTTGAAGCTCACAAAAAAAATAATTAAAACTGTGATCATGAGTGAGGTGGAAAAGTCAATGACTTGATTAAAAAGAACAAAATATTCTGCTATTATTTTGTTGTTCTTTCACTTTCTGGGTACTGCATATAAAATAATGTGCACACCTTAAAAGAAAAATAAATGCAAGCTTTAATGTTATGAAACCTCAATTGTTTACTGCCATCACTGTAGATGTCTGCATCTGTGACCAGAACGTCACAGAAATGACTCCTGGTTGGTGCAGAGAGGAATAGTGACTTGTGCATTTATAGCACTACGAGGTCCCAGCCTCTAACATAATGTATTGTGAATATGTAAGTCTTTATTTTAAAATTGTATTCCATACACTATGATAGACTATCGCAAAAATTATTAAACAAATGCTTTCAGAGTATGTAATTTAGCAATAAATAATCACACTGTACCCGGGACAAACACCTTTATGTGTCCATTAAAAGGGTCGGATGCAGAACTATGCTGATAACTCCTTACATTACCTCTCAAAAACAATAAATACTTGTCACCATGACTCTTCAAATGACTCCATGAATTAAAGGCAATACAGACTCTCGAGCAGACTTTGCATTCGGGATTAACGATCTGCGGACATTTACCTTTTTTAAGTACTCTGATGAGAAGGCATGTTTCTTTTGCTTTCTGTCCCTCTCTCGGCTTCACAGCACAGGAGACACCGGCTTAATCTTCAGTCGGAGGCAGCTGAAGGTCTGCATAAACTATCCACAAAAGGTTGTTTTTTCAGCAAAAAGTATGAGAACTGATTTTGTAAAACTAAAATAGCATGCCGGTCACCGTAGGTCCCAACCACTTAGACCTCTGTTTACATAAAGATGTCCTTTCAGTAGAGTAGAGTGGTGGCAGAGAGGAGGCACACAGGGTCGCATTCAGAAACAGAGCCAAGTAGCCTCAAAGTAATGGCCCGGGAGAAAGAGGAAAGAAGACAGATGCGTGGATACCATCAAAGAGATGGCCAGAGGAAGGGGCACTATGTGAGACCTAATGTTTTTTAATTTACAAAGGGACAGAGACAGCTTCCTCGGCGTGATGCCCTAAGGAAGGGGGGAGATTTGGAGGCTTGCTTATCTTTTTTTTTAGAGGGTCATTATTACCATTAGTGTAGCACTTGCAGAGGCACTGGTGCCAGGCATGTGAGATGCCACTGCACACCATTTATGGCTGTTTTACTATCAACAAGTGAAATGAGGACCCATTTTCCTTGCTAGCATAAGGGGATAGGTCATGCTTGCTGTGCAGGGAACAAGGCCCAGAGTAACACGTGTGAGATGTGGGACTTTGATCCCATTTTTTAAATGAAGTCTCAGGCTTAAGACGGTGCTCCCTGTCACCAATGGCTAGAATAGCCATGTCCAAAATGTTGATCCTCCCTCACTTGTTATGCTTCTTAGTGGCTCTCCCAGTGATAATTCGCCAATCCTTTTTAAGAGACTTGTGTTCTATGTTGATATCACTGACATGGAGTACAGGCAGAGATACGGTGTCCCTAGTGAAACGCTATGCACCACAGATGGAGGGAGTTCTGGGAGCCCCATCAATGCGCTGTACCATGCTGCAGCCCAGTTCCAGTGGCCAATGGAATGGCTAATGGATGACAGAAATCTGGAGCATGTCGACATTCGGTTGGGTGACCCTGACATCTTTTGGTAATTCATGTCTCGGGGAGGAGGGACCTAACCAGCAATGCTCTCATGATAGTTGTGAAGCAGACTTAGAGATTGTATGTCACATCACTGGTCAAACAGACACTGTACGCACCATATCTACTGTTATGGTCCTTTCTGGCATGCTTTCAAATCACACAAAACCATGACACATGCGCCTGTCAGGAGACAGGGATACCCACCTCGGGGAAACCTGTTTGAGGGAAGCCAGTGGTCCCCCTTTGATGACCTGAGACTCCAGCACAACATCGGACCAGGTAAATTCCTATTACACCTGGCACTGCAGACCGACTACAACTAATTTAGGGCACAAGACATAAACAGCCAGCGGCATCAATGGGACTTTGGGAGCTAATTATACATGGTAAACACTGCAGGGCCATTACTGTGCTCTTTACAGCCCTGTTGCAGATGAGAGACATCTCGATGTCCAAGCTATGACAATGGTGGCCAGACCATTTGCACCAAGAGATCACACATAGCAACATGGAGGAAGAGGAAATGTCTGGGAAGCATCAAAACGATCTCCAGAAATGTGAGACTGAAATTCGCACAGTTCAATTACATCATGCATATGTGATCCCCCAAGCACATAAAACAAATGGTCCATAGCGCAACAGCTAATTGTCCATACTGCACAACACCAGAGGCATACTTCCTGCACATGTTTTGGCTGTGTGCAGGTCTCTCTAGCTCCCGGGGGGAAAAGGGGGATGCTCCAGACCACAACGGGCATAAAAGGCACACTGATTCCTAAGGACCCTAACACATGCTTACTAAACCCAATGTGTTACACGACGAAGACCAAATCTAGGTGGAGTTTCATAGATTTAGCACTAGTCCTAGCAAAGCGCTGCGTAGTGATGTCCTGGAAGGCACTAATGGCACCTGAGACTTCAGTCTGGGGGGAAGGGGGGGGGGGAGGGAGGAGAGAGAGAGAGAGAGACACACACACCCCGCCTTGAAGCCTGGAAAGAGAGAGACAGGGCGAGCACCGCCTTGAAGCCTGGAATAACTACCTAGTGAGGACAGAGGCAAAAGCAGAGACACACAACTCTTGATCACCCAAAGTGACCCCTGAGTAGTACACTGAGAGGTGCATATCAGCAACAATGAGGGAAAAGGGGGAATTACTCTACACAAAGGGGGGGGATTGCTGATCACAAGGTTGTGCCTCCACATATGATGCTAGGACATTACTGTACCTGGTCAGTTTACCTATAGTAGTTGTGGAACACATAGTTTTGAATTTCTAATCGTGCCCAATGGCATGGACACTACTACTAAGCCACCAACCCTCAATGTGGACCGGGCACCGAGCAGACAGTGAGCGAGGTAGAATGACCATGCTGGCGCGTGGGAAATTGGTGTCTCCGTCTGATTGTGCCTCCACATGGCCATGACAGTGGTGGGGGCGAGGAAGCCCCCTAGAACCACGGCACCTGGGGCCAGCAAGTGCAGCTGAAGCACAAGCTGCTGGAGCTCCGTTCTGAGAAGCGGCCTGACACTCCAGAAGAAGAGCAGCACCACAGTGAACAGTATCTGCAGCAGCCTGGTGAGTTCCTGCACTGCTGTGCGGGCAGAGAGGGGGAAGTGCGCAGCTCTAGGGCTGTGCTTATACAGGCATTCTTATACAGGCATGCCATAATGCACTGGAACTAACTCTAAGATGTAAGGGGGCACTATCCTCCCCGCAAACCAAACAATAGTGCGCAAGAGGTGGAACTCGATCCACAGAGATATGTAACAAGCTCATGTTCATGTTAAAAGCCAAATAAAGATTGAATAATGAAAAAAGTCTCAGGCCTAGGAGTGATGGCCCAGTGGAGAGAAGACAGGATACAGTGCTGTAGGGAAGGTCCAGTGTTGTGAGGGGCCAACTAACTCCTATTTAAGGTTGTGTTACTACCTTTTCTTGCTTGCACTGGGGCCCAATGCATCCTTGCTGTACCAGTGTTACTTTGGTCCCCAGAGCAATGGCCCAAGGGAGAAGAAAATCGAAGCAGCAGAGACATCTTAGCTTGGACACAGAGAGAAGGCAGAAAACGGGTGGTGCAAGATAGGGGGGCCATGTTTTTAACCAAGGGCAGAGACAGCCCTCTTGGCGCGGTAGTAGCTATGATTGGTGAAGCAGGTGCAAAAGTACTTGGGTTCATGAGTGGTTTGGGCCTACTACAACACAGTTAAGACTAGCTTCTATGCACCTTTTGTAAAGTAAGACAATTTCCCTTGCTAATCTTAAAACCGAGGGCACCCTTGCTGCTCAGAGGGGGCTACATGTGGGAGCTAATCTTTTTTGTGAAAGAGACAGCAATCCTTTATCAAGATTAGAGTGATGGCCAGGCATGAGGAGAGAAGTGGAAAAGAGGAACAAGAGACAGCCTGCTACTCGGAGCTGCTGCTATCATGAGTGCACAAGATGCAGTTGAATTGGACGCATGCGCATAAAGGCTCACACCACCCCAGTTATAGGGAGCACTATAGGGTACAGAAAAAGCACCTGAAGTTATCTCAGCCTCAACCCCTGCGCTCAGCCCTTGCCCTCTCACTCCCTCAATCCTTGCCATAAAGTTTCGGAAGAAGGTTCGACATGAAAACATTTTGCAAACCGGGGACTCAGAGCAAAAAGTTTGAAAAACCTCTGGGTTATAGGAACATAACTTCTGGGACCCTACTTTATTTCAGTTCAATTTTTTTTTAAAAACACACGAGTAAAAAAAGCAGACAATCATAGACACGATTGATTGTATAGAATGCTTGTGTCACAAATAACAACCTGTGCTGCAAAGAATTGCTTTCGCGCACAAACCAGTGAAAGGGACTGAACAAGGCAGGATAATCAATCAGTTGATGCACTTATAATTGTATTTATATTGTATTTGTACAGCACTTACGACTGCTGACGGCCCATTGAAGCCCTTTTTGTAGTGAGTAGTACGCTACCGGTACCCAAGATTTGGGTGTCTGCTCGTGATCTATAGATCATTACTATGAATACCCACAACGGCAGCTCAGACTTCCATCTTCCAAGATTGAAATCTAGAGTACCGTGACTTACAGCACTTAGAAATGGCAGAACTAAGGTAAGAAACACTATATAAAAACTCGTTATTTTATATTAATGTCAACTACACTACACAATTAGCTAAAATGGAACACTAGTAGGTGAAACCAGACAGGCTTTCTAATACACTCATTTTTTATATGTATTAGACATCTGCGAGGGGACAATTATAAACCGTAAACAACCCTTCAAAACAGAAATCCGCGCCAAAGCAGTGAAACATTTTTAGCCCATGTATTGAAGAAAGTGAAATGGGTTGAGTATTGCAACAGGTAATTTTAATTAGGCAAGCTCTATGACTGACCTCTCAGTCCATGCGTTTCACGGAGAGGGGGTACCTCTGGTTAAAATGCCGAACAGTGAAAGATGGCGAATCATTATACTGATTGATGGAGTTTTGTCCTGGCTCCTGTACAGCATTCCACAGTGCATCAAGACTTGCAGGGGGTACATTTTGTGAATTCCATGACCTAATCTTATCGCCTTGAGTGTATGTTCGCAGATGGCTCATTCCAAGAGGGTAGTCCTGCTGAGAGCCACAGGGCCAAGTATTTACATTCTGGTCTGCAGATCTTTATCACCTGCAATGGCGGCAGTTTACGAGCCTACGCACTTTTTGGCGTCACTTCAGAGGAAGGAAACTCGCTCCGCACTGTAAAACCTGCCAGGCATCAACGTAGTCTTTGGCAAAAGAATGGTCTATGTGGCACTGCACCAGAAATGTAACTGAAAATAAGGTATGGAATTGGATTTGGGATTTTTAACCTCAAATATTTTCTCCGAATCTAAGGGACAATTAAGAATGCAAAGACGTTTGCGAATAGAACTCAGAGGCCCGTATTTATACTTTTTGACGCTAAACTGCGCTAACGCAGTTTAGCGTCAAAAAGTTTGGCGCCGGCTAACGCCATTCTGAAGCGCCATGCGGGCGCCGTATTTATTGAATGGCGTTAGCCGGCGCTAGCAGACCGGCGCTGCCTGGTGTGCGTGGAAAAAAACCACGTACACCAGGCAGCGCCGGCGTTGGGGAAAATGGCGTTAGGGCATCTTAAAATGGTGCAAGTCAGGTTGACGCCAAAAAATCGCCTCCACCCGATTTGCGCCATTTTTAACGACGCCCAGACGCCATTTACATGACTCCTGTCTTAGTAAAGACAGGAGTCATGCCCCCTTGCCCAATGGCCATGCCCAGGGGACTTATGTCCCCTGGGCATGGTCATTGGGCATTGAGGCATGTAGGGGGGCACAAATCAGGCCCCCCTATGCCAAAAAAATATATAAAAAATATAAAAAATTATACTTACCTGAACTTACCTGAATGTCCCTGGGATGGGTCCCTCCATCCTTGGGTGTCCTCCTGGGGTGGGCAAGGTTGGCAGGGGGGGTCCCTGGGGGCATGGGAGGGCAGCTGTGGGCTCATTTTGAGCCCACAGGTCCCTTAACGCCTGCCCTGACCCAGGCGCTAAAATCCGGCGCAAATGCGGGGTTTTTTGCCCCGCCCACTCCGGGCGTGATTTTTGCCCGGGAGTATAAATACGACGCATTTGCGTCGCAGTCATTTTTTTAGACGGGAACGCCTACCTTGCATCTCATTAACGCAAGGAAGGCGTTCACGCAAAAAAATGACGCTCTTTCCTCATACTTTGGCGCTAGACGCGTCTAACGCCAAAGTATAAATATGGCGTTAGTTTTGCGCCGAATTTGCGTCGAAAAAAACGACACAAATTCGGCGCAAACGGAGTATAAATATGCCCCAAAGAGAGCAATTTCTCTTCGTGTTATTTATTTTATTGGAAATGTTTATATAGAATATACCTTGCCCAAAATGGTAGGAGAGGGCTGTGGCAACCAGATACACCCCCCCCCCATATTGAGTAGCTGAATCCCACTGGGGGTGTTAACTCTGGAATTCTACCAATCTCCAACGTGAGTGACAGGCGTTTCTGGGTGCAGAATTACCAGACCCAAATAAATAATCTCTATCCTATAATAAATTTGGTCCTGGAAATACTGGGCCCGGTTGCACCAGATGTGAACGCACATACTATGAAAACGCTGCAGTGACGTAGGCCAGGCTGAGGGTAGAAGCACAGCTGGTTCCGTACAAGCTGTGCAATGCCACACACAAGTGCAGATTGATTAAGACCACTAGATGCAGGAATTCCCTTGATCCTCTTCCAATCCCTTAATATCCACAAAGCAGCAAGGCCACTTCCAGAGTCCAGGGCCAGAGGCTGTGGCCCGGGGCTTGATCACTCCCATCCTAACACCTGAAGGAGTAAGCTGTCTAGGGAGGCAGACTAGGCTCACAGAAGCAACCCATGAACCCCTGGCACCTCCCTTGGGACGAAGGACACCCCCTAGACCAATGCCTGAGTCGAAAGCTGTGTGCAGACCCCTTCCATCCCCGACAAGAGAACAACACAGGAAGAGAAGACAATGTTACACCGGACTACTATAGTCAGCTCTGAGTCCCCAGATCCAGGTCCACTGTCCCTCCCACTGACATTTTCTGACTCCTCTGAAGAAAACAAAAATGTCAGCAGATTTGTATCTGGAAACAGGGATAAATACACAGTAAAGGAATCAGCAGTCTTGGATCTATCAAGTATTCCTCATTCCAGGGATACTGATTATAATTGTTGGAATTTGGTGTGTGGACGCTGCTTTAAAAATAAATAAAACTGTACTGGCACTATGTATACATTGGCACTACTGTATACCAATGAGTATTACAGCTTTTTATGAAATGTCAGACTGTACAAAGATTATATTGGTAGGGGGGAAAAGAATACCTGGTCAAAAAAGACATATTGTTTTAAGCTCATAATAAAGAAAGCTAGTAAACAGATGCACTATCATGGAGTTCTTAAGGAAAAAGAATCAAGGAGTTGCCTTAAACTGAGAAATGAATGGATACAAGTCAGCCAATCAAAAGGATCCTAAAGAGGTTATCCTCCAGGGTAGGGAGAAACACAAGAGTGTTAGAAAATAGCATACTACTTGGGAAGAATGTGAGCCCTTGCCAAGTAATAAGTCAAAAATCTTGTCAGGTACGTCACACAAGTTCAATAAATAAACCTGAGCTCACCTTCTAGTAGCTGTGGGCCAGAGCAGACAGGCTTAACTTAAGGACAAGTGTGTATTTAGCAGTACAAAATCAGTTATAAAGACACAGCACAATAAAATCCCACAAGCAATTTGTAAAAACAGAGAAACGTTTAGTAAGAAAAATTAGGTAAAAGTGAATAAAATCCAATAAGGGTAGCTGGGAATGTGAATTTAGAATGTTTTAAGGCAAAAAGCATCAAGGAAAATGGTAATGTGAATTTAGAATATTTTAAGGCAAAAAGCATCAAGAAAAATTAAAGGGCCAATCAGACGTCACTGTTCACAGATGACCAGTATCTTGGCATGATTTCACGCCAACAGCGATGGAGCGGAGGTTGAATACCCCAACTGGGTTGTCTGAAATGAAAGTCAAAATGCTCCAGCTAGGCAAGTTTTAAGGACGTATCCGGCAAAGTACTCTTGAAGGCAGACAGCCATTGGACCAGATCCTGATGGCCGTTGTTGCTGGTGGGAAAACTTCATAATGAGAAAATTAAACTTTTGGCTGCTGAAGTCCTCTCTCCAGGCAGATACTTTTCACACCTTCGCTTGGGCATGATTTCTACCTTCGGATTAAGTCTGTTTTTTGGAGCTTAAAATCCTCCAGCGGGGCAAGCCTGGAAGCAGTATCCAACTAAGTCCTCTGCCAACTGAAACCTTTGTCTCAAGGCCTCACAGACACTCCAGATGTCTTGGAAGTCCAAAAATTTACCAAGTCCCAATTTTTAAGATTTTCTGCAGCAGTTCTTCTTGGCCACTTTAAAGGCTCCCAGAATCCCAGGAACACCATTTATGGGCCTGAACTCACTCCAGCAGAGGCCAGGTGCAGGGTCCAGTCAAGGTCCAGTTGCTACTGGTCAGCTAGGCATTCAGGAAAAAATAAGTCTTGCAGCTTGTGGTGTCCCTGCAGCCAGACAGTGGATCAACACACACACCCTTGGAGTCTACCTCTCAGTCATGTCCTAGGTACAAGTAGGAGGAGGTTCAGCACCTCTGGTCTCCACACAGGTCGCAGAGAGTAGTTCTCTTCCATTCTTCATCCAGTCCACATGTTGATGATAATCTGGCGGTGAGCTGCCACTTTTGTCGGAGTCACTAGCCACTGGGTGGAGACGACTTCAAGATATTTCCTAACCAATGAGAAAAAAATTCCAAGAGGCGTCCTTTCCCAGTTTTGCAACACATTTTTTACCTTGCTTCAAACTAGCCCACAGTGCTTTATTCTGAGTAAACTCCAACATGCATCACCCTTTTGCCCTGATAGGTGGCTGGTGTGTCTCGAGAAATGAGCAGTTGCCTCTTCTTCATCCACACCACAATGGTTCTGGGACTAGCTCCCACTGGGTTGTTGCCAAGCTGGCTAAAATTGGACCAAGGAACAAAGGCGGTCATTCTGACCGCGCCGCTGGCCATGCGGTCACCGCCATTTGGCCGCTCCGCGGTCAAAAGACGGCGGAGGCCATTCTGGCTTTCCCGCTGGGCCGGCGGGCGCCCGCCAAAGGAGCGCCCGCCGGCCCAGCGGGAAAGGCCCTGCAACATAGAAGCCGGCTCCGAATGGAGCCGGCGGTGTTGCAGGGGTGCGACGGGTGCAGTTGCACCCGTCGCGATTTTCACTGTCTGCCAAGCAGACAATGAAAATCATGCTGGGCCCTGTTAGGGGGCCCCTGCACTGCCCATGCCGGTGGCATGCGCAGTGCAGGGGCCCCCAGGGGCCCCACGACACCCGTTCCCGCCATCCTGTTCCTGGCAGTAAAAACCGCCAGAAACAGGGTGGCGGGAAGGGGGTCGGAATCTCCATGGCGGTGCTGCTTGCAGCGCCGCCATGGAGATTCAGCCCAGACAGGGGAAATCCGGCAGGAAACCACCGGATCCCCTTTTCTGACCGCGGCTTTACCGCCGCGGTCAGAATGGGCAGGGAAGCACCGCCAGCCTGTTGGCGGTGCTTCCGTGGTCATCCACCCTGGCGGTCGATGCCCGCCAGGGTTGGAATGACCCCCAAAGTCTCCTCCCTAGATCGCCCTTCACACTTATCTGTGGTTGGTCAAGTCTCGCCCTAGTCCCTTGTAAGCTGATAATGTTCCTGACTTCTCCTCCCTAGCCAAACAGCCTAAGACACTGTTTTGGCTCTGGGAGCACTTCTCACACCTCAATAAGGGGAAGCACTGATAGGGGCCACCTGCTGGCTGGCTAATACTAATTAGCCTACTGAAGGTTCAGGCAGACGAAGTCTAACTTTTTAACATTTGCTTCTCCTAACTATTTATCAAAAATCTGACTTCGCCAGTCAACTGGATTTTAATAAATATTGTATTAAAAACAGTGGTTGAATAATTTCTGTAGCTTATCTCTAATCAGAGTTTGCAGCAATTATATTTGATGTAAAATGCAGGTATTCTCATAGGCACAGCCCTTTACAGTGAAAATAGCTTTTACTGGCTTGTTGCTGAAGGAACAAGCCAACACTAATTTCTTGCATACACTGTTGTAAATACTAGGCATCCAACCCTGTGGGCTTGAAGGCTAAATTAGAGGTCACTTATTCAATATTTTAAATTAAGGTTCTTTCCTGTCAAAAAAGGGTTGTTTTAAGGGCTATACTGCAGGCTTAAAATCTACAGCAGTCAGGCTACACAGGTAAGCTCAGAGCCATGTTTTCTTTGTCAGCTTAGATACTGGCATTACATGTTCTGCTGTCTACATATGACATTAAACTTTTCGAGCCGTTGGTGTAATTATTTCTACCACATACTATGGTGTCACTAGAAAGTTAGATATGCCAGTTTAGAGTTAGCCAATTCTGTCATGGTTGAGGCATCAGATTCCACACAGTGAGGCCAAGACAGCAATGCTCCAGTGTGCAGAGTTAAAAAAAAAACATAACACCAGTACCCAAAAAGTGGAAGTGATCATACGAAAAGGGGGATTTTCTCACAAACAGGAAGGAAGTGGAAGGAAAGCCTTTTAGGAAGCAAGCAAATGACCGTGACAGCAAATGGCTTCCAAGCCTAAAGTAAGTTCTTAATATATCCCACAGACAGATAAAAGCTCTCTGGTAGGTGAGACCTAAAAAGGCACTGGGGAAGACAAGTCTAGCACTGATGTAAAGCATGGAATCGGGGGTATGCATCAATGCAGTTTGCATGCATTAGCACAATAAATCCAGACCTATTGGCATTGGCAAGTTTTTATTTGCCTTTCTTTTGTATATTTTTATTGTTCTTGTAAACACATTAGTCTCCACCAAACCCATTGGCTTTCCCAACGTTTGTTCTAATGACAGTTCAGAGGTGCTCGGCTGAGCTCTAAACATCTGCATAGTCAATTTTCTGGAATAATCCTCCCAACCGGAATTACTCAGTCACTCAGTGCAGTCTCTCTCTTATCATGTATGACTGAATGTGTCAAGCACCAGTATGCTCTTCGGGCTACATATCCACGCAGGGAGGTTGAGGCAAGATGTGGGTGAGCGCAGGGGCAATGGCATCTCAACACAGAGAGGCTCTTCAGTAGTTGTGGGTGATGAGTACAGAGATACCATGGTGCATAAAGGGGGAATGAGGAGAGGAGTACAAGAGTAGGATAATGCCATGTCATATTTAACTTGGCTTGCTTTCTAAACATCCAGAACTGTGGCAATATAGACATTCACCATATAGACATTCAATAACATATCTACATATTTTCCAAATATTAGGAATGTGGCTAATCATAACAGTAATAACAGTAAGGAGCACCTGAAATGTGGGCCTTGACAAAAGTGATGTGCCTGAGAACAGAATGAGTAACCAAGGAGAGAGTGCAGCGTGATGCCAATGATGTGCCTTTTCAGCCCACACTTAAAAGGGTAGGGGGACGGTCAGCAGAGCAGACCATTTTGGGACCCAGAAATAATGCCTGAGAGGGCGGGAGCAGCAAGCCACAGGAGGACGCAAGAAAATTAAAGGCATAGATTAGTTGGTAGTATTTAAAGCTGCCAATAAGGTAGCAATACAGTGGAACCCCCGGAGGTCAAAAGGGGAATGCAGGATGGCACCCCCAGCAAAGGATGACCTTGCAGGGGAACACGGCAGGCGGCAGATGCGCCTACCGAGCTCCCCAGAGGATGCCGAGCGCAGTGTTTTGCCTCCTGGTGAAGGCGCACCAGTAGAGGGGCCTTCCCTGCAGGCCTATGTGTGGGGGCTCAAGCCCCACGAAGATTAACGGTGGCTCCTCGGCGGGAACCGTGGGTCAGACGCGTGCCGCCCCGGAGCTCAGGAGGAGCCGGCAGGCAGCTACGCACGTTCCCATCCAGGGGATTGCGGGAAGAGTTAGCATCAGTCGGGTGCACTCAGCCGAGCAGGCGGCGTCCTGCAGGGCAGGTTTGCTGCAAGAGGATCCTAGCTCTGAAGTAAGCCCGCTTTTCTCTCCCTCCAAGCCGGTAAAAGGTTCTATTTTGGCTAGAGGTAAGAGAGGAGCTCATAAGAAGGAAGGGGCCAATAAAACTAAAACTAATAAAAAAATCTTAAGTTTGTTCTCAGGAGGAGAAGGTGGTGGTAGTTAGACTTCAGGCCGAAGGTGCTCCCAAGTAAGAGTTTGGGAAGAACTTTAGGAGAGCCACTTCTGGACAGAGAAAAAGCATTGGCAAAATTAAAGCGACTCCATCCATGCGGGCATACTTCAGGGCTCTTCCATTGGTTGTTTCTACTTCTGGTGCCCAGATGGAGAAGATAGGCCAGGTGGTTTCCTTCCCACAAGATGGGGGCACGGTGAAGCAGGGCATTATACCCCCTCGACTTGAGGAAGTTTCTCAGATCGGTTCTTGTTGCGTTAGTCGGGGGGGGGGCTTTCGGTCATTATGGAAGACTTGGAACTATCTACTCGTTCCAGCCCGGGGAGCTTTTGGGAGGGACGGGATCTCCCCCCCCCCCCCAAGGTGCAACTTGGGGCTGGCAGAGCGACCAGAGCTCGATAAATTGGATAGTATGTTTTTGACATTGACAGAGAATATATCCAAAGGATTTGCGGTTTCAGAAGCAAACCAAGGAGAGATCAGGTCAGCCTGTGAGTTCTTGGAGAAGAAATTCGACCTTCTGGTCCGTAGGACTCAAGCCCTTGAGGAGCCAATGGAGACCGTTAAAGAAGAATTGAGTAAGAACAAGGAGGAAATTAAATTATTAAAGGAAAGTGAACGTAGTTTACATGAGAAATTGGAACACCTGAAAAATTCTTCAAGGATGAATAATCTAAGGATTCTAAAGGTGCCGGAAGGTGCGGAGGGAGACAACCTAAAAAAAGATGTGGCTTCTCTCATAAAAAAATCACTGCACGTGGAAGAAAGTGAGGCTGAAAGTATAAAAGATAGTCATAGAATTCATAGAGATCCGTTTAGGAAGGATCCTAATAGGGAGAAGCCACAGAAGATTTTGGTTAATTTCCAGACTTATTAGTTGAAAGAAAAAATATTGGCGAAGGCATTGGGACTGAGTCCCCTGAAAGTTGAGGAGTTTTCATTTGGGATTAGGTCGAATTTATCTAGCGTAACGCTAAATAGGCAGTGGGAGCTGGGAAAACGATTGGAGGAATCTAAAAAGATGGGTGCAGTAGCCAAAATTAGGTTCCCAGCAACCCTGTGTGTAATGTAGAATAATGGAATGCACAATATCAGAGACCCAGCCTTAGCTGATGAATTGCTAGAAGGTATAAAAAAAGGTCAACACTGCGCAGGTTATGCCGTGGAGCTCAAAGGGGCTCTAAATGAGACCTAAGGGTCGGTCAATAAAATGGGGGGTTCCCCGGGTTGGGAAGGGGGAGGGTAAGGGAGGGGTCGGAAGGGGGGTTAGGGGGGTTAGGGGGATGGGGTTTGCACTGAAGGTGGGTTGGTTGGGAGGAAGCTATAAAATGTCCTTATGCACCTAGGCAACTTACGCACTAATGTATAGGGTCTTAGATGGTCAGCGGGAGGGGGCAGGTTTATTGCAAATAATGTCTTGGAATGTGAACGGTTTAAGGGTGAAGGCTAGGGCAAGAAAAATGTTGTTGTTACTTAGAGAATGTCTAGCACACATAATAGTTTTGCAAGAGATGCACTTAACTAAAGAGGTGATGTTTAGTTTGCTCTCTAGTCACAAATAGATTCAACACTATGTTTGTACAGATCACAATTTTAACACAAGGGGTGGTAGTGATTTTAGTCAAGCGGCAGGTAAATGTGTCATTGATAGGAACAAAAACGGATAAGACAGGTAGATGGCTTTTTGTCACCCTTCAATTAGGAGGAAGGAAAGTCACACTGGTAGGGTTTTATGGCCCTAACTGTGATGATATAGAACCTCTGCAGAGGTTTTATTTTAAATCTCTTGGATTGTATGAATCCGATTATCATGGTTGGGGATCTTAATGTGGTCTTGAATAATAAGTTGGATAGATCAGTCAGTTCTAGGTCAGTGGGAACACCAAAATCTCAACAATATCTTAAATTAATGATGAATGAGTTTCAATTATGTGACTTATGGAGGTCGAGAGCAGGGGAGCTTCAGGAATTCTCTTTTCAGAATAGGAAGTACGGCCATGCGTCCCAAATTAATTATTTTTTAATAGACAGATCTGTGTGTGCCCCAGTAAAAGATATTACTTACTCTCCTGCACATTTGTCTGATCATGCTGCAGTGGTTTTAAGAATGTATTGTCCTCAAGAGATGAGCAGGAGAAAGTGGACTCTTGACAGAACTCTGTTGCTAGAAGAAGATATTATAGCCCGGCTTCGGAAGGACACTGAGGAGTTCTTAAGAATTAATCATGGTTCAGCTTCTATAGGTGTAGTGTCAGATACTTATAAGACAGTAATGAGGGGATGGATTATAAGTGTCACTAGTTATAGAGGAAGGCAGTATTGGGACCAGTTGGAGGGTACTGAGAGCCAAATATGGTTGTGTGATTTGGAGTTAGAGAGCGGGGGTGATGAGGAGTTCTTGAATAACAAGACAAGGGATTTGAGGCAGCAGTTGGAGTTGTCCCTACAAGTTAAAATTGATAAGAGATGGGAGTTAAATAAGCAGACACAGTTTGAGATTGGAGGTAATATGGGGAAGTTACTGGCATGGAAAATTAAGAAAGATCAGGTCTGGGGCAATATAGATGAACTTGTGGATAGCTATTCGGTGTTAGATTGACATCTCCTGATGAGATAGAAGAGGCCTTCCTAAAGTTTTTTTCCTCTCAATAAAGGGAGGATGGGGGAGTAGAGTTGGAGGCAGTTGAGAATTGGCTAGTTATGGACATCCTCCCCCGGCTTACGAGGACAAGCAGTCATATTTAAGTGGACCTATCATGGAAGAGGAGTTAAGGGCAGTTCTGAAAAAGAGTAGTAAGGGGAAGGCGGCAGGACCAGATGGTATCCCAGTTGAATTCTATCAGATATTGGGAGACTCTATAATACCTCAGATGGTCCAATTGTTTTCGGAGATCTTTGAGGAGGTCGTTCTGCCACCAGTTTCATGGCGGGAAGCTACAGTCTCTTTTATTTTAAAACCAGGTAAGTCTCCAGTGAGATGTGAATCATATAGCCCAATATCTTTGTTGAACACTGACTATAAGATTTTTGCTAAGGTTTTGGCAAACAGGCTGAGTGGCGTAATTGGTGAACTAATACATCCAGATCAGAAAGGCTTTATACGGAATAGGTTTATGTATGAGCAAACATTTAATCTAATTGGTGCTATTGACTTAACTACTACGTATCAAAAACCGTTAGCAGTTATAGCCTTGGATCCTATAAAAGCTTTTGATAGGGTCTCCTGGAATTACTTGAGTTTAGTTCTTCAGCTGTATAATTTGGGTATTAAATTGGGCAGAGCAATTCGGTTGATTTACCAGGCACCAGAGGCAAGGGTGTTGGTGAATGGGGGACTTACGTATTCATTTGAGATTATTAGAGGTACTAGACAGGGTTGTCCTCTTTCCCCTTTGTTATTCGATCTGTATATAGAGCCCTTTGTGAGAAGGATTAGGCAAGATTTGTGAATTTCTCCTTTTAGCAGTAAAGGATGGGTGAAGAAAGTTGCCTTATTTGCTGATGACCTCTTAGTTTACACTTCAAATTTAGCGGACTCTTTCCTGGCATTATTGCATTTGGCGGAGGGCTTTGGGAGGGTTTCAGGTTACCATAATAATCCGGATAAAACAGAAATTATGGTATGGAACCTGGGGGCCGATAATTGCCGCACGACAAAATCTTTGAGATACTTAGGTTTGGTAATAGACCAGGAGGTGGAGCGAATCGCAGAGGTTAACCTCAGGGCTGTAGTAGAAGAATGAAGTAAGTTAATGTTAAGATGGGCACATTTGCCTCTTACATTGATTGGGAGGGTGAACTTGGTTAAAATGATGATCCTGCCTAAGTTGAATTTTTTTTTAACTCTATCCCATTATCAATGGAAAGTAAGCTTTTGGGTACGCTTCAACAAAAGGTTAATTCATTTATTTGGGCACAAAAAGCTTCTAGGATCACATGGAAGAAACTGTGCAGAAGAAAGGAGAAAGGTGGCCTTACACTTCCCGATTTACAGTATTTCGCATGGGCATTCCATCGGAGGAATGTAAGAATGTTATTTAGTGATCCAGATTATTAGGCAGTTGGAGAAATGCTTAATTATATGCTAGCAACAGTAAAAGGTGCAGTTACTCATTATTTGTATAAGTTTGGGGATCCCAAGTTTTTTAAGAAAGTGAGACTGAAGATATTGCAGGATGCAGCTAAAGTGTGGTATAGGGTATGGCAATTGGCAGGTATCGAGTATTATAGTTTTTGGACACCGGTTTGGGAGTCCCCAGGGACGCCTGAATGTCTTACTGATGTGTTAGTGTTGCCGCTTAAGAGAGCGGGGATCCAATCCTGGGGGGAGCTAGTTGGTAGGGGTTTGATATTATCCTGGAAAGATCTTATGGAACGGACTGGTCAAAGTTTATCAAGGTTGAAATATATACAATTGAGGAATTAGTCTCAGCAGGTTATAGCTAGGTTGGGGGCCGAAAACCAGTTTGTAGACAATATAATAAATAATCACGCAAGTATAGCGAAGGTCTCTAGTTGGTATTGGGACCTGGTGGAGGTGCAGGATGGGGACTTCAACTTGCCATACTCTCTTTGGGGGGAAGTTATGCCTGTAGATCAAATACAAAGATGGTGGGGAGACTCAATGCGTATTGCATATAAAGAAGTTAAATTAGCATCACTATTGAGGAACCACCTCTTTACCTTGCATAGGGTCTTTTTCACACCAGCGAAGCTCTCAAAGATAAGAGGAGGTGACCCAGTTAACTGTGCAAAATGTGGCTTATTGAGAGCATCAGACATCCATATGTTTTGGGATTGCCCATTGGTACAAAGTTTTTGGGTAAAAGTTTGTAAGGTTATCACGAAGTTTGTACAACAATAGATCTTGCCAAGTCTCCCTTTAGTAATATTTAGTGTCTCGAACGAAGGTGAGGTTAAGAGCAGGGTGAAGAAGAGAGTTATCTGCTATGCAATAATTTTGGCTAGGTGGGAAATATGTTGTAAGTGGACTTCCTCTCCTTCATATACAGACTGGTTTGGGGCACTTAAGGGGATTTCCAGGTGGGAGGTTACAACAAAGGATGTAAATAGGGAAGGGAAGGTGGAGGTATGGTCACGATTATGGGTCAATGCTGTATGGACCAACACTGCTTAATAGGATTTATTTTATTATCTTAAGTATTGTCTGATGATTAAAGGCGAGGTCAACGGAACTCTCGAATGGGCTGAAATTGAGACCAAATGAGAGAGACCCGAGCCCCCCTTCTTGGCGTCATGTATTTTTATATGGGAGTGCAATCATTTGTCCATTTGGACAATATGAAGTCAATCCAATCAGGGGTGTATGAGGACAATAAAAAAGAAAGAAAAAAAGGATGACCTTGCAACATCGACCCACCCACCTACACCAATAGTGTGGGCGTTGCAGCCGCAAGTCTGGGCTAGGCTAATGGGGTGGAAGAAAAAACATGGACGGCCAGAAGCATGATAGCCTAAAAGAAGACCTGCTCAAACAATGTTCTTTGGATGCCTTATGGGTCAGCAGCGGGCGGACATGGCACTTGCAGCCCGGGCACAGCTGGGGGGCTGCCCACAGAGATTGATATCAAGGTGGAAGGCTAGCCGCTAAATTCTGGCTATCTGACCAATGCGGCCTTGTCGAGGAGGCTGCGCATAAACACTGGCTACAAGCAATATTGATAAGCAAACCCAAATCGACAGTCAGGAAGGCAGAGAAACAAATAGTTCAGACATGGAAAGTGATTATGACCATTAGTTGTGATATTTTGTTAGGTACCATGTAATGTATAATGTAATAAAACCGCGGCTGTTAATACTCTAGCCACGTCTACCCTGCTTTTTGTTGAGGAAGAGGGACAGGGGAGGACTGGAAAGAGATTATGGAGGACATGGACTAAAGAATGACTGGGAAGAGGTTGATGGTCTCTCGCACATGTGGGAGGGGTTGGATTTCTCATCTTTCCTGACACATGGAACATCGTAAAATCAGTGCTTAATTTGAGCCAGTGGTTTCCGGTGCTTGGTACCAGCACCTAATTGTCAACACCTACACTTATGACAGTCTGCCACATGGTGCCTCTATCTAATTGAGAAATGAGCACAACAACAGTTGTTTATAAATTCAATATACATTAAAAGGGACTAATACCTGCCGTCCAAGCCATTCTTATAGCTTTGGGCACCTGGAATAGTCTGAATTGTCACACTTAGTACCAACACAACTACTAACCATCACACTCCTCTGTCATTAGCAGCACTGGCAGGGGCAATGGGTGGTGCAAGCAGCAGCGGTCTCCTGACGAGGGCCCCAGCACTTATTATTACTACTGGTGCGCTCACTGCAATAACTACCTATAAGCCATTACCCTCACAGGATTTTAGTGCATAGAGGTTTGAGGAGGCCAGTCTATTAGAAAACGAGCGGGTCACTGCTGGGCCTGAATCTTGTTAGCCTTGTCTGTTTGTCTGCTTTTCCTGGAATCAGTAATTACCTCTGTTTACCAAATCACAGGCCACGTTCATGCAAGGAATGCCAGCTATGCATCACCACAGCCCCCTAGGGGGATGCTCGGAACCCACGCTCACATCTTGTTTAGGGAGGATACAAACAGTTTTACCCTGCGCTTGACCCTTGACCTTAGCCGTGTTCATGGATTCGATTCTCTGATCCATTCCCTTGCACCTCACTACTAAGTGAAGCGTCGACCCTTTTCTATCTCATCACTTCCACGTGGTCCTGGCTTTGTCAGTACGCTTGTGATAGCAGCTTCATTTTCATGTTAACTTTCGTGCATGAGTGGAACGTTAGGCCTTGATCAGAGTTTCCCAGCCTAGTATATGAGCTGACAAAACAGCATCCGAACTCCGAGTGCTATATGTTTAACACACACCAAACATTACTATGAAATCTTGTACAAAAAATATCTGTGTTAATCCTGCGTCACCTGTATGGTCCAAAGAAACAGTGAAGGAGCCACCTGTGCACTCATTCGTGCACGGCGAGCTGGAAGGTCGGCGAGAGAGGGGGCATGGTGGGTGGCAGAGAAGGCTGGAAAGTGAAGAGGTAAGCAAGCATGTAAGGGTCGTGTGTCCTATGCAGGGCCAGGTCTCTGTCAATCTATAGCCCACTGTTCACTGATGCACCGGTCTCCCTTTCAAATGTGGGGTGTGGGGGCCACCCCATTGCCCGCTCCGCAACAACCACCTTCCTACAAGGCATGGCTGTCACGAAGACAGCCCTCGTGCTGCAATCCCGCCAGGCAGAAACACTCCCAGAGAAGGAGTGGGGTGAGAAAAGGGCCTTGGTGCAGCTGGGTTGAGAAGCACTGCTGAAGCCTAGAAGGTGGATGGGGCCATCAAAAAAGCAGGCTGCGATCAGGCCCTGGCACGTTCTAGGGCAGGTAGGTGGTGTGTCCATCTTCTGGCATCTCTGCGCTCCGGGAAGAGGCAGGTAGGTGATGGGGGGCGTAATATGCCCAGGGCACCCCTCAGCCTCATGCAGCTAGCTGTATGGGGTGCACCAGCCTCTCAGCTGGCCTGGCACACGCACTCTGGTCTCCTGGGGCTGTCGCAGTGTACTGGGCCATGCAGACCTGCCTTAAGCTTCGGCCACCAGATAGCAGTCGGTGTTGTGTGGGGAAGTCATAGAAGGCAATCCACCAGGACTGCTGAAGGCTAGAAGGAGGGGGGCATGATATGCCCAGAGCACCCCAAATCCTGTGTTGTTCACCGTGTAGATTGTGCCGTCCTTCTCACTGCTCTGGTCCCCTGGGCCCACCACTGTGAGGTGGGTCGCAGAGGCTGGCTCAGGGCTCTGGCCGTCTGCTAACATCTGCCACCGTGGAGGGGAGTTGCAGCGGGGCCGTCCATCCAGACTGCTAATGCCTCCATGGTTCCCTTCATCACCCGACCCGCCGAACACCACCTGATGCTGGTGATGTGTCCCCGGGGCCTCCCGGCTTAGCGGAGCTCACGCATCAGACAGCCATCTCTGTTGGCAGTCAGAGTTCGCCCCTGATGATTTCCATTCTAATCGAAGGTGATCAAGATGGAAAACGTATGTAGAATAATTCCCTGCAAGTTTCCCTTATGCAAAACATTTCTATGCAAAAAGTAAATTTTGGCAATTTTAGTGCTACACGTTTACCATTTTCATGTTTTTTTCTGTGCTCAGATGAGAAAGTTGAAAAAAAACTTCACAACCTTCAAAAAACGTTCCATAAAACATCACGAAGATGACGAAAAAATCATTTTAGCACTGCTAAGGGTTAGGTGAGGATTTGTGTAGTATAAGATGCAATGTGCTTATTTAATGTAAACCTGAATTCAAGAAAGAAGACCAACATCATAGCCTGCATATTTGATGGAGAGTTGTAATCTAAGGAAAGTCATTGTTTTTGGTTCTTTGTGAAAATAACTTCAAATTGAATGTTTACTTGTGTTTTTCAGAGGTACAAACAAGTAATTGAGAGAGAGACTGAAGCACTTATTTAAGAGCTAATGGGGCAGGGTGGTAAAAACGTTCCGTAAAAGATTGCAGGACATTTTAGTGCACTACTGCATTGAAATATTGACAGATATCACAGTGAACCTTGTGGTAATTATTTTTGATGTTACCTGCAAAAAAGGCTGATGTAACCCTCCTGCCTAAAGCTGCCAAATTTACAAGAGGTACCCCTCGTTGTCACTGGGTACTCCTTACCTTAATCAGTAAACCTACAAATACAGCGTAATCAGTGATGGTTAGATGCAGGTTATGATGCTATATAACTGGCACAACCTAAGTCAGGGTTATGATGGGTGTGGAGCCTATCTTCCACGTGTCTCAGATGGTAAATAGGATCAGGTGCTTTCAGTTGAGGCTTGCAGCACGGTAAAGGGGCGGCGGGTGGCAGGGTTGACAAAACAAAGGAAAACATTAAAAAAAAATTAAAACTTACCTGACTTCCTGCTGCTGCACCGTTCTTCAGGCCCCACTTGCAGGCATAGGCTCCTAGCCTGCCCTGTGGCCAAATCTAATGCTGCTCTCATGCTTCTGGCAGCATGAAAGCAGCGCTATGATTGGCCGGAGTGCCCTGGCTTTGCTCTACCAGGCACACGGGGAGCCTGGGCCTGCTGTCTCCAACCTGGCACTGCAGAAGCTTGGTCCGGCCAAACACACATGCGCACTGAGGGGAGTGCATAGCATTGCCCTGCCCCTTTATAAATAAAACGATAATAAACATTGTTTATTATCATTTAATTTTTAAAGGTTTGCAGCTGCTGCTGGTGAGGGGTGGGGGTAAATGCGGAGGAGCTGCCACTGGGTGCTTTTGCTGCTGGTGACATTGAGGTCCGCCATTTCAAGTATAGAAACAAAGGCCAGCATGTTGTGTTCAACTGCGCTACACTCCCTGCTGATTACTACAATGATTGCCTGAAGAGAGAGTACTGCTCTGTATACACTGTGGCACAGATGTTAGAGGTGTCCTTCATCTGTTGGTTTTGTCTGCCAGTGTTGGTCACTGTTATGCAGTGTTAGAAGTATGGGCTGAGATAAAACTCAAAATTACGTTAGGCGTTGCTGGCAAAAAATTGGACCCTTTTCTTGAAAGGTCAGGATTGCAGTGAATTGGCGTTTTACCACCTGGTAGCAGTACTTATTTACATGTGAGGCAGTCATAAAATTAATCAAAGTACAGTGTTTAATTTGTAAATAAAAATGTGCTGGTGCACAAAGCTGTCCTCTGAAACTCGCGGCTGCTGCAATTAAATGTCCGAGTATGGATCACTGAGGCAGCGTAATCCTTAAGCCATCTCGGGCCTCTTTAATCCATTTACAGCCACAACCTGCCCCTTCAGCTCAGTCTTGCAGCTTTCTGCTTTCTGACTCTTTTTCACTTTTCTCTTCCTCCATCTGTCCCATGTGTGTCTTTTGCTAGCAGTAAATGCTTGAGGCAGAAAAATAAATGCCGGCCCTCAAAAATAAGTGCTGGTGCCCTGCACGAGAAACCACCGGCTCAAATTAAGCACTGTCAAAGTGAGGAACGACTTGACGTAATGCAATTACCGGTAAGTAACTGAAGCATTAGCAGAATGCCCCCACTTCTGGGGGGAAGCTTTTGAACACAGCAAGTTTCGCCAGTGGAACACTATGCAGAAATGAGACTTGCTAGAATAATGGGGGCTCAGCTTTATTTACAGGCCAAGCAGGCAGAGTGTGATTTGTACTGTGATCACCCTGTGCCCAACCTTTTTTCTGTTACTGCTCTCCGTGCGTGCAGTACGCGTGACATAGTAAGGCCCTAAAGGTGAAAAACAATCAGAATTTGCAGTATGCAGCATCCAATTCTTTTTACAAAAACTCTTTACATTTAAGTTATCCAATATAAATGTATATATGATCAAAAGAGATAACTGATAGTTTTGTAGTTAAATATCAATTCTTTTGAAATAAACTGAAAAATCGTCAATAACTATTGTTTATTAAAAGGAGAAAAACGACAAAGACGCACAAAAAAGCTAAACAGAACGTACCATTTCTTTGCCCGAAGGAAAATGACCCACAAAACAGCAAACGTGTGCCTAGTCACTAGAACAGAGCAATTCAAAGGGACTGGTTTCATAGAGGTGATTTGTATCCCACAGCAGTCACTGTCCAGAGTTTTTATATTTTGTGTTCCTCACTTGTAGATTAGTTCGATATCGTAGCACACCAAGAAGGACAGCTATGGTTAATATGTATAGTCCCTTTCCTCCCAGCTAAACACTCTTGAATTAACCTTTAACCATGGGGTGCCCAATATAGGCCCTGGAGGGTCCTATCCATGTCAAATGTGCAGGATAAGCAGTGACTCCGTAAATTAGCTACATCGAGATTATTGGTATGTAAATGTATTTTGAGTTGAAACATTGAACATATGGCATGGACCTATCGTTTCTGGGCTTACTTTGGACATCCTCTTCAGTGCTAGGACCTGCTGCTTCCAAGCTGGGCTCCTGCTTAATAAATAGGTGTTATGACAATTACATCATAGAAATATCGATTTGTTATTTGTTTTGTAGTATTTTTATTCTTGTAGTCAGTAAATAAAGCTTTATGGCTTAATGTGAGACATTGGTGTCACTGGGTGTTTCCGAGGGATACACTTACAACTCCAGATTCTTCTAAATCCCTCCAAGCATAATTTTGTAATCAACTATTTTAAACATAAACTGAGATGTGGATTCTTTTCTTTTAAGCATTCTGCCCTACCTAAGGGAGACAAACAAGGAACAATTACCCAGTGCCACAAATTGTTAACTTAGGCTGTCATCCATTTTGTGAACTTCCTTTGACAGGTGAAATAGGAAGTGACATTAGAGGAAAATAGGAAGTGCTTTCGGCAGACATAAGATGGTACAATTGATGCTCCAACTCGAACCTCCCTTACTGAATGATGTTGCCCTAGGGACGGAGCTGCCATTGATGTAAAAAGTACTCTAGGGCCCAGAAGTTGAGTAGAACAATATAGTTTACTTTGGGAAGACGTGTGTGTATACCCCTTTAATGAGCGGACATGTTACCACATGCATATCACTGTTAAGAGTGTTCAGTCTTCATTAAAGAGATTCTACACATTAATGTAGCATTATCTGTGCGAGGAAGGGCAATTATTAAGTGAGTGGTTGGTTGAATAGAAGGGATTGTGCCTGGAATGGTGGTGGTTGGAGTTCCTCAGAAGCCTCAACCTTACCTCCTTAAAGTAGAGCACATTAGCACAGTGGTAGATCCTTCAATATAGTCCAAAGCAGGGTTTTGGTCGCCATGCTGTTCCACGTGGTCCGTTTCATTTCCACAGCTCTGTGACTCAAAGAATCTTTAGCTCACAGTATCTGCAGAGTCATTCGACCTTCTTTTGAGGAGAGGTTTAGAAATCCACAACGATGTCTTCAGGACACTTAAAAAGCACGTGCCCCTTTCTCTTTTAGATCTTATTTATTTACACTCCCTCATGAAGGCGAGTGATGTTTTGATAGTGTGCACGGTTGTTTAATTGGTAATATTAATATTTGGCTTGGTTTTTCACATTTCATCTGCCTTTCTAAACATAAGAAGCCGTGTAAGTGCACACGGCACTGAGACCGCTGCAAGAACCGAGCTAAGCACTTGAAAGTACACAGAGTGCTTCTGGCCAAGAGGCCATCTGCCTGCCGTGTTTCCTTCAGATTGTGGAATTGTAAAACACTCCTTAGAAAGAACACGATGACTTCTTTTAAATTAAACAGCATGCTTTTTATGTGAGAGCCCACATGTCCAACATTAAACTTGGTCAGTGTCCTAGTTTGAATAAACTAAATTAAAATCTAAATCACTGTCAAAGATATCTGTGTGACTTTCCTCCAGTAGGGTGAGTATAGGCAATGGAAAATCTAAACAGAACCCCTGACAATTTATTTTTAGGTTTGACGAATATGGTATGGTGTTTTTGCAAACATATTCTATTGTATGCTAACTGAAAGGGAATTTGGTTGAGCCTCCTACAGCCATTGTCTCCTTTTGCTCAGGAACATTTTTCTTTGGGCACTCACTCCCCAACGCACATTGGATCAGCCCAAAGGAGTTTTTAAGGCTCAATGATTTCTATTGGCTGTTTGTGTGTTTCCTTCCACTCCCATTAGAACGCAAGAAAGTCTACTTTACAGTCAACAAGTAGTCTGGTAGCACTGGAGAACGAGTGCAGACCAAATCATATGACAAATGGATGCTGCAAAAAAGCTTGATTTATTTTCTGTAGCGTCCATTTTCAGGTGCTTTTCTCTGGGCATCCTTCCAACCACAGAAACAAGCACAGGTACAGCCAACATCACAAGACACACATTAAATCTATTGCCAAAATCTGTTAAATATATAACCTCTGATACAGAGCGAACTTACTAGGGTTTTTTATTACGGGTGTGCAAAGTTTTTGCTATGCAAGCAAAGTCTTGTGAACGACCCCATTATTGGATAGCCCAAAGTTCCTGGGCTCACAGATGGAAGATTCTACCAGCTGAAGCAAGATTGAAAGAAGTCCTTGATGGCCCTGAGATTTAAAAACAGGAGGCAAGCCAGCAACCTCTTGGAGGATGTAGAGAGGCAAGTCTAGTACTTCTTAATCCCAGGCTCAGGCAAGAGGCAGCAGGCCAACACAGCAAAGCAGTTCAGCTCCTGGCAGCACAGCAGTCCTTCTTTTTGGCAGAATGTCCTCAGATCCAGAAGTGTAATGATTTGGTGGTGTCAGGAGACCAGTACTTATACCCAGTTGTGCCTTTGGGGTGGGGGAGACAGCAAAGAGAGGCGTTTGAAAAACACGTGGTCCCTGCCCTTCCTTCCCTGGCTCTAGATACTCAACCCCCCCAAAAAAACTACTGAATGGATTTACACCAAATCACAAAAAAGAGATCTTTCTGGGCCAAGGTTTAGTGGATAGGGTGAAGATTCGTCAAACAGTGCCAACGTTTTTAGCAAAACAAAGAAATGCTATAGTTCCTAACTATAATTACCTATTGGGGACTGCAAGTAAGTAATATATATATATATATCTATATGTGTAATAAACATTAGAACTTCTAAAGTTTGAGTAGTTTAGGTTTGGTTTAATTAGGAGGGAAAAAGTCTTCCTAACTATAATTAACCTTTATTCTTTTTTTTGTCATTGAATATATATATATGTTTTGTGACAACTCAGTACCTCCAATTAGTATGTGAATCCAGTGGTTAAGTTATACTTTTGGATAGCACCATCTATCCTTTTATGGTAATATACAGTAGAACATTTGGAATCTGGGCACCCTTTCTACATGGTTCTGGGATTTCCATTGATTGGAGTCAGGTTATCTCCATTTTGTATTTTTTAGTGAGGATTGATTGATTCAATATATCGCCTAATATAGCAGTAATTGGCCTCTCCTCCCCCCTACTTATCCCCACTCCCCCAGCGCCCGGAGACCCTTACGGGTGAGTAGCGTGCTCTATACATTTTTTGATTGATTGATTGAATAATGGTTTGTAATTTTTAAATTGAAAATAGAATGCATATGTGAACTGTCGTGCAATACTATATCACTTACAATAGTCAGGGTAGCTTGTTTCATTCCTTTTAAATATATTTGGAGCAGCTCTGTCTTCATAATTCAGGTCTGATTTATACATCAAGTCCCTTTAGACTCAGCTTTCTGTGCAGCTTCGGCCCAGGTCTCTAACATGACAACCAGGTTCTATCCATCAACACACGCTCTGCCTCAAAGGAACATCATCAACCAAAAAGGCAAAAATACATTCATTATTGAAGTTACAAATTTCTATCATGAATATTTTATGTTCAAAAGGAAAAAAGTAAATCAGTTTAAGTTCTTTGTGAGAGTCAGCACTGGTAGGTTCAAAGAGTTAAACATATGACGTGGCAGGTTATTCGGTTACAAAAGGAATGTCTTGCATGTGGAGAAAAAAACGTCAACAAATACCACAAGCATAACACCTCTAACCAGGTCAAAGCACCCACGTATTGCACACGGAATCCATTTTCAAAAACCTCAAATGGATTCCAGATGTGATTACTTGTACATTTCTATTGTCTCAAAGTGGGATTCTATTCCCCAAAACATAACCTAATTTCTACCGTTCAATAAATTGACTTGATGGAGGAGCTTTATACTGGTCTCGAGCGGCAACTTTGAGAGGAGAAAGGTTGTTCAAAATGATTGGCTATTGTGATTAATGGCCTTCTTTAACCGGAAATACTTTCATAACATGACGCCATTTTGGACATTTCTGGCTCACAGAACGATCTTTGTCGCTGGGAGACGTAACTGGAAGCAGTCCCACTACTATCTCTTTGAAGAGGCCGCTGTGCTGGAAAGAGGCCAGACATCAGTACACTGCCCAGGAGAATCGCATCGGAACGATTTGTGTACTTCAATCAACAGTACACAAGTTTAACCTCTAGAAGAACCGATGAAAAGGTTACACTGGCCAACAGCTTGGCTTATACAAATATATATAAAAACTAATGAACCGTGCGTTGTAAACAAACACTTGCAGTCAACATCACTGACAAGTAGAGTGTGTTTTAGGAAGGACACATGATTATGCGTCCGGTCACATGCTAACTGTAAGCACGTTGAAGTATTAAAACCAACTTGCATTTATTTGGGATCGCAAGATACATTTCAGAGTACTCTCTACAGTGACTCTCTCCTTCAGGTTCCTCTATAGTCACAGAGGCAACCTTTCTAGAAATGAGCTAGGAAACACATTCTTTCATCCTTCGCTTCTTCAAAGACACCCAAGGCTGAAAGGCTATATCAGTAGATTAGATTATGAGCTGGGAAGTAAAGCCAACCCATATACTTCTCAGTGTGGAAAAAATTTGTAAAAGTACCATTATGTGCTGTTAACCTATCCACCCTCTAAGTGAAATATATCGGTTGATTGAATTCTAACATTCCTATGACTTTGTATGGTGTAATCCGCTGTGCATTGATAACATCACAATCGTCAGGACGTGTGTATTCAAGCTGATATCAATAAAGCACTTCCTGTGCAATTCAGGTGGGGAAAAAACTGAATATTTGGCGTTTTAGGCAATGTGAAAGCCTGTCACCGCATTTATGGTTAACATGGTGCAACCTGCCTGGCGGTGCCCACTGTTGCTGACTAGGATTGCCATGTGCATCTCCACGCTCAGTGCAGGGCATACACACATAAAGATGTTTGCTTTAGGGACATGTGAACTGCAACTAGAGCCACTGGAATTATGCAATTTTGCGGCAGTGTCGATTTTCGCAAAAAATAGATTTGCCGAATTTGCCACATAATCCATCATCGGACGCATAATCTGAAGATTTTACCAAAAAACTTGTTTCTACCTCAAATAGTTCGAAAGTTACTAAAAATGCAGCAACACGAGTTGTTACGCAGTGGAAGTTAGTTTGAAAGCTGGGCTGGTCCCCTTTCTGATGCTTATTGCTACTTTTGAATGTAAAACTGGTACTAATGAGGTGCAACCTGTGCCCCTACATTGTTACCAAGTTTAACAAGCATTTGCAATGCAATAGGTCTCACATTTAATTGTGTTGGAGCTATTGGCATTGTAAATGCATAACTGAACTTTTTTTGCCACAGTAATGGGTCAACCCTGCAGCATATTTTGGTCTTTCTGCCATATAATTCCAGTGGCCCTGCATATAACTATAGGGCTAGTAGACCTAGTGGAACATTTTTTAAACAAGGCCATTAAAACAGAAACTACTCCCAGGTGCAAAATATATGTACTTGGCAGTTGGTACAGGCGACATTGCCCGCAGGGCAATGAATAAATAATTGTACTCCAAGAATGCGTAATTACTGGATCACTGTCCCTTTACAGCAGTATGGGGAGTCGAACAAAATGCCCATGATTTTTCACATGCTTGAGGAGAGCCACCTTACATGATATTAATGATCCTCAGTCAGTCTTGAACTGAAATATTAGTTATACAATTTTGACCACCGTACAGCATAATCAACTGTAAGCTCTCCTTGAAGTTAGTTTTATAAATACATGCAAACACAGTACACGTTTCACAGACCCAAACATGTGTAGTTCATCTAGTCAGGTTTCTGCTTTGTATTCGCAGCTTGTATCACATTATAAAAATAAAACTACAAGTCACAGAATGCAAAGCTGAAGCATAAACTAAATGAGCGAACCATGCATTGATCTAGGGAGCTGGACAACTCTACGAATATTACTCCAAGGGCTGGTTTCCAGCTTGTATCACATTATAAAAATAAAACTTTAAGTCCCAGAATGAATATATGTGCTGCAAAGAACGTGTGCTAAGCAAATCAGAGTGCATATAATATAAAAATGTCAAAATAACTCTGGTGATTAATGTTCTTTTTGAAGAGAGAATGTAATTTTGTCTAGTGTAAGTTTGGACTCATTATAAGGTAGCGCAGAGGGTTAATGTTCTTTCTGGAGAGAGAACGTTCTTTTGTGAAGTGGAAGCTTAGGGTCATCATTAGGTAGCACACAGGGTTAATGTACCTGCTGCAAAGAATGTGTACTAGGCAAGTCACAAAGTGCATGTAATGTAAAAATGTCAAAATAACTCTGGTGGTTTATGTTTTTTCTGGAGAGAACGTACTTTTTTCTAGTGGAAGCTTGGAGTCATTATAAGGTAGCACACAGGGTTGCTATACCTGCTGCAAAGAACGTGCACTAAGCAGATCAGAGTGCATATGATGTAAAAACGATACCGCCGATCGAGTTCACGCTCTGTTCTCTTGGCTGCCATTGTGCTCACAACGCTCATACTTTTGTCTAGTGGATGCTTGGAGTCATCATAAAGTAGCATACATGGTTAATATGCCTGCTGCACAGAACGTGTGCAAGGCAAATCACAAAGTGCATGTAATGTAAAAATGTCAAAGTAACTCTGGCAATTTATGTTTTTTCTGGAGAGAGAACATACTTTTGTCTAGTGGAAGCTTGGAGTCATATAAGGTAGCGCACAAGGTTAATATGCCTGCTGCAAAAATATGTGCTAAGCAGATCAGAGTGCATATAATGTAAAAACAATACCACTGATCGAGTTTGCACTCTGAGTGATGTGAGCACCATGGCAGCCACGAAGCGCAGACAAAAGAAAAAAGTAGGTTGCCCACACTGAAGTACATTGGCATTTGTGTAATTATCCCTGTAACAGGGTCAGTGTCCAAGGCGGTAACCAAACCTCCCCAAAGCGGGACAAATGTAAAGCATTTCCCAATGACATCAAGTGATTTTTGAAAGGCAAGTCCACGAATGAATGAAAGTGATGGGCGTGAGGTGGATGTGGTTAAAAGCCCACAATATTTACAACTGGTCAAAGCGCTTGCTCACTTGAACTAAAATTTATGAAATAATTTAGTAATACTATTACAAAATGCGCTGCATTGTGCCGCATTATTTGCCTTTCCTCGTTACATATTTTTCTCAACTTTGCCGCATAATTTGGACCTCTCCTGCTGCATCATTCCAGTGCCCCTGACCGCAACGCATCACTCTTCGCAATGCCCTGTGCTTCTCCTCTTCTACCCCTCCTCCCTTGCCGCAGTAAGGTCAGCAAGTCACACGCAGCTTGCAAATGGGCTAAAAAAGTCACTTAGTCAATGCACATTGTGCCACAAAGGAGATGAACCTCACCCCCTTTCCCACTGAGTACTCTGGAAGGGGTACATGAAGGGCCTTTCCAGACATGCATGCAGCTTGATGTCCAGGAAACTACAGAGGTCTACGCAGATCAGGTTGGTGAGATTCCATTTTTATAGGGCTCAAACATTTATGCACCGCCCTTTAATGGGAGAGACAATTCACATGCTTTACCACATTAAGCACATGAAATTAGCTTGCATGGGGTTGGTTATAAACTCCAGCACCTGGGTCAGACTAGTGAATGTATTATTTTTGTGGAGTTCCTTCGTCCTTGTGATTATGTGGCTCCCCGTCTGCCTCAGAACAGAACTGAAGAGAATAGAAACAAAGGCCTCAGCTCTATGGGCATACCTGCTTGCTGGCAGCCATATACACAGAATTACACCTGCACAGGCCTGTCCCATTTGCCCATTCACACATAAACAAACACAACACATATTTGAGTTGAAAGAAATACAGATTACGGTAAAGAGGGAGCTACTGCAAGTTCATGGGGTGATGTTTGGCAAATCTAACCATACCCCCAAAAACCGAGAATTGCTGTTATCAACCTGTAGCCAACCCCTAAAAGAACTAGGAAGCGGATAACTCCCTTGAGGGAAGTTTTGAGGAGTACTGTGATATGGTCAACCACAAAGGTTGAAACAGAACCATAGATGGGAGAATCACGACTTCCTGCTTACATTTCTTTCCATTTTCTGTATGAGAAGGATAGGGGTTGCCAGACAGAGACTCGCCTTCATAAGGCTAGAATTCTCACATGACACATCCCACATTTACCCAGTGCTCATCCAAAAAGTACACTTGACAGGAAACCCTGCTGTGGTAGAGCAATGAGCATGACCGAGCAAATGGCTGTTCTGCACTGGCTTACTCTCAGGTGGGTACTACGGATCGTACAGTGGTAGTTAATGGTTGTCAAGTGAGCCCGCCTCTAAGTGTATGAAGAAAGCCAAAAGGTCCAAAAGGGGTTCCCAATGCTTGGTTCCACGGCTCACATGACAATGACTCATGGAAGAAGAGAGTTGGAATTTCCATGTATAAAGAGTGGAGTTTAACATATCTCCCGTCTCACCATGTAATTCAGAGCATAGGTCATATTTATCCAACCACAACGGGATAGACTCGGGCAGAGATGGACATGTATCAGGGAAACTCTACATTAGCAGAAGGCCAGTAATGACAGATCCTTGAAGGCAGCTCCTCTTTCTTCAGACAGCCAAGTGGAATTAGAAAATGGAGATAGGGACCATGGGCTGCTTTTGAGATGTGGAAAGAAGCAGAAGAAAAGGCAGGAAGAAACCACTGATACCTCCCTGACAGCTGTTAGTTTTACTTCCTATAGGTATCTGCGTCTGTCTCTGAATATCCCTCCTAGGACCACTCCACCTGGAAGGATTCTCTATACCCTGCCTCTCTGACTGAGGAAAGGGATGTAGCACTCTAAAGACGGGAACCTCCAAGGGAGAGAACAGCAGCCTCAAGCAAAGTATGATGATATTACATGCATAACCACCTTTCTTGTTTTTTAAGTGACATGGAAAGGGATATGGACTAAATAATCTCAAGTAAAAATGTACTTAGTTTGTTATGAGGCAATAAAACCCCCGATGCTGTATTCTAATTGTGGCATTCATTCTTCATAGGGTTAAGTTTTGGACTTCTCCTCACCCCACAACAGTACAGGGCTCTGCTAGCTGAGCACTTGGAAAGTCAAATAATCCTTCCATCTATTCATCACACAAATTGCTCTCAGAGCTCTTCATATACACACAGTCCTACCCACACACCCTGGTCAACCACTGACGCTTGCTGGTCACTTATGTCTGCCATTTTAAGAACATATAATAGAACAATATGTTTTATGGTGGACTCACTGGACATAGTGAAGGTTGTGTTGTGAATTTTGCAGAACACTGTGAGGTCAGAAAAGGAGAGTAACAAGCAAGTGTAGTAAGCACATGTAAAGCATTTGGTACTGTTATGTGCATAGGCCTTTCCACCCAGCATGTTTTCCTTGCACCTCACTCTGATTCCAACTTCAAACAATACTTGCTGAGCACCCATTCATCGTCATCTCTAGACAAACCTGGCACCTTAGGGTCTTGCTGAGTGATGTCGCAGTGAGCAGTAATTCCTAGCACAGTGGGAAGCCATAACGTCAACTATTCTCTCAACTTTTACTGCTTGGAGATTCTAAAATCTTTGGGCTGATTATGACGTTGGTGGATGGGATACTCCATCACAAACAGGTATCCAGTCCATTATGTCCTATGGAACTTGCAAAACGGTGGGCGGGATATCCATCGACCAAGATCGTATTCAGGCCCTTTGTGACATGCTTTGGATGAAAAATTGCAGATAAATATGACCCATGCAACTCGAGCCCAACAACTTCTTTTAATTTTGCTGCCTTATTAACAACAGTGTGCTTATACGGTTCGCTATCATCTTAGTCTATAACCAGAGGCAGGTGGTGAATTTTGAATGTGGTGAGGTACAAACGCCTTCACCAAATTTGAAAAGGCAAGCACACAATGTGAACGATCCTGGAAGATTATTTTCTTTAAAAATGGGCTAAATGGGGCATTTAGCAGCACCATTTCTGCATAATTTCGCTAGATCGCTAGAGTTTTTGAAAGGTCATTAACAAATATTCAAACATTTTGAGGTGTGCCATGAAAATGGGTGGTTGAGCGGAGGAGGACATTATGGGTATCACCTCCCCCCAAAAATTGAAAAAATTGTCACAAAATAGTGAATTTATCAACATGTTTCTTTAAAAAGTCGGCGAAAGAGCTGTAATGCAGGCAGTTAAGAAAATCTGATTATGTTTTTTATGAACTTTCTTCAGTTAATTATTCCATGAAACCCTTTACGTGTAAATTCTCTGTAGGGGCAGGAAGAACAAATAAAAGTTAGACAAGTGTCAGTGAACAAATGAAAATTATACACGTGTGACAATCACACAGGTTTTAGACAGGAGAGCAAGAAAGATCCTATAGACTCAAAGAGAAGTTACTACTGTTGAAGCAGATATGCTAATTAAGAAAATTATTAATGATTTATATGTTATTACTAATGAGAAAATGTATAGAGAACTTAATCGTAGAAAAATAATGTGCATGTTTGAAAAATTTGCCCTCTGGTATAATTACCATGTGTACTAAAACGACTGAAATTGTACGCAATATTGAAAATATATGAGAAAAATGTAATATGTCATAATGAGATGTATAACATATGTTTTACATTAATTTATAGTATTAAGTTAGCTGGACTAAAGGAGTAGTTCCACTGCGCCTCGCACACCCGAAACATGGAAAAACCGAACGCCTTGCAAAGAACTCGAAACTGCTGTATACAACCTTGACCCATTGGAAGTTCAAGTTACTTAGCTAGAATTTTTCCACAATGTACCAGTGAACAGCAGATGATGATGAAGAAAATTTGATACAATTATGTGTAGAGCAGGCTAAATGTACTTTCCCAGGACTTGAACAACAGAGGCACTGACTGAAGAGCCATATGCAACAATTTTGATACCTGATGAGACGGATGATGAGGGCATCGCATGGAGAACCAATTGGCATCTTGTGACTTGGAACATATAAAAATTAATATCTGCTGACTGACTGACCAATTAGCAATTAAGGGGGATGGACTGGGAGAACCTAATAAAAAGTCATGAAAAGGGGCGAGAGATCAGAGTTGCGGGAAGAAAATTGATAACGTCAGGAGACGCTGTCCGAGGTGCTGATATTAGGTTCATATTGTGAGCCTGATTCGTAGCTGACTAATTGATGACCTGAAGACGAAGACTGATCTGTTGTTGATCCATTTTGGATAGTTAGCTATAAAAATGTGAATTACGATTTTATGCCTTTTCTTCTAGGTACCATCTGCCCTGATTATAGATATCCTTATCTAGGTAGATTTTTTTCAAATTAATGTTTTCTCTAAATTGTTTTCGCATGAAGACCCACATGCTAATGCTAACCTTAGTTAGGTAGGCTGTTGAAGGGTGACGTTGACAGTGACAATTGACTGACAAACTTAATTACTGAACTTCACTATCAATGCTAATATTGTGGCTTATGGAATTACCTTTACGCATATGTTTTTTTAAGTGATGATGGTTTAATAATGAAATAATACATTGAATAAAGTTCTAACTAACAGATGATTTAGAATTGTAAGCAATAGGGAAATAAAAACTGTTAACTCTTTACCGAGTTGTGGTTATTCATGAGTAAATGGGTTTGAAGGTTATTAACTAAAATTGTTTCATGATTATTGATATTGTTTATTGTTCAATGGTCACTGCATGACTGAGATACTCCATGCAATTTTCAAAAGGTTCATCAACCTATACACGTCCCCTTGTAAGTTTACTTATTAAAGACCAGGCACGCTAGCACTACTCTTCAATTAAACAGAGATCACAAGATCAGACATTAGACAGGGTACACCAGTTGTACATGCTCAGTGCAGAGACAGCAGGTGTGCTCGTATAAAAAAAGCTGTAGACAACATTGCTGACGTAATCCCTCCATGCATGTCATTAAATAGCAGCCATAGGAGAAAATGTCCTTAGGTACTATGGAACTAAACCAGCAATAACTCTCCTAGCTGCATGCATCAACATGAAGTATTGTTACACAACATCAGCTATAAAACTATTTCAGAAATGTTACAATTTTACATGAAAATCAGTTGGCCGATTTCAGATAATAACGACATTTTATAATTAAATTACAAACATCATTTTAGACAGATAAGTGTATTTCCCCAAACAGAAGACCATTATTTTCATGAAAAAGTTTTTCTCTGATTTTTATTTTTATAAAATAGTCGTTTGGCCCACAAAGCAAAGCTTGTCATTCCCACCAGAATCACCTATTATACTGCCAAAAGTGGGCAGGTTCTGCTTCTAATGTTCCATCCAATTTCTGCAGGAGCTCAACTAATTGTCTGCAAGTCAGGTGAGTGACAGCAGGACATTACAAGATCTCAGTGTTAGCTTCCAATAGCTGTGTTGAGCCTCTCTGCACACACACTTTCCATTAGGGCTTCCACTGAGCTTCTGCATAAACTAAGCTGGGTGCCTGCATGAGTTCAGTGGATTACCTGCACGAATTAATTTTGGTGCCTGCATGAGTTCAGTGGATTTCCTACATGAGTTCCCAGAAGAGCCTGCATGAGCTCAGGAAAGGGTCATCAGGACCTCAAACGATCAAACACTTTGAATATTAATAAAAAAAAAGTCAGCTGAGCTGCCCTTAGCGTACCCAGCAATGAATAAACATGTCCTTTTCCCCGTTGCACAATGCCAAACTACTGAAGTCTTTGTTAAAAATAGGGATTGGAGTCGTATTTGTGTATTGCTTTGAAACTGTGTTTTCGGTTAAAAGGTACAGAACCTCGAAGGAGGAATTTTGAATAGAAAGAATGACCAGCAAAAGGTACCGATAATGCGTTGTTGATAAATTAACACAAAAATAATTGCACTGAGTGCAACAAGGAGGAAATTTCAGCTCTATGTATAATGGAAAACTCTGTACTATTGTACTAGCCAGCTGTCTGCCAAGGGGGCTTCATGTTATAGGTTCGAACTGAGCTGGAAAACTATTTCTATGTTCCGAGGTTGCTAACATTTGCACCTTTATTTGGGGTAATAACAACACCCATTACGGAAAAGCCTAATTGCAAATCAGAGTGTGGCATATGTTATACAACCAGTGCTTTAAATGGAAATATAGAAGCGCGGGTACTCACTCTTTAGAGTATCTGTTTCCTCCTGAGAAGTGCTGGTACTCTCCCACTAAATATATTTCAGCAGTGTTCAGAAGTACAGGTACTCTCCCTTTCAGATTGAAGAACTGCAGCTAATCACTCTTCAGAGCACCTGTTTGCTCCTGAGAAGTGGCAGTACTTTACCTTACTTTATTCTTCATTTGATTATTAAAAAAATAATGATAAAAGACCAAAACATCAGCACACTTATAGAGCACGATAGGGGTAAAATAAGTACATGAAAACAGAATCATAAATACAACAATCATTTACAAATGTATGGAATTACGCCAACATATTGCACTTTTCAACTACCCAATGCAAGGTAGACTATAGGGTCTGCTGCCATATGGAGAATGTAGAAAGCTGGTCTTCACAGTAAAAATCACTGCTTTTTAGAATAGGTATTCAGAATCTGCCTAAAAGGTTCATAAACATTTACAGGATAAGGTAAAGTGCAACAAAGTCTGAAGGGAAACATTGTCACAAGGGCATGCAGAAATATGTTTTGGATCAAGTATGGCCCAGCGGGAAACAGAGTTACACCTGATGGTGCCCCACCAGAACCTGGTTACAAGAGACCTTTCCCACACATTATTGATCTGAGAAAGATAGAGCTTCTCCAATTCCTTTGCTTCCCGCCATGTCTAATTTTTTTTAATTCACTCTTGGCCCAACCCAGCTCCCTTTTGCTTAGTAGTTGTGGGGAAGTAAGCTCTGGTCGGCCCAGACTAGTAGTGAAGTTTCTAACATAATTCAACCATGATATTTTCAGACCCAAATCAGAAGACAAGCAATCAGAAATGATTTCTCCTGTTGAGGACTGTGTGCTTGTATGCCCAGACTGAAATCCAAAGAAGCAAGGGAGCAAGCTTTATATGATCTTCAACATAATTTATGCCCTGTTCCTCATGTACTACAAAATATGGGCTGCCAGGCCCAACTCCCAGCAACCGCATGCAGAATCTATTCTCATCTTGCTGCAGTGAGGAACTGTTCCAGTATCCCCAAACGGGTGCCCCGTAGGTTAAAACCAGTAGGTATTTTAGTTTATACACCCCGAGCAGGGAACGAATTGGGTTATTTCCCACCCAGGTTCAAAGACTGCACCCACTGCAGAATTAAATTGAGCGCATTGTTTAGATATACATGGTAACCAGCTTCCCTTGTCATCAGATGCCACTCCCAGATAGGGGAACTCGTGGATGCAACTTATTGGTTGACCTTCATTGAAACTAGGCCCAGAGAGGTGTATTTTCCCATTAAATGTATTACAGCAGTGCTGAGAAGTGCAGGTACTCTCCCTTTCAAACTGAAGAAGTGCAGGTACTCAGTACCTGACAGTACCTGCCCATTTAAAGCACTGTATACAACCACACTTTGTTATTATTACTCGGTTGCACTGATATGCCACCCAATGATGACAAGTGCATTAAACCCGATACTAATTGTCTGTCTGTTCCCGAAATATGTGACACACATATTCAAAGAGTGCACATAGATCAGATTCTCGAAATGTATAGTTCCGGCTTCTGGATTATTCTGTATTTTGCTCAAGATTGTGAAGAATGTGGCTCTAGGCAAACATTTCAGCTCTCAATTTCTGACAGGGAAATTCTGCGCTTTGCTATCGAAATGATCCCCCGGACTCTACCCATACACTGTTAAAACATCTGGATTGTGCATATGCTTTTACAGAACATTTTATTCCGGCCTCTATTACACCAATAGGATTTACTGATGTTTAAGAGCGCTTTATTTACAAATTAATATTTCGCCTATTAGACCGGCCTTCTCATTACCTACTTTGGAACGAATGATGCATTGGTTGTGGTGTTCAGTTCATGTCGGTGGAACGTCTCAGTGTGGTGATTGCCTGATTCTACTCAAAAGACCAAATACACCAAATACACCTAGAAGGTCAGCATAAGTGTTGGAGTGTAGCTTTTATAATCAAAATTAACATGAACTGCTTGCAAAATAATGTGTAATGAATCTGCATAGAAAACGCATTAATATGTTTCTAATGTACACATTTGAAATGTGCCCAAGGGGAGTGGCCACCAATGTATACGATGATTGATGAAATTGACTGATAATGAATTATTAATGTACTAATGTATGATTCCGTTTACTATTAAGGGATATATGTTAAGGTTTTGTTGAATAAATCATTAGGCCTTAGTTACCAAGAGTCTGGGTCTAGCTGCCTGGTCTCATATTGAATGTGTTTTCTAACGTGCACTGTGCTGTCTTCCTGAAGGACATAAAGCTGTACTTTTCCAGGAGCTAGAGTTGTGTGTAGCCGCAGTAGATTCTTTCTCATGAAACCCGACTTGCTCAAGGGGACATTCTTGTTTAATGCAACAGTGTAATTCGCAACAGGTACAAGGTCGCCTGAACTGGTAAAGGCAATGGAGCTACTGACTGGAGTTGTGCGTGTAACTTTTTCTACCTGCCATCTCACCCAATGAAGATGTAAATCACAGGAGCCAATGAACTGTATGAGAACTGTCTTAGGTGGAAATTCTAGTAAGGTGACCACATAACCATTGGATAGAGATAGTGGTGCACCAACTACCGACCAATGGGAAATTAGAGATTTGTCTGGCAAATTCAATTTAACTTTGCATTACAAGGAGACATCAGCCATTAGAGGGACACCCCTGCTGTTACTCTGGCACTCCATCTTTACCCTTGCTGCTTTGATTCTTCAAACCATCCTCACCTTGTCTTGCCCAATGCCTATTTCTTCTCCTCCTTAAGAGGGAAGAACTTTTGCCTTAGTTTCTGAGACTTTGCTGTTCTATCCTGGCGGATGGCGAATCGTCTACTGTCCTGAGGACGAAGACTGACTTTGTATGCTGACCCATTACGGAGGTTAACTATATGATGAAGAAATTGTAATTGTCTGCTTGCCTTTCCTTTCTAGGTACCAACTGCTTTTGACAGAGACCATAGTCAGAGGTTTTCCAAATTTGTGTTACTAAATTGTTTTGCATGAAGCCCAACATGCTGATGCTAATTCGAGGTTAGTCAAGGAGTTCACTAATATTGAGTGCAACAGACAAAATGACTGAATCTTTGCTGTGTTGAATAGATGCGCTAATGATACTTTGCTAAATAGATACATGTTGGCCATGTGTTTTGTTCTAATGTTTATAATCTTCGCTTTGCTTAAATCTTATTCAAGTTGCTACATTATAACATTTTTGATGTGTTTTCTGGTGTTGAGATTAATAAACTTGCTAGTAGAGTGTAACCAATAGGGAATAAGTATCATACATTTTACTAAATTTGTGTGGTTATTCATGGCTGAAAGGTCTTGTTTCGTTTCAAATTCATATTGAAGTGATTAACTAACTTGATTGATTTATTACTGTGAATATTGATGAGACTATTGATTTATTGATTGATATGCTGAGTAGTTACCTTGTCTTAAGGTGTCTCCAATCAGGGTCAAAAAATTCATTGGCCTAAAACGAGTCCCAGAATAAGTAAATTACCTAGGGCAGGACGCGTTAGCAGTTCTGGTAGCAGAGGACGGTTACGTCCTTTGGGGCCCTAAGGCGAGGGTCCATTGTTTTAGGATTGTTTTTGAGATAATACAAATTGGAAAGATGATGTTCCCCTAAGCCCCAAATGACTTTCCCGAGACCCCGGAGCTTGCCGAAGTGAGTTGGGTATGTTCTCGGTGTTCTAGTGATGGTGTGAGTGAAGTAGTATTTGCGCTTGCACAGCTTATGCATATCGCAGGTGAATTGTGAGGGTTGTGAGAATTTTAGGCCAGGTGATGTTTTAGTAGGAGTGGGCATACTCCGCAGTATGAGAGTAGGGAAGTTGGCGAACTTCATGTGAGTGTGGCGCTTTGTGCTAAAAAATTGTCCACGTGGTTGTTGGTGATGTACGGACCCTGCGTGGTCTAAGACTCCGGAGTATATTGATAAGTGTATGAGACACTTGGTTTGTGTTGTAATTTGCGTGGTTTTTATAGGTCAATCAGGTGTGATTGACGAATTGAGTTTGAGTCAAAGTGTGTGAGTGAAAACCTTCGATGGAGATTTGGTAAGTTCTAAAGTGCACTAGGACAAGTCGAATTTGCGGGTCGAATTCTGCTTGCAGGTGTCAGAGCAGAGAAGGAGAGAGTAGCGGCCGAGGCTTCAAGTCAAATCTCTGTAAAGTTCTGAAGCGATTGTGTTACCCTTCCTGTAGTAAACCAGCAAATTTGAGTTTTGTTTTTAAAGTGCTCGCAATATATTGCGCTAGGTTGTGTGAATAGGGAGTGAGAAAGACAAGCCGCAAGACTTTATCAGCCGCAGTGTGTGTGAGTGTGACATCATTGGAGCCGCGCTGGGATAGGTCAGTTAGTGAGAAGGGTCGCACACGGATTGGCAGCCGTCCGTGAGAGGCAATTGGTTGGAAAGGCAGGTAAAGTTTGTTCTGGGAATTAAAGTCACTTCCTGATTCAGTTATAAATGAAATAAGAGACACACAAATGAAGTTCTTCAAGGCTCTAAAGAGTGCTTTGAGGGGAGATGTATACATTACTGTGAGTGTGGTGGAGCCTACACCGCCAGAGGATACTCCAGCTTATGCCGTAATGAAAGAGAAGGGAGTTGCGCCATGTCTTTGGAAATGCTAAACACCCATCTTTCTCTGTCAACTTGCACCATTGCTTCAGCCAGAGAATGGGACGTTCAACATGGGGGTTCTAGAAAATTTACGGAAGGCGCTAACTGAGCAAAAGCTGCCTCCGAGGGCGGCACAGGTTGAGGCGCTAGCAATCTGGGAATTAATGGCCATACGACAAAGGCAGCAAAAGTTTGAGAGGTGAATGAGAAAAGCAGAAAAGACGCTAGCGGAGGCTAGGTGGGATAGTGAGACCAGGATGTGGAGAAGGGAAATAATAGATGGAGTCAGAATGTTTCTCGCAATAACTAAAGAAGCCGACACACAGGGAAGAAAGGCCACTTGTAAAACAGACAAGGGTTCTAGTAGAGGGAAAGGGAATAACAAGTCTTGGGCAGATGCAGATGACTCAGATGATGATGAGTTCCTTAATCAGTTGTTACATGATCGTCCACCACCATATGCCATGAATGACAACAGACCAAGCACTAGTGCAGGTCCTGTAAGTTCATTGCAGAATCAGGGAAAAGCGCATACAGCTCAGGTAATTGTAGTTGCGACACCAGCTGCAGTGCAGAATAGGGTTGGCGCATCCACTGCGTCAGCAACGCAGACGTGGTTGCAACCACCACCGGTTCAGAGGCTCTACCCCGATGTCCCAGTATTACAGACCAATACGAATTTGATGGTTCCGCCCGTTCAAGCATATGCAAGATCAAAGTTGGTACAGATGGAGCCAACTCCACTTCTGCTGCCCCAACCGCAGCAACAGATGGTTCCGAATTACGCTCCGGTCACAGGACCACAGTCAGTCACAGCACCCATAATGAATCAGACGATGAGTGCTAATGCTCCCAGGGTCTGGGAGACAGGCAGAAACCAGTTGACATATCCTTGCCAATTACAGTTGGTCCACCCGTACCTTTGTATGCACAGGCAAAGCCTAGTGTATGTGACCAAGGGGTAATGACTCAAGAGGTGCTAAGAGGATGGTTCACAGGAAGCTCTCAAGGGATGACACCGGGAGAACAGACAGCAGAGAGGTCTAGATCCTTGTTAGACTTCAGTCCGATTGGGGTTCCTTTAGAGACAATGAGAAAAGCAGGGTTGGGTCTACTGACTCCACAGGTACTGAGTGCAAATATGTCACAAATACTGATGGTGCAAGCTGGGAATATCTCGTTGCAAGGTTTGACAGTGTAACAGCTGAACGAGTGGTTAGACAAGCTGAGTTCACCGCAGACTACCCCTGTGACAGCAGAGCGGTCAGAGAGAGAGGAATACCTGAATTTTGTCAGGTTGGGTGTGGAAGCAGCTGAGTTAGTTGAAGGAAACATGGAAGTGAATAGGCTAGAGTCGTACACTGAAGCAGAATTGAGGTACCTGTGTCCAAAAATAACTAAAGAAGTGAGCAAGGTACACCAGAGGTTGGTGAATCTAGCAGACAAATACGGCATAGACTTGGACAGTACTAAGCATCGAAAGAGGAGTTACAGATTAGACTTTGAACCTAAAGATTTTGGTCACATGAGGTCTACTGGGATGAAAGCACACCTTAAAGAAATTTTACAGAACACGCAGGTTTGGGGAGTCTTAGAGAAGTGGGAAGGCAGATCGGCAAAGAAGAGAGACAAAAGGAAGAGTGATTGCTTGGAGCAGCAACAGCCGCAGGCAAAACCAGTGCCAGATACCAGTACCATAAAGATGTTACCCATGAGAGAAACAGCTGGAGGGGTTCTTGTTCATGTGCCATGGCCTAAGGGTGACATTCTGTCATTCACAAATGACTTACCCAGGCTGAGGGAAAAGCCAATAGAGTGGTATCATCAGACAGACAGATTTGTGAAGCTTGCAAAGTGTCTTTGGGAAGACTTGAATACATTGTTTGAGATTATTGTTCCTGCTGATTTGTGGCTCGAATGAAAGAGAAGTGTTGACTGGCCAACTGCAGAGCATGCAAGGGATAGGTCTACCAGAGCACCTCTCCGGAGGTAATGAAGTATTACTATAAGGTAATTCAGTTCTTGAAGCAGAAAGTGTTGCCGCAGAATATTGAATGGCAAAAGATTGACCTAACTGCACAAGAAGGCAAAGAGTCGATACATGCTTACTATGAGAGGTTGTTGAAAGCATTCAAGCATTACAGTGGCACGGAAGTCATAGAACCGAAAGACATGAATCACCTTGTGTTCAGGATCGTTGAAGGGCTGAGCCCAGAAATTAGCCAGATGATTAAGAATCATTTAATTTGTTGGCAAGAGAAGCCGATTGATGAGGTGTTACAGTATGCAAAATACTGTAGTGATGAAATCGAATTGAAGCAGAGAAAGTTGAAGGAGAAAGTAATGGTGATGCAAATTCAGGCAGCGCAAGCAGGGATGCAGGGAAACGGAGTACAACAGATGGTACAACAGCCGCAGGGAAACGGAATGTTTCAGACGCAGATGAGAGGTAGAGGTCGAGTAGGTTTTATGAACTGTGGTCCAGATTTGAATACTGTTGTAGTACAAAATGATGTGCAAGGAATGAAGAAGGTGTTACCATGCCATCCGTGTGGGGTCGTGGGACACTGGAAGCGGGAATGTCCGATGATGGTGCAGGAAGGTGCGGTTCAACAAAGCAATGATATCAGTGCATTTAAGAATGTTAAAGGACCAAGAATTTCCAGAATAACATGGTTCACATGCAGGGTCTTCAACCCATGCAACAGGTGCAGATGCCACATATGCAACCAGTGCAGGTGCAGCAAGTGCAACAGCAGATTCCAGTGGTACCTAGACAGCAAATGCAGTTGCCCTTAGTGCCAATGGGACAGCAACAGGTGATGCTTCCTCAACAGGTCACAAGTCAAGGAATGGGTCAAACTAACACAGTACAACAGTTCCCATTGCGTGGTGAGAAAGGAATAAACGATGAATGGTCGGTTAACAGTTCAGATAGTGAGGAGTGCAGGCTGCAGCGTCCCTAGAAGTAGATCAGAGGGGACCCTATGTGCAAGGGAAGGTGATGGGTCATAAGGTCTCAGTCTTGGTTGACACAGGAGCTACACGTTCTACAGTCAGGAGTGCAGAGGTTCCGAAATTGCCCCTTTCAGGACGTACAATAAAAGTAGTGGGAGTGGCAAACCAGCTCCTGACCAATCCGATCACAGATCGGGTTCAAGTCGAAATTGGTACCTTTCAGGGATTACACAGGTTTATAGTCTGTGATTCCAGTCCCGTGTCACTACTGGGAAGAGACTTACTATGCAAGACGAGGTGTTCTATCACCTGTTCACATGAGGGAATAGAGGTGCAGACAAAAAGTGATGACGAGGGGGATGATGGTCAGATCTCAGAGCCAGAAACAAAGACTACAGATGAAGAGTAACCCTTGATAAGCTTCTTCCCGATGTTCACAATGACTGATTTGCCCGCAGACCTGCAGGGGACAGTCACAGAGAAGGTGTGGGACTTGACAGGAAAGGAAGTAGGATTGATAAAAGGAGTAGAACCAGTCAAAGTAGACGTGAAGCCAAATGCGGTTTTTCCCCAGGTACTGCAGTACCACATGGCACAGGATGTCCTTATACAGGTGACGCAGATAACTGCAGATTTTGTGAAGCAGGGAGTTTTGAAGGAAGTAATGAGCAGCCCATGTAACTTACCTATAATGGGTCTGAGGAAGCCCTGTGGGAAAGTTCGAATTGTTCAAGACTTGAGAAAGATCAATGACATAGTGGTGAAGTGTTGCCCGATAGTGCCAAATCCAGCTGTGATTATGTTTCAAGTTCCATTCTAAGGAGAATGGTTCTCAGTCGTTGACTTGTCCCGAACGTTCGTTTCTGTGCCTCTTCATGAGGACAGACAATTTCTCTTCAGTTTCAAATTCCTGGACAAGGTCTACAGTTGGTGTCGAATCCCTCAGGGTTTTTCAGAGTCACCATCTATTTTCAATCAAATTCTGAAGACGGATTTGGAGTCATTGGAATTGCCCTTCCAATCGACTCTAGTACAGTACATTGAAGATTTGTTGATTGCCTCCAAAACAAGAGATGATTGCAAGTACGATACTATTGCCCTATTGAATCACTTGGGAAAGAATAGGAGCAAGGTGTCCCCGAAGAAGTTGCAGTACTGTCAGAAAGAGGTGACGTATCTAGGCCATTTGATTGAGAAAGGGTCGAGGAAGATATCTAAGAAAAGAGTGACTGCCATATTACAGATGAATCCCCCAACATCCAGGAGAGATGTCAGGATGTTTCTGGGCATGGTGGGCTACTGTTGTCAGTGGATCCCAAATTTCTCTTTTATCTCCTAGCCCTTGGTGAGATTGATAGCTAAGGAGTTTAAGGATGGCCCAGATACCCTAACTATGTCTGAGAAAGAGATAAGGGCATTCATCTAGCTGAGGGAGTGTATGTGCAGGGCTCCAGCTTTAGGTATGCCTGATTACACAAAACCTTTTGTCCTGTTTTGTCATAAACATGATGCTTGTTCTTTGTCTGTCCTGACCCAGGTCCATGGAGGTGCAAACCGACCAGTAGCATAATTTTCAGCTACTCTGGACCCAGTAGCAGCAGCCTTACCGGGTTGTCTGCATGCAGTTGCAGCAGTTGGTCAAAGCGTCACTCAGTGCGAAGGCATAGTGATTGGACATCCCTTAACAGTAATGGTTCCACACTCAGTTGAAATTCTATTGACCCAAACTAAGACCCAGCACATGACAAATGCTAGATTGACCAAGTAAGAGACAATTATATTGGGGTTGCCAAACGTGTCACTCAAACGATGTACTGTGTTGAACCCGGCAACTTTGCTTCCAAATGAAAATACAGATGTTGATGATGCCGAAGAGGTAGAACATGATTGTCTTGAGGTAACAGAACTGTGCACCTAACCAAGACCCGATATCAAAGACACCCAATTGGAAGAAAATGATTACATTATCTTTGTTGATGGCTCATGTCTGAGAGACTCAGTAGGAGTACTGAAAGCCGGATACGCTGTATGTACAATCACTGGTATTCTAGAAGCATCTTGGCTTGAAAGAGTATACTCTGCTCAAGTGGCTGAATTGATTGCTCTTACTAGGGCATGCCATGCCACTGACAAACTGAAAGTGACTATCTATACCGATAGCAGATACGAATTTGTAATTATCCATGATTTTGGCCAGCTATGGTCCCAGAGGGGTTTCATGACCTCTGACCTCTTCTGGTTCTCCAGTCAAAAATGGTGAAAGAATTAAGGAATTGTTGCACGTGATTCAGTTACCTCTTGAAATTGCCGTGGTGAAATGCAATGCTCATGTAAAATCACAAGATTTTGTGTCAATGGGAAATGGATATGCAGATCAAGTCGCAAGGTTTTGCGCATTGAACTGTATATCGTTCAAGGATCAATGGGAATTGTTACCGGATACAGAAAATGAGACATGCACAGGTTACGCATTGACGGTGGTTGACACAATGGAAGAATTAAAATTGTTGCAGGGACGTGCCAGCAGAGAAGAGAAACGCTCTTGACCTAAAATGCAATGTGTACAAAGACCAGATGATTTGTGGGTTTCAGATGAAGGGAAAATTGTTTTGCCAAACAGTCTTTTGTCACAGTTTGCGAGGTTATACCATGGTCAAGCACATATTGGGAGAGACGCCATGATCAGGTTGTTCAAAATTAATTGGTTCAATCCAAAATTCAAACAAGCTGCAGAAGTGATCTGTCACAGATGCATCATCTGTCAACAGATGAGTGCGGGAAAAGGGACAGTGGTGAATTTGAGCCACATTGGGAGAGCTGGAGGTCCATTTAGCATGATGCAAATGGATTTTATTGAGGTGCCTGTGTGTGGAGGTCTGATATAAGTGCTGGTGATTGTGTGCATCTTTAGTCACTGGATTGAAGCTTACCCTACACATAGGAATGATAGTCTCACAGTAGCGAAGTTGCTGCTTAGGGAATTGATACCACGTTTCGTGTTTCCGATCTCTTTAGAATCAGATAGAGGAAGTCACTTCAACAATGAGGTGGTTAAGCTCTTGTGTGCCGCACTGAACATTGAACAGAAATTGCATTGCAGTTACCGCCCTGAAGCATCAGGACTAGTGGAACTAATTAATGGTACTCTGAAGTCTAGGATGGCAAAAATGTGTGCAGCTACAAATTTGAAATGGCCGGATGCACTGCCCTTAGTGTTGATGTCAATGAGAAACACACCCAACAAGAAAACGGGACTGTCTCCTCTTGAAATTCTCATGGGCCGAGCTATGCGATTGCCTGCAGTGCCTGCAAATGCTCTTGTGAATATCACAGATGATATGGTGTTGGACTACTGCAAGGGTCTGGCTTACATGAACTGCTCTTTCTCTCACCAGTTGGAAGCAACCACACTGCCACTGATAAATGATCCAGGTCACAACCTGAAGGCTGGTGACTGGGTTGTTGTCAAGAAACTTGTGAGGAAGTCGTTTTTGGGACCACGTTGGAAGGGGCCGTTTCAAATGATACTAACAACTACCACTGCTGTGAAGTGTGCGGGAATTCCAAATTGGATTCATGCCAGTCACACAAAGAAGGTGACGTGTCCAACTGATGAGGAAATTGAGTTATCGAAAATAACCGCTACAGAAAAGGAAGTCTCAGGGCCGGAGAGTAATCAAAGGGGAACTGAGGCTGGAGGAGAGCCCGTTGAGGACGGCCTCGTCACTCAAACAGTAAATGAGATCCAGAGGGGTGACGGTGGGCCTATCTCAAATGAGGCTCCAGGAGAACTGACCCAGAGAGAGGTTCTCCCAGAAGCAGACGAATATGGGTTTGAAGTCGAACCCTTGACAGACCCAAAAGGCAAAGGAGTTGAGCCAGGAGGAGGTGTGAGTGTCCAGACTCCCCCTGAGCCGCTTGCAGGTCCAGCAAAAGAAAACACCATAGCACAAGAGGAGGGTGTTGAACAGCAACAAGGAAGGCAGAGCGATAAAGGGACACTGAAAGAAGATAAGTGGCCAGAGTCGCGAGTAGCAAAAGGAAAAGTGGTCATTGGTGAGACAATTGAAGAGGAGATAGATACAACGAGAAAAGAGGAACTGAGCGAAGGAGAATTGCAAGGTGACCGCAAGTTGAAAAGAAAGAGAATAGCAAATCGAAGGTACGCAGGTCCCGAATGGGCTTATGCAACGTCAGCTGAGTGGCAACAAGAGTTCCTAGCATCTTGCTTTGACCGAGAAGTTCCAGGTCAATACTATGGTACCTGAGTTGGCCACAAGGAAATTAGACTGTGTTAAGTTTGAATGAAGTTGAGAAACCTGAGGAAAAGAGACTGATAAATTACCGGATGTGACACTGTTAACCTGAATTGACTTTTGAAAAACGATTGTGACAAGCTGCTAACCTGATTTAACAAGGACCCTGGGAGTGGATGAGAAAGCTGTAAATATTTGCTGAAGAAAGGCTTTGCTTAGCTTGTTGAAAAAAAAAAGAATTACTAACCATCCTCAAATTAGTTGGTTAGATTTATAGTACTTCACTTCTTAGTCTTTACAGATTATGCCAAGTATGGGAGATGACAGTGAGGGGAGTAAGCGTTGTAAATATTTGGGTTTTGCTTTGGGTGTTGTGTGTGTGATATTCATTATAGCTTTGTTTGTGGAGATGCGATTGGTGGATGAGAATGAAGCTAACAACGCTACAGTTTCTGAGACCGCTACACTAACACCTTAGGAGAGGATTGAGCAAGATGCGAAATATCTGCATGACGTAACTAATACAAAAGGGGAGCTGTCTACTAACGTTTTCTATCACTTGCTGAGTGAGTATGTTGACACTATGGATGCAAAGGCTCGTTATGTGTGCACACAAATTCCTCTTTCAGTCCAAGAGGGAGTTACATATCACAGTTTGCCACTAACCTATGGGATTAGTTGTAGTCTGCTACTAACGCGTTTCTATAACCAAGAAGAAGTGCAATAATTTTACTCAAACAATGACCTTGTGTTCTCTTATGTGCCTATCATAAAAGACCTGAATAGTGTAGCTAAGTATTATGCCATAAAATTAATTAAAGGGTTCTTTGAACCTAGAGTAGCGATTAGTACATCATATGCACACCGCAATAATTTGACATGCTTGCTTACACCCGTAGAGAAGAGCTTTCTAGATCACACTGAGGATAGAAGGAGGGTTTTAGAAGGGAAATTAGAAAAGGGCTTGCAGCAACGATCATTTCTTAGTAATAGCAACAATGGGATTAGAGAGTAAGGGAAGCTAGCTTTAGATGCGAAACCTGTAGGTAGGCTTTGCATAACACGCCCCAAGTCATATTATGACAATGTGTTTGTGGGAACGAGTGAGTGTAAGCATGTGTTTTTGTTTCAGAATAAATGGACGTTTTTGCTAAATGGAATGGATCAAGCGATCCCAGGGGTTTACTATATTTGTGGACTTAATGCTTATTACCGTCTTCCAAAGGGATGGTATGGGACATGTTACTTGGGAATAGTTTTCCCAAAGATTTACCAACTAGAAGACTTAAAGAAATTTTCGGAAGTGACAGAATTACTTCATGCTAGACAAAAGAGAGAAACTGCTGCTGGTGTAGTAGGAGACATATTTGGAGCGATAATTCCTTCAGTGGGAGTTGTCTTAAACTCTATAATGATTCCAAGGTTGTCTACTATTGTGGATAACATGTTGACAAACTTCACAGGGGCTATACTCCTGATGGATACTGAACTTGCTGTGGAGAGGGCTATGACTCTTCAAAACAGGCTTGCTTTAGACATTCTTTTAGCGAAAAGTGGCAGAGTCTGTAAGATGCTTAATGAGCGCCACTGCTGTGCTTACATACCTGACAATAGTAATGAGATTAGAAGTATGCTTACTAACCTAACAAGAGATAGTGCAGACTTGAAGGAACTGAAGGAACTAGGAGTTTGGGAAAAGGTTGGAAAGGGACTTGCTAGTGTGGGAAGTTGGTTTAGTAGTCTTTGGCATGGGTTGTTGGGAAAATTAATACAGGGGATAGGGATTATTCTGGCTTGTTTATTTGGGCTGTGGTTATCATGCAAAATTGGCAACAGGATTAGAGCAAATTTGGCAAAACATAATGAAAGGAGGGAGGAAAAGAAAAGAGAGAAAATATTAAGAACAAAATATGAAAAGGCAAAACAAAAGGAAGAAATAGAGATGAAGGAGATAAAGAAGTGAAAATGTTGTTAAAGAACAGATTGTGTGATGACAAGAATCATCAGAGGAGGGATTGTTGGAGTGTAGCTTTTATAATCAAAATTAACATGAACTGCTTGCAAAATAATGTGTAATGAAGCTGCATAGAAAACGCATTAATATGTTTCTAATGTATGCATTTGAAATGTGCCCACGGGGAGTGGCCATCAGTGTATAAGATGATTGATGAAATTGACTGATAATGAATTATTAATGTACTAATGTATGATTCCGTTTAGTATTAAGGGTTATATGTTAAGGTTTTGTTGAATAAATCATTTAGGCCTTAGTTAGCAAGAGTTTGGGCTTAGCTGCCTGGTTTCATATTAAACGTGTTTTCTAATGTGCACTGTGCTGTCTTACTGAAGGACATAAAGCTGTACTTTTCCAGGAGCTAGAGATGTGTGTAGCCGTAGTAGATTCTTTCTCACGAGACCCGACTTGCTCAAGGAGACATTCTTGTTCAATGCAACAGTGTAATTTGCAACAGGTACAAGGTCACCAGAACTGGTAAAGACAATGGAGCTACTGACTGGAGTTGTGAGTGTAACTTTTTCTACCTGCCATCTCACCCGATGAAGACGTAAATCACAGGAGCCAATGAACTGTATGAGAACCGTCTTAGGTGAAAATTCTAGTAAGGTGACCACACAACCATTGGATAGAGATAGTGGTGCACCAACTACCGACCAATGGGAAATTAGAGATTTGTCTGGCAAATTCAATTTACCGTCGCATTACAAGGAGACATCGGCCATTAGAGGGACACCCCTGCTGTTACTCTGGCACTCCATCTTTACCCTTGCTGCTTTGATTCTTCAAACCATCCTCACCTTGTCTTGCCCGATACCTATTTCTTCTCCTCCTTAAGAGGGAAGAACTTTCTGCCTTAGTTTCTGAGACTTTGCTGTTCTATCCCGGCGGATGGCGAATCGACTACTGTCCTGAGGACAAAAGACTGACTCTGTATGCTGACCCATTATGGAGGGTAACTATATGATGATGACATTGTAGTTTTCTGCTTGCCTTTCCTTTCTAGGTACCAATTGCTTTTGACAGAGACCATAGTCAGATGTTTTCCAAATTTGTGTTACTAAATTGTTTTGCATGAAGCCAAACATGCTGATGCTAATTCGAGGCTAGTCAAGGAGTTCACTAATATTGGGTGCAACAGACAAAATGACTGAATCTTTGCTGTCTTGAATAGATGCGCTAGTGATACTTTGCTAAATAGATACATGTTGACTGCGTGTTTTGTTTCTAATGTTTATAATCTTTGCTTTGCTTAAATCTTATTCGAGTTGCCACATTATAACATTGTTGATGTGTTTTCTGGTGTTGAGATTAATAAACTTGCTAGTAGAGTGTAACCAATAGGGAATAAATATTATACATTTTACTAAATTCATGTGGTTATTCTTGGCTGAAAGGTCGCGTTGCGTTTCAAATTCATATTGAAGTGATTAACTAATTTAATTGATTTATTACTGTGAATATTGATGAGACTATTGATTTATTGATTGATATGCTGAGTAGTTACCTCGTCTTAAGGTGTCTCCAGTCAGGTTCAAAAGATTAATTGGCCTAAAACGAGTCCCAGACTAAGTAAATTACCTAGGGCGGGACGAGTTAGCATAAGCTATATTTTAGGTCAGCAAATACTTGTTCGTTTGACAAGGATGAATGTTCTGAGAATCAATAGAAACTGAACACCCCTCAAATCCAATGTTTCCAATTTACTGGCTAGCAGGCTTCTCCTCCGTTTCACTTGAACCCACGAGCTCATGGCTGTCCAGGCCAGGAATCTGCTGAGCGCCGACTGCTCTATCAGAAATTAGGATCAAGCTGGTAGTTGACCCTTTCTCTAATCCTGTTCTCTCCTGGTTTCTGATAGGACTAGAGGAGATTGGTGAAAACACATCACCACCCCAGCAGGTGCCTATCTTTGCCATGCCTGCATGGTTTAGAGGGCTTAAATGAAAAGCAACCCTTATCAGAAACATTTTAAGGCACGGGCAAAGTGGGCAACTGCCAAGGCCCTGTCTACCAAGAGGCCCCTTGGGAAAGTGACGTTTCTCTCTTTTTTCTCTAACTCAACCTCTTCCCCTGTGTTGGTCTACTTCTAACTCCAACTCTGTTGCTCGAACGAGTGCCATCTAAAGTATTTTGGGGTCAGAGGCCAAGACATATTTTTTCTGTTTTTGTTTGAGCCCATTTCTGAATGTGTAACAAATAATTCAATATTGTTACACATCTTACAGGTTTGCATTGGCAGAAAAGGGGTAATAAAATTAAAAGATGTTCTTAATAGAGGGCCCTAAAATACGAATTGCCTGGGGTCCCCAGATTGCTTACACATGTACTTGCAATTCATAAAGACTTCAGATGGGCCCTCGCCTGTGTTGTTGACATGTGCAGCTTTTCTGTTAGCGCAAAGGCCTTGGAAAAGTAAACCTAGGAAGTGAAAAGACTGTTAGCTCGTTTGGATACATTTTTGAAGCTCATAGCTGGCAAGTGCTGCCGATCTAATGCCCCCATGTCAGATAGCACGATTACCTAACTCACAGGCATCCATTTTATCAACCATGGACGATGAGAGGGCCTGCCAGGAGTCTTCAAGTTACAGTGCATACATTAGCTATGGGATTTACATTATTATTCTTGAGGCTAGTAAGTTTTTTTTAAAACGCAGAACTCTCTACAAACCTGGACTACCAAGTTTCCCACTACACAATGGTGGCCAAAACAATTACTGTGCTTCTTCAATTAGGACTATGAAACCCCTAAAGGTGTATATGCACTGTGTACAAAGCCACTGCCAAATGTAACATTATTCTCACATATAGTCACACGCCAACATATTTTCTCTTGGACAATGGCTATTGTTACATGATGCCTTGTGTAAGCAGGATACCATCCTGCTACAGCTTGATGTGGAAGGGAAGAGGCATGCAGGGGAGTCAGCCAAAGTACATACAATAGCAGACCAAGATTTCTGTGTCCACTGTAAAATCAAGAAGACCCCTAAAGCACATGCCAGTCTGCAGAAGCAAGGGGCTTGTTGACAAGTTCAATGCAACCCTCCAGTATCCCAAATTGAGTTCACCAAATTGATAGGTGGGTTTAGGTTCTCTAACAGAAAACATGGTTGGACACCAGACTGTGCAAGGACAGGGTTTATCCTTAGAAAGGGGGTCAGGCTCTTTCCAATCTCACACCCCGAAGTTAGTAAAACTAAGATAGGGCTCTCGTCATGCATCCGCCACTTATTGTCATGCAGGATTCAGAGGGGTCCGGGATCCCAATTACACCTGTTTATCTCCATCACTCACTGTAAGCTGCAGAGATGAATGGAAGACAGGATGACTCTTGGGAATATTTACACCTGTGCTATGGCGTGTCTGGTACTTTGTTTATTCTCTCCTTCGAACCCTTTTCTATAACGGGCACCTCTTAGGCGTAACAAAACATCACTTCCCCCTTGTCCCTGAGGGAATGGTCTAGGGCTGAAAGCTCTCCTCAGACTCTTTGATTTGAACAAAACCAACTTACTCCAGTCTCGTTTTGTTACTTTGTCTGAAAACATGAATCTGGAAAACTCTCACCCACCCTGAAAATACACTGACTGGTTTAGGGAGATGTCAAATAATGATCAATCAAATATTCTCTTTGAAAGATCCTCCCCATTGCAAGCAACCTGCATTTGTGTAGGTAAAAGTACAGACACAAAAGTTCACAAGTGTACAAGGAATTCTATTTTGGTGGCCTTTTGCACCCATGTATGATTCTGTCATTTGGTCAGAATCCAACGAGTCACACTATTTATGACAAATAAGTAGAAACAGATAAATTATTTTAATATTTTAAGCCCTGAAAAAATCTATCCTTCCCAACTTTGATGCTGCCTTTAGAAATGATCCATTCCTCATAAAATACAGGCCATTTTTTACAGACTCAAAAGGGTGTGTGCCTTTCTGATATTTTGACAAAACACAAGCAGCTGACTCAGGTCTAGTTTGATCAGCCTGGTGGCTTCTTACAAACCACGGCACACAGCCACTGGCTCGAGGAACCACACAGATGTGTCACTATAGTCAATGAGGATAAAACGTTCAGCAGACGGAGATTGGTTAATTAAGCGCTGTGTGTCAATTCAGAGTTCAATTCCATCAGAAGCTCTCTGCCGTAGTGAACTTTATTACCCTTTCTCTCAACTGGATTATTCCGGATACCTCAGCTTGGATCTGATGTACAAAGTCATTTTGCGGTTGCAAAGCCTGTGATTGCAAAATCACAGGATTTGCAATCCCAAAATGGCGTTTTTAATGTATTAACCCCATTCTCCGGTTCAGTAACATGTTACTGAATTGCAAAGTAGGTTTAGAAACCCAGAATGAATTGCTGTTTGAAAGGACGTGTTTAGGGGGGTCCTTTCCAAGCAGAGATTTGTTAAGGCATCAATGCTTTGGAACTGAAATCTGGTCCCAAAACATTGACATTTAACCGACACCCCAAAGGAGGTGTTAACCCATTGTGAATGCTAAAACATTTTTGCTGGGGAGTAGACAGTGGTCCAAGAGACCACTGCCAGGTTTCAACCAAAAAAAAACCTCATCTTTTTAAATGCAGTCCTGATTCCTTTAAGGAAAACGGGCTACATTAATAAAAAGTTGACTTTATTTAACATGCGATCAGAGACATGATGGTCTGCCAACCACATCAGGGCACCATCCCTGTGATGGTATCCAATCGTAGTGAGTCGCAATTTACAGTCCACCTCGGATTTCAACCCACTACATTTCAGTTTTTTTTAACCTATCTATTAGCACAGTTTTGTTTGCAAAATTCCTTTTCATTCGCAAAAAGTTGCTTTTTGCGAATTGAAATTTCCTACACCAGATCCTTCGATCCCAGCATCTACTGCAACACAAGCCACATTCAGCCCATTACAATAATATCTGTTGTATAACATTCTAAGGGTGAACTCTACAGTTTGGGGTATGTTGTGAAGTTTCTAGTTTAGGAATTTGTGTCTTAGCTTGAGTAAACCTGAGAAAGTTGAAAACTGCAGATTATTTTCAATGTCTACAATCATATTATAAACATGTCATATGTGTATGTTTCCCTCCCAACTGCCCCGCAGTATATGATGACATCACGACGTTCTACGTGGGTGGCATGTTGCAGAGCACTGCTATGCTGTCCATGCGTGTCCAGGGCATTACTGGAATGTCAAACAAAGTTCTAATAAGTGTTTTTTAAGAGCCCACTGAGAGCCCTTGTAAACCATCAAGTCGAAAATTCCGAGTAAATATTTTGTCAAGTTTGCTCTGTTTATTTGGGTGGTTTCTAATACACTGAATTTGTCCAACAAACCGTTTATGTTATGTGTGGTTGTGTACTAGTGGATTAATTTGACCAAAAAGGCTTTCTTTTAGCAAATATGTTAATTGAAAAATATCTTGCAAGTGGATAGAGTTGCTTTGTTTAATGCATTTTACAGTTATAAATCTTTGGCTGCTCGCGTGCAATGGCTGTTGATAGGTAAATGTCAGGCCTCATGTTTGATCGCAGTTTGCCACCTTTGTTGGTAAACGCCTACGCTGTGCTACAAATGGGCAGGTACTGTCTAATACTGAGTACCTGCACTTCTTTCATTTGAAAGGGAGAATACCTGCACTTCTGTACTACATTTAAATGGGAGAGTACATGCATTTTTAATAGTGAATATTTGCTCTTCATTTTTTTCCATTTAGAGCACTAGTTACGCCTTTCCAAATCATGTTTTGGGCTGCATACATGGGGTACTTGCACAGTTTTTCTAACAATGTAGTATTTTGCATACTGCTTGCTAGGCTAAAGCACAATGTGGAAATGCTGCATAAACTTGACAAGGCTCCACACCTGAAACTAAATTTGCAAATGCTATATAACTTAAAATACTTTAGCGAAGATCATAACTGCAGTAAAGCCTGTTTTGTATAATATGCCTTGGTCTTGTATTTAAATATCAATCTTGATAATTTACGTAGGGGCCTAGGGCCATATGTACGAGCACATGTTTCCATAGACACAGAATGGGACAAACCATCTGATACATCTGGCCCATAGTTACAAAAGATTTGGAAGTATGTAAATGAGTACTTATATACTATTTAACGTACTCTTACATGCCTTTGTAAATTGGCTCAAAATATCTAAAATGGGAATCAAATAGGCATAAAATGGGAATCTGCGTGTACAAACAGTACAAACAGAAAGGACGGTGCCCACTTGTCATTTTTAGGTCAAGCATGGCAGTACAAAAGCGCTGCTTTTTTGACGTGTTGGTATGTATGTGGGCTTTTAACCATGCCCATCAGTACCACTCGTTCGTGGGCTTGCCCTTCAAAAATGCTTTATTGACATTGTTGTCCCTCCTTGGGGAGGTTTTGCTACCGCCTTGGCCATCACCCCTGTTACATGGCTAACTGCACTTTTGCCGATAAGTTTGACCGCGAGCAAACTTTTTTTTCCTTTTGTGTGTCTCATCACGCTGGTACTAATAGCGGCTACAGCGATTTCGTTTTATGTGTCATGAAAAAAGTCCAGTTAGGAGGTTACAATGCTAATAGCTCTAACTCGAGCAAATGCAAGACCCATTGCATCGCAAATGCTTGTTAGTAATGGGGTAAAAGGCAATGATGTTGAAGGTCGCGATTCTGAGAGGAAACCTGCTCTAAAATGTAGAAAGTGTCCACGAAAGGGAACAAGATATAAAAAAAAAATCTCTCTCTCCGCTGTTTAGATTCATGTGACGTCAGTTTACAGCTAGGCACTTCGTTGAACGGCACAAAGTGGGTGACAGCCACCATTCCAATTTGCAAAATAATTTCTGAGTCACAAACATTCTTGTTTCAACCATATTTTGTTGTACATTTAAGTTGCAGATCATCAATCATAAGTAAAATCAAAATACACAGAAAGACTCCTTAAAACGGGGAACAATGTCTCACATTACTTCACTCTTACTGCTAAATTTAATTAGAATTTACCCAGAGCTTATAGCCGTTTCAGAAAACGCGACTATCAAAAAAAGCCAAGAGGAGTGTGGTTGCCGTATATGCTGTCTTCTATAATAGATACTGACCACATCTAAGGAGCTCTAGTAACTCATTTTATAACTAGAAGAGTAAATGACCTCATAGTCAACACATAACCTCTGATGCAATATCTACATCTGTGAACTATACGTCACTCTCGTTGAGGTGTACAGTTGTGGTGTCAATTAGTGACTTTCATTTCTATTGGGATGTAGAAGGCAGATTCTCACCCAAAGTAGCCCAATGAGGTTGAATGTAGCCTAACATAACATTGAGGAGATACCTGATTACAAAGTATCACTTTGAATAAATATACCCAAAAGCCACAGTGGGCCCAGGGAATGCTTTTAGATACCCAGAATGTAGACGTGGTTGTACAATAAGTTGAAGTAAGGCGGTGAAGGGCATTTCTTAGGGAAATTAGAAATGGTATTATCCCTCAGGAGTGAGGATTATGGATGAGCACAGCTAAAATTAGATCCATGTACTCACTCAGACAGTTCTGGTGATGAGATCAGGGAGGGAGAAGTGAGACCCGTGGGATCCTAACTTTCAGGTAGATAGTAGACATTAAGCTAACCCCAGAGGACAAAAGTGAATCTTACACAGAACAAATCACTCTATACTCGAACCATAGTGTCTCTGTACACTCGCATGGAGGCCTTCTCTCCATTTTCAGATGGTTGGAGATGGTACCCCGGTAAGTATAATGCAGGGACACTAGGGGCATACTTATACTTGTTTTGCACCGCATTTGCACCATTTTCTTTACACAAATTCAGTGCAAAAATAACTCCATATTTATACTTTGGTGCTAGACCAGTCTAGCGCCAAATTATGGAATTAAAATCATTTTTTGGATTTGGAAACCTACTGTGCATCAATGACATGCAAACTAGGCATTCCTTTGCAAAAAATAACTCTAAGACCCTAGCGCCCTATTTATCCTCCCGTGCAACAATCACGCACAGGATGAGGAGGGGTCAAAAAATGGTGAAAAGCTTGCTTTGCACCATTTGTTAATGCCTGGATCAGGGTAGGGGTTAGTAAACCTGTGCACCTATTTCCATGGTGAAACCCCATGAAATAAGCCCATTGGTGCCCTCCCCAGGCCCCAAGGACACCCCACCAGAGGGACAGCCGAGGATGGGGGACCCCATCCCAGGTAATTATAGGTAAGTACAGGTAAGTATTTTTTTTAAGTGCCATTGGGGGCCCTGAAATAGGCCCCCCTACATGGCACTGGGTGCAATGGCCATGCCCAGGGGACCCAGGCCCCCTGTGCTGGCCTTTGTGGTGGTGGGCATGACTCCTGTCTTTTCTAAGAAAAGGAGCCATGTGGTATGGATAGTTTTGCCTTAGAAAATTACTCTAGGCAGGTTAGAGTCATTTTTTTTTTACTCTAACATGTCTAGCATCATTTTTTGGTGCCAAACTCCCTTCTTTTATACCTCCAGCCCTGCCTGACTAACGTCATTTATTTTTTTACTCTAGTCTACCTTTTGCACTGGCTTGCACCATTCCAAAAATATGGTGCCCTGCTGGTGCACAGAAATGGGGCAAGCTAGTGCTAAACCTTTTGGTGCAAAACTGCGTTAGTGCAGTTTTTCACCAAAAAGTATACATCAGGGCCTAGGAAACAAGCAATGGTCCAATGTACCAGCCATCTTAAGACAGGTACAGACTTGTTGATCTGCAGCTGAGCATTTGTAATACCTTTCAAAGGCAACAAACGTGGTAGACACAGAGAGTAAATGTGCTGTTGGAAACAGGCTCACACCTGCTAATGACTCATACCTGTATTAAAGAAGGACAATGACAGATGGCCTGATTTAGATGTCAGCCCAGGGAATACTCCATCACAAATGTGACGGATATCGCAACTGCCATTTTACAATCCCATTCTAGCCAATGGGGGTCGTAATACCATGTTTGAGATAGCCGTCATGTTTGATGACAAAATATTCCCTCCACCAACATCTAAATCAGGCCCTGAGTCTCTACCAAAAGACAATAAAACAATGGATTCCACACCTCTTACAGCACAACCCCCTATTTAGGCCCGCATTACAAGTGGACATTGAATTCCTGATGAAATACACTTGAACACCACAGATCAGTTTACTTTAAAAATTTCAGCTGCCGAAAAATCAGGAATTACCAGGGTATTTAGACATGGAATTATAAATTCCTCCAGTAATTTCTCATTTTGTAGTAGACCCTCAGGATCCAACTGGTAATGGGCACAACTATCCCGATCCCAGGTCCAGGGCCTTGGAAGCACTGTCCCATTTGCCAGGCCCCTCATAATGAAGGCCTTAGGGTGTCTCCCACAATTGATGCTCCAAGAAAGATTCTTCTGGCTCCACCAAGGTTCATTGTCAACTCTCCCAACAGGAACGTTGTGCTAGTGGCTGTCTTCCAGGTGTACTTATAGGAATATTGTGACTTTGCTTTTATCCCGATGAGTGGCTGTACCTAGGGTACACCTCATCATTGAAGGAATGCAGCCTTATGTGCAAATTTGAATTATTTTTATTTTATTTTTCTTCTTCATGGGAATAACATTTCCTTCTGGAGAAACCCCTTTCCCAAACCAGCAAGAAGTTTGGGAAAGTTCTGTTCCTCCACCTGGTCTGGAAGGGGAGTTACTCCAGTTTTTTTGCTCGAATAAATCTCTGACCCCAACCAGGGAGGAAAGAGTTCAGAGAAAAGTTTGTGAAGGTAAACAAGCCTATGATTTGTGGGTGTTCACAAACTCTAATGGCGAGCCGTTTCTTGAACCTGCCTCTCCCCACCCCTTGTCATTTCGTACTGCGTAATTGTCTGCAGTCTTGACATACAATTGTGTTTTATTTTTCACTCGAACAAATCAAAACCTTTTGCACAGCACCGGATTTGCGAAGATATAAGAAATTTAATACATTTAGCACCAAATTAATTCATCTTTAGTCCCTTTTCCCTCTATGGCTGTCATCAGCCCTCTACCTTTAGCTTTTACTCATCAGGATTAGAGCACTCATTTTGATATGCGAGGTTTTTTTCACTGGTTTGCCTTTTTCTCTTCGGAATAAATTGACATGCCTAGAATTTGAAAAACGCTAAGTATGTGCTCAATTGATTTGACACAGCTGGTCAATTTACTCCGGAAAAAAATGAAAAAATGGTTAAGCCCAATAAAATAGAAATCCAATTTGCTTCCAAAGGTTACTTTTCATTTTCTCTGCTGGGATACGTTTGGGTGTTTCACAAGAGTTGACTGAAGCAGTTTTGAGTCTGCCTTCATAATGAAAGTTTTATGCATGTGTAATAAATTTTAAGCACCCATAGACTGGCACATCTGTGCCTGGGGCTAGAGTTTCGTCAAGAGGCAAGGGAGGCATGAAATCTATGCGTTTGCTTTTGATTAATTATACTTAGGTACCAAAGTCACAAGGCACTGCTCTTAAATTTATATGCGATTGACACTGAGTTACACAAAATGAGTTTGTCATTAATGTTTGCAAGTAGTGGGTGTTTAATATTTTTTACCAGTTCAAGGAGAGTGTCATGCTAACAGAACTATTTCACACTCAGAGCCAGGGATGGTGCGGCCTCCATAACACTGTCCCTCTGCATTAGCCAAGCTTACACAGGAGAGCAGTAATAGTCTAGGGATGTACATTGCTCTTGGCAGTGTGGTTTAGGACTTTTTTGGATCCTGGGCAAGGTATATCTTCTGGACTCTGGTCAGAAAAAAAAGCTAAGGGCAGAATTTACAAGAAAATAGTGCATCAGCTGTAATGAGCCACTTTTCTTGCACTCCCCTCAACAATAAGAAAATAGCATCAGAATTTATGATGCTATTGTGGTACTTTGCAGGATTAGCACCATAAATTGTGGCTCTAATTCTGCAAAGTAAAGGGAGGACCAATAAAAGTAATGGGCGCGTCATTTTAACGCCTGCACCAAGCAGGCGTTAAAATTGAAGCTATAAATGGCTCAGTGAAATGTTGTAAATTTCACTGTGCCATTTTTATGGGCCTCCCTGTTGGGAACGCCCCCTTGCATACATTATGTCTGGCGCAGGCATAATGTGGCGCAAGGGGTTACAAAGTGGGGCAATGCAAGCATTGCACCACTTTGTAAATATGACAAAGGAAAATGGCTTCCTTAATGCCGCCAGATTAACGTTAAAAACAAAAAAACGGTAGTATGGTGCTAAGAGGTGCTATGGCATGTATATCTGGCCCTAAATCTCCTATTTCCAAGTAATTCAAGCCCTCTGTAATGCCTAAAAACTTGAATTATAGTTAAAATCTCTGAAATGGGGGCATGCAAAAACAGTCAAAAGCTCAAGATTCCAAGAGTCCACCAACCAAATGGTGCCAAACTGAGCTGAAACAATCATTCTGTTTCTTTTTACACTGGGATCTCGATTTCTTTTGCCTTGCAACAACATTTTCAGAGTCTAACCAGCCTGCTCCTTCCATTGCAGGAAACACAGGGTGGTTAGTGCACTTGTGCATAATTTTAAACTAAGACATGCACATAGCACTTAGAATTGAAGCTTTAATTGCCAGCTGTTCATAATTGCAAATAAATCCCCCTTCAGAATTGGCATTCATGCTGCAACAGTGAAAATCAAAGCACTGCTCTGATAATTGTCACCATTCCATCAGGGGAAATCTTATCATTTTCTTTTTAATTCACTTCCCCTGACATCCCTCTTCTCGTTCTATGTGTACACTTCTCTGACTCGATGGTGACCTTCGACACTGCTATTTAAGGAAGTAAGCTGGAGACAGAGAAATGGACAGAAAGGTCAAGAGAATGGTGTGGCAATAGAGGTAAATTGAGAGAGAAGTGTGGTAGAGATGACGTACAGAGAAAGGTGAGGTCTGGAAATAAACAAGGTAAACAGAGGAAGGTGTGGTAGCGATAAATAAAGTGACTGAGAGGTAGGGTGGGGGAGGCTGAGAAATAAGTAAGGTGTTCGAGCGAGGTACAAATAGAGAATATAGGGATAGGGTAATGTAGGGAGAGGGTTGGGGTATACTGAGTAGTAAGGTGGAAAGAGAGGTGTGGTAGAAAGTTGTGAGTTAGATACAGTTCCTGGAAAGAGAGGTAGGCATTTAGAGAAGTGAGATAGTGAGGGAAGTTTAGAGAGATGGAAGTTTGAGAGACTACTGTGATAGATCTAGGGGTAAAATTAGATCAGGAAGAGAATATTAGATTCCCCTAAAGAGAGTAGGGAGGCAGAAAGAAAGGTAGAGAGACAGGTGGAATGAGAGATTAGAATTAGAGAGAAAAAAGTAAGGTGGAGAAAAAGGTGGGATAGAAAAAGAGGGGTGACGTTGATAAAGTGGTAGAGAGAAATGTAAGGGTGAGTTAGTGAAGATGTTGGGAGGTAGCTATAGGTAGACATAAAGAGGTAAGGTAGAGATGTACAATGAGAGATGTGTGGAACAACAGTTGATGTAGAAAAGGTACGTTGAAATAGAGGAACTGCAGAGAGACATGAGAGGGATGAGATAATGACTGATAGAGAAAAAGATGTAGTGGTAGAGATAGCGAGGTACAGAGCAAGGAGGTAGAGGGACAGAGAAAACAGATGGAATGGAGGTAGATGGCGACAGAGAGAGCAGTGGTGAAGATGTAATGCACAGAAAGGAATGTGAAGTAAACTGAGAAGTTGGGTGGTGAGGGAAAGAGGCGTGTAGGGAGTGATGACATAAAAGAGATGTGAGGTAGAGCAGAAAAATGTAGAGATGACTGAGAGAGATAGAGGTATGGTATAAGGAGATGAAGAGATAGAGAGCTGAGGTAAAGAGACAGATATATTTAAGAGAGGTTAAATAGATGGTGGAGAGGCAAAGGGACATATGATCGACAAAGAGAAGCATGGTGACGAGAGAGTGACGAGTTAGAAAGAGAGCTGTGCTAGAGAGAGGGAGAAGAGAGGCTGCGATGTAGCATTGAGCAGAGAGAAAGGTAGAGAGAGAAATGAGACTGTAAGTGAGAAAGCGGTAGAAAGAGTTAAATGTATACTGACATAGAGTAGGTGAGGTGAAGTAAGGGGTGAGATATAGGCAGACTCCTTTTTAATTGAATTGCCACCAGCAGCTTGAGAGTGTGAGGGTTACCGTTATGCTAAACTTCTGTGAAGTGGTCATGCCGACCTGCCCAATTAGAAATAATATATTTTTTATGCCCAGTGTTATTGTGACAAGACTTTTGACTGCCCAGAACACTTTACCAGGAGGTGCCTGCCAAAAGGCGTGGACAATGGGCAATCTGCTTTGTACCAATTTTTATGGGCTGATTCCCATTATTTGCAGGGGCAGCTCCTTCGCAACAAATCAACATAAAGTGAGAGGGGCACCGCGCGTCCCCGTGCAGGGCCATATTCGTCCCTGGTAATTAGCACATCCAGGGGCTGACCCTGTACAAAATAAAGGAGGGGGGCTGCACCGCCCCCCTCTTGATGCCACTAAGGGCTCTGGGGGTCACCACCACCACCTAGGGCCAGTTCTCTGTCTCCTGAGGTGCCCACCCTCGGGAGATAGCAGTTTGCTTTCCCTTGGTGGGAGCTTTAACAGTTTCTGCTGAGTGAGAGCAAACAGTAACTCCACTACCAATGGGCAGGAGCAGGAAACTGCTCCCGCTTGCTGGGAGAGGAGTTTTCATCTATTTCACTGTCCGCTGTCAAGTGGTAATAGGTAGAGAACAACAATAAAACCTACTTCTTACCTATATCTAAGACCCTAACCCAGAGCACAGCAACCCATAGAACACAGTCAAACGCAGTCAGAGCTAAAAACTACATGGCTTACTTTTACGTTTGACAGACACAGCCATTATCCAATCACATATTGCCTTCTCATCTGCATATACCACCATGTACCAAAAATGTATTACGGTATACCGTGGCACAATATATAACTAAGTATTTTAAACATTAGAACTTTTAACACTACTTACACTATGGTGGTCATTACAACCCTGGCGGACGGTGTTAAAGTGGCGGTAAGACCGCCAACAGGCTGGTGGTAAAAAAATTGGAATTACGACGTGGCGGAAACCGCCAACAAAGACAGCCACTTTAACACTCCGACCGCCACCGCAGTACAAACAAACAGCACGGCGGTCACCTCCAACAGACAGGCGGAGGACAATGTACCGCCCACACTATTATGACAGGCCAATCCGCCACATTTTCTGGGGCGGATTCACTGTGGATAAAAACACGGCGGAAACTGGAATTTCGTAGGGAAAACGCTCACCTCTATACACTCCACGAGGAACGATGACACCATGGACCCGGAACTCCAAATCCTACCTGCGATAGTCTTTCTGCTCCTGTACCAGGAGCACCAATGCCGGTGGCGAAGACCACGGTGAGTACTGCACCTATGACACAGGGGAGTGGGAAGGCAAAAAACAGGGACACACACATGCAACACCCCCACCCTCACCCACTACAACACACACACTAATACATATCTATACATTATAGTAACACCCCCAAGCCCCCCGGAACGATGCAAAGACAAAAGGAAATTAGTGTGACCATTGTAATATATGAAAATCCAGTACGCAAAAATATACATAGATACACTATTAACAAAATATATACCAAGAATAGTAGTCCAGGTATTGCACCATTCATAGTCCGTGGACTACTGGGCCCAAAATGCATGGGCGAGGCCCACACTCAATACCATATCAAAACAGAGAGAACACTGCAGGGGCATCAGATAGAAATACAACAGGCACCTCAGGGGGAAGGGAAGTGGGGCACCTCAGCCGGATGAGTGCACAACACCAGATCCACTAGGGGGCTCCATGCCCATTGATGTATCCTGGGGAGTGCAAAGCCACAGTCTCTCAAGTCTATACAGTGGGTGGTTTGCCCACTGTTCAATCCTGGGGAGTGCAAAGCCACAGTCTCTCAAGTCCCTCCAGTGGGTGGTTTGCACACTGCATTATCCTGGGGAGTGCAATGCCACAGTCTCTCAAGTCCCTCCAGTGGGTGGTTGGCCCACTGCATTTTCCTGGGGAGTGCAAAGCCACAGTCTCTCAAGTGGATAACAGTCTCCACTGGTTCTGGAGGGGGACTGGTGCCCAGAGTGCTTCATCCTGTGAAGGACAGAGGTAGTGGATGCATGTCTCCACTGGTTCTGGAGGGGGACTGGTGCCCAGAGTGCTTCATCCTGTGAAGGACAGAGGTAGTGGATGTAACTCTCCACTGGTTCTGGAGGGGGACTGGTGCCCAGAGTGCTTCATTCTGTGAACGTCAGAGGTAGTGGATGCAGGTCTCCACTGGTTCTGGAGGGGGACTGGTGACCAGAGTGCTTCATCCTGTGAAGGACAGAGGTGATGAATGTAACTCTCCACTGGTTCTGGAGGGGGACATCTCCGCGTGTGTCTGCTGTGATGCCCTCAAGCGCCCATCCAACTCCGGGTAGGCCACCGCCAGGATCCTGAACATCAGGGGGGTCATGGTTCGACGGGCACCCCTCCCACGTTGGGAGGCCATCCCCAGCTGAGCCTCCGCCGTCTTCTTGCTCCAGCGGCGAATGTCCTCCCATCTTTTCCGGCAGTGGGTGCTCCGTCTGTGGTGGACCCCCAGGGTCCGGACATCCTTGGCAATGGCACGCCAAATATCTTTCTTCTGGTGGGCGCTGACCAAAATGAAATGTACAGGGGAAGAAGAGAAGTCATTACCAACTGCGCCGTCAAAGTGAGTGGCCCCCATCCCTACCCTTGCCATGTGGCACATGCACCCACCGTCTTTCATGCACGCAGAACTCTGCCCCCTTCCTTCTTACAACCAGCCCTCTCCACAAAGGCATAGTCCATACAACATGCTCCCTGTGTACTTACCTGTTGGTCTGGAGGACCGTAGAGTAGCGTGTACTGGGGAGGACCCCATCGACGAGCTTCTCCAACTACTCCGATGTGAAGGAAGGGGCCCTTTCCCCAGATGCACGAGCCATTGTCTCTTCCAGACCGAGGTCACAGCAGCACTTGCAGTGTAGGTCCTCTCCTGTCGAAGATCAGGTATCAAGTGATTATACAGATAGAAAATAGCGGTCACGTCCGCGGCGGTCACGTCCGCGACGGTGCGTACCATCACCACCGACGTACATCATCATTGGCTCCTGGGACCCATACGGTCCAATGTTAACCAATGCAGCATTGCGCCGCGGTCTTCGACCGCCCACCGCAACGGTGTACAACGCCAGCGCAGTTACCTCACATCCCATTATCCCACTTTAAAGGTCAGGCAGCCGCCATTTCAGGGGCCCACATGGCCTAATTTCCAAATGCGTCACACATACCTAGGCCTAGTCTCAACACACATACAGGCCACATTTTGTGTATGATTGGTGTTCTGTGTAAACTGTGGGTACATACCTCTGAGTTGTTGGACTCTGTGCTTGCTGTTGTCCTTCATAGGCACTGTCTGCTGGGACATATGAGGAGATGGCGGAATCCTCCGGTGTACCGACCGCTGGTGGACCTGTCGACAATGGAGGAAAGAAATTTGATAATCACCTACAGGTTTGACCGTGTCACAATCCAGGAACTGTGTACCCAGTTGGAGCCTGACCTGATTTCAGCAATCCACCATCCCACAGGAATCCCCCCTCAAGTGCAGGTGCTATCAGTGCTCCATGTCCTTGCAAGTGGGTCTTTTCAAACAACTGTGGCCATGGCATCAGGGATGTCCCAGCCTATGTTTTCCAAAGTATTGTCCAGAGTGTTGTCTGCGCTGCTGAAACACATGCGGAGCTACATCGTTTTCCCTCAGGTGGAGGATTTACCTACAGTGAAAGGTGACTTCTATGCCCTTGGACATATCCCCATCATCATAGGTGCCATTGATGGGACCCATGTGGCTTTGCCTCCCCCCCCCCACAGGAGTGAACAGGTGTACAGAAACTGGAAGAGTTATCATTCCATGAATGTACAGATGGTATGTTTGGCAGACCAGTACATCTCCCATGTGAATGCCATGTTCCCTGGCTCAGTGCGTGACGCCTACATCCTGCGGAATAGCAGCATCCCTTATGTGATGGGTCAACTCCAGAGGCACCGTGTGTGTGGCTATTAGGTGAGCCCCTGGAAGCAAGAAAGTGGGAATGGTTGTCTGGGGTTATCCATACAGGTTAGTGTGTGTCTAACAGTTGTCCCTCGCCATTTGCAGGTGACTCTGGGTACCCCAACCTGTCATGGCTACTGACCCCAGTGAGGAATCCCAGGACCAGGGCAGAGGAACGCTACAATGAGGCCCATGGGCGATCTAGGAGGGTGATCGAGCGGACCTTCGGCCTCCTGAAGGTCAGGTTCAGGTGTCTGCATATGACAGGTCGATCCCTGTTCTACTCACCAAAGAAGGTGTGCCATATCATCGTGGCCTGCTGTATGCCTCACAACTTGGCTTTGCGACGCCAGGTGCCTTTTCTGCAGGAGGATGGTCCAGATGGCGGTGTTGTGGCAGCTGTGGAGCCTGTGGACAGTGATGAGGATGAAGGAGAGGAAGAAGACATGCAGAACAGGGACTCAGTGATCCAGCAATATTTCCAGTGAAACACAGGTGAGAATACATTCCTGCCTACTACATGTACTTTTACACTACTACCTCTATCGTGTCTGTCGTTTTCACCCAGTGTATGGTCACTGAGTTGTCACTTTCCCTAACGGTTTCACAGGTGTGGGTCCCAATGTGTGTCATCTGTTTAGATTCCTCATGGACTAGAGCTGTGTGACATAGGTATGTTGACATTACTATTTCAAGAACATTTTGTCACTGTAATGCAAATACACTATTTCGAAATCACAGACAGACTCCAGATCTTTTGGTGCTTTAGGTGTGTTTATTTAAATACAAAATATTGGAGGGGGAAGTTAAATGGTGAGGGGTGATGGTGGAGGAGTGTCCATGGCAGAGTCCAGTCTATTAGTCTCACAGGTACATTGCCCATATGGGCATAGGAAGTGGAGATGGGGCAGTTTAAATATGGACAGGGTGACAAAGTGGGACAGTGGGATGACAATCAGGGTGGTCTCATTTCTTGGCGGGGGTTTTGACATTGTGCTCTGTCTTGTTCCTGGATCTCAGGGACTGTTGGGGTGGGGTGCTGGTGTGGTGGTCCTGTGGTGGTGCCTCCTGTCCACTAGCGCCGGCGGAGGTGGTGGGCAGTTCATCGTCCATGCTAGTGTCAGGGGCCCCTTGTAGTGCCAAAGTGTCCCTCCATGATGGAGGAGAGGGCCTCGTGGAGAGTGGGTTCCCTTGGCCTGTCCGCCCCCTGTTGCACAGCAGCCCTCCCAGTTCCCCTGTGTTCCTGGGCCTCCGTCCCCTGGACCGTGTGCCCACTGCCACTGCCCCCAGGTCCCTGTTGTTGTTGGGGTGGTGGGTTAGTCGGGTTCCCTGTAGTGGTGGACACACAGCTGATTGACGTGTCCTGGGGACAAAGGTATGGGCCCACTGGGTGGGTGCTGTGCTGGTGTTTCCAGAGGGGGGAAGGTCTGTGGTGGCCTGTGCCTTTGTGAGGGGAACCGACTGTCCTGAGGCCCCCGATGGTCCGGGCTGGTCATCTAGATCCAGGTGGACAGAGGTGCTGTCATCACTGTGTGCCTCTTATGTGGGTGGAGTGGACATGTCTGGACCCTCCTGTCTGGTGACGTTGGGTAGTGGTCCTGCAGTGAAAGGCATGATTATTGAATCTGTGTGTGGCATGGTGTGCAATGGGTGGGTGACCGTGTACCCCAGTGCTGGCATTCCTGTGTGTGAGCTTGTGTGATGATGGTTTAGTGGAGTGTATGGGTATGTGCAGTGGGCACGCTTTAGTGATGGGTGTCCATGCGTTGTTGTTGCATGCAGGGCTTGGTGTTGGGATGTGTGGTTTGTGATATTGGTACATTTGTGAGGAGTTGGAGTGATAGGGGTGAGGGTGGGGGTATGTGATGGCATGCAGGTAGGGTGGGGGATGTAATAGTTAAGATTTGACTTACCAGAGTCCATTCCTCCACCAACTCCTGCGATGCCCTCAGGGTGCAGAATTGCCAAGACCTGCTCCTCCCATGTTGTTAGTTGTGGGTGGGGAGGTGGGGGTCCGCCGCCAGTCGGCTGAACCGCCTGGTCGTGTCTTGAGACCACGGAACGCACTTTCCCCCGTAGGTTGTTCCACCTTTTCCTGATGTCCTCCCAATTTCTTGGGTGTTGTCCCACTGCGTTGACCCTGTCGACTATTCTTCGCCATAGCTCCACTTTCCTTGCAATTGAGGTGTGCTGCACCTGGGATCCAAATAGCTGTGCCTCTACCCGGACGATTTCCTCCACCATGACCCTGAGCTCCTCCTCCAAGAACCTGGGCTGTCTTTGCTGTGCCATGGGGTGGTGTAGGTGATGTGTGGGGTGGTGTGTGTGATGATAAGTGTGGTGATATGTAGTGGTGTGTTGTGTGAGGTGTGTGGAAGTTGTGTGGATGATGGTGTTGTGTGCCTGTGAATGCTAGTTTGTTGATGGTAGTGTCTCTCTCTGGCCTTCGGTAGTGAATTGTGGTCGTAGGGGTTTGTGGGTGATGTGGGTGTGTGTTTTATATTGTATTGGGTGTGTGGGAGTGGTGTGTGTATGTGTATCAGGTGTGTGTATTTCAAATTGTCCAATGTGGCTGTGTTTTGTAAGAGTGTGTGTATTTTGATTCGTGTGTCGTGATAGTGTGGGCGTATTTCTGTTGGCGTGACGGTGGAGGTTTTGTTTTCGCCAGTTTATCACTGACCTTTGGTGTTGCTGACTTGTGTGGGTGTCTGAATTTTGGCAGATTCCGAGATTTGGGTCATAATAACTGTGGCGGAATTCCGCAGCCGCGGTGGTGTGTTGGCGGTCTTCTGCACTACGGTAAGCGGCTTTTACCGCCAATGTTGTAATGACCCCCTAGATGAACATACTACCAAAAAATAACATTTACACCACATGATCTATATTCATGACACATTACATTTGCATACATTCACACACTTATACGCGGTCTGTTCCAATTACCACACTCCGCTCTATGCCACTCCACTCTATGCTATTAAACTCTTTCTATCTCTCCACTATATGTCACTCCACTCTACGCTAATCCACTACATGCTATTCCACTCTACTCCATTCCATGCTACACCACTCCACTGTATGCAGTTACAGTCTACAGTACTTCATTCTATGACAATCCAGTCTACACCACTCCACTGTATGCCAGTCCACACTATGCTACTCCACTGCACATTATTCCACTGTACGCAACCTGACTCTACAAAACATCACTCTGTGCAATTCTATTCTATGCCACTCCACTGTACACCACTTCAGTGTACAGCACTGCACAGTACGCTATTTCACAGAATAGCACTCCACTGTACGATACTCCACTGTATGTTGCTCCACTATACGCTCTTCTCTCTACAACAATCCACTGTATGCTATTACACTGTACACTACTCCACTCCGTTACTACACAGTACGCTATTCCACTGCATGACATTCCACACTACACCACTTCACTTCACTCTACACTATTTCACTATATGCCACACCACTCTATATCACTACATTCTATGCCAGTAGACTCAATGTTATTCCACTCTATGCCACTGCACTCTACGCTATTCCACTGTATGCCCGTCCCCTTTACCACATCCCGCTCTATGGCACTGCACTTTACGCCACTCCACTGTACACTGTTCCACTCTATGCCACTCTACTGTACGGCACACCAGTCCACGCCACTTAACTGTACCCCACTACTCTGTAAGTCAATCCACTCTACACTATTCCACTGTACGCAACTCTGCCACTCTATGCTATCCTACTCCATGCCACTCCACTCTACCACACTCAATGTACAGTACTCTAATATACCCTATCCTTTTGTACACCACTCCTGTGTACCTCACTCCACTCTACACCACTCAACTCTACCACATGCCATGCAAGTTTTCTCTTTATTAATTTCGTTCCAGTATTATCAATGATGCCATAGAATATGTAATGAGTGATGTAATATGTGGGGTAAGTAGCAAAATATGGCGAGGGTGTGAGTTATAGTTACCTTAAGGCATAAGTTATAGTTACTTGAGTGACTATAAATTGTGCTGTAAGGTAAGGCCCATGGCCAGGCACTGCATTCAACCCCCTGTGGGCAGCCAACCCATTGGCTATGCATGGTGGATGGCCCTGCAACCAAACCCACCCCCATCGACTCTTTCCCCATCTCGCCTTCTCCCTTCCTCTCTTTCCCCCTCAGGCATCCGGCCTCCTATATATAAAGCAGATCTATCATCTTTCTCCAAACATCAACAATAATTTTAATTGAATGCATATTTAGATAATTCACACAATGTAATGTTTTTGTAATACTGATTACTTCAAAAGATTTAATGAAAGTTTATTAAAATGCATGTTTATGACTCCTTTTTACATAGCTTTATTATTACATTTTGAGGGGGGAAATGTGCAAATAAATTGTCATAGACATTTGTTTTTAAAACAAATATGTCTTTGAGGAGCACTGAATAATACATTAAAGGCTGTGGCTGCTATTTTAGTATTCACTTAATGTTTTTTTTAGAAATGTGCTTGGTGTCCTGTCCTACCTAAAACACCCAGTTTCATTTTTTCATAGCGGGGCGCAGAGCGCTACTGCATCATAGCACATGGATGCAGTCCTGGAAGCTATCCCAAATCACTGAAAAAAGACTAAAAATGTAATTGTTTCGGAGTGTAGGGAGTGCTGAAAGTACTTGCACCATTATTGCTTCAGCTACCATATAGTGTGTCATATATTGCAGAGGGTGAGGGGAATGAAGCCGCAGGCTCATTGGACAGCATAGAATAACCATAGAGTTAAGTCAAAATCCGGTGAAAATGCTCTTCAAAAGCTCTAAATAAGAACTACAAACTTCTCAGGGGCCCTCTGACTGACTTCCTCCTAAAAGTTCCAAACACATTGTCATATCGCCTCACACTTTGTGACCAATTAGCACATTGTTACGTAGTCCATATTTCAGCCCCTTTCTCACGCATAGGAAAGTCTCTCAGTGTGGGCGCATGTGTCATGTGCATAGCTCGTTACTTAGCCATACATTCCACACTCATGGCCCTCTGCTGATCTGGCAGGCCCGATACTGTAAATTCCATAGACATCCATTATCCCAACATGAGCTAAAACTCTCCCCAGCATTAACATCAGTACAACGTGACAAATGAAGTCTGTGTAATGAACGCCTCTCTTTCTCCGGCACGCCCATTTTTATTTCCTTTTCTACTACAATTTTAAACTGAAATAACCTGTGTAGTACTTCCGCTTCCTCCAGAGCTCGGGCTGCAGAGGTAAGAGGCTGCCAGATTCTGCTCCGCCTTTGGTGCTCGTGCAGCTTTCAACTCCCTTTTCTCAGTAAGATGTCAGGAGCTGATGAGTTTTTGAAGAATTACAGAGAACACAAGTGAGGATGTAGCAAGCAGAAGGGGAGGAGCCAGGATCCAGGAGGACCGCAAGGCCGAGGAGGGCACGAGGAGCCAGGAGCCGGGAACTGCACCGCGGCATCGCAGAGTCTGTACCGCACTCGTTTGGACCCGGCACAGCTGCAAACTGCAAGAAGCGAAGAAGTGGAGTAGGCTCATGACTACCGCGTAAGCGCCTCACGCCTGCCTGTACCCACTGCACTCAATGACTGGCACTCTGTGGTTCCCCAGCAGGGGGCAGGTAGTGGGTAGAGGGGGCGGCAACAAAAGCCGAGGTAGCGGCGGTCGAAGCAGGCGGTAGAGGAGAGAGGCAGCAGCAGCGCGGCACAGTGGGGCGCAGTGAGGTGTGCGTCCTGGTCCACTTGCTTACTTAACAACTAAGCAGCGAGTGGGCTTGACCTTTCAGTGGCCCAGCCCAGCCCTCCTTGCTCCTCAGGTAGTCCCGCTAGTCCTGCTAGTGGCTCCATTAGCCCTGAGACTTTCACCTGGGCCCGGAATTTCAACCAGTGCTGGACAAACGCAGACAAGGAGTCCTGGAAGAACTAAAGTAGGGCCTGGGAAGGTAAAGCTCAAAGCTGCAGTGATCTGAGGTGGAGCGGAAGCGGCTGGCATTAGGCCAGGGCGGCCTGCTCTTCTCAGGGGGCCCACCCTCGCCGGTCCTTACCGAAGAATCCCCTATATGTACCGGCGAGAAGCTGTGACTAGTGTCTTATGGTGGTTGTGACTGGTGTGATCGGTGCATCTGTGCATCAGTACATTGTTGTGTGGAAGAAAGAATAAATTGGACTTGTAGATTGGGGGTACCGTGGGAGTGCCCTCTGCCTATGTGGGTGTCCCCCGTGCAGAACAGTGCTACTATTTGCTAATAATTTAAACTATTTGCCCCCTATTTAAAGTCGATGGAAGACTATTGGAGTTTATTGGAGTCTAACAAAGTCTATGAAAACTGCTAAGGACCGTGGGGGGTTAAGCTACATGGCACATGGAGATGGCAGTAGTGGAATTAGAAGTGGGAAATCGGGGGAAAATCTATCTATATACAGACTCCTGGAGGGAGACACAGAGCATGCCAGCGAGCAAAGCTCGGTCACGCGGTACGTGTGGCACAAAGAAGGGACCGAAGTCAATTTCTAAAATAAAGGAGGTCCCGAATGTGAGTCAGCTTCCAGGGGTAACAGTTAGCAGCCAAGAAGGAGGGAATGTACTCCAGACATTGCAACAAGTGGATGCCCAGAGAGACAATGGAGAAAGATCAGCTGTAACTCCACTGGGGGCATCAATTAAATAATTTGTGGGGAAATATTTTTAAAAGACTCCCAGTGTGTCACAGGTGTCAAAGGGAAAAAATATTTTTTCTAATCAGAGTAAAAATAAATGACTCTCAGACCTCAGATTTGCTGCAGATAAAAAATGTATTCCTAGGGGGGGACCAGATGAGATTACTGGGGGGAGGCTTGTGTTGGAACCTAGGCAATCCTCATCACTCACCCCAAGTGAGTGATAGCGTCATGCTAGACGAAAGATTCCTGTTTTGTTCTACATTAGAGTGAGAGAAAGAAATAGAAGGAGGGCTTTGGAGGGGGCATCAGAGGTGCAGGCAAAATAGATACACTCTCACCTTCTTCTCCCATGGGTAGGCAGTCCGCCCTTGCTTTAGATACCAAAGCCGTACCTGCTGCAGCCTTACTAGATGTAATGTTCCTAATGCAGAAAACCCTACAGGCTATCCTAGAGTTACTGACGGTAAATAATGGCTTGGGTAAAGTACACAAAAATCTATTACAAGGGATAACGTAGGAAATTAAATGAATGAACAGCTGTATGCCGGTACTGGTATGACCAGCGCCGGAAAAAAGGGATCAAGAAACAGGTACCCCAGATGAAAGCAGGGAAGGAGAGTTAGGAGACACAATAAAGTTATTAGAGCTCAGTCAGTATATGTTTCTAAACAACCAATGCTAGTGATAAAAAGGAGTCAAGGATGGGGAATGAGAGGCTATAGACCCTACAGACCCTACCACAATCCCCAAAGAAGTAAGCAAAGAAACATCGGGAGCATAAGGCCCACAGAGAGAGGGGGGAAGGCAGTCCGGGATAAGAAATTAAGAACAACCAAGGACAAGGACGGGAAGCGACTGCCCCAAATAGCAGGAGCACACCGCAAAAGGCACCTAGTGTACCATATATAGAAGACATTCAGCTAGTAAAAGGGAAGAAGTGTTCCCAAAGAATGGTAACGGAAGAAAGAAGGGAAAGTAGGAGAAAAAAGGAAAAGTGCGACATTAGAAGACTGATAGAAGGGGGGAAAAGTGGAGAAGTAGATAATTCAGTTTGCCAGGAGAAGGTAGGATCTTATCACCACTAAAGGGCCCTGGAAATAAGATGGACAGTCCAAAAGGAAGTAAGAGTAGGTGGGTATATGTGGAACCCTGGGGATGGGAGATTGGAAGAAAACGGCAGAGGAAGCTTAAGCTTTTGAATCGCACGCACCTTCTAGAAGTTATGGCCCTGTGCCCAAGTTTATGCGAAATTGGGTTAGAGGACATAAAGCAAATAAGGTTTACCTCAAATTCGGAAGGGGCGGAGGTGACAAAGACTATCTTTTACTCTGAATGTGTCAGAAAATTGGTATTGCAAGCAGTGATGGAGTTAATGAATGAGGGCTTAAGATCGGTTCAATTAAGTGAACCAGAGCTCAAGGAAAGAAAGAGTAGAGCCCTTAAGTGCCATGCAGGTCTGCTCCCCAACCAAGTGCAGTACAACTTGGCAGGTTGTAAAATTCAAAGAACGTGTGTGGATGGTAATAAGGGCAGATTAAGTGTAACTATTGCTAAAAAGTATAATGACCTAAAGCTGAGGAAACGCTTTGAACCCCTTGTAAACCCCCTTGATAATTACAGTGGGGGGAGCTGAGTGATGTGGACTAGGAATTAAGCTCTTCACACAGCCATCTGATCTTTTCCTGGAACTTATGAGGCTATAAAAAACACTTAAAACAAGATCTATTTAAAGGAAGGCTGGAAAAGTGTGATATAATGTGTTTCCAGGAAACCTGGTTGTGCGAAGAACCTGAACCAGTAGATGGTTTTATGAGGCTCTTTAGGGGTGCAACTCAGCAAGGTTCAGGCCGTCCCTCGGGGACGCCTAATTACTTTGACCTCATCTAGAATAGCGAACAGATCCACAGAGGTAAAAACTAAATGTTGTTGGTTCCTGGCAGGACAAGTAGACCTTTTCAATAATATTGGAGGGTCTAGACAGCTCATGATAATTAATGTATATATACAACCAGGGATGACACTTGAGATTCAGCGGGGTTTGCTTAAGGAAGATTTGGAAGCGATATGTACAGGCAAAGTGGAACACTTGATCTTAATGCTGGGAGATTTTAACCATAAACTTGACCCCAATAGTAGTGATAAATTGTATAAGGAGCTGCTAGCAGCTGCACAGATTCCTCATTTTACTTTTACAACTGCAGAACGTACCGCCTTGGACCTGTCCCTAGTAAGAACCCAGGATCCCTAGGTCTGTTCTGCATAAATGGACATATGAATACAGATCGCCCAGCAAAGCAAACCTTTCAAATAGGCAATCAGGCATGCCCGATTGATTACGCCTTCATAAACACTTGGACCCATATTTATAATTTTTTAGCGCTGCATTTGCGTCATTTTTGATGCAAAAACGTCACAAACTTGCAAAATACAATTGTATTTTGTAAGTTTGTGCCATTTTTGCGTCAAAAAGCGGCACAAATGCGGTGCTAAAAAAGTATAAATATGGCCCTTGGCATTTTGGAGAAGTATAGGACTTCGGAATTGAGCACCTAGAGGGCAGCGTTCATTGGCCCCTACGGCTAACAATTGGGCCAGTAAATATTGCCCAAAGAGAAAGAGAAAAAGTGCTGACACTGCAGGTAGAGTATCCACGTAGGATAACTACCCGAATTACATAGTGTAGTTTAAAAGCGCTTAATGAATTGACAGTAAATTATAGAGCTATCAGAATGGAGGAAGACCCAAACGATGTTTTCAAGGGATCTAACAGGGAAATTGAGTTAATAGTTGATTTTTAAAAGTAAAGTTAAAAACAACCCAGGAGAAAAAGACAAAGGGAGAAGTATGCAGGGCCAATAAAAATACATGGTATAACCAGGAGTGTAAGAGCCAGAACCGCAAGGTGCGGAAATTAGAAAGGGAACTTAAGAAAAGACGCACTACTGAAGTAGAACAGAAGCTCCGCCTAGCAAAGCAAAGTTATAAAACAATCTTAAGCCAGAGGAAATAAGAATATTTAAATAGGAAATGGGAGGTAATAGTAGATGTGATATGAACACAAAATATCAGGGGATTTTGGCAGTTGGTAAGGGAGGGAAAAGCTATAGGAATTATGCAGTGTTTGGTTAGTGAAGATGACCGGAATAAACACTTGTGCAATGCATATAGAAGAATGAATGCAGAGGGAGAATGTGGAGTTAATATGAAGATAGGTACGGATGTAAGATCAGCTTTTACCCTGCAAAGGATAAAAGAAACAATTGCAGCGCTTAAACTAAACAAAGCTGCGGGCCCAGACAATCTTCCAGCAGTGATAATAAAAAATAATATCGGCTGGTGGGCCAAATTCTTTTATGCCACATTTCATAAACTTTCTGATTACGGTTGTTTCCCTGAGAATTGGAAGGGTGCCATAATTAGGCCGAGCTATAAAAAGGATGACCCAACACCATGAAAAAGTTATCGTCTAATTAGTTTATTGGATGCAGGTGAAAACGTTTTCACAAACTTATTGCTGGGGCAAATTAAATCCGGGGCAGAGATAAATGACTTGATACCAGTAGAGCAAAGCGGATTCAAAGAAGGTCACTCGACAATTGACCACTGTTTCAGTCTTTGGTCATTAGCAAAAAAGTCAGTTGAAATGCGAGGATGTCTATTTTGCTGCTTTGTTGATTTTTGGGCCGCGTTTGATTTGGTGGATAGAAAACTGTCATGGGATATGTTAAAATGATTGGGGGTTGATTCGGACCTATTATTTCTCCTTCAGGGTCTGCATTCAGAGAATTGGGCCCAAGTAATTTTAGATACGAGTGGTTCACTTTCAAAGAAGATTCCTATAAGGAATGGCTTGCGCCAAGGATGTGTTCTGTACCCATTATTATTTGCTATATTTCTGTCAGACTTACCAGGCTTGCTAAAGGAGGCTAAAGGCTTATGCCCAAAAATGGATGGGACTCATATCTCCTGCTTACTTTATGCGGATGACCTGGTGATAGTCGATATGACGGAGCTAGGGCTACAAAGAAAATTAGATGTGTTTAGTTCTTACTGTCAAAGGAAAAAATGGCAGTAAATATGGATAAAACAAAAATAATGCAAATAGGAAAACAGAAGAATGTATTTACCTACTTTTTAGGAAGAGAAAAAGTAGAAAAGGTTAAAAAATAAAATATTTAGGAATGTGGTTTGACTCTGAATTAAGATGGAAATAACATATTGAAGCTCTAAAGAACAGAGCTTTAACATGGCTATGGGGGTTAAAACAGTTTAGCAGTTTTGCAGAAAATATGGGGGACCGTCCCTCTGTCCTGTAGTGTGTGCTTTTAATGCTATGGTTCACCCTCAGTTTCAATATGGAGTAGAAGTCTTAACACTCTCCGGGAAGTTAAGTTGGGAAATAGGAGAAAGTAAATGTGTAAAACGCATGCTATTGCTGCCTTCCTCAAGTATAATACAAGCTATAAGGGCGGAATGTCAAATGACGGCATGGACTTACCAAGGAATGCAGGCCGCATTGAAAGTTTGGTTGAGCTTGAGAGATGAGGGAATTTTTAAGATTGCAAGACTGTGTAAAACAGAAATAAAGACAAATGAGTTACACAGGGCATCACAAGTGAGAGGACGGTTAGAAAAGATTTGTGTCCTCTTAGGCTTATCCAGAAATTAGTAGCGCAGAGGACAAATCTCGAAGCAGGAGCTGCGTACAATGGTAAATTAGAGGGCAAGAGAAGCAGATCTAGAGTCCCTGGAGAGAAAAATGTCCACCCAGTTTATGGTAGGTGGGTGAAGGAATGCCAAAAAGTTATCTTATATAGAGGCCCTACCCAACCCAAGACTAAGAGAAGCAGTGTTACAGTTCAGAGTCAGGTTAAACCCTGGCTATACAAACCCCAAAGCAAAAGCCATACTTAAGGATGATCAGGGTCTATGTACATGTGGTCTACAACAAAAATGTAGCGTCCAACATATTTTATTGGATTGTTTTTGGTTTTTAGAAGTGCGTAAGAAGTTTTAGAACCAATTTTTAAGGAATATAATATTATAAATCAGGATCGAGTGCTTAAGCTACTAGTAGATATGAGATTTTTTTAATGTAATGTGTGCGCTAGGCCAATTTTTGTTGAAATATGATGGGTTTTAGCAGGGCTTATACGGCCCCTGCAAATGAAGTATGTGAAGCTTTGAACAAGAGATCGCATTTTCTTACATAAATGAAGAGTTTACAAATTGACTGCTTTTAAAGTTATATTGAATGATTGTAATATAGGACATCTGTCTTATTATAATATGTAGGTTTAAAGCAAAAGCAACGCCATTTTATCTAGATTTGGGCCATATGTAAATTATAAGAACACACTTTGTAAAATTAGTAGGAAAATAAAACACGTATTCAGGGTTAGGAAATTGCAATACCCTCCTAACGTGAATCGATACAAATATGAAATGCTATGAATGTTATGAATTAGGAACATTGTGTGGGAATACATCATGTAACAGATTAACTCTATGAACCATTGTATAGCTTATCCATGTTTTATACTTTTAGGTTTTTAAGCCAAATAAAGAATTTATACAACAACAACAAACTGAAATAAAATGTTACAGCCTTGTTACTCATCCTCTACAATGGTACACAACAGAGACCCTCACTGGGTGAGGGTCTCTGCTAAAGATGGGAAAGGAAACATCGTCCGGAAGGACAAACTGCATGACAGATTGCCCCAGCGTAAGGAGGTTTCAAAGTGGTACTGGATGCTAGTGGATGCTGGAGAGGAGGCCTTCAACTTGCCATCAGAGATCTTGGGAAGAACCTGCCATTGCTGGATGTCATAACCTCATAGCAAGTATTGATGTAAATGCTTTGGATGGCAACCAAGTCTGCAACTACTCCTACCTTTAAGGAAAAATCATTTGTTTACAGTATACAGGGCTTATCGGACAACAAAGAAGCTGGAGACTTTGGGCGGTCAAGAAGGGAAGTAGGGCCCAGAGGAAAAAGCAGATGATGTCCATATGTTTTGGCAGTCCCCAGTGGTCCAGCTTTGCTGGCAAGAAGTGGGTAAGGTGCTCCTGAAGGTGGTGGGTCCTGAAGCTAAAGTAAGCCTGGCCCTGGTAATTTTTGGTATTTTGGATGGTGGAGTGCCCCCTCTAAAAATGCATAAGCATCAAGAACTTCTATTCTTCTTATTAGTTTTACCGGCTCATCAACAAATATGTCTGAATTGGGTGCTCCCCTCTACCCCCCGACAGCATGGGAATGGGTTATTTTGGTCATTAGGATTAATTTATTAGATTGGAGTGGCTCCCCAGATAAGAGAACTACGTTCTGGGGGGTATGGAAAAATTGGTAGAACTCTTAGGCGTGGGTAGGGGGTCCCAATTCCTCTGGAATATAGGATGAACATGTCCAGTGAGTAAGTATCAACACAGACAGACCTGTTAAAGGGAAGGACTTGCGTATGGTTCCTTGGAGAATTCCCATGATGAAAGGTTCAGTTTTATGTGGCTTGTGAGCCATCTTGGTTGGGTGGCATACCCACCCCCACTGCTCTTGTCACCCGTCTGGGGTGGGTAGCGTGGGGTGGGCTTTGTGCCCTTAACATTCTGAGCTCCCTTAGCCCTTTGAATATACAAATGAGAACACTATTAAAACAAAAATGGTACACAATGACAGCCTAAAAGTTTTAAAGTCCTAAAAAGTATAAACAAAATCGCAAATATAAATTTACAAAAAAAAAAACTAAAGTAGAGTTTGGCACACAAGCTTTAGCACTAAATTACCTGCTATTATATGTATGTATTTTTAGTGGAATTTCTTTTTTTTTTAATATGTGCACAGTAAATGAAGCTGTCTCTATGCCAGAGCAAAAAATGCATAGCAAATATTATACATAAACTTAGTTTGTAAATATAGGCAAACACCAAGAGTTGTAAGTACATGTATTTATTGACTAAGGCAAAAAGCTTGTTCGAAAAGAATTCAGTGACACTATAGGCTTCATTAACTATTCTTTTTACACACCTACTTTTTATTTAGTTACTCAAAAGAAGTAACTTGCGCTATCAATTCCACATTCTCTGCCACAGAGAAAGGAATGGTGGAACATTCAGTTTGTAAGCGACATTTAGGTTTGAGGGATAATTGCAAGCATGGTGGAATTACTGGGTCTGCAAGGTTGAAGTTATGAGCTGGTTTATGAGTGGTCTACCTGCAAAAGTAGACAAAGAGCTTGTGGGCATTTTTATAGCCCTTGTAGATAGTTATTGGGCCAAAATCACAAAGATATTGCTGTAAGAATATGCAAATTGCTCTTGTAGTACTTTTACTCCTGAATGCCAATAATTTGCCATCAGCAATACTCCAGTGTCTAATAGATTTACTTTAGAAGCCACCGCAGAGCCATTCGATGATCATTCAACTACCATAGGAGTCATTTCACATTTTCAAGCTCTTGACGTCACCAGAAGAGTTTAGAACTGTGTGCCTGATGATTTGAGGATGACTTGAAAATGAGTATCAGATTACTACACAAGATACAATTGTTCCTGATGATTTGGAGATGACTTGGAAATGACTGTGATTACTTCATAACATATGCTTGTTCCTGAAAATTTGAGGATGATTTGAGAATGTCTAGCTAATTAATCACTATCAACATTTTTCTATTCAACAAGAAGACAGTACTCCTGTTGTTTGAGAAGGATGACTTTATTATTTCAGGAGTAGAAGAAAACATGTGCACTCTTCAATGTACTCCTACTTATAAATAGTTAATCAAATTTCCACTGGTTAGTGTGATTGTTAGTATCACCCTCCTTTATGGGTGATGCAAAGTCAAACACCATATGCACATATAGTAAAATACATGTGTTCCCTTAAGCACTACTTGAGGTATTGCGAGGAGGTTTGACTCTTAATCAATATTAGTTAATATTATTGTAGTTTTATTCCATACAAAAATTTCCACTTTTCATAAATCATTAATTTTATTAGTGTTTCATTTCCACATTGTGACCAACTTCCAGGTATGTAACCACTTCAATCCCTAATGTCCATCATTAACAGATGGCTTTACGATCCCATTGTCCCCGATCAGGGATGTGGAAACAAAACACTAATGAAATGAACGCTTCAAGAAAACGGGAACTTTTTGGTTATTAAGATGAATGGAATTAAATTATAATAATATTGACTAGGAGTGGAGACTCCTTGCAGTACCTGAAGTAGTACTTAAGGAGACATGTGTAGTTGTCTATACGTGCATATAATGTTTATTTTTTTCAGGAACATGTCAACAAACTTGATTTATTTATTCATTTATATGATCTTTACAATCATTGAAGCTGCTTGATAATTTCAAACTTTGCTGATTACTACATAAAAATGTACATAATCCTACTCTATGCAAGTAAAACTACAAAGATCTGAAAATATTTCTGAATAAGCTAAGTCACACATTCCCACTTATTTTTGGGTCTCACATGAGAGAGTGTATGCGCTGGCATTTGAGAGACCTTTTATTTACTTACATGGGGCTTAGAGCTGCCTTTTGCTTACAATTAGTTGGCTTCACTATCACTTTCAATTCCATGCTCTTCTTTAGACAGCATGTGCCAGCTTCATTTTCTTTTGATATGTTTGTTCCTTCCCATCTACCACTCCCTTCTACAGTGTCCTCCCCTGGCTTGCACTTTCAGGGCTGCTTTTTAATTGTAATTGCAGCACTCCATAAGAGTTCATGTGTTTGCAAGCCTTCTCTCTACCACCCATGCCCTCCCACATTGTTACTATTGCTTTGTCATTGCTTTCCCTGTCCCCCGCCCCTCCTGTGTTGTGTTGCTTGTTCTGTCCCCTTCTGCACTGTGTTACTTGCCCCATCCCCTACTCTACACAATTGTATGCCACTGTACGCAACTCCACACCAATCTACTCTATGGCACTCTATGCCACTCCTCTCTCTGCCACTCCATTCTGGGCAACACCACTCTATCCTACTCCAGTCTACACCACTTAACTCCCCAGAATTCCACAATACAGCACTCTACGCCACTCTAAACCACTCAACTCTATGCCACTCCACTGTATGTCACTTTACTCTACACAACTCCATTTGACTCTATGTCACTCTGCACCTCTCTATGCCACTCCTACTCTTTGCCACTCTACTCTATGCCACTCCACTCTTCGCCACTCTCGTCTACGTCACTCCAGTCTACACCACTCCATGCCCCTTCACTCTACAGCACTCCACGCTATGTCTCTTCACTCTATGCCACTCCACTCTATGCTACTGTCTGCCACTCCACTCTACGCCACACTACTCCTTGCTACACAACTAACTTTTAGCCATGCTGAACAGCAGCCATGCTGGTGTACAACATGGCTAAAAGACAATGCAAAAGGCAACAGCTCTAACGTAGGTGAGACCTACTGGCTTTGCCAATGATTTTTTTTGTAGTTTTACAACAAAGCTGTTCAAGGTGCTTTCTATAGCCATTATCCACTCGTTCAATTTTTTTTTTTTTAAAGGCAGAGTTTGAAATGTTCAAATTTTTGCTAAAGTGTTCACCCAGTACTACTTATGAGATGATGCTACAGTAAAACAGCTGCATCCATAATTTATTGGGACATTGTCCTGGAGTAATAAATGCTTCATCCTAAAATCATTGTTATGATCTTGGAGTACTAAGACATCATTCTATAGCATTATGGGATCATCCTGATGTACTGCCTCCTCATCCTTGTCATCCTGAGACTGTCCTACGCTAATAAAACCCTGTTCTGGAACCATTGTGTTATAATCTAGAGTAATCCAGCCTCACCCTGAAGTCATCAGAGCATCATCCTGGACTAGTGAGTGATCACCACATTTTCCACTGAAGTAATTAGATGACCATCCTGTAGTAGTAAATTACCATCACATTCAAGTAATCACAGCACCATCCTAGAGCAATCTCGTTTAAATATGTCACCCTCCACACATACTTCAGGATGGTTTGGGATGGCTTCACCAGATAATTTCAGGAACAGCCCAGCTAAAGTCATCAGGTGACTTCAGAATGACTCCAGGAAGATCTTTTTTTATTTGGGCTCCTGGCTTACTCCTCTAATTCATAAACAAGCCAGGAGTACTTTAAGAGTAAGCTACAGAAAAATCTTTGTGAATCTGGCGCACTGACTTTCTAGTGTGGGAAAAGTCAGGAAGGGGTTCTCCAAATGGAGAACACTCTTTGGATAGGAAAAAAGTGAAAGCAAGCTACGAATGCTAAACTAAGGCATGTTTGCACCCCATTCTCAGGCAGAATGCGAAGCCTTCCATTTTGAAAGTTTACATTTTGGGAACCTGGAGTACTCCCTGAAATCTACAACCCGTTGTATCCCGTTGTTACTTTTTGTAGCAGTTGCTGTCTCGCTTGATCCATTTCCCCTGTATTTGCTGTACACATCACTGAACTATGCTTTGTGTGGCTGCTCTCTGTGGCACTCACTGGCTGGAATTTTTCCAACAAGGAAAGCCCTTAACTTTGTTTCAGCAAATATTGGAAAGCCAGAGGAGGACGAACGCTGTTTAGATTAATAGGACAAGCAAGATATATTTTTAAACAGACAAATTGTCAAAGAGAAACGCTAATACTTTCCCGTAGCCATCTACTTAATATAATGTATGCATGTGAATTTTAAAGATGTGTTGTAACTTCTTCTGCTGTAAATTAAACACTCCATTCCAGCTGCGTGTTCTTTAATCCCTGGTGTCACAATGTTGTGATGAAGAAAATGCAGTCCACGATGGGGGTGAATGAAATCAGGCCATGTGCATCCTTTCAATTCCCATGGCGAAGTAAATGTTTACACATTTGTGAGCCATTGCCCCGGCGCTTAATCAAGCCCATTGCTTGGATCTTACAGAGCCTTTTGATAACGGCATTTCCTGTGTAAGGTGACATGCTACAGCGCGCCCTAGGGGGAGAAGTATTCGAAGCGCACCTGGAGTGCCTGATTTAGGAGTCCCGTCTTTATTAATTGTTTGTGGGAACAGTTCCGCACTCTGCAATCGAGCAGACAGCCACTTAAAATGCTATTTTGATACTTACACGAAAATAAACACAAGAAGGGCTCTTAAGTGGTCACGTCTAGGTAGTTGTTTAATTATTTCATATATAAGAAAACAGCTTTCTTGTTTTCTGACCTTCGAACTATGCAAAGCGGTCTGCCATTACAGCTGCTGCATACAGCCCGTATTCGGCTCTGTGTTTAATTTGGGATTATGCGGCAGCGTTGACTAAATTATGGCAAGAAACAGCACATTATGCATCGTAATGCAGCACATTTTGTAACAGTAATACTTAATTATGTTGCATTTTCACACTTGATAATGTGGTGTATAGCGTGTGCGGCGGTAGAAAGAATGACTCGCACACGGTCTTTATATTATTTCCACGCGGTCGGATGTGGCATTGGCTCTTTGCGCATTGCACTCCTGCAGTGCCGCTCTGCCACCAGGCGCGTCCCTACCGATCACACCTCTTTAATATTCCTCCCGGTTCTACCCTTGACCTCGGGGCAGACCATATATTGGCAGACACATACAGGGGGTGTTTACACTAATCGGGCGCCGCGTCCCCCTGACATTGGTGTCGCCCGGTGACCAGCTACCTCACTGGCCCGAGACACCACAGGTAACAATATCCGGGAAATATTTTATCTTATTAGAACCACTTTAATTCTATTTCAGGACCGGAGGCTCTGATTATGCTTGTCTCTTTCTTTACTTTCTCCAAACAGCAGCCAATCAATAAACAGAAAAAACAACTACAAGCCCCATAAGGCCCAAGTCCAGTATCACGTGGCCCAATCACCACCCACATCCTCTGTCCATAAGTGTCACGACCTGCAACGTCACTTCCTCTTTCTTTGCTGCTCCGCAGCAGATAAGTGACATTTTTATATACTCTCTGCAAATTGTGTATTTCTATGTGATTTATGTCTTGTAATAGCTGTTTACTATAATCGGATAGCGACGCGATTCCGCTCGCATTGATCCGTATTCATTTTCCTCTTTAAAGATTTTGTCTTATCGGCATTTCTGCTGTCTTCTTTTTCAAAGCCCTGTGGAGCGGGAGCGCTACACTCTGTGTAGTCCTCTTTCAGTTGTGGCGCTCGCGCCCCGCGCGCGCGTTTTGAACCAAGCTCATCACTTTTGATGAGACGGCTCGTTGCTGCAGACGTGCGGAGCACTCGCATCACCTCCCTCCACGCTGTACTCGGGCTACTTGCCTGTCAGGGGCTCACACTCCCCCTGTTATTAGTAAGATTATATATATTTTACCCATTATAGTAAGTTTATATATATTCCCATTATGGCACAATGGAGTGACAATGAGACAGGGTACTACCCTGATGATTTGGGCAACCAACTAGAAGTAAATCTAGTTGAGACCCTGGATAACAGAGTGCAACAATCTGTGAACGACGCCCTGGTGAAAGCTTTGGGCCCCTTTTCAGGGCAATTATTTGATTTTGCCAAATCCCAGGGTTGGAATAATGAACCTCAGTCGACTTCTCATTCTCATTCTCATTCTCTTCCCAAGAGAAAAAAATCTAAATGCAAAACTAAAACCAAAAATCTTGAAGAAGTTGAAACCACTATGTCTGGTATCCATGCGGACGCATTTAACAAACTTTTTAAAAAACATGCATCCGAGCATAACTATAGTAACTCCAAGGACCTAGATTCCTCCCAATCCTATTCTACCTCCAACTCTGACACCAGCGACTCTGACGAGTCGGAAACCCCTATCCCCGCCAAAAAACCTAGGAAAGAATCTACCTTAACAAAAACCCTAAATTTCGACCCCACTCAAATCATGCACCCCAGAGCCTCCAACTGGACCCCTTCCCCCGAAGTAGCGTCATACGTAAATGACAATGTCAGAAGAAGCTTCGACAAAGACGTCCGCTCACGCCTCAAGGCCGAATGCCTTAGACCCGATGTGGACGAAAAAGTGACGGACACACCCGACATTGACCCCACCATGGTCACTTTCATGAAAAAATTTGGCAAAGACCCCAAAAAAGGTTTGGACAGATCCTGGCGGATTTGTCAAGCCAAACTACTAGACGTCACTTGCCCCTTGACAAAAATCCTAGACATGGCCTTCCTCGCCAAACAGTCTAATACCCCGGTGGACACAGATGTCCTGATTGGCTGGGCACAGAGATCTCTTTGCCTCCTTGGCAACGCAAACTGCGCGGTGTCGTCGGAATATCGCAAGTCCATCCTTATGAGAATAGATCCTAAACTTACAGACTTGGCGACCTCCGAAGCTGGACCATCAGCCGATGGTCTCCTCTTTGGCTCATCTTTTATCAAAGATCTAGCAAAGTTTTGCGCTACATTCTCCTCCCTCGACAAGGCGCACTTATCCCTGAAGAAGGTATTCAAACGTAACCTTTTTGCCAGGGCTGGACGTTTTGGAGGGCGTATGCCCGGCCTCGGTTCATACCAAAGCTCTCAATATGCCCAACCAAGAGGAAGGAACACTTGGTACGCCGATCAATCGGATACCACCTTCTACCCCACCCGCTACCGGGGTGGTCGCCCCAGATACAGAAGAGGACCCCGCAGAGGTCAACAGGGTGCAATTCAAGACTCCAGTTATGCAGGTGAGCATTATTCCGCATTCACAAGTACGCCTTGGGGGCAGAGTGGGTTTATTCCTAGAAAATTGGAAAAGAATTTCAGGAGATCCTTGGATCCTCCAAACAGTTACTGGTTTTCATCTAGAGTTTATAGGAACCCCGATCCAGCCTTCTCCCCCAGTTCAAATTTATTTTTCCCTAACAGATCAGACTTTTATAGATGCAGAGGTACAAGACCTCTTACACAAAGGAGCGGTAAGCTATACCTCCCCTCATCCAACAGGTTTCTTAAGTCCCATCTTTGATAAGAAGGGAGGAGGTCACCGACTTGTACTAAATCTCAAAGAATTCAATTACTGGATTTTGTACAGACACTTCAAGATGGAGGGTATCCACTTGTTACGAGACATTCTTCTAGAGGGGGATTGCATAGTGCGTCTCGACCTCAAAGACGCTTATCTATCAGTACCCATTTTTCACCCCCACAGGAGATTCCTACAATTCCTCTGGAAAGGACATTGTCTGGAATTCAATGCTCTCCCCTTCGGCCTCTCATCGGCCCCGTGGTGCTTCACAAAGTTATTGAGGCCTGTGATGGAATGTCTGAGATCCAAGGGAGTCAGACTCATAGTTTACCTCAACGACATCCTTTTCATGGCTCAGAATCCACAGACACTCCTGTTACACCTAGACTGGACAATCAACCTTCTGCAGGACTTAGGTTTCCTTATCAATGCGCAGAAGTCATTATTGATTCCCTCCCAAGTGGTAGACTTCTTGGGATTCAGGATAGACTCCAGCCTTTCACTTCTCATTCTCCCACCTCAAAAGATCCGAGGCATCAAGAGAGAACTGAGTGCGGCTTAAACAACCAGATGATTTCCCTGAGAAACATTGCCAGAAAAGTAGGTCTCCTGGCCTCTTCGATTCAGGCAATCTTCCCAGCCCCTCTACACTACTGCGCCCTTCAGAGACTGAAAATCAGACACCTCCAACAGGGTCTCAGCTACTCAGCTCTCATTCCCCTGACAGACGAAGTGAAAGCAGAACTTCATTGGTGGCTTCAACACATGGAAGCTTGGAACAGCAGAACGATATTCGGCTCTCACCCAGAAATAGTGATAAAGTCCGATGACAGCCGTTGGGGACGGGGAGCCCGGTGTGGCTCGATAGTAACTGGAGGTCGCTGGTCTACATGGGAACAGAACCTCCATATCAACTGCTTAGAACTTCTAGCAGGCTCATTTGCCATCAGGAGTCTTTCCCCCCAAAAGACGGACTGCTGCATTCTGCTACGAATGGACAATATATCTGCAGTGCGATACATCAACAAACTGGGGGGCACAAAATCCAGGATACTAGCCGAGATTGCCAAAGACTTTTGGCACTATTGCCTCAGTCAACGCCTGACAATCATGGCAGAATATCTCCCAGGAGACCAGAATACGATAGCGGACTGGAACTCCAGGTACCTGACAAACTTCAGTGACTGGAGACTAGATCCGATAATATTCCAACAGATCTCGAAATTCTGGAGCCCATGCGAAATAGATCTATTCGTATCTCGCCTCAACACTCAGATACCAGCCTTCTTCAGCTGGCGCCCAGACCCTCTGGCTCTAGCGACCGATGTTTTTCTCCAAGATTGGTCGAAGTTTCAGGGATATGCCTTTCCACCAATTTTAATGATCCCCAGAGTATTGTCCCACATAAGACGCCAGAAAGCAGAGTTCATATTAGTGACCCCTTGCTGGAGAGCTCAGTCTTGGTTCCCACTTGCCCTTCAGTTAGCCTGTGCTCTACCTCTTCTCATTCCTCCTCGCCCGAACCTCCTTTTGAACCCGGAGAACCATCAACATCCAATAATTGTTTCTCTGAAACTAGAGTTGATGGCTTGGAAGGTTTCAGGGCAAGATGGAACCCCCCAGGAATTTCGCAACAAGCTGCGTCATTCATCAAATAAGCCTGGGCAGCAGGCACCCACAAGAGGTATACATCTGCATGGCGAAGGTAGACTAGTTGGTGTGATAGACGGGATCTCAATTCCGTGGAATCAAATATTGAAATGATCATTAATTTCCTAGCTGAACTAGCTGGCTCAGGCCTAGCATATAGAACAGTTAATAACTTTAGATCAGCCATTTCAGCTGGCCATAACCACCTAGACGTGAAACCTGTGGGTGAACACCCGCTAGTATGTAAGTTGCTTAGGGGTATTCGATTATCCAATCCTCCCCAAACGAAATATTCTGTCTTGTGGGACGTCAACATTGTTTTAAGATTCTTAGAATCCTGGCCAGACAATATTTCTTTATCCCGTAAACAACTATCAGCCAAATTGACAATGTTACTATGCCTCATCTCCTATAAACGGGTCTCTGACGTCAAAGCCTTGGATTTAACAGGTAGAATTTTCGCTCCAGAAGGAGTTACTTTTAACATCTCCAAACGGACAAAGACTAATTGCAGGTCGGTATCTTACCCGGCATTTTCAGATAACCCAAAACTTTGTGTGGTTCAATGCCTAAGACAATATGAAACGGTTACAGAACCTTTTAGACAGGATACCTCTGGTCAGCTACTTATAGCTCTACAAAAGCCATTTAAACCGGTCTCATCTGCTACCTTGTCTCGATGGGTTAAATGGGTATTGAATGAAGCGGGCATAGACATTAACATATTTGGAGCTCATTCAGTGAGAGGCGCAATGGCGTCCAAGTCTTACGCCTTAGGTTCTCGCTTAGAAGACATTATGAAAGCGGCAGACTGGTCTTCGGAATCCACATTTAGAAAATTTTATCAAAAACCTGTGTTAGATGTTGCTTCTGTGGTTATTAATCAGCTTTAAACGAGCATAATCGGAGCCTCCGGTCCTGAAATAGAATAGAAAGTTTTCTAGCTTACGCGTCAAGAATTTTCAATTCTATTAAGGACACGGATGCGAGGATTATCCCTCCCTAAGAAACAATGTTATTAATATAATATGATTGTAATATTTGTTTGAACATATAATGCACATTATTTCTTCCCACCCTAAACTGTTATTGACATTTATATATTCTTATCTACCTCAGTACGAGATATTACCTTATGTATATTTTTCCTCAGGTTCTGATCAGAAGAACGTTTGAGATCATCTTTTCCTACTCTGAGGGACTCCTGCAAGACCTTGTTCGTCGATCCTTCAAGAAGTTTGGTTCCGGAGGAGTTCGTTTTCTCATCAAGTTTGGAGTTTGAACTCTTGTTACTTTAACTGTTTGCGAAGGGACTTATCCAAAGAAAGAGGAAGTGACATTGCATGTCGTGACACTTATGGACAGAGGATGTGGGTGGTGATTGGGCCACGTGATACTGGACTTGGGCCTTATGGGGCTTGTAGTTGTTGTTTTTTCTGTTTATTGATTGGCTGCTGCTTGGAGAAAGTAAAGAAAGAGACAAGCATAATCCTCGCCTCCGTGTCCTTAATAGAATTGAAAATGTTTGACACGTAAGCTAGAATTTTTTTTATTCCCAGATACAGCAATAAGTAATTTAACGATGACCAGTCCAGCTTTGTGAAGGACCGTCCTCTATGGATGGACATGTGTCGCTATGGTTTTAGCAACTTTAATTTGTATGAGGTAGAAACACATTTTCAGGGTAAAATCTTGAGATTATGCAGCAGATGATGGCCCTTCAATTAGACAATAACGTAAAGGATAACACACTGAGTAAAGACATCAATTCTTAACTTAGAAAATGTAAACCAAAAATCAGCAAAGAAACAGTGCAGTACCCCAAATTAAGAGCAACTAAAGAGTGATTTATATTGAGAGTGCAGGAAGCACAAGAGAGAAAAACTGTGTTCCAACACACTTACAGAAGCTGGTACGGGTCTGTATTGTATTGCGTTGTAATTACATGGCGATCACTACCCCTGATGAGGCGTTGAAGCATTGGATGAAACAAAGAGGAATATATACTGTGGTGGCATTGCCCAACCCGGATCAGCAGCTGCAAAGAAGGCTTGAGCAGAAACCTTCGCGCAACAGAATCCGAGTATAATTAACCAGTGTCTTCGCTTCCCCACTGTACCTTCTACAGCGCATGCACTAACCCCTTAGCAGCCAGTTCAGAAAGAAAAAGCAGTGATTGCTTTTACGCTTTTCAGAGCTCTGCTATCTGCAGGTCATGCACTAGCAGGCAGTGTTAGCAACTTAATACAGCCGCTGTAGACAGCACGAGTCTATTAACAGCTGGCAAAACACAATCTTAGTGGCCACCTCACCCTTACTGCTCCAATGTACAGCACTGACGTAACACAAAATGATTGGGCCCACTTGCTGAATGTGGATGTGGTGAGGGGCCCGGACAAATCCATTTCTCACATATATTGGGCTATAGGAAGGGCCCTTTACGGGTAAGCCCAGGGGGGCACTTAAGGGTGGGCCACTCCCCTGCACCACACCGGATACAGGGGTCTGTGTTATGCCCCTGATGTGCAGGCGACTAGAACTGCCTTCTTCACATCTCCAGTCAGGCTGCAGTTTACTTTTCAAAAGTAGGTCATTGTTGGAATTCTACATTTTGCTTGCTGAACACATAATGAGTGGTGGTTTTAAGTGGCTAGAATTTATGGTTCACAAACAAAACCACACAGCCTACGTCGTTGCCTGGTAAAACTATACTCAGGTGTTAATTCTGGCGTTTTTCTTTTTGCAAGGCCAATAAATGTTTTATTTCTTGAGATTTCATGCGGTTAAAAGGCCTACAAAAATCGTGGCTAAAACCCCTTCCATGAGGTCACTTTTATAAAAAAAATTCTAATCACGTTCTAGTTATCTGGAGGTAATGATGGGAGAATGACAAGAAACGTGCCTATATGCATGCTCTGGCGGGCTATGGCAGGAAAACAACTATTTTGAATAACAAATTTAGCTTTGTCCGTACACGAACTGCACGTTATGATGGTTAGTGCTTTAGTCAACACTATGGTGGACAAGGACCATGCTCTGGTCTTCATCCCTCCCTGTTGCTCCATTTGTAAAATACAGTTATGCTATCGAAAGAGATGATCTCTGAGATGCTCAAGGCATTGACTCCCAGTGAAATGGGAAGTGGAGTTAAAAGTACTCCAGTGTTTAAGTGCATGCACGGACTGTACCCCACAACACCTGGCAAGCAAGTACCACTGGTAATTCCTACCAAGTGCTTAGATACAAGATGATGCAACAACAATGGTGCTTGGCCTATTTAGTGATTCGAGGGTTGTTATGACTCTTGACAGTGAGGATATGTAGATAAGGTAACCCACTAACTTCAATTATGTATCAAAAATATTTTTGTATTTTTTATGTTGATAACAGTTTGTGTGTTACAATGAAAAAATTTGTGACTTTTACCACAAATCTGTATGACTTTTCACAATAACATACATTGTAACAAACATTTTTTGATATTTAAGGGGAAGGGAGCACACTGCCTCTCATCCCAGCACAGTTCACCCCATTGCATTCTGCTAAATGCAGTACGCTTACTTCAAAGTTGCTGTAGTTGTTCCCCAATTTGGTGCAGGTAAATGTTATCTCTAGACATGTGATTCTGGGTTTAGCCCTCCATCAGCAGAGTGCAGAAGCAGTAGAGAGCAGAGAAAAGTCATCTGGGGTTGCTGAAATGTTGCCCAAGCGTTCACGGGTCACAATACCACTCCACAGACTCAAAAGGTCATCTCAGGTGAGCTTGTCAGCATTTCCTCAAGGGAGCCTTTTTAAAGGGGAGAGGGAGCACACTGCCTCTCACCTCAGCAGATTTCACTCAATTGCATTTTAGTAAATGCAGTATACTTACTTCAAAGTTGCTTTAGTTTTTCCCCAGTTTGGTGCAGGTTGTGCTGTTATCTTGAGACGTGTTTCTGACTTTAGCCTTTCATTAGTAGAGAGCAGAAGCAGCTGAGAGAAAAGTCATCTATGGTGGCTGAAATACTGCCCAAGCTTTCACAGATCACAGAACCACTCCACAGGCACACAAGTGCATCCCATGTGATTTCGTCAGCTCATTGGCTCAAGGGAGCCTCTTAAATATTTTTGAAATATAATTGATGGTCAGAGAGGTTATCTTGTCAGTTTACACAGAGACACAATACAACATTACAGCCACCATTGATTGCTTAAATCTGCTGAACAAGCACTGTTGGAGTTTTCAAAATTTTGCAGTAAAAGTAGAGGTGCCACCATTTTTCTTGTGTTAAGTCTACTTTTGTGAGACTTGCCTCTACACCAGTTAAACTTGGCCAACTGTTTAGTTTCGTAAATTTTGCATTGGCTCTTGCAATCCTTCTTGTTATTTTTTATTGTCCTTTCTCGGGCTATAGCTTTCATTTGTTGCTTTGACATGCCTTGATGGGATTGAGTTTTAGTGCTGAATATTACAAACAGATTGAAAAACAAATTGATTGTTCTATCAGCAATTGAAAGCAATTTAGATCGCCTAATACCGAGATTATTAATGCTCCAAATGTGGGTTAGTGCTTGAAATGTATTGGTCTTGTTATAATTAGTTCCCACAGGGTCTAGTTCTACAGCAAGACAATGCTAGACAGTTGATATGGCCCATTAGCCAAAGGAATGTTGGTGGGAAAATTGATCTTCACTGGCATCGGCCATGACACCCAGTTTCATTACTGTGTCACATTGACTGACAGCACGAACTAGTACTTAAAAAAATATTTCCTAAGACAACACCAGATAATTCACAAAAGGCTGGTTTTCATCATAACACATGTATCTGTAAAGTGAACGTTCGCCCCTCGAGTCTCTTGGTGCTGAATAACAGGTGTTTATTATTACCCAACTTTATGTTACCCATTTTATCAAATTAGGAAAGATAAAAGGCTGAGTGGATCTGTTGGGATTTTCACCTAAAGCCATGAGGTCAAACACGGGTTTCCGTAGTGGATGCATTAGTCCAGGGAGCCACCAGACCAAGTGTAAAGGCCTTCACAGGCCCTCACAGTCAACGTCCTTAATTTACAGATGGAATTGATGATTACGCAAGATGATGAAAGGCAGCAGCCTTAGGACACTACCTACTGGCAGAAGCAAATTACTATTGAAGCCCTAAAAATTGAATTTTTTTTATTGTACGATGAGGGCTCTCGTAGGCAAAATGTTATTTTATCTGCAGCAGTAAGAAACACCTTGTGCCACTCCTGTCTGACGCATGTGGCCTCAACTTGCTTATATGATTCTGTCATTTGTTGCGATCAAGAAATGGTGTACCAGATTCTGGCACATCCTTGACACTAAGTAAATAGACATAAACCCATCAAGTCCAAAGACACCAGAACCTGGACTTAGAACTTTTCTATTTCTCAGCGATTAACTGAACTGATTTATTCTGGTTGCCTTACCTAAACATTGTCACCAAGTTGAATGACACACATGCTCACACATACATGCACACACACACATGCGCACATACACACACACACACACAGTGTCTCGCTCTCTTTCTCTCTCTCTTCTCTCCCTCTCTCCCTCCCTCTCTCCTTATATTTCTCTCTCTCTCACTTTTTCTTAAATGGAACAACAGTGGTAACAAAGCTACATTAAACATTCACACATTTATTAATATAGTGCAAATGTAGAAGTCCAGGTTGCCATAATCCAGCTGAAACCGATAAACTATTTCACAGATGCAATGTCATAATGACTGTACAGAGGAAGGCAACTGGTCCCTGTGAGAAGGTGCCTCTTTTGACATGGTTTGCCTCTCCCTTTGCCTAGTATTTGATGTGGTTTCAAAGATGTTAATACTCTGGGCTCCTGCTAACCAGGTTCCCTGGGCCAGATCTCTTTCCCAAAACTGTTATGATGCATTGGCACAATTGGCAACACCTTTAGCTGCCACTATAAGTCCCTAGTAAATTGTACTTAGGTACCCAGGGCATGAGGTTCTAAGAGTAGACCCCAGATGGCATCAGCACAGGTTGTGCCACCCTCAGGGATCATGCACCCAAGTGCACCCAGCATGCCATTGCAGGCTGAGTGTCCTGGTGCAATCCTAAAATGCAAAACTGACATTGCACACAACCTATGTGACCTATCCACTACACACTGCATACAGTATATGTAAATCAACCCTCTGGCAGGCCTGTCAGCCCTATGGCAGGGTGCACTATACTTCATATGGGGCATAGATGCATGAGCAATATGCCTACTCTGTTCTTGCCTAACCTGGGACAAAGTAAGTGAACGGAGCAGCCATTTCAAATGCATGTGATGAACACTGGTCAGTCTGAGTTTCACAGCTCCATTATGGCCACTCTGAACCCTGGGTTGTTTGGTATTAAACAACTCATAACAATAAAAGCAAACTGCTACCTGTATTGGATTTATTGCAAAAGGTACCCTGGAGCCACCTTAGACGTGACCCCTGCAAGAGCTAACTAACCCTGGCATGGTTGTTGGTCAATCACAACCAGCCTGTCACCATCAGACAAGATTCTGGGACTCTTGGTTGAGAGCCTTTGCTCTCTGTGTTCAGAAAACAAAGCTCTTCCTGGGCAGAGGTGTTGTAGTGAATCCTAGTTTGTTTTAATGGGATACAGGAGTTAGCTTAGCCTTTGGCTTGAAGACTCGTGCCCCATCACCTAATGACTTTTACCCTACTTAGCTTGCTCTGTTTTAGTGCATTTATTTAATTCAATCTTTTAGGATGGCTGCCTTGTTTTTAGTTAGGCCCATGTTTCAGTTTTGGGTTATCAGTGCCACCGCGCTAAGGCATCAATATCAAGCGACAAAGATAAACAAACTGTAGGTGTTCACATTAGGTACTTTCCCTCTTCACGCATTTGAGGGAATTGTTTATATAAATTACCATCCCAAACATGCCTTGTTATCTATTGTTTGGGAACAGACCTACTTCAGGGGTCCAAGCATATCTGTATAAATACTCCTCACTTAAACAGATAGTCAGAGGGATTTCAACCAGATTCCATCGCTGCTATCAATGCTGCACGTCGCCTTGATACTGACCCAGTCTTCGTGTCCCTACGGAGTCTGAGCTAGAGACCTCATTCCATGGTAACGAGGGTTGGGGGGCTCTTCCCATGGACATGGCATTGGCAGATTAGGTTTAACATACCTAGCTCTCTTTTAGGTTAGAGGTTAGCTCATTATGCTAGGGTATTAGGACATATCTCATACTTCATGTCATTACATGGCATTGCAAGATGGTGGGGGTCTTTGTATTAATGACTCTTGTCTTTACCATTCTGTTTCTTGCATTGTTCATTATCCTAATCATTGCAGCCCATGCAACTTATCACAGATTGCAGTTTTTCTAAATAAAACCTATTGAAACTTTACTGCATCTTCTTCATTCCTTGTGTTTGATTGAGACATGTTCATGTGAGAAAGGGGTAATCTCTTTTTAACCACAACACTCCCTGAGATGTCACACTCTTGAGTCCATGTGTAAAGGCTACCACAAAGTACCTTTTACTGTTTGGATTTCTGGTGAGGTGCTGCTTGTACTCCGGGAGGGTTGGGACAACAGTTGCGACGTGTTGTAGGATTGGCATAGTCACCTACAAACATAAGTACTGTCATCCTTAAACCAGCAGTCTTGCCTAGAGCAAGAGTCCAACTACGACAGTGTTACACCTCCTCACCCAGGAATGTGTACAGCCCTTCCTGTGAGCTTCAAAGGGCTTGATGTCCTTAAAACCTGACCCCCCTGGCCTGCTTCTAGCAGTAGATGGCTGCACCCTTTACAAACCCCCACTTTTTGTGAGAGCAGCAGCAGGAAAATGCACAGAGGACAGGAGGATTGGCCACCCCAGCCTGCACCACTCCTAAGGTGTTGCATGCGAGGTGAGTCCTTCATTTCATTTTCCTCCATTTTGCAGGGTAGGAAAATAACCAATCAGGCATAGGGGAGTGACCTCTGTCCATAGGAAGTGGTCAAAGAGTCAGTGTTGCCACCCTAAGGTAGATGACTCATTTGTCACTACTAGGAACTCCCCTAAACGCCCACTAACTTCAGTATTTAGTGGGCACCCCTAAACCTGCAGATCAGATTCTGAGGACACAAGAAGGCCAGAAATAAAGAAGATCCAAGGCTTGAGAACAGAAGTCCTGTGGCACAAAGAAAAAGGCACTAAACCCTGCTTGCTGCACCCAAGACTCGACAATCGCCACTGAGGGGGTTGACTGGACATTGGACGGACTCTTCAAAACCCCAGAGGACCACCATCCTTCTGAAAATTGCCAAGAACCTCCCTCCAGAGTGAAGGTATCACTCCATGCAACAAAGAACCAAAGACCATTGAAGTCCAGTTTACTGACTGGCCCACTTACCAAGGAACCGGACAAAGCAGCCAGACCAAATTACACCTGATGGACCCAGAGGACAAACACTGCAAGTGTGCCATGTTTGGTGGCACTGCAACCTCTAGTGGCTGAACCATGCAATAGCCAGGGGTACTGCGTCCCCAACGTTGGACACCCAGAAAAGTTCACCCGACTCTCCAAGAATCATGAGCAAGCTGTAGTCGAGGGACTTCAGGACACATAAGAACCACCCCCCAGAGTGGCCCTGCTGAACTGCAATCCACAATCAAAGTGATGCCTCCTGGTTCCGAGGGCACCTTTGCACACAGCTCTTGGCTCACCTAGCTGCTCTGAACTGGGCCTTGCTGTCCCCTGCACTGGAGAGCTAGCTGTGCTCTAAGGGTCCTCTTCCCCTTGACACCTTTACATTCCAAGGGGACCCAAAGGACTCACCTTGAAGTCCACCTGTGCAGTGCCTTGAAAGTAATCCCCTGCAGTGGTCCTGCACCAGCTCCAAGGACTTTCAGCAGCTTCTCCCGCCGCAACCAGGAGCTACCCAAACGTGTCCAGCTAGTCTACAGGACATCTCGATGACCTCAACCTAAAAACAAAAGGAGACATTTGTAAATGCATTGCCTGATTTTATATGCATTTTTAAAGTTTTCTCCCATTGATTGCTATGGTGCGTAATTACGCACAGAAACAAGTCATTTTCGAAACTTTTAAAAATCGTGACTTCAAAAGTACTTACATGATTTTGATGATCTTGGTCTTAAAAATGTTATAAGAATCTGAAGTATTTTTGTAAATCAGTCTTGAGTTGTTCTTTTGAGTGTGTGTCCGCATTTATGATAGTGTGAGTACAATAATCCTTAGCACTTCTCTAAGACTGGCCTAACTGCTTGACCAAGCTACCATAAAAATTAGAGCATTGGGTGGTCTAGGTTTTACCTTTGTAAACCAGGGTGTGGCTGGTCGGAGTCTCTGCACAGTGCACATCATTGTTTTTAAACTGTATATAGAGCCAGCCTCCTGCAGTCCCACACTGAAACGGCCTTTTTAATGAAATGTTACCTTAGCATGTGGAGTAACCCCCTTGTCCCCTGGTTCAGGGTACATTGCTTTCTTCATAACTATTACCAGGGCCACTGGAAAAATGCAATTGTGTTGCTGTTGCGTTCCCCACATGTAGTGGAATTTACCACACTCGCCACATTACCCAACATTTGCTGCATAATGTTCATAGTTTAATAAAAACTATTGTTACTAGCTCAAATGCACTAAGAGTTGTCAAAACTGTTGCACATGACAAGCATGCCACTCCCGACACTTTGCTTAAATTGAGTGGTTGCATTCATCCATGGACTGCGGTAATTTCACAATAATAGAAGTAACAATGTTGCCAGATAGTGTAAACATCAACTATTAGTGGGCTGAGGAATGGAGTTTGTCTTAAGTTGGAAAAAACACTACTTACTTAAAAGTAATTGAAAAGGGAAACAGCCTTTTCCACGGTAGCTGAACCATGAGCCCCCGTTACAGCTCGATCGTTATAATGAATGCGTCTGTACCAGTCATTCCTTTACCACGCATGCCATTACAACGACATGCCTTACGGAAAGTGGTATTGGACTTTAAAGTCCAACGTTTTTCCTACTGTTGAACAGACTGGAGTTGGAATAGTAAATGATACCACTCCAAAGTCCAGTGCTTTCCCTAAGGCATGTTGTTGTAACAATATGAGTGCTTAAAGGAATGCGTGGTAAAGACGCATTCCCTATAAAGACTGCAGAGTAACGGCATGCATGGTAAAGGCATGCGTTGTTCCAACATTCAACCAATTGAAAGTGGGTGGAAAGAATCATTCATTCCTTGTCATGAAATCTGTTTCCCAATTGACACATATACATGTTTACACCACACTGTGCTCAAAGCAACAATTATTTCAACAGGCCACTGTGAACATCCTCTTTCTAGTATCGAAACAGTATGTCCTTCTGAGACTAGTACATAATAAATATTAAATACACTGCAGGGTTATTCACAGCTATTCTTTAAAGAAATGCATGCACAACTCCTATATCAGGAGCACAGAGTACTCAAAAACTGAAGGCAAGTTTCAGAACCTAAGGTGCTGATTATGAATGTAGGCGTGATTAGTGCACCTCATAAATAATGATACTACGGGGTACATCATTTGTTGTGATAAATAGCACCTATTATGAGTTTGTGAGGAATAACATACAGATTTTGGTGTTTAACACACCACAATCCGTAGGTACTGTAAATATTGTGTGCTTTTACCCTGTTAAATTGTGGTAGGTTTGACCTGCTGAACTGTAACTAGCCTTGAGGTATTTAATGCATCCAACAATAATTCGGTTGATGTTAAATACCCTTTAACTCGTAATTCCAAACCGTGGGGACACAATGGTTCACACACTGCTCGGAATACACCGACCACATCATAATAAGGCCCTTAGTGGGGTTTACTGAATAAGTGAGTTGCAGCTTTTATTACAAGACTCATGCCCAAGAGGCTTGGTTTCTGTTCAGTGCAATGTTATATATGTTTTACACAAACTAACTCTAGGAGTTAGAAGGCGTGCTTTTTTCATTGCATAGTTCACTTCTTGGCAGCCACATGGCTTTAAATCTAGTATTCAGCAAATTATTTTAACATTCACAAGCTAGCCACACAATAGGACTTTCCTATCCCGTTGCCCCTTAACGAAAACAAAATATTTCTGGAGTTCAAGCTGCCACTCTAATGGATATATTCACTGTATTGCGAAGCACTTACCAGCTTGGGTAAGCCAATACACTTTAAGAGAGGTTGTAGTTATGTTGACATTGTAGCTAATGAATACAGCTCATTTGTATAACCCCCACTTCCGCTTACGATCGCATCCGCCAGTTCGGGCTAGGTCAACATCCAACTGTTGAAACAAGGATTTAATGGTGATTTATAGCGCATATAAGATTTACGGAAACACTAGTTATGTCACGTTAGCCTACTCCAACCCACACAGAAAAGAGTTCAACAGTGGAAATAATGGTTCACTAGGGAAGCCTCTGTACCAAGTATCCAGTTTTATGGAAACACCCAGAGTCACACAATGCTCACCACCCACTGACCCAACCATGTAACAAAGGCCCCCATGCCGCCCGTGGTGCAGGTGGGCCCTGAGCTTCAGAGGGCCCCTTCAGGACAATACACTGTGCTTGGGCAGCAGTCCCCTCACTAGGGCCAAGGGGGGCCCTCAAGGTTCTTTGAAGGGGGGGCCCCCTCAAGTTTCGTGACACCACTGCATCGACTGCCTATTCTCTATCTCAACGAGTATTTCTGAGGCCAAACATGAGCATATAACAGGCCTAAAAGAACAATCAGAAATATTATGCTAGGGCGCCAGGGGTGTAGGTTCCAATAGTGCAAAAAGTTGCAGTGGTGCCTGGGGATGAATGGGCCATAGCACACCAAATATGGGTTAGTTTTAACACTTAATCAGGAAACAGAGAACCATTTTGCTAACTAGTGCTGAGACCTAACTCAGGCACTTACGGCCCCTTAGGTGCAGGAGGGAAACTCTCCAGGCCCCCACCAACCGTTTAGGAACCCACTATTCAGCTCAGGGCCAATGAATATCTTCGAGATTTGGTAGAAGTGGGTGAGCCACTGAAAGTTCAAGCCGGGCTGGAGCCTGAAGCCTGACTCGGCTCAGCTCAGCTTAAGGCCCTGTTGAAAACCCAAGCCCATAACGAGCCAAGCGTTCATTTGGTTCATATCTGCCAGCCTCCTTCTATCCAGGATGTGGCGTTATGGTCAGAACAGCCAATCAGGTTCAACTCTCGTGGGATCAACATCCTGTGTCCCTAGGTAAATTACTAAATCTCACCTGCCTATAAATAATGAATGTGACCTTGTTCAATGCAACTAAGGCTCATGCAAAGCACACACTGTATAAAGACTGCAGGAAAATTCACAAAGAGGTCAAAGCGAAGCCTTAACATAAGGAAAAACAAATAATATCCATAAGCTGGATGAAACCAAAAAACTTGGTAAATCATGGCTTCCCTGCTTAAATTGGGTGTCCTTAGTCAAATATTTGATTTCACCAAAATTGTTTTTTTTCTTCATTATCATGTAGTAAAGCACTTTCAACTGTGTGAGTTCAGAATGCCAGTTCTGCAAAATTCTATAGTATACATCTCTGTGCAATGCTATATTGGGATTTGTTAATGTCAAAGCTTCACATATGAAGGAAATGCAGTTTCTTGAATTTTGAAACAGCTTTATCATATTTTTACGTGATGTCTGCTGTGTAATTTACATAGCAAACATTTTCAGAGCTCTGCTCGTGCACTGGCTATGAGATCCAAGCCAGTCTCTTGTCTGGGTTCTGGCTTGGCACTCCCTGTAAATCTATTGGCACGCCCAACTCTAAGATTTGGGAGACTCAGCGGCCTCTCTGCACATTCTGCAGGGTGCCTATCATTTTGCATTTCAGCAGTGGATAGGGTTCTTGGTATTGATACTATGTCATTTTTGGGTGTCCAACTTTAACACCAATATGCAGGGCTATTTCATACTTGTGGTCAGTGGCGTGACAATAGCCCCTGCAGCTCCCATGGTGGTGGTGGGGGGGCGGGGGCTCTATGCACAGGTGATGGCTGAGAGCTCCTGACTAGGTCGGGGGGAGGCTCCATGTATTTTACAGGGGGCCAACTCAGGTTTTGTTACGCCTCCGCTCGTGGCCAACAAAATGACCCCACTTGAGATCAAACAAAAGGATCTGTTTTGCAAATGCCAAAGAAGAGTCCTTGTAAGCAAATAAATAAGGACATACCCATACAGGAATGGTGCGAGACAGCAACTACCAATTCCAGAGGAGCCAACGTTACACAATACCTCTGAATCAATAATAATTACAACACAGTACCACACATGCTAGACTAAACTTAATGTGTAACACTGGCAAGTTCACATAACTCATAAAATATATATGAAAATTCGAATAGTCTGTGCCCGCTGAAGGATGCCCATAAAAATACACTCCAACTCTGACTGAACATATCTGTCCAGAGCGCTGAATGTCAACGTATTAATGCACATCAGTAAGCAGGGCCCTTTTCATGCTGCCCATCTATCCAAGACCTTCACACGTTTAATCTCAAGTAATTTCGTTTTTATTTCCTTTTGAGTTTGCAATCAGGTGTGTTACATTCCACTGACAGAATGTGTTGTAAGGGGGTTAAGGAACGATACCCCAATACACATTTACAGATGCGTGTACTGGGGAAATTTGGACAGTGTTTATTATGGAGGAAAGAGAAGTGCATGCACCCCAATTTTGTAATCCTCTTCTACTGATTAGGTAAGAACATCAACCATTTACACTATTTTTACTTTTTTAAGAAATATTTTATACCGATGGTTCCCAACTTTTTAACTTCTGTGGACCTCCACTTTATCGTTACTGGAACTTGGGGACCCCCACTAAATCATTGGAATCCGGGGACTCCCCCACTGAGTTATTACTTAAGGCTGGGGACCTAATCTGTTAAGATTATTTAATTTTTTAAGCAGTCGTGGACCGCCTGAGGAGGCTTTGTGGACCTCTAGGGGTCCCCGGACCACAGGTTAGGAATCACTGTTTTATACCATTTATTGAACGCGGATTTGGGTTAATTTACAAATGACCTAAAGGGTTGTCAGTGAGATTATGGGTTGAATTATGTTGATCCCGAGAGTAAACAAGAGCACCTAGGTATTGTAGTTCTTCCGGGATACTATGTGGCCTATTCCCAAAGGTAAACTTACACATGAGTAAATCTACACATTGAAATTTACTCTTTCGCTTGTAGTAAATTTACAACTTTTGGCTATTCACCATTTATGAGTGTAAATTTGTTACAAAGTGTAGATTTACGTGTCTCTACCCTTTGATTTCAGCAGCAGAGCCTAATTTAAAAGTGTGAATTTACTGCTAACAACTCTTCACATGTAGGAGGAGATCTTTTCCACTGGGGTGGAGATCTCCCTCTGGTAAAATAAGCGTAGGGAAAAGTTAGAAAGTGTATTCTAACTAACAAAATAATTACAATGGTTTTATCATAAACATGCAAAATATTTTATATATTTTATATGTAGAACAATATAAAAAATGCTACTGCACTATTAACAGAACTTTGAATTAAATAATTACTTATACATTAATTTAAAATACAATTATTGTTTTAAAGATTTATTTTTAAAAATCCAACCTAAAGTAAAATTTTCATATTTATTAATGTTGTATTAAAATGATTGGAAGTGATGTATAGAATTAATGTAAATTAATTTAATTATGTTTTTAATATTACAGTTACATTTATTTTAAAATTCAAACAGATATTACAATATTTCAAAATAAAATAAAAGTCATGTTTTATTTACACATATTTTCAAATAATGAATTACATTCATATAAATTTTTATGAAGTTGAAATAAATGATTTTATTTTAACATTGTGTTTAAAGAATGTTATTTTAAGTCTCTGCATCCCTTATATTTTCTGCAAGGGTGATGCATTATCAGTGGTTGGCCATGTGTGGTGCTGGACTTACTCTGGGTCTGAGCTGGAGTACACTTACTACTGTTTTGGGTGCTTTTTGGCGGAAGTTACTTTAGAAATGCAGTTTGTGAATAGTAATGGCCTAACACTTTTTTGTGTGGGTGTGTGTCCCTCCATAAGCAATTCCCTAGCCCTCTCTTAACCCCTCCTCCCATCTCCCAAACCCTCCTCATTTAGTAGCAAGTATTCCCTATTTTCTAGCCACTCCTCGTCCTGCTCACATTTACTTCTAAAACATAGATGTAAATGTGCAGAGATCTCTGCTTGCTGGGCGGAGATCTCCTCACAGAAAAGATAGAAGAAGTGGAGGTGGTGACCTACACACATAGGTTAGTGAGTAGCATTTTGTAGTGCCTGAGTAATACTACTGTAGTACTACTACACATATCTCAAAATGCAGCTTGAAAAGAGGTCCCTTTGTTAGGGTCTTGGCCAGCTTAAGTCCTTTTCCCTAGAAGTCATACTCCACATTTGAGGTATCATCATCAGTCTGGCCTCACAGTTGGTCAGGATATTCAAGATCACCTTAGGAATAGTGAGCACTGTCACAGTCCCTCCGACTTTTAAAATATAACCTTTCAATTTTCCTTATGCTGCTGGGAATTGTTGATGCTACAAGATACCTTAAGAGTGCACTAGAACTACACCAAACATTGCTGGTTTCTCAAAGCGGCCCACAGGGCACCCCATCTATTTTTAGGTCTGGTGTTACCCAAGATTGCAAGATTTCACTAAATTTATATGTATGCTATACTTAATTTCAGCCAGCCCTCATCATCCATTGGTCAGTTATTCTAATTCACATTGTTCTTTCATTCGCTGTAGCATACAGCATGAGGCAGTGGACCAGCCACTTCAGTCATTGGTTAATTTCAATGTAAATGTTGGCATTCTATTCTTTCATTAGGAGCACATCACCACAGAAAGTAGTTCCCTTAGGTGCTATGGATCGCTATAGCAATGTGTGTGTTTTTTGGACCAAATATATTATTTTTGCTTATATCTAATGTTTTTTTCTTCAGGTTAATAAGTGCCTGGCATCAATCAAGTTTTGAAAAAACTATGAAAAAACTATTAAGTTAGTCACCCTTAACTGCCCATGGGATCAGGGTGCACTTGCAGTTCCCCACCTGGAACTCTATTATATGGCAGCCCCACTGCAACATGTTGTTCATTGGTTTGATACCGGGGCACACAAGGAGAAAAATCATTACAGCTCCTGCTAATGATGGGGAGAAGGATCCCCCACAATTTCGCCCATATTATCCGAATGGTGGCAGGGGTTTGGGAGGATACATTCTGATGGATTATCAGGCGTTCACCATACACCCCAGATATGCCCCTATGGGTGATGCAGCCCTTTGTACAAATTGCAAATTCCATGTCTGTACAGAGATGGAAAGACGGTGAGTGTGAGACGGTGGGTGATCGCTACCCCGGACAACCCTTTATCACCAGAGACAAGGCCATACGGCCTTTTTCCTTGGGTGGGGGCAATACCTATAGTACATGAAGATATTGAGCACAGCTCACAAGGTGTAGCCATCCTTCCCTGGTGAACCCAATAGACCAGTTATCTTATCAACCCTGTTAAATATGGCCAGGGGCAGGCGACTGATCACACTCCTGTATCAGATACTTTGTGATGATCTTCCTCGTGCGGTCTTTCTGGTCCAGGCCAAATGGGAGGAGACCCTAGGGGAAGTCCTATTGTCCAAAGATTGGGAAAAGATCCATGAGGGAATAAGAAAGGTCAGTGCCAATGCTCTCTTCAAACTTCTCCAGTATAATTTTATCCATCAGACCTACCTCACCCCACAAACACTCCACAAGATGTATGATAGCGAATCAGTTGGTTGTTCCCGCTGTGGGACAGCAGACTTCCTACACATGATATGGTCTTGCCCGTACCTATCCACATACTGGCTAGACACGCTGCAAAGTCTTAATAGGGCATCAGGATGTGACTTGCAGCTCGAGATCGGACTGGTGGTGCTGGGTTTGTCCCTTCACCTGCAAAAAAACATTTAAGTAGGAAGTTTATCCTCCTTGGGCTGATACCAGCAAAGAGATGCATAGCCATTGTATGGCATAGGCTGACACCCCCAAGCCATAAAATGTGATTGAAAGATGTAATGGAATGGGCAAGTGCAGAGGGAGTGAAAATGTGTTATGTTAGAAGAGATGAACAATTGGAAGAAAACTTACAGGCCTGGTCAGCTATGCTATCTATGCCTCTGGGGAGGATAACGTAATGCTTGACCAATGGCTTAATCCTCAAGGAGCCGGGGAGTATCATAAACATCCTGAGTATCTTGAGCCAGCGAAATATATGGATAGATACAATGTCCAACGAGCCTACTTATCACATCCAGTACAACATTCAACGTGAAAGCAGACCTGGGGGCGGGAGTTTATTTAATTGCATGGTTTTCTGGGGACATGAAAAGTTGGCTTGGGTTGTTCTTCCTTTAATCCTAGCAAGATATATTCTGAGAGGAAACTGTTTCTCTTTCATTGTACCCCTGTGGCGAATGTTATGTAACAAGAGTAATGAGTCTTGCGAGATATAATACTGTTAATGTTTTGATATCTGCAATATAATGTTTATTTACTATCTCACAAAACCAATAAAGTGTATTTTTTTAAAGTATGCGAATAAAAGCACTGAAAAAGTCGAAAGGATGGCAGACAGTGCCAGAATTGTGGGGTTTGCCACCACTTGCTTTTTTAATCATGCAATTTCCAATGCCTTCTGAACATTTCAAAGTCAAAAACGTGCAACCAACCATGTTGCAAGTTACCCCGCACCCACGGGTAAGGTTTCTATATTATTTAAGCATACTGAAAATATTTCCTCCAGTAGCAGTGACTGACCTGGCTTCATGCCAATGTACATAGCGTCCAGTATTCGATAAATTCTGCATAGTTACACAACTCACAAAGATTTTACTAGTGTGATCATCGACTTTTTCAGTGACTTAGTCATTGCATATGAAAGGAGACCACCTGTCCATAGTGGTTGCACCTTTGTTTTTTCAGTGAATACCCATATCTGGTAGGGTTGCATTGTTGTCTTAGCACTCCCTGACTCAAAATACCCAGTGCTTACCTGGAACGTACAGCTGTGCAATTTTGTATTAAGAATGCCTTGCCTCCACTTCCTTGCACATGCTTGCTGGGCAGCCCTCGTAACAAGGAAGGTGCCAGCTGCGGCCGTCCTTTAGGGTGGAGGGGCCAAGCCCCCCCACCTTTTGCCCCCCCATGAAGAGTGTCTGCAGGCTTAGCAAAGGTCAGCCTGTCAGACACTCCATGTTCAGCTCAGGCAGCCAGGAGGGAGACATGCGCAATTTGCGCAGACTCCTGGCTGCCTGAGCTGAACTTTGCTGGGCTGAAGAGATCACATGGGAGTGACCTCCTCAGCTCAGCAAAGGTGCCTCAAGGCCACACCCCCCCTTCCCGGTGATGAGGGCAAGCGCCACCCATCGACTTCGACCTGGGTGCTTCAGGTTTAAGCCCTGAAGTGCCCAGGGCGAGTGCCAATCAGTGACACTCGTCACAGAGTGTGATGGGGTCAGCAGTCTCACTGACCTCATCCCACTCTGTGATGAAGTTTGGACTGCTGCCTTCTCTCATTGGCTGACCTAAGGTTAATTCGGAAGAAAGTATGCAGGCACAACAAACAACCTGTTGATATGCCACACACATTGTAAACATCACAACTTCACACTATACATGCAAGCAGATTTGACTGATGGAAGGGCACTGGACTATCCATCAACAAAAAGATTTGCAAAGCCATGCAGATTGATTTCACCTGGTCCCAGGATAACATCAGGCACACCTCCAACAAAGTGCTGTATCATACCATGATGGAATAAATGTGTGGCTCTGAGTAATAGTCCTTGGTGGGCAGATGGAGTTGGTTTGCGAGCTTCTTCTGTACCGCCCGCAACCAAATGGTCCTTCAGCATTTCCTGAAGACTCATGAAATAAGACCCATCTACGCCTTTTTTAGCCTTCTGCTGGCTTATGTTCTATCCAATCATTCTCCTCCCAGGCATTCTCCTCACCTCCAGTTGGCCCTTGCTTTAATTGTTGACAACACCTTTTCGGTCTTCAAACGTAACAGTAAGCACATGTAATCAATTCTGTAGTGGTCCCAGATGATGATTTCGAGGGACTGTTATGTTTTGAGTGATTAGGAGATTGTCAGTGACCAGTAGCCATTCAATAAAGAATGTTGTGATTTATGTGAATGTCTGCCTCGGGGGATAAATCTGAAGCAGGTTGTTGAACCATTGAGTAAAAGTGATGTAAATGGCTTTTTTGAGGCAGAGCATGATTTGCTTGAAGCTCATATTTCAGAGCAGTAAAGTGAATGGGACATCCATAACAAGGGGAGAGGTAAAATAACAGGAAGAGATAGACTTGCAGTCCTATTTTATAAGATCCTGCAGAATTTGCTGGTCCCCCCAAATGCTCACTCTGTAAAACAAGATATCCAGGGAGAGAAAATTGGCACCTTTTCTGAAAGAAACATGCAGCGTATTGTTATTCAAACTAGTGAAGAATGCTTTAGACCACGGACAGTGGAGCACAGAGATGATATAGGCGGATACAAAAATATTAAGCACAATAATAATGGTCAGACTAGCAAGAGTAATTCCTCAGATAGTAGGGGAGAACCATGTCATACATATAGAGTTTGTGGTAATATCAGGGAAATCACCAGTAAAAACGAAGTGGCCCACCAGACCATAGCACAGGCCTAAAAACAGTGCAGGAAGATTGGTCTGATAGATCAGTGTGTGGGCCGTTTTATGTCTGCCAGATTGCCCTTTAGGCCAGTCGACCTGGTGCCTGGATGTGTGTTCATGACGACAGTGGTTTTTGTTTAGTTCTGTTGGGGTATGAGATAGTTCTGCTTCAATACGTTTCTTATACTTTGAGGTAATTTTGCCCAGTACACACATTTGATGCAATTCTATGATCATGTGCGTGTGTTAAATTACGTTCTGGTTGATATAAGATTTGTGGATGGATACTGAAGTGTTGTTTTGTAAAGTAGAAATTATATGGTTTGAGTCTTTGTTACATGCACGGTGGTGCCGTGAGTTGCATTTAATGTGTACTATTCGTGTGTGAGGTGTGTGCAACTAAATAGGGCCTACTACCTGTCTGTCCCTACAAAGGAACAACACTCGACGAGGAAAAAAAAATGTCCCTGTACTTATATGATAAGCAAGAAGAGCATACGCTAGATTATATGAATTAAAAAGTGAATATGATAGTCAATTTTCATTTACAGCATCAAAAGGAGTATTCCACCCCCGTACTCAGTCAAAGGGGCCATGAAACACAAAATGTCTGCAGAGGAAAGGATAAAAGCTCTCCTACTCCAACCAAATTAACTTTTCAAAACAAAATCCCCAACGCTGATATCCCGCTGGAAGACTTTTGTGTGCATCAAACAAGCTATGAAACGAGAACATCACCTGCAGGGAGTAATGCCCTAAAAATATGCTTTTGCGGCCAGGAACAAAGGGCTGGCTGAGTCTGTGTTTGTGTCACTTCTGAGGGGACAGGCAGGAAATAGCGCAAAGGTCAGATCCCCGCGCCTTAATCCGCGTGGGTCAGGGAATGCGTTTGGCCTGTTTGCCGGTTGCACAACACACAACAGCCAGAAGGGCAAATGGCGCCCACTACTCTGCAATGTCTAGGCCACGGGTGACCGGATTACTGGTAGCCCCCTTGATCACCCAAATGGCCAGCGACAACCTTCGGGGTGCTTTTGGCAGCCGCTTGTTTCTCTGAAGACTAGAAATACTTTGCACAGTGTGGCTGCACGGCTCACGCTGGGTTTCAAACACACCCCGTGGGAGTGGAAAGGAGAGTCTTGGGCGAGACCAGTTACTTGTATTAATAAAATAAAGTCCAGTGTTTCCTGACTGGATGGAAAATGTGTTACTCATTGGTCTGTAATTGTGAACGAATATATCTAAGAGTTCAGCAAGCTTCAACAGGGTGGTAGCACAGGTTTAAAATAACACACACAGAGGAATTTTCAAATGTATTAGCATATTTTTCATTGTGGATTTCCATTTGTGGAATTATTACTCAGAGGCTTTTATATTTCTTAAAATACAATGATAACGTAAACATGTGTCTTAACTCTGTCACTTTATATCTCACCGTTTACCAGAGAGCTCACAGTAAAAAGAACTTCAGTTCCAAGCAAAAACTTCAGCATCCGCCATTACTTATTATTTTGAAAGAGTCTGATTGGCTTTCAAACATTGCAGTCTACCATACTCACTCATGTGGAGAGGTATCTTGACATCTGTATTTTAGATGCCACGGCACTGCGAGCACCAGCATCACCAAACCATTCAAACTTCCAGGAACCTAATGATTAATTTGAGGTGGCAATAGGCAGCAGCACTTCGTTTTGGACACCGGAACGTACTTTTTATCATCAGACTGTGACCCAAGCAAGAAACAGAAATCTGAAAAGAGTGAAAGGAGGAAGAGAACGTTCTAAAAATAGAGATAAAGGGAGAAAGATGCAGGACCTGTAGGATGGTGGAAGAAAGAGGCATGAGGTGAAATCAAGAGTAGACAGCCTTGATATTTGGCAACAATGGAAATCGGTAACATCCGTGTCAGGCTCATTAGAAAAACGCTGGGAGTCCCCGTCATTTTTTATAAACAAATTAGGCACTGGCTGGGATGCTCATGCACCTAGTGCCAAGTTTTTTGGCTGCTATCTTTTGGTTATCAAAGGATAGATTCAGCATCCCACCCGACTCGCAAATTGTACCACCAAAGTTGCTTCAAGTGTTTTTCTGCAGTGGTAATGTTAGTGGGCGAGAAATTGTTTGATAACTTGTGTCTTCAAAGACAGGCACCAGGCAATTCAGGGCTGACATCCACAATGCTTCTTGTGTGTGAGAAACAAATCAGGTAACTAAGGGCTTCTCCCTTCAAACACTTGGTCCTAAGTAGACACCGTGAACCCCGACCATATAGCCGTGGGGCCTGACTTACAAAGATTTTGCTGTGAGTAGCTGTGACTTACTTTTGTAGTACTTCTGACTTTCTACTGAATTCAAAGAGTAAGCAAGGAGCACAAAGCACACATAAGCCTAATTACCAGTGCCTCGTTAAATTCCAACCTATGCGCAAACCAGTTTCCACAGGGCTCACAACTATGAGTTATGTGGTTTTCAGGGCAGACAATAATTCTTAATCTGTATCCCTTGCCAATAATTACCAGGGGAAAAATGCCCCTAACATACTGGCACATACAGATTTTGATGCACATATAATGCCAACTGTTATGGCCACAACTCGGAATAAGTGTTAATTTCGCACCAGATATCAGGTGCGATAATTATTGCGTCTGACACCGGGAAAAGGAAATTGAGGCAAAAATAAATGTCAGTGTAGCAAAGAAATAGAAATGCCTTATTATACAGGGCTCATGTCCTTTCACTCTTCTCTTGTAATATGACTAACATTGCCATTAGTGTAAGTTACAGCTAGAAGTAAGCTAGAAATTTCTGGAGTAAACTAGCCTGAATTATACAAAATATTTGAGAAACAGACCCTACTTATTGTAAGAAACATTTGCATAAGTTAGTGGAAAGGATGTCCAAATGCCATTATTAACCTTTTCATGTTTGGAATATATGTCATAAAACTCATCACCCTTCCTGTTATAAGTGATGCATGGCCCTCAACTGGCTACTTGCAGGAGTGAAAGAAGAGGCTTTTAAGTACATATTCTTACTTACCTAAGGGAATACGTTTTTAGTGAAAATGTTAAAGAACAGCAATGATCTAAAGTAAATATTTTTGACATTGTTACATCTGTTGTTTTGGTTCTTGTCTCAGAACCTAAATATATAGTAACACGGGATCTGGATGCAGTTTGCTATGAAGTACTTTTTCCATGGAATGAGCACAGGCAAGTCAGTGTAATCAGTTCAGCAGGTGCAGTGGCAGATTGGCATTGTGGCCAACTGTACCCCAATTATGGCTGTTTTCTACTACTTCTTAGGGGCACATTTTCCTTGCTTGCATTAGGGACTAAATTACCCTTGCTATAACACTAACTGAAAATAGCGATCACCGTTCTATTATCTCAGTCCAGTTGAGTTCCCCCCCAGTGGAGGCCCGTCCTTTAGGGCGGAGGGGCCACGCACCCCCACCTTTTGCCCCTCATGAAGGATGTCTGTCAGGCTGAGCAAAGGCCAGCCTGACAGACACTTCATTTTCAGCTCAGGCAGCCAGGAGCAGACATGCGTGATTTGCGCACACTCCTGGCTGCCTGAGCTGAACTTTGCTGGGCTGAGGAGGTCACAGCTCCTATGGGCATGACCTCCTCTGCTCAGCAAAGGTGCATCGAGGCCCTCCCCTGGGTGACGAGGAAAGTGTCACCCATTGACTTCGACCTGGGTGCTTCAGGTTTAAGCCCTGAAGCGCCCAGGGCGAGTGTCAATCAATGACACTTCATCACAGAGTGGGGTGGGGTCAGCAGGCATACTGACCCCGTCCCACTCTGTGATGAGGCTGGGACTGCTGCCTTTCCTCATTGGATGATCTAAGGTCAGCCAATGAGAGAAGGCAGCAGTCCCAACCCTCCTGGGACCTGGAGGCTGAAGGTAAGTGTGTGTGTGTGTATGTGTGTGATGTTTTAAATTGAATGTTTGGTGCGCACATGCATATTTAAGTGTTATGAGTGTTGTTAATGGATGTGTGTGTTAAAGAATGAGTGTGTGTGATCTTTTAAAATGAATGTTTGGTGCATGCGTGTATGTTTGAATGTTATGAGTGTTAATGGATGTGCATGCGTGCGTGCGTGAAAGAATGAGTGTGTGTGATGTTTGAAAATGAATGTTTGGTGCATGCGTGCATGTTTGAATGGTATAAGTGTTGTTAATGGATGTGCGTGCGTGAGTGCGTCTCTGTGTGTGAAAGAATGAGTGTGTGTGTGTGCTTCCCGCCGTCCCCCTCCCTCCTAAAGCTGCCGGCCGCCACTGTTCCCCCCTAAGGACGGCTTTGAAGAATAGTGAAGCTGCTAAGGTTGGAAGAGGCGGCCCTGCTCCTAGTCCTGAATCACGAGGCATCCCGAATTCAAATGCTGACCTCCATCCAAGAATGCCTTCAAAAAGTGTGTATCGAACCTCATTGAACCTACGTTGCATAAACCTTTACAACATGCCCTGTTTATATGCAGAGCTGTACAGTACAACTGGCAGTACCAGAATGTTACCACTGGATGTAGAGCGGTAGTCATCGAAAAAGGGTTGGTCAAGAGGGGAAGTATAGGGTTTCGGCACTGACAAACAGCCAGTTGTGCACAATATGGTGACCCAGTCCCTGTTCGTAGGAGAACATGCCCTTGCCTAACGGAGTCCACAAATGCCTCATCCAGTGCTGTAATGCACAACCGGTTTGAACACCCCTCTAGGACAGGGAGTGGGCTCTCCAAAATAATTTCACTCCTTTGTTGGTTTCAGCATGGTTGGAGTTGCAGGGGTACACTGGACGGTCTCTTGGAAATCTGCTGGTGACCCTACTGACGCAATGGAGAAGCAAGGCTTTTGCCACTGATCCCTTGGAAAGGGCACAACGCCTACACACTGAGCACTGGCAAGGCTACCAGTTGAACACCAATGGCACCAGAGGTGTTTTAATGCATAGGCAAAGTGAGCAATTGAAGAGACCCCTCCACCAGTATTCTTGGGGACACCAGGTAAAGTGATAACTTTACCATGCCTGGACTCTCCATCCTTAACGCTCACCATCGAAGGCAGTAGTAGCAATTAAAGTAACAAATAATCTCCTGTCTCTTTCTACACCACCACACGTACCTCACCACATATTTCTTCATCCTGTCTACCGATCTCTACATCTTTCCCTTCTCTTTACTGCAATTTTACGCTGGGCACTGTGAATTTTTCAGCTGTTTTTGTGCCCCCATTTCTGAGCGCTTAATGTCAAATTCAACATTGTTTGGCATGACAATGACTTTAATTATCTGATAATGTGCATTAAATACAAAGGTGTTCTGAACAGGAGGTCTCGAAGTGTGTCTTCCCAGGTACACACCACAGAAGTCCTAGGCAGAATGTACTATGTCCCTGCATTCCCTGGCAGAGAAGGACCAACTGCGAGACACCGTCTTGAGGACGGATCATAGAGCCCTGGTCTATTGCAAGGAGCCATTTCATGGCATCAACATCCTCCAGATCCCTCACTCGGAGTAGGTTGCCTGCTTGTCTCTTTAATAACCGCTGGTCTTTTCCTGATTAAATACTCTTTCAGTGGCTACTTCACCCTGTTGGCACCTGTTAACGTCCCCCCTGCTACCATCTCATTGTGCGGAAGTCTGGAATTAGGCGAGGCGCCCCTGGGAGGCAGCAAAACAGCTACTAAGCAAGACTAAAATATGGCATGGCTGCTACCCTTCCATGGCAACAGGATTCCTGACTCGGGCACTGCCTATGAAAACTCGCTAAGCTTTTTATAACTTTAGCGCCAATATAAAAGTAGCTAACAGCTGCTTTCTTCTCTTTAATTAAATTAAACAAATTAAACATTTATTCCTTCTAGAAAGTAGATGCCTTTCTAGTTAATTTTACAACCCGCGGAGAGTTTGCATGTAAAGAACATTCTTTAAGTTCAGTAAGGCAGTGCGCCATGCAGAGGAAAGAAATCCCAGCATCTTAATTTCACGTTCACACAATACACCAGCTCGGAGCCAGAGGAGGGAAAACATTGACTCATGACGAGGAAAATAGCTATTTCTACAATTGGGGGTGGGCGGGCTGAGTAGTGTGAGACAAGAATGAAACAAATCGTCAGAAGTTACCATACATTGTTAAGTGCTACATTTAAATACTTGCACATTGGTCAACAACCAAAACTGTAAGGGCTTAATAAAAATTGTGTCATATAAGACATAAAATATCAAGGAAGTGATGAAAGTTTCAATTGAGAGTAACCACGTTTACTGGAAATTTGACTCCATCACATAATATATGGGATACATTCCCCCTGCCATCCATTATATTATTTTACATGTTATCAAGGAGGTTCATGACCATATAGAGAAACGAGGCCAAAGGGTGAGTTCCTTTTTAAGGTGATGGAAATCCACGGTTACACAGAACGCACATAATTAACCTTTCCCAGGAACTATCTGTTGGCCATTTGTATAATTAAAACAATGGGAAGTAATTCTGATACTTTCTGACAGTTCTCTATGGCCCTATGTGTGACAAGGCCTATCAGTCAAACCTGAGACCTCTCTCAGGATAAGCCTGAGGGACCCCATAGTAACTTTCTAAATAAGGATCTATGCAGGGGCCACCTATAGAAAGGTATCTTTAAGGTCACTGACATCAGTCTGCAGCTTCCGGCTTCCACCCTTCTATCTTCAAATCTACACATCTGTCTCCTCAACTGATATTCCTTCACCGCAGCACCAGCCCCATCATTCTAAAGGTACCATGACAAGAGATTTAAGCTCTGGCTGGTACAGGAACATTCTGCACAACATCACACACAGAACACAGTAAAGAAAACCAGTGAACAACCTAGGGGAATGTGAAGCTCGAAATTAGTAAGGAAAACCAGAAATTGCATTGAATTCTGTCTAGGCTACATAACACCAAGAACAATGGACAGTGCACCAGAGTCATCCTTGTTAGACAGTAATTCATACGTAATCAATTAAATTATCAATCTTAAAAGTGTTGGATATAGACTGAGGGTCCTTCTAGATTACATTAGGGTTTATTAGTTCTTGTGATGGTCATTTTACAGCGACAGGAGAAAGCCAAGCCTTTCTTCTTTTGGGCATCTCAGGTTTTTTGTTTGGCTACCTGCTTTAAGAACTAGGCCATCCTCAGGCACATATTATAGCAAATGTATCTCTGAGAGGAGTCACAGCTTTGTTAACTGTGCCCATTCTTTAGAGGCAGGCCAATGACGTGTTCATCTGACCTAGTAACAGACAAAGTCCATTATGCTTTCAATCACTTCTCTCCTGCATAAAGAAGAAGCACTTCTAAGCATCTCTGGGACAATCCGTCAAACACATAAAAGGTGTGAGAGGAATGCTTTCAATAAGCCTAAGCAACGGCAATCCCTCAGAGTAGCATTCCAGCCCATTGTTCATTTGGCCAACTTGCCACCTCAGTCTGGAACCAGCCATATGTAAATCAGTCTTGACCCTGCTCCAGCAGAACAGTCCATCCCAAACTGCCAGGCCAGGTCCTCCTTGAACTGAAACGCAAACAACCCAAGACTGGTTTTGCATGATTTAGGGCTCTTCTGTTGGGTGTAGCTTGTTTCCAGTGGTACAGTGAGCAGAGGACCCACTGCTTTTCTAATATCCATGGCCATTTCAGAAGGAATGTGAAGTTAAGAGTGCAGTCAAAAGGCTATCATGTGTATGCATGGTCAGAACGTCTCTGTCATCTGTGGTGAGCTGTCTCTTTTCCATACTGCATGGACCACAATAGTTCATCCATATCATAAGGACCCAATTATGTCAAGAGTCCCCCATCACCACTTTCTTAATGGGGAACACTGATTGCAGTTTTAAAGTACTTATATGGTAGGGCTGAGGGCACAATGTTATGATTGAATTAATTACTTGCAACAATATTAAACACAATATCAACTACTACTTTATCATGTAGGTAAGTAAATGGGAAGTTAACAATAGTCTATAATTCTAAATATATACTTAGCCTAACAATATTCTGGTAATCAATGTTATGGATGTAACTTTTTTGCAGGTCGATATTTCGTCAGCGACATTGTGACATCTATCGGTCTTGAACCAAAAAACCCAAGGCAAAAATTCATCTCTATGGCATTCTACACTGGCCATATTCGTTTTTTACTAGGTCTGAAGAAGCTGAAGCCTGGAACTCACTAGGTTCTAAATCGAGTTGTTACCACCAAATGTTTTGGTTGTAACTCATAGTGGCACTCTGCCTGCTTCCCAAGCTAATCTCTCTCACTGGTTCTTATGTGAGCTGATGATAGCTCCCAAAGAACCAATGTCTCCCAGCATGTGAATGTGAATTGTGTTGCTCTGTCATTTATTGTTTTTTTATGAAAACAAAGCAGCAGTATGTCTTTGTACTCATCTGTGTTTTCCTTGTAAGAAAGACACTAGGCTGATCGAGTCAATAGTCTTGAATTTGGCCAAGCTGCATGTCTTGTTTCTGCTAGTGAAGGTGATAAAAGCAAAGAAGTCTGTTGAGGTATACAGTATATAAAGAGGTATATTTAGAGTTTATTGACTGTGAGACATCCACTAATAATGTATATCCTGTCTGACGTACTTATTGTATATACCTGGCTATGCACCCTAAATAGGATGAATGGGACATCTGCCAGTTTTTGGCAGATGTCCAGCAGCTGGCAAACACTAAATAACCACCATTGAATCAAATTCTGGTCAGATTCTAACAATTTACTTGATGGTTTCAACACCAAATAGGTCTTCAATTCCATGTTGGTTTTCAAAAACTCCCCTCTTATGGGCTACTTACCTGGAAGGAATAAGAATTTTCCATCCATCGCTGATGTGCCAATTCTGGTACCACCACCCAAAAGAAATCACTCTACAGTGAAGTATAATACTTAAAGACTGGTAACTGGAAATCCCATTGCTCCTCACCTCTTTAACTGGTTTCTGGCTTCTGTGAGCCACCAAGACATAAAAAGGAGATACAGGGAAGCTCTCAAAGTCTCAGTATGGGCATTCACTTTATGAAGGAACAATGTTCATGAGAAATGATGCTACTGTTTTATACACAACTGAACAGATGGTCTGCTCCTAGTCTGACACTTACAGTACTTCCAGCAAAATTGCAATGAAAAACTGTGAGATACCGCTGGAGACACAGGTCATCTAACTCCTTATTTTCTACAATAAGGGCCAGGGTGTGCATACTAAATATTGAAGTGGGGATATAAAGTGTACTAAATATCGAGAATAAAATATAGAAAAAATATATTGTCAGGAAAATAAGTCTAGATTTTTGAACCTAACTGCACATATATATATTTGCATTTAAGCGGTACATATATCTTCAAGGTAATGTTGCCCAAATGAAAATTTACCTTAAAAACCGAAAGACAAGAGGCATCTGGCAAAGCAGGAATGGTTCATTTAATTAAACATTACAGTTGGGAGAGCAGTTAGAGGGCTGAGGATTGTCTCTCGTTGTACATCGGATAGAAGCAAGTTTTTATACATTCCTATGAGTGCCATAAAGTCATAAAATACATTCTTTTCTTGGTATAAAATGTGAACAGTTGTCATGCATTCATAAATACAATTCCAGACAGTGAACACAGGTGGCCCTCGACCTGGCATGGACACAATTTGGACCAGCAAGTATGTGTCTAGATGTCCGGCCTGAGGGGTGTGTGGTCACTGCATGTGCTGTGTGTGCAGTTTCCTGATCGGCTATGTGTTCCTAACTACATGTGGCATCTAACTTTATGGTGTTTTGGGGAATGCACGCCTCCCTTTGGCCATGTGTGTTTTATTTGGGCCAATGTCTGGAGACCATTGTGGTGTCACTGTCTATCTGTGTGATCTGATCTAAGTTTTCCTGTTTGTGTATTTGGCTGCCGGCTAAGTGTTATCCCACCTGTGATCTGCCAGTCATTAACCTTAAGCCTAGGTCTCAGAGCCTGCCTGACCACGTTCCTATGTGCAGGGCTTGACGGAGAGTTCACATCAAGGTATTCTAATAATTGGGATGTGACTTTGTGTTTCAAATGTATTGCTGTGTGCATCAACGTTGATTAATCCAATATTAACAGTACATAGATCTGGAGTTAGGTATATTAAATCGATGCTTCCCTATATGCAGTTCCCTTTGGATGTTTTGTACCTCGATATTCTGTCCTCAATATTCTTGTATGGTGATTTTCTTCATCTTGATATTCCGTATTATAATCAGGGACAGATGTGATCTCAGAATTCTGGCAGATTTGGTATCTTTCTGTGAACACAGAATGACTCTTCAGTCAGCACTCAGTTTAAGCTGAGGAAGTGTTACCAGGAAGCCTCTTCTTCTCATTTGCCACAGTGACTTGTAGTGCAGACTCTCATTTGGTTTATATCATTCTACCTAGCCTATGGCCCGTCCAACATTTTGCACCCGTTTCTGACTACCACATTCTCTGGGCCACTGGTTAAGACCCTCTTATTGTGGCATGGTAACAATCCCATTCTATTGCTGTGCTAAACTTGGTGGTAGAGGTTTTTGGGTCTAAGCTGTACACATGTGGAACCCAGTGCCATACATTATGGCGCACATTGTATGACTGGATTTCAACCTTCTCAGCTTTTCCAGGACCCTGAACACATCTGTTCCTCCGTGTTCTTTTTCAAGAGCACCATCAAGCACCATAGAATATTAGTACCCCCCACAAGAACCCAGGAAGCAGTAAAGACTTGCTAAAAGGACAGCAGCACGTGTGTTTATGTCCCCTCCTTGCCAAGCAATAAAAAACAATGGTTCTGCCAACATAGCCTCTGTTTGACATGATAGACTCAGCCACCATGTGTGTGAGTGTAAAGATGTGGATATCGGAGCTAGCTACAAATGTTGTGTTCTTCAGATCCATCAAGTTATATATGAAGAATTCACCAGCAACCTGAAGAAGCCCCTACTGGACCTGCCAGGCACAGAGATTGTGTGACTAAAAGGGAGTGGCTGAGAAAAATACAGATCGGGGTGGACATAAGTCCATGAGTTCACGAATACAAAACAGAATTAGGGACACATGCCTTGTTGTGGTGCAACTGTTACCAATGGAGGCGGCACCAAGCCATCACCCCAAGAAGTCTTTATTTTAAACAATAGGTTAGCATCACATACCAACTAGAAGTTTTGGCTGGTGTCTCCTTTGCTATTGAAGTAGATAAAGTGCCACAAATTGTATGCTCTCGGTAAGAACCTATTCGTTATTACACTATTCATAAACATTTCAATAGCCCAGGTTTACATATTTATTGATACCCAGTGGATCATATTCTATCAGTCTTAGGAGAACAAAATATTGAATTCACATTAGTAAACATTTACACTTACATCTTGTAGGTTAAATACAGCTGTTTGCAACTGGAGCATAACACGCTTAGCTATTTTACCGCTTAGGATTCCTTTGCTCGTTACCCATTTTTTCACTGTGAGAATGAATTAGTAAATTACACAAGTATCCGTGAAACAAACTGATATCTTCAGTTGGTCCTTTAATCCCCCAAATCATCTGTTCATGTCCAATAAATAAAACTCATCGGACTCCTATCTTATCTGTATCTTTTCTTATCTGTGTCAGTTTCTCTGGGAGCAACATTCGTAAACTAATGCATGCCTGTGGCAGAGTCGGCTGGTTTATATTGATTCGGTATTCATTCTTCTTCGTGGCTCTGGCTCCCTGTGATTCTGCCCCATGACCCCCCCTTTCTACTACCTCCCCTTGATGCCACCCACCATCCTCATGCATGTTTCCCTGGAATATATTTTCGCATATGCAGCCCCTATATTATGAATATACTTAACATCCCTCCATACTGATGGAAGACTCAAAAGGCTGAAATGCAACAGCGGCTCCTCTTTTATGGCACTGGAGCGTCGCCCCTCATGCCAGCAGATGCAAAACTTGAAAAATAAAATGATAAAAGAAGCCGTATATCATTATTTTATTTTTCTTCACCTGGCCGAGTCTTTGAGGCTGAGTCATCGCGATGACAGGCATGGAGGAGGAGTGGTGGGCACTGCTGCAAGTGTGCACCTGGGTTTGGCCCGCTGTCTTAAGGCAGCCAAACTGACATGCACACTGAGGTGTCTCCAACCTGAGTTGTGTTAGCGGGTTGGAGAAAGGAGGCACAAGCTCCCAGTCCCCATGGAAACACAAATCCATCCACCACAAGCCAATCCCAGCACTTCTCTCATGCTGGAATTGGCCGTAGGGCAGTCTGGGAGCCTATGCTACAGAGCAGAAGAAGAGAGGTGATGCGGTGGGTGGCAGGTAAGATCTTTTATTTGTTTGTTTTTGTGTTGTTATTGTTGAACAACCCCCACTCCACCACTTTTCCCTAACATCAGCCACTACTGCTGAAATGTCAAGACTTTGAAAAGCTCCGCCCATAAAAAAGGGCATAACCAGGATCATGAGGGCCTCACCCCACCAGGCGGTGTCCACAAGTTCCAAGGCAAATCATGCAATATGAGCATTAGCAAAACCAATAGGACTCACCTTTGGAAACTACTGGCTGTCTCAATTGGTTCTAGAGCTGCTGTAGAGCGTCAGGATGTTCCCAGTGTCGTTCATAAATGAATACATTTTTAAAAAGCACAGTGGAAGTTGCATCATTCCAATAAGGCACGTATGGATCACAATACCCTATGTCAGAATACTATTTCTTCCTCTATGACACTTTGTTCTGTTTTTTGTCTGCCAAATTTCAGTCTGGGGCGTAGCTTGGACAGTAAGATTGGGGGGATGAACTTCAGATTTCCCAACAGTCACATTAGCATATAATGCTAAAATACATTGTACAGCAAGCCGGGTGCATGAGAGGTGCTTACGAGGCAGTGGAAAGGAAGAGGTATGCAGATTGGTAGGAGTACTAAGTGAGAAAAACACAGTGTTTTCTAAAATAATCAACATGTTTTAGGGCTTTCAAATAGAGATGAGAGAGAGAGAGTGTGTTTTTGTCAATGTGTGCATGGGAAAATCCCAGGTGGAATCCGACAGTCAGCTCATCATGCCCGACTGAAAACACCTTTAACCAGTCTGTACCCAACTATTAATCAGAAAATATATTTATTAAGTGGGTGTATTGCCCTAATCACCACCCGCATCTCCTCCCCTGATTACAGGCTGTTTTTGCTGTCAAGTTATTGCAAACTACAATGGAAAGAAAAAGAAACCGTATTACATTAGGTGTGAGCCATGAACAAAAATAACAGTTCTGATCTCAGTAAGACTGCTGCTTAGGGATATGCTCCCCTACGTTGTAATTTGGTCACACACATCCTGGGAATAGAGAAAAACTGGATTTTATACACCACAACATGAGTTTTTCATTATGAATGGCGGAATGTAGGGAATTCAGACCCCCGTCGTCTGCACAATCGGAACTTGGCCGTTGTTCCACATAAAGTGAATGAGCAATCCCTTTAAAGGAGAAAAAATGAAGGTTGTGGGGGCTTAGTTTCCAAATTATCTGCTACAAAAAGGGAGCCAGCCACCCAACAGAAGTTTGACATTTGGCAGGACTGCATCTTGGTTTTGGCCCTAGAAGTCTGGTTATTGATCAGTGTCCTTGATGTAAGGAATGCTGGTCCTTGGAGCTGCAACTTTATCTGTCAATTAAGGACCATAGATGAGTGACACTAATGCCGCAACTTTATCTGTCACATAAGATATGCATTACTATCAGTAGGAGTGGCAATTTGATGAGTCTATAGACCAAAAAAAGACTAGAAAGAAAGTGTGCAATCAAATGCACGTGTGGAAGTACAAATATTTGATACCACAGAGCAGTGGAACAACGCTTAAAGAGGGGCAGCATTCACGATTTGCACTACCTCAACTATACAAATGGCCTGCAAAGCAGATTGAGTCTTCATAGTCTCCCATCATTAGCTGATATCTGTCAAATCATATGCTCTGTCTATATCCAGACAGGACGGTATAGGTACGGATTATCGACAAGGCAATATCGAGATATCTTAATATTGCAACCAAATATTGAGGACCAAAAATCAATAGGTATGTATGTACAGATTTTCTATGCTTTATTCCACATATAGGCACCTTAATCATATATAAATATCTATTGTTAAGGTACGTAGGTGTGTTGTTAAGCATAGTAAACTTACCTATATGTACTTACCTCCTCGATAGTTTGGTTCTCTATTTTTTGGCTACAATATTAAAGTATTGCGATATTGCTTAATCAATATTTCAGGCTACAACCCACTGGGCAGCAGTGTTGTGGCTTGCTTCCGACTATTAGATGTGCTCTGGTTGTACAACGTAATTCTCTAGTTCCCTCCTTCTTCACTCCTAGTGAAGAGAACGGAGATTGCAACAACGGCATTAGTGCCCATAAAGCCCACGATCTCATTTTGGCATCTCTAATAAGCCACAGTGTGTGGTTTCATGAAAATCACCCTAACCCCGATTCACACAGATTTTGGTGAGACCTGCTGCTGTAGTCTTCCTAGCTTACTCTTGAATTTGGTGAGTAAGCCAGGTGTAAGCCTGACTTACTCCTGGACATCAGAAATAAGCCAGCAGTACTACATCATTAAGTAACACATAAGAATAGCACTTTGCAAACTGGGTCCTTGCCTTTCTGTTCCATACTTCCAATTATCCCCAAAATTAGAAGCACTTAGAATGAGACTATCTGCCAGACTGTGACTGGAAACACCATCACTCGCAATATATAAGTGGTTCTGCTTTTACATCACAATATAGCCGTCACAATGTGACTTCCAACATATCACTAAAGTAAGAAAACACTGGGGGGGATGTTTTATATTCTGATGCCACGTCTGCTTAATTTTACAATCTGTTTATGGGCGATACTGTATAGTCAGTATAAGTGCAGCTCAATATAAAAACCTTGATATTGTGGTAGAAAAACCTTTTACTAAGCTTCAGGCATGCATACCGCCCACGATGAGTGAAAGAACCTACAACTAGAGCCTTTCCACTAGTACGAGTGAGCCTTGACAAGCCAGTTTTTCTTCAACTCTTGTCGAGCAGTGCCACCTGAAGAAGCTCTGTACTCAGATGTGGTGGCACACCAGAATTTTGTAGTTTTAATGTTGACCTGTCAAAAAGTATCCATGATATTGACTACCAGCAAGTCATGAGGTAGGTAGATGTGGAGTTAACAATGGCAATTCTACCCCTCCCTAAATACTGACCATGATAATAAGTTTGTAGTGAATATCATGGCGAGAATATCTTGGCCATCTTTATTCTTTGCTGGTTTATATTAAAGTCATGCTATTGTGACATGCAGTCTGTGTGGGTTGAAAAAAGACTGAAATATATGCTGTCTGTCTTGCATGCACTGATACAGGTGTGCACACACACACTGTTTCTCTCTCACACATTTCGGGGTTTCTGGTCGTTAACAGCAGCTCCTCAGAACACGGGGATGAAAGTAAGGGAACCACAGACACACCCGTTACTCAGGATTACCCTAACTATGTGCAAAGCAAGAGGAGGTATCACAATACTCGATAGGACCAAGTTCGAGGTGTCAGGGAGGACACTAGATCCACTGAGACTTAGAGCGAATGATGACTGGGTAGGGAACTAGAGGGCACTGAAGGGGCGAGAGCACTGGCATTTACTGCTATTGTTTAAGGAACTTGAGGTTCAAATTGTTGCAACTTAACATACTACATCAAGTATATCTGTACAGTTCGACAAAGGATACAACAAATACATCCTGCAGTACTTAATGGATACCTGAGATGCAGAGGCAAAAGGGCAAACTTTATCCATATCTTGTGCTCCTGCTCGATTTCACACAAATACTGGCGTGAAATCACCACAGCAGTCATCACACGAACCAACGTGAGTTCTTTAGATATGAGATATGTCTGCTGGGGTTAATGACTCCGATGTGGCATTCCTGCTGCCTAAAAGGAGTATTGTAATCTAGCTCCCATTTACGTAACCATATGAACAAAACATATCAGACCGCTTCCAGCCAAAACGATGGAGGGAGGGACCCCGACATTACATAAACTTGCCGATGGCACTAAAGTGGACATTGTAACCCTATTTTTTATTAAATAAATCCTTATTTGCATTAGCAACATCTAAAACCAGGTACTGATTTCACACCAATATCCTAGGTGTCAAGCAATGGGTATCCGTACATATCACGGTGTGGACGAGCAACCACGTTCGCAAATCCTCACCGTAGAGTCGCGCAAACAGTGACGTAACTGTAGCGTGAACTCTGCGATTAATACTGTATATCAAGGGAGGGTTAGAACCCTCCCTTTCTGTTTGTGTGGCCAGTGACCTAATCCAAATGACGCAGTAAGAGCTAATAAATATGGAGGTTTTGAGAACGCTTCGGGAGAGCAGTAACGGATGCAACGCATGCCTGTGAGCCCTGATCATAATCACTCTAGTCCGTGTGAATTATTTACGTCAGTGGCTACTGGGCACACCAACAGTGTTGCTGTACTCATGGCACTAGCAACATTACACTGGAGATGGGGGTTCGTCACTCCGAACCCCTCCAGATTCGACAGCGGCACGCGGAACTCTGGCCCCAGCCTCAGTGTGGTTCCGTTTGCATTGGAGTCTCTGCCCCCAAGATGCCGAGCGTCCGCTCGGAAGAGAACAGCATTGGTGCTGCCTGTTTCCTACGTATAGAACACCTGTTAGCCGAGACACGTAGAGATGAATAAGGTCAGTCCCCCTGGGTGCCGGCCCTGCTGCTGCCACTCTTCACAGCTGTCAACAGTGTGGTTTGCTGGCCCCCAGACTGTATTCCAGCCTGTAATGAGGGAGAGCCTCCACCAGCGTGGAACTACACCATACACTGCCAGGCCAGGTGCTGCATGCATGCCATTTCTCCCCAGTTTGCTGTGAGCCTTTACAGAAAGTAAGACACAAGAACACAAGAAAGAGGTGTCTCCACAACATCACATCAATAGAGAACGCACAGAAGCAAGCAACAATCATTTACCTTGGTGGAAAAGACATTCACAGAATTTCCAGAAACATAAATGAAGCAACCACAAAGACAAACCTGTCGCTCATTGTGGCCCTCAATGCACATTTTGAACCTATGATAAATACAGACTATGAACCGTTCTTGTTTTGTCAGGCGAGACAGCATGCCAAAGAATCCACTGACACCTTCTACATGAGGTTAAAAGCACTCGCTAGCACATGCCATTTCAACAATGAAAACAAAGAGATCAGGGGACAAATAATTCAAGAGTGTGCATCTGCCAAGCTAAGAGGAAGAATCTTAGAGGAGTATGGTCGCTCACTAGCTGACATACTACCAATAGGAAGGACTAAAGAGCTGTAAAAATCCAGAGCATCCCATATGGAAGCAGCACTGCAGAACACTGTGTAGGCAGAGCCGATAAACATGGTCATGCTAGCGCCAAGCAAAGCAAGACCAAAGAGACCTGCACCATCCCCAAATCCTGTGGGCACTGCGGAGGATCAATGCATCACCCTAATTAATGCCCAGCGAAAGGAAAGAAATGTGCAGTGTGTGTAAAATTCAATCATTTCCTCAAAGTATGCCAATCAAGAAGGGGACCCACCTCCAGATCTACTGTCAACACAGTCCAGGGAGAACAACTCTCCACCAGAGACATGGACGATGATGAAGAGGGTAAACACTCAATACACTCGATCTTTACGATAGGCACACCAGCCCACACAACAAGGCAATTACCAAAATGCCTAACACTGATTGGGGACCACGCCACTCCAGCAGTAGTCAACACAGGTAACTCAATCAACATCATGTCGGCCGAAGTTTACCAAGGGATGGAACCACAGCCCATTTTGAATCCCACAGCAGTCAAAGGCTTCGCGTATGGTCAATCAACTCTGCTGAAGATGAAAGGAAAGTTCAAGTCAAAGATCACACACTGGTCACGATCAATTGAACAGCAAGTGTATGTGGCTGAAGAAGGCCATGGCATGTTACTGGGAGGTGAAGTGGCAGAGTCTCTGGGCATAGAGTCTTTTGCATTTGGGGTGCACAAAGAGTTGATTGCCGAGATGCTACAATAATTTCCAGAGGTGTTCAATGGCATTGGCTGCCTAAAGGGCAGAGAGGTTAAGCTAAACATTGATAAGACTGTACAACCTGTGGCGCTATGCCATCGCCGAATCGCTTTGCATCTGAGACCACAAGTAGAGTGAGAACTTGACAAACTAGAGGCGTCCGGTATCATCGAAAAGGTGACAGCGCCCACGCAATGGGTCTCCCCAATTGTAGTTGCCAAGAAACCCAAGCAGCATGGAGAGGTGAGGATCTGCATGGACACGAGACTGCCCAATGCGGCCATGCAATGGGAGAGACACCTCACACCCACGATAGATGATCTCATAGGAGAACTGAGTGGAGCCCGCTGATTTTCCAGGTTAGACCTTTGGTCAGGTTACCATCAACTAGTACTTCATGAGCAATTGAGATAGATCACAACATTCTCGACCCATATAGGACTGAGATGCTAGTGAAGGTTGAATTTTGGAATATCCAGCACCGCAGCAGTATTCCAAAACATCATCCATGAAATCCTCACTGATCTTCCAGGTGACCTCAACGTCAGTGACAATATCCTCCTCAATGCACCCAGAGCACCATGCCCGATTAAGAAAAGTTCTCCACTGAATACAAGTCTCTGGCCTGACCTTGCATCGAGGCAAGTGGGAATTCTTAAAGGACAAGTTGAGTTTCTTTGGGCATGGATTTTCTGCCGCAGGTGTTGATCTAGATCCTGATAAAGTCAAGGACATACAGGACACTCCCTACCCTGTTGTGGCCACTGAAGTCTGCAGTTTCTTAGGACTGGTAAACTACTGCAGCCAATTCATCAAAGACCTCATGTGGAGGACCCAACCGCTGAGAGGCCTCACCAAAGCCAACACTCCAAGGGCATGGGGCCCTGAACAAGAAACAGCGTTTCAATAGACAAAAATGGTCCTGGCAGCCGACACCATTCTCAGGTATTTTGACCAACAAAAGTAAACTGCAATCAATGTAGACACTGGTCTCAAAGGGCTTGGTGTGGTGCTGCTCCAACAAAGGGGTGAAGATGAATGGACTTATTTTGCCTATGCCAGCCAATCCCTCACGCCTACTGAGCAGCGGTATTCGCACATCAAAAAAGAAGCAATTGCAATCCATTGGGGGTGCAAGCATTTCCATCTTTACGTGTATGGGCACTGTAAGGAAATGCCTCCTTGGCATGGTTACCCCCTGACTTTTTGCCTTTGCTGATGCTATGTTTTGAATTGAAAGTGTGCTGAGGCCTGCTAACCAGACCCCAGCACCAGTGTTCTTTCCCTAACCTGTACTTTTGATTCCACAATTGGCACACCCTAGCATCCAGGTAAGTCCCTTGTAACTGGTACCCCTGGTACCAAGGGCCCTGATGCCAGGGAAGGTCTCTAAGGGCTGCAGCATATCTTATGCCACCCTGGGGACCCTCACTCACACAGACACACTGCTTGTCAGCTTGTGTGTGCTGGTGAGAACAAAAACGAGTAAGTCGACATGGCACTCCCCTCAGGGTGCCATGCCAACCTCACACTGCCTATGTAGTATAGATAAGTCACCCCTCTAGTAGGCCTTACAGCCCTAAGGCAGGGTGCACTATATCATAGGTGAGGGCACCAGTACATGAGTACTGTGCCCCTACAGTGTCTAAGCCAAACCTTAGACATTGTAAGTGCAGGGTAGCCCTAAGAATATATGGTCTGGGAGTCTGTCAAACACGGACTCCACAGCACCATAGTGGCTACACTGAAAACTGGGAAGTTTGGTATCAAACTTCTCAGCACAATAAATTCAGACTGATGCCAGTGTACATTTTATTGTGAAATACACCCCAGAGGGCACCTTAGAGGTGCCCCCTGAAACCTTAACCGACTATCTGTGTAGGCTGACTGGTTCCAGCAGCCTGCCACAACCGAGACATGTTGCTGGCCCCATGGGGAGAGTGCCTTTGTCACTCTGAGGCCAGTAACAAAGCCTGCACTGGGTGGAGATGCTAACACCTCCCCCAAGCAGGAGCTGTCACACCTGGCGGTGAGCCTCAAAGGCTCACCCCTTTGTGCCAGCACCGCAGGTCACTCCAGCTAGTGGAGTTGCCCGCCCCCTCCAGCCACGGCCCCCACTTTTGGCGGCAAGGCCGGAGGAAATAATGAGAAAAACAAGGAGGAGTCACTGGCCAGTCAGGACAGCCCCTAAGGTGTCCTGAGCTGAAGTGACTCTAACTTTTAGAAATCCTCCATCTTGCAGATGGAGGATTCCCCAATAGGATTAGGGATGTGACCCCCTCCCTTTGGGAGGAGGCACAAAGAGGGTGTACCCACCCTCAGGGCTAGTAGCCATTGGCTACTAACCCCCCAGACCTAAACACGCCCTTAAATTTAGTATTTAAGGGCTCCCCTGAACCTAAGAATTTAGATTCCTGAAACCTACAAGAAGAAGAAGACTGCTGAGCTGAAAAACCCCTGCAGAGGAAGAACAGAAGACACCAACTGCTTTGGCCCCAGTCCTACCGGCCTGTCTCCTGCCTTCCAAAGAAACCTGCTCCAGCGACGCTTTCCAAAGGACCAGCGACCTCTGAATCCTGAGAGGACTGCCCTGCTTCGAGAAAAACAAGGAACTCCAGAGGACAGCGGCCCTGCTCCAAAAGACTGCAACTTTGTTTCAAAGGAGCAGATTTTAAGACCCCTGCAACTCCCCGCAAGAAGCGTGAGACTTGCAACACTGCACCCGGCGACCCCGACTCAACTGGTGAAGAACCAACACCTCAGGGAGGACCCTCCGGCGACTCCGAGACCGTGAGTAACCAAAGTTGTCCCCCCTGAGCCCCCACAGCTTCGCCTGCAGAGGGAATCCCGAGGCTCCCCCTGACCGCGACTGCCTGAACTCCATTTCCCGATGGCTGGAAAAGACCCTGCACCCGCAGCCCCCAGCACCTAAAGGAACGGAACTCCTGTGCAGGAGTGACCCCCAGGAGGCCCTCTCCCTTGCCCAGGTGGTGGCTACCCTGAGGAGCCCCCCCCTTGCCTGCCTGCGACACTGAAGAGATCCATTGATCTCTCATTGAAAACCATTGAAAACCCGACACGTGTTTGCACACTGCACCCGGCCGCCCCCGCGCTGCTGAGGGTGTACTTTTTTTGTGCTGACTTGTGTCCCCCCCGGTGCCCTACAAAACCCCCCTGGTCTGCCCTCCGAAGACACGGGAACTTACCTTCTGGCAGACCGGAACTGGGGCACCCCCTTCTCTCCATTGCAGCCTATGCGTTTTGGCACCTCTTTGACCTCTGCACCTGACCGGCCCTGAGCTGCTGGTGTGGTAACTTTGGGGTTGCTCTGAACCCCCAACGGTGGGCTACCTTGGACCCAAACCTGAGACTTGTAAGTGATTTACTTACCTGACAAAACTAACAAAAACTTACCTCCCCCAGGAACTGTGAAAATTGCACTGTGTCCACTTTTAAAACAGCTTATTGTGTTTTATGTAAAAAATATACATGCTAATGTAATGCTTCAAAGTTCCTAAAGTACTTACCTGCAATACCTTTCAAATGAGATATTACATGTAGAATTTGAACCTGTGGTTCTTAAAATAAAGTAAGAAAATATATTTTTCTATAACAAAACCTATTGGCTGGATTTGTCTCTGAGTGTGTGTTCCTCATTTATTGCCTGTGTGTATGTACAACAAATGCTTAACACTACTCCTTTGATAAGCCTACTGCTCGACCACACTACCACAAAATAGAGCATTAGTATTATCTCTTTTTGCCACTATCTTACCTCTAAGGGGAACCCTTGGACTCTGTGCATACTATTCCTTACTTTGAAATAGTGCATACAGAGCCAACTTCCTACATTGGTGGATCAGCGGTGGGGTACAAGACTTTGCATTTGCTGGACTACTCAGCCAATACCTGATCACACGACAAATTCCAAAAATTGTCATTAGAACTTGATTTTTTGCAATTTGAAATTTTTCTAAATTCTTAAAAGTCCTGCTACGGCCTTGTGTTAGTCCCTGTTAGCATTTCCTTTTAGAGTTTAAAAGTTTGGTAAAAGTTTGAATTAGAACCTAGAACTAGTTTTAGATTCTTAAAAAGTATTCCAACTTTTAGAAGCATAATGTCTAGTGCAGAGATGAATGTGGTGGAACTCGACACCACACCTTACCTCCATCTTAAGATGAGGGAGCTAAGGTCACTCTGTACACTAAAGAAAATAGTAATGGGCCCCAGACCTTCCAAACTACAGCTCCAGGAGCTTTTGGCAGAGTTTGAAAGAGCCAACCCCTCTGAGGATGGCAACACAGAGGATGATGATAGTGACTTGGAGGGTGATTCCCCCCTACCAGTCCTATCTAGGGAAGACAGGGCCTCTCAAGCCCAGACTCCACAAATCATAGTCAGAGATGCTGGTTCCCTCACAGGAGGGACCAACCTCTCTGAAATCACTGAGGATAACTCCAGTGAAGAGGACATCCAGTTAGCCAGGATGGCCAAAAGATTGGCTTTGGAAAGACAGATCCTACCCATAGAAAGGGAAAGACAAGAGATGGGCCTAGGACCCATCAATGGTGGCAGCAACATAAATAGGGTCAATGATTCTCCTGACATGTTGAAAATCCCTAAAGGGATTGTAACTAAATATGAAGATGGTGATGACATCACCAAATGGTTCACAGCTTTTCAGAGGGCTTGTGTAACCAGAAAAGTGAACAAATCTCACTGGGGTGCTCTCCTTTGGGAAATGTTCACAGGAAAGTGTAGGGATAGACTCCTCACACTCTCTGGAAAAGATGCAGAATCTTATGACCTCATGAAGGGTACCCTGATTGAGGGCTTTGTGTTCTCCACTGAGGAGTTTAGGATTAGATTCAGGGGGGGCTCAACAATCCTCGAGCCAGACCTGGGTTGACTTTGTAGACTACTCAGTAAAAACACTAGATGGTTGGATTCAAGGCAGTGGTGTAAGTAATTATGATGGGCTGTACAATTTGTTTGTGAAAGAACACCTATTAAGTAATTGTTTCAATGATAAACTGCATCAGCATCTGGTAGACCTAGGACCAATTTCTCCCTAAGAATTGGGAAAGAAGGCGGACCATTGGGGCAAGACTAGGGTGTCCAAAACTTCCACAGGGGGTGACCAAAAGAAAGGGGTCACAAAACCTCCCCAGGGGAAAGGTGGTGAGACAGCCAAAAACAAAAATAGTAAAGAGTCTTCTACAGGCCCCCAAAAACCTGCACAGGAGGGTGGGCCCAGAGCCTCTTCACAAAACAATTCTGGGTACAAGGGTAAAAACTTTGATCCCAAAAAGGCCTGGTGTCGTAGCTGTAGTCAGCTTGGACACCAAACTGGAGACAAGGCCTGTCCCAAGAAAGATACCACTTCTAACTCCACTCCAGCTAAAACTGGAATGGCCAGTCTCCAAGTGGGATCAACAGTGTGCCCAGAGCAAATCAGGTGTCACACTGAAGCTTCATTAGTCTCTGAGGGTGGGGTGGATTTAGCCACACTGGCTGCCTGGCCCCCTAACATGCAAAAATACAGGCAGCAGCTCTTAATTAATGGGACAAGTGTAGAGGGCCTGAGGGATACAGGTGCCAGTGTCACTATGGTGACAGAGAAACTGGTTTCCCCTGGCCAATACCTGGCTGGGCAAACTTATCCAGTCACCAACGCTGACAATCAGACTAAAGTACATCCCATGGCTATGGTAACTTTAGAGTGGGGAGAGGTCAATGGCCTGAAACAGGTGGTGGTCTCCTCAAATATCCCAGTAGACTGTTTGCTTGGAAATGACCTGGAGTCCTCAGCATGGGCTGAGGTAGAACTGAAAACCCATGCAGCCATGCTGGGTATCCCTGAACTGGTGTGTGTCAAGACAAGAACACAGTGCAAGGCACAGGGTGAAAAAGTAGAGCTGGAGTCTGGAAGAAAGGCCCAGCCTACCAAGAGAAAAGGAAAGTCAGCTGGGAAACCAGCTGCAACACAACAAGAAAAAGAGAGCCTCTCTTCTCAGGAAGAAGTTCTGCCCTCTGAGGGAACTGAGCCTATGGAGCTGGAACCTTATCAGGTTGAGCTCTTGGGCCCAGGGGGACCCTCAAGGGAAGAGTTGTGTAAGGGACAAGAAACCTGTCCCTCTCTTGAAGGCCTTAGGCAGCAAGCTGCTGAAGAGTCCAAAGGCAAGAAAAATGGAACACATAGGGTCTATTGGGAATATGGACTCCTGTACACTGAGGCAAGAGATCCCAAACCTGGTGCCACTAGGAGAGTGGTAGTGCCTCAGGGGTTCAGAGAGTTTATTCTGACCTTAGCCCATGATATTCCCCTTGCTGGGCATTTGGGACAAACCAAGACGTGGGAGAGGTTAGTCAACCACTTCTACTGGCCCAACATGTCCCAGAAGGTTAAGGAGTTTTGCACCTCCTGTCCCACCTGTCAAGAAAGTGGTAAGACAGGTGGACATCCAAAGGCCCCCCTCATTCCACTTCCAGTGGTGGGGGTCCCCTTTGAAAGAGTGGGTGTGGACATAGTGGGTCCACTTGAACCTCCCACAGCCTCAGGAAATATGTACATCCTAGTAGTAGTGGATCATGCTACTAGGTATCCTGAAGCTATTCCCCTTAGGTCGACTACTCCCCCTGCAGTAGCCAAGGCCCTCATTGGTATCTTTACCAGAGTGGGCTTCCCTAAGGAGGTGGTGTCTGACAGAGGTACCAACTTCATGTCAGCATACCTAAAACACATGTGGAATGAGTGTGGAGTGACTTATAAGTTCACTACACCATATCATCCACAAACTAATGGCCTTGTTGAGAGATTCAACAAGACATTAAAGGGCATGATCATGGGGCTCCCAGAAAAACTCAAAAGGAGATGGGATGTCCTCTTGCCATGTCTGCTTTTCGCTTACAGGGAGGTGCCTCAGAAGGGAGTAGGGTTCTCACCCTTTGAACTTCTGTTTGGCCACCCTGTAAGGGGACCACTAGCTCTTGTGAAAGAAGGCTGGGAGAGACCTCTTCATGAGCCTAAACAAGACATAGTGGACTATGTACTTGGCCTTCGCTCAAGGATGGCAGAGTACATGGAAAAGGCAAACAAAAACCTTGAGGCCAGCCAACAGCTCCAGAAGTGTTGGTATGACCAAAAGGCTGCACTGGTTGAATTTCAACCAGGGCAGAAAGTCTGGGTTTTGGAGCCTGTGGCTCCCAGGGCACTTCAGGACAAATGGAGTGGCCCTTACCCAGTGCTAGAGAGGAAGAGTCAGGTCACCTATCTGGTAGACCTGGGCACAAGCAGGAGCCCCAAGAGGTTGATCCATGTGATTAAGCTCTTCCATGACAGGGCTGATGTAAATCTGTTAATGGTAACAGATGAGGATCAGGAAGCTGAGAGTGAGCCTCTCCCTGATCTTCTGTCATCAGACCCTAAAGATGGCTCAGTAGATGGAGTGATCTATTCAGACACCCTCTCTGGCCAACAGCAAGCTGACTGTAGGAAGGTCCTGCAACAGTTTGCTGAGCTCTTTTCCCTAACCCCTGGTCAGACACACCTGTGTACCCATGATGTGGACACAGGAGACAGCATACCTGTCAAAAACAAAATATTCCGACAGTCTGATCAAGTTAAGGAAAGCATCAAGGTGGAAGTCCACAAGATGCTGGAATTGGGAGTAATTGAGTACTCTGACAGCCCCTGGGCCAGCCCAGTGGTCTTAGTCCCCAAACCTCACACCAAAGAAGGAAAGAGAGAGATGAGGTTTTGTGTGGACTACAGAGGACTTAACTCTGTCACCAAGACAGATGTCCATCCCATTCCTAGAGCTGATGAGCTGATTGATAAATTAGGGGCTGCCAAATTCTTAAGTACCTTTGACTTAACAGCAGGGTACTGGCAAATCAAAATGGCCCCTGGAGCAAAAGAAAAGACAGCATTCTCCACACCTGATGGGCATTATCAGTTCACGGTTATGCCCTTTGGTTTAAAGAATGCCCCTGCCACCTTCCAAAGGTTGGTGAATCAAGTCCTTACTGGCTTGGAGTCCTTTAGTGCAGCTTATCTTGACGATATTCCTGTCTTTAGCTCCAACTGGCAGGATCACCTGGTCCACCTGAAGAAGGTTTTGAAGGCCCTGCAATCTGCAGGCCTCTCTATCAAGGCATCCAAATGCCAGATAGGGCAGGGAACTGTGGTTTACTTGGGACACCTTGTAGGTGGAGGCCAAGTTCAGCCACTCCAGCCTAAGATCCAGACTATTCTGGACTGGGCAGCTCCAAAAACCCAGACTCAAGTCAGGGCATTCCTTGGCTTGACTGGGTACTATAGGAGGTTTGTGAAGGGATATGGATCCATTGTGACAGCCCTCACAGAACTCACCTCCAAGAAAATGCCCAAGAAAGTAAACTGGACTGTAGAATGCCAACAGGCCGTTGACACCCTGAAACAAGCTATGTGCACAGCACCAGTTCTAAAAGCTCCAGATTACTCCAAGCAGTTCATTGTGCAGACAGATGCCTCTGAATATGGGATAGGGGCAGTTTTGTCCCAAACAAATGATGATGGCCTTGACCAGCCTGTTGCTTTCATTAGCAGGAGGTTACTCCCCAGGGAGCAGCGTTGGAGTGCCATTGAGAGGGAGGCCTTTGCTGTGGTTTGGTCCCTGAAGAAGCTGAGACCATACCTCTTTGGTACTCACTTCCTAGTTCAGACTGACCACAGACCTCTCAGATGGCTGATGCAAATGAAAGGTGAAAATCCAAAACTGTTGAGGTGGTCCATCTCCCTACAGGGAATGGACTTTATAGTGGAACACCGACCTGGGACTGCCCATGCCAATGCAGATGGCCTTTCCAGGTTCTTCCACTTAGAAAATGAAGACTCTCTTGGGAAAGGTTAGTCTCATCCTCTTTCGTTTGGGGGGGGGGGTTGTGTAAGGAAATGCCTCCTTGGCATGGTTACCCCCTGACATTTTGCCTTTGCTGATGCTATGTTTTGAATTGAAAGTGTGCTGAGGCCTGCTAACCAGACCCCAGCACCAGTGTTCTTTCCCTAACCTGTACTTTTGATTCCACAATTGGCACACCCTGGAATCCAGGTAAGTCCCTTGTAACTGGTACCCCTGGTACCAAGGGCCCTGATGCCAGTGTAGGTCTCTAAGGGCTGCAGCATATCTTATGCCACCCTGGGGACCCCTCACTCAGCACAGACACACTGCTTGTCAGCTTGTGTGTGCTGGTGAGAACAATAACGAGTAAGTCGACATGGCACTCCCCTCAAGGTGCCATGCCAACCTCACACTGCCTATGTAGTATAGATAAGTCACCCCTCTAGTAGGCCTTACAGCCCTAAGGCAGGGTGCACTATACCATAGGTGAGGGCACCAGTACATGAGTACTGTGCCCCTACAGTGTCTAAGCCAAACCTTAGACATTGTAAGTGCAGGGTAGCCCTAAGAATATATGGTCTGGGAGTCTGTCAAACACGGACTCCACAGCACCATAGTGGCTACACTGAAAACTGGGAAGTTTGGTATCAAACTTCTCAGCACAATAAATGCACATTGATGCCAGTGTACATTTTATTGTGAAATACACCCCAGAGGGCACCTTAGAGGTGCCCCCTGAAACCTTAACCGACTATCTGTGTAGGCTGACTGGTTCCAGCAGCCTGCCACAACCGAGACATGTTGCTGGCCCCATGGGGAGAGTGCCTTTGTCACTCTGAGGCCAGTAACAAAGCCTGCACTGGGTGGAGATGCTAACACCTCCCCCAGGCAGGAGCTGTCACAACTGGCGGTGAGCCTCAAAGGCTCACCCCTTTGTGCCAGCACCGCAGGACACTCCAGCTAGTGGAGTTGCCCGCCCCCTCCGGCCACGGCCCCCACTTTTGGCGGCAAGGCCGGAGGAAATAATGAGAAAAACAAGGAGGAGTCACTGGCCAGTCAGGACAGCCCCTAAGGTGTCCTGAGCTGAAGTGACTCTAACTTTTAGAAATCCTCCATCTTGCAGATGGAGGATTCCCCAATAGGATTAGGGATGTGACCCCCTCCCCTTGGGAGGAGGCACAAAGAGGGTGTACCCACCCTCAGGGCTAGTAGCCATTGGCTACTAACCCCCCAGACCTAAACACGCCCTTAAATTTAGTATTTAAGGGCTCCCCTGAACCTAAGAATTTAGATTCCTGAAACCTACAAGAAGAAGAAGACTGCTGAGCTGAAAAACCCCTGCAGAGGAAGAACAGAAGACACCAACTGCTTTGGCCCCAGTCCTACCGGCCTGTCTCCTGCCTTCCAAAGAAACCTGCTCCAGCGACGCTATCCAAAGGACCAGCGACCTCTGAATCCTGAGAGGACTGCCCTGCTTCGAGAAAAACAAGGAACTCCCGAGGACAGCGGCCCTGCTCCAAAAGACTGCAACTTTGTTTCAAAGGAGCAGATTTAAAGACCCCTGCAACTCCCCGCTAGAAGCGTGAGACTTGCAACACTGCACCCGGCGACCCCGACTCGACTGGTGGAGAACCAACACCTCAGGGAGGACCCTCCGGCGACTCCGAGACCGTGAGTAACCAAAGTTGTCCCCCCTGAGCCCCCACAGCGACGCCTGCAGAGGGAATCCCGAGGCTCTCCCTGACCGCGACTGCCTGAACTCCATTTCCCGACAGCTGGAAAAGACCCTGCACCCGCAGCCCCCAGCACCTAAAGGAATGGAAATCCTGTGCAGGAGTGACCCCCAGGAGGCCCTCTCCCTTGCCCAGGTGGTGGCTACCCCGAGGAGCCCCCCCTTTGCCTGCCTGCGACGCTGAAGAGATCCCTTGATCTCTCATTGAAAACCATTGAAAACCCGACGCGTGTTTGCACACTGCACCCGGCCGCCCCGCGCTGCTGAGGGTGTACTTTTTTGTGCTGACTTGTGTCCCCCCCAGTGCCCTACAAAACCCCCCTGGTCTGCCCTCCGAAGACGCGGGTACTTACCTGCTGGCAGACCGGAACCGGGGCACCCCCTTCTCTCCATTGCAGCCTATGTGTTTTGGGCACCTCTTTGACCTCTGCACCTGACCGGGCCTGAGTTGCTGGTGTGGTAACTTTGGGGTTGCTCTGAACCCCCAATGGTGGGCTACCTTGGACCCAAACCTGAGACTTGTAAGTGATTTACTTACCTGACAAAACTAACAAAAACTTACCTCCCCCAGGAACTGTGAAAATTGCACTGTGTCCACTTTTAAAACAGCTTATTGTGTTTTATGTAAAAAGTGTACATGCTAATGTAATGCTTCAAAGTTCCTAACGTACTTACCTGCAATACCTTTCAAATGAGATATTACATGTAGAATTTGAACCTGTGGTTCTTAAAATAAACTAAGAAAATATATTTTTCTATAACAAAACCTATTGGCTGGATTTGTCTCTGAGTGTGTGTTCCTCATTTATTGCCTGTGTGTATGTACAACAAATGCTTAACACTACTCCTTTGATAAGCCTACTGCTCGACCACACTACCACAAAATAGAGCATTAGTATTATCTCTTTTTGCCACTATCTTACCTCTAAGGGGAACCCTTGGACTCTGTGCATACTATTCCTTACTTTGAAATAGTGCATACAGAGCCAACTTCCTGTCGTAACCGACCACAAGCCTCTTATCTTACTCTTTAGAGGCACAGCCTCCAAGCCTCCTCCACGTATTGAGAAATGGATGCTACAGTTGCAAGAGTACGATTGCCAGATCATATACAAGCCAGGATGCCATAATCCTGACGATTACCTATCTCGACATCCAAGGGCAGTCATCGTAGAGGAAGAGGAGGAGGCAAAGGAGGTAGAAGAATACATCAGTTACATCACAGAAAGGACCCGGCCCCTCCCTATCTCCACCAACATGATCCGCCTTGCCACTGAACAAGACAAATGTCTGCAGAAGGCACTAAGTGCCGTTAAAAGCAACAGCTGGTATTTTGTAAAGAAACAGTGGCCCCTTCTTGATCCAGAGTCATGACGTGCCATGGAAAGTCTACATAATGTCTGCAATGAACTTATCATTGACCCGGAAGAGTGTGTCCTTCATGGCCACAGCCTAGTCATCCCCTCCCGCATTGCAGACCAAGCTGTCGGACTGGCTCATGCTGGCCACCAAGGCATGGTACAAACGAACAACCATCTCCGGATCAAAGTGTGGTTCCCTCTGATGAACGAGACGGTGGAAGCCAGGGTGAGGTCATGCGGGTGGTGGCCAAGCTAAGGAAACACCAGCCCTTCTACTCTTGTAGAGACCGAGCTGGGACTCCAGCAACCTTGGGAATCGACCAGTCTTGATCTTGGAAGCCTTCTGGTTGGCCAACACACTTTGGTGCTTATTGACGATTATTCCAAATATCCTGAAGTCGAGATAATCCCCGTTCTAACAGCTCTTGAGGTAATCCCCAAACTAGAAAAGCCACCCATGGCATCATGAAAGAAATCTAGACCGACAACGGACCTCCCTTTTTGAGCCAAGAGATAGCCTCATACCTAACGTCAATGGGGATCCGACACAGACAGATAACACCATGATGACCTCAAGCAAATGAAGAGGTCAAGAGACTCATGCGAACCTTGAGTAAAACCATTTGGATCATGACTGCCAGTCAACACAGTCTAGAAATGACCATCTACTTGTCTCTTTGAAATTACGCACTCATCCCCCACACCACCACTGGATGTGGCCCGGGGCATCTCCTGATGGGTAGGGTTGTAAGAGACTCCAACCCACATCACTCTAGTTGGAGACCCCACTCACTGGACAAAGAAGTCTGCTGTGGGCCCGAGGAGGTCACCAGAAAAACTCGACATTTAAGCAGCACTACCCTTCCCACTTCTCACTGATTTCAACACTCAGAGGAGAAACAGGTCCAAGTGAACCAATGCCTTGTGGTCCAGCTCTGCCACCTTCCCCCTCTTGGTCTGAGGATGCTGCGACCAACGACCCCAGTGACTCTTCAGAGAGTGACGTCCCAGCTGAAATGACTGCCAGCCCATCCCCACGCCATAATGACCGCACCACTCACACCAGATACAGCCTTCGCCAAAGTCCAGTACCCTCTACTTGGCTATGAGACTATGAAGTATGAGTCCGGTGAACGGTGTCTTCAGTCACGTGAGAAATTACCTCCTAGAATGTTGTGATTTTTGATGACTCTGAAAATGTGTCTGTAGTTTTAATTGTTTGAAATCTTTGGAGGAATGTAGAGTTGCATGTACAGTGATGTAGCTGTAGTGCAGACTCTCCAATTAATACTGCATATCGAGGGAGGGTTAGAACCCTCCCTATCTGTTTGTGTGACCAGTGAACTAATCCAGATGACGTAGTAGGAGCTAATAAATGGTGAGTTTTTGCACACACTCGGGAGAGCAGTAACGGATGGAACGCATGCCTGCAAGCCCCAATCATGATCCCTGTAGTCTGTGTGAATTATTTACATCAGTGGCTACCAAGCACACCAATAGTGTTGCTGTACTAGTGGCACTAGCAACATTACACTCGCTATCGGAATTATAGAATCTCCATTCTTTGTACCCTGTGTAAGTATCATCATACATGGTCTTGCACAAGATAGCCAATTATTCGGTAACTAAAATTAACAGTGATAGAGTTAAACAAACAAAGGTATGCAGTTGTGAGTGTACATCTCATTCAGCCAGTATGCCAGACTGCTTATCGGAGAGCCACAACGGTAGGGGAGTGGCGAGAGCTGATTTACAGCTCGATGTTTGACAAGAACTAGGGTCAAATCAATGAATTTGTGTGGCAGTTTTAGTTCAGCTGTACATGTGGTGAGGTCCAGCAGACAACGGAGCACATCCTCTGGGAGGGGGAAGCCCAGGGCTTATAAAGTATGGGCAGGTAGAAATCCCAGTAGAAGCTGCTAAAGGGACAGGACCAAACCATGTGTATGAAGTCTGCCTCAGTGGTGGTGCAACGAGGGCAGGTGTCTCTGGCACCCGGGTTCATGCATGCTATCTGCTGATGGGAGGGGTTGAGATAAGTATTATAGAGATACTTGAACTGGATATATTTAAGACTAGCATTGGTTAAGACCATTTTGGGCATACCTGCATACTGTGTCCATTGCAAGTCTGTAAGTGTGACAGATAGTGTTGTGTCTCAGTACGTCCATTAGGATATAAGCCTCTATCTGCTTGCAATGAGCCTCACAGGCCTGTGACTGCTCGATGAGCCATACCGTGTGTGAGTAGTGACTTTAGCAACTGTGAGATCTCTGGCTCATCATGTGTCCTGTGCCAAACCTGGTGTAGGTAGCATGTAACGGTAGTGTAGATAAGAAAAGAACCTGCCGGAATACCATAGTCCTCAACAAGGCCCCCAAAAGTGTATAGAATCTTATCAGTAAAAAGGTCACCACGTGTGGTGAGGGCCTCCTCCATCCCGGGGGCCACGTCTTGCCTCAGTCGAAGCATGAAGCACCTCAGCTTCGCCCATAGGGCCTGGCCCAGCACCTATGGAGTAAGTGTATGGTGCTTAACCATATATAGGATCTCCAGCAGGACCTAACTACTCTCATGAGGACATTCCCCCTCGCCTTGGGGACCACATCGTCAGAGCTCAGCAGCCACCGAAATACCACTGGCGATGCTGCTCCATTCAACCAGTGTCCCACTTCTGACAAGTTGTCTCCAGCTAGCCAGCGTGACAACCACTGCAGTTAGGCTGCGTCATAATAGTACTTGTAATTTGGTAACACAAGGTCACCCTCAATTAGTGGGGCATATTATTTAGATATTGTTACCTGTTTTCTTCCCTTGCCCACATTAGGGAGATCAGGAGCGAGCGAAGCTCTGATAAAACATTTTGGAGTAGTAGGACAGAAATGGCTGCGAAGAAATGTAGCAGTCACAGTAGTTGTATCATTTTAGAGATGGCTATACATCCCATAGGAGAGAGCGGAAGGGATGTCCAGAATAATAGTGAGCGGTGTGCCCCAGTCAGTGCCTTTCATATAGTACCAACTACAAGATCCTTGACAGCATGATATACCCTGATCCCCAAGTATTTGAAGGTTTTGTAGCTCAAGGGGAGAGCAGTGCTTGGGAGTCTCCGCCTCCATCCACCCACGGTCAAGGGAAAAAGATGGAACTTGTTCCAATTCACCTTCAGGCTGGAGTCATCTCGAAATAAGTATAGTAGTTCCATCAGTCATGTTGTCTGCTTCTGCACGGAGGTACACCTGCATGTCGTCGGCATACAAAGAGACTATATGCTATCTGTCACCACTTGAATGGCCTATTGTGCAAAGATAATCGGGCATAGGGGCAGCCCAGGCACATGCCTCACTCAATGTGGAGTGGGTGAGAAATGGCGTCACCTTTCTTCACCCATGCCAGTGGCATATTATACAACAAGGCAATCCATTTCAGAAACCTCAGTCCCACTACAAGTCTATGGAGAACCTCCTTGAGGTAGTCCCACCCTAATGTATCAAACGCCTTCTCTATATCTAGAGAGGTGACCCAGGGGTTGGTGCCCAATGACTTTACCCAATCCATAAGCATGAAGAAGTGGGGCAGGTTTAAAAAACGTATTCCTGCTGGGTATAAATCTATTTTGGTCAGGGTTTGTTATATGCTGGGCTATAGGTATCAGCCAATTAGCTAGTACCTTTCCAAGGATGTTATAAGTAGTATTCAAAATGGAGAGGGGACGATATGACCCCAACAACAAGGGGTCCCTGTCTGGTTTGGGGGGGACCTCCAACGCTTCCCACAGGGAAGAGCAGTATGCCTGCAGAGTATGCCGAGTTGAAAACCCAAAGAAGGTGTGTGGTAAGTTGAGATGCAAAGGTGGAGAAGAACTCCATGAACACCCATCCACTTCAGGAGTCTTACTTCTCACCATTTGTTAGAGTACTTGAGGTATTTCATCCACTGTTATTGGGACCTCCAGGTCCTCGCAATAGGGTGCCTGTAGTTTTGGAAGATGAAGTTTATTCAGAAATGCTCGATTACTGCGACATCAGCTGCCTTTGGGGTAGCATTTAATGTAGTACAATAGCCTTAAAGGCAAGGTTAATTGCATTCTGAGAGTACATCATCTGGCCTTTTGTGTCCCAAATAGCTGTAATAGGGACCCTGGGGGAATCAGAACAGAGGAGCCAAGCCAAAAGCCTGCCTGCCATCTCACCCTCCAAATGCTTCCTGGTTAAGTATTCCCTGTAGTCTAGGGCACCTAGTTTCTCCTGAGTGGCCTTATGTGCCTGCTTGGCCTGCGCATAAGGCCACCCAAGGGAAGTCCGATCCGGTCTATAAGTAAGGCCAATTCATGCGCTCTAATTTCAGCTTCCAGGCTCTGGCATTCTCTCCATATCACCTTCTTGGTGACATAAATTGCTTTTATGGCTAAACCTCTAAGAACCACCTTAAACACATCCGACTCTATTCAGGCATCAGAGGCAATGCCCTTGTGCTTTTCAAAATGCAAGGCAATATGGTCATAGAGGATGGTGGAATGCCATATCTCTCAGGGTTTCCACTGGTAAGTGCCATGTCAGTAGCGCAGGTGATCTTGGCCCCATGCCAGTGTGAGCTAGAGGGGGCAGTGATCGGAGTAGGGTTGTCCCAAGTATTCAGCCCTAGCCACCCTAGTGAGTGCTGCAGTAGAAGAGATCGATTTTAGTGTGGAGATTGTGTACAGTAGAATGACAGGAATACTCTCTAGTTGTGGGATGTAGACAACACCAGGCATTCAACACCTGGGTGTGAGAGGCCAATTGTGATATGAGTTTAGATAAAACACAGCAGTGGTCCCTGCCACTATAGCAAGGTGCCAATGTGTCTGACAACAATGCTGGGGTTAGGGAGTATAAAACGAGTGCCTGATTGGAGATAGGGGAATGCAAAGAAATGAGGAAGCTAGGGAGCCCGTGTAATGACCTCTCCAATATCACATACCTCCCCTCTCAGTCAATCTGAGTGAGTAGCACTGAGAATGGCACCCCAGGAAGCCACCCATATCAAGGTCCCTCTGGTGTACTCGGAATATGTGGTGCCTACCACCATGCCTCGCCATCTCTTGCGAACCCCCTTCTGGGCTGAAGCGGTGAGATGGGTTTCTTGGTAAAGAAAGCTATGTGTACCCATCACCTCCTTAAGTACTGGTGTATGTGATACCTCTTTACATAGTCCTACATTCCTCTAACATCCCAAGACATAACCTGGTACCTTGTTCCAGCTAGCTGTTCACGATCCTGCAGTCTACATATGTCTGCCTGAGGTCCTCAAGCCCTGCATCCTGACCACTCCCCCACATACCCACCCCCCCTTACCCAGTCCACAGCTGGGCATTCTTATACATAAAAACAAAACACATATGTAACAAAGGCAGGTAATTCCAACTACCCAACAACCCATTCCAGGCCAGTGCCCCAACAGGTGCCCTTCCAGTTGCACTATGATGCAAAGAATCACAAACATATGACAGTCATATATACTAGCCACTGTCCCAATCAGGGCTAGGGGTAGTGCACTGTCAATGTGTCTACTTGATGGGGGATCTCACATGTCCAGTACCCTGCTTAAGTTAGCAGTCCCCCATTGACCCTCCTGTTGGGAGGACCTACAGGTCCTCAAGTGACCAAGTTGGGGGACCTAGGTCCTGCCTTCTGCATGCATGGGAGTAATAATCAGACTGCCTGTAAAAGGGAGTCCACTAGAGCAAGGTCCAATTCGGAAACATCATTTTCGGTCCCCCTGCCTCAGTCACAGGGGGGATGGAGTTGCTCTATGTTGCACCACCACAGCAACTGCTTAGGCTCTCTCTATGGCTGCTAGCTGCCTCAAGGGGCCCGCCTTTCTGCTTCTGCTGTGGGGCCCACAGTGAGTCTACACCTTTCAGTCCTTCAATCCCCCTTCGCCTGCGAGGAGTGGGGCGATGTCTCTTTTTTCCAGCCACACCCAGGCCTCATCAAGAGCCACGCGGTGTGGCCCTCATTTATAATCTGAAGGGTGGCAGGGAACTGCATAGAGTACTTAATATCATGACCACAGAGTCGAATTTCCACTTTCAGGAAGGAGGCCCACCTCCTTTGTACCTCCACGGAGTAGTCAGAGAATATGTTTACTTGAAAATTGCCAATTGTCCTGAGCCCTTTGGTGCGTGCCACCTGCAAAATGTGTCTCTAGCCCTGTATTTGAAGAAGCGGTCAATCACTGGTCTTGAGGGAGCACCAGCAGGGGGTGGTCACTCCTTACTCCTGCGACAAATGATGTGTGCTTAGTAATGTTCGATTTTAGTAATTAATCAAAATTCACTGCTGCAGTGATGCTGAAACACACTTCTGACTGCGTGGGAGATCAGATCACCAAAATTATAGGGATTCTAAAACATTTGTGCTAATATCTGGTGCTTGAGGCAAATGAGTAAAAAACTTTAAGCAAGAAGTATGTTTATGGAAGAGAAAGAGGTGGATGGGATGGTAGTCTGAGACATCTGTTTGAGAAAATATGATTAAATAGTGCATTATGATGCAATATTCTTAATTATAAGAATAGATTGTGTTAATTTTAATAAACAAGTTATCGGCAAAAGTGCAATTATCCATGCAACAGGGTCAATGACCAAGTCAAGTAACAAAACCGCCCTAAGGAGGGACAAACATAAAGCAGTTACCAACGAAAACAAAGGATTTTTGAAAGGCAAGCCCATTAACGAGTGATAGTGATAGGCGTGCGGTGGGTGTGGTTAAAAGTCCAGGTACATACCAACATGTCAGAAAAGCATCGCTTGCGTGCTGCTAATCTCGACCTAAAAACGGGAAGACATTTAACAGAGACCCTTAGCAAATCAGATTGGATTTAATCATGTGTCCAAACAAGGGTAAAATAAATGTATATTGGTTTCATTTCTCACCATACTTTGTATCTTGTCTGCCACCACAATCCAGGACTAGATTGCAGACGTTTCTGCCCCAGTGATCCATCATGATCTTGATTAAGAGATAAGTTGGCCACATCTGTATGTTTCACTCAATGTTTTACCAATTGTAATGAACTTACTTGTTTTTATGTCACTTTTATTTAATGGTTGTAATAAGGACTCAGTGCTAAGGTTTTAATTAACTATGCACTTAATAACACTAACTTCAACTTAAACATTCCACGATTAAAAGAACAAAATGAAATCAGCTTCTATTTTAAGTCTTGCCTAAGACAGTACATGTGCTGTTTTTTGCAAAATCTTTAATTCTAACAGTGGACTGGGAGACCACCAGCTGGGTACCATTGAGTGGCTTCATTGTCACTCAAATTTCCTTACTTTTTCTTGTCTAGGTGTTATAGTCTTCCCCCTTCTCCATGTGTTTGTCCCTCTCCTGTAGCATAGGTACATTACTTGTGCCTTTCCACTGCTCATTTTTTAGGTGTTAGAATGTGTGTTTCAGCTGTCCCCCTTCCTCCCATCAGCTGCTGTCTGTTTTCTTTCTCCGGCCCCTCTCTTTGATCATCTGTTGTCCATCTGCTTGCCCCAGCCCCTTCATCACACCCTCTGTTGCCCATCTGCTTACTTCCAGTCCTTCTGACCAATATTCCTTGTTTGTGTTGATCCCCTACTGTCTGTGTTGATCCCTCTGTTGTCTGTGTTGCCCAATCACCTGCTTTACTTCAGTTGTCTGTGCTGACCATCAGTATCTCCTTCCCTTTGTTGCCCATGTTGCAGCCCTACCCTTCCCCCTTATCTGTTTTGCCATCCCCCACTCTCCCTCTGTTGTCCTCCCTCCCAACTGCCCTCCCTAGTGTGTTCAGGATGTTGCAAACCGTCACATGCCATGATGAAAAATAAACCACATGATGAGGAGATTGCTGGCTGGGCCATTGTGCTTTTTTCCCCACAACCTCCATTGTCTGTGTTTTCCCCCCACACAACGCCCCTCTCTCTGTGTTGCCTCCAGCCCTGACCTCTATCCCACCAGCATTAAAAATGAAAGGGGCGTCTGTGTTGGCTGCGTTATGGTGCTTTTTAGGTCGAGGCTTGACAGTGTGCATGCGATGTCTGCAAGTCGTGCTGGATGGAGTATAGGACTTTGCTCCCGCCTACTGCTGCCGGCCGCTTACCATAGGTTGAAGGCAGTTTCGCTCCTGTTTTGCTGCTTCCTAACTCGTTTGGCAGCTGATACGTCACTTCCTGTACTTGACTGAGGAGCACCGGGCAAGTACAGTTTAATTACGACTGGAATTTTTTTTCTGTTGGTTGGACGGACTATTTTCTTTGTTTCCTGCCTTTCGTGATTGTCAGTAAGCACTTGTGTTCACGTGCGCAGTTCGTTTTCCATGTTTGCCCTCCTCTTGATCCTTACATTATATAATCAGTAATTACAAGTAGTTGTATCATGCGTGTGTTCTGTACATTTTTTGTGGCTTTTTATAACATGAAATTGACCCAGGAATGAATCCTAAACAGCAGCTCTACCTGCACAGCGAGAGCACCAATACTACAATATTTACTGTACTCGGGGAAGCTCACCTCATAATGCTTTGCAGGCATTCCTTTTACAACACATTGGTGCCAATAACTCAGCCTGTGGTGGTCCTAGGGCAATGGGACCACCACCAAAACATTCTGAATGATGTGCGTTTACTGTCCAGAACATCTTGTGAGTCACACTAGGTTAGAAGGGGCCTAAAAATCATAACCTCTTCCAGTATTCAATGCATGTTTGTTTAAACTCAAGTGTAGGTGTTGTTGTTTTTATTTTAATATATATATTTTTTAATATTTTTTTTTACAGCTGAGAGGAATTTTGTAATATAAGGTTCTTGTTAATATTCTGACATCCTTTCTTGGCCTGCAAATGTCTAATGCACTATGCACTCCAATGGCTAAAGGATAATAACTGCCCCAAGGCATTGCTAACTCAGTGAGCTTCACTAGGACATCTAGCCACAACCAGCGGTATTGTACTTTCTACTAGTGCACAAACACAGTTTATTTCTGATAAAGGTTTAATGTACACCCAGAGACTCACCCCATAATGCTTTTCAGGCACTTCTTTTACAAAACATCTTTTGCATTAACTCAGCCTGTGGTAGCCACTGGGCAATAAGACCACCACCAAAACATTCAGAACGATGTGCTCTTTCTGACTGGGCTATATTGTGGGTCACACTAGGTTAGAAAAGGCACAAAAATCATAACCTCTTCCAACATTCAACAAATATTTAAATTCTCTTATTGCAGGGACTTTTGTTTTTTACAGCTGAGTGGAATTTATGTTATAAGGGCCTTGCTATGCCTGCAAATGTACTATGCTCTCCAAGGGCTGAAGGATAATAATTGCCCCAAGACACTACTAACTTAGTGGGCATCACAAGGACATCTAGCCGTGACCAGTGGTACGCACCTTCTGTTAATGCAAAAGCACAGTTTATTTCTGATAAAGGTTTAATGTATACAATGGAATGTACCCCATAATGCTTTGCATGCATTCCTTTTACAACACATTTTTGGCCTTAACTCAGCCAGTGGTGTTACTAGGGCAATGGGATACCACCAAAACATCAAAATTATGTGTTTTTTCTCCCCAGGACATCTTGTGGGTCACACTAGGTTAGAGGGGGTCCAAAAATCATAACTTTTTCCACCATTCAATGCATACTTAAGTTCTTTTATAATTATATATATATATTTTAACACAGTTGAGGGGAGCTTGTGTTTCAAGGGCCTTGTTTGGTCTGCAAATGTATAATGTACTATTCTCTTTAAGGTCTGAAGAATGATAATTTCCCCAAGCCACTACTAACTCAGTTATCTCCACTGGAGCAGCTAACCACGACCTGTGGTATTGCACCTTCTGCTAATGTGCAAACAAAGTTTATTTCTGTAAGGGTTAAATATATAGCTTAGCTAAATATTGCAGCCATTTCAGAGGACCTGGTATTTCTCAAACCATTTCCGGGGTTGGGGAGCATTCTGAGCTTCTGATGTCAGAAGAAGTTCTGGCAGTGTTCTGTGGCTGTACTCTTAGTGCTTTTGGCTCCACAGGGACATCTAGCTACAACCAGGGGTACTGCACCTTCTGCTGTTGAATTTACAGGGACATTTAGCCACTGGCAGTGAACATTTAGCCACTGGCAGTGATACTGCACCTTCTGCTGTTGAGTCTACAGGGACATCTAGCCACCACCAGAGGTACTGCACCTTCTGCTGTTGACTCCACAGGGACATCTAATCACGACCAATGGTACTGTGCCTTCTGATGTTGACTCTACAGGGTCATCTAGTAACGACCTGCAGCACTGCACCCTTGTGCCACTGACTCCACAGTTGAATGATATTTAAAAGGCCTGCAAGGTCTGAAAATGTGTGATACACTATGGCCCATATTTAGACTTTTTTAGCACTTCATTTGCGTCAATGTTTGACGCAAAAGCGGCACAGACATACAAAACATACATAATGTGGGCCTCTGTCCTCAAGGGGCTGATTATATGGTTACACAATGTGTTTATACAATTCTACCTTTCTTCTCATTTTATCATACCCATTATTATATTCCTTGAACATATATTCCTTTACTATGTATTTACATATCTATTTATTTATTACTCTAGGCCTACTGTACTGGAGAAAAATGAAATACAAATAAATAAAATAAAATCTATAAATAAAATTCAAATTATAAATAAGTAAATTAAAGTAAAACATAATAAAAATAATGAATAAATAAATTAAAGAAAAATAAATATAAAAAGAAAGATAAAAAATTTAAACATATATATATATATGTGAAAAAAAGGAGATTGTCCTGAATAGCGTGCTGCGGCGCACTTATACTGGGACAAAGCTATACCCCTCTGAAGAGCTCTAATGAGAGCGAAACACGTGTCAGGGATTGATTTACTCATTCTAGGTTGGCTTGGACGGTATTTGACCAGTCCAAAGCTGTAATACTGAGCCTGGAGTGGTAAATGGCTTTTGTCATTTTACAGCTCGGCGAGGATGACATTATGTCAATCCTATGCTTAAAGATTTTGCTGTACAAATGGCAAAAGACTTTGTCACTATCTAGCTCAGCGAGGATAGCACTGTGCTGATCCTATGCTTAAAAACTTTGCTAGATAAGCAGACATTTGAGGTGAGCAAATCTAGAGTGTCGCTGGTGTTGCAGAGTGCTCCTTACTAGAGCAGCTCTCCACCTAAATTGGGAACTTCACGGAGTTCTCCTTTGTTTTTTGCATAATTTATGCGTCACTCTAACCCTGAAAGGGCCTTGGTTTGACTTATACTGAGTGCTCCCTTGTGTCTGGACAATGCTATATCCTTCTGAAGAACTCTAATGAGAGCAAAACACGTGTCAGGGGTTGCTTTACTCATTCCAGGTTGGCTTTGACTGTATTTGACCAGTCCAAAGCTGTAATACTGTGCCTGGAGTGATAAATGGCTTTTGTCATTTTACAGCTCGGCAAGGATGACACTATGTCAATCCTATGCTTAAAGATTTTGCTGTACAAATGGCAAAAGACTGTCACTATCTAGCTCGGCGAGGATAGCACTGTGCTGATCCTATGCTTAAAATCTTTGCTAGATAAGCAGACATTTGAGGTGAGCAAATCTAGAGTGTCGCTGGTGTTGCAGAGTGCTCCTTACTAGAGCAGCTCTCCACCTAAATTGGGAACTTCACGGAGTTCTCCTTTGTTTTTTGCATAATTTATGTGTCACTCTAACCCTGAAAGGGCCTTGGTTTGACTTATACTGGGTGCTCCCTTGTGTCTGGACAAAGCTATACCCCTCTGAAGAGCTCTAATGAGAGTGAAACACGTGTCAGGGGTTGCTTTACTCATTCCAGTTGGCTTGGACGGTATTTGACCAATCCAAAGCTGTAATACTGTGCCTGGAGTGGTAAATGGCTTTTGTCATTTTACAGCTCGGCGAGGATGACACTATGTCAATCCTATGCTCAAAGATTTTGCTGTACAAATGGCAAAAGACTTTGTCACTATCTAGCTCGGCGAGGATAGCACTGTGCTGATCCTATGCTTAAAAACTTTGCTAGATAAGCAGACATTTGAGGTGAGAAAATCTAGCGTGTTGCTGGTGTTGCAGAGTGCTCCTTACTAGAGCAGCTCTCCACCTAAATTGGGTACTTCCCAGAGTTCGCCTTTGTTTTTTGCATATATATATGTATATATATATATATATATATATATATATATATATATATATATATATAAAAACAATTATAAATAAATAAAAATATTATAAATGTACTCTCTTGTAAGTGTTAGTTTGTCTACCCATCACCCTATGTCATGTATTTATCAATCTATCCTCCATCCCCACTGTGATTCATCCAAAACCCATTCTACTACTTTCATCTCCAAAATAACCCTTCCTAAGCTCTTCCTTCCTCTTCCACATCTAGCTCACCCCAAACATCAGTTTACTACTATTATCTCCCAAACAACCCTACTAAACTCTCCCTACTATACTATTACAATTACAATTCCACTGCAATGTTCTTTATCATTCTTTTTTATGTGATTATGTCCTCTAGGGACTGAATATATGGTTACATGACAATGTTTCTCTTAAATGCTAGTTTTAATTTGGTGTTCTGTAGGGGCTGATCAGATTATTACAGTCGAATGACAAGTTTATGAAGGAATGCACAAACACAGTTTATTTCTGATAAAGGTTTAATGTGCTGCATGGCTAAATATTTATAAGGTCCCAAATGCAAGCTTGTTTTATCATTTACAATGCCAACAGCTCTAACTCTCGCTAATGCAAACCCTATTGCATTGCAAATTCTTTTTTTTTTTTTTTTAAAGATTTAGACAGGCTGCACAGCAGCCCCAATGCTGTGTAACATGGTTAAAAAATATTGCCCAAAGGAAATACCTCTCATAGGCAAGACTTATTGGCTTTGGCAATGCTTGCAAATATAAGTAAACTTAAAAAAAAATGATTTTTTTGCATTGGTGCCCTTCCAGTCACAAGAGTGACAAATGTTGGTTAGCAAAAGTAGGGGTAAATTTTTATACTTGTTTTGCGACAAATTTGTGTCATTTTCTTTTAATGCAAATTCAGTGCAAAACTAACTCTATATTTATACTTTGGGGCTAGACCCGTCTGGCGCCACATTTATGGAGTTAAAGTCATTTTTTGGACATGGAAAACTACTTTGCGTCAATGAGATGCAAAGTAGGTGTTTCCTTGCAAAAAATGACTCTATAGCCTTAGCGCCATATTTATCCCCCAGTGCTAAAATCACGCAATGGTGGGGGGGTTATATAATTGTGCAAAGCTTCCTTTGCATATTTATTTAACGCCTGGGTCAGGGCAGGCATCAGGGGACCTGTGGGCCTATTTCCATGGTGGAACACCATGGAATAAGCCGGCAGGTGCCCTCCCCAGGTCCCAGGGACACCCCCACCCACACCAGAGGGGCAGCAGAGGATGGGGGACCCCATCCCAGGTAAGTATAGGTAACTACAGGTAAGTTTTTCATTTTATTTTTTTAAAGTGCCATTGGAGGCCCTGCAATAGGTCCCCCTACATGGCACTGGGTGCAACAGCCATGCCTAGGGCACTTTGGTCCCTTGTGTTGGCCATTGAGGTAGTGGGCATGACTCCTGTCTGTTCTAAGACAGGAGTCATGTGGTATAGATGGTTTTGGTTCAGAAAATGACGCTAGGCTGGTTAGAGTCATTTGTTTTTTATTTTAACCTGCTTAACGTCATGCCGCCAGCCCCACCCAGCTAACATATTTTTTTTTTTTACGCTAGTCTACCCTTTGCACTGGCTTGCACCATTCCATAAATATGGTGCCCGGTTGGTGCTCAGAAATGGTGCAAGCCGGTTCTAAACTTTTTGGTGCAAAACTGCATTAGTGCAGTTTTGCACCGCAAAGTATAAATCAGGGCCGTAATCTCTTTGAAGACATATAAGGTAAACTTAGAAAACCATAAATGCCTCTTCAGGGGCACTAAACGCCATACAAGTACAATTACAATACAATACATATACAGGACATGCAAATGAGCCATAGTTTGGTGTAATTTGTTCTCTGAACTCTCCTTAATTAACAGTTATCCTTGACTGCACTGAAACAAACAGCTAATGCTGCATGAAATGCAAATTGATTGAAATGCCTCATTGCTTTCCTTAATCTTTCGAATCTGCCTGCAGATCTGGGGGTGCAGCACCACCGGCCGCACCCCTGGTTCCAGCGCCCGTCACAACTGCCATTAATAATTTGCTAAAATCAAAAAGATAATATTTTTCTGATGTAGACAAACAATCTGTATTTGCCCATAGGGCGATGATCAGGGCCAAACGTGTATCTTCGGATGAAAGCCCTCTCAGTGCACAGGAAACTCCTCTTTGTTTCCCGTGTAGTATTGGTAGTTTTAAAACAATAACCTGTTTATATCACGGGCTACACACAGGCAGCGCAGCTCAGAAAACAATTGTGTGATCGCCCAACAGGCCCGGGTCCCAAACCTCCCTCATCGCCCAGACCAGAAAGTGACTGTGTTTACAGATAGTGGAAAGGGCGGGAAAGAATGTCTGAAGACCAGTCGAACAATGCCCGCTGGCGTTTTAGTATTTCCCACAGACTGCTTCCCATACTGGAAAACTAGTCTAATAGTGGCTGCTACACAATTTATTTAATTTCCTTACTGGCAACACGCATTACCACCTCGTTCCTTGTCGAGTATTTACTCGGGCGTGATCTCACTTTTAAGACTGGTACCCCCATCCTATTAATTCATATTCCGTAGGGTAGTCTCTTTTTAAATTCTAATTTTCCAATACCTCTCTTTAACAGAGGATGTAATGTGGAGGGCGTAGAAGCAGGTGCCACCATCAGACCAAGTACAAAAAAGAAGTATAGGTTTTGTTCCTTACAGTCTTCGGACCGACGACCAAGCCATCCCACTAGTGCTGGAGTCAGCTGGCCACTGCCACAAAACACTCCAACTCTAGAACCCCCAAGCATTCTAGGAACAAAACACCTATTGCAAAGGGAACATAAACTAAGGGTAGAACAGTAGAATGTAGAATGCCCAAGAGAGCAACAACGAAAAGGCTGTACATACATTTGGATGAATGGCTATATATGGGATAAGGTAAACCAACATAACATAAGTAATGCATGCATACTATGGCAGCTAATAAATCTAATCACCCATGTTCTGTTTTTTAGGAAGGTAGGTAACCTATCTTTCAAGATGGGTTGCCTTTATTATTTTTTTTATTTCCTGTTTATAGACTCTTGCTTTGCAAGGATGTTCAGGAATCCCCCCATTTTTGTCTGCGTGCCAAAAGCCAGTGTGACAGGTTTTGGGTGCTTACCTGGCTTTCTGAGGCAGTGGCGTGACCTAAAATAATGCCCCCCCTGCAGAACGTGAAGAGGGCGCCCTGGGCTTACCATATTTCACAGAGTTTTACTGACCTTGGGACAGATTTTCAAGGCCCTTGCGCCCCTTAGCACCACATTTGCGGCAATTTTGTCCAAAATGTGGTGCAAAGAGGGGCCTTCCCTTTTTGGAGGGTGTCTAAAAATGGTGCTATGGAATCTACAAGATTCTATAGCGCCATTTCTAGCACCATTAAAATGAGGCTCCCATTGATTTCAATGGGCCTCTTAACACTATAATATATTAGTGTTATTGTTTTACTCTAATCCAGTGTAGCATTACAATAGCATCGAAAAAATGACGCTGTTGCCCCAACATGCGCCATGGTGTGGTATATTGTAAATATGGTGATTCCATGGTGGCATTTGAGGCCGCAAGGGGGCGCAAGAAAAGTGGTGCATCACTAGTGATGCACCACTTTCTTGTAAATATGGCTGTTAATCCTACCTCTGAAGGGGTGGACCTCCCACTGAGCCGCAGGGTCTGCATGGGCTAGGGCTACCCCCCGTTGTGAAGGGCTTGGAAGACGGGAGAATGATATCTTCAATGGTACCCAGTCTCCCTACTGCGTAAGACACACGTCATAAAGAATGTTGGGGGATTAATTAGCATAAATAGGCAAAGCAAGGGCAAAATAAGGGGTGAAACAGGATCTGACATCACCACCATGTCGTACCATGACTGTAATGGGAATGTGCCTATTTCCCACTTAATGATGGAGTACAAACTTTGCTATGAATAATACGTTTGGTTGTAGCGACCCCCTCTATACATATATGTCTGTGATATGCATCAGGAGGTATCACTTAATGTTTGCATGACTCAAGAATGCAGAGACCCGGTGAGTCAGCCAGGAGGTGCTGCCAGCAGTATTCATGGACTGAGTCTGGGATGAACAGGCCTGTACTACATTAAGGCCACTGACGGTGCTTGTGGAGCCTGAATAGTGGAATGCCTCCAGCAGGGTGGTTGTGTGCCTATGAAATGTTCCATTTTAGTCAGTCCTTGGTCAGTTCTGTCAGATTACCTGAGGACAGCTGCTCGGTTAGACCCGCTGAGTGGGAGTTGAGAGATGCTGGCACCAGGCATGGGCTCCCTTAATTGTAGAATACAATTTTAGCCTTTAACTTACCTGCCTCTCTGGACCATCATTTCTACACCCGCTTCTGGTTCCGAAGGGGAGAAGCAATGCTACCTGAAAGGGCCCCAGGTTGGAGCCACTTGTAGCCACTCAAGACTCTGCAATTCTAAGAGCACCTCACCAGTGTGTAGCCGTGACTCATTTTACTCTTTATACCCAACGCACCAAAGCTGGCCTGTTTGGTCAGCAGTACACCCTCTCTCGCCCAAGCTCTGGTTGCTATTCACAGCTTTTTGCCTGGATTGGTACAGTGCTCAGTTGTTTGTAGCATGGACACTTTAAGACCCCATACATACGTACATACAAAGCACTCCTGTTGCTTGGTTGTCTTTAGAGGTCATATGTTGATGATTGGTAGAATATGAGTCATTGGGAATTTGGATCCAATATACTCCTGCAGGGACAGCAAGTTGGTGACACATGGTAGACAATTATTGTAGAGCCAGTAAATAGGGAGGGTGAGAAGTGCAAATAAGGGACTCTACTCCATGTGAGCGATTTGAGCCCTGCATACACCTAGTATATAAGCATGCACCAAGCTGCAATTTCAGAGTCATGGATCCAGGGAGGCCTGCCAAATTGGTAGATTGGCAGTGGAAATATGGGCGTTAGTCCTTTACACTGGCTCACATGGTCAAGACATTGTCAGGCTGCTCTATTCACCCCAAGGATTTTGAGAGAATCTTTGTGGTCCATCAAGGTGAGATGAGAATACCCCAGAATTCGCTTGGAAAACTGGAGGCCAGTTAGTCCCACAGGAGGTAACAAGACATAAGAAATGAGTAGTGGCTCACATTGAAGGGTGACTGGGCTACAAAGGCTTGATACAATTGCGAAAATGTACTTTAAAATGTATGACTGTTACCTTTTTCATATGACCCATCTATATGGATGACCTTGGTGTCACCCGAGGCTACCTTTGGGTGAACAGTCTCACTGTAACCAACCAGACTGCGTCTTGCGAGTCCCAGATGTATCAGGGGGTTACTGCTGTATGACAATGAGCCGGGTGTGCATCCATTTTTTTGTTTTTGTCAAGAGGTTATGCGGTTCCAGCAATGGGTAAATCTGGTTTAGGAACAGTTATGTGTAATGGCTACTTGTGAAGTGGTTCAAGAGACATGAAACCGGCACTGTCAGGAAAGAACAAATGACCACACACATACACACACCTACACGTGTTACACACACACACACACACACACACACATGCCATCCTGGAACTTACTTTTTACCTCAAAGCACACATTATTAAGGCATCCTTTTAATTTTTTAACATTCAGTCATTTACATAGTATGAAAAAATAATAAACAAAGGAGGATACTTCCCAAGTGTTGTGTATGTTTATATTTGGAAATTACCAGTGATAAAATGCAACATCTAGATAAAATATTTGTTATATATTCAATAAAGTATGTGTCTGAATGCAAGCGTAGTTTTTCGATCGTGGATTTCAGATGTCTCGGGTCTGTGATGTTTTTACTAGTACATTTGGATACAGTCCTGTACTAGTCAACGGGTTGCTCTGCCAAGATATCTTCCAGAAAGCTTGTGGACTGGGACTGCTTCCAAGGCGGTAAAGGTTGTCCTACTGGTCATCGACGGTCAAGCATCAGTGCTCCCCCAGCTTCCCTTAGTCACAATATCAGATTCCCAGCCAGAAAGGAGGGGCTCATGATTTGACTTAAGGGATTGGGTAAGAGTGGATGTAGCATGCAACACAAGTTCAAACCAACAAATCTGCTATGCTTCCTCCACAGTGCATGTGCAGATTTGCACATGTAATTTAGAATATACAGATGCAGCAGCACTGGTAGACTGGCTTTCTAGCTAGCTTTCTAACATGGCAGGATCTTAGGTTTGCGGGACTATCTCTCACAGTCATCCATGTCATGCACAGCATGAAGGGAGTACTTATGTATTCCAACACCCTGCAACGCCAGTGAGAGGGAGGTGTGTGGGTAATTCAGAAGCAAAAGTGGTTCACATGTTGGCCATGATTGTGTATAGTGGCTTAGCTGTGGTTCTTTACATAGTGGAACAGCCCGGGTACTAGGAATGCTTTGACGCTTTGAATATTGAGGTAACTTGGAAACTGTTCTGGCTTGGGTGTTTTAGGTACTGGGACATTTTAAGGCGGGTGGTACCTTCAGCTGGCACATTTAAAAAGCACTATTATAAGTGAGATGAATGGCAACAGCACCATCAAACACATATTTGAGCAGCACCACAGAGCATTTTTAGCACCTCCCAAGAGCATATGTGCGTCACACTAAGTGGTAAAATTGAACTGCACAACTGCAAAATTGGGCAGACCCACTGAGCATACTAGAACTGCACAAGACATAATTGTGCAGTATCACAGGGCTTATTTAAGCTGCACCTAAGATCTGAGTGAACTGCACCATGGCACATAAATAAGTAGCACTTGTAACATAATTGATAACAGCAGCGCTAAAGGTGTAATTGACCTGTCCACTGCACGACTGAGTAGTCAACTAGCACAGCACATTCCATCAGTCCACTGGATTAGTCGGGCCGCACCTAGCTATTATTGGATGGTCAGTCAGTTAAACCAACGAGTATGGTCAGTAATTTGAATATTGCCTCATCTCCACAGACAAGTGAGAAAGAGCATCACTGGACAAAAGTCCTCCTTTTCTGGACAGTGAACAGCAAGCCACCTATGAAAATGACCCATGCTATTTAAAGGGATAGAGACCAATTTGAGAGGCGGTGCACAGTATCAAGTCAACGAGAGGGATTAAGTCTAAATTTATTGGGTCAGACCAGAACAAAGGGAAAGTGATTCAGAAAGTACTTCTGCTGTCTCTATGGCCGTCATAAATGGAGCCTGCAAACATATTACTCTCCTCAGACACCCTACTATACATCCTTCTCCTTCAATGGCTTCTCCATCTTTAAATAAAATGCAACAATATAAAAATATGAAGGGGAGCGTTAAACAAGTTACAGCAATAAAGGAATTAGCAGTGTCTCATGTTACATCCATTTGTGGGTTCAAATCCTGTTCTTAGGAATACTGTCCACTGGTGCACAGCACCGCAGAATTAACTTCGGAAGTTCCAGTACTGCATTTCTTACTCCCTCTACATTCCCGTTCCAAAGGGTAACTAAGGAAGTGCCAGCTCCTTTGTTTTCCTTTCTTTGTATGAAAACAAAAAATGTAACCAATCCTTAAAGTTGGCTTGCATGAAATAAGGCAAACTCATTTCACACTATGTTTATTTGCGTAAAAGACAGAAACTGAGTCCTCCAATTTCTTACCACAGGCCTAATAAACAGCACAGCTCTATTCTAAATCCTGACAAGCAGCATAAGTGGTTCATCTCTTATTTCACAATTTACCATTTCATTCTGCAGACGGGAACCTCAAGATCCAAGAAACACAAAACTCCTGTCTCCTGCGGAATCCTCTCCCTAGTCATCTTCTATTTCTTCACAGAACCTCTGATAGAGCGTTCCGTACTAATAATTTACCTGTATTTGGACGCTCTTTAGGCCGATGAATCTTTTGGCTAAGTGGGACTCTCCTTACTCTATATCGGTCATTTAATCAAATCAATAATCAATAACGAACATAAGCAATACCCTGATCAACATAACACTTAACAATTAATCCAGAATACATTTCGGCGAACCCTGACCTTTCAGTCAGGAATAACCACACCAGTTTATTCAAAGTTAGTGAATTTATTTCCCTATATTAACAAAGCTAGCACAATATAGATGTGTCTCAACACCAAATGATAAACATAAATGAACATTAATAGCTGTCCATAATGACGGAACAAGTGCAATCTATGTAGCATTTGAATAACAAGGCATTCGATAATAGCAATGCAAATCACTAAAACTATAATCTGTAATGAGCTAATTGCATACATTTAGTCAGCATAACAAGGTCTCAAATTGCATCGTGCACCAAAAGGAATCCTCATCTAACCTCAAATTAGCATCGGCATATGGGACTTCATGCAAAAACAATTTAGCAACATTAATTTGGAAAACTCCTAACTAGGGCTCTTATCAAAAATCAGCAGTTGGTTACCTAAAAGAAACACAATGCAATTGTACAATTTCCTTTCATATTTACCAATTACAATCAGCATTCAAGGAAGTCTTCGTCTCACAGGTACCGTTTCTCGATCAGCATGGGTACCGTTTCGATCAGCATGGGACGGGGCAAAGGGGCAGGGGTGGACGGGGCAATTGCCTCACGGCGGCAAAGATAAACTACTACTTCATGCAAAGGGATCAAAGTTAAAGTCTCTAGGGTCAGAATCATTTAAAGTCTCTTTCTCTCGATTAGAGAAAGCATCAAAGTCTCATTCAAAATGGCATCGCAGCAAGGTGGGCCATAATAGCTGCAATGTCCTGCAAAATGGCGGGTATCGAGCTGGTAATAGCTACTTTCTTCTCGTGCTCCTGGTTTTTATAGACAACAGTTCAAATCCAGTAGGGTCTTCCATTGGAGGGTTCATAGGTTAGCTTCAAATTGTCCAATCAAAAACAACAGTTCTCAAGCTTTTACTTAAGCATACATTATCCTTGGAGACGGGTACGCAAGTTGCAACATTTTATACCAATTAACTCACTTTCAGAGCTTCCATTGTCCGCACCTGCAGATCGACCTTGGAGCAAAGAGAAAAATGCCAAGCTGGCACGAAACCTTAAGATAAGCATGTGAACGATCGCAGTGGAAAAGTACAGCTTCAAGCAAAATACACGTTTATTAGCACATTGGAAAAATACAAGCATCTAAATCGTGAGACCAGGCAACTAGGCCAAAGCCTGCACTAAAGTTATGCTAAGCCAAAACATTTCAAACAAGCAAATCGTGGTATACGTTTACGATTATATCGGATTAGTGCAATTCTAATACATCACGTTATATAAAGCACGCTTATAATGTTGGCAAACTACTCTGAGGGCACATTTTGTCCCTGTACAATCTTTATTAGTTCGGTTAAAGTCACACATGATTATTGCTACACTACGTTTAAGCGCTAATAAATGTAAAACCTTCATTTCAGCTTCATCAATCCCTCCTCTGATGACTACTTGTCATCACACAAACTATTCCCACAAATTTTATTCCATTAAAATTCTGTCAGTTCTCTTTTCCTTTTAGTTCCCCTAGTTTTCGCTTTGTATTCTTCTGCCATTCTTTTCATCATTTTCTCTTCCTTCCTTCTCTTAATTCTTTCCATAATCATTATTATTCCCCTTTTTATTCCCCAAATTCCAAATATGCAAATCTGTACAATTAATATTCCCTATATTATTTTTAGTAATATTCCATTCCAAATTCCCCCAATCCAATTTCCCACTGAAGCAAGTCCTTTTCCAACCTTCTCCCACACTCCTGGTTCTTTCAATTCCTTCAAATCTGCACTCTCTTTTGTTAGATTAGCAAGCATAGTTTTAATTTTCACACTGTTGTCGGGAATATACGTGCAACAGTGGCGCGCACCAAGCATTTTGCAAACGCCACCATCCTTTGCTAAAAGAATGTCTAAAGCAAGCCTATTTTGAAGAGTCATAGCTCTTTCTGCTGCAAGTTCAGCATCTATCAGGATTATAGCACCTGAAAACTTTGTCAACATGTTATCCACTATAGTAGACAACTTTCTTATTTTGATGGAATTCAACACAACTCCCAATGAAGGAATCATGGCTCCAAATATATCTCCTACCACAGCAGCTGCGGTCTCTCTTTTATGGATACGATGGGATCCAGATGTCTTTTGAATCATCGATAGGTCATCCAGTTGATAAACCTTTGGGAACACTATACCCAAATAACATCTCCCCCACCATCCCTTTGGAAGACGATAATAGGCATTATACCCACAAATGTAATATACACCTGGAATGACAGGGTCAAGTCCGTTCATCATGAATGTCCATTTGGCCTTAAAGATAAACGTATGTTTACACTCACTCGCTCCTACGAAAATGTTGTCATAATAAGATTCACCTCGATATATACAAAATTTCCCTACATGCCAAGCATCTAAAGCTATTCTCCATTGTGTTTTTATTGCAGCAAAATCATAATTATCTACTGAAGTCCTCTTATGTAGCTCTTTTTCTAATTTCGCATTCATTTGTGCCCTTCTATCATCTGTGCGATCTAAAAAGCTTATCTCTACTGCAGAGAGCGAGCAGGTAAGGTTTTCCCTATGAGCGTGAGCCGTTTCAAAAGGTTGCATTGGCTCGAAAAATTCCCTCATTATTTTAGCATCCCAATCTTTAGCAATCTGGCTTAGCTGCGCTATTATAGGAACATATGCAAAGGTAACATCATAATTTGAGTAAAAATGCTGTATGTTAGTTTGACCATAAAACCTAGACATTACTATACTACATGTGATCCCGTATGTAAGAGGCATGTGGTGATAAGTCACCCCTTCCTTTACTGATGTCGGTATCTGTGTACACACATAACAATCTTTCGCATCCATAGTCTCAACATATTCTGTTAGCAAGCGATAGAAAACATTATATGAAAGTTCTTTCTTATCATGCAAGTGTCTCTCATCTAATTCTAGTCTTTTCAGTGCAGTTAGTTCAGTGACAGTAACAGGAGCAAAAGTAGAAGCATCAATTTTCTCATTCTCACCCTTTCCATGCATTCCAAGCACAATTGCCATTATTATTAGTACACATGCAATTACCAAGCCTACACACACATATTTACAATATTTCTTTCTACTGTTTTGCGTAGCCATGATCTGTATAGAATCAGAGAGCTAGAAGCACCTATAAAGAAACTATTTAGCAATTCAGTTACAAAGCTGAACGAGCGCAATGGTCACACAGTCTTCTTCAAGAGGCCAAGTCACTTATCGGTTAGCAGCATTTGTCTCAATTCGGCAATAACTCAGTCTTTTATCGGTTCAGCAAGTGTCTCATCCGGTTTAGCAATGTCTTAACTGGTTATTTGTATCACGTTAGATTGTAGCAAGCAATGTCATTTATCACCCTTTCAATCAACAGAGTCCATAAAACTTTTCTTTTCTATTGGTATCTCTTCTTCTTCGTTCTCGAGGCTTAGAGATACAAATTCGTCAGTCCAATCGTCATTGACTGCATATGCCCATTCTGGACCGGAATATCTCCTGTTTGGTATCCTTTTCCTTTTCAATTTTGCTTCTCTTTTCGATTCTGCCTCACTGGTGCTTTCCTCTTTGGCCAAATCTTTTCCTTCACTTGAGGATGGTACCACGACAGACACTTCCTTTCTTTTCTCTTTCACTTTTGGCCTTTCTCCGTCATTCAAACTTTCTCTAGTTCTTTGTTTTACTGGTGATATACTTAGTCTCCTCTTTGCACCGTGTCCATTTGATGAACCTGCGATCTTTTCTGTGGAAGCTTGAACTGTTTCGTTCTGTTCTGCCTTGTCCCCTCCTTCTGGGGAATCAATCACGTTCTTTTTCCCTTTTTCTGTATCGTCTGCTTCTGGGAAAGCCCTCCTCTGATCAGGCTCTCCTGCCTTTTCACCTCTTTCGAGCCCTTCGCCACCGTTACTTTCGTCAGGCTCTTTATCACTTTCAGCTGCTTCAGGCTCTTTGTCACCTTCAGCTGCTTCAGGCTCTTTACTACCCTCAGCTGCTTCGTCGCTGTCTGAACTTTCTCCTTGGTCTTCCCCAAGTGAGTCTGTTGCTTCGTCCTCAGAGAATGTTTCCCTCCCTTCTGTTCCTGCCTGTTCGTTTTCAGTTCGGTTTTGCTCTGTCTCAGCGCTCAGCACTGGCAGTTTCAGCGCTTCAACTTCCTCATCTGTGGGACACAACACTTTCTTTGTGTGACTGGCGTGAATCCAGTTGGGAACTCCCGCACACTTCACAGCGGTAGTTGTCGTCAGGATCACTTGGAAAGGGCCTTTCCAACGGGGTTCCAGACACGACTTTCTCACGTGCTTCTTTACCACGACCCAGTCACCTGCTTTCAGTGCGTGTCCTGGACCTTGAATCGGTGGCAAGGTGGTTGCTTCCACCTGGTGAGAGAAAGAGCGAACCACGTCAGCCAGACCCTTGCAGTAGTCTAACACCATATCATCTGTAATATTCAAAAGCGCATTTGCGGGAACTGCAGGAAGTCTCATAGCCCTGCCCATGAGAATTTCGTGCGGAGACAATCCAGTCTTTCTATCAGGGGTGTTTCTCATTGACATTAGCACCAAGGGCAATGCGTCAGGCCATTTCAAATTTGTCGATGCACATATTTTCGCCATTCTTGATTTCAGTGTACCATTCATCTGCTCCACCAGTCCTGATGCTTCAGGGCGATAGCTACAATGCAGTTTTTGCTCAATGTTCAGCGCTTCGCAAAGTAACTTTATCACCTCGTTATTGAAGTGACTTCCTCTATCTGATTCTAAAGAGATCGGGAATCCGAAACGTGGTATTAACTCCCTCAACAATAGCTTTGCAACTGTAAGGCTGTCATTTCTACGTGTGGGGTATGCTTCAATCCAGTGACTAAAAATGCACACAATCACCAACACATACTTCAGACCTCCATGCACAGGCATCTCAATGAAGTCCATCTGCATCCTACTAAAAGGGCCACTTGCTCTGCCAATGTGGCTCGCGTTCACAACGTCCCCTTCCCTGGGTTCATCTGCTGGCAAGTGACACATCGATGGCAAACTGCTTCTGCAGCTTGACGAAATCTGGGGTTAAACCAATCAGTTTTGAACAATCTTATCATGGCATCTCTCCCTAGGTGAGCCTGCCCATGATAGAACCGCGCAAGCTGCGATAAGAGACCATTTGGCAAAACAAATTTTCCCTCATTTAAAACCCATAACTCATCTGGTCTCTTTATACATTGTGATTTAATCCAGGAATCTCTTTCATCCTCCCTGACGTTATTCTGTAATGCTTTTAGCTCGTCTATTGTATCTACGACCTTCAAGGCAAATGCTTCAGCTGGTTCGAGTTCTGGTTCACTTATTGAATTCCATTCATCCCTGAGTAATATACAGTTCAAGGCACAAAATCTTGCGACTTGATCCGCATATGCATTTCCCAAAGAAACATAGTCCTGTCCTTTTGTATGAGCACTACACTTTACCACTGCAACTTCGGCTGGCATTTGAATGGCGTGTAACAATTCCCTTATTCTCTCCCCGTTTTTCACTGGGGATCCTGAAGAAGTCAGGAAACCTCTCTGTGACCATAGTTGTCCAAAGTCGTGTACTATTCCAAACCCGTACTGACTATCAGTGTAAATGGTGACTTTCAACAATGCAGACAGTTGACATGCTCTTGTAAGGGCTACAAGTTCTGCTACTTGTGCAGAATAGACTCCTTGAAGCCAGGACGCTTCCAAGACACCTGTTACAGTACATACAGAATATCCTGCTTTCAAAATTCCCATCCCATCTCTTAGACATGAACCATCAACGAAAACAATTTGGTCATTTTCATCAAGCTTAGTATCCTTAATGTCAGGTCGAGGTTTTGTGCAAAATTCAGTCACCTGAAGGCAGTCATGCTCGACGACTTCAGCGTTCTCAATTTCAGCATTTTCACCAGGAAGCAAGGTTGCTGGATTCAACGTAGTGCACCTTTTCAGCTGCACATTCGGTGAGCCCAGAATTATCGTTTCATACCTTGTGAGTCTTGCTCCAGTCATGTGTTGCGTTCGGGAGCGGGTCAAAAGTATCTCAACTGAGTGAGGGACCATGACTGTTACTGGGTGTCCCATCACTATTCCTTCACTCTGAGTGAGGCTGATACCAACTGCTGCTACGGCGCGCAAACACCCTGGAAGTGCTGCTGCGACCGGATCCAAAGTAGCTGAAAAATACGCTACTGGTCTGTTTATGCCACCATGGGCTTGAGTCAAGACAGACAAAGAACATGCATCACGTTCATGACAAAACAATGTGAAAGGCTTTGTGTAATCAGGCATACCTAAAGCTGGAGCCCTACACATGCATTCTTTTAATTCAATAAAAGCATCCATCTCATCTCCTTTCAGCTCAATTTGATCCAAGGCATCCTTCTGGGTCAGTTTCAGTAAAGGCTTTGCTAGAGTTGAGAAGTTGGGAATCCACTGGTGACAGTAGCTTACCATTCCCAAGAACTTCCTCACCTCCCTCCTTGTCTTTGGTGGACTCATTTGAAGTACACTCGTTATTCTTTCCTTCATTATTCTCTGTGACCCTTTCTCTATCTGGTGACCCAAGTATTTCACTTTCTTCTGACAGAACTGCAATTTGGAAGGAGACACCTTGTGTCCATTCCTTCCCAAATGGTTCAACAGAGCAATGGTGTCGGCTGTGCAGCCACTTTCTGTCTTAGATGCAATCAGTAAGTCATCGATGTACTGTACTAGGGTTGACTCGAATGGCAATTCTAATGCTTCCAAGTCTTTCTTTAGAATCTGATTGAATATTGACGGTGACTCAGAAAACCCTTGAGGAATTCGACACCAACTGTACACTCTGTCTAAGAATTTGAAACAAAAGAGAAATTGGCTGTCCTCATGGAGAGGCACCGAGAAGAATGCTTGTGACAAGTCGATGACTGAGAACCACTCAGCATCGCAAGGGACTTGAAACATTATCACAGCTGGATTTGGTACGACAGGGCAACACTTGACTATGATGTCATTTATTTTTCTCAAGTCCTGCACAATTCGGACCTTTCCACTCGGCTTTATTAGTCCCATTATTGGTGAATTACATGGACTGCTTAACACTTCTTTCAGTACTCCCTGTTTTACAAATTCGTCAATGAGTTGGGCAACTTTCATGAGGGTGTCTTGTGCCATGTGGTATTGTGGGGTCTGGGGAAAGGTTGCATTGGGCTTTACAGTCACTTTCACTGGTTCCACTCCTTTCATCAATCCCACCTCTTTCCCTGTCATATCCCACACTTCCTTTCCGACTGTTTCCCGTAATTCAGCTGGAATATCTTCTTCAGTTATCATCGGGAAAAGACAAATCAGAGGATACTCTTCATCAGCAGTTTCCATCTCATCCCCCTCTACACTGTCCTCTTCTTCCCCATCACTGCTCGTCTGAATTTTTATTCCCTCGTTCGAACACATAATTGAACAACCCAATTTGCACAATAGGTCTCTCCCTAACAGTGCTGTCGGGCTTGAGTCACATACCACAAATTTATGTAACCCTTGATAGTTGCCAATGCTGACTGGTACCGGATCTGTGATTGGGTTCGTCAGGTGCCTGTTTGCTACTCCCACCACTTGAACTGTTCTCCCTGAGAGTGGCAAATTTGGTACTTCAATGCTCTTAACAGTTGAACGTGTGGCTCCTGTGTCAACCAAGAATGAGACACGATGACCCATTACTCTTCCCTCTACATATGGACCCTTTTGATCAACTTCCAAGGATGCTGCAAGCACACAATCTCCTTCCTCTCCTGAACTTTCACTCTCCCACACATTGTTTATTCCACTCTCACTGTGTAATGGGAACTGTTGTACGGTGCCATTTGTATTCATTACCTGACCCGAGACCTGTGGAGGAACCATCACTTGCTGCTGACTCATTGGTGCCAAAGGTATTTGCATTTGCTGATTAGGTACCATGGGAAACTGCTGTTGCATTGGCTGCATTTGCGTCATCTGCATACGGGGCATCTGCATCTGCTGCGGTTGCATAGGTTGTAATCCCTGCAACTGATTTATGGTCTGAAAATTTGGGTTTGGACCTCTCATTTTCGGTCCCCTCATTGTCTGAAATGCATTGACATCATTGTTTTGCTGACCAACACCTGCACCTTCCTGCACCACCATCGGGCACTCGCATTTCCAATGACCGACAATTCCGCTCACGTGACACGGCATCACCTTTTTCAATGCCTGCACACCATTCGGAGTCACAACAGTGTTCAAATCCGGACCATTATTCACAAAACCTCCTCTGCCTCTGCCTCTCGCCTGTGGCTGAAACATCATATTTCCCTGCAACTGCGGCTGCGGTTGCGGTACCTGCTGTTGGAACCCTTGCAACCCTTGCAAACCTTGCAGACCTGTCTGAGCTGCTTTAAGTTGCATCATCATCACCTTCTCCTTCAACTTTTTCTGTTTCACTTCAATTTCGTCGCTACAGTATTTCGCATAATTCAACACCTCATCAATCGGTTTCGACTGCCAACAAATCAAATGCGACTTTATCATCTGACTTATCTCTGGTCTCAGCCCTTCCACAAATCTAAACACAAAATGAAGCATGTCCTTCGCCTCTATTGTTTCCGTGCCACTGTAGTTCTTGAACGCCTTCAACAACCTCTCATAGTAACTATGAATCGACTCTTTAGCCTCTTGGGCAGTTCGATCGATCTTCTGCCAATCCACATTTTTCGCGGCAACCTTCGTCTTCAAATGCTCAATCACCTTGTAGTACAAGCTCATCACCATAGGTGATGGTGCACCCGTATCCCTGTCTCTCTCCGGTTCACTTGTCGGCCAACCTACAGCTCTTTTGCAATCCTCCCACAAATCTGCCGGAACCACAATCTCAAAGAGAGTGTTCAGGTCTTCCCAGAGACATTTTACAAGCTTCACAAACCTGTCAGTCTGTTGATACCATTCAATCGGTTTCTCTCTCAGTTTGGGAAAATCATCCGTAAAAGACTGAATGTCGCTTCTGTGCCATGGTACATGTATTCATTTTCCCCCTGCTGTCTCCCTCATTGGTAACATGGTTACTGCATCACTACTCTGTGGTCTTTTCTCGTTGAACTCTGGGACACTGTCTTTCCTCTTTTCCTTTCTCTTTACCCATCTGCTTTCCCATTTGTCTAAGCACCTCCACACTTGTGCACTCTGCAGCAATTCTCTAAGGTGCGCCTTCATGCCTGCTGACCTCATGTGTTCAAAATCTGTGGTCCCAAAATCCAACCTGTACTCCTGCTCAAGTGTTTCATCTTGTCTATATCAACCCCGTTTTTGTCAGCTATTTCTTGCAAGCTTTTATGTACCTTGTTCACTTCTCTCGTAATCCTGGGACATAGATACCTCAGCTCTTCTTCCGAGTAGGACTCTAACCTATTCACACCCATAGTCCCTTCCACCAATTCTTGTGCTTCCATGTTCAACCTCATCCTATTCATATAATCTTCTCCCTTCCCACTGTCTGAGCTTTGTGTGGAATTCAGACTGTTAAACCAATGTGTCAGCTGTTGCGCATTCAACCCCATCAGTGTAGCATTCACATCGACTGCCATTGATGGTTGCGGCAACTTTTCAGTGTTCGATGACAGCGGTATCACCAGTGGGGGACTCGACCTCACCAGTGTTGACTGAGCACATATGGGACTAAACTCCATCAAGGACCCAGATCCAGTTGGCTGAGCCGCTATCGGAGTTATCCCTGGAGTGTTTTCTATGCACCTCCTTTCTGTCCCATTCTGCAGCATTGATCCCTGACCGCTCATACCTAAGTTAGGCTGACTGTACAAAGGTACCGGTGGACCTACAGTAATGGGTAGCTATATCGCATCTGGGTTCTGTCCATTTCCCATGTTCTGAGACATGTTCATTCCCAAACTATGGGTCATCATTGCCGGCATGCCCATCTGACTCCCCGTCATCTGAGCATGTGCGTTTCCCCCTTGCATCTGCTTTTGAGGCATCAAAAACTGGGTTGATTCAGCTTGTGCCAATGTTGGGTTGTGACCATTCTGTCCTCCCATTACGGTTGGATCTAGAATCATTCCCGTACTGTTGTCACTGCTGTAGTACCTTGGGACCTGCGGCTGATAATTTTCTGCTGGTTTCAACATGGGCACATCTGGATATATTCTCCTAACCTGCGGTATCTGCGGGGTGAACAGTAAACTCGGGTCCTTAGATCCCGATGATGCTCCTCAACTCTGACTTTCACTGTTCTGTACCGATGCCGGAGGGGCAGAACTGGTACTTGGGCCTTGTCCACTCTCTGCATAAGGTGGTGGACGGTCGTTCAGCAATTGCATGATTAACTCCTCATCCTCTAACTCCTCTTCTCTTCTCAACTTTTCCTCGTCCTCTCTATCTTTGGAACACCTCCTGTTTGTCTTACAGGTAGCTTTCTTACCTGTCTCCTCTTCTTCCTTAGTAATTGCTGGGAACAATTTTATCCCCTGCAATACATCTGACCTCCACACCTTCTGTGCATTATCCCACCTAGCGTCCGCTAGTGTCTTTTCTACCTTCCTTATCCTGGTCTCGAACTTATTTTGCTGTTGCTGTCTAGCCATTAGTTCCCAAATCGCTAGAGCCTCAAACTGTGCTGGCCTTGGAGGCACCTTCATGTCGTACATCGCGAATCTCAAATTCTCTAGGATCCTTATATTGAATGTCCCATGGATCGGGAACGCTACGCTCCCATGTTTCTCTGTCAGCTTGTGCCATTGCTTTAGCCAAAGGCACGGAGCTACCCCCTTTTCCTCCATTACAATGTAAGCTGGTGTACCTTCGGGCGGCGTCTCTTCTCCTACGCTCGCTTTAATGTAAGACTCCCCCTTCATCGCACTCCTTAATGCTTTAAAAAATTTCATTTTCTCGTCTTTTATTTCACAAAGTTTGTAATCAATAGGTGACTTTAATTCCCGGAATACTCTTCGCTTGCCTTTCCCCTTCCAATCGAGCCCCATGGACGGCGTCCAATCCGTGCGCGACCCTTCTCTACAACCAACCTATCCCAGCGCGGCTCCTAGTGACGTCACACACTGCGGCTGACAAAGCCTCGCGGCTTGTCCTCCTTCACTCAGCTCCTCTCGTAACAACTTCTTGCATGTATCGCGAGCTACCAAAAAAATAATAATGAAACAGATCTGTCGGTTTACTACAGGAAGGGTAACACAATCGCTTCAGGACCTTAGGGATTTTTCACTAGCCTCGGCAGTTATTCCATCTTTCTCGGTCCCCACGTTCGCAAGCAAATCTGACCCGCAGACTGCTCTCAACTTGTCAGTGATCTATTCTAGTGCACTTTAGAATTTTGTCAAAGCCCGAAGTCGAAGTTTTCTTTCACTCCCTTAACACACGTACCGACTTGTTGGCCACGCCCGATCAACCTACTAAACCGACCAGACCACAACATAAAACAAGTGTCTCATACACTTTTCAACATACTCCGGAGTCTCTTGACCTCGCAGGGCCCGTCTCAACAACAACAACCACGTGGACCTTTTTATGCACAAAGCGCCACACGCACATGAAGTTCGACGACTTCCCTACTCTCACACTCGGAGTCGCACCTCCGCTATTTCTATGAAGTTCGACGACTTCCCTACTTCTACACTCGGAGTCGCACCTCCGCTATCCTCTAAAATCCTCGCAACCTTTTCACACAATCTGCGGCAATAAGCTGTGCAAGCGCAAAACCCTAACTTCACTCATACCATCACTAGTACCGCCAACGCTGATCCCACACCTCCATTCTCTCCATTCGCAAGCTCCGAGATCCCGGGAAAGTCGCGGTGGACCTAGCCCATCATCATCTTCTCAATCAGTTTTATCCAAGAAAAATCTAATTCAACTTCTCGAGTGGGGTCTCAAAGGGCGTAATCGTTAATTCAACACCATGTACCTTAAGAGTACGGAGTCCCAAAAGGCGAAACCGTCCTCTGCTACCATCTACTGATAGAGCGTTCCGTACTAATAATTTACCTGTATTTGGACGCTCTTTAGGCCGATGAATCTTTTGGCTAAGTGGGACTCTCCTTACTCTATATCGGTCATTTAATCAAATCAATAATCAATAACGAACATAAGCAATACCCTGATCAACATAACACTTAACAATTAATCCAGAATACATTTCGGCGAACCCTGACCTTTCAGTCAGGAATAACCACACCAGTTTATTCAAAGTTAGTGAATTTATTTCCCTATATTAACAAAGCTAGCACAATATAGATGTGTCTCAACACCAAATGATAAACATAAATGAACATTAATAGCTGTCCATAACGACGGAACAAGTGCAATCTATGTAGCATTTGAATAACAAGGCATTCGATAATAGCAATGCAAATCACTAAAACTATAATCTGTAATGAGCTAATTGCATACATTTAGTCAGCATAACAAGGTCTCAAATTGCATCGTGCACCAAAAGGAATCCTCATCTAACCTCAAATTAGCATCGGCATGTGGGACTTCATGCAAAAACAATTTAGCAACATTAATTTGGAAAACTCCTAACTAGGGCTCTTATCAAAAATCAGCAGTTGGTTACCTAAAAGAAACACAATGCAATTGTACAATTTCCTTTCATATTTACCAATTACAATCAGCATTCAAGGAAGTCTTCGTCTCACAGGTACCGTTTCTCGATCAGCATGGGTACCGTTTCGATCAGCATGGGACGGGGCAAAGGGGCAGGGGTGGACGGGGCAATTGCCTCACTGCGGCAAAGATAAACTACTACTTCATGCAAAGGGATCAAAGTTAAAGTCTCTAGGGTCAGAATCATTGAAAGTCTCTTTCTCTCGATTAGAGAAAGCATCAAAGTCTCATTCAAAATGGCGTCGCAGCAAGGTGGGCCATAATAGCTGCAATGTCCTGCAAAATGGCGGGTATCGAGCTGGTAATAGCTACTTTCTTCTCGTGCACCTGGTTTTTATAGACAACAGTTCAAATCCAGTAGGGTCTTCCATTGGAGGGTTCATAGGTTAGCTTCAAATTGTCCAATCAAAAACAACAGTTCTCAAGCTTTTACTTAAGCATACATTATCCTTGGAGACGGGTACGCAAGTTGCAACATTTTATACCAATTAACTCACTTTCAGAGCTTCCATTGTCCGCACCTGCAGATCGACCTTGGAGCAAAGAGAAAAATGCCAAGCTGGCACGAAACCTTAAGATATGCATGTGAACGATCTCAGTGGAAAAGTACAGCTTCAAGCAAAATACACGTTTATTAGCACATTGGAAAACACGAGCATCTAAATCGTGAGACCAGGCAACTAGGCCAAAGCCTGCACTAAAGTTATGCTAAGCTAAAACATTTCAAACAAGCAAATCGTGGTATACGTTTACGATTATGTCGGATTAGTGCAATTCTAATACATCACGTTATATAAAGCACGCTTATAATGTTGGCAAACTACTCTGAGGGCACATTTTGTCCCCGTACAATCTTTATTAGTTCGGTTAAAGTCACACATGATTATTGCTACACTACGTTTAAAAGCTAATAAATGTAAAACCTTCATTTCAGCTTCATCACCTCTTTGATCCGTACTCAATGACAACAGTGTCAGGATTCATCAATAACATAAATTGCACACAACTGTATGTCAAAATCTCCTCAACTCACAATATTCTGTTAACTGCCTCTGTTTCATCCAGAATTAGATGTTAACCACCTATGTAATGGTCAACCAGATAAAGACAGTATTCTTGTGGAGTATTAAAAATAACAAACAACCATAGATCCATGACTGGCTCTCCAACATGAACCTAGAGAGATTCACTCTTCCCCTGGCCCCTAAATGACAACCAATGCAAAATCTCAGACTTAAAACAGACCTTTCCTCAAAGAAGTTATCTCACAGAAGACCAAGAAAGCATGGTATCAGCTAGCTCTCCTGAAAAAAGTGAAACCCTACTTACCCTAACGTGACTTCAGGACAACAGTAGAAACCTTAGTTTGGTCTCAGCTGGATGAAAGCAATGCACAGTTCAGTCATCTCACCAGCACCACCCCGGAAACCGTTAAAGGCATCCTACATACTACAGTACACCTAATCAAATGCCTGGAGACACCTGATCAGATCAACTCAACACTTAAGGAACTACACAAATTCCTCAAAGCCTGCATCACTTTGAAGACCACCTATCTCACCCACAAGGTCAAGCATGCACATAAGCATACCTTGCAGAGAGGTTTACCACATGAGGTGAACTGTGCCTAAGTAGGTGCCAGAACATCACCACAGTAGAGCTGAAGAAACACTTGAAAGAAAAGGCCGAAAAAGAAGTCTTGGCCATCTGTGTAACCAGGATCCAGAATAACACCTCCATCAGCATTAAAAAGGTTCATACCTTTCTGTAATTCAGAAAGAAATTTAAGACCAGTTTATTCAAAGAGCAACACCTGCCATCAACATAAGACTCTGGGTCAGATGTACAACATTTTGTTTTGCGACTAGCCATATGCGATCCTTTTGGGAGCCGCAAATTGTGAGTTGCAAAACAACATGTACAATAGTGTCAAGTGCACTGTTCGCCATTTCCAATGGGGTAGCAAATGACCTTCCTCATCAATATTTATAAGATAGGTCGCAACCTGTGGCCCCATTCGGAATGGCCTCACTCACAGGGATGGTGGCCTGCTGAAGACAGCGACCACCATGTGTGTGACTGCTTTTTAAATAAAGCAGTTGTTTTTTTAAATGCAGCCCGTTTTCCTTAAAGGAAAACAGGCTGCATTTCAAACAAAAACATAAAAAGTTTTCTTCTCATTTTTCAGAGGAAGCAGTGCTCCGTGGGACCACTAAATGTTCTGACAAATATTTTTGCTTCCATTCACAAAGGGAAAGGGGCTTCCCATTTATGAATGGGTTAACATCAGTTTGAAACTGGTGTTAACTGAGATTGTTTTGAGACTGCTATCGCGGTCACAAAACAATCAGACATGCCACTGCCACTTGCAATTAGGAAGGGACACTCTTGGAACGGCCCCTCCTAATTGCGAGTCGCAATCCTTATCTTGCGAATCAGTATTTGAATGCTGGCTCACAAAATAGGGATGGTACATTAGGAAAGGCCATTTTGCGGTCGCAAAAGGCCAAAATCGCCTTTTGAGGTCGCTAAATCGCGTAGTACATCAGTCCCTCTATGTATAATGTCTCTTTTAAGCATGTACCTTACAGTCAGGGCTTAGGTGGTGGTTTATATGAAGGAGGTTTGGCAGCATGAGTGGAGGCAGAAATATCTTTAAAGAAAACTAAGAACATTTCAGTTGAAGGTTTTTTTAATTACTGACAAAATACTCGATAGTAACCCCTGTACAATCTGAACAATGTAGTTTTCACGCAATGCTTTTTTTCTGTTTAGAAGTTGCACATAGATCCTTTTCTAACAACGTGTTATCGCTGCTCATTTCCACTCATTACTTCATAGACAATGAAGCCTCCTGAGCGCTGCTTTTTTTGAGGCACATGGTGTTGGCTGTTGTCCCGTGCTTAGCTCATGGCCACTGAACAGGAATTTGCAGTCTGTGCAACGCTACAAACAACGGGGTCTCTGGCAGCAGCACTCACTTAGTTAGACATGCGATCTCGTGCTAATGCGACCTACATTGTGGTAGGACCACATCTGGCATATACCAATGCAGCCAAAAAGAGGGCATTGCTCGCTTTAAAATAGGAAATAGTGACTATAGAAACAGATGGAAAGTAGATGGTCCGCTTAGATGTTTTTTGTTTTTGTACACTTGTCCGATTTTAGTGGGGGAGTGTGTGTTACCAAAGTTAGGACTAGATGTACAAAGTGTTTTAATGGTCGAAAACCCTCAAATTCGGTAAATCTGAAGGTTTGCAACCGCAAATACATTTTTTTGTATTGTACTAGGCCCAATTAATGATTCAGAAAAGGTGTGTATTAAGGGCGTTCCTTACAAATATCACCTCCCTAAGGTATTTGTTAATGTTTTGCAACCAAAATACGGTCGCAAGACCTTAATATTTTACCATAATTCAATACTGATGGGAAAACCATTCAATGCGAAGGCGTCCCTTTTGGACCCTTTCCCCCGTTGAGAATGTTGACAAAGTAGTTTTTTAGTAGTGGGCAGTGATCCATAGCACTGCTGCCAACACCTAAAAAAGTTTGTTTAACTTTAATTTTTTTTAAACGTGTCCTGTTTTCTTTTTGGAAAACACGTGGCATAAATAAACAAGCATTTGCAATGCAATGGGTCTCGCATTCGCTCGTGTTAGAGCTATTAGTTTTGTAAACTCCTAACCGGACTTTTCTTGCCACTTAAACTGATAAGGAATAGTAAAGCAGTTTCACATATGCCAGCCGATGGTGAAGGAGACACAGAAAAGGAAACAGAAGTTCGTTCGCAGTGAAACTTATCAGCAAAAGTGCAATTATCCATGTTACTGGCAAAAGTGCACTTATCCATGTAACCAGCAAAAGTGCAATTATTCATGTAACAGGGTCGATGTCATGCAAAGCGCTCAAAATCTGCCCAGCGAGATCATGCTGTGCAGGAAATGAACAGATAAATTAGTCCAGAAACCAGCTGAAAACACAGAGCCTCATATGTTTTCAGTAGTTTACTTGTGCGCTCGAGGAGGGCTAAACACCGGAAAAGGCATGACGTATACATGCCTCTCACAAATGGAATCAATCGATTTTTAAAAAGCAAGCCCACAAACTAATAAAAGTGATGGGCGTGACATGGACATGGTTAGAAGCCCAAAGAGAGTTTACAACCTGGTCCAGATCGATTGTGCGCGCTCGACCCTAAAAAACAATTGTTTCATTTAAAAGCAATAACAGACATGACTGTGACTCTAGGCAATTATACTGTGTCGCAATATGCAACCTGCCTCGTGCATATTAATGAGGTAGGTCAAATTGCAGGGATGGCTCCTCCATAGGGGCGGAGGAGCGTCGCACCCCGCCAGCAGTGGCAGCTGCAAACATTTTTTCCCCCAAAAAACGATCATAAGCTATGTTTATGATCGTTTTTTGGGGAAAAGGGGCAGGGCCATGGGGGTGACGAGTGGGAGGGGGAGTGCTCAACACTCCCCCTGATTGCACATGTATGTTTGGCCATCTGTCTCGGGCCGGCCAAACACACATGTGTACAGGGCTCGCTCCAGCCCAGCAACCCAGTTGCTGGGCTGGAGAGAGCCTGCACATTCTCAGTCTGCTTGGGAGTGCCCTGGCTGGGCGCTCCCAGCCAATCCTAATGCTGCTATCTAAGAAGCATCAGGATTGGCGCAGGGCAGGCTGGGAGCCTGTGCCAGCCTCGCCAGAAAGACAGAGGAGCAGAGGAGCGGCGCAGGAGTAGAGGTAAGTGGGTTTTTAACTTTTAAAAAAATCTAATGTAATTATCCTTGATCCCCCCCCACGTGTGCACCACCCCGCCCCTTTCCATTAGCGCAAACCGCGACTATAAAATTGAAACTCACAACGATTCCGAATTTTGTGAACCGACCTATAAATACAATGGTCAGTTCATAACATTTCTAAAATTCCTTTCCATTCACAAAATTTCTGTGCACAATTTGAAACCACTTTTTGCAAATGGAAAGTTTGTACATTAGGCCTGAAGCCCAGGATCCCAGTCTGCTAACTGCTACTTGGTCCCACCTGGCTCAGTTGGACAATGTTGACACCTGTATTTTGTGTTTATCCTCCTTTCTTAAAGTGCAGGCTAAGTTTAGGAAATTACACACCTTTCTTCTTGGGCTGAACTGATTACCAAAACCAACCCCAGAAAAAAAATGTTCAAACAAGCCCCACAACGTGGAAAGGCACAAGAAAATTAAAACCAACATGGAAAAATATATGAAAACAATATGAAACTCCTCAAATAATTAATACTAGGGACAAACACATACTCACAGTAACAAGGGCTGGAATGGAAACTAAACTTAGCCGGGAAAATTGTTCAAGCACCCCACATTGCAAGTGGGTATGACTAGAATTAACCCATTGGGGTATGGTTGGGTATTGGCAGTCCATTCTGCTGTTAACACAGCCACTTGGTCTGCAGGAAAGGCCAATGCGGCAATCCAGCCTTGCTTTCTTCCAGTGGTAAGCAATGGCTGTTTCTCGGTGGTGCACTTGGTACATCAGGAGGTGTGTATCCAGCAGATCAATCAAGAATATCATCTGATATAAATCTCTTGTCCTAAATATTGTCTTAAAAAATATTGCACCAGTGGAGTTAATAATAGAACATCTAAATCCAATGGGACAATATTTTTGGAAACCATATGTAGGAAACAGTATTTATGTGAAGTAATATTTCTGTATAAAATATTATCAAATCAAATCAAATCAAATCATTAACATTTATAAAGCGCGCTACTCACCCGTGCGGGTCTCAAGGTGCTAGGGGGAAGGGGTTACTGCTGCTCGAAGAGCCAGGTCTTGAGGAGTCTCCGGAATGCGGAGTGGTCCTGGGTGGTCCTGAGGATGGTGGGGAGGGTGTTCCATGTCTTGGCCGCCAGGTAGGAGAAGGACCTCCCACCCACCGTGGAGCGGCGGATGCGAGGGACGGCGGCGAGAGCGAGGCTGGTGGAGCGGAGAAGACGGGTGGGAGCGTAGAAGCTGAGGCGACGGTTGAGGTATTCTGGTCCCTTGTTGTGGAGGGCTTTGTGTGCGTGGGTGAGGAGACGGAAGGTGATCCTTTTGCTGACGGGAAGCCAGTGCAGGTGTCTCAGGTGGGCGGAGATGTGGCTGTTGCGGGGTATGTCGAGGATGAGGCGGGCGGAGGCATTTTGAATTCGTTGCAGACGTTTCTGGAGTTTTGCAGTGGTCCCAGCGTAAAGGGTGTTGCCGTAGTCCAGGCGGCTCGTGACGAGGGCGTAGGTCACGGTCTTTCTGGTGTCGGCGGGGATCCAGCGGAAGATCTTCCGGAGCATGCGGAGGGTGAGGAAGCAGGAGGAGGATATGGCGTTGACTTGTTTGGTCATGGTGAGAAGTGGGTCCAAGATGAAGCCGAGGTTGCGTGCGTGGTCTGAGGGGGTTGGTGCGGTGCCAAGGGCCGTGGGCCACCAGGAGTCGTCCCAGGTGGTCGGGGTGTTACCGAGGATGAGGACTTCCGTTTTGTCTGAGTTCAGTTTCAGACGGCTGAGTTTCATCCAATCTGCGACGTCCTTCATTCCATCTTGCAGGTTGGTCTTTGTGCTGGTGGGGTCCTTGGTGAGGGAGAGTATCAGTTGAGTGTCGTCGGCGTAGGAGGTGATGATGATGCTGTGTTTGCGTACGATGTCGGCGAGGGGGCTCATGTAGACATTTATGAGTGTCGGGCTGAGCGAGGAGCCTTGTGGGACGCCGCAAATGATCTTGGTGGGGTCTGAGCGAAAAGGAGGGAGGTAGACTCTTTGAGAGCGGTTGGAGAGGAAGGAGGCGATCCAGTCCAGGGCCTGGCCTTGGATCCCGGTGGAGCGGAGGCGGGTTATTAGGGTGCGGTGACAGACGGTGTCGAAGGCAGCCGAGAGGTCGAGGAGGATGAGGGTGACTGTTTCACCGTTGTCCATCAGGGTTCTGATGTCGTCTGTGACTGAGATGAGGGCGGTTTCAGTGCTGTGGTTGGCTCGGAATCCGGATTGAGAGGGGTCGAGAAGGTTGTTGTCTTCAAGGAAGTTGGTAAGCTGCTTGTTGACGGTCTTCTCTATGACTTTGGCAGGGAAGGGGAGGAGCGAGATGGGGCGGAAGTTCTTCAGGTCGCTTGGGTCAGCCGTAGGTTTCTTCAGTAGGGCGTTGACTTCAGCGTGTTTCCAGCTCTCGGGGAAGGTGGCAGAAGAAAACGAGGAGTTGATGATGGTCTGGAGGTGCGGGGCGATGATGTTGTCGGCTTTATTGAAGATGAAGTGTGGGCAGTTGTCTGAGGGGGCACCGGAGTGGATTGAGTTCATGGTGGTTTTGGTCTCTTCTGTGTTGATGTTGGTCCAGGCGTTGAGGGTGATGGCTGGGGGTGTGGGTTCAGTGGTGGTTGGCTGGGTCTGGTGTCCGAAGCTGTCGTGTAGGTCGGTGATCTTACGATGGAAGAAGGTGGCGAGGGAGTTGCACATGTCTTGTGAGGGCGTGATGGCGTTGGCGTTGGGGTTGGAGAGCTCTTTTACGATGTTGAAGAGTTCTCTGCTGTTGTGGCTGTTTTTGTCCAGTCTGTCTGTGAAGAAATTCCTTTTGGCTGCGCGGATGAGGTGGTGGTGTTCCCGGGTAGCGTTCTTGAGGGCAGTCATGTTGTCTGCGGTGTGGTCCTTACGCCAGGCTTTCTCGAGGGTACAACAAGTTTTCTTTGAAACTTTAAGGGTGTCAGAGAACCAGAGAGGTTTTTTGGTGTTGGACTGTCTTGGAAGGCGTCTGAGGGGAGCGAGGTTGTCTGCGCAGTTGGTGATCCAGTTCGTGAGGCTGAGGGCTGCGTCGTTGGGGTCGGCAGAGAAGGTGGGTTGGTTGTCGATGAGCGTGGAGAAAAGCTGTTCTTCGGGGATTTTGTTCCACTGTCGACGAGGGATGGGTTGAGTGCGGAGGTGGCAAGTCTCGCATCGGAAGGTGAAGTGGACACAACTGTGGTCGGTCCAGTGTAGAGCGGAGGCGTGGCTGAAGGAAATGTGTTTGCTGGCGGAGAAGATGGGGTCGAGCGTGTGTCCGGCGATGTGGGTGGGGGTGTTCACCAGTTGCTTGAGGCCGAGGTTGGCGAGGTTGTCGAGCACGGCGGTGGTGTTGGGGTCGTTGTTCTGTTCTACATGGAAGTTGAGGTCACCGAGGAGGATGTATTTTGGCGAGGCGGGAGATGAAGTCGGTGATGGAGTCGCTGAAGAGGGAGCGCGGTCCGGAGGGACGGTAGATGAGGGATCCTCTGAGGGTGGTCCTGGGGTCTGTGCGGATCTGGAAGTGCAGGTGTTCGGCGGCGAGGGGGGTGTCTTCGGTGGAGGTGGTGACGCTGATGGAGTCTTTGAAGACGATGGCGATTCCTCCTCCTACTTGGTTGGTGCGGTCTTTCCTGGAAATCTTGTAGCCTTCGGGAATGGCTATGGCGATGTCGGGGCCGAAGAGGTGTTCATCCAGGTCTCAGTGATGAAGGCGACGTCTGGTGCGGTGGAGTCCAGGAGGTCCCAGAGTTAAACGGCGTGCTTGTGGACGGATCGAGCGTTGATCAGGATGCATTTGAGGTGGTTGATGGCGCGTGGGCTGGTGGTCGTGGTTGTTTTGTGGTGGAAGGTAAGTTTGCCGGTGTGACATGCGAAGGGTCCGTGGGTATGTTTCGGGTTAGCTTGGAAGCAGGTACTGGAGCGCCCTGGGTTGAGGGCGCGGAGGGTGATGGGGTCGTAGCGGTGCAGCGGGGTTTGGGAGTGCTGAGGGCCAGGGGTCGTGGTGCTGGGCATGGGCCAGACACGGACGGGCGCAGACGGGCTTGCCAGCGGCGCGCCCGCTGCGCAGTCGCGCAGCGGCCGCCATAAGAGGGAGGAGGGGGGAGGGGTCAGCTGGGGGCGGGGGACGGGAGTGGGGCGACGAATGGGAGTTGGGGGGGCGGGGCGTGCAGGAGGTGGCGGAGGGAAAGCGGAGGGAGGGGGGACAGGTAGAGGGGAGAAAAGATGGGGGAGGGGGGGTTAATGGTGGCGGGGAGTTTAGGAAGAAAGTTAGGAGGAAAGTTAGGAAGATAGGGGAGGGGGGTTATAGAGGTGGAGGTGGGTGAGGGTGAGAGGTAGAAGATAGATTAGGGTGAGGGTGAGAGATAGAGTGAAAGGATAGGAAGATAGGGGGGTTACAGAGGAGGTGGCGAGTGAAGGGGAAAGATAGAGAGATAGGTAGATAGAGCGATAGGTAGATGGGGGCGTTACAGAGGGGGTGGCGAGTGAGGGAGGTCAGGGAGACGAGACAGGAGCAGGAGCAGGAGGGCAGACGCGGGAAGAACCAAGCAGAAGGTAAAAGAAGAAGAGGAGCGGAAGATCAGAAGACAGAAGAACACAGAAGAAGGTAAAGAAGAAGAGGAGCGGAAGATCAGAAGACAGAAGAACACAGAAGAAGGTAAAGAAGAAGAGGAGCGGAAGATCAGAAGACAGAAGAACACAGAAGAAGGTAAAGAAGAAGAGGAGCGGAAGATCAGATGACAGAAGAACACAGAAGAAGGTAAAGAAGAAGAGGAGCCGAAGATCAGAAGAGAGAAGAACACAGAAGAAGGTGAAGAAGAAGAGGAGCGGAAGAGCAGAAGACAGAAGAACACAGAAGAAGGTAAAGAAGAAGAGGAGCGACGAGCAGCAGAGGGAAGAGCCAAGAAGAGGGACACAGAAGAAGAAAGCACACGCAGTTGCAAAGGAGAGAGAAAGAAGCACACAGAAGAAGAACACAGATGAAGACGGAAGACGGGGAGCAGGAAAGAAAGAAGAGTACAGATGAAGAATACAGAAGAAGAGCACAGAGGAAGAACAGAGATGAAGAAAAGAAGCAGGAGAGGAGGTGAGTAGCGCGGGGCAGGGCGAGGGGCTGGGCGGTGGGGGGGGTACTTACTGTGAATTCGCTGGGCTTGCTAGGAGGTCTCAGGAGCCTGGGCTGGTGGAGCTGCAGCGGCAGGGGGAGCGACCTACCCTTGGGTCAAGGGTCGCTAACTCTGTCGCGCAGCAGCCGCCATAAGAGGGAGGAGGGGTGGGGAGGGGTCAGCTGGGGGCGGGGGACGGGAGTGGGGCGACAAATGGGAGCTGGGGGGGTGTGCAGGAGGTGGCGGCGGGAAAGCGAAGGGAGGGGGGACAGGTAGAGGGGAGAAAAGATGGGGGAGGGGGGTTAAGGGTGGCGGGGAGTTTAGGAAGAAAGTTAGGAGGAAAGTTAGGAGGAAAGTTAGGAAGATAGGGGAGGGGCGTTATAGAGGTGGAGGTGGGTGAGAGGTAGAAGATAGATTAGGGTGAGGGTGAGAGATAGAGTGAAAGGATAGGAAGATAGGAAGATAGGGGGGTTACAGAGGAGGTGGCGAGTGAGGGGGAAAGATAGAGAGATAGGTAGATAGAGCGATAGGTAGATGGGGGCGTTACAGAGGGGGTGGCGAGTGAGGGAGGTCAGGGAGACGAGACAGGAGCAGGAGGGCAGACGCGGGAAGAACCAAGCAGAAGGTAAAAGAAGAAAAGGAGCGGAAGATCAGAAGACAGAAGAACACAGAAGAAGGTAAAGAAGAAGAGGAGCGGAAGATCAGAAGACAGAAGAATGTAAAGAAGAAGAGGAGCGAAAGATCAGAAGAACACAGAAGAAGGTAAAGAAGAAGAGGAGCGGAAGATCAGAAGACAGAAGAACACAGAAGAAGGTAAAGAAGAAGAGGAGCGGAAGATCAGAAGACAGAAGAACACAGAAGAAGGTAAAGAAGAAGTGCAGCGGAAGATCAAAAGACAGAAGAACACAGAAGAAGGTAAAGAAGAAGAGGAGCCGAAGATCAGAAGACAGAAGAACACAGAAGAAGGTGAAGAAGAAGAGGAGCGGAAGAGCAGAAGACAGAAGAACACAGAAGAAGGTAAAGAAGATGAGGAGCGACGAGCAGCAGAAGGAAGAGCCAAGAAGAGGGACACAGAAGAAGAAACCACACGCAGGTTGCGGTGCAAAGGAGAGAGAAAGAAGCACACAGAAGAAGAACACAGATGAAGACAGAAGACGGGGAGCAGGAAAGAAAGAAGAGTACAGATGAAGAATACAGAAGAAGAGCACAGAGGAAGAACAGAGATGAAGAAAAGAAGCAGGAGAGGAGGTGAGTAGCGCGGGGCAGGGCGAGGGGCTGGGCGGTGAGGGGGGGTACTTACTGTGAATTTGCTGGGCTTGCTAGGAGGTCTCAGGAGCCTGGGATGGTGGAGCTGCAGCGGCAGGGGGAGCGACCTACCCTTTTTATAACAAAAAAAGTCTGGTGAGGTGAGGATGGCATTCTGAAGAGCCCCACATAGAGTATAAAAGTATTCTGGTTTCTCTCCTCTGTAGGATGGCCACTTGAAAGTTTAAGGTGGATAACAAAATAATTTTCCAGGGTTCCTAGGAAGAACCATGCAATGGATGGCAGTAAGAAATTCAGGTGTTAATTTAAAGGCCTACATGTAAAAAGGCTACAAATATAAGAGAAAAATCACAGTGTCCAGGCAGTGAGATGTGGCCGACTCCTAAATCCATGAAAGTTTTAAGGAGTTTGCTACACAATATCATTGAGTCCAGGCTTTTACTTTAGATTCTAGTGCTCATGGTCCAATTAACCTCATTTTATATTCAATACAAACAAATCCTAGAATGCTGAGAAAAAAACTGGACAAGATAAGCTATTTGAGCATGGAATCAAGATATATCCAATGTCTATGTATGTAAATTTAACCCATGTGGATATCCAGAAAATCTGTCAGTGATTGGACCCTGTATCTGGGTGTAGTATATGATACAGCCAGGTAGCCTGTTCATGGAGTACACTCACAGAGACCCCTTTGAGAAAGAACAGTCTTGTTTACTTAACCTGTAGCTCAACCCTGGGTAGCTCTGGCTGTGAGTAGGAAGGCTCCGTAAAGGAACTTAGGGCCATATGTACGACACAGAATGGGAAAAACCCTTTGGTACATCTGGCCCTTAGTGTAAAGCATTTAACAGCATCTTATAGCAGAATAAGAAAATCACACACTAATAAAGAGACAAGACAACAATTTATAAAAAGAGAGCTCTTGATCATCAAAATCGGCCTGAGGGTTCCATAGTTACAGATTTCAGAACTTATAAATACTTTTGAATGCAACCGCAAACAAGCATTCATTAACGTAAAATTTAAAAAAGTTAGTTGGAGTATTCCATCCCAGCTAGGGTGACCAAATCTGACAGAGACGAGGTCCAGGGGTCCAGAAAGGATATTTTGCACAGTTACTTGCCCACCAGACTGATTTTGAAGCAAGTTTCCAACTTTAACATGCGATCTCCATAGGAAACAATGTAGTGGTCTTTAAGCTGAGTGAAACAGGCAAAGAAGCTCACAAAGATGCTCCGGTTGTGGTGCGGTTGACAGGGGTGTCTCAAGGTGGTTCCTCAGTCCACGGGTGATGTGGGGATTAACCTGGTCACATGGATCAACGTTGCTTGAAGTCCTCTTTGTTGCAATGGTTGCACAGCTGCAGCTGTGCCACTAGCGATGATACACCGCAGTTGAAGGCAAAACTTATGGTGGGGACTTGTGCCCTTGTAATCCAACAAATCCAGCCTCTAACAGCTCTCACTGATCCGGCAAACTTGGGTACAGACTTTGGCTATCTTGGATTCCTTTGTTGGGTGGCCGGGCGACTGGTAGTAGGGAAACCTCCACAAGGGCTACCACTTTGTTGAGTTGGGCTCTTTCCACTCGTTTCCCTGTAGCAGGTTCCAGGGGACCATCAACCTGATCCTTGGAGTCACTGGAGTTGGTGATGTGGGGAAATGGAGTTCTCCCATGGTCAAGAGCAACAGGCAGGGTCCCAGCTCACTAGCCCAAAATTGTTGCAGGTGCAGTCCTCTCTGTGGCGCAGCATGTCCTTGCGCAGTCCAAGGCCAGCAGGACAAGGCTCCTTTAGTCCTTTTATTATTTTTCAAACATGAACTAAGGGTAAAGGTGCCAGGAGTGCCCATTTTATCCCAGAAACATGCATCAAGGGGACCACCTGGTCACTAGCCAATGGGCTTCTGGGTCCCCTCCTAACTAGTGATGACGTTCCTGTGATGTGTGGCACCTGGCTACCCCAGAATGCCCTAGTCTTGCCCCTCCCAAGATGGCATAACCTTTCTTTAGTCATGAGGAACAAAGTAGCCCACCTTTGCTCTGATATGGTGAGAACTGCAGGATGGTTTCAGAGGTCCTCTGTATAGATAATTCGGATCTTACTTTTGTTCATGGGGAGGATGAGGAGAAGTAGAAGAAACACAATATTCCTCCTTGTGTTTAAAATAAATCTGTCACACCATTAGATACACTGTTGCTTAACTGGTTCACTTCTTTTTTCCATTTCAAGTTCAGCTGAATGTTGAAAGTGGCCTTTTTGTGTGGTTGAGAAGTGAATTGGGGATCAGGTAGCATTCTTCTTACCTCCCTATTTTAGAAATAGTTTTACTATCTTCAAATGCACGGAGCCTGCAGACCTTGGTTCTGGCCCAGGGGGCTTTGGCATGTGACCAAGCATTATGTGAAGGTGGAAAACTTGATGTGTCTCCCTTCACCGTAGGCGCTTAACGTGTAACGAAAACATGTAAAACGTGTAAGGTAAATTTATGCTATCTTTTACTGTCCTTATGACTTGTTCCTTTATGTTCCCCCTTTCATTCTAGCTTTGTAGTCAAGGTTCAACAAGAGCTGGCATACACTACACAGTTCGTTGTAGAGCACTTTAAGTTTGAAATGCTCATGCTGATGTAAAAATGTTTGTAAAGCACTCCAGTCATTCCATTTGGTAATTATTATAAATGTTTGGATTATGGAGATGATATAGACATTATTTGAAGAATATTGAAAGTGAACTACCTCGAAACAGATAATAACACGTGTGAGTGTTACTAAACCTAATGTTATTCATGTTTTCGAATTGAAGAAGAAAAAGGTGATTTAAATGTCTGGAATTCGAAGTTGTGAGCTTGTAAGCTAAACAGATCTCTGCAATATAATGTTAACTCCATGAACTATCTTACTAGTAAATACAACTTGCTTTAACTCCCTACTAAAATGTGCCACGTTCATATTTGAGTGATGTGTGTGTGCAGTACTGAGATTCCACCACATACAGAAAGTTAGAAAGATATGTTTTGTGAGAGCTCTTTGGATGTCTCAGTGGGACCGTGGCTGGATTAGGGCTGCAAGCTAGTGTCATTGACACTCTCTGAGGTCAGTTATCCTAAAGTCTGAGAATTTGTGTATTGTGGTTTATGGCTGGATACAGTAATGCTAGCAAGAATGGTGCTAACTTTTCAGCCTGTCACCCTCCCAAGCACTTGCTTCCCAATACACACTTCCAGTCCTTTAACCTCCCAATATTTACTTTTTAGTGCACCATCTTTTTTGTTTGGTACACATCATTGCTTGTTGGGAAAGTTCGGAATGACACCCACTCTCCACACCTGACTCACATAACTACCCACTGGGGAATCACTGCAGAAGAAGGGAAATCACAATGACAATGGGTGATGGCTCTTCTCAAACCTCTCATCCGTAAGCCTAACAGTACACTCGGTAGACCTGGGAACGCAGGCTATGATTCCTCTTTCTCAAGCTCATGTCTAACACTTCATGCAATGCCGGGTTCAAGCGGCTGAGGAAAGAAGTGGCCACAGGAAGTACCTGTTGCCAAGTGGATGATTCATGCATTAGGCCCGTTGCACAAATATCATCATCTCTGCTCTGCAGAGTAAAGAGATGCAGGGGAGGGAGGCGGTCCATTTAGGATAGGAAACAAAGCTGCCACTTATGGTTTCCATTCAGCTTCACTAGTTATAGAACATGATCCTGATATGCCTGCTGCACAAAAAAAATGCATTATGACCAAAACTCAAAATTCTTGGCCCTTTTTCAGACGCTGATGGGAAAAACATGTGAAGCACTGTTTATATTTGCATTTAAGTCTGTACTTATTAGTTGCAGATTGTGAAGAATGTCTCTCGTCAACATTCTCATTGCATGTTGTGAAACCTTTGCTTCCCCACAGTGATGCAGCATTCCTTAGAGCTCTGTTAGATTGGAGTCATCTTTGTTGAGGCTCTCTTTAATACACAATCAAACAAAGGCTCTTTAGTATAGAACACACACAGCTATGGTTAGAATACTACATGGTAAACCTGCCACTGTTAAGATGGTTAAATCATTTCTCTACTATGATAATTGTCCATTTCATTTCTGTTTACCTTTCAAATATATCACTTTTGAAAATTAATTAGTCATATTTTGTTATGTGCATTTGTAAAACACACTGTCGCCTGCGAGTGTTTCCTGGTCCTGAGCAGTCGTCTGTGCCTAGCTCTGCTTACAGTAGGCTGGTTAATTGAAAAGCCAGGCCTTCAGCTTTTTGTGGAATTGAAGGAGAGAGGAGGAGGCTATGTTGTGAAGCAGAAGTTTGATTAGAAGTGATGTAAGACAGTGGTTCCCAACTTGTGCTCCAGGGACCCCTGGGGGTCCTCGAAGCCTCCTCAGGGGGTCAGCAACAGCTTAGAAAATTAAATAATATTAACAGATTAGATCCCCAGCTTTCAGTAATGACTTAGTGTGGGGTGTCCCTGGATTCCAATAATGATTCAGTGGGGGTCCCCCGGTTCCAGTAATGATAAAGTGGGGGTCCACAGAAGTCAAAAGGTTGGGAACCACTGATGTAAGAGAACACCTGCCCTTCTGATCTGGTTCTGTTTATGATTGGGATTTGTGCAAGTAGGAGTCCTGTGGAGCAGCGTGTCTGTGTTGTGGGAGGAAGGAGATGTGACTGTTCAGGTAGGTGGGGCCTAGGTTGTATAGTGCCTTGATTGTGTGTGTGGAGTTAAAATGTGTGTTTGTGTATAAGGAGCCAGCTCCCTGAGATGTTTTATGATGTGAGTTCTATGTGGGAGGTCGAGGATGAGTCTGGCTACTGAGTTATGGATGGTTTCTAGACTCCTAGTGAATTGCTCAATGATCCCAACATAGAGAGTGTTCCCATAATCCACTTTGCTGGTAACTAGGTTGTGAATGACAGTTTTTCTAGTGTTGCCTGGGAGCCATTTGAAGATCTTCCATAGTAATTTCAGGGTCTGGAAGCAGAATGCAGTGACAGTGTTGACTTGTGCAGCCATTTCCAGTTTGCTGTTGATGATTATTCCAATGTCCCTGGCATGGGTGCTGGGTGTTGTTCTGAGTTTGGCCAGTCAACACTACTTATGTCTTGTTGGTGTTGAGCTTGAGACAAATGCTTTCATCCAGTTATCAACTTCAGCCATGCAGGTGGTGAACTTGCTTTATGTACTGGGGGTCATGTCTGAGTGGCGGGGGGTCTTGTCAGAGTGGTCATAGGATTCCTGGCTATTGAAATGAGTCAAATAAAAACAGGGGCCCATTTAATTCACATTCATAATAAAGAGAAAGGGAATTTTATTCTGGTGAGCTTGGGGAGATGACTGTATGTGGTTTATAGAAAGTTAATATTGATTAATTAGTTAAGCAATATACATCCAAGTATTCATGTGCTGCGAAAAAACACAAAATCACACCAGAAACACTTTTATAATTATTTTGCAATTTGTTTAAAAGTAGGCCAAACTGTGGAGCTCGGTGTAAGAGTTGCAGATGCACTACTGTCATTAGAGGTGACTTAAATATTAATATAAAAAAGCAGCACTAAAAAGAACAGGTACAGACCAAATGTGTGAGGTAGAGATCTCTTGAATGATTATGAATCAAGGGCCAGATTTACTAAGATATTTTATTGATTTGTAAAACATGTATGTACCAAACCCAAGCTGCGACAACTATCGAATAGCTATTTGGAAGAGGTGTGGCTAGGGTGCCCCTATAAAAAAACAATTCACCATGGGATGTATTAGTGTTTTGTGACCAAAATCTGGTTGCAAAACATTACCTTTTTACTGACCACTGAAAGGTAGTGGTAATTTATTTGTAGATGATCCCCTTTGTGAATGTTTTAAAAACATTTTTAGGAGTAAGCTGTGGTCCATGAAACCACTGCTTACTTTTTTTAAAACACATCCTGATTTCCTTTTAGGAAAGTGAACAGCATTAAAAAATAGCTTGATTGAAAAGCAGTCACAGACATGGAGGTCTGCTGATCCCAGCAGGTCACCAGCTGTGTGATTATAGCCAATTGCATTTGGTCGCAATTTGCATCCTACCTCATGAATATTAATGAGGTAGGTCTCATTGTGACCCACACTAGGAATGGGGATTTTGGGAGTTAACTTATTAGTACATATGTCAGCTCGCAAATCTGAATAAATTTGGTAAATGTTGGTATGAAATTTGTGATAACTTTTACTGAAAATCTGGCCATAGGATGCTTCAGTTGCACACCTCTAACACAAAAGTTGCTGTAAATAAGCTATGGTGATTGTACTTGAAGAAAGCTTGTTCCCTCCGAAAATGAGCAGCCTTCTTAACTACTGTGACTTTATGCTTGTCTTTGACCCTGAACAGTGCTCCGATGCCTTTTGGCTAGGTTCACCCTATAAAAATACCATATAAATATATACCTTGAAAAAGTAACACGCCTGCAAGCTGCAAGAGACGAAACAGATGTTGGCTTTTTGCTATACTTTGCTGAATGAACACCATTAATAACTGAAGAAGTAATAATAAAGCCAATCTCAAGAGCAGCTATAAAACACATTGATTTACGTGTTACCAGTTGACTAGAATTTATATGAGTATTTAATAGTTTTGATTGTGTCGTGTCTGCATGTAACTTTTTGAAGCACTAAAAACTAGATCTAAAAAGTAGCTGTTTACTTCATGGGCTGCCTTACGAGTAGAAATGGTAAATAGGCAACACTCAGGGCTGGAATGATCATTTAGGATATCTAGAAACAGAGGTAGGACAAGAGGCAGTTGACTGCGTTCATCGCTGGAGGGGCTGAAGGATCCTTTGGACAACCAACACTGAACTCAGCTCTGAAGAAGAGGCGCACACAGTTTTTATTCGCCCATTCCCAACTTTCTGCTGCAGAGAAATCATGCTCCAGAGTACCATGCCAGATCCTCAAGTATTAGAATAATTTAGGGGTTCTGTTCGAAATATCATGTAGAATCCATGACCTATAGCTTAACATATTTAGACAGCTCAGCCCTAAAATGAATCGAGTTTCACCAACTTTAAAAACACTTTATTGATGGAGATTCTCTCCAGAAATCCACTAGGAATAATCAGAATTGCTTAATAGGGTCTTGTCTGCTATATGGAGCAGGTGTTTAAATATTTTAATACCTCAGATGTTTCAAGCAGGCACAGAAGTGTGGCTTCCTCTGTACCCACATTTTATCGTGGCTAGCAACACCAGTTTTCCCACCTTCCTCACATGTGCTTGTATACATTTACAGACAAAGCAGGTGTAGGTAACCTGAAAAGTGCCACATGGCAGTGTGCAACACGTGACGCTCCGAAATGAAGTAGAATCTGCAGCCGATCATAATGTTTTGCACAAGCTACAAGGTTCTAAAACGACTATGCAAAAGTATGCAGCAGTGGGTGGAGTAATTGCTTTTTTAATACAAACACTGGCAAAGTCAATGGCTCTGACCTTGGCAACCGGGTGATTTTGGTTATTGTCAACTATATGCAAGATGCAAAAACAAACCAAAACCTGGCAAACATATCAAAGTGAAAGTCTTTGTATGTGTAGTTGATGTATTTTTATTATGCATGTGTTGGAAACCATGAGAATGGTGAGACAGACCATAGGTCAGACCTAAAAAGGTGAGACTCAACTGTAGTCTTTAGCAGTATACAGCAAGTAAAAACAATGGTGGGCATCAACAAAGAAAAGTGCAAGAACTGCAGCATGATTGTTTTCTGTGACTGCATTATCATGAGTAATCCCAGAACATTGTACACTAGGGGCAGACTCTTTGTAAATTTGGCAAATTCACTGCTGCATTTGGTTTCATGACCATTTGTAGGTCTGTAGTTACCCAGAAACTTTAGTTTTTAGCAGCATGGGGCAGTGGGTCAGCTCACTTGAGCCACTGGCTGACTTTACTGTGAATGAGAGCTTTGTGATCTTTCATAAAGAGCACACCCACACATACAATCGTGGTCTTCAATGTAACTTGCAACTATACAATGTGTGCTTTGGAGACCGGCAAAGAAAATTGTTTTGCTTTTAGACAATGTTTTTTTTTAGTAATGGCAAAGGCCTGGCAGCTGCCCAACAATAAAGTTTTACAAAAGCCATGAGTAAAATGAGGCTGTCAGCCAACGGGATGCGTATCAGCTTTGCCAATAGCCGGTAATGGAAAATACCCTTGTTTTCCATTTAATCTGCATTCTGCGCGAGTTCTTTTCTTATAAATTTATTTCTCAGAATCCCCCTATGTCGGGCCTAGCCTGCAACACGCAACAGTTCTGTGAAATCATTTGTTGCTAGTGCTGTTAGTTTAAAAATGTGTTGAAAATCCTCAGCTGCCATCTTTTTTCTCGAGACTCAGCCCCTTACACTAGGAAGCAGGCGAAGCAAGTAACCATCAGATTAGGCAGTCACCTCCATGTGGACTCTGCGCCGCAATCTAGTCAGTTTGTGTTCACCTGTAATATGGTGCTGAGAAACGTGTTCCCTACGGTACAGCTCCCATGCTGACTCTAATTATTCTTGTTCCCCAGTGCTCAGTCCATAAAAATCTACAGTTGAAACTCTGCCCCTAGCCTGACTAATGCTGCTTCACGTCTGATGCTTCTGATACTTGCTACATCCAACCATGTGTATGAACCCTACTTCCTTGGACTCTCTTGTTCCCTGAAAGGGTTGTTTTTCATATTAAATGTTTTGCATTATGTTGACATTAACATGTAACAAGCAAATGCTGCTAGCTGTGTAGTTTCCACATTTAAATTGACTGAAGCTAATGTAGGCCTGTCTATAGTATGGCTAACATCTGAAAGCCATATTGTTTCACTTCACATGTTTATTCTTACTTCTAGAAGAAGCTGAACTCACAATTAATGAACACAATGTGTCTTTGTTTTCTTTCTCATGTGAAAAGTTTTTGTTTAAGTGATAACTGCAGTATGAGTTAATTAGTTGCTACCATACATCCGAAGAGTGCAGGCTGGTCCAGTGTATATTGTTTGCTGCAGATAACTGTACGTTTGAATGACTCTTAGTGAAGCTTCACTGTGTAGGATCCTCAGAAACTAATGAGCTTAGATCATATCTGTTAACATGATCAGAGAGTTTATGGGAACCACGTGTAGGTGTAGCAAATGCAGAATGGTGTGATTTAAGCTAGCGCAATTCAGATCCGAAAAAAATGCTTTTGTTCCTTTCGAGACAGCTTAGAGCAGAGTATGGTGCACTCTTTATGAGAGAGCTGCAGTGCTTAATTTGTGCTTGTTCTTTCCGGTGCGGAGCACCGGCACTTATTTTTGCAAGCCAGCGCTTATTTTTCTGCCTCCTGAATTTACTGCGAGCAAAAGACACAAATGGGAAGACGGAGGAAGAGAAAAACAAAAAAGCATCACAATGGGAGAAAGTAGAAAGCTGCAAGAGTGATCTGAAGGGACAGAGTGCCTTTAAATGGACTGAGGAGGCCTGAGATGGCTTCAGAATTACTCTGCTTCAGTATTCCGTGTTCGCACATTTAATTGCAGCAGCTGCGTTTTTAAGAGAAGGGCTTTGAGCACCAGCACCTTTTTATTTACAAATTAAGCACTGGAGAGCTGATTTCATTAACCTTTTTCCTTTTCGATAACTTTATATTAATTCGTCCCTTTTCTTATATGACTTTGATTTTGAACTTAAATTTCAATAAACCCACTCATATATTGATTACTGATCGATTGACATTAATTAGATGGTTTTATATCTCTAAGTATTTTTAACCTTTAGTAAACCTTCATTGTTTGAATCCATTCTATGTCTTCCTTGTGGAGCTGAATGTGCACATTATTTAAATATATAGATTCGATGACTAGCCTCATTAGTGGATTTCGATTTGTCAGATAGCGCGTTATAGACCCCAAATTTGCATGAAGAAACTGTTAATGCACCCACAGCACCCACAGCAGCTACCGCCCACTACACTCATACAGAACCAGGGAGGGTGTCTTATCTAATAATCTGTCACTGTATGTGCTGTTTAAAGTTGTGATATTTTGATTAACACTTATTTTCAATTAGCTGGAATATACTTTTAAAATGAGAGCTTATTTAGAGACATTTGAGTCTACATACATAAACATTCCCACCAACTCCACTATAAATTTAGCAAATTTGATGTATAAATCATGAATTGTATACAGTTATACAAGCTGCATCACATTTCTTTGCATTCACAATCTTCCAATAATGGATGTATGATGGAACAATACATGCGCCAACCACGCATGCCTAAACAAGGCGGTCGGAACAACAACCGTATTGTTTCCACAAACTCTTTTACAATGCATACCTTTACAATGATTTTTCGTTGTAAAGGCATGCCTAGTAAAGGTATGTGTGGAACGGCATGTGTGGTTTTTGCATGCCATCCCCCCACCCACCCCTAAAAATTACACCAATATCCCCCAACCACCCTGAGCCCTAAAACCCACCTCAAAACAATCGACCTCACCCCTAAAAATAAAACTACCCTACCCCTAAAAACAAAATTACCCCGACCCCCTATCCCCAAAACCCACCCTAAATACAAAATTACCCCACCCCCACCCCACTCCTAAAAACGAAATTACCCCGACCCTCCCACCCACCCCTAAAAAAAATAATAACCCAACTACCCCGCCCCTACCCCGCCCCTAAAAACTACCCCCAACCCTCTCCCAGCCCCACTTACCTGACCGCGTCCTACCCCGACCCCCCACCTCGCCCCTAAAACAAAATTACCCCAACCCCTAAAAACCAACACCCCCCACCCACCCTAAATACAGAATTACCCCGACACCCCATCGCTGCCTCTTAAAACCCGACCCCTCACCCACCCTGAATACAAAATTGCCTCGACTCCCCCACCCACACCCCTAAAACACACCCCCCACCCACCCTAAATACAAAATTACCCCAACCCCCTACCCCATCCCTAAAAACAAAATTACACCGAGCCCCCACCCCTAAAAATACGCCCTAAATACAAAATTACCCGGACCCCCCCACCCATGCCCCAAAAACTAAACTACCTCCCAGCCCCACTTACCTGACCGCGTCCTCTCCCAATTCTGACTCCCTTTTTCTCTGCCTTAACCAGGCATGTGCGTTGTTCAGCACATGCATGTTTAAGGCAGAGAAAAAGGGAGTCGTTAACGCAAACTTACATTCACAAAACGGAGAATAGTGTATGGGAGTTGCACTAGAAAACAAATATTTTGTCTGATTGGCATGCTCCCCTTAAACTGAAATAAAAGACAGTTTCCAAGGTTTTTTAAGCAAAGTAGCACTACCAGTAGGTGATGCTCCAAGGCTACTTGCCTTACATTGCCTCCCTTCTTACCCATATTCAAGAACCATGCAACGGCAGCACCAACTCAGACATTCTTTTTAATTTCTCCATAAGATCGAATTAGTGGCAACTGTTCATATATTGCTTTAGAATTTCAAGACTGGTTTACTCGCATTTACCCTGGTTTAAGACAGTTTTAAACATGTCGTAAAACAGAAAACACCATTATAAGTCTGTCTTAAGGCAGGAAGGACACTTTTAAATCAAGAAGGGACTCCCTAAGATGTTTTAAGATTGGTACAGTGGACACTTGCGAGTGGGGTCACCTGCTCTGAGCTCAAGACAAACAACCCATCACAGAAATTATACAACCCCATAGCCTGCATTTTATGCAAAAAAGGCTCAGATTGGGCAGTCAGAGTTTGCAAGTCTAATACCCCACCTATGAGGAGATGTAGGAGGACATGCTAGGCTGAGGTTTGGGCAGATAGATGTCACTTGACAAACCGTGCTTCCTTCTGTACTAAGCCTGCTCCAGGGACTAATGGTTATATTTGCACAACCAACAGGAACCTCTACCTGTCAGAATAAGCCGAGAGTCTGCACTTCTGCTCAGGTAGGTGTTGCCTAGATTAAGCTGCGATCTTCACTTGGCAATGGGCTTCACGTTAATTGTCATTCATGGTATACATCATGGTAATTATATCATTTTGTTCTTTTATTTACGTTCAAATGACATTCATATTATTATCATCCTATATTCACACTAAATAGACGACCAATATTGCTCTGCTATTGTTCCTTTAAACGGTTTGTAATGACATGCTATGATGTTTGTATTTTATTTACATTAAAAAAGACAAGAACAATATATAGGCAAACATGCCAAAATATATAACAAGCACCCCAAAACATCAAGTATGTTCTCTTTCTAATTGTTATTTTCTAATTTCATAAAAAACTAAAATAATCTAAAAAAAGGAATATAAATTGCGCAAACTATACAAACAATACATACAAAGTAGATATAAAGGACCAGAGTAACAAAGGCATGCTTTTCCCTAAATTAATTTTATGCTAGAAAAAGGTTGGATTTACGTTTACAAGGCCCTTAAAGACTAAGGGGGTCATTCTGACCCTGGCAGTCATGGACCGCCAGGGCCAACGACCGCGGGAGCACCGCCAACAGGCTGGCGGTACTCCCATGGCATTCTGACCGCGGCGGTACAGCCGCGGTCAGATACGGGAAACCGGCGGTGTACCGCCGGTTTCCCGCTGCCCAAGGGAATCCTCCATGGCGGCGCTGCAAGCAGCGCCGCCATGGGGATTCCGACCCCCTTACCGCCAGCCTTGTTCTGGCGGTTTTGACCGCCAGAACCTGGCTGGCGGTAACGGGTGTCGTGGGCCACGCAGACACTGAAAATCGCGACGGGTGTAACTGCACCCGTCGCACCCCTTCCACTCCGCCGGCTCCATTCGGAGCCGGCATCCTCATGGAAGGGGGGTTCCCGCTGGGCTGGCGGGCGGCCTTCTGGCGGTCGCCCGCCAGCCCAGCGGGAAACTCAGAATTACCGCGGCGGTCTTTTGACCGCGCAGCGGTATTCTTCTGGCGGGCCTTTGGCAGGCGGCCTCCGCCGCCCGCCAAAGTCAGAATGACCCCCTAAGGGTTTAATTTAAGAGGCCCTAACGCCACCTTAGCACTGCCATAGTGGTATTTTGTTTACACTAAGGTGGCGCTAAAGTGAATTTTTGCATGTGCCATATTTACAATGTGGCGTGGTGCATGCATTGCACCACTTTGTAAACCCTTGTGCCACATTATGACTGTGCCAGGCATAATGTACGCAAGGGGCCGTTCCACCATTTGGGGGGCTGAAAAAATGGCACAGGGAAATCTAAAAGATTTTCTTGCACTATTTTATTGGCACTTTTAACGCCTGCTCAGAGAAGGTGTTAAAAGGGGGCTTTCCTTTGAATATATTGGGCTCCTATGTGTATAGTATATCCATAGCGTCAGGAATTCTGATGTTATTGGCCCCTACCCTGCGCCATGGTGCTCTGTAATTTAAATACGGCGCACACATGGTGGCCTTAGGGGGCACTAAGGGGCGCAAGGAAAGTGGTGCTGCACTGGATGCAGTACCACTTTTCTAATATCAGCCCCTTAAATGAATTTATCCTTGTGTAATAGTATGCTACAATCAAGCAACGTTATGCGGATGGAAATCTCACTTGAGGGTTCGGGGTAGTGTGCGGATCTAGGCACCACTAGAAACCTCGTTTGTGAACATTCACAAACTACTCTGTGACCCTTTTGTACTGTGAAAATGGTGAGAGATTCACACTAGTCACAGGTTGGAGTAAGTCCCTTTTTAGTGCTAGCAGGGGAATGGATCACTCTCAAAACTTTTTTGGAGGGTGAGGGAGAGAGGGGAAAAAGAGTGGAGGAATATATATGCACAAAGAAGTCACATGACTTTCCCAGGATTACTCCCGGAAAAATGCAACTGGTGCAAGTTTCTAGTTGTAGTACTGGTGAATTAAGTAAACAGTCTAAACAGTCTACACCCTTGCCTAGGGCTGCACAAGCAGACTTATATTCTATGTTCTATTTGTGAGTTGGGTATTCAATTTAGAAATAAAATGATAATACAGAATCGGTAGTGCACTGAAATCCAATAAATGATGCTTGATGCTCTCTGAGAGCAAGCAGTAGAGTTAGGCTCTTGGTAGCGCTTGAGGGCTCGGAGAGAGAATGTGAGAACCAGCTAAGAACTTCGCATGGAGAGCTTAAGGTTCCATAAATAATTTTATGGCCCGCTGAAACACACTGAGGGCCTTATCAGCCCTCTTAGCGAGCAAAGGACTAGGGCAGTGGTTCCCAACCTGTTGACTTCTTTGGACCCTCACTTTATCATTACTGGAACCCGGGGACCCCCACTGAATCATTATTGGAACTCGCCCCCCCCCCCCCCACTGAGTCATTACTTAAAGCTGGGGACCTAATCTGTTAAGATTATTTAATTTTCGAAGCAGTCGCGGACCCCCTGAGGAGGCTTTGCGGACCCCAAGGGGTCCCTGGACCACAGTTTGGGAAACACTAAACTAGGGAATATCTGAAGACTGTCTGCAGGTGTCCAAAGACAGCTGAGAGCCAGGAAGTGTTGGCTGAGCATCTCTGAGGTTTGGTTGATGGCCATATCTGTGCTTCTTGTGGTCAACTCTAGCTCAGCTAGGGTGTCTAAAGGTTGTCTGAAAAGACTTCTGCATTGCTGACAATATCAGAGGATGGTCTGAAAATGCTGACTCAGTCCCGATTGAAGGTGTTTGTGGTCAAGCTGAGGGTCCATGAAAGCTGATTTACAGGGTTGCTGGCAAGCAGAAGGGATATGGGGGCCGGGAGGATGCAATGTGGCTGTCGCAAACATCTGAGGGAGGGTCTGTGAGAGCTGGCTGAAGGTCTGTGAAGGATGGCCGGAGGGAAAATAAATACACTGCAAGGCACCAGTTGGGGATCTTTGGTGCTCCCTTAGTGACAATAATGATAGTGCTGTTGGTAGCGTAAGAATGATAATCTGACAAGAGTGTGAACATACTTTAAGAGGAGTATGATTATTATTCTGTAATGATTGTGAGGGTGCTGATGGTAGTGCAAGACTGAAAACCTGTGATGGGTGTGAGAGTTCTGCCGGTAGTGTGTAAGTGCTACAATGTGAATTACTTGAGAGTGCTTCAGAGTGAGAGATACTTTGAAAGATGTGAGAGTAGTTTTAGTAGTGTAAGACTACTAGCCTTTGAGGGAGGTGAGAGTGCTGTTGGTAGAGTGTGACTGCTAATCTGAGAGGAATATGGGAGTGCTGTCAGTAATATGTGACTGCTAGCTTGTGAGGGTTGTGAGAGTGCTGTCAGTAATATGCAAGTAGTAGTCTGTGAGCGGTGTGAGAGGGTTTGTTGGTATTTTGTGACTGCTAGTCTCTGATGGCAATGCAAGTACTAGCTTGTAAGGAATGTGACAGTGCGGTTAGTAATACGCGACCACTATTCTGTGAGCTGTTGCCACCATGTGACGCCTACTCTGGGATGGTTGTGAGAGTGCTGTCAGTAATATGCAACTACTAGTCTGTGAGGGGTGTGAAAGTGCTGTTCGGAGCATGTGACTGCTAGCCTGTGATGGTTGTGGAAGGGCTTCTAGCACAGCAGCATTGTTAGTCTTTGAGAGATGTGAGGATGTTGTCATGGCAAGACTGCTATTTTGTGAGGAAGGTGAGAGTGTTTTTAGTAGTGTGTGACCGCTACTCTGTGATGAATGTGAAAGTGCTGTCTGTAGCGTAATGCTTAGTCTGTGTGGGGTGTCGGGGCTCCCAGAAATGTGTGACTTCTACTCTTGAGAGGGTTGAGAACGGTGTTTGTAGCTTGAGAAGGCTATTCTGTGAGTGGTGTGAGAGTGGTGTCAGTAATATGAGACTACTAGTCCATGAGGGGTGTGAGAGTGATGATGGTAGTGCATGACAGCTATTCTTTCATGGTTGTGAAGAGTTCTGGGAGCGTGTTATTATCTGTGAGCGCTATCAGTAGTGCGAGACAGGTAGACTGTTAGAAGGGTGAGTACGTCTTCAGTAGGGAGTGATTGCTAGTCTGAGAGGGGTATGAGAGAGCTTTCAGTAGTGCAACACTGCTAGCCTCTGAGAGGTGTGAGGGTGCTGTCAGCAGAAGTGTGGCTGCTAGCGTAAGAGGGGCATGCGAGCACTCTATGTAGTTTGACTGCTTTCTTGTGATGGGTGCGAGTCTTGTTGGTGGTGTGCGGCTGCTATTCTGGGAGTGGTGTGAGTGTTGCCTGTATTGTATGACTGCTAGCTTGTGACAGTATCGAGAGCGTTGCCTGTAGGGAAGAGTGTGTGTTCCTCACATTGCCACTTGGACACAGAGGGAGCACGTACAGGAACTGTATAATGCAAAGATCATTATATATAGGAAACGGAAAGGTCTAGAGGGAAGAAACTCAAATTACACTTAAGAAATGTCATCTGCAATGAATTAGTCTGTCAGAGCAGAGGGGGCAGGAAAAGGGACATTGTCAGTAAACACTGGGCCACTGCTGGGCCAACGAAAGACTCACATTCATATTCGAAGAGCCCTTCCACAGCTGCAGATTGTGGCTCCACAGATTTCCATAATTACATCCCTTTGTCAATGAACACTCCTCGTTTTCCTTCGGAGCATGTGCAGAAGCACAAGAAAACACATTCTGTTAAGGGACTTCTGTCGGGCAGAACATAGGCACGCTCAGCGTCGGCAGGTGGAGAGAGCGTAGGAGCCTGTACTAGTAATTGAGACGTGACCGCAACAGGCTGAACAAATGCAACAAATCTGAGGTTTGTTGGTGCCCCAATAATTAGAGCTGGTACATATCAAAGATATATCAAAGATATAGAAACCTAATGAAAAACATTTCTTATTGTCTTGAAGCCCTAGAGTAAAAAAGAAAAAGAATGTAAGCACAGTTTGAAGACTTTGGAAGGCGAGATGTGGAAACAATTTGTGAATTCCCAAGGCACACATTCACGGGGCACCTTTTGGCCCAATAAAGGATCTCAGAATGCAAACATCTGGGACAAGAAGAGAGCTGAAAACATTGGGAAAAAGTCCTTAATATTGGTACCAGAATATTAATATAAATTTATGAAACTACATAAATCACATGCAGAGAGGTGCACACTGGTCCTGATGATTGTGCAGACAAATCTTTTGAGGGTGTTAAAGGGCAGACACATGTTGACCTCTTCATGCGGGTCGAATTAACCACCGCTGTTACATTGATTTCTACCATTCGAGATAAGAATACAATTCTTCATCCACCAACTAGGTAGATGTAAATTCTGCACCTTGTTTTCCCCCCACTGCATTATGATCTTTATCACGCCCACATCTATTTCACATAGGAGACCCCTCTTGCAGACAAGAAAAACACCTAAAGTGCCCCCTCCAAAAGGATCGATGGTCACACTGTGACCTATCATGTTGGTGTGAGGAGAGGCCTGATGATAAAACCTGGCATCTGAGGGTGGGTGAGGGCGTAAGTCCTATAGGGACAGGTTCTTTTTCATGCATACTGGGCCACTTATTCATGACAGCCAGCAGTATCTTTTGTATGTTGTTACTTGACTAGGAAGAAATAGTCCACTGGCTCTTCTTCCTCCTTCTTCCCTCTTTTGTGGATAGTATCAGAAATGTGGAAATTAGCAATTTTGGTGCAAGAAATGAGATTCTTCACTGTGAATCTGAAGGGTTTTACCAAAGATGGAAAATCTGTGGATTCACATGACCATTGTGAGGAGCCAAGGGCAAACATTAAAATGAAAAGGCCTACTCCTGTCACTGTGAAAGATAAAATGCCATTATTGAATTGTATTGTAATGTGTATACTTACAAACCCAATGTGCAGGTGGCATGCTACACTGTGTAGGGTGTGTGGTTGGAAGAAGACTGTCTTCCTGTTGATACTATGTGCTTAGTGTTTCCATTTTGTGTCTAATGACCACCGACATGCAGTTATTATGTCACACGCCACAGGGCATAGCGGTGTAATGGATAAAGAGGTGTCAGAGGCAGACACACAGTTTATGGTTAGTAGTAAAACTGGCAGCCTTGATCTGCTCTGCAGGTACCTTTATGATGCCCTTGTATGTTACAGTCCAGCTTGATGGTTACCTCATAAGATCGTCCATTGTGAGAGTTTATGGACCCAAGCACATTTGCTCAAAAACAATTGGGTGCTGAGAAAAACTGCTTTTTGTGCTAATTCATGTCACTATATTCTGGGGGTTTATCAAAGATTACCACTGGAGTGTTATTCTTGCAGGTGCCCTTAGGTGTTACAGAAAAAGCAAATTCTGATTTCCATCCTACAGAGTACCATTAACTGTGAAACAATATCCCCTGCAGTTTACAATGCTTAGAAACTGTTAAACGGGGCATTAAGAGCTATACAGAAACAAGTTTATGTCCAAGGCTGCTCTCCATAGATTCATGGATCTATATGGGAATGAAAAGGGAAAGAGGATTCCAGATCCGTGAGGGTCCTAGGAGTTGGACAGTACACATACCTCCATGAGGTAAAGTTAAATACAATGAATGCAAATGAAAATTGCAGTAATTGAAGTCAGTGGTACTCCCATACTGTGCAATGCATCCTCTTTTGTGGGGTGTCATCTGCCTTGGAATCATATTTACCCTCCAACGGCCCTGAGGTATGCATGAAGACCCAAGCTAGGGTCAGGAAGTCCCTGCTGTATTGTCTTATTATGATTTTTTGCTTTAGATACATCTATTTCTATGTATAGTGTTGTTCTCTTTACATTTAAAAACAGGTAAAAAAAATGGTCATCTTTTCTTTTGGGGAATGAGGAGGCTACAATTCTTTGTGGTGCACATCCCTTATAAAGTGTGCTCTGGACTGGGGCTGTAACATAGGCGGGCAGTGATGCACCTCCCCAGAGTATTGAAGGAATTGCACATTCTTGCCCCAGTTCATCATTTCTATTCATCCGGGTTTGTAGAATTAGTCCAGATTGCCTACAGCAGCCAAAAAATATCATATGTCTCCTTCGAGGTATGGTGAGAGTGGAGGTAGGAAAGTACAAGGTGAGGTCAGGGGCCAATTGGCCTCTTAGTACCTTGCATAAACCACCAACACAGAAGTCGCTCGGCTACACATTTACACCCACACCTCCTTTTCTGAACAACCCTCCAAGCCCTTTAATTGGCTAGTGAAGAATTTGGTTGTTGTCTAGACATTTGTGTGGTGTTACATTTTTCGCCTACGATCATGAAGCTAAGTGGCAGCAACGAGCAAATGTCCTCAAATTTCATGGCGCACCATGTTCTTCAGGTAGTAGAAAGCGCACTATCCATGTTGTCCATTCACCTTACCTTAGTATAAGGATTACACCATCTTATTTCATAGTCATAGAACAAACAGGTTTTAGAGACAACCTGTAATTGGTACTCCTTCTTAAGGGTAAAAATGGACTCCTGTGTGCCACTTGCGGACATATAATTCAAACAGCTCTTCTACTTTAGAGGATCTTGGGTATGATGTGCTAACTACTAATTGCAGAAATCTGTTCGCTATTTGCAACCAGTATTTTGTGACCAGTAAAGAATTTAGTGAAACAATCTATGTACAACTAGGCCTGTTCTCTAAATTACGATTCGATGTTGGTTGTAATATGATCTAGCACATATATACTAATCCAGTAGGTCACAAATTGAGACTCAAGACCTCAGCTCACGCTCAAGAGCCCAGACTCATGCTGCTTAACCTTTTATCCTTAGGGTGATCTTAATGATCTCAAGTGGTTCCTCGGATCGGGTGCTGGGTTACTTCCAGTGGCAATCCAGTGATGATCAGATTGTTTGACATCCAATCGTGAGGCAGAAAAGTAACACAGTGTGACACAGCAACAAGGACCATCAAGCAGTCAGCACGGGGGAAAAACCAAGTGCTGCAGAACCAGCCCAAAAGGCTGGGTCCTAGTTAGCCCTATGGATTGCCTTATGTTTGCCTTATACAGGCTGCCTTATGGTAAAACGTGTGCTTCAATTTATGTACACAATACACAATGCAGTGATGCATACTGTTCTGTCCACAGCCAAGCTAAGTAAAAGGCTGGATTGGCTGTAGGCCTCTCCCCACTTCTTCTCCACTGAATTCTGCACTCCACTGAATCCAAGTGGGAAGAGTGGAAGTCGGAAGGGACCTGAGCCACCCTGCACACGCTTCAGGTCTCTTATCCCCCGGGGTGGAGCTCAGTGGTGGCACGGACCACCCTTTAAAGCACCCCTTCTAGCCACAGCATAAATGGTGGAAGGGCATAATGAAAAGGCCATAGAGTGCAGACAAATGACCCAGATATGGCATATGACTAGGGCAAGCCAGGCTGGTCTAATGCCTGCAACTGGAGACTGGCAACAGAACAACAGGAGGGAAAGGCGCGGGTGCAAACCAAAGAAATAATATGAGGAAGAAAAGGCCAGAGCTACTGATAGGCTGCCAGTGAAAAGGAAGCCAATGTCCGAGCCCCAACATTCCAACACTAACAGAAGGAACAATTTGTGTTTGATTCCTATGTGTTGTAAACATATAGTATTCTTAGTCCGACTTGTGCACTGGTACCCATTAAGGCTGAGCACCATTGTAAATACTCCTCAAAATTCACAAAGGAATCTATAATTTAAAGGCGTGTAAATTTGCAGTATGAGTTTCCAGTGCCAAATGTAATACCTACAAATACATCTACCAACCCCTAGAGGGTGGTTCATTATCCTGTCCCAGACAGACTCAACCTTGCACAATAATGCTGGAACAATAATCAGAGTCGGGGTGCTGCCATCAATGTTACATCACTGACATCATTGTGATTGTGAAAAATCCAAACGTCACACAAAGAACAAGTATAGCAAATTAGTCACTCCCTTTCAGCAGGAGAGTGGCAAGGGTTGTGGGTACGTAGCTGAAGGTGGATTTTAGAGCACACTGTTGCAAATATATTACTAAATCATGGAGTGGTAGCAACTGTCATTTGCTGACAACACCTTTTTCCATTCAAAGGGCCACAAAATTTGCAATGACATGCAGTTTTACTGATACAACTATAAAACGCACAAACGATAATGTGCGGAAATCAGTAATTAGCAAATATTTATCATTTGCACATCACAAAGTAAAGTGTCTTGCTTTGTTCAGATCCTATTAAAATCTTTGTTTTCATCACATTTCTGAAGCATAAAAATGTGTTTCACTAAACTTTCACTAAACTTCCTTAACTGCTGATACATTTCCAAATGTTTGTACAATTATATTTCACCTATTTAAATGTTGTGTGTTTTAGAGAAAGAGCTGCCTTCCTACAGGCTTTCCTTTCACACTCCCTGTACCCCATCAAGATTGTCAGATATTTCACTTTACAAAGTTCCTCAAATTTGCAATCAGAGAAAGAAAAGTAAACAATCTCCATGTTAAAATAATAAACAGAAATCTGTCAGAAGACATAGATTAATTGTCGGCCTCTATCTTTGAACACACAGCAAAAGACAAAAATAAAATGCAAAGGCTTCTTTATTGCTCATTTAGCTTCTGAACTCGGCATGGTTATTTTGGGGGTGCTGCAGCATCACCGGCACCTCTTCTTCCAGTGTCTATGTCATAGTCCTGGTGTGTGTCTAGCATCTGTATAAGAGGCGTGCGTTTGATTTTACTTTCCTCCCAACTTTCATCCCTTACTGTCTTGTTACGGCTTCTATTTAAATTTTGCATAATAAACAGGCGTCCCTTCCAGTGAAGTCTCGCTTCATATAAATGAACCAAACTCACACATTTAGGCCACAAAACTATCAAAGAGAAGTTAATTTCCTTCACTGACGCTGCACGCTGAGAAGCGAGAGGCGTCGTGTCCCCGTATCACCTTTGTGAATCTGGCTCAGTCTAAACACCATGGTCTGGAAATGCTTCTGACGTGAATAAAATACACATCTTCTGAACAGCATCCACACCCGGCAGGCGCAAAAGCCGGCGGTATTTGTTTATTTGTACTTCAATTAAAACGCACTATTCAGAATTATGCATTCTCCATGTCAAAAGCGGGAAACTGCTACTCAAACCTGAGACACAATGCTAATTTTGTTTTTTTCCCCTCCTCACTGTATGGATGCTGACACTGGATTCTGAGTGGCATGCCAGGGAGGCAGTACTCAACACTAGGTTTGTGTTTTTCTTGTTTCCACATCAGACAACTTGATTTTGTGTTCGCAGCAGACATGTCGAGGTGCTAGACACAATTACTCTTCAGAATGCATTACAGCCGAAGATTACATCAAACAGAAACACTACGTCTGATTAAATTTAAGCTTACAAGCTTTGCCAGACAAACTTGGCACAGCCTCGAAACAAGCAATACCGTTTCTACCTCTTGTCAGATTCAAATACTTCATTCACCTATTAATGGGGATTCTGGCAGCCTCATAAGCCCTGCACAGGCCTCTACTCCCTGCAATTGGGCGTTTCAATGGAAACAATTACTGTAAGATACAGGGTTTTACCATGACAACTCTACAAACCTCAAGGTGTGCTTGAGTAAGACAAGGACGTCCCAAAGGCACAGACCACTTCAGAAAAGTTAGTTTTTTAGGTAAAAATTCTTTCAGATTAATCGAGTCCAGAAACGCACTAGGGTGCAGCAAAGAAACAGGAAAGCGCCAATTCACAGTGGAAATTTGGCTAATGACATCTCTGTATTATGTGCACTATACTGCATTATTTTGAAATGAACTGTACTACTAGAACAATAGGCTGTTGAGCGAGGCCTGGTTACCTTAGCACTTGTCATTGAAGCCAATGGCACGCACTGTGCCATTGTGGCACGCACAGTGCCGTGGAAACATTGAGAATACTGAGCCATCACTTGATTACTGTGCTTAATTTGTAAATAAAAAGGTGTTGATGCCCAAAGCCCTCCTCTTAACCTCTTAGCTGCTGGGCCTTTGCCCACCCCCCGTGCAGAGCCCTTTTTTGGCTATTTGGGGTAGTTCGCGCTTAGGCCTTCATAACTTTTTGTCCACATAAGCTATCCACGCCAAATTTGCGTCCTTTTTTTCCAACATCCTAGGGATTCTAATGGTACCCAGAGTTTGTGGTTTCCCCTGGAGGAGACCAAGAAAATAGCCAAAATACAGTGAAAATTTAGTTTTTTCCAAAAAAATGGGAAAAAAAGGCTGCCGAAGAAGGCTTGTGTTTTTTTCCCTGAAAATGCCATCAACAAAGGGTTTCTGGTGCTGAAATCACTATCTTCCCACCTTTCAGGAACGGGCAGACTTGAATCAGAAAACCACATTTTTCAACACAAATTTGGCATTTTACTGGGACATACCCCATTTTTACTATTTTTGGCACTTTCAGCCTCCTTCCAGTTAGTGACAGGAATGGGTGTGAAACCAATGCTGGATCCCGGAAAACTAAACATTTCTGGAAACTAGATAAAATTATGAATTCAGCAAGGGGTCATTTGTGTATATCCTATAAGGTTGTCCTTCAGAAAATACCAGCTGAAATAAAAAAAATATTGAAATTGAGCTGAAAACAACAGCCATTTGTCTTTATGTTTTACTCTGTAACTTTTTCCTGCGATGTCAGATTTCTGAAAGCAATATACCATTTTGTCTGCTGGACTCTTCTGGTTGCAGGGATATAAAGGGCTTGTAGGTTCATCAAGAACCCTAGGTACCCAGAGCCAATAAATGAGCTGCACCCTGCAGTTAGTTTTCATTCTATATTGTGTATACAGCAATTCATTTGCTGAAATATGAAGAGGGAAAAATAGGTATCAAGAAAACCTTTGCATTTCCAAAATGGGCTCAAGATAAGGTTTTGAGGAGCAGTGGTTATTTGCACATCTCTGAATTCCGGGGTGCCCATACTAGCATGTGAATTGCAGGGCATTTCTCAAATAGACGTCTTTTTTACACACTCTCTTATATTTGGAAGGAAAAAATGTAGAGAAAGATAAGGGGCAATAACACTTGTTTTGCTATTCTATGTTCCCTCAAGTCTCCCGATAAAAATGATACCTCACTTGTGTGGGTAGGCCTAGCGCCCGTGACAGGAAATGCCCCAAAACACAACGTGGACACATCCCATTTTTTTGACAGAAAACAGAGCTGTTTTTTGCAAAGTGCCTAGCTGTGGATTTTGGCTTCTAGCTCAGCCGGCACATAGGGAAACCTACCAAACCTGTGCATTTTTGAAAACTAGAGACCTAGGGGAATCCAAGATGGGGTGACTTGTGGGGCTCTGACCAGGTCCTGTTACCCAGAATCCTTTGCAAACCTCATAATGTGGCTAAAAAAACACGTTTTCCTCACATTTCAGTGACAGAAAGTTCTGGAATCTGAGAGGAGCCACAAATTTCCTTCAACCCAGTCCCCTAAGTCTCCCGATAAAAATGATACCTCACTTGTGTGTGTAGGCCTAGCGCCCGCGACAGGAAATGCCCCAAAACACAACGTGGACACATCCCATTTTTTGACAAAAAACAGAGCTGTTTTTTGCAAAGTGCCTATCTGTAGATTTTGGCCTCTAGCTCAGCCGGCACGTAGGGAAACCTACCAAACCAGTGCATTTTTGAAAACTAGAAACCTAGGGGAATCCAAGATGGGGTGACTTGTGGGGCTCTGACCAGGTTCTGTTACCCAGAATCCTTTGCAAACCTCAAAACGTGGCTAAAAAAACACCTTTTCCTCACATTTCAGTGACAGAAAGTTCTGGAATCTGAGAGGAGCCACATATTTCCTTCCACCCAGTGTTCCCCCAAGTCTCCCAATAAAAATGATGCCTCACTTGTGTGTGTAGGCCTAGCGCCCGCGACAGGAAATGCCCCAAAACACAACGTGGACACATCCCATTTTTTGACAGAAAACAGAGCTGTTTTTTGCAAAGTGCCTACCTGTAGATTTTGGCCTCTAGCTCAGCCGGCACATAGGGAAACCTACCAAACCTGTGCATTTTTTAAAACTAAAGACCTAGGGGAATCCAAGATGGGGTGACTTGTGGGTCTCTGACCACGTTCTGTTACCCAGAATCCTTTGCAAACCTCAAAACGTTGCTAAAAAAACACGTTTTCCTCACATTTCAGTGACAGAAAGTTCTGGAATCTGAGAGGAGCCACAAATTTCCTTCCACCCATTGTTCCCACAAGTCTCCCGATAAAAATGATACCTCACTTGTGTGGGTAGGCCTGGTGCCCGCGACAGGAATAGATCACACAATGGTCAATGTTGGTCCTTACATGAGGCAGCTGTTGACCCTGGGGTGATCCATTCCTGGCGCAGGCACCAGGTGTAGGCACTCAAGTGGGGTAGTGTTTTTATCAGGACAGGTGAGGAGTCACTGGGTAGTAGGAATTTTGTGGATCCCAGCGTATTCCTGTAGTTTGTGTGACAGAAATGCAAGAAAAATAGAGTTTTTATTCAACATTTCAGCTTTGCAGGGTATTCTGGGTAAGAAAACTTTGGGGAATCCACACAAGTCACACCTCTGTGGACTCCCCCGAATGTCTAGTTTCCAGAAATGTCTGGTACTTTGCAGGGAGTCCCCCTCAAGTTTTGTTATGCCACTAAGCTCCAATATATTTAGCATAATTTGGCTTTGTTTCGGGGCCCCTAATGTAAGGGGACACTCACACTACAAACGCAGCTCTCCGCAGAGACAGCCTTCTTGAGCGCAGGGACACTGGCGAATGTAATCCCTTTGGCATCGGTACCAATGACTACGGGAAGAAAAGTCATGAATACATTTGGTACACCAGCCATTATGGCTACTCCTACGTGGCTTCAGAAGAAAGCTAGAAGTAAGAAAGAGGAAGGATGCTGCTCTCAGAAAACATCCTGTTCGGGCTGTGCCCATCTCTTCCTCTTTCGCCTCCAGCAGTTGTCTGCAGGAATGTATCACCAGAACATCCCTACTGAGGCTTTCTTTTGTGTGGTGACATGTGGCCACCAGGTCCTATGGTGCATGCCCAGAGCAAGGATCCGCCTCCGTTACGTCAGAGAGCCTGTTCTACTCCGCAACATCCCGAGGCCACGTTTTCCTGAAGTCGAGAAACCCTGACTCAGCTCGACTAGTTAGAATGTTAAACTTTTAGCTCAAGAGGATACATTTTCTAAACACATACATGCTATTTGAATTCTAGCCCCTTATGTCATCTGCAGTACAAATTATTTGGGGCTGTTTCTCTTCGTTAGAAGGTGGAAAAGCTGCCGGTTTGGTTTGCGTTCAGGATTGAAATTTCCGTATAATTCCTATGCATAAATAACTAGCTATTCCTCTCAAAAAGTCTACCTCCGACAGGACAATTTGACTGATTGCAGTCTCCTGCTGTATCCGAGTTCCAGATCTATTACAACCTCCATGTGTAAGCATTGGACGCTTGACTTAGCTAGTACTGGGCAGTCAAGTGTACAATGGGTAATGGATAAACGAGGCTTTGGAACGCCAGTGGTAAGCAAGAGTACCCACCATGGACACTGTGTATTAACCTCTAACCACTCGGGGCAGTAAGAATGTTCCCTAGAAACAATTGTTTTAATTTTTTGCTGGGCTAAGTTTAACTATATCAAAACCAAGCACAATCTTTCCCAAACAAGCTCTAAAAGAAGCAATAAGCAGCTTTTACAAAATAAAAGTAACTTTGATGAGAAAATGCTCATTTTGCTTATCGTGGCAGCCCTGAGATCCAACAGGAGACAAGGCAGTGGCTAATAAAATGCACTCAGCACTACTGAGAAGGAAACAATGAATTAATCTGCATGTATAGGGGGCTGGGTAAATCATGCACCAATGGCAGATGAGGAGATGAGAAACAGAGCGCTGAGTTGCGTTAGGGGAAGAGGGCAATAGCAATGACTACTAATGAAATGATGATGAGAGTTGGGGCACACACCGCTGCCGTGGACCTCTACGTGCCATACTTGTGAGGGTAAATGAACTTCAGGACCCTGGCGCCCAGGTTTTAATAGATTTTGAAGCTGGATCTTCCTTTATCAAGTCCTGAAGAAAATGAACTTCTTTCTCAGACACATTAATGTACTTGAGAAAGAGAACTCCTTTCTCAGGTACATTAAAATCCTATACACAAGCCCCTGGGCTCAGGTCTGTGTTGACAGAGCGCTCCCTTCCCCCTTTCCCATAGAGCGATGGACTAGACAGATTTGCTCTCTTTCCCCTCTTTCTCCTCTCTTATTTGCTCTCATCCTAGAAACATTGGCAGAATAGATCAGGCTTGGTGCGCGGGTATGAGGACATACATGGAAACGAGGCTATGAAGATAGTGTATGTTTTATACATTCAAAAACTTCAATGCTTCAGACTTAGATACAGAGATGCTCTAGGAGAAAGGGTCAACTGGGAAACTCCATACATGTTCCAATCAGTGGCAGCCATCACAGTAACTTATGCAGCTCTAGCCAATGGGCAGAAGACCACTTTCAATATTCGGTATACACATTACAAACATACACAATTGTGCTGGGATCTGAATATATCTAGAAAATGAGGGATTGACCCATAACCCTGGGACCCGGGTATACACAATATCAGACACAAATGGTCCGCCTGATATTGGGATCTGAATATAGCCACACTGCTGCAATGTGTGAAATGCAGTTTCGAAATGTGCAGCAAGCTCACACTATCCATAATGGGAGAAGGAACCTATTCAAAATGAGTCATTATTTATGGGCAGGTGGACTTTTGAGGGTGTTTTTCTTAAAGTGCATACAAGTACCTTAGGATGGGGCCCTTGGGATAAAACATAGGCAACGCTACTGAGCCACAGAGTAAATCTCTAACAATGACTGGCTATTTGCGGATTAGAAATTACCTTTGAGACTTGCATGGGCTGCTAAACCTGCATTATGGCCTGATCTCCAGAATTCTAATAGACTGCTGGTACAATGCTCTCAAATGGATATGATGACAAGTTACGCTTACCCACCTAACACTCCTTTGGTATGCCACTTATTAGGAACCGGTTTCATGTCTTTATGGATTTTGCCCTAGGGATTTAAATAGGACAGTGAAATTAGGGGGTTCTGGTAGTTTTATTATCTAAAATCCTTCAAGCAAATGAAGAAGGAATTCTATCTCCACAGATCCCACAATTTCCAACATTTACAGTTCTACCGGGCACTTGAAGTGTATAAGGACAAGCTCTCACCTGGCCTAGAAGTTAACCCTCTAGAAGCAAAATTACCCCTGGAGCATTTGACAGGAAGGGTGTCTCCAGCATGAACGGGTCATTGGCATTAAACATGCCTGCCCCCTTAAAAGACCTTTGGAAGAGATGGGAACAGGAATTGGGCAGCCTGGAAGAAAACAAATGGACTGAGGCGAAGATGGCTGCACGTAAGTAAGTCTAGAAAGTCCATTTCAATTCCGGATGACTCTGGAAAACGGATATAAGGCACAGCCCTAATTTCTTATGAAGGAAAGCAACCAAAGTTATTTTTCCGGCACAAAGCTTGGGGCTGTTCCATGTTTAAAGATTACTGGCGCAGATACACTGCATAATCGAAGGAGTAGTGGAAAGACCTGTGGTTCCAGATCCTAACTTTTGACTCTTGGGAATAAGAGAGGGTTGGTAGGGACACAGAAGAAAAGGCTTGGTGGTAGCAATGTGACTCCTGATAGCAAAGAGAGAAATTGCTCACCACTGGCGATTTGATAAGGCCACTCTAGTGAGAGAATAATGTAGAGGAATGGACTACAGTGCCAAGGCCGAAGAATCAGTATACAAAAACCAGGGGATGCTTAAGGAAAGCTGGTGCTAGTGCTGGACATGCTTTCACAATTTGTTACTTGGAATGTAAATGCATTTATAATAAAACTGTATGGAAGGACAAGAATATGTCAACCTTGAAGAAATTATGCATATTGTGATATTGGATGCAGCGCTGTCAGTTGTCATATTCTTCAGTTTAAAAAAAAAAAAAAAAAAAAAAAGAACTATTAAAAAAGAATTAAGACCCGGGCACTAATAGAATTGACTAAAACACCATTAGCACCAGGTTGTATATTTTCTCATCATAAAATCGTACATACTCTAGGGATAAAACAATCACACCAGATGCTGTTTCTAGGCATAATTTCAAGTGTTGGCCTGTATTTTACTTGTTTCAGAAGGCCCGTTTGGTTCCTGGCGATATGGCCTTGTGTACACAATGACGCAGGCCTGTATTGATATTAAACTTACCGAGCCCAGCTATTCGAAGTGACTCATGGAAACTTAGAAAGCTGCCCTCCGGTAAACCAACAAAGTACCTAATCAAATGAGCCTCTTCCAACCTTCCAGCTGGTTCGGACACACAATATACTGTTGCTGCTGAGGTACACGACCTCCACAGAGCATTAACAGAGCTTATTTTGCAAAAAAAGTTAAGTACAGTGGCTCAAAGCTTTTCTTATAGCCCACCTCTGGTGCTGGCTAACACCAGGGTTGCTGAATTCTAGAGCTGCCTAGTCATGGTTCCACCTCATGCTTCTTTCTTCCACCACCCTTCAATGTCTATTTATCTCACTCTTCAGGTTCATCCCTGCTTTCTCCCTTCGTCATTGTATTCCTTCCTCTTCCTCCTTTCTCCCTTTGTGCCTTTCTCTCTCTGACTCGTGATCAGTCTGATGATGAAACACGAGGTACAATCTTCGGCAATGAATGCTGGAACCACAGATCAAATAACACGTTTAGAACAATATCTCCAGTACTGCAGAGTTTGACCCTGTTCACATATACAGTTGGTCTCAGGTGACAGTTTGGGTCTTTTAAACAATGTTCAGTCTCTCTGTGCCCCACTGACGCTGGCTATACCCAGCCAATGGGAAGACATACATTCACAGCTGCTGTGCTGCGTTGCGTCAAAGGGAGAGAGCAGAACTGCACCATACCTAATACGACATGGCACAGTTTTGGTCTCCCATAGCCTTGGCACACTTGTGGCTGCCTAGGGCCAACACAGGCCCCCTTGCACCACGACGCAAGGGTGCCTGTGTCGTGGTCAGAATAGTTTTGTGCAGGAAATGACACCACCTTCCTACACAAAAACTATTCTTGGAGGCATATTCTTTGTATGCGTGCTATACATAATTTACTACTTTCACGTCCTCTAATGTCAGTGGAATTGAACTTCTTGCAATAATAATAAGTGTGATATTATGTGGTATTACTGATAATGCAAACTATTACTCCTAAGAATGTGGAGAACTTAAGAGCTCTAGCCTAAGCCATAAAAAGGAAAGTAGCCAGGGGCCTCGTATGGTACTACTTGAGATATATTCAATTATCCCATTCTGGACACCAGTAGCTTATCAACATCGATTTGTTTTACGCCGTGAATCCTGTTACTTTTAGTTTTACTATTCACAGTTTAACTGTAAAACGTCGGGCACATTGATTAAAAAAGTGAACGGAAGCTGGAAATGTCAGCATTGCACCATTTTCTTTTTTAGCTGCTTGCCATATATGGTCACTCACAGTGTCTCACGTGAGGCATAAATGTCACACATACCACCCATATACATACTGAAATATTGGCAGCGATGGAGAGGACCCCTGGCACCCTCCAGCACAAATTAAGTATTGTTCAGTAAACAATGGAGACAGCAAAGGCAGCTTGGAGTAGGTGTTTATATGATGAGCTGGGGTGACTCCACTGTTGTAATGATAGGGTTTCATGTTGTTCCATGTCAAGAGGACTCTCTGTTTTCAATTCAAGAGGTTGTATTTACCATATCAGTATGTTGTAACACTGATAGTTTAGTTGATGCAAACAATGACTAACAGGCTAGCCTCATAACATTGATTTATACAGGGAAAGCCTCCTGGTGTGGAGCAACATACGACCTTGTACTAATTAGTATTCGGATAGTAGTTTAAAATGCACTGAAAACTCCCATATTTTTAGAGAAAATGAACCAGGACATGGGTGCTTTCGGTCAAGCTTGATGGCAAAAAAACAGACAACATTTTCTAATTTTGAAAAACTGGAGATTGGGAGAGAGAGCACTGAGCCTGGTTTGTTCTGCCTCAAAGGCTGAGGGTAAACAGTGAGGGAAGAAACTGACCTTCAGCCTCAAAGCTCAGGTCTAAAAATGGATACTAGTCATTCAATATAGATCCTATATTTGCTGATAGCGTGCTTACAGTCTTTCAGTTATGTATTTATTTATTTATTAATAAGTAAACATTAATAAACATGCGTACTGTGGCTGTCATTTTGAAAACAGGATAATATACCTGGTAGGCTCTTTATAAACGGTTTCCGTTGAGCCCAACTGCAGTATATGCATTTTTGGACACTGACTGTACTTCTAGAGTAAATTCTAGCTTAGTCAACTCGTGTCATGGAAATGGTTATTGGTGTCTCGCCTGTCCAAGTTATGGGGTGAGTGACGACAACTGCGTACCCACTTGAGGAAGTACTCCTTTCTTTCCACAAAGGAATGGCTGTTTCTTATTGAAGTGCACAAGAGGGCTAGATTGGGGGATCTCTTCCACTGTGCACTAATCCATAGGATAGACTGTTGAACATCACAAGTGTAGTGGTGCTTTCATAGTGCAGAGAAAGGTCACGTAAGGGTGCCCTCTTGCCCCTATATTTTTTGTGCCAATAATTGAATCATGGCACCCATGAAGCATCAGTCTTAAGGTATTGCATTTCCTTACACTATCACTCTGTTGCAGGGGTCTTCAAAATGGGGGGTGGGCCCCTCTTCGGGGACTTCAAGTGGTTCAAAAGAAGTATTATGCTGATAACAGGGGGCTGTTTTAAGCTGAAAAAAATGAGCAGCAGTAAATAGCTCTGTAATGGGCCGTTATGGACAAGTTTTGCTATTTATATTCCTGCTGGGAGTATGTGTCAAAAAGGAAGGGACTCCAAATACTCTTCAAAACCCCCATCCCCACTTCTAATAATCCCACTGTGAATACATTTACATGTTAGAAAAGCCTGCCTGACCAGAATAGCATGTTTGGCATCTTGTTATTTGTCAAAAACCTCAAGGGGAACTTATTTTTTAATTTTCAAAAGCCAACATTTAGTTACCCGTTCACAGGTGAAAAGCATTCTCATACATTTAGCCTCTACATGTGATATGTAAGTAATTAAAGAATTCAGCCAGTCATATTTTGGTGTAAGCATATATTTTAATACACAGCATTATTAATTCCGTCGGTAGACTCCTTTGATGATACACGCATTATGGCCTGTTCCAATCCGTTTTCTTATTAGGTTCTGCAGCCACATCATTTTACTTCATTTGATGGGTTGTTCACAGCAGATACTGGGTCACTGGCCGTCCATATGTCCTTGGCCTGCTTTTAGGGGTTGGTATCTCCCAGTATGCCTCATTGCAGAATACTACATCTCATAACCAGTCCACTGTTTTTGGAGTCAGTCCCCTTCCCCACCTCATGGCAACCTTATGTCTGGCCAACACCAGACGCAGCAATATGAGTTTCCTGTCTGTTGTGGGGGAGGACTTGTCACTGACTCAACCCAGTAGTCCTCAAAACTGGATTAGCTCAATTGGCACCTCTCAGACATTCAATATTATTTTCTCCATTTTTGTTCAGTAAGTATATATTTATGAGCACTCCCAGGCTCTGCAGGCAGGCCAGCATCTATTTTATGTGATTTCTGAGGTGTATGATACTGCCTATGGAGAATTTGTAGTGTATTAATTGAGGTTTAGTACTGGTAGGTAGCTCTTCCGTTGATGTACATCAGTATACCCATCATGTGTCAGTCATCTATAGTTGCAATTCATCTTCTCATTTTTGTTTTGATGATGGTTGCCAAGTCTGCATGTGATAACATGCATAGGTGCTGGAAGTAGGGGTGTGAGGGTGATCCAGCACCCCCAAAATAACTATGCTGGAGTTCCCAAGGTGAATGAGCAATAAAGATAGATTCAGCCCTTTCACTGCTAGGCATTTTCCCCGTAGAATGCTAAGCTCTCTTTTTTTGCTATTTGCGGTAGTTCACACTGACGCCTTCATAACTTTTTTCCACATAAGGAATCCATGCCAAATTGGTGTCCTTTTTTCCCAACATCCTGGGGTTTCCAATTTTACTCAACATTTGTGGATTCCACTGGAGGATACCAAGAAAGTAATAAAAAAATAGCAAACATTTGCTTTTTTGGGGGGAAAAAATTGTAAAAAGTTGCCCAACAAAAGGATTTAGTTTATTTCCTAATAATAGCTTCAATTAAAGGTTTGCTGTGCTATAGTTACCATTTTCCTGGCTTTCAAGAACACACAGAGCTGAATATAAAAAATAGCTTTTTACCAAATTTCTCTCATGTTTCAGAGGTATCCCATTTTTCCTAAATTTTGTGCTTTCAACCTTCTTCCAGTTTGTGATGAAAACCAGGGTGAAACCCATGGATGATCTGGGAAATCTATAGATTTCTAAATTCAGAAAGGGGCCATTTCTGTAGCACCCCCAGGGTTTTCACAAAGAAACAAACTGTTGGAATAAAAGAATATTGAAAATGAGTAGGGAAAACCATCCATTTGTGACAACATTTTCATTTGCAACTTCTTGTCACAATGGGCGATGTACAAAAGAAATATACCATTACGTCCGCTAGACTCTTCTGGTTGCAGGGTTATATAGGGTTTATGGGTTCTCCAAAAACTCAAGTTACCTAGGGCCAACAATTGAACTTCACTATGCAATAGTTTTATTGTGTGCCGGGTATAGAGCAATTTGGATGGTAAAATATGAAGAGTGAAAAATTGTTATCAAAGAATCCTGACACCAGATATAGAATTTAGAAGCAATGGTTACTTGTACATCTCTGTGTTTATGGGTATCCATAATACCAAGAGATACAGAGGGCATTTATCACAATATGGCCCAGGTTTACAAGAATCTGGTGCATCAATACTGATGCACCAGATTTCTTGCAACTCCCACCACCACCTAACAAAACCATAGGTGTGCCGTATTTACAATACGGTGCACCATGGTACACGTTTGCCACAGCAGCATCAAACATTTTGACGCTATTGGCCTCTTTGCTGCATTAGCATAAAAAATGTTGACGCTAGTGCAAAAAAATCCAAGGAGGCCCATTGATTTCAATAAGTGAATCCTTTTATTGCCTGTTTTGAGCAGGCATTAAAAAGTATGCCAAAAGTGGTGCGATTAAATCTACAAGATTTCGTTGCACCATTTTTGCTTGCTGGCCTCCTAACACCAGAACTCCCCCCTTGCTTTCATTATGCCTGGCACAGGCATAATGTGGTGCAAGGGGTCGTAAAGTGGCACAATGCATCCATTGTGCCACTTTGTAAATATGGCTCGGCAATTTTTACCTCGTTGAGCCACATTAGCATAAAAAAAAATGATACTAAAGTGGTGCAAGATGGCATTAGCGCCTTGTAAATCTGGCCTTATCTTCTTTCTTACCCACTGCCTCACATTTGGAAGGCCTAAATGCAGAGAAATGCAAATGGTAGTCACAAATGTTCTATTCTGCATTCCCAAATCTCCTGATACAGATGGTACCTCACTTGTGTGAGTAGGTCTAGTGCCTGTGATAGAAAAGGGCCCTAAACTCAACATTGACACATCATATTTTTCCACTGAAAACCAACCATTTTTCATTGTGGTAGCTGTGGATTTTGGGTTCTAGGTCAGCAGGCACCTAGGGAAACCTAGCACCCCTGCACATTTTTGAAAACTAGACACATAGTGGTAACCAGGGTGTGGTGACTTGAGTGGAACCCACCAGGTATTTTTACTCAGTTGCACATGCAAACCTTAAACCTTGAACAAAAACACTTTTTCCTCACATTTCTGTGATGGAAAGTTCTAGAATCTGCATGGAGCTACAAATTTCCCACCAGCTATCATTCCCCCACATCTTCTAATGGAAATGGTACCTCACTTGTGTGAGTAGGCCTAGTGTCCGCAGCGGGAAAGATCCCAAAATACAACATGGACATATCAAAGTTTTCCACTGGAAATTGACCCTTTATTGGCAATGCGGCTAGCTGTGGATTTTTGGTCCTAGCTCAACCAGCACCTAGGGAAACCTAGCAAATCTGTACATTTCTGAAAACTAGACATCTGTGGGCATATAGGGTGAGGTGACTTGTGTTACCAGGTTTTCTTACCCAGAAGCTCTTGCAAACCTCAAACCTTGACTAGAAAATGCATTTTCCTCACGTTTCTGGGATTGAAAGCTCTGGAATCTTCAGGGAACAACAAATTCCTACCACCAACCATTCCCCCAGGTCTTCTGATAAAAATTGTACCTCACTTGTGGGGGTAGGCCTACTGCCTGCAACATGAAAGGCCCCATAATACAATGTGGAGACAACAACATTTCATCTCACAAAAATTATCTTATTTGGCCATGGGGTTGCAGCATTTTGTTCTGGCCGGGGATTGACGGACACCCAGAGAAACCTACCAAAACCCAGACATTTCTGAATACCAGACACCTAGGACACTCCATGGTGGTATGCCTTGCGTAAATTCCACAAAGTTTTCTTACCCAAAATGTCCTGCAAACCTTAAACTTTGCCTAAATTTTCACATTTTACTTGCATTTCTGTGACAGAAACTTCTGGAATCAGCAGAAATCTTGAAAACGTCTACCACTTTGCATCCTTCTACTTGAGTAATAAAAATGCTACCTCCCTTGGGCCTGGTGGGAGAAAGGGACCATTAGTCTATTGACAGGAAGGCTGCTCCCCCTTCAAATACACTGCTTTGAGGTCTAGTGGGCTTTTGGCCCCCGTTGGGAAGGGGATAGATTAGAAGAAAACACATCCTATTTGTCCCTGATGAGGGCAGAATGAAAGCTGGGAGTTTTTTGGGTGGGTAAGGGGTTGGCTTGATGCCTGGGAGGGCCGCTCCCACCCATTTTGCCACAAAAAAGGTCCCTGATGTCTAGTGGGCTTCCTCCCAATACCTGGGGGCAGATTGGAGGTAACAACCTACAATCTGCTCCCAGGCTTGGGCAGAAAGACTTTAAGGCCTAGGTGAGGGGGCATTAGCCTATTGCCAAGGGGAGACTCCCACTTCTAAATACATTTTTTTGTGGTCTGGTGGGCTTTCTGCCCCCCGCCAGGGGACAGACTAGAGGAAAACACCTTCTGTCTGCTCCTGACAGGGGACAGGAAGACTGCTGGTGCTTATTTGTAGGGTAAGGGCTAAGCTTGATGCCTGGGAGGGCCGCCCTCTCCCATTTTGATACACAGAAATAATCCCTGATGTCTAGTGGGCTTTCTGCCCACCAGGGCTAGATTGAAGGTAACAACCTCCAATTTATTCCAGGAGGGGCAAAAAAGCATTTGGCCTGGGGGATACTGGGAGCACTAGCCCACTGTGAGGGGGCAGCTTCCCCCTCAAGAAAATAGTCCCTGGTGTCTAGTGGATGGATCCCTGTTTGGGGGTCGTCCTCCTTTGGCGATCCACTATGAGACACCCACTAGGGAAAGGTGCCGTTGGAAAGGGGAAAGTCTTACCTTTCCAAGGATACCACTCTCGTCTGTATCGGTGCTCGGAGGGCTGAGGTATGCCTCCGAGCACCAATGCAGTTAAAGTGAAATGAGTTGACTGGCTTATTTTACTTCCACTTTCTCTGAAATTACGTCAGTTCGCCATTGCTTACCATTTGTTGGTTACAGTGTCACTCTTCCTTGCTGCCTCCTAACTAGCCAGTGCATGGCAAGTGTCACTTCCATTCCTTTCAGTGGAGCAGCAGAAGTGCCTGTCCGCTGCTTGCACTGTGATTGAGGTACTATTTTCTATTCCTTTCCCCCCTCACCCAATGCCCCATCTGGCACTTTCCCCTATCCTTCCCAGCATATCTCTTGTTTTGCTTGCACCATACCACCTCCTCCCACTGTCTTTTATTGCTGATCCTTCCCACTCTATATTTTAAGAAGACAGACTCAAAACAGATCAAGACACTATGCTTGGTGAAATATTCAACATAATCTGATGTTCACACATTATTGTTTGAGCACTATATATCGGTTTATCAGTAAAACTTTGTGTCTTTGCAAAATTAGGTGCCGCTGCAATGGAGAATGTGCTGTCTGTAAACCACGGTGTGCTGCAATACTTATATAATACTTTGGTAATATATTTGCAATGGTGTGCTTCACAATGTACTACCAGCTACATACTGCACCCTGACCACTCTCTTGCTGAATTGGCATGGCTTGTTTGCTACACTGTGTGAAGCTTGGATTTTACACAGTCCCTATGAGTTCACTGATGTAATATTGATGGCAGCACCCCTACTCCGGCACCAATGATTATGTATACATGACACCAGACATTCTCAAGCATATCAAATGTTGGTGTTGGGGCTGTAAAGTCAGCATTTCTCTTATGGAAGACGCTTTTAAGCTTGTGATATAGGAAGGTGTCTAGAAATGTGTGTGCGCCTTGGAGCATTATCTCTCAGTACCAGTGAGAGGAGCAAACACCTCTCCTTGGTATTGGTCTCCCATGCTGCCCAGTTTCAACCTTCATACCAGTCTGGTTGCTTGCATATCAGATTTCATAGAGATACTCAATTTAAAGGATAGGGATATGGTAGGAGCACATAGCTGTGGCTATGTCGGTTGTAGGAGGTTTACCCTCTGAGCAAACCACGGTATTTAGGTGCAGCGGCATCAGATTACCCATTTCCACTGCCACATTGGGCTGATACGGTGTCAGCAAATGGCAATGTACATATTGGGCCTGTGCTCTTAGGTAGTATAGCTCGAAGTCAGGCCCTGCTGGCACCCCTAATTGTAAGGTAACATCATTATGTCGCATTTTAAACTAAGCTGTTTTCCCACCCAGACAAGTCAGAAAGAATCATAGTTGTACAAAAAAAGTCTGTACTTAATGTTACAGTTATGGCGTTAAATAAATAGGTATTTTGGTAAAATGATCATCTTTGCAAGCTCCAAGCCGCCAGTCTGCGAAAGTGGCAGTTGTCTATATCTGTCCACTGTCTTTGCAATTGTCATCCCGTAATTGTCTTGTAAAAAATATTTTAAAGTTCTAATCACTTGTATGCCTAGGAATTTCTCTGAGGTTTCTTCCCATCTTAGTGGGTATTCTTAGTCCCATTGGTGAGTAATGTCAACCCGGGGCATAATCGTGGACATGGCCTAGTTTATGTGGATCCCATAGCATGCAGCGAATCTGAGGAACTCTCTGATCGATAGTGCCACATTCTGGTCTGTTTCTTTCCCATCCAGAGTGACATGGTTTGCATAAATTAAAATCACTAATTGCCTGGAGGTGAAGTCCAATTCCCTATGTGAGTGGTGCTGACCTAGTGTAGCTGAGAGTGGCGCCATTGTTAAGGCAATAAGGATGGGTGAGATAGAAGGCACCCCTGACTCATCCCTCTCACTCTGTTTATTGGGGCCAATAATGGTCCATTTTGCTTAATACGCACCATTGTAGTTTCCCCACGGAATACATTTTTCTCTGAAGGCCTGCCACCCTAGCAGGTAAAATAAGTAGCCCCACTCAAAGGAGTCGAAAGCCCCTGCCACTGCTCGGGGTAAATGAACTAAAGCAAAACAAATGCTGTACGTAGGTTGTGTGCAGATGGCCTACCAGATATGAAGCCTGACTGGTCTGGTCTGACCATGCCAAGTAAAAGGGGTAAAATACGATTGGCCAGCATTTTAACAACATCTTATTGTCTGTGTTAATTAATGATAGAGGTCGGTAGGAGTCAATCTTACCTGAGAATGTGCCGGGTTAGAGTATGGCAATTATTGTCGCCTCTCGGAGGGATGGAGCAGGGTGCCTTATGAAAGGCTTCATTATTCAAGGTGAACCTTAGGCATTTGGTGGAAGATGTAGTAAGTCCAAGCAACTACTGTTATTTATAAATCAAGCCAAGACGTCCAATCTACTTCCTCTCACTGAGCCCTCCAAACAGTTTTGCAAAATGCCTACGTTCAATGGACAGAGGATGTTATTAAGTACATGGGTACTAAGTGGCTATAAATGCAAGAAGGGATTTGGATACAGGGGTAAAGGACAATTATGGAGTGCCAAGGGGGCGCACAGTTCGAAGCCCTGGTGGAATAAATGATTAAGCTGCCACCATATGTTTGTCTGAATATGGTATTTCTATATCATGGGCCTAGCCAAAATGCAGCGGAACACTGTGCCAGGGCAAAGTAAATCTTAAAGTCAGTGTGTTAGTAATAGGAGAGGAAGCTGAATTGTGGACTCTTAATGCATTGTGATGTAGTGTTCTTTAAAGAGGTGAGTGTTTAGCCCTGTCCTGAACTGGTGAAGCACCGGGGCAGTCCTGATGGACACTGTGATGTCACCACTGCTAGTCATAGATCATGCGTTCGTGTTAAAAATGGCTATTTTGCACTGTTTCCCACATTTATTCAAAAACATAGTAGCAAAGTTCACAACAAGGTTTTTAGTATGTCTGAGAGCATCAAGCATGGGTTTGCTGTGAGCAGAAGGAACAGCCCAGACTTGGATAAGTCATGCTAACTCGGCCATGGAATGAAGGGGTACTCCTGCACCCATACCTGGTAATATATTACTTAGTAACACACGTTCCAATTTACAAGGGATGACAAGAATCATCCTGCTTGTACGAAAAAAGCTCTTTGCACCCCCTGCACCCTTGGTGGCTGCCATAACTGGGAAGATACCAGAATAGAACCCAGGAAATGTTTGGCTAAGGCGGGTTAATGTTCAGGGTGGTAATGGGCAAAAGTTAGCAACAGCAAATGTAAAACTATGGTACCCTTGCTCTAACAGCACATCCATTCATACTTTCCATGAATAAAGTTAAAAAAATGCTCTCTAATTTTAGTGAACATCTTTCAGTGTCTTCATGATCAAAATCAACATGTTGTTGGTGTTTTATTCTGGTAGTGAAATATTTTGTTGTATTTTTGTGCTGCGTTACGGCGATGTGTTCTTGCTCTGTACAGTGGATTTTGTGTTGCATTCTGTTTCGGCTATTGTGTTCGTGTTGCGCCCTGTTATATTTCGAATGTGTTATGTTGCTTTGTGTATGTTATTTTGTTGTTTATTTTAGAGATGTCCACACACCCTGCTATTTTCATCCAAAAGCAGCACCTATCCCATCTAAAGCAACCATTTGCCATTGTGTACGGTGATAAATCAGTGACGTTCCAGCTCTTTATGTACTTACTACACAAGTCATTCTAAAATTGTGGCAGAGATCAAGTCTTAAGTCATCCATTACAGTGCTCCTTTAATGTGATACGGACCTAAATCCTTTCATAGACTCGGCAACCCACCAACCTCTATGTCAGCAAATATATCATTTCTTCTCGTTTAGATGTTCACCTCCTAATTCCAAATGATTCCACAAAGTTAATAAACTTGGGTTAATGTACCCAATAGCTGAGCAAACTGGTGACAGATGTGAAAGATCTAATTGACCCCTACTTTCGCCAAAGGACAAACACCTCAATGAATAAATGCAGAAATTCTAACAAGTAAGAAGTCAGCAGTGGTAGTATAGCTTCTTCTATAGGCCTCTTTGGATCAGCCTGATTCTGCACGTTTCAAGTCCAATTCATTATTGCTCTACGCTCAAACATTTTTGAACAAATGTTTGAAGGACATATTAACACCTGGTCCTCTATCAAACTAGGTTTAAGCAAGGAATGAATACTGCCAGGTCATTATTCTCTGTCTTGGATGACTTAAGTATGTAAGTGGATGCAGTGGTGTCGAAGCACTGATCCTATTACACCTATCTGCTGCTATCGACATCGTTGGCCATCTACTTCTCTTATGTTTTTCTGAGGCCACATTAGTCAGCATCGCCCTGCTCTTTACTGAAGTTCAATTTTGCATATCCACACGTATTCTCAAGCTGATCCTGTCCATGGACGTCATTTAGAGTTTGTCAGGGGTTGCAGGTGCGACTCCTGGCTTGCCCCTTGTGACCCCTGGCACTGCCTTTGCAACCCCTGGCCTCAGAATTGGTAAAATCAGTGCGTGGAACACAGGGGTAGCTCATCCTAATGGATGTCGGCTGGAGCTCCATTTTCTTTTTTTCGATCAATTTCTTTATTACACAACAAGTGGATAATATTATTCTCTATTTGTGTAATACAAATGAAGTATGATTCACTGGAATATGACCCTATCTGGCAGCTAAGGTAGGTCGAAAAATACTTCCAAATGTATGTGGTATGGGTGCTTGTGCGTGAGTGTGTGTTATATGAGAGAGAGTGTGTGAATGTATGTGTAAGCATGTGTGTGAGTCACAGAAAAGGTCAAATGGCATGTGATGTCACTTCTGCTACACCGGGCATTTTGGTGAATTGACACCCATGATCCTGGCCAAGACTGAGATTCACTTTACTTAGTAGATGTCACCCATGAGGGAGACGCGAATATGGTCATCGTTTTTGGGATTCTGTCCCACCTTTTCTCTGACTTCTCGGATTTCTCTAAATATTGATATTTCCAGCTAAAATAAGTGAGGTAGAAACTAAATACTTATCTTTTTTACACCAAATTTAAAATATTTGTGCCAGCAAGGTTTAATTTTGGTAATGAGTAATGATTCTGTGCCTGCTTAACTACTTATTTTATTGTTTACAACATGCTCGGAATTATGCAGATAGAATGTTCATAGGGTTCTGACAAGTCCACTACGCTGTCTTTCTTCCTCTCCTTGATCTCTACAATGCCTTTCATTAAACAAAGATTGACAAAGCCAACAGTTCTCACCTATGCAAGATCCATTGGCTGTGTCCATGTTTTTTAACCATATTGTACAGCAGCACTCCTGCTGTGCATCATAACTTAAAGTAAAAAAAATAATAATACTATGATGTTCAACACTTTGAAGCATGCTATACAGCAGCAGTACTGCTGAACAACATGGCAAAACAACTGACATAGCCAAATAGCACTCAAATTTGGCTTTGACAAGTTTTTTAATCTATGTTGTAAAGCAGTGCGGCTGTTGTGCAGTGTGGTTGAAAGTTAAAAAATAAAACCCTATCATGAGGCCAGCCGCGGACAGACACTAATTATTAGGACTCAATCTGTGCTCCACAGAAAGGAATGGAAGTGACACATTGCTTCCACTTGCCAATTAAGAGGCACCAATCAAAAGAGACAAAGAAGCTAATAAATGGTAAGCAACGGGTGGGTTGCGAGACCCTAGCTATACACAGTAGCAAGCAAGAGCACATGTGCTGTAGCAGCCTCAACCTAAGAAGTGCATCCAGTTGAAAGCACCTTGAGCCCTCTGTACTCAAGAACCAGTGTTCCTAAGGTCAAAGTTCTAGAAATATCAGCCTCTGTGTATCTCTGTGTTCACAGCCACCAAACGCCTGCAACCTTCAGTGTTCAAGGACCAAAAATGTGAAGACCCTCTCTGAAATGCAAGGAATTTAGGCCCTCATTCCAAGCTTGGTGGACGACGGTTGCCGCCCGCCAAGCGGGAACCGCCAATTGGCCGCTCTGCGGTCAAAAGACCGTGGGGGCCATTCTGACTTTCCCGCTGGGCCGGCGGGTGCCCGCCAAGGGAGCGCCCCCCGGCACAGCGGGAAAGGGCCTGCAACACAGAAGCCGGCTCTGAATGGAGCCGGCGGTGTTGCAGGTGTGCGACGGGTGCAGTTGCACCCGTCGCACTTTTCACTGTCTGCTAAGCAGACAGTGAAAAGCATACTGGGGCCCTGTTAGGGGGCCCCTGCACTGCCCATGCCAGTGGCATGGGCAGTGCAGGGGCCCCCAGCGGCCCCAGGACACCCGTTCCTGCCATCCTGTTTCTGGCGGTGAAAACCGCCAGAAACAGGCTGGCGGGAAGGGGGTCGGCCGCCATGGAGGATTAGCCCAGCCGGGGCTAATCCAGCGGGAAACCGCCGGACCCGGTTTTCCGACCGCGGCTTTACAGCCGCGGTCGGAATGGGCACTGAAGCACCGCCAGCCTGTTGGCGGTGCTTCCGTTGCCCGCGGCCCTGGCGGTCTTTGACCGCCAGGGTCGGAATGAGGGCCTTAGTCTTCAATTTCTTTTTCTGAAAATCTTACACAGATCCTTTCAGTGGCTTGGATAGGCACAATACTTACCCACTGGTGTAAGGGCACGAAATCAATAACTAACATAAAATGGAACATGTGGCCTCATACCAGCTTGTGTTCACCCTTAAACATCAGGGGAGAAGGAATTTCCCCTGGACTGAAATACACCCATGCTTTTTGCTGGTGCCCCCCTCTACCAGGCCAAAAAAGCTACATAGTAAATGACGAGCTTTAGACAAGTTAGTAGGCGGTTCACAACTGAACTCTCCTGGCGAGGGATCAGGCCACCATTTCGTGTTCAATGGGACACTGTGCCACCTTATGTAATCCGAAAAATGCACAGGGCCCAAATGAAGCTTAAAAAAACGTTTGGTTCCGATTTTTGGGTCTGGTTAATTTTACCTAATGTGGCTCATGTGAGAAGAAAATGCATGCACGCTTAGAAAACCATACTCCACGTAGCTCCATTTCTTAATAAAAAAGATTCAAAGCATAACATGCTGTTAATACAAATAAAAAAACAAGAGCCATTAATTGCTTTCACGTAAGCTACTCCCTTCTGGCAATCATCTGTTGCAAACATGGCTTCTATGCCAGAAGTTGGCCACCTAACCACAGAAGGTGCCTGTTTCAAGCCTATTCTTGTGTTTCTCTTGCCCTCTTTTAAAGCGGTGGGCCACAGCTCTCACGACTGGGCTGAAGTCAGCGCGCTAATTACGCCACCAAAGAACTCTTCCACTCCTAAATTTCCAACTCAGCTCCACGTTAATGTCTTCCATGCTCATGCCCCGTCGACTGCCCAAGACAGTCTTGCACTACAGTAATGCAAAGCTGAATGTTTTGTAAAGCTTCCAAGTTTCCCATTATACACGAGTGCGCTGGCCCTGACTTCAAAGTACAATTGTGTGTATGTTCTCTTCACACACCTCTAACAAGCATTTGCGCTCTGCCTTTCGGGGAATGTCTGAGTGACGTTGTGTTTGTTAATGTTCCAATCTCACTTGGAAACCAACAGGGCACAACATCCTAATCTGCATTTCCCGTAGTTACAAGGCTTGTTGATATGTTGTTAGGACTAATCCCTTTCAGTTTGGAGCCAATGCTCGTTTCCATGACAAGGCTCCTCAGAGGGTCTATGGCTGTACTCAAGTTTCTAAAGATTCCAATACTAAAAGCTTCCCAGCTGTCTTTGGCTACATGGTGGCTGGATGCTAAGAAAGCAAAGTGCCCAGCACCACATAAAACAAAAGCATTCAATGAGGCAAGAGCCGACCTCCGGAAGCATAGTTTTGTTATGCAGTTGGTCAAAAAACCATTGGCAGATTGAAGTTACATTCTCAATTTGACAGTTACATTGTTTACACGGATATCACTAGTTTTGAGGCCGTGGTAGTGGTCTTGCTCAGAAAGTTAAAAGTAGGTTGGGTCAAGTGCGCTAAGAGGTATAGTTCACAAAATAATGATTCCTGGGTGACACAGTCTTACAGAGCTGCCAATTTAGGTACAATTATCCTGTTGTGAAGGTAGAGGTGGGGCCTGTGGTTCGGGGATCGACTGGAGATGTTGGCAGAGCATTAAAGCCATCAGAGCGCTGTGTAAATTGAAGGAAAATGATGAGTGTGGCCCAGGGGCACAACACAAGCCCTTGCAGCTCCTGCGGTGCAGGGTTGCCACCAACACTCCAGGAAACCCCCAACACTCCAGGGGGCCCCAACACTCTACGCAGGCCCCTCATCAGAAAAAAGGCCAATGAATATCTCTAAAATATATGAGACTCAGGGGCACAACGTCTTGGGGTGGGGGGTTGCAACATTTTGTGTTACACTACTGGTTTGGCCCACAGAGAGGAGTGGGTCTAAGAACAGTCTCAACTTTAGTTGCTTTTGTGAATATTTTGGGTGGGGCATGGCCTGCAGAGGTGGTGCCTGCTCCTATCCAGGCCAAAAAATATGAAAGGCTTCTGAACTGAAGCCGCCTCCACGTGTGTCCCAGGGGAAGTTGCCACATAAGTAATGATTTCAGTACTTCAAAGCCTCCACATACCAGCTGGAAACCCACTCTGTGGAAGGGCTTCCAGCTCCCCAGGTGCGCACTGTGTGATATTGGCTTTTCACCAGGTGATCATGTAAAGTGAGCTGATGTCATGTGAGTTGGCACATCTGGCGTTACTGACACTGTTTAGAGTAATGGGGTTCAGATTTTTGGCCTCCGAGTTCCACACAGGTAAAATAATTTCATCAGGCTGCCCAAAATGACAAACATATTTTATAGATGATAAATATTCCAAGCAAACTAAAGAATTTGGGAGGGCCTTTGGGCACAATCTCTATTAACTGTAGATAATAGTAAGTTTCAGTTGTAGCAGAATAAATATATGCAATCTAAACTATAGCTTGCCACATATTACAGGGGAGATAGCAGGTAGCGGGCATATTCAAAGAAGTGTTCAAAAGCAATGTTCTGCCTTATTTTGCTCACCTTAAATCTAATATGTGAACCTGAAAATATCTTGTGATCAAAGGTGCCAAACTATGTAATAGACTTTAGGTCATCAAAGAAATGCTCACTGAATTTTTTGTCACATTATAATTTATTATTTTGCTCAACGTCATATGTGACAGGTTTAGTGCAGTCCTGACTTTTTAGCGAAAAGCACTTTGCAACCTAGAAGTATTGAGCCCATTTAAACAATGCTAAAGTCCGAAAGTGCCATGCTAAAGCACGATGAGTGGCTGAAGGTGATGCACAAGACATGGGGCCAATTGGAAGCTGTGCACAAACTTAATAACTCAAACACTGCAGTTTGTTCAGTTATTTATTTTAAAGGCACATACACATGTTTGATTGCAAACATCTTATTTGCAGACCTGGCACCATAAAACTGTCAATTTTTATGATGCTTTATCAAGAATCAGGGGGGCAGAATTTGGGGGTTACTCGGAAGCATGTAGTTGGATTAAACTGATAAAAGATCTTAAAGTTCTTAATGATCCTCCATTAGGGCAAAAGAGTGTTACCCTCCTGCAGTGACCACAGTAAACACAAAAATTAATTTGGTAATAAAATTACTTTATTGCCATTTTATTTTTCAACCTGACCTGAGTCTGAGGGCAGGGAAGAGTGGTGGGCACTGCAAGTGTCCATGTCAGTTTGGCCAGCTGTCTTGCAATGACCAGCCGGACATGCAAATTTTAAACCTCTCCAACCCTAGCTGTGGCTCAAGTTCCCCAAGGATCACCAACATAGCCCACTCCAACCAATCCTGGCCCTTCTCTCATGCTGATTTATAGTATTAACAGCATGAGAGCAAAATCTGAATTGGTTAGGGGAGTTGATTAAATTCTGAGAGACTGTACTTGAGCCATGGACTGGCGGGACTGGTAAAGAGCACAGAGGCTGCGGGTAAGTACACTTTTAAACTTTGTATTTTTAAATGTTCTTTTTGACTCACTGACAGGAACTGTAAGAAACTCGCAACTCCAGGGCTCTCAGTCATGGCCTGTTATAAACATTGTTTAAAATAGACCACGATTGAAAGGTTTTGGGTTGAGCTTAGGGGCATTGTTGGGTCTAAAAGTGCCTGTAAGTGGGTCTAAATATTCGCCTCTGCACCACTACATTAATTTGTCAGCAGCCGTCTCTGCACCAACCGTAGGTATTGAACAGGTGAACAAACATACAATTGTTTTCTGTTTTAGAAAAGGGACAAGCATATTTTTAGCTCAACAATAATAGCCAAACGCCTGAAACACCAACAATCCAGGTTTGGTGCAATGTATCTTATCTAGGGTGTAAACACAGTTTGTATGACGGTTGTAAACTGAGGCTGCATGTGGCTAAACAATATGCCCTTTTCAAGAACAAGACTAAAAGTGAACTAGACTTTAATGTAAAGCAAATGTATTGATTTAGAATCACGCTTGGTCAAAATATGACTAGTTTGTTCTGACATCTAAACAAATAATTCATAATAACACTGTGACCACATTGCCTTGGTTTATGGGGACTACTTCGGAGGTGAGATCCTGGTTGAATTGAGGGTTACTCTAATAATAAGGATGGGATATAGGGAGTTCCACATTTTCCAGTAACATTGGGTGATCTGTGAGACTACCTTCTCACAAATCGTATGTATTCTGGGCTGATCACGTGGGTGGAGCATGTGCAGTGACAGAGGGCTGTGTGCTGTGAGTGGATGCTGAGTTTGAAATGTTGAGAAAGCTATCTGCATGAAAGACTTAGAATTTAGCGTTACCTTCAGAGAAGGAGGTCATTGAATCTCAGCTGTTGAACAGAGTGAAAGGAACTGAGAGGAATTTAGCCTATGAGACAGACCACAGAAACTATGCCCTAGAAGTAGACTATTAAGGCAAAGTAGTCCAGCTCCCCCTTTTACTACTCTCAACGCTATACACTTTGACTTGTCAGTGCTACCACCATGTGACCTGAAATTAATGAGAGGAAGAACATTCGGTGCTAGAATCTCAGACGGGGTCCCGAATTTCATTAAGTTCTGAGAATCACGCAGTCATGCAGGGGACAAAATGGAGACTAACCAGACTACTTGAAGCAGAACTCCAGTTATGATTACAATGTCTTTGTTCCACTATATCCTTGGAAGCACAGTCTTGTTCTTTAGACAGACAGCCACAATGCCATGGAGGTGGAATGGCCATGACAATTGACGGACACATGTCCCCTATCAGGGAGTGTAAGGAATGCTGATGTTGAGGAGTGCCAAATGAATTATGTACAACTGGTGTATGCAAGGGTACATACTTGTCATCAGTGCTAAACCATGGAAAAGATTGTTAGGTAAAAACACTTAATAGGTTGCTCGTCACCGAGTACAATTGCTAAAACACCAAAATCAACCATAGGTAAGAGCAGTACCCTGCAGTTTATTGTCTGGCAAGATTCCCAGCAAAAAAACCCTTAGCTGTGGTTGGGTGGAGGTAAAGAAAACATACCCACCCTGTGCTACACTTCGAAGAGACAGCCCAAACGCACATAAATTCCACATGTTTGCATGCCAGATTGCCCACCCCACTCTCTTGAAACACAGCCAAAGGGAAAAAAACATCACCTGAATGGGTCGACCAGGATTTGTCAAATATTCCAACCAGAACTTCCTTGTGTTTAAGGAAGAAGAGGTTCATCTGCAGTGGAACTCACCAGTGCCATTTTAGTTCTACAGAGTAAAGGGTTGGCACATCCCCAAATGGAGTGGCTGTCAGATTGAACCAATGCTCTTTAATACTGGACATTGCTTCTGAGGAAATCAGACCTTGTAGTTCCTTAGTTTTCTGAAGTTTGCAGTTCATTGACTCACATGTTTATTGATCAAAAATATCTTGAAAACCATATCTAGAGCCATAGTAGAAATGGGTTTGGTGATATAGGACTGGTCTGTATAGTGGTAGCCATCTTAGATAACCTTGCCCCTTTTTTTACCATGCTAGTTTTGGTTGGTCCTGCACTTGCCAGATCACAACACTGTAAAATCAAATGATGTTTTTTAGATCAATAAAGAATGTAATGATATGCACTGAAATTCATTACGTGTACACTGATGTCGTACATATTCATTGTGGATACACTGAAACCCATCCTGAAATTTAGTACTTGACGGACTGACAAGCAGAACCATGTTTTTAGGTCACTCAAGGTTAAATGTATATTTTAAATTTTGTTGGTGATAAGGCAAATTCTGACTTCACTACTTGCTCAAGCCTGTCTTAATACAGAGGTAGAAGTTTGTCACTTGAAAAAAGCAAAATACCTTCTCCTTGTGCTCTCTTTCTCCCTTGAGTTTGTCCATGTCTAATGGCCTCATTATGAGGACCGCTGCACTCCAGTCGGTCTGACCGCCAAATTAGAACCTTGATGGGCGGACCCGTCTAAAGACCGCCGTCCCCACCAGGAACATCGTTCCTCACATGGTGACAGCAGTCGGGTTGTACTCAGCCAGAGTGGCACCGAACTAAACACTGCCTGTCTGATTACAATCCCACTTTTCACCTGTCTTTTCATGGTGGGATCCCCTCTATGAAAATGCTGACGGAAAGCCAGTGGTGAAGGCCACAGAGGGGCCCCGGCACTGCCACTGCAGCATCAGAATGTGCACTGTGCACTTTGCAGACAGTGTGCATTTTGAGGGTGCAGGTTGGCCCCATCTGTGCTATGGTTTAGGACAAGGGAGCCGAGTCCTATATCATAGCTCTGTTCCCACTGGAGTGACTGGCGGGAACGTGTATTACAATGTTCTCGCCGGTCAGCCCGGCGGTAACATTGTAATACAATCGGGGGACATCATGGCTATGGCTGTGGCCCGCGGTGGGACCGTCAAACTCATAATTGAGGCCTTAAGTGCCAGATATCAGAAAGCAAGATCTGAAACCATGATTCTAACAATTGTGTCTAGAGACCCTCTCAAGGTATGATGAACAGCAATGTATAAATTCTTAAATTGTCATGAATGTCTAACGTGACGGGATTAATATGTGAAATACTCACTGAAAATAAAATAAAGCACAAGGTAAGAAAGGAGAGAATTTTGAACATTTTTCCAGCCCAGCTCACCATGCTGATCCCGTGCATGAAATACACCGAAGGGAATAACGTCTCAGAGGCTTGCAGGAATACCTGTGGAGGACAACCCTCTCGGGTGGCTGACTCAACAACACTCTGACCAATAAATACTAGCGAAAGGGAGAGGTGGTGTTTACAGTAGCAGAATCATTTGAGGCTCAGGCATCTGAACCGCAGCTCTTCACCAGCTCGCAGATTTTTTTAATGTGCTTCATTAATACTCGATACTTAAACAAGCCCTAAATATGTTTTTGGAGAAAATAATGCCACACCATATTATTTGCATTACATTAAGATACATGCAACATCATTTTTTTGTGTGCAAAAGTCACAATTTTGCAGCAGCAGTGGCAACTTTGTGAAGTTGGAACAATTCAATAGACCTTTGTGAAGGCTGCAAAAAAAAAGTGAAATATCGAGCCAAAATTTGCTGCACTGTGTTGCCTGAAAGGAACAGCACAGCACAAGGCTACATTGATTTGCCTGCTGCTGGTGTTATTCCCTGTGCTGGTGCCTTGCATGACGCAGAGCCTTACACTGTGACAGAGGTGAGTAAGTGGTATCTAGTTTAGCATTTGTTATCTAGAAGGATACCATTCTAGTATACATTCATAAGAATATATGAACTCAGAAGATGCTGAAGCACTGAAAGCTTGCTGTGCATTGCAGTCCACATGCACTGTGTTCGCCTTCTTGGAGAAATGAACACATTACTCCTTGGTTGCTCTTCCTTCCAATATGCATCAGTTTTGGTTCAAAGGCCAGACTGGCTTCGTAGTAGATCCGGCTTTGCATCGATAAATATAGTTGTTTGCACTGATATTTCCCCAGTAACGCCATCCAGGCATAAAGTGATTTTGTGCTGAGAAAAGTACACTTTCCCTGCTTAAAATACCTTCATTTTTGTGCTGGATTATAAATGTCAGCTTCTGCTTCAGCACTTTACATCGCACTGTCGCTGGTGCCAAACCTTAGTAAATCTGGGCCTTTTTTCATTACAGTCATATTCAGACCGCACAAGCTCATTCCATCCAAAAACAAACAGTACATTTGGTATAACACATTTACGTTCATCTATCCTTTCACATATCTGACAACATTTATTTACATTATCATTTATAGACATTCAGCTCCAGTTAAGAATAAACGATGTAATCATTCTGCACGTATATGCTTATGTTTACGCTAAAGCTTTGGGACTCCATTAGTCTCAAATGTTCCAAACAGCATGCCATAGGTTTAATTTCAGTAACAAGCAGCAAAGTTTATCTGATCTTTGGGCCAGCTCAGTGTAAATAAATGAAAAATAATATATATTTTTCAAAACATTTCCCTTGATTCGACTAAATGTATAGATCCAGCGGTTAGCTGAAATGCTGGAAGGACTGTACATTGCAATCACTCTATCAAATTAACATAGTTTCGTACAGGGTTGAAGAAAAACATACACACGGGCCAAAGACATCTCTCCTCATTTGAACTCCCCTGGCCTAAGAAACGGGTCTCCTAGCTGGGCCTGATATTTTCAGCATTCAATGAGGCAAAGAGGAGCTAAGTCCTTGCTCTGCAAACACATGTAGAGGCAACAATTACACAAACTAAACAATGGAAATAAGAAAAAAGTGTAAGTGGCGACTGGGAAAAGTCTTTCTCAGTTACTGAGTTTTTATTTCTACATGGACTTTCACCAATAACAAATGTTCCAGAAGGTGATGTACTATGGCGAGTTTGTCCAACTTTGGTCCCGGGGACTGGACTCATGCCAAGTTTAGAGGCTCTCTACATAAAAATAATTTTACATTGGGAATATTTACATATTCAGCATTTATTCTAAAAATCTGGCCCCATCTTTGTATTGGTCCAATCAAAAAACATACTATCGATGTAAAAACCCGGATAGCAAGTATCTGAATGCTTATGTATTTGTTGAAAATGCATATAACTTTAGGTAATCTAACAAAACTAACAAAGGCTACGGGAGGCATGTGAAGAGATGTTGAACTGGGGTCATTCTCCCAACTGAAGTCTAAGTCCAAAAGAAACCCTTTTTCTGATTCTGAATTAGACACTTCTAATCAGCGCAAAACACCATAAATACAAATAGCATTTGGGTGATATCATGTGTGATTTTGTATCCGATTAAAATGTTTGCTGTAAACCATGGGGAATGTAACAAACAAAAGATTTTGGCACATATTTTGCGGTGCACAACTTTAATATTGTCTCAAAAATATAATGAGACATAAATATAATCAAAAATATTGCAATTACAAGAACATCATGGTACAGAGCATCACAGGTAAGCATAGCATTGTAAGTGTTTAATAGTTTTTAATATAATTGTATATAATATTGATTTTGTGTTATGTTGTAATGTGTTAGGATTTTGTGAACTTTAAGTTATGTTAATGTTAGTTATATGTAATTTTTTGTAGTTGTATTATTTTATGGGATTTTTTTTACAGTGTTATTTTTTAGCTCATTTTATTTTTTTACATTTATGGTAGGTTATTGGGTTTGCAGTGGAGACACTGGGAAGATAATGAAATGTATATTTATATTTTGACATTTTTAAATATTTGTAACATGTAATTAGTTAATTAAAATAGTAACCATGTAAATTGTTTAGTTGTCTCTTTCATGTTGCATAATTATTTTTTATATATGATTAATTTTATTATTAGTTACGTAGTTTTTTTTTTTTATTCAGTAACTATTTAATTTGTTTGCTTGGGAAATTGTTAGTTCATTTTTTTATTTGAATTGTATAATTATGTTAATATTTACTTACATTTTAATGTAATGTAGTGTAAGGTACATTGTAGCTCTCTACTTGTCATCCATGAGTTGGATTATTATTATTTAATTCCTGTAATTTTTTGGGTGTTATGATTTTGTTTCTAAACATTTAATTGTGTTTAGAATCTTTTTGCTTGTGATTTAATTAGTTTTCTAGTATTACTTCACTATTTTGTGGGTTGTTTCAATTGCAGAGCGGGAAGTGGTATTACTGTAAACTTTTTTAGTGTTTCTAATTCGGAAAAAATGTTGAATAATAGCTTAGAAGAGAGTTTGGTTTCATATAGAAATTTGTTTTTCTGAAAATACAAAATTAACTTTTTAATGGTTTATTTTTTATATTAACTTTCGATTACATTTTTAAAAATATATTTTATAATAATTATTTATTTTTTGATGCTATTCCTGCAGTTGCTTAATTTAGAATGGGAAGAGTAAATCTGATCCCCATCCCAAAGACCAACGCTTTCCATACTGTTGCTTAGGTTGGAGTGAGAATAATAGATTTCACTCCTCCAAAGCCCAACACCTTCCCTATTGCTACTTAGGTTAGAGTGAGAATGGTAAGTATTATCTTTTTAAAGTGTAGTGATTTCCCTACTGTTTTTTTCAGGTTGGAGAGAAAGTGGTATATTTTATTTTTCGAAATGTGAATTTGTTTGTATTTCTTATGGGATAATTTGGAATGTGAATTTTGTGTTATTCATGTTTTTGGTTTGATTGTTATTTTAATGAAGCTTAAATGTTTCACATTAATGTCGATTTTTTATGTTACTTTGAACGTATAACTGAAAGATTGCTGCATGTACTCCTGTCTAAGGGTGACTGGATTCTGCCTGGATCAAAAGAGTTGGAAGTAAGTGACTCTTGGGGAGTTTGTGCAGGGTTCCTACAGGAAATTGTTTTGCATTGAGCTGTGTGCTGGTGTTCGGGTTAATTGTTGAAATGGGGAGTTTGAAGCCTTTGAGAAGCATCTTGCCAAGTTCATAGGTCCATGTCGGTCATTTGAATTAGACCCCCAGCTAAGCAGTATCAAACACCAATGCCGTGCCAGGAGTTAAAGAAAGTACTTTACAACTTTTTAGCAACTATATTTTTGTAGCTATTTGTGTCAGTCTCTGTGGACTACTGTAAGTGGTGGCAATGATCTCTCCATAAACTGCTTGGGTCACTTCAGCTCCCACTGTTCAAAAGGGAAAATGTCCAAAGGACCGGCTTAAATTGTACTGGGCAGCCCACGCCTAAAGTCACCCAGAGCTCTTGCATGCAGTAGGGATATCTAGCCGGTCCCATTGAATCAGCACATTTAAGATTTCAGCAAAACCAACAAAACCATTTATTCAGGAAAAATGTATACCTTGGTGTTACACGTTTTAATGTGGACCTAAGGAACAGTTGTGCTGGCGAGGATATTTGAATGTTATCAACTCCACAGTAACCAAAAAACAAATACACAGCAAATCACACCTTCCTTTACTACAACATGATGCATTTCTTGACTAGAGTGAATTCCTTCTGGTTGTAATTCTCTCAGAGGCCTTTGCATAGAAAACAAGCATTGGCATAGCCAAACTGTCTTGCCTTTGGGCCCTTATAAGTATTTAGCCATGCAGCACATTATCCTGGGTGCTACAACATCTACTGTTACTTCTCATGCCACTGGTTAACGGCCACACACCCAAGTTGGGCTTCAGTGCTATTTAATATTTAATGAACGCTGGAAATGCAATTTATGCCCAGATAGGATAAGTCTGCAACCCAAAGGAATTTAAATGATGAATACAAATAATATTATTGAAATAATGCCTTCACTAACTGCACCAGTTGGTGATGCACTCACAACAAACCTATATTGATTAATGGCAGGAGTGACATGATGCGTGTTACTCGTTTCTTTTTGCAGCTTCTTTCAAATCTACCTTGTAAAACGCTCTGCCATTCTGTGCTAGGGTTATGAAGTGCTTTATACATATAACTAAATAAATCAACTAATTACTGATTTTGTGATAGTTGTGCAAATACTAGATGCAGTATTGTGGTGTAGAACAAGGAGATCAAATTCTAACCCCATCCCGCATTTAATGGACATTTGTTTACCAATGAAATGCATGGGTGGATTCTACAAATTTGATTTATCTGGGTGTGAATGAGACCTTTCTAGAAACAGTCAATGGGGATTCTAAAAGATAACACTTAAAATAATAGTGCGCAGCACTATATTTTGAATAATACATAAAGTACAAGGAATATAAGCGGGGCGGGCGAAGCAGGAAGACGGGACAGAATGAGGGAACGGGTGAGAAAAAGGAAGAAAGAGGGCCGGGACAAAGGTGAGAGAATAAAAAACAGACAGCGCAAAACTGTCAGGGCCTGCCCCTAACAGAGATAGGGCAGGCCCTCCTCGTGGCAGAGAAGATAACTACAGTTTTTCCAGTCAGGTATTGTCAGAACAGTGACAGAAAGCCAGTCATAGTGCATGAGAGAAGCGGGTTCAGTATGTCACGCCGCATATAAAAAGCAAAACTGAAAGTAGAACATTAGGAAATTCAACCAAAAATATCCTCAAAATACATCTTGTAAATGTACCTCGGATTGCGGTTTTGTGAGTACAAAAAGCAGATGTGTGCCTCACACATTTCCGATTATTGATAGAGTTTATTGTGAGGTTAGTAAAGTTACATGCCTCTGATCCGAGGACCGAGTGTTCGAAAATGGCTTTGGTCGAAAATGAGTGCTAAGTAAGGGGGGCGATGGGGAGAAGTGGTGGGATTTAGTGGGATTTTTAAATGTAACAATCTAGTGGTTGGACTGTGCTGAACAACATGTGTACTAGATGAGATTATGCTACAACCTGTGATACCATGCTCAGAGAGCTCGTGTACAAAGACGTGCCATGTGCATCAGGGCACGTGTATTGTAGTGTAACATTTATAGGGCCCTCCTTAATACCCCTGTGCCATGTACTGTACTGAAGCACTTGTTCCGGTGTGCCCAAGGGCACCCATTAAGAGAGATGTGTCCATGGGTTCAACACGCCTTTTGTGCCTGAAGGCACATGTATGGAGCACTTGTGTGCGTGAGGAAAGATGTTCAGCACGTGTAAGAGCCCTGCATGTCTTAAGGGCATATGTAGAGACACAATGTGTGTCCAATTGTATATGTTCTGAGACATCAAGTATCTAAGGTCGAACATACAGATCGGTGCTTGTCTGCTGGCACATGCACAGACTCCATCTTATATCTCACAGCACATGTACTGAGATCCCCTGTACTTTTGAAGGCACATATGAGTGCTGCCAACAATGGCAGCTTGTGCACTTGAACAATGACACTCCTTTGCTCTAAGGGCTGATGCCTGGCGCAGAGACCTGGGGCTCTGGATGGGTGTGTTTAAAATGTACCCACACGTTGCCCTCTAGAGAGAAAAGAGCAGATGATGCATAGGAGCAGAGTTATGTACAGGCAGCACGGGTCAGTAGAGGCGCAGCTTGGAAATCACAGGGTCGAGGAGGAGCCGAGGGGTCGGTTTTCTGGTGTCTGTTTGTCTGGATGAATTCTTTACCCAGCCTCTTGCTGTTATTGTGAGGTTTCCTGTGCTCTTCAAGTGCAAAGTTACTAGTGCAAGCGCTGACAGAGCCTGAGGATGGAGGGCAGTTTATCTCTGCCTGGCAGTGCAGCAGCACCTCCCGGGCACCAGGGGGCACTGTGTAGGCCATGAAAGCAACAAGAGAAAGACAATGAAGCATAAGGGAGCTTAAACATGATAGACACAGCACAGCCCCCTGAAAAAGCAGTATGCATATGATGGGTGACGCACCCAGACACAGTTGCACAGGCCCAGTCAACGGTGAGGAGTTCACCTGACATAGGGCCAGGGCATGAATCATCTCGCCAGCCAGCTAAGCAAGATTCAAACATTTAACTGCACAAGTGTGACGGAACACCTGCACAACATTACCTAAACTTTACAGGCGGGGATGTGCAAGCCAGCAGGTCAGAGAGGCTTCTAGTGGCCGAAGTTAGAAGTGAAAGTATAAAGCAAGGCCAGCTCCCTCTTCTTGTGCTTGTCGCTGCCCCTCCGAGGCTCTGTAAATTTAAAGTGAAAGCTATTGTTTAATTGCTGCCAGTGGGCGGAAGCCATTTTAGGCAGCCTGCTCTGTTTGCGCATGAAAAGCAATGTAAAGAAAACACGAGCACTGATAGGAAGTGCTTGCGGCGGCCGTGAAGCAGGCCCCAGCTGAGCATGAAAGCAATGAATACAAATCACAAGTTCATTGATGAGAAGTGCTATCTCACAGGATCGGGTGAACAAACGACGCTGGACCAATTAAAATGGTTAAAAAGTGCACCAGGGGAACCATAAATAAACAAATGAGTATGGGGACATGTAACAGGGCAATAGCCAGGAAACTCAAAAACACACCCAAATGCGGGACAAATAGCAACGTTCACCAATGAGAAGAATGGAATTCTGAAAGGCACAGAAAGGAACCGATGAAAAGAGATTGAGTAATGCAAGCCCATACTGCAGACACAGCATGTCTCAGAGCAGATACAGTATGTCTCAGAGAGACAGAGCATGCGCTGCCTAGGCGAGACCTAAAAAGGCCAACAAGGTGGGGGAAAGTCGTCATATCACAGACGGGAAAGTAGAACCAAATCAGAGCATTTCACAGGTCCCCCAGTCCTCTCTCTATGTGTTAACCACAGCTCTCTAGAGACCATACCAAAGGAATCTTCACCCTTCCCTACCATTAACAGTGTGCATTGTAAACAAAAGACGTAGCTGGGGGCCTGTGTACATTTGAAATAATCATATTACATTGTTGGGAGAGATGGCTGCAAATTGTTCCATTAGCCGTGTCAAATACATCCCTGTTTATGTGAAATTTCCAATAAAGAGGATGATCTACCCAAGCTCTCCTTGTCCTGATATATTAGAAATTGGGCTGTCTGCCCTCCTTTAGTTACCTTGCACTTTGTCACTTTTAACAGTTGTATCTCTCAGTGTCTACATCCTGACCTGTTTAAATACAACAGCTCAGTCCAGTACAAGAAATGCTATAACAGGCAGCAGGGTATGATTTAAAAGGAGCAAATGTGTTTCAGAGTCCTGGTTAACAAATCTGAGCCCTCCCAGAGCAGTGCACGCCTGTACCAGCAATAGGTGCAGAGTAGGTTCAAGAACCAGCTGACATGGCACTGTGCACAGGTTTCTTAGTCACACCACGCAGATGAGTTTAATGAAACCTATTCCCTTCTCCCTCACACAACTACTATTGCCTGAAGAGTCTCACCTCTTTAGTAATGCATCTCACTGGCGAGAGAGGATTGTGTAGGACATTGTACTGCAGTCATAAGTAGTGTATTATGACGGAAAACTATGTAAGACACATAGAAATATTTTTTTTCACCTGAAGTACTTATTTAGCTAGAAAGTTAAATGTCCAAAGTCATTGGTAAAACAAAGCAAAAAGGATGGAATCTTCTTCTTCTAAATAAAGACATACATATGAACCAATAAGAATCCTTCCTTAGGGTGTGCTTTCTCTCCTAAACCTCTCACAAGTTTCGCGGGAGTCTCATGAGACTGTAAAGAATATTTATTTTATCTTCTTTAGAACAGTACACAATTGTACACAATTGATTTTAATACCTTAAACAACATGTGTAATGTTATATTTTGTTCAAAATTACACTAAAACACTTTAATTAATCCTAAATGTACGATCTCGCAAGTGGTTTGCAGGAGCTGAACAGGAAGTTCATCCCTTCAGGGACCACGCAGGGGATTGTGCATCCAGCTCCTGTGAAAGCCATTACTTAAAAAAAAAAATATATATATATATATATATATATATATCCAATAATGTTTTATTCACTACTCTGTTATAGATTAGCATAAAATAATAAATGAATTTACTTTTTAAAAAATCAGAAATTCACTGGAAAAAACAAAGGTTAGAGTAACCTGAATTAGGTGTAATACAAATACCTGTTTTCTTTTAAAAAAAACCCTAGAAATTCACTGAAAAAAAACAAAGGTTAAAGTAAAGTTATAATTAGATGAATTTCTCACTGACAACATTAATCTTTTGAACTAAAGAATGACAGAAATTCAGCAATTATTGTTAGCAGTACTGACTATAACTTGTCCCCTGCCATGCACTGCTTATGACCTCACATATGGCATCTTTCATGATATGTTCTATGACATAATTTATGATCTCACTAATGACATCTCAAATTACATAATTGATGACATTGCTGATGACTTCATCCAAACTGCACTTTCACACATATTTCTCTATAAATTAGGATGACATTAGAGGCCTGACAGTAAGTACAAAATAGCTCAGGAGAAAATCACCCATTACTACTGCCACCACAGGTACAACTCACTTCGATGTTGAAAACAAGCATTATATGCAAGATTTAACCAATACCATACATTTTACAGGTAGCATAGATCAATTTAACAATCGACTACAAATATACAAGAAACACACATTGCCTGCAGTATTCAATATCTGTACGATTGTTGACAGAAATACAAATTAGTGAATTCCACATCAAAAACAAATACCATCCTATGGACAGGTTTTATCTTATCAAAGTCTTGCCACTCACCAAACCTACATTGAGAAATGTAGTTAATATGAGCCAAAAAGTAGGAATTGCAAATTGTTTTTTTTCTCATGGGAGAGAGTTTACTCTGTATCACACTGTTTGCAGACAGCGAAACTCTGATGAGAAATGCACAACAGAGTATTAAAAAATCTACTATGAACAGTGTACACTCTATGCAACAGTCGTCAAAAAATATTATTTGATAAAAATAACCACAATCTGAAGGTGCTAAAGAACCTACTACCTGTACCCTTCACACTGTGGTGAAAGCTTTATAGATAGCTCATCTATTGCAGTAAAACTAACATCTTAATTCCTGGTACACAACGTCTTCTATCTTAAGTATATATTATCACGCTGGCACAATTATCTGTAATAACTCAAAGCAACATAAAAAAGGAGTATCTACTTGATAGAATTTTTCTCCTGTATGAAACTTTTTCTGTAGAACCAAAAACCTTGTCTGAAGCACAATGAACAAAAGTCAACTGTCACCTGCACATAGAGTACTTTATAACATGTTTAATACCTCTACACAGCTATGGTGCATTAGGAGCACATTCATTTTGTGAAAACTTTCACGGATTAGCTAAATCCAAGCTGTACAAAATGAAGGAGAAACATAATATAACAGCTACTAGCCAATATGTAAACTATAAAACAAACTAGCATACTCATTGGATGATGTCATCAGTGATTTAATCTGAAATGTCATAAATGATGTCATTGAATATGTCCTGAGTGATTTCATATATGAGGTTATATAGAGTGCATGGCAGAGGTGTGACTCATAGTTAGTGCTGCTAACTATAACTGCTGAATTTCTGTGTTTTGTAGTTCATTTGTCACAAAATTCATCTAACTATAACATTACTTTAACTATTTTAACTTTTGTTTTTTCAGTGAATTTCTAGTTTTGTTTACATGGAAATAGATATTGTTATTACATCTAACTATAATGTTACTTTAACCTTTGTTTTTTCAGTGAAAATACACACACACACACACTCCTACACACATGCACACACACACACACATACACTCAGAAATTCAACTCACAAAGACCTAACTTGGCTGTCCTTAAAGGTCAGAGCCCCTGACCCCTGGTTAAAACTCAGAACCCACGGGGTTCCCCTACCTTCCCAGTGTATGACTACATTTTCTTTTAGTACTAACAAGAGAAGATAAGTAGATAAGGATTAAAGGGAAGAGAACAATAAGATAGATAGTGCTGGGTAAAGTGTCAAGAAAGGCAGATTTGAATTTAATAGCAAGCTTCTGCAAACTTTTTAAGCACATACAAATCTACAAAAAAAGAGCATAAGGAACAAAGAGAATACATGAGGTAGGTGCTTAGGGGATTGGACGAAACAGTAGTGGAACTCCTACAAGGAAGCTTGCAGAGAGTTTTGATTCCAAGACAATAATGTGGGAGTCAAAAATCCAGACATGCTTGAGGTAAGGGCAGTAGTTGTGGTGTGAGTAGTTAGTTAGATCTGTATGATTGGAAAAACATGTGCAACATCTTGAGTACACGGTGTGCAAATGAAGGATGGACTTAAATATTGCTTTGCAATGGAAAAGATAATGTGTGGTAAAAAAAAAACCTAACTGGATCAGCTGATTATCTTGGAATAATTTTACAGAGGTATGATTCCTTTGTGGCTCTGTAGAATATCAAGGAAACAAAAAATCCATTGGCGTGCTTTACATGAACACCAGTTATATTACACAAGGTTACATTAATTTCTTAGCATTTTTTAGCACGTGGACGTTAAGTGATTTGACCAGAATCACAGGATGTTGAACAGCCGTCAAGACTGGAACCTGGTTCTCCGGTTCCATAGTTGGCAGCTGTGGCCGTAACTACACATTCTGTCCCCAAAGAGATGTAAAATGATGCTTTGCTCGCAGTGAGACAGACAAGGCTGGATAAATGCAGCTTTGGAAAGTGAGTGAACAGAGTGGAATGTACAGGGAGTGCAGAATTATTAGGCAAGTTGTATTTTTGAGGATTAATTTTATTATTGAACAACAACCATGTTCTCAATGAACCCAAAAAACTCATAAATATCAAAGCTGAATATTTTTGGAAGTAGTTTTTAGTTTGTTTTTAGTTTTAGCTATGTTAGGGGGATATCTGTGTGTGCAGGTGACTATTACTGTGCATAATTATTAGGCAACTTAACAAAAAACAAATATATACCCATTTCAATTATTTATTATTACCAGTGAAACCAATATAACATCTCAACATTCACAAATATACATTTCTGACATTCAAAAACAAAACAAAAACAAATCAGTGACCAATATAGCCACCTTTCTTTGCAAGGACACTCAAAAGCCTGCCATCCATGGATTCTGTCAGTGTTTTGATCTGTTCACCATCAACATTGCGTGCAGCAGCAACCACAGCCTCCCAGACACTGTTCAGAGAGGTGTACTGTTTTCCCTCCTTGTAAATCTCACATTTGATGATGGACCACAGGTTCTCAATGGGGTTCAGATCAGGTGAACAAGGAGGCCATGTCATTAGATTTCCTTCTTTTATACCCTTTCTTGCCAGCCACGCTGTGGAGTACTTGGACGCGTGTGATGGAGCATTGTCCTGCATGAAAATCATGTTTTTCTTGAAGGATGCAGACTTCTTCCTGTACCACTGCTTGAAGAAGGTGTCTTCCAGGAACTGGCAGTAGGACTGGGAGTTGAGCTTGACTCCATCCTCAACCCGAAAAGGCCCCACAAGCTCATCTTTGATGATACCAGCCCAAACCAGTACTCCACCTCCACCTTGCTGGCGTCTGAGTCAGACTGGAGCTCTCTGCCCTTTACCAATCCAGCCACGGGCCCATCCATCTGGCCCATCAAGACTCACTCTCATTTCATCAGTCCATAAAACCTTAGAAAAATCAGTCTTGAGATATTTCTTGGCCCAGTCTTGACGTTTCAGCTTGTGTGTCTTGTTCAGTGGTGGTCGTCTTTCAGCCTTTCTTACCTTGGCCATGTCTCTGAGTATTGCACACCTTGTGCTTTTGGGCACTCCAGTGATGTTGCAGCTCTGAAATATGGCCAAACTGGTGGCAAGTGGCATCGTGGCAGCTGCACGCTTGACTTTTCTCAGTTCATGGGCAGTTATTTTGCGCCTTGGTTTTTCCACACGCTTCTTGCGACCCTGTTGACTATTTTGAATGAAACGCTTGATTGTTCGATGATCACGCTTCAGAAGCTTTGCAATTTTAAGAGTGCTGCATCCCTCTGCAAGATATCTCTCTATTTTTGACTTTTCTGAGCCTGTCAAGTCCTTCTTTTGACCCATTTTGCCAAAGGAAAGGAAGTTGCCTAATAATTATGCACACCTGATATAGGGTGTTGATGTCATTAGACCACACCCCTTCTCATTACAGAGATGCACATCACCTAATATGCTTAATTGGTAGTAGGCTTTCGAGCCTATACCGCTTGGAGTAAGACAACATGCATGAAGAGGATGATGTGGTCAAAATACTCATTTGCCTAATAATTCTGCACTCCCTGTATATGGGACTGTCAAAAAAAAGAAGGTACGTGTGGTGAGAGTAAGAATATAAGAACAGAAAGGCAAAGAAATATACTATAGTATCTAACATTGCTGTTCGTGTGGCAGAATGGAAAAATGTAGAGGATGCGACAGGGGAAGGTAAAGGAACAGCTAAGGGATATTATGCTTTCGAAAAGAAAAGTGCAAAGGGCATACATAGTACCTCCTGTTCGAAGAGGTTTGGAATTGTGGGTAAATGCTGTGGCCATGATGGATCTCACTGACAAATGTGAACCATCATTCTAAGTACAAGGGCTGTGTCTGTGGCACGATACCAATGAAAAAAATGTTGCCAGCATCTGTCTCTTTGGTTCCTGCTTGAAACTAGTTATTAGGTGCGCCTGGATCTATAACACCCCAACTGCTGTAATAGGAAATAAATCCCAACAAAGATTTGAGAAGCTAAAAGACCTGTTGAAAGTTACTGTCTCTTCATCTGCCGATGCTCATTTTGCACTGTGAACAATAGAGAAATGTCCATAGGAAAAACAAATGAAAACGTCAGTGGTAAACAGAATTTATGGTAGGTTTATGAAAATCACTGTGGTATCATTGTGTGAGTAGACTAAACATGAAAGGCCAGGATAAGACTGGAAGGTGCAGACTGCCACTCAAATCGAGAGGAAAGATTGGAAGCTCTAGGGTATTATGATATAAACCAAAGACCAGTTACCCAGATGAAGATGTTGAAGAAGCCATCAGAGACAGCAAAGAGAATTCTAGGTAGATGAAAATTGACCTGCCTCTGCAGCATAGACAGAGAACTATTGTCACATACACCGATGGAGCCTCAAACCAACTCTAGGTTGTGCTTGCTGTAAAACAAGGCGGAAGAAGATCATCCCTTTCTCTCCCCAGTGAAATGAAACATCTAAAGATGCTATCAGATTTATTAATACTTTTTTTCTCACTAGCATTTTATAGACAATGAGAGGGCTGAGCACACAAACGAGCATGACGGATAAGACATGTATGTGACATTTAATAGTAGGCAAAGTGTGAGTTAAGTTGAATGTGAAGAGAGGAGGCTGCTTCCTAAATATTAATTTTTAACATATCTACTTAAGTCATAGAAATTCTTCCTTCATTATATGTAAAGAATTCTTCCTTCCATAATAGACCTCACATAGAGGTCACTTGCTCTATGGACCTCATATACGGGTTGTCAGTGCTCACAACGACAATCTATGGTTTCTCATGCCGCCCATTTGCTGCTAACATTTTCACCCATTAGACAAATCATGGCATGAGACTTTAGCACAAATGTAAGCTGAGTTACCAAAGTGTTTGTACACCATGCTCTTGCAGATTTGAAGACACTGATGCGAAGAAAGTGCATTGTCTGCTGTCAGCACACTAAAACGTGGAACAGGAGATATCTACCACACCAGGTAAATGGCTTGCCTAGCGGTGTCAGACCCCTCCATCAGTGGGCCCACTAGTAATTGTGGGCTAATTATTCATGTTTGATTGGCAGATTACAAAATAGCAGAATCGATAACATAACACAACTGAAGATACTTAGGAGCTGATTATGAGTGCCCCACACTGTGACTGATATTTCCTCAACCCTGCAAAATCCAATACTCTGGGGTTCTTAATTTACTGGTAGCAAGAAAAAGCACCTATCACAAGTTTCCACTGTAAAATAGGAAATTAGATGCAGATGTTAGTGTTTTTCCTGCACCAAAATCAGCATGTATCGGTATTTAACGGGTATTTTCTCTTTACCCAGTAACTTATGGCAGTTTAGAGCTACAAAGGTTATATAGAAAAGATGCGGGGAGCAGTAATTACAGCAGAACTTGCAATTCTGATCCAGGAGCAGTTTTGCAAATCAAAAAAACACTTGTAATGAGGACCTTCCTAGCAAATAGAGCACAAGAAAATGTGTTAATTAAATACTATCAACGCTCTCCGGTATTGTCTGCATGATGTAATGGAACCAGTGTTTGGGCAATTCTTTACATCCTTGTAGGAGTAGGAATTTTGCCTGCTCTCCAGCACAAGGTCGGACTAGTTTATACGGCAACCTGGCTTTGTTAGAGGGGCTGGCTTGACAGGTCAGTGTGTGGGCTGTTTTTGACAATTGTGTGAGCATCACTTGAGAAGGGTGCTGGCTCCCCCCACCACAGGAGCCAGAAGTACATGTTCTCATTGTACAGAAGTTGTGTGCTTCCGCTAAAAACTTGCTTTCCTTCCACGCAGCTGTGAACATTTTGTTTATTTATTCATTGACAAAGCTTGAACTTTCAGGGGCACACTCATGAAATTGGAATGTTAATAAAGTGTCTTAGACAACTAAATAGTTTGTTGTTTTTTTCTGCAGCAGAAGTAAAGATGGAATATGGACAGGCAATAACCTACATGGATTTTTTACGGTCACTTGACCTTTTAACCTACACCAACTTTATTCTACAAGTCTGCATGCTGTTTTCCTGTAATGCTTCACATTACCATACAAAATTCCTTTAAAGCCAGACCTATTGGATTTGCCAAAGGTTGTTTTGGCTGTTTGCAGGCCGGTTTTATGGTCCGGTTTATACTGTTCATTTTTCTCATTTTACCAATGCCTGCAGCAAGCACAAAAGCATGCAGTCTCCCGTACCTTGCAAAACACACATACAAGGTGTCTTACGAGTTCAAAACTCCTCTGATTTGCAAATGGGGACCACCTTTTATTTTGCAGCCCGGACTCTTTTTTCTCCCAGTCTGACCATGCCCAGCAACATGCAGATTCTCAAACATCCTTCTTCCTCTACTTCGCTTCGCTATTGCTCCATTTGATATTGGTCTACTAGAACAAAGCATTACTACAGTTTAATAGGGACCATATTATTGGTTCAGCTTTCCTACTACAGACAGAAAGCTGCATGCGGCAATCTGATAAGACGTGTGAGACTTGGGGCCTGATTTATGAAAAGTTAGCCCTGCATTAGCATCATTTTTTGACACAAAAGTGGCGCAAACTTACAAAATATTATGGCCCATATTTTTACCTTTTTGTGTCGTATTTGTGTCATTTTTTTGACGCAAAGCATTGCACACTTAGAGAATACAATTATATTTTGTAAGTTTGTGCCGGTCTTGTGTCAAAAAATAATGCTCAGGCGGTGCTAACTTTTCATAAATCAGGTCCTTGAATTTTAGCAGAAAGCCCTGCTCTTTTAAAATGAAGCTCATTGTTAAATTTACAGTTAAAATAATTTTCACCTAAATACAGCATAATCTCTCGTACATTCGAGGCAATTGCTAGACCTAAGGAGAAGAAAAACTGAAAAAATGTAAACACCCAAGAGAGACATTCCTCTCGAGCTGACCGTGCATTCAACGTAGAAACGGCTACTTCGGTTAATCCACACATTCCAGAATATACTAGCCCTCGAATAAATCAGTATTCTTTCGCACTTCTGCCTGAAAAATAAAAATGCAACCGTATGCAGGTCGGCTGGTCGCGCTGTGTGTATTTAATCACTCAACTCTTCAAATAAACCCTAGAACTCGGAATTTGATGAAAAGTAGTGCGCCCATATCCACAGCATACGGTTGCAGTTACGCTGTTTTGCAACAATGAAAGGAATGCCAGGCATTCCATCCAGATAATTTTGGTAGGAAAAATGGAATTGCTGAAAGGAGCAAAGCCCGGAAGCTGCCTCATGCAGCAGGGGCGCGTATACTCAGGAGAAAGAGAAATAAATAAAGCAGACAAGAGTGAAGGACATTAAAAGAGAGACTCTATATCCCAGGAAACTCTGTAAGAGGCACGTCGTTCCAGATGGCAAGTAGACTTCAAATAAACACAACAGAGGCAGGGCAAACTGAGAACACCTCCAACTTAAATCTGTGCTAACTTATGTTGATGCTGACATTTCAGAAGTGGATATTCCGCATCACGACTGCCTTCAAACACTTTCTCAAGGAACACTCATGGTTTACAGACAACCGGGACACAAGTTCAATGATCATGGTCAGTCGTTGCTCTCATACTGTAACTGTATTGTCAATATACATAGAGCAATATCCCTTAGTCATTTCTTTACATTCAATGTATCCATTGACCACAGAGTGCACGTGCAAGGTGCCACACAGATTCCTGAAAGCAATGCAATTCACTTCTACTTCTTCTACTCTGGTGGGTCATGTCCTTGTCGCTGGCTGCAATAAGAGACCATTAGTATTGCAGTGTATCAACCCCGTGAGGTATAACTTTTTGACTAGACCTATTTTCCGTAAGCGTCAGGGTCTTCTCAACCGTAACTACAAATCTGCGGAACACACCTTGTCGAGCATTATTCCTTTCTTTTCGTCATGTCCGGCAAACTTGTCTTTGTTCCTTGGACTTAAAGTATGTTTCTTCTACATATTAGATACAGTTTCAAGCTGAAAGCCCCAGGAATCTACATTTAGTTTTGCTCTCAACTAATCCTAAAAATGGAAGACGAGTTGAAACTAAAGTCCAACTAAAGTCCAAAAAGGCAAACATTGTTCCTAATTGTGAGTGGCATGGGAAAATGTTGTACTGTTGTCAACTGTGCCCAGGACTTGTGTCCCTGCCACAAGTCCCCATACACAGTAAACAATCTTGAGTATTGACAAAGAAGCATCTGTTAAGAGCCTCTCTCATCAACATAATACTAAAAGTCTGTTTTCCACCACTGTTGGGTGCCCCAAAAATGTATTTTATTTTCAGGACTGACCAAAACAGCAATGATCAAAGTTATTATCCCACCTTCCAGAACAGACTATTGTAGCTGACTACATTTGGAGCACCCTAAAACGTATTCCGTCCTTACTGACAGTACGAAATGCCGCAGAACACCAGGTTTCTTTCTGGATCCTCTGGCAGCCAGGCTGTATGATTTATAGTCCAAATTTCTGGTGTTAGTTATGCTCAGTCTTGGTAACTTAGATTTTCCTTTAATCTTCTTTTACCAACAACCCACATCCAGAGAATGGCAGTGGGAGGTCGAGCTTTCTCAGTCAAATCGGCCATTCTGTGCAACACCTTGATGCTCCATGCCAATGCTACAGAGGATATTTGGCCTTCAGACCGCTCTTGAAAGCCTGCAGTAAACGTCATTGCACCGTAAACGTGTAATCATGAACGTGTGTTTACATAAAGTGAAATAAAATAGTGGAGATGGAGAAAGGAGCATATACTCCAGCCGTATTTCTTTACAGTTAAGATTGGATAGGGGCATATTTATACTCCATTTACACTGAATTTGTGTCATTTTGTTGACGCAAATTCAGCGCAAAACTAACTCCATATTCATATTTTGACGTTAGACCTGTCTAACTTCAAAATATTGGAGTTTGCACCATTTTTTAGATGCGTGAACCTACCTTGCGTCAATGAGATGCAAGGTAGGCGTTCCCAACTAAAAAATGGTGCTATCCACAAAGACCCATATTTATCCCCCTGTGCTTAAATGATGCACGGGTGGGAGGAGGAGACAAATAATGATGCAAAGCTTGCTTTGCACCATTATTTAACACCTGGGTCAGACCAGGTGTTAGGGGACCCGTGGACCCATTACCATGGTTAAACAACATGGAATGGGTCCACAGGTGCCCTCCTCAAGCCCCAGGAACGTCCCCTCCCCCACCAGAGGGACACTGGTGGATGTGGGACCCCATCCCAGGTAAGTAGGGTAAGAATAAGATTTTTTATTTTTTATTAAAGTGCCATTGAGGTCCCAACTTGGGCCCCCCTGCATGGCACAGGGTGCAATGGCCATGCCCAGGGGACACTGATCCTCTGTGCATGGCTATTGGGGTGGTGGGCATGACTTCTGTCTCTTCTAAGATAGGAGTCATGTGGTATGGATGGTTTTGCGTCAGAAAATGATGCTAGACTGGTTAGAGGCATTTATTTTGCCTCTAACCAGCCTAATGTCATTTTTGTGTGCAAAACCTCCTTCTCCCACACCGCCACCCTCACCTAGCTAACGTATTTTTTTTTAACGCTAGCCCACCCTTAGCACCAGCTTGCACCATTCCATAAATATGGCGCCCACCTGGGGCTAAGGAAAGGCACAAGCCTGAGGTAAACTTTTTGATGCAAAACTGTGTTAGTGCAGTCTTGCATCAAAAAGTAAAAATATGCCCCTTAGGGCCTTATTTACTAAGTTTTTGGCACAGGGCAGCACCGCAAGACTGTTTGCTGCATCACCCTCTGTCAAAACAAAAGGGCAGGAATGTGCAGTATCTATGATATGGTGCTTTCCTGTCCTTGCTGCCTAGCGCCAATGCAGGCAGCCTTGCATCATGGTGCAAGGGTGCCTACATTTCAGGGATGATAGTTTATGTGCAGGAAGAGACACCTTCCTGCACATAAACAATCATTATTGGCATTTTCCTCTTTCTATGTGTGCTGTAAAATGCAGCACACATAGAAAAAGGAAAAAAGTAGAGAAAGAATGTTATTTCTTTCCTTTGTGCCACTTTTCCACCACCCCTGAGGTAGCTTAAGAATTTGACACATTCCCAGACTTGTAAATCTGGGAATGCATCAGATTCCATTGGATTCTACTAGTTTGCGTGGGAACACCCACAGCAACACCCATGGAATGCCCCTTTCATGGTGTTTTGCGTGAAGGGGATCCATATATACAAGGCCATGAAAAGCCACACAAGGTGACTTTGCGTGGCTTTGTAAATATGGGCTGGCACACTGAGCCACCAGAGCGTAAAAAAATGACACTCTGGTTGCGCAGTGTGCCATTAGGGCCTCATAATGATGCCCTTGATGTCTTTAAATGAGATTGCAGAATAACATTTTCAGACGATTCCAGGTCTAACTTAAAGATCAGAAAAGATCTAAAAATTTATATTTTTTTTAAGTTGCTCTAGGCCATTAGCCTACAGATAAATATGTCGGAGCTAATCATAGTCCATTAATTTGTTTTGTTTTTCTTTAATATAAACCAGGACTCAGGCGGTATTACGAGTGCTTCACAGATGTTGCCTCAGCCTGTGACTAGCGAGTTAAATTTATCAATACTAGTCTTCATGAGTACTCCATCCATTTTAATAATCAAATCTTGTTGATGGTCTTGTATCAATTTACTGTCTGGCAGAGAAAGCTTACTATCAAAACCTTTGTGTAGAACACTACTTGTAGCCAAAAAATGTTCTAAATCTCTGGAAAACAAGATGTAAGTTAAAGGGGAAGCTGTGGTTGTAGGATATGAGGCTTCTAGCATCCACGCAGGACCTTTGCTACCATAGGGGCTCTAATTACGAGTTAATTGTATTGGCAAGGTCAAACTCTGCACCAGCCATTACCGGTATTATATATTAACAACCCCTCAGATCAATACGTGTAACTACAAGTTAAAACCCTCAGAATATGGAATAACTATATGGGCACACAATCACCATACGGATTTTGCATGGTCCTTATAACAAGATATTTTGATCAGGTGGCAAAATGAACAGGGGATTCTCTGCAGGACGACGGTAGGGGGAGGGAATTTGGTCAAGCATGGGAGGGAGGGGGAAAATTGCCCTGACGAGAGGAGCGTTGCATGTGCCCTGTTTCCCCCTTGCTGTAGACAGAGGTCGATGGGGACAGGGGTAGAGGCTTGGCTGTTTTTGAGCTGAAGCTTCAAGAGATTTTATTGAACGGAACTTCTGGCAGGTAAAATCAGGTCCGGTGTTTCCCCATCAAGGAAAACCAGGTGAGCGAACATGAATGGGTTTCCTATAGTCAAGTTTGAACAGGTACTACGAGTTTTCTATTGTTCCATCTTATGCTGAACTATTTTTAGATCTTTATGAAACTTGTGTAGTGTCCTGTGGAATTATTAATGCTTTGATGAACTGTGCTTAGTCATATTTATGTTTTTTGTAGTTCTATCTAAAATAAAATAGTAAAAATAAAAACGTCTGCCCGGCAGTCTCAGTCTCCTTTATAATGAAAATATTTTCTTTATCACTATGTAATAAAAAAGTACATACTACCAAGATGAAGTATTTTGCGATTTGGCCCTGAATTTAAAAATAAAAGTTGACATTAATTAATTCATTAATTAGTCTTTATTTGGGTTTGAGGCAAAAACACAGTAAAATATAGTATAATCATACAGGACAAGAAAACCCAACTTATAAAAAGTCGTTTTTTTTTTAAATGACAGGCTGAAGACAGGACATTTTACAACAGATGAAGAAAATCGTCATTCGTAAAAAACATCTTAGGAAATTGAAGAGGCCAGCAAGAGGAACTCAGGGGGTAGGAGCAGCCCTGTTTAGTCACACCGGAGACAACAAAAAAGTGATGAACGGAAATGTTTGCGTTAATGATGCCTTAGACACAGGAGAGGATCCCGAGGTTCGGAGGAAGGAAGCTGTAACCGCAGCCAACAGACCTGGGAACAGGGAGAGGGTAGGAAATCTCGAACTAGATAACTTGACCCCAGAGGGGAGTAAATAATGGATTCACTCTGTAGGGCTTTCTTGAAAAAGTGCTCACGCTAGAGACATTTTGAGTTTTCGCACGGGGACTAGGGAAATAAAACCAAAGCACATGATTTGCCATTTGTTTTCAGTTACAGGCTAGGTGTACACGGCTGGAATGTGCAGTGCAGATACTAACCTACCCGTTCGGAATGCAGCGGTAGAATCGGATGCATAAAACCCTGGGCACTGTAATGAATGTGAACACAATAACTCTGCGTTGTGGAACTTCTCGGCAGACAAAATCCTGTGGCTGACAAGCCAGGCACCAACAGCTTCAGCTCCCTATCCACCAACCGCCCTAGAACCCCAGTGAAGTAAAAAGTCTAAACTTAGACTGAAAGTCTAACTTTATTTGTAGTAAAGTTGCACTTTTGGTCTAAACTTAGATTTTTGGTCCAAGTTTACCTTTGTGAATAGGGCCATTGGAATCTTTAGCTTAAAGTTGACCTTTTAGCATTGTAAGGCATGAGCAAATAAACTAATATCAATGCCATGACAGAACTAGTAATTGAAAAAGCCATTTGGTGATGGTGAGATCCCTCTGGCACTAAACTTTAGAATTGGCACTAGTAATACACTCTGAGCTGAAAATCACTCAATGGGTCACGGTCTCCATGCAATTCTTAACCTCCATCTTCTCTGCTTGTAATAGCATTGCTTTCTTAGAAATCATGATCTGACACAATAATAGAAAAACAAGTGGTAGGATTATAGTTGTCTATCATAAATTGACAACATACAAGCAAATTCCCACTGACAAATCTGCCACATTTTAATATGTACTTACCCACTATTCACTCAGCTCCAACGCTACTCTGGACAGTGATTTCCTTAATAAAGGGCTGTATACCATTTTTAGGTCTAGTCTGAGACAGTACATGTGATGTTCCTTATGAGGCATGTTGTTTAAATACAGGGGGCTTAGCCCCCACCCACTGCATACAATTCAAGCATTCCCCCATGAAATTAATATTCTATCGTAAAGCACTTTTCTGCTTGTTTGGGGCTCCTATTGGGATTCCTCCCAAAGCTTAATATGAGCATTGTAAAAAAAGATTACCATACTGTACCATACTACATAATGACAGGCTATATCATACCATACAGTATGATACTCTATAATGACAGGCCATACCATACCATAACTTACTTACAATGACAGACCAGGCTATACCATACCATACCATATCAAACCATACCATACTATACTATGACAGGCCAAACTATATCATACTATACCATACAATACAAAATGTATGGTATTTTTAGATAATGTATAATTCTTATGAGCAAAAGTTGCACAATATGGGAAAAAATTGACAAAGAGAATAGATCTTGCACAAACGAGACCTATTGTTGTTGTCAATGCTTGTTTGTAAATTATTCTCAACCTTGCTTTGCACCTGGAAACTCTTTCTAACAATACTGGAGAGTGATAGCCCATGGGTGAAGACACTATCTATTCAAGTGTCCAAAACTGGCAGTCATTTCCTATTGATAAGACTGGTCACATACTCAATCTTATCTTCTCATGAAGCATGTTCCCAAACAATTTCAGCGCCACTCCCCTTTGCTGGTCTGACTGTGGTTTGCTGCAAGCTTAGCTGTGAGTGCTTAAGAACACATCTGTACAAAGACTTCACAATTCTACAAGAAAAACTCTGTTATAGTAACCAGCAAAATTAATCACCACAATACTGACCAAATGTTCTGTTAACGTTAGACATACTCGCTTCTCCCAAGTGGAAGTCACACAAATTACTAACAAAAATAGCCAATGTATGTTCAGGGGTGGCTTCTTCGTAATGGCGGAGGGGCATCACCCCCCGGGCTAAGAGCCAGCAGATGAAAAATAAAACAATAGCTTACTATTGGCCTGTCGGCCTAGCCGGGCTGGGCCACAGGAGGTGGAAGTGGGGGAGAGGAGAGAGTGCACCTAAGTGTGCATGCATGCCGGCCAAACACACATGCACACTTAGGTTCCTCCAATCCGGCTGTGTGCACAGCCGGGCTGGAGAAATTGCACAGACCTCAAGGTTGTGACTGGGTGGCAGTCCAAGCTGCTGAGACCAATCCTGACACTGCATTCATGATAGGTTTATCATGAAAGCAGTGCCAGGATTGCTGGGGAGCCTGTGCTGGTGTCCCTCATCAGGGGAAGAGGAACGAGGCAGCAGGAGACGGCAGCATTGTGGTGAGAGGTAAGTTTATTTTATTTTTATTTTTTTCAAACCCCCCCCCACCGTGTCCATCCCCCTGCCCCTCCCCTTGATGTTTGAGGTGGCCACCGCTGTGTATGTTTCAGTCTGACTTAGCTCATTTGAAAACCAATGACTGCAACTTTGAATGTGCCTGAAACTGGAAAATCCCGTTTCAAAGACCACATGAGAGGTATAATAAAAGTTTCTATGTTCAACATATATTCACAACTTCAAACTCAACTTGCAAACTCTTTAGGGCTTTCAAAGAAATATACATTTCCTCATGGGCAGAAAAAACTTGCAAGTATGTGACGTTTATAATAAATCTGTATTTTCCTCTATATAATTATGTTCATGACATTGTGACACTTGATACTTTAGTCACAATATTCTGTCAGGCCAATAGTTAAAGCTCAGTGTTGTGCCATACATTCTTGCTCTGCTTCCCTGTTCTACCGTTCCTTCTCCCTTCTTCAGAGTGGAGCTGCACTCAGAGCAACTGTGGTCTGGAAATCTCCTTCAGAACTCATCCAAACTTCCAATATGACTACTGTTGCGTATCATTTCTATCTTGGACACCTTGGAAAAGATCAATTTAGTTCCATATACTACAGATTCCATAATGTCTTGCCAAGTATTCACAAAGATCCGGCATCCACTGTGCAATGCGTTCAATGGGACTAGTCTAGCTGTTCCTCAGAACAGTAATCTTTCTTCTAGGACTTGTAAGAGAATGTGAAGCCCTGCCATTTGACTCTGCTATGGGCTTGCTGCTGCCTCAAACTGCTCATAAACTGCACCTGTGTAAAGCTATTTCTTCATGTATTGATGTTTGAATGTATGTGTACCAGCACTCTTGTTGCCTGCTTTCCTAAGCAATTCCTGCCTTGCTTTAGCCAAAGCCTGTGTCCAGTTACAATGCAACTTGTGGCTTGTATTTTCGTTTCTTCCACTTATGTGTGCTTGTTTTCTCTCTACTTCCCACCTTGTACCCCTCTTGCACTCTTGTTTGGTAGATGTCTGATAAGTGTACTATTTTGTCCTCACCTGTGTACATGTATGATTTTTTTGCTTAGGAGTTGGCTCCTCGATTCTGAAATGCAATTCCTGCACTACCCTTGGTTTTACATGTATTCTTAAGAGCCTCAATTGTGGCACTGTGATATTGCTATTTTCATAGGCATCTCCTCTGGGTCTCCAAACAGGGTTGCGTATATAAGTACAATCCTTGTTTGTGCTTTAAGGTCCAGATACCAAATCATTTCCGCTACCTCCTTTCAATGGGGTTCACAGAGTGATTATAAGTGATATTAACCTGCAGAGAGATGTAGACTTTTCCTATTGCATTGGGAATTTATGAGTCGTACCTGTGAGTAGCCCTAGTTGTAACCCAGTGTGTTTGTCCATTATTGGTTTTAAGCCCTGTTTGTACACATTAGGGTTGCCTTGCCTTCTCTGTCCTTTACCTTGTTTTTGTCTGTTCTTTAATGATTTATTTCTTTGTCTGCTCATCTATATCTGTACACCAACATTCAGCTTTACAGGCTGGAATTTCATGACCTTATGGGGTATTCCCTCTAAGTCAATCCTGAATTCTCGATCTGTACCCTCAGGCTATATTTCACTCCTCTTAATATCTGGAATTAGTGTCTGTTTCTGATTTTTTTCAGTATTTGTTGTGCACTTACTTCTCTTCAAGGTTCCCCCCAAAACTAATAATAACGTTGATTGTAAACTGAGAAGGATCAGAATGTGCTAACCAGAACATCTGTCACCATTTATGCTTGCTAATGATCGAAAAGATTTAGAAATACTGCAGTTTTGTATGAAACGGCACAACCAAATAAAATCAAGATTTTATTGCAACATATACCCACAGCTGAATTCACTGGAGATTGGCAATATCGCTATATGACAAAAACAAAAATGGAGGGATGAAGTAACAATGAGCAAACACTGTATCTTTTACAATGTTTTCACTGAAAGTTATTAAATATAGACTGTTTTTGTCTGTGGTGCAGACAGACAAACGGGTTCATTGTTTATTAAAAATGCATCTTGTAAGAAATGTACTTCCATCCCTTTTATTGGGTTAGATTTCCTCTCCCAGTTCTTCACTCCAGTGTGTGCCAATTGCACTTGGACAGGCTGACGTTTATAGAGCATGTGAAAAATTACATCACATTTTTTACTATCCTGCTGGGCTTCAGGTTTGACCTCCACAGGCCTCTCTCTCTTCTAAAAAGGAATGGTGATCTCAGGTATCAAGGAATCTGAAACAAATGACGTGTCAGAATGATAACGCTATTTATGAACTCTGAAAGTTTCTTGCAGTTCACAGATGTTTTCACCATTTGATGAATGGATGTTTTTAGGGCATTTGCAAAACGCCAATATTGTTCTCATTCTCTGTGATATACAACAGAAAGTCCCGCCTAACCAAGGCAGATGTCCTACATCGCAATACATATTTGTAGTAATATCGACTGAGGTGCAGAACATGTGAGAGGGACTCAAGATGCATCCACGGTTGCGGCCCAAATAAGCTGGAACATTTTAAAAGTGGTTTGCATTCCAGTACAGAAGGGGCATGGTCAATCAGGTCCGGACTGGATCAAACTTGAGTGAATATGATTTATCCCTGTCTGAGGTGACACAATATAATCAAAAGTGAAGGGCTGAAATGTGACCTGTGTTATTTACCATTAGAGCACTCAATCCGCCACCTATTTATTTTCCTCAGTGAGTCACCCATATGGCATATGTAGGCTTCGAAATGGGCCTCACAGCTTACTATGCCATCGGACTCAAGTTGCACACGGCTAATGAGACCCTACAAGTCATAAACATGTTTAGTGTTGCTTGTGTTCCCTTAAACAGTGGATGCTGCCTAGCAGTGTGGGATCGAATGTAAGTTGTGAGAATGCCCGAGAATGATTGCATATGGTTAATCCCTGTCTGTAGTGGGACAGTGAGCAAAAAATGATGGACCAAGATTCAGACTAGTATAGTTTCCAGTGGCTGAATTAACTCTAGCTGTCTATCAGTCTATTAGTGCTGCTGTTAATGAGTCATCATAATGTGCACAGGTATCCCCAGACAGGTGATGGATAGGTCAATGGGCCATAGGACTTTGGCTGTGCTTTACTGGGGTCCGACCCTTCTGAAATATTTCTGTGGTTGCTTGTGTTCCTGAAGAGAGAGACCCCTAGAACTTTGACTCCACTGTCCCTTTTGGAGATGAGGTCAAGGCTGATCTACGTATTGTTAATCCTGTCAGTTCATCTGATTTTGATCTAAACATGCCAGAAGCTCCATGTCACTTTCAAAGAACCCCAAGACATTTTTCTGACCACTGTCATCTTGAACCTCTACGTGGAGCCCGTGGGAGCCCTTCTTATTGAGAGACAAATTTCACAAATTCACCATTATGACACACAGCACACAAGTTTACATCAAAGTTTCCTCTACTTCTGACATTGTGACCCAAGAACCGCTTCCAACTCATGGAGACCAGGGTACTGGTGAAACTCATTCCCACCAAAACCAAATTCCTCCTTTTAGCAACAACAAAAAATTATTTCAAATCCACTCCGAATGACATGAACTACAACCCCTATCACGCCAATAAGACCGAAATCGCGCAGAAAAGCTCAGCCTGTAGGAAAAAGTGAAAATATTCCTCCCTCCCACCAACTTGGAACCTGCCCTCCAAGCCCTCATGCTCATACATCTGGATGGAGGAAGGTACAGCCTCCCTGATGCCACAGTGGTCCCTTTGAGATTCAGTCTAACTGCTGCAACATACCTTATCACTGATCTGAACAAATTCATCCACATCATTCTTTCTCTGCAGGAACTCCAAACCTTCATTCGCACATACTGACCTCTGTAGCACCACCTCTCTCCTAGCATGGATGCAGTCTAGGCCATTGGCCCAGTCAGCACGTCACTGCCCTCGCTGTTTATCACTCTGTTCCTAGCTCGGTCAGTGCACTATATTGAGTATCATCATATGCATACAAGCAAGTATTTGTTTTGAGGGAGAGGTAATGCCTAGATACCAAGACCCTTGAAATAACTGTTAATAAACCCAGATATGAATGAAAATATCACAGCAAACTTCAGCATTCCATCATCAAAAAGGACCAGTCACACATCAGTTTGCATAAAACAGAAGTGGTGAGCCACACATACAGCAATTTACACAGCAGCATGGCACTCTTCAAAGATATGCACTCTTTTGGAGTAAATAGAAAATATGAAACATTTCAACTTTTGTCCCATGCCCTTCTTTTGTAACAGCAATGTAGTATTTTCTCACTACAACACCAGCGGGCCACAACTTGCATGGTAGCTAACATGGGTATAAGTGAAACTACGATCTCATAGTGTTACTGTAAATCTGACATTATTGCCTAGAAGTGCTCCCATTCTCAAGCCCTGCTTCACTTCATCTGGCATTTTGTGCTGCAGAAAGGAGTATATTCTGAGGGACATTTCGAAGTGCTTATTTCTGGAATTAAGTAATCCACTGTTATGTGTCAAAGAGGTATAGAGCACTATTGAGTTTAAAACCTATATTTGCCATGTCAGTGGTAAGGTAAGGCTGAAGTATTTCTGGCATCTGTGACCTTTTCCTGAGGTTTACTAATATTTTCTTGTTGCCCACAGTGGGTTTAGTGAAATTGTGAAGGGAGATTTTGGTGGGTTTCTGTACATCACCACCATTCCTGTTCATTAGGTTATTAGAAGACCACACAAAAACTCCTCTAGGAGTAGGGAAGGCAGTTGCTTTATCAATATGTTCTGAAGCAATGGAAACCTCTCCAAACAGACCTTAAGTGTTGCCATTTTGTGTTGTCATACTCTGAGGAAACATTCTGCACAACGGAGGCAGGTTTAGGAGAGCATTCTTGAAAGTTCTCAACAAAAGGATCTTCTACCCCCTTCAGGCAATTCAGTTTGCAGAACCACACTATAAATGTGCTTTCGCTCATTCATCTTCAGAGCACAGATCATTCCACCTGGGTCCTTCATTTGACGGAACTGACAAATCAACTACCTATAAATTATTACCTCTGGGTATAGCTTCCATCATCTCAGGAGTACAGTAGAGATTAGAAGCTCTATGGAAGAGGGTTGTATTTATAGGTCCCATCTGTTTTTTGCGGCTTGAGTTTGAAGGTCTACATCCAACCCCTGCAGTATATTTTTTTACCCAATGCTTAGTGAACAAATTCTGCTTTGGCCCAAGGTACATTGTTATAAGAGACTATCTCTGCCAAGGTAGCTGGATGTTATTGGATGAGATGGCATTCACGAGCAATGTTCTTCAAGGGGAACGGACCAGAATGAAGAAATTGTGACATTGCCGCTCATTGCCTTTTTTCACTGCATTAGGTCTAAAAGCCACTCAGACAGGGTTTTTAAAAATGCATTATGCTACAGAAAAGACTTTCTGGCAGAAAACTGCACAAGGCTTCATATACTTAATGCAAAAATGTTTGCACAGGAATAACATCAACAACACCTTTACAAGCCACATGTGCTCACCAGTGCTGTGGCCTTCGTATGAAATATGTTGAAGGGGCAGTGAGAACCCGCCATTCATGGCATACTTGGCATACTGTCGAAACTCTAAGCATGCCAGCCAATTTGTTTTAATGGCAGTGAAGTCTGGTCTGCTGTCAGTGTCTGAGGCCTTGGACGGACTCCTGAGTGGGACCTGCCCACATTACTAGCACTGGAGGTGGTTATGTTACACTCCAACAGACTGCACGTTCTTAGTGCTGGAAACAGAAAAATACTCAACGAAGTAACAGTTTTGACGAGGGGATTGGCAAATTAAAGAGGGCAGAGTCAGAAGGAGCAGAGGAGTCAGCGTCATGGTGTGACAGTATCTATATATTATTTTTACAATCTCTGACCTCAAAGAAAATGACAACAAGCAAAAACGCAATGGATAAGCTATTCTGGCTTACTTTATCGCAAAAGCCAAAGTTTCATGACAACACACTGAGTCTTGCGTCTGGCATTGATACATAAGGCAGGGCAATGCAAACATCTGAAACCCAGGATATTGTATACAAAGGCATGCAGTATAATGTATGTTGGGTCTGTCTAAAACCAAATGAGAAAACCTAAAATAAGATTGAGGAGGAAGCAGCATAAAACATACTGTAGAGTTAGTTTAAATTACATTTTACAACCTGTTAAAAAAACAGAGAAGCTGAAATTAAATCTGCCCACAATCACACTGTTTCCGTTCTTGTGCGAAAGTTGGAATTGGAACACGGGTCTGCAGGTTCCAAAGTCAAAATGAATGTATTTAAATATGATAATAATATGAAAAGCTATTTCTTGTATCGGGAAAACATGCTCCATGATCCTCCACTTCCCTCCCCAAACATTAATAATAAAGTGACTTCCAACATGTGTCAGAATGGTGTTTTAAGAAAAAAGGAATATATACAACTGGTAATATCTTGGTCGGAAACCCACGACTAGCTTGCTAATGATGCACATTTGGGAAGTATATAGTGACGCTAATCGTTTTTCCTACTTCCCCATAAAAAAAAAAAAAGATGCGATGTATTACTAGTCTGATAACTTCCCCGAACAAAAAAAACATACAGTGAAGCATAGAAGCGAATGGTATTTGCCTCCTTCACGTTCTTGACAACCCAATGGAAAACTTTTCGACGTTGTGGGTTCGAGGACCTCTATTTACGGGAGGCAACTAAGTGTAGCCTAACGGTCTGCAATTCCGCCAATTTTTCTTTTTATGTAGAAAGTGTTATCTACCCATAGTTCAACAAATGGTTAATCTTTTGCGAGCTGCATCTCAGGCCAGTGGCAGAATTGGCACCGCTCAACCAGCATCCACTGATCTCAGCACACCGCACCCCACAAAGTTATCTGCCTGGCCTGGTCCACCGCGTCCTGCCCACCTGCCTCACAGGACCTCACCTTTCATCACTCCACACCCACTTGGTGCAAGCTGCTAGGCATCCTTGAACCTACCATTGGTCATGGAAGGGTACAACCTCCCAGTTGTAATATTCTGGTCCAGAATGTCCCACGAGAGGCATCCGAGAGCAAGATTTGGTGAAAGAGGTGACAAGGGATCCAGGATTACAATTTTAATTCCACAGCATGTGGTTGTGAAAAATCAAAAAAGAGCTGCTACTTGGAGACCAGAATTTCCCAATTATCCAACACTATGGCGGTCATTCTGACCCTGGCGGTAAAAACCGCCAGGGCCGTGGTCCGCGGGAGCACCGCCAACAGGCTGGCGGTGCTCCTTTGGGCATTCTGACCGCGGCGGTACAGCAGCGGCCAGAAACGAAAAGTCGGCGGTGTACCGCCAACTTTCCGCTGCCCAGGGGAATCCTCTATGGCGGCGCAGCTTGCTGCGCCGCCATGGGGATTCCGACCCCCATACCACCATCCTGTTCCTGGCGGTTTTGGCCGCCAGGAACAGGATGGCGGTATGGGGTGTCGTGGGGCCCCTGGGGGCCCCTGCAGTGCCCATGCTAATAGCATGGGCACTGCAGGGGCCCCCGTAAGAGGGCCCCACTTAGAATTTCAGTGTCTGCTTAGCAGACACTGAAATTCGCGACGGGTGCTACTGCACCCGTCGCACCCCTTCCACTCCGCCGGCTCCATTCGGAGCCGGCATCCTCGTGGAAGGGTGTTTCCCGCTGGGCTGGCGGGCGGCCTTTTGGCGGTCGCCCGCCAGCCCAGTGGGAAACCCAGAATGACCGCTGCGGTCTTTTGACCGCGGTACGGTCTTCTGGCGGTTCCCACTTGGCGGGCGGCTCCCGCCGCCCGCCAAGCTTGGAATCACCCCCTATGTGTGTAATAAAAATTCACGCACCACTATCTCTAAGTAGCCCAGGTCAGGCAGAGTGAGAAGCACTATTAAAATCTGAAATGTAGCTTGTTACCGGCAACCAGCAAGGTATTATTGCATATTATGGAAGGAGTGGTTGGTCAAAGTAAACACCTCTAAAGTTGAGGAGACGTATCTGCACCTGAAGTGCTGCTTTTTCATTGCAGATCCCGAACTCTGACACTACCAACCAGAGTCTGATTCCCTGTATCTGCAACAATATGTGTTCTGGTGTTGCGATGCTAGGACCCACGCCGGGTAAACTCTGGGCCTGGAGAAGCATTTTGAGGCACAGTGGGAGAACGAAATTTGGACATGATTTAAAGGTTTGTTAGAACTCATGAAGGCAATATTAATGTGGTTCAGATTAGAAGTGGTACCATCAGTGCTTTAAATGGCAGGTACTCTTCGAACTGAGTACCTGTACTTCTTTGGTTTGAAAGGAGGAACCTGTACTTCTCAGCAGAGGATGAATATTTTAAATAACATAGTACCAGCACTTCTTCTAGTAGCCAACAGGTACTCTGATATAGTGACATACTTGAACGTCTAAACTACTATTTCAAGCACTGGTAACCATTCTCTCAAAGCTGCGTTTCTGAGGTAGCAGCAAAGCATTGCCACAGTTAGGTGACGCCTGTCTAATGAAACATGTTGTAAAACCTATTGAGTTGAGATAGTAACTACATGGTCCTGGTAGTGAAGGGACTGCTGCATAATAATAGTAAATACCATGGACACTATAAATCTACATATGTAAGTTTACTCTTACACTTTGTAGTAAGTTTACTATTTTTGGCTATTCATCATTTACAAGTGTAAGTTTACAAAGTGCAGGCTTACATTCCTCCACCTCCTGGAACTAAGGGGAGGAGCCTAGTTAAGTGTTAAGGAGTGTTACATTATTACTTGTAACTTTTCACGTGTAGGAAGATCTTCCTGTGGTACAACACAGGGACATTTTTAAAGAATGACACAATTAAAAATGAATAATTAAATATATTTTAAGATAAACATTAATGCAAATTTATTTTAGATATTTTTATCAAATGTAGATCAAAAATATTCACAAGCCCTACTAACTTAATTTTAAATATTTATTTATTTTAACTATATTAAATACAATTAAAATTATATGTAGAAGATGTCTTACAAAAATAAAATTAAATGTTGTTATGTATTTATTATGTATTCAACAGTATTAAAAGTTATGTATTGAATTCCTTTACATTAATTTAATTACTTTAAAAAAAATAAAGTGGTATTTATTTTTCAATTTGAAGTATTCGAGTATTTTAAAATAAATGAAAAATATGTTATAATTTTATACATGTTATAACTTTTAATTACATGTAGATGTATTTTTTAAAATCCTATATATATGAATTTATTATTTACCAATGGGTGTTTTTTCTAGTCCCTGCCTCCATTCTGAGTGCATGTTGCAGCACCAGTGGTTGGTCATGTGTACTTCTGGACTTATTAGAGGTCTGAGATAAATGACATTTCCTACTATCTCGAGCCCTTTTTAGGTCACACATGAAACAGTGGTGTCCCTTAGGAGACATTTTGTTTTCTTACAGGGGGCTTTGAGGTTGGCAATGCTTGGCATCATCATCAATCTTATTTGCTTGTTCCTCTTTGACCAGCACACGCTAGCTTGACCGTCTCTTCTTGTGATTGTCCCTCCCCTGGAGCATGGTCCAAGTACTGGTTTCTTGCCCAGTATTCTATCGCTGCTTACACGTTTGGAGCTACTTTTTCTTCTTGTAGCAGCACCCGAAAAGAGTGCATGTGTTTGCTCTAACTGTCTGTTGTGTTGCTTGAGCCTACCTCCCTCATGTTTCTTGCCCCCATCCTCCCACTGTCTGTCATGTTGCTTGCCCCATCCAGCCCTCCCCTATCACTGGCTATCATGTTTCTTCTCCCCCTCCTGCTATGCTCCCATTGTCTGCGGTGTTGCTTGTCCCATCCCACCCTCCTCCAACTGTCCTTGGTTCGGTTAGCCCTCTATGACCCTCCTCCCACTGCCACTTGCGTTGTTTGCCCATCTAGCCCACTTCTCACTGTCCATCATGTCATCTGCTGCCCCTCCAGCGCTCTTACCACTGTCTGACATGTTCCTAACCCCCTCCTCCCACTGTCTCTCATATTGCTTGTCCCCTCTAGTCCTCCTCCTGCTCTTCCTCTTGGCTCTCCCACTTGCCATGACAAAGAGCTATAACATGGCCATGTATTCTGGAACTTTTCTTTCAAACTTTATTTATATATTTTTTACTTAAACTGCCATGTTATTGCTTGCATTGTCTAATTCTCCTGCCTCATCCTGTGTTGCTTACTCCCCTGAGCCACCACAAAAAAAACTGTCAAAGTTAAATAGGCTAAATGGGTCTCACATATGTCAGAATGATTTGGTTTGACAATTGTTTTGGTTATGTTGCCATGTAGCATTGCTGAAAGTAAAAACAAAATGCTATGACAAGCCCTCCTTTGACCTGATCTTAGTACTTTTTGTTATTTGCAGCCATGCTGCTGTACAACATGGCTAAAATACATTGTCAAGGCTAACAGATCTTGCATATTCGAGACCTATTGGCTTTTTCAGTGCTTGTTGGCCATAGTAACTTTAGAAGTGCAATCTGTGAATGGCAGTAGGTTTACTCTTTTGTGGGTGGATGCATGTACTTCCATAAAATGCTTTTTAAAATTATATATAGGGTTGTGGGTGGGTACAGATTTTGGGATGGCAAGGGCATTTTTAGAGCTTAGGGTGCGTATAGGTTTTGGGATGGCAAGGGTATTTTTGAAGTTTAGGTTGGTATGGGGTTTTGGGTAGCAAGGGTTTTTCTAGGGTTTGGGGTAGGTATAGGTTTTGGAATGGCAAGGGTATTTTTAGGGTTTAGCGTGGGTGATATATTACAATGTACAAAGTAGAACTGATGTCTTTTTATTTAATAGAAAATTTTAATTGGTGAAATATCACAGATTTAGTAAAAAACCTATAGCTAAGGATCAACTGGGGGGATCCTTAAGTAACCTATTAATTGATGGTCCTTATGTGATGTAGGGATCAGCGGGCATGAAAAAAGATCTATCAGGAGAAATTGAGGAAAGTGTGATTGTGGAATGTTTGGAAAAAGGGGGAGTTTGGTTTTCAGAGGAGGAGGGGTCCTCCTTCAAACCCAAATCCAGATTTATCCCACAGGGAGGAGGTGATCATATTGACCTTTTTTCGGAAGCAGCTGTCAGAGATCTAAAAAAACCTTAGAGTGATTCTCTCTAAACTGATAATAGAAGAGGCACGAATAATATGTTGAGACATTACACAAAATCATGTCTAATCCAGAAGTGGTAGTACAGATAAAGGGGGAAATATTGTGATTAGGCCCCTTAAGAACTATATGAAGGAAGCCTATCTCCAGTTGTCAGATATGGAATGTTAAAGAGAAATAGAATGTTCTCATTAGGAAGAGGTGATGAGGAAATGTACTGCTTTAGTGATGGATTGGAAAGATAAACAGCCTTTGAGCATGGAAGATTATAGTTTTTGGAGAAATGACACTCCTAGATTACCTGTTTTCTACTTAATGCCAAAAATCCACAAACATGGTAACCTCCAAGAAGACCCATAATAGCTGCCCAAAAAAGTTTTTTTGATACTGTATCCTAATACATAGATTTATATTTAAGGTCAATTGTTGAAAGTCGCCCTTCTTATCTTAAGGATAGTATTGATTTCTTTAAACATAGCTTTGACATGCCCTGGATGGAAGGTTCTCTCCTAATAACATTAGATGTGACTTTACTCTATATGAGTATCAGGCATGAGGATGGCCTCAGAGCAGTAGAATATTGTTGTGAGCATGGCCAATTACATTTTACAAGCACACAAAGATGCTCCTGACCATGATGAGGTAGTGCTTGGAACATAACATCTTTTTCTTTGATAACCATATCTGCAAACAACTATATGGAACTGTGATGAGCACTTGCTTCGCTCCCAGTTATGCAAATTTGCATAGGGTCTGGTGGGAGCAGCAGGTCCTCAGCAGGTCCCCCCTGGATAGGTAGCAACCACATAGCTTTATGGCTGCGTTACCTAGATTACATATTTTTAATCTGGAGAGGTGATCGTAACAGCACAGTAGAATTTGTGACAAGCCTTAATGAGAATGATTTTAATTTAAAATTCACCAGCACCATAAATGAGAAGGAGATGGAGTTCATAGATGTTAAAGTAATGTTGGTGAACCTAAAGTTGGAAGCAGTGACGTATAGGAAACCTACAGCGCGCAATAGCATTTTACATGCACTTAGTTTTCATCCTATCCCACTTATTAATAACATTCTGTATGGGGAACTTCTCTGAACTAAAATAATTTGCAGCACACATACCAGCTATGCAATTGAAGAGAAAAAAACATTAGAAAGTTTAAAAGAGAGAGGCTATAAAAAGGAAACTTTATATTTAGCAAATTGAATCCCTGAAGATGGAAGATTTAATTTTCAACAAAACCCCCAAAAAAGAAACAAGACAACACAACACAGGTTCATTACTTTGTACAGTATTGACCATTCCAGAATGAGAGCAATTTTAACTAAACGTTTGGTAGCTTCTCAAAAAGGATCTGGTCATAGGGAGTGATCTATCATGGAGGCCCATGATAACTTTTAGGTGGAGCAAATCTACCAGAGATATCTTGGTGAGGAGTGATGTAAGAAGGCTGGGGAAGTTTCATTGCTGGAGAATAGGAATGAGTTTTCAAAAATGTGCAAAATGTAAGGGCTGTATGAATGGGGAAAATTTGAAACAAATAATGATCAATTGTAAAGTTATGCACAGGATCCAGGGCTTGTTTAATTGTAAGAGTGATTATGTGGATTATATCTTAAGATGCACATGTCCTGTGATCTATGTGGGGAGCATGACTCTACAAGTGCATAAACAAGTATTGCAGAATGTATGTGCAATGAAGAACCAAGACTCCACATATCCTGTGGTGAGACATTTGAATGAAATACATGGGGGCAAGCTGGAGGACCTCAGATACTCTGTAATTGATGGTGTAAAAAAGAATGCAAGAGGAGGAAATAGAGAAAAGAAATTGAGAATCATGGAATCAAATTATATTATCATGTTTGACAGTAAGGAACGGGGGGTATAAATGCAGGGGAAGAAATGCATGTCCTCGTCTAAAGTGATTACTCTTTCAGAGAATATGTGGAAAAAATGTGTATGTTACAGATTGACCAGACTCTGATTCGAGTGAGACTAGTTAGCCAAGCAAAGGTGAACCTTTGTGAGTAGAAAATGTTTTTAACTGGTGTTTTCAATCATGAGGATAGCTAGATACTGGTTTTTATGCTTCACTTCTTGATTTTCAATACACTTTTCTTCGTTTAATTTATTATTTTTCTGTAGATCTGAAGATATGGGTTTCTGGTGCTGAACAGGCGAAGGAGTTATGATATTTGTTGCCCACTAGGGCTTTGTAATTATTTCAGAGTCTAGTAGTATGATCCACACCAGCAGGGCACTGTGTAAGGAGAGTGAAAATAACTTTTACAGTGACCATTTTGTTTGAGATTGGTGCAAGCAGTGCCTACAGGGGCTCAATGTTCTGTTTACAGATAGGATGAGTTTTCAAGCTTGCTTATTCTGGAATGATGGTTAAATTGAATTACTAAATACAGAGGTTAATTGAGTATCAGACACTATTAAGGGATTATACACATACTTTTACTAATTGAATATGCACTATGATGATATTGTAAGTTAGCGATATAATGTTGTATATATAATTAGGGCAAATGTATTCATATTCCTGGATATCAAGTTGATAATTTAGTGAAAAAGTGGAGGATCGTAAATATAGGAAGTGTATTAATCCTTTAACCATTGTTCTTTGCATGTTTAATCGTGCTCAGTATTTGTACTTCACAATCGGTGTAAACAAATCATATGTGAGTTTAAATGGATAGAGCCTCCCAGGTTGAGAAAGACACTTGGTGCTGAAACACGTTTTTCGTTGTTCACCGATTATAATTCACTGCTGAATAAGCATCTTAGGGTTGAGGGTGGGTACAGGTTTTGGGATGGCAAGGGTATATTTAGGGTTTAGGATGGGTATAGGGTTTGGGATGGCAAGGGTAGTTTCAGGGTTTAGGGTTGGTATGGGGTTTTGGGTGGCAAGGTTTTTTGGGAGTTTAGGGTGGGTATGGATTTTTGGGTCACAGGGGTACATTTTAGGGCTTAGGGTGGGTATAGGTTTTGGGTAGTAAGGGTAATTTTAAGGTTTAGGGTGGGTATGGTTTTCGGAGTGGGAATGGTATTTTTAGGGTTTAGGAAGGATATAGGTTTTGGGTGGTAAGGGTATTTTGATGATTTAGGGTGGGTATAGGTTTTGGGATGGCAAGGGTAGTTTTTAGAGTTTAGGGTGGGTATTCATTTTTGGGTGGTAAGGGTAATTTTAGGGATTAGGGTTGGTTTCGGTTTTTGGGTGGGGATGGTAATTTTAGGGGCTGGTATGGGTTTTTTGTGGCAAGGGTAATTTTAGGTTTTAGGGTGGGTATGTGTTCTTGGATGGTAAGGGTACATTTAGGGTTCAGGGTGGGTATGGGTTTTTGGGTGGTAAGGGACATTTTAGGGTGGGTATGTTTATTGGGTGCTAATGGTAATTTTAGGATTGATGTGTTTTTATGGGTGGGAAGGGTATTTTTAGGGATTTGGCTCGGTGTGGGTTTTTGGGTTGTAAGGGTATTTTGAGGGTTTAAGGTTGGTATAAGTTTTGGGATGGCAAGGGTATTTTTGGGATTTAGTTGTAAAGCCATAGAAATTCAGCAGATACAGTTAGTATTCTTTCAAGTATCTAAAACTCATGCCCTAAGGTAACTATAACTGCACCCTCACCATGCGAGTAAATTCAGAACCTAACTATAACATCCTTGTAACCTTTGTTTTTTTCAGTGAAATTCTGTGTTTTTTTTTTTTAAACGTATAGTAATTTTAATTGCTATACGTGAATCTAACACCGCCGCGCACGGCCCCCACCAGTGCTAAGAGGTCAGGGTGCCCTACCCTGGCCCCTTTTATTTTATTTTTACTTTTTTCTGGGACTCAGCTCAAGCCATGTGAAGTGTTGGCAGCCAATCAAAACTGTGCATTTCCCTGCACAAGCTCGTCTTTGTTCACAAATACTTCACAGCAAGTGATATACAAATTTGAAATGTATCTAAATTTCACAAAAACTACTGAACGGATTTACTCCAGATAAGCAAAAGCAAAATCTGTGACAACAGCTAGCTTTCTGCCAAATTTGGTGTAATTCCGTCCAGTGGTTTCCATGAGCAACAAGAATCACCGCAACACTTTTTTGGGGAAAATTTCATGAAGACTCGTCAAATGGTGTCAAAGATATAGGCAAGTCAAAAAATACTTTTTCTATGGAAATATGGCCCTACCTATAACTACCTACTGGCGACCGTGAATAGGCAATATATATATATATATATATCGGAATATGTAACAGGAATGGGAAAGATCAAACAACATATCATAAGTAGAAGCAGATTTACTATATGGGTATTATTGAGTGTCCGAGTTGACTTCAATAGGTGGGGACTACGGTTTATGACAGAAGAAAAAGGATTTTGGAACACTTAAGGACAACAGTAAATTTGGAAAGAAGCTATGCAGTAGCAAAACATATGGAACTGGAACATCAGAGTGACTGGCAACTATTAAAATATTTCTCAATTGAACATATCCCAAAAATGGAATGTGGTGGGGATCGTGAAAGACTGCTTCAATAAAACAAATGGATATATATAATAGAAATGCATACCCTGATGCCCTGAGGGTTGAACGCTGGTGAAGAATTACATGTACATTTATAATTGGCACAAAACATGAGTGTGTAGTATTGGTTTTATTCTGTGGTCTTTTGAGAAAGACAAACTCAGCAAAAATGAGATATGAAGGTTGTTTGGTTTCCATACAAGAAGAGCTTGTCACATAGAAACGCAGCAATAGATGCTAAAAGCTAAGCAACAGTAGCATATTGATAATGGGCACTGCGGGTAATTGAGCTAAGAAATTGAGCAGCCATATGTGGTGTCTTTTTTTAATAGAATAAATCAATCAGTTTTTGTAGAGTGCAACTACTTACCCATTAGGGTCTCAAGGTGCTCGGTGGGTGAGGGCAGACAGAGCCTCATCCAGAGAGCCACGTCTTGAGGTTCTTCCTGCAGATAGAGAGCGATGGACTTTGTCTGAGCTGCAGAGATAGGCAGTTCCAGCTCTTTGCTGCAAGATAGGTGAAGGACCTTCCTCCGTTGGTGGTTTTCCATATGCGTGGGATGGTGGCCAGTGCTTGCTTGAAGGAGCGGAGGGGTCTGGTAGGTTGTGGAAGGAGACGCAGTGGTTGTGTCAGATGTTGTAAATGGCTTTGTAGGTGTGGGTGATGATTTGTTTCTCCACCGTGAGCCAGTGGAGGGTCCTTAGGTGCTGAGAGGTATGTTCCTGGTGGGGGAGGTTCAGGACAAGTCTGGTATCGGCGTTTTCAATGAATTGCAGCTTTCTGATGTTTTTTGTTGTGATGCCTATGTAGAGTGCGTTGCTGTAGTCAAGCCTGCTTGTGACTAAGGCGTGGGTCACTGTCTTGCGGCAGTCTGCTGGGATCCATTTGAAAATCTTTCGGCTTTGGTGAAGGGTGTGCCAGGAGGAGGAGGTGACCGTGTTTACCTGAGGGGTCATTGATAGTGAGGAGCCGAGAATGACTCCTAGGTTGAGTACGTGGCTAGTCAGAGAAGGTGGCGCACTGAGAGATGTGGGCCACCAGGAGTCGTCCCAGGATGAGGTGGAGTCTGGTGCATAAGGTGCTGTGGGAGACTGTGTTTAAGGCTTCTAACAGGTCAGGGAGTATGAGTGCTGTGGTGTGGCCGCGGTTCAGGAGTGTGCGGATGTCATCAGTGGCTGCAAGAAAGGCTGGGGCATACCTCGGCGTGTTTCCAGTGTTTGGAGAAAATGGCTTTGTTGATGTATCAGTTCATTGTCTTGCGAGCCTCGGGCGATGGATGTGCTGGCTCTGATGTAAATGTGGTGGGGGCAGGGATCTGTGGGGGCTCTGAAGCAGAGTGAGTGCTGATCATGATGCTTTCTGTTTCCTCATTGGTGAGAGTGACCCAGCTGTGGATGGTTTGGGAAGGGTTGGTCATCGGTTCTGATGTCGGACTAGTTCTCCGGGAGGAAACTATTGTAAATGTCCTTGATCTTGCTGTGGAAGAAGGTGGCAAGTTTGCCACAGAGGTCTTGTGCTGGGGGATGTTGGTGGCTTCGGAACAGGGATTGGTGAATTTGTTGATTACCATGAAGAGTTCCTTTGTGTTGTGAGTGGAGGAGGAGGGGTATATATAAAACAATTGAAAAAGGGTTTATACATACCTGTAGAATACTTTCATTTTCATCGTAAGGACCTTCGTTATAAAGGCGTGTTGTAGAGACTTTCATTGTAAAATCTCTGTTGTGGTTCCAGAGTCGTTGTAAAGTCATTTGTTGTAAATTCTGTTGTGATTCCTTCATACATCCCACCACAATATATCCCATTTGTGTGGTGCCAAGGTATGATTTTGTGTTTCTGTGGAAGAGGTCACTGTGGTTAGCTAGGATAGACTTCTAAACTCTTCCAAGTGACAGTGTTGTGAACGCACACACTCTGAACTTAACAAGCCATTCAAAAGTTAGTGATTTCAAGTTATGTAATTGGGTCAAAAATCCTGTTATGTCACTTCCCGTGATGTCACTGGTAGGTCAAAGGACATGTGGTGTCACTTCTGCTATTCCTGTCTTTTTGGTGAATCAATGTCCGTGGTATTGACGTGGCCACAGTATAGAGGGGTCCTGCCCGATTTTAGTAAATCTCTTCAGCATTCACCCATTTAAATGATATCAGTGGGTAGGTTAGAGGTTCATTTTAGTGTATTCCACTTAAATATAATGACACGTCACTTTCCTAGCATACTTCCCTCCTTATCACCACACAAAAAAGTATAATGGAGACAAAAAATAGAAGGTTACTGGTTCCCAAAAGAATTTCAGTTTTAGGAAATGTTTCACGTCTTGCATGACATTACTCTCAGCTGTAATAATCTTTCTTTGGTAAGGAACCGAATACTGTAAGAGAAAAGTGTTATCAGTCCTGCTACTGTTTTGCTAACTTTGATAAAACAAAACCCGTTTTTTCAAGTTGCCTCTTATTTCTCAAGAGTGTTCAATAGGGGATAAATATTTCCATTACTTCCTAGTAAAAAAGATTATCCACCCGATTCCTATTGTGTTTTTTTGTGGGTTTTCCAATGCAGAGAGCCTGCTCGAAACCTAAGAACATGACTCTAGTACAGCTGCAGTGGTCGGCATTAACCATATCCACGTTCAGTCACATCTCGCAAATGGCATGCTTCTTAGCTCAATTTCAGCTGGTCTTTGTGGCATTACCTCTGCTTTCTTTGGCTCATGGCGTGCATTTGGGGATCATTCACTCATAGCACTACTGTAACACATTGTGGTTTGGAAAACACTTTACCCAGTGAGGGAAAAGTATGAATTGTTAGTAAGGGAAGCTTACTGGCACGAAAACTGCCAGCACGTTATTGCTAAGTAGCCTGTGAGTCTATCGGCCACTCATTAGGATTGCAACCTTTTCTGAGGAAAAAAGTACCAGCCATCTTTTGACGATTTAAGATTCTGCATAATTCTCAAGTAGACGTTTATATGAGTTGCCTGCATTCATTTTTAACATGACATTCTATCTTAGTTCTCTTTCATTGTCAGTCAGGGGGGCTTTAGGACAGCTGTAGAAATCATTCTCCTACTGAAAAAGCACCCTCTCAACTTCCCCAAGGATTGCCACCTTGAAGTAATTGAGGGGCTTGCATGCCTCAGTAATCTGGAGAGCTACGCCGACACGGTTGCCCATTCCAGGCCGGTCAAAGGGTAGAGACAAGATGAAGCATGATCTATTGGTCCTCTAGGTTGGAGATTGGGCACTAGGCTGACAAAATTGTTCCATAAAAAGCATTTGTTCTAAAAACAGCAGAAAGATCCACCAAATCCTCTGAGCACAAGGGGCTGCCAGAATCTCTTCATGAGTTATTCATGATTGACAGTAGTTAAAGCTGTAAGGAAACTACTAACAGGATGATGGAAATTCTGAGTACAAAATGAGAATCACATTCTGGAATAAACAGACTATGGGGTCATTCCGATGGACCGCCAGGGGCCGGGGACCGCGGAAGCACCGCCAACAGGCTGGCGGTGCTTCCAGGGCCATTCTGACCGCGGCGGTAAAGCTGCGGTCAGAAAAGGGCAACCGGCGGGTTCCCGCCGGTTTACCCCTGGCCCAAGGAATCCGCCATGGCGGCGCTGCTTGCAGCACCGCCATGGGGATTCCGACCCCCTTCCCGCCATCCTGGTCCTGGCGGTAAATACCGCCAGGAACAGGATGGCGGGAACGGGTGTCGTGGGGCCCCCTAACAGGGCCCATAAAGATTTTCAGTGTCTGCTGTGCAGACACTGAAAATCGCGACGGGTGCCACTGCACCCGTCGCACCCCTTCAACTCCGCCGGCTCCATTCGGAGCCGGCTTCATTGTTGAAGGGGCATTCCTGCTGGGCCGGCAGGCGGCCTTCTGGCGGTCGCCCGCCGGCCAAGTGGGAATGTCAGAATGACCGCCGCGGTCATTTGACCGCGGTATGGTCTTTTGGCGGTTCCCGTCAGGCGGGGGGCTTCCGCCGCCCGCCGGGGTCGGAATGACCCCCTATGTATGCTACAGGAAAGTTGGCTCATGTAACATCTGAGTTGAGGCGCTACAATCTACATATACACATATACGGGGCTTCAGCGAAAGTAGGTGGACTGCACCTGGCAGCATAAAACCACTGCAGGAAAGATGGCAGTGCACTCTGGAAGGGACAATGGCCAACATCATGAAGGAGTAGCCATAGTCCTGAGTAATGGGACAGATACATTTCTAATTCAGTTGATGCCAATCATCAGTAGATTCATGATAACCAGATAAAAAGACATACACATCAACACCACCATTATCCAGTGCTATATTCCAACAAATGACACAGAGAAAAGGTCCAAGATCTACCAACTGATGCAGGCTGAACTTGAAGCCATGCCAAACAACAACCAGAAGATTCTGCTGGGGGACTTGAATGCTAAAGTAGGAAATGGCAACGCAACAACGTTATGGAACAATGAATGACAATTGAGAAAGACTGTTGGAATTTTGCACCACAAATGATCTTATCATAGAAAGGACCCTCTTTCCCACTGTGATATTCACAAACTAACTTGGTGCTCACCCAATGGCAGAGACAGAAACCAGATTGAATACTTGATGATAATCAGCACTTGGAGCCCCTCATTACAAGTAGTCAGTGGGAGGAGGGGAGTGGACTTCGGCAGTGGTCACCATCTCATGATAGGTCTTGTGAAGCTGAAGCTCAGAAAAACAGAATGCACACCATCAGGACAGCTGCTCTTCAATGTGATAAAATTACAGGACCCCTAAGACTAAAAAGGCATTTGTCTTACAATGAAAAACAGGTTCTAACTCCTGGCAGACAAGGAAGATCAGTGTGAGCCAACTGCAGATGCAGTCAACAAGAAATAGGACAGGTCTCTTCAATTTATGTGAAGAGCAGTGAAACATGCCTGTAGACGAAGCCACAGAAGAGTAAAGAATGGATACATGACAAACTACTTAAAACAGAAGGGCAGCAAAAAAAAAACCCATAGAGGCCACATCTGAGAGGTTGAAGGAGAAGTACAAGCAACAGTACACAGAAGCAAAGAGAGCAGTCAAAAGAATGACACAAGCAGACAAGGGTTCATTGTCAGGTCTCCAAAGAAGGGAGCGTAAGCCAACTGTAACAACTAGCGTAGAATCACCCTTCTGTCAATCCTGAATAAAATCTTCACACAATTATTGTATAGAGCATTTCTGATGCTGCGGACAAGCAGTTAAGAGAAGAACAAGCTGGGTTCTGCAAGGGCAGATGGTGTTTTAATCTGATCCTTATTTTACGCAACGTCATAGAGCATTTCAGGGAGCAATAGAGACAACTATACATCAAATGTATTCATTTTGAGAAAGCCTTTGAAAGTATCCACAGTGACAGCCTCTGGCCTATACAAAAAGCCTAACCCATTCTGTAGCAGACCGCTCTCCTTAGCAAGAGCTTGTATGATAATTGTACCTGCAAGGTGGGAGATAGTAAGTGTAGCTACGAAATCAAGGCCGGTGTGAGACAAGGATGTGTGATGTCAGTGCTGCTTTTCAACCTGGTCATCAACTGGGTGATGTGGTACACAAGAGAAAACCAAGCCAGAGGCATCAAATGTACCATATTCTCTGCACTGGAGGATGCTGACTATGCAGATTACCTAGCTTGCTGTTTCATTCAAACCAGCGCATGCAGGAAAAGACGTCTTGCCTCAGCATCTATGCACAGCAAGCGGTCCTGATGGTCCACACAAAGAAATCATAAGTCATGTAACTCAACATCCTAAATTCTTCATGAATCAAGGTGTATGGAGAGGACCTAGTCATGGCTGAAGAGTTTACCTACCTAGGCAGTGCCATCAGACATAATGGAGGGGGGGCAGTTACATCAAGAGCAGACTGAACAAGGCCAGGAATTCCTTCAGGCTGCTGAAAAAAGTGTGGAGATCACATTAGTACAGCACCAACAACAAGCTCAGGCTTTACCAGAGCCGTGTTCTGTCCACACTCCTGTGTGGATCAGAATGCTGGTGGATAGCAAACATCAACATCTCCAAATTGTCAGCCTTCCACACCACTAATCTGAGAATAATCTTGAACATTTTCTGACCAGATTCAAGCAAAATAGCATGATACCATCATTATGAGTAAAAGAAGTAGATGGTTCGGATGCACTCTCAGATGAGAACAAGACTCCGTCACAATAACAGCTCTTCACTGGACCCCCAGACGGCAAACGGAAGAGAGGCAAACCAAAGGGCACGTGGACACAAACTGTGGAACAAATAAATACCTCGAACCACAGCTGGGGCACTATACAGAAAGGTTTGTAAGACAGATAGAAGGGGAGGACCGTTGTTAATGTCCTATATTCCAGTCAGCATTACAGGCAGTAAGTAAGTAGTAAGTATGAACAAGAACACAATTTAAAGTGCTTCCTTCTATCATTTATTATTTGAAGTACATACTGAAAAGTCAAAAAAACATCATCTTTAAGTGATTTTTCTCATTTTTGTACTGGCAGGGATGTCAAACTACTGGTCATGCTGGTATAAAAAAGGCCAGGTGGCAACCCTAGTCGTCATAAACTCGGATAATAGACTATAGCCAAGTTAAGCTGTTTTCTCTTTCCATTATAGCAGGTACGATATTACACAGCGAATTGTGGGCACATGCAGCACACACAACAAAGAATATAGCACTATCCAGGCTACAAGTAGTACCATCCTAAGGCTTTATGGAACCCTGAGCAAAAAATATATATTGCCCCCCTCCAAAACAGGTTTGAATTTATTACTCATTTTCAAACATGTCAAGCCCTCGTGATGCCAATCGATACTCGAAAATTTCAGATACTGCAGGGCAGCTCATGCTGCCAGTATCCACTCACTAAAGAGTACCAAAGCATTTATTTTTGTGCTTGACGCTACATATTTGTGGTCTTTCAGCAGCTATTTTACATGTAATTGTGGATCTAGCGGCGTGTACCTCACATTTTAGGAAAGATATGGTAAAGGGGAGGCTTCATGTAAGTTCAGTTGGCTTGTGAATAATTTAACATACTACCTATGCACATAGTGCTTGAAATTGCAGCTTTAATTGCAATATATTCAAAATCAAAAGGGAAGGGAATAACAAGAAATGATTTCAAGGGAGAAATGTGAACTGGTTACCGGGGTGAGGCAGAGTTGAGATTAATACAGAGGCAGAAAGAAAGAGGGAGAGGATGAAGAAGAGAGTGGTGAGGTATACAAAGGACGTGAGAAATGGAAGCAATGTTTAGAGTTGTTTAAAGAGAGGTAGGGAGGTAGAGACTGAGTGAGGTAGAGCGAGTGAGTTGAAATAGAGAAGGAAGTATGAAGAGAGATATGGAAATGACAAAGCGATAGGAACTTAGTGAGAAAGAAGTATGATAGTGAGAGATGTGAAACACATCAAAAGAGGAAGGAAGAGAATAGAAGAGAGGCAATTTAGAAAATTAACGGTCAGGTAAATTGAGAGATTAGGTTGTGAAAGATAACGAGAAGTGGGATAGAGATTGGGTAGTGGGAGGGACGTGAGGTACAAGGGAAGTGAGGCAGAGAGAGAGTGAGAGAGGTGAGGTAGGGAGTAGTGAAATAGAGAGAGGTAGAAGATAAGGTCATACAGAGGAGAGGTATAGAGAGATGGAGAAAAGCATGGTAAAGAGCGACAAGCTTGAAAGTTAAAGAGGTGATGTAGATAGATGGGAGATGCAGTTATGTGAGATGGAAAGTAAGCAATGAAGTGCAGAGTGGTGAGCTACAGAGAGATGAGGCACAGAGAAAGAAGCAGTGGGTACATAAAAGATGTACAGACAGGTAGAGAGGTGTGTGAGGTACAGAGTGAGTTGAAATAGAAAGCGATGTACAGAGAGAAAGTAGGTAATTATGATACAAAAAGAGGAAGTAATAGCCAAAAAGAGATAAAGTAAAAAGATAACATGAAAGAAGTAATGTAGTAAGAGAGGTAAAATAGATTGAACAGAAGTGAAAAGAGAGTGAGAGGTGGAGAAGTGAGGTACCAAACAAATGGTTTGGTAACATGGCGGTTAAGTTGCGAGAGATAATGAGGGGTGGGAAAGAGATGAGGTACTCAGTGATGTGAGGTAAGGAAGTAGGGTTGTCAGATCTGAGGTAGAGAATGGTGATTTAAAGGCAGAGTTGGTCAGAGGGGTGACATGGAGGTACAGAAAGGTACAGAGAGGTGGGTTTGGAGCGATGGACAGGTAAAGAGAAGAGAGATGAGGTTTAAAGAAGGGACAAGGAGATGAAGGACAGATACAGGAAAGTGATATGGAAACAGAGCAGTTAAGTGCAAAGAGAGGAATGCGGTAGCAAAAAAAGTTTAGGCAGAAAAAATAGGAAAGGTACAGAGAAAATGCAGTGGAAGTAGAGAGAGATGGGGTGTAGGTAGAGAGAGAGATATAGGTGAAAAGGGAGGGGTGATGTAGAAGAGGTGAGGTATTGTAAGGACAGGTGTGATAATAAGATTGATAAGGCAGAGATGGAGTTTGAGGGTGAAGGAGAGAGGTGATGAGATTGCTGAGGCAGAGAGAGAATGAGCTACAAAATAGAGTAGTTGAAGACAAATTTAACAAGCATTTGCAATGCGATGGGTTTTGCATTTGTTTGAGTAAGAGCTATGGGCGCTGTAAATTCATAACTGGACTTTTCTTGCCACATAACTTGGTCAACCATGTCTCATAATTGGGTATTTTCCTAAAACATAATTCAGTGACCCTGCATATAACTAAAGCATTTCCATCTTTTTCCTCTATCTGCAGCCAAAAATGAAAATGTTGTCATTTAGCAACCTAATTTAAATCTGCCATACTAATTCCAATAGAATAAAACTTTCACCACCCCACCATCAGATTTACTGGCTGGCTAACACAATTCCCCCCAAAAAGACACAAGACAGCCATGGAGGAGTAAAAAGAGAAATAAACTAGAAGGGTCACCAAAATATAGCAAGAGTGTTCAAACAGTCACTGTGTAATAAGGATGTTAAGCTGGCCTGAATCATGGTCATAATTGCAATAAAGAGAGATTAATAAAACATATACAATTGTCATATAAACCCAAAAAAGACCTTTATCAGAAATTAACTTTTGGGATAAGACCGCATTGCTTAGAACAGCACAATGAAAATAGCATTTGTAAGAAACATGGTCATGTAACCATATAGTTAGCCCCAAAAAGACATAACCACATGAAAATAAAATGATCAAAAGTAATGCACTGTAACCATATATTTACCTCCTAGAATGCATAGTACATCATACATTTTCAGGACTAGCAGACCTACTACAATGACATTACAAACAATACCCTTCAAAAAAACTTTTCTTTCAGCTGTAAAAAAAAGCTCCAACCAACAGAGATGTTAAAAAGACACTGAATGGTGGAAGAGGTTATTATTTGACACTGAATGGTGGGATAGGTTATTATTTCGGGAACCCCACTAACCTAGTATGGAGACCCCTGGATGATCTAGACAGAAAGAGCAGGTTGTGTTGAACATTTTGAAGGTGGCCCCCTTGGCTTAGAACTACAACAGGCTGAGTTATGAGCAAAAATATTTTGTAAAAGAATGCCATACAAAGCATTATGGGACAACCGAGTGCAGGGAATATTGTAGTATGTTGACTGTAATGCTCAGAACAGTCCCTAGAGGACACCACAATAAAAATATAATTTGTAAGAAACAGTGAATATTGTAGTATCGGCTCTCCCGCTGTGCCAGGAGGGCTGCATTGTGGATTTCTGTGTTTTTTAGTAAAGCATTTATCAATTTTAAGTGTTTTGGGAAAGCTATGCGGCACAAAAGGGAGAGCCAAAAGAAATTACTCTGATTAGGTAACAGTGTGAACAATGTGACCAGCGCTTCAATAACACTAATGGATTTGGTGCTGTGAGGGCCAAGGTTGTCATGCAGCATGAAGGGAGAGACAAAAGAGAAAAGTAGTTCGCCAATGGTGAAATATATTGGCAATAGTGCAATTATCAATGTAACAGGGTCAGTCTGCAAGGCGGTAACAAAACCACCCCAAGGCGGGACAAACGTAAAGCATTTACCAGTGACTTCATGGGATTTTGGAAAGGCAAGCCCATGAAAGAGTGAAAGTGATGGGCGTAAGATGGACTTGGTTAAAAGTCCCCAAATAGATAACACAGGTCGGAAAATGCTTGCACGCTCTACCTAAAAAAAATGTATGCACAATTTATTAAATTGGGACTTTTGATTGTCTGGCCCGAGGCCCCTGGAACCTAGTGACCCTGGGCAATAGGATAAACAGCATATGCCTTAAAAGGCTATGGACTGACCCAGAAACAAGAAGGGCTTCAAAATTCTTCTTTACTTTATTTAGTATCCACTCCTTGTCCAGACATCAGTACCCAGGCACAAAGGACGCTAGTGAGTTAAACCATGTGTAAAGTAACTTCCACTACAATTGCCATTTTGGTGATTCAGTTCCCATGCTCTTCTTGCCTCAAGGACACACCTATCCCAGAAGGGAACCTAATGTACAAAACAACTTTTTATGGCTAATTCCCTTTAGAAGAACAATATTCTGGTATGGCCTAAATGAACGACTACAACTACGGGTGTGTTCTTAAAGGGCATTTCTGAAACATGTTCCTATGTAGCAGTAACGTTTCACTTTACTGACAAGTATCATACAAAAATGCTCTGGTATTGTATTTTGTTAGAACCTGCAAGACAGTATTGTATCGTGTAGCAATGCAATTTAGCTTTTCAATATTGTTTTTCTAAACCTTGACAATACCCCACAGTACTTTCCTCTTGGTAGAGCAAGTAGCTACTCAGTAGTGTACGGATGGAAAGGGTGTTCCTTAAGTAGTGTGTTTCTGAAATAGATGCTCTGAAGCAAATTCTGGTCTACCTGTTACCAATGGTTTCAACTGAGTACAGCTAACCTGGTTGTAATTGGTATGGAGTAAATTCTACTTGATGAACGTTGCATCTCGAAAATTGTTATTTCCTGTGGTATTTTCATGTAATGTAGAATTTCCTATGTTTTTTTTACTTTCAAAATATCTAACTCAATTTACAAAAACTCAAAAGAGTGTAAAGAATAGACCATTTGCAAGCGTTTAGCTGGAAATGAACAGCTGGTACAGTCTCAAATGGCTCAGTGGGTTACAGCCATTACCCATGGGTGTAGTGACCCCCCCACACCCACTTTAGCAACTTAAGTGGAGGCTGCCAATGGGCTGAATGACCTGGTGTACTGGGCCCCACCAGCATAATAATTAGCTGTTTTTGGTCTTCTGTTTGCAGACAAAATGCTCATGCATATCACTGTTAAGCAAAAACAATTACAGAGGTTTGCGTGCTGTGGACTGATATGCACAGTGAAGGAAACAAATAAAATGTGATTAAAAATTAAGCATGAGTGAGAAAAGTAGAAAAGGAACGTATCGCTGACAGAAAAATGATGTATCGAGAGAATTGCAAAAGAAAAAATGGGGGTAAGAAGGATGGGTGAAAGAAAAGAAGGAGACATCAAAGGCAGCAAAGGAAGTAAGAAAGACAGCTATGATGGAGGTGTGAATTGAAAGATGTAATAATGAATGGATTGGAGGGTGAAAAATTGGGTAGGTGAAAGTTTGAAAAGATGGAAGGGTTAAGGGAAGAATAGCAATGACGTAACGTAACTGGAGGGACCCCCCTGCAAAGAACATGGAGCCCTACCCCATCCCGACTCACTCGGGCCAGGTGTTGTGCTGAGGGGACCACGTGGGTTCTTTGTTACGCCACTGAACAATAGATGGAAAAGTGAAAGGCTGGATGGGTCAAAGGGTGAACTATTGATTAATTGATATAATGATTGATGGATCAATGAAAGGGTGGAGGTATGGAAAAAAGAGTAAAAGGAAGGGTGCCTGGTTAGGAGTTTGGGAAGTAGACATGGTTGCTTTGTGGATGAATGGATGGAATGGTGGAGAGATATACAGATGCATGGATGAATAGTTAGAAATTAATAAATGGAAGGGTCAAAGGATAGCTGGATGTTGGAAGGAGGGTGAAAGGACAAGGGGGGGGGGGGGTGTTTGCTTGCTTCACATGCTCTGTGTTATTAGAGGTATGGGCCAAGTGTGAGGTATTTACTGGCAACTCCCTTGCAAGTGCCAGTTGGCTAACCAGGTGTAAACTGTAGGTCACAGGGCAGAATTTCAGCAGCTCGGCCTAGCTTTTCACCCGTGCAAGTCTGATAAAAATATATATTCTTGAGTTGTACTGTAACACCCCTTTTTACAGGGTTTTAGCAAGGGAAAAATGGGTGGTAGTAAGTGTTAAGTAAAAACAAATTGCAGAAAAAAAGAATAGGTAGGCTTGTTTTTAAAGCTATCAATAAAGAAGGAAGGAAAGCCATGTTCTGCTGACCCTTGACAGAATAAAGCACATTTTTACTCATTACGAAAATGTCAATGAGAGATTGTTTCGACTAATTTAGATAAAGGGGCTCATTACGAGTTTGGTGGTTGGATGTCAACCAGCTGTCTTACCCCCCACAGTATTATAATTTTACCACTGGGCTGACCAGTGGGAACATCATGTTACAAAGCTTCCACTGGTCAGCCCTGTGGGAACAGTGCTACGGTACTGGGCCCTCAAGGGAGCTGAGGCCAGTACCATGACACTACAGCACCCTTGGAATGGGCACTGTCTGCAAAGCCCCTGCACTTCGCACCACATGGACTGTTTCTTCCAGCCTTTTCATAGTGGGGCAGCTGCCATGAAAAGGCTGGCAGAAACTGGACTCATGATCAGCGTGGTGGCACTGAACTCAGCGCCGCTGTGGCTGACCACGAGCCTGACTGCCGTCAGCGCATTGGGAACCATGTTCCTGGCAGGGACAATGGTCTCCTTGGCCATCTGACTGCCAGGATCGTAATGTAATAAACTTGCTCGGACTGCCTAGAATGCGGTGGTCCAACCACCATTGCAGCATAGGTGGTCCTAGGACCGCCAAAGTCGTAATGAAGCTCTAAGACTAATTTTGACCATAAATATTTAACTTTATTCCTGATACTTGATAAGATTTTGTTTTCTGTTGTCAGGTTGTTTCCATGGTCTGACAAGGAAAGCTATGGCAATTAAAAAAGTTTTTTTTTTTTTATGCACAGTGCAATATAGAGTGAATTCTGACTATTCCAAAGACCTTTCATCTGGGGGCCACTTAGAAGGTGGGTTCTGGGCATTTGCAAGCTTCGCCTGTGTCTTAAAACATCTTTGGTCACAGGCATTTTAATTTGATTAGTCTCTGTGAAAGAAAAGGTGAAAGACATAGTGAAAACATATGCCAATCTAATACATCTTCAAGAAAGAAGTGAGAAAAAAGTTCAAAGTGCAGCAAAGTGTTGTGACGCTTATCAGTCTATTTTAATAACGTATGAGTTATATCTATTGTAGTGTTCCACGTTTACATTTCTGTTGAAATATATGCTTGTAAATATTGGTAGCAGCACTGGCTTATAGAGGTATGAATATTGTTCTGACACTGAGTCTAGGCTAGCCCCTGCAAATTATCACAAATGTGTTTGTTGGCCATTTGCAAACAATAAGATAGATACAGCAGCACTCACACACAGTCTGTGTTGTGCCATGCTGAGCAGCATCACCTAGGAGGATTGAGAGACTGAAGGCTCTTTTCTCTGCCAATACCCTCCTCAAATCCTCAAAATGCCTCCACTGGAGGTTAAAACATTAGCTACATCTGGACAGTTGGTGCCTTTGAACTCCAGTCATACTGGCGCTGTGGCCAGAGTGTAACATATATACAATAATTTGTGATATATATATATAGATATATATATATATATATATATGCAAAACAAAGTTGTCCTCCGGACAGAAAGCGCACATTGAACAGGTTGCAGTTTATTTCAGAAAGCAGAAAAGCTAGTAACATTCAAAGAATTCTTTACACATTATCCAGGCCTACTAAGGCAGAAATGTGCATCTACTAAAGATGTAATATAAATGTGCAGGACCATCACTACCAAGATGCATTGTGTAACTAACCGGAGTATTTAATGAAGTAATCAGGTGCCTGCAATCATTTGCTCAACCCAAGCATTTGGCCTGTGACCAAGGACGAGATGTCTGAAACGAGTAAGGCCTGGATAATGTGTAAAGAATTCTTTGAATGTTACTGGCTTTGCTGCTTTCCAAAATAAACTGCAACTTGTTGAGAGTGTGCTTTCTGTCCGGAGGACAATTTTGTTTTGCATATATATATATATATATTTATATATATATATATATATATATATATATATATATATATATATATATATATATATATATATATATATATATATATATATTTATTACCTAATGGCAGTTGCCACTAGGTAGTTATAGTTAGGACCTAGTTGCTATGGAAAAAGAATCTTATTTACTTGCCTATATCTTTAGTGCTGGATGACCAATCGTCATGGAATTTTACCCAAACATTTGCGGCTCACGTGAGCTGCTGTCTGAAAATTTTCAGGGTGATCCATCAAGTGGGCGCTGAGGAAAAAGGCCCAAACCATGCATTGCTAATTAGCCCACAAATTACAGCACTCAGGACATCTTTGATAACATCATTGATAATATTAATGTAATATTTGCACTAAAATCTTTGATGAAGAAACTGCATGGCAGGGGCGCACGTTATAGTTAACTTAGGACATGAGTTATAGTTATTTGAGATAACTATAACAGGTGAATTTCTATGGTTTGACACATTTAAAATGTGAGCCTAACTATAACATCCCTGTAACCTTTGTTTTTTAAATATAGATATATATATGTAAATTAAAATTATTTTACGTTGAAAAAAACATAGACATCCACTGGAGTTAGTGGATCTCTGAAGGTACTCCTTCCCTTTAGGAAGGACTTAAATACCTGGCTTTTTAGGCTGTAGGATACCTTGGAAGGACGTTGTTGATGGACCAGCACCTTTCAGATTATAGCGCCTAGATGCCTTTGGGCATTTGCTGCACTCTATAAATTTCCTTCAAATCAAATCAAATCTGAGTACAGCTATTTATCTTCACTAAGTGCTTCCTTAATTTCTGCCTCCCACAGAGCATCTTTCCTTGGATATGGCGTCCTGCTCTGACAGTATTAGTCATACTTTTGAGCCTACCAGAATCTTATACCATTAAACTGTATTAACTCAGCAAGTGTCTGGAAATTAGGAGGTTTATATCTTGAACACTATCTTATAATGTAGTTTGTGACAAATAGAGAAAGCCAGGTTTGCTTGCTCATTGCATTTTCATTATCGCCAATTTATTTCTGGACATAATTCATGAAATGATACAAATATTTCAGCTGATCACAGGCTAAAATGTATGCATTTATTCTACTTTTCATGGTGCTGTCCATCATGACTCTGTCATTCCTGACTCCGCTACTATGTGCACTGAACACTCCCACCCTTCCACCACATCTAATTTGTGGGTTCCCAGAGTAGGTTTGTTTCATTTGCATAAGCTTGAGCCTCTATGTTCAATGACTGGAAATCACTGGTTTTGATAATAGCAAAATGAATCATACATGGTCTTACTGGGATTATGCAAGTTGTGCATCACAAAGCTTAGCGACCTTTGTCCACAGCAGTAGGAAAGAACAAGAAACTGCAACTAGAAAAAGACCAGATTCAATGCTCTGAAGCTGTCACATGTCAGGCCTAGGTTTCTCATCCAGCCCTATTTCTTCCTTCCATACCAGCAACTATTTGCTAATTCCCATTATGACAGCGTTGCTGAAAGTACCAGAAAGCAAAGAATCAACCTGAAAGGATGAGCTACTCATGTGACATAAACAACATAAATATTCTGCGAATGTTTAAGAAATATCTTTGAAAAAAATCATGTGAATCCAAGATAACGATAAAGAAAGCTTAAAAGAGAAGTAAGCTACATTAAAAAACAAACATTGATAAAGCTAATCATAAATGCATTTATTTACTGCAAATATCTTGCCACATACACAAGTACAGGGGTAGCACAATCAGCAGCATAGTTAATGTTTCCTCCAACTTTTCCTGTAGACCTGAAAAAGGCATACATACGACCGTTATTAAAGAAAACAAACCTAGACCCGCTAGACCCCAACAACTACAGACCAATCACAAATGGACCTTTCCTGGGCAAATTGATAGAAAGAGCAGCATTCACCCAGATGTCACAATTCATTGAAGACAATTCTATACTTTGAGACTTCCAAACTGGATTCCGCCCAGGAAGAGGAACTAAATCGGCACTCATAGCAATCTGGGATGAGCTTAAAAACACAGTCGACCGCAATGGAGATGCTGCACTACTTCTCCGCTGCCTTTGATACGGTTGACCATGACACCCTAATTCACCCTAATTTGGCTCCACGAAGCCGGCATACAAGGGACTACTCTCAACTGGATTACTTCCTATCTTCAAAAAAGATCTAATATCATCTACTCGCCCCCCTTCTCATCCAGACCCTACCTCACAAAAGCAGGGGTCCCCCAAGGATCAATCATCTCACCTTTGCTTTTCAACATCTACATGATATCATTACCAGAACTGATCAATGATTTCCATCTCACATGCTACAACTATGCAGATGACACACAAATACTACTTAAATTAGAATGCCCCAAAAACATTGAAAACTCAGAAATCTTCAGTTGCCTCAGAGCCGTTGATCAGTGGATGACCTGGAGCCATCTCAAACTAAATACCTCCAAAACAGAAATACTCATATGTGGTGACTGGAAAAGTTATGACCCTCTGTGCATCTAGCCTGACGATCTCGGACCACCTTCTCAATTATCCAAGGAAGTTACAAACCTTGGAATCACCATGGTTTACAAGTTAACTACGAATGCCCAAATGGACAAATTAGCATGAACAAACTTCATCACCTTGAAGACTTTACGACGCATCTTCCCCCACCTCGGATTTCCACACAAGGTGCAAGCTACTATCTTGCTTGTACAATCCAAACTGGATTATGCCAATGGCCTCTACCATGGATCATCTCTGTCTATTATGAAAAAACTACAACGTATTCAGAACTCTGCAGCCAGGCTACTATTACATGTAAAGCCGCAAGCCCACATCTCCCCTGCCTTGAGAGCACTACACTGGTTACCCGTTGCCAGAAGATGCACTTTCAAGCTGCTTTGTATCACCCACAAAGCGATACATGGAACAGAAATGGAAACAAAATAACCAAATACATCCAACAAAGAAACCTCCACTCAAGATTGGCACCCCGCCTTAAAACACCACCATACAAGAAAAAGACTATAGGTGGTACATCCTTCTCAGTTCAAGCAGCCAAACTATGGAATTCATTACCCCCAACTATAAGAGCCACAGATAACTTTCTTGTCTTCAGAAAACGACTCAAGAGTTGGCTCTTTCCTTCATAACCACCATATTCAAACAACTATGGACTGCATATGCCTATGTTGATAAATATTTTTTCGGATTATGTGTCTATTTCTAGTTATGTATAGTTCTTTAGAAAATATGTATCGCTACAATGTCATAACAATAAAATACACACACGCTCTTTAAACCTGTTTGACTAAGTATATTTACCCATGGTTCTAATTATGTATTGTATGTACATATATGTGTGCATATGTGTGTGTATTCATGTGTGTTTGTATGTGTGTGTATGTGTGTATGTATGTATATATTTATATATGTATATATATATATATATATATATATATATATATGTGTGTGTATATGTTGTTTCTGTGCTTGACATGTTCGTGGGTCATTGCATGGCTCCTGTGTGGGTTGTTATACTAGATATCTATGAATCCCTGCTCTCATCTTATCACACTTATCTACCCATCATCATATGTCATGTCTCTATCAAACTACCCTCCATTCCCACTCTGACGCATCCCAAATCCATTCTACTACTTTCATCTCCTAAATAACTCTGCCTAAGCTCTTCCCTACGCTTCCACATCTAACTCACCAAACCTCACTCTACTACTATGACCTCCCAAACAACCCTACTAAATTCTCCCTCATTTATCTCACCTTGCTACTATGATCTCCCTAACCCTTCCACATACTCTTCCCTCCTCCATCCCCCTTTACTCATCCCAAGCCTTTGGGATGAGTAAGTGAGGGATATACGCCCAATTAACACTTCTGGATTTCTTTCCTCCTCCACCCCTCCATTACTCCAGTCAATCTAACTAACAAACTCTCATATCCGTGGCTCAAATTAACTCATAATAATACCTAAACTGTACTCATATTTCCCGATACTAATCCATCACTAATTCTTGTTGGGTTCCGAAGTAGCGTGCTACTCGCCGAAAAGCACTTCGACGCCTCGTCGGGGTAGTAAGCGCTATATAAATACTATTACAATACAATACAATACAATACAATACAATACAATATACACGATGAGCAGATCCTAAATGAATAAAGGTAATGCAAAGGTTCACTAGCAGGATATTATGTGCATAAGAATAGGTATACACAGACAGCAGCAACATGACTTTCTTATAGTCAGTGGGAGCAGCGTGGAAGAAATAACAAGAACACAACCCTATCAAGAGCTGATGTCTGCCCGATGGGATGGTTTTTTTGCCAGCGCTCTCCAAGGTGATATAGAAGCACAGAGTAAATGGAGAGGCAGAAGCATTGCACCACTGTAGAAATATGGGTTATTAGTTGGGGAGGATGGGAGCCCTCCCCAACTAAGCAGTCCCAAAATCATGTCAGGACAAACACATAATTTCAGTAATTTAAACCTGGGCTCAAGCCCCTGTTAGATGCCATAACAGACAGACTTAATTTAGGAAAAAATGCCAGGTACTTAGTAACACTAAAACAGTCAAAAAGTCAAAATACTACACAGTAAAAATCCTACAACCAAATCAACAAAATGACTAAATTCCAAAAAGGGGACCTGAAGATATGAATTGTTAAAGTTTTAAGCCAAAAAGCAGGACACAAACATCAGTCAGAAATCACTTTCAATGTTGAGGGCAAGGCGGAAGGATATCTCAACGAAGTATCTTTGACTCCTGACCGACATTGGATGAGGTAATCAGGAAATCACTGAGCAGATAAATTACATTTTCGCAGTCCCTGAAGTCCTCTTGTGTGGTAGATACTAGTCACACCCATTTCTACCATTGAACTTAGCCTCATTTCTGGAGACCAAAATCTTCAAGCAGGATGAGCCTGAACCAGAACAAAGTATTTCTGATATCAGCTACCTTTCCACAAGGTCCTGCTGAAGCTCAGAAGGTTTTGGAAGTCCAAACATTTTGCAAACTTCAACTTTTTAAGGAAGTTCCTCTTATCCTTTTCTAAGGCTCCCAGGACCTGGGAGGGTACCTATGGGCCAGGACACCCTCCATCAGAGGCTTTCAGCAAGGTCAGTCCAGTGGTAATGAGTCACAGTAGGAAAACAGCTCTTGTAGTGTATGTCCCTGTAGCCGTACAGGAGCTCAGCCAACCTATCTTTGGGATCCATTTCTTAGTAGGGGATTTCATCACCAACTTGAAATGACTAGTATGGCACTGTGATGTCGACAACTCCCCAACTGAAGATGCCCTCCCACTGCATATCATTGAAGGGTGTCAATTTGAGTCACTTTGTTTAGGATTGCTGAAGAAGATATACTCACTGGATTACATGAAAGAGATAACACCAGTCAATGACCAGGTCGAAATGCAAGCAAAGAAAACAGATGCAGGCAAAGCTGAGAAAAGCAAGCAGGCATCCGGGCTTCAATCATTGTTAAGATCAGTAAAAAAGGCCAAGTTCTAGAGAATTACATGGAAACTGGGGATATCATGAGAGTCATTGGGAAAACAATTGAGAATGCTATTGATATGGACAAGCATACCCACATTCTGGAAGATACCCAGTCATGAGCCAAGAAGGCAAATACTGCAGAAAAAGGAACAACAATGAAAAAGATGTGCAAGGTGTCATAACGAAACAGAGCATGGTGAGGGAAAAAGTTAAAATCCTGGCATCATGCACTGGTGAGGAGAGAAAAGAGTGACCAATCCACAAGCTGTACGAGGTCACACACGTAGTCCTGATACATGTTCAGATCGAAACCATCCCCATCACGAGTCATGCCCACGAACCTTAATCTGGTGAGACAGTAACAAATATGCCTTCATGGTACTGGATCACAAAATACGAAAACAAATACCACAGTTTGCACATAGAATGGAGAACCATCATGCTCAGTTTGACCTTGACAGTAAAGCTTCGCTAAACTACATCTGTGCTGCAGAATATGCAAATATGAAACCTTGTCCACAGCAACAGTAAGAGAGAGTGTTTACTTGGATGGCCAAAGATCCTATGCCATGTGTAGGATGATTCTAAACAAAGCTTGCATGGAAGGAGAAATCAGTAAATGCCACATTGACGTGACAGGTTGATCCAAGGCAGCATACTGTCTTCTGTGCCTACATGTGGCAAACAAATTAAAACTGGTTGCCATCCTGTACAAGGTGGACGATAAGCCCCCTATTGTGCACAAATACCCCAAACTGTTCTCTGGCCTGGGAAAAGTGGTGAATTTTCAAGTCCAACTACACATTGAAGAGTAGGTGAAACCAGTAGGGCAGTACCATTAAAAGGTACAACTCCATGATCAGGGAGCAGTGGAGGACGAGCTGCAAGAACTTTTGGATGCAGACATTATTGAAAGAGGCAATGTGCCAACACTGGTGGTTGTGGTGCACAGAAGAGAAAGTACACATATTTGTAGACATTAGGCTACCCAACACAGCCATTGAGCAGGAGAGGCACCCTGGACCAGATATCAGAGTCATGATTACACTGCTGAATGGAGCCAAAATATTCTCCAAACTAGGCCTCAATAAAGCTTTACCACCACTTCACGAAGACTCCAGATAGATCACCACATTCACAAATCATTAATGCCTATTCAAATACAAACAACTATGCTTTGGGATATCCTCAGCTGTGGAAATTTTCCAAGAAGCCATCAGGAAAGTAATTTGCCATCTGTTATCACTGTGGTTTAAGGTGTTCATCAATTTGATTTTTGGAGGTATGATGGAAGCCGACAACCTGGCCCTAAATCACAAGTGTCAGGCTTTCCGAAATGCCAAGCTAACACTTAAAGAAGACAAGTCTGAGTTTCACAAACCCAAGCTACGTTTATACAGACACATCTTTTCAGAGGAGGCCATGAGGTCAGACCCAGAGAAGATAAAAACATTGAATGAGACACACCCAGCCCAAGAGATGTATGTGACTTCAGTCCTTCCTGTGAATTGCCAGCTACTGTTTTCACTATATAAAAGACTACATCATGATCAGTCGCCAACTTCGTGGACTTACAAAACAAGGCTGGATATTCAGGTGACCTTGAAGTGTGAAAGGTGTTTCAAGAAAATTAAGTGCAACTTAGGGAATACTACCAGTCTGGTGTACTTCAAACCTGAACTGTGCACAGATATGACTGTGGACACTAGCCCCATAAGACTAGGAGCAATAGTAGCACAGCATTAGAAGGAAGATGAGCAACGTCAAATTGAAGCATAGCAATCCAAAATCTGACTGACTTAGAAAGGGCATACTCCCAACTGAAAATGAGAGCCTAGAAGTTGTATGTGCTGATGAACATTTTCACAACTTCATATATACAAGCATATATGGAAAGCATTTCACAATAGTAATGAGCCAGCAAACACCTCTGACCATTTTCAGGAATCCCCATGAAAAAATGACCCCTCGACTTGAGTGCTTGGGAATGTGCCTTGGAGAATACACATGCACCATCATTCACAAATCAGGGAAGGCAAAAAATCTAGTTAACTATATATCAAGGCACTGCATCCCCAAAGAAAGGCCATCACCAGAATATCCCCACTTTGTGATAGACCAAGCCAGAACACCTTTGATGGCCCTAGGCACCATTACAGGTGCCGCAAAGAAGCTCCCACACTTTGTGAAGTCAAGAGGCACCTAATCAAAAATTAGTAGAGACATGTGGATGACAATGTCTCTGTAACTGGGGTGGTCCAAGGGAATTCTTCATTTGGATACATCAAGGGTGAGCTGTTGGAGGCAGAGTGTGGATTGGTAGTAGGAGACAAACACACTGACATCCCCAAGAAGCTGTGACAATGGTTAATGAACTTGGCATATGAAGGTCATACGGGCATATTAGCAACCAAACGGACCGTAAGTGAGAGTCTCAAGCTCCCCTCCCTAGACGAGATGTTTAACATATCCCAAGGGAGAGCCCCCAGTGCCACGTAGTCAGTCAGGGAGCTAGACCCCCACTGCTGCAGATGTCTTTACTACTGGAAGAGACATCTGGTGCCAGGACGTGGTTGATTTGTTTGTCCCTCTACAGTCTGGAAAGTACATCCTTGTCATCATGAATGAATACTCCCGATTTCCAGTAGCTCAACATGTAACGTTACAAGAGATGAGGTTACCATCCCAGTCCTAGATGAAGTGTTTGCAGCGTGAGGAATACCTCAGGGGCTCAAGATTGACAATGGACCGCCAATCAATGGACATGACTTTGCAACAATTGCAACACATCTGAAATTCAAACATCACAAGATTACTCCACTGTGGCCCTAGACAAACTGGATGGTGGAGTGGTTCATGGCCACAATGAACAAAACCCTTAAACAGCATGATGGACATAAAGTGCAGCTGGCACTAAATGAGGCACTAAGGGCATATTGGAATACACCACATAGCACTACCAAAAAGTGCCCAGCAGCCATCATGCTAAGGAGAGAAGTATGCACACCCCTGAATGGAAGGAACCGGCTTTGGCATTGAGTCAAGCAATACAACAACAAGAAATGCATGACAAAGATAAGGAGCAAAAAGACAAGATGAAGAGATATGCTGATGCACAACGCAGTACTTTAGAGTCATATCACAAAGAAGGAGAATAAGTCCTCATCAACCATAAACAAAAAAAATTAATCTGGTATTCCAGAAAACCCCTTCAAGGAATGGCCAGGAAGAAGACCATGGTTACAGTCACGGCAGGTAACAGGGGAGTGATGCACAACATACTGCATTTCAAAAGGTATGCCCCTTAGAATACAGAGCTTAATGAACATGAAGAAAGTGACAAACTCAGATGAAGGTGCCAAGAATTACAGTCCTCACATGGACATGACCTTCGTAGACCAGAGAGTTCACAGAAAACCAGCAAGACTCACTGAGGAACTATAAGACGCTGGCCAGGAAGACTATGGGCACATGGGTGGAATTTGAGTGTTTAATTAAGTGAAGGGCAGATGAAATATTGCTAGTGCACCTGGTCCTTAGTAAGTAAACTTACAAGGGGACGTGTATAGGCCGATGAACCTTTTGGATCGCATGGAGTATCCTAGCTATGTAGTAGTTGATGAACATCAATTATCAATGTAATCAATCAATAACCACTAAGAGAATCATTAAACATGAGACAATATATCAACATTTGATGAATAACCAAACCTCAATATACGTTTTAACAATTTTTATTTCCCTGTTCGTTACAATACTAGTCCATTGATTAATTCAAACCTAATTCGATCAGCTCAGAGTTAGTTCATTAATGACCACCAGTAACATAATCTAATCAGAACTTGAGAAAACATACGCTCGAATGCTTCAGCATAAGCCAACAAAGATAAATATAACAGCATTAATAGCAGAGTCCAGCAATCAGTTCGTCAATCATTTGTCACTCTCAGCGTTACGCAAAAGAACCTTATCTAACCCAGATTGGCATTAGCATGTGGGGCTTCATGCGAAAACAATTTAGAGCACAAATTTAGAAAACATCCAGCTAAAAGAAAAACTTATTTAAACAGCACAGTTGGTACATACAAAGAAAGGCACAAAAAGTTAACAGTCACATTGTCAGAGCTACCTATTCACAGAATGGATCAGCAACAAAGTCAGCCTTCGTCCTCAGGTCAGCAATCGTTCAGCAATGCCTCAGGCTCTCAAGAGAATGAGACCAATGACAGATTCTCGAATCGCATTTTCTGGCATCAGCATTTCACCCATCACATCTGAAGTTTTTGCCATTCATCATAACTTTTTATTAAGGTTTTCCAGTCCATTCCCCTAATTCCTAATTGGTCAGTCAATCACCAGTTATTACCCTAATCAATAACTTTAATTTTACAAATCTATGAATTCTAATACTACGCCGTTCTCAGGGTGTTGATTGGTTCACTGTACCATGTCCTCATCATCCAGTTCATCAGATATCGAAAATGTTATATCTTCTTCTCCAGTCAGTGCTTCTATTGTTCAAGACCTGGGAAAGTACATCTTGTCTACTCTACACGACATATGTAGTGATTTGATACACTTATCTCCTGTTCTTTGGTACATTGCAGAAAATTCTAGCTAAGCAGACTTTACCAGCGAATGGTTCACGCCAGTTCAATACATCAGCTTTCTCTAAAGAGCTAGTAATTCAGCTTCTGCATGAGGCCTGGCAAAACTAGGCCACAACTTCAGCTAAGTTAACTCTACAATATAGTGCAAAACACACGTTATACCTCTCAATATGACTTACTACTACATTATTATTATGTATTTTCAATATTTTGTAATTTTTTTATCATTTTAGTACAAATTCATAAAATTTGCTGTCACTCTCCATGGGCACATTTTCAAACGTGCACATTCATTTTCTTCGTTTAATTTCTACTATAATTTTCTTTATTAATCAAAACGCATAAACATTCATTAATAATTTCTAATTAGCATACCTGCTTCAACAATATCATAAGCAGACCAAAAGTTAGGGCAGGTCACTAGTACCCTGCCAGATGACCAGTGACCATTTTTGGGTGGGCCAGGAGGAAGGAAAAGGAAGTTGCAAAGGGGAAATAGGTTGAATGGAACTACAACGCTGTGAGGAGTGGATATGCTGTGCTAATGGCTCATGAGTAAAGAGATTTCGCCTCACCCGTTGTGTGGCTCCTTCATTCGTTCCAGTACATGACAGGGGAGATAAAGTGATTTGCCCAGAATCACTGGGCAATACCTCCTTCCCATTAAAATAAACTTCAGTACAATGACACAAAAAAGCCAAAATGCAAAAGGAGCTGAAAGGTTCCGGGAAGCCATGCATTCAGCATAAATGTATTTATCAAAAAAACGTACTCCCATCCACGACGAAGATTTTAAAACATTTTTTTTTTTCTCAGGAAACGGTAATCCGTCTTCAGCAGTGCTGAATATCAAGCCTAACAGATTATTGGCAACTCTTGCGTTTTGCTCCCTTTAGATAAAATATTAGGTTCCGGGAGATTCGCCACAGAATGCTTAGCATTTGCAGACTAAATGTTGCAGTTTTTGCACAGCATGTTAAAGCAAAAGTTGGTCCCTAACAAGTTGTTTGATATCTATCAGAGGGCCACTTAATCACAACAAGTCAGTGGCTTGGAGGAGGGCTGAACCTCTGGCTCGTTTCCTGCTCTCTTTTTCCAATCGGGTCCCCAGGGCAGCCGGGGGGTGCGGCCCCCCCACATATAAAATAAGGAAAGCCCTGGGGAGGTGTCGGTCCTTCCCACTTTAGGTTATAGTTACTTTAGGGCATGAGTTATAGTTACTTGAAAGAACTCTGCTGAATTTCTGTGGTTTTGTTCAAGTAAATTCAGAACCCAAATATAATGTCCCTGTAACCTTTGGTTTTTGAGTGAATGTGTTATAGTTAGGACCATGTTTCCATAGAAAAAGCTCTTTCTGACTTGCCTATATCTTTGGCACTGTTTGACGAATCTTCACAAAATTTCCCAAAAAAAGTGTGCCAGTGATTCTTGTTGCACATGAAAAGTTTCGAGGTGATCGGTCAAGCAGGGGCCAAGAAAAAGGAGGTGACAAAAAAGTTGTATTTCCCATATTAATTTTCATGGGACTTTAGGCATGTTTACAGCCCGAACCTCTGGACAGAATTACTCCAGATTTGGCAGAAAGCTAACTGTCAGTACGTAGATTGTGCTTTTGCTTATTTGGTGTAAATCTGTTCAGTAGTTTTTGAGAAAGTTAGGGAAATCCAAATTTGTGTATCTCTGGCTGCTCAGTCTTCGTACAGCTCTGATTGTCGGCCAACACTTCAATCGGGAAGTGTTGGCAGCCACCTTGGGACTCAGCCGACTCCCTCAAAACAAAATGTGAAAAAAAGAAAAGGGGCCAGAGTAAAGGCACCCTGACCCCTTATCTCTGGTGCTCGGATACCAGAGGAACCCTGCAGGGCAAAAAAAACATTTTTTTTAAAAGTGTTTGCCTCAAATTTGTGGTAAAAAAATTTTTTTAAAGCTCCTGCTCTTCTGTTTTTTTAAAGTCCCTGGCTGGGCCAGGTCCAGGGGGCATGTGATAAATAAGGAGGGGGGCACCACCTCCCCGCCATGCATTGCTAATTACCCCACAAATAATGGCCCTCATGATGACATCATTGATATTTGCCATAAACATTTTGCCGAAAAAACTGTGCATGGCGGGGGCGTTAGTTATAGTTACCTTAAGGCATGAGTTATAGTTAGTTGAGATGGCTCTAACTATAACAGGTGAATTTCTATGGTTTTGACCATTTAAAATGTGAGCCTAACCATAACGTCCTTGTAACCTTTGGTTTTAAAGTGAATTGCTATGTTTTTTTATTGTATTTCCTAACTATAATGTCCCTGGAACCTTTGATTTTAAGATATATATATATATATATATATATATATATATATATATATATATATATATATATTTATATATATAGGTATATATAAATACATATATATATTTCCTGCAGTTCCTGAATCGGCATCAGCCTCTGAAGCCATCTCTGCTCTTCTTCTGGCATTCAATCCAGCGAAACATGCTCCCAGTGTGTCCTTCCTTCCCCTCCCTGTTCTCTTTTTGTTGTGTCCATCGTTGATCTCACTCCCTCTTGCTCATTCCTTTACTGCCTTGCTCCCTATATTTGCCTGCATTACTACCACATGCAGGCTCCCATCCCATCACACCAACACTCTCTTTGCGTATTCCCTGCCTGCAGCTTCCCTAAAAGGTGCAGCCTTTCTTCCTGCCCTGAATTGCTCCCCTCATGGCGGCCTCTCAGACCATACTCAGTGATCTCCCTGCTCATCTTCATCCCACCCAATTTCCTATTGGTCTGCTCTCATGCTGTGGAACCTAACGTGTTCACTCATGCTAAGGAGAGAAGTAGTCCTCTAACATCACAGCATCACCCCTGTCACAGTGGTCCACAGTGTGGAAGCGCTGCATTGTTATATCGTGGCTATGGTGCAACACCAATGCAGCTGCTGAAATAGCTACTCTGTACCAATGACGTTTTAAATGACGTATGAGTTTTGTGGACCACAGATGTGGTTGACACGAAAGAACAATTGCAGAGTACTCCCCCCTTCTCAAAAAGATTATTTTTCAACACTGTGTTCTTGATGCAGTTTAACCGTTACATTTTGAGGGATGGTTTATCCTAGAATTTGACACCGTTTACAATCACTTTTGCTACTTTACTTATCACTGCAACGAAATCCAAGTGGTAGGAAATGGAGAAAATCTGTACCCTTGCAGCTCAGCTGATGTCTTGGACACATCAGACTCAGAAGATGGAATCCTCAATACAACAAACACACAGAGCACAGTCGGATAGTTCGGTAAACAAGGGAAACAGCCAAGTTCTTCAGAGCTTGAGGATGTCCACAAGATTCTTTGCTGTCATCAGGTAAAGTACTTTGAAAAACAAAATCTCAAACACATCCTCCCGGTGATACAGAGAACTGCAGTGGCACGGAAGCTGGTCCAACAGAACTGTGTTTAATTTGCAAAGGAAAAGCTGAGCGGGTTAATTCAGGATCAAATCAAGGAATGTTCTGAGAGAGCGTAGTTTAAACATTACCTATTTTTAGATGTGAAATGCTTATAATTAACAATGCTGCATTAATAATATTATTCATTGAAACGTATTTTAAACGTGGAGAATTATCACATGCATAAAATAATGTCGACTGTAAGAAATAATTGCTTGTATTATGATTCATTGAATATGTTAACACGTACGATGATTGCATTTATTAGAATCCATAAGCTTTAAGTTAGCGTGAATCAAAAACTAGCTGTGCAATTCTCATATTAAAGCATATTTTTCTGTTTCTCCAGTGTGCTGACTTGCAAAAGGCCATGACCCAGCATTTGTTCTTTTTCTCCGCTTATTGTATTATTGACCGTTATATTCTCATCCGCATGCTAGTTGCTTTAGTATAAAATTGTACGCTTTGCAACAAAATATGGACACTTTCAAGGACACTGAACCACGGAAAAGAGAACTCTTGACCCGAAGAACGTGCCAGAAAATGAAGTAACCCCGGATGTGTCACCTACGAAAAACGTCAATTATGAAGACCAATCAAAAAGTTGTAATTTATCATAAAATGACAAATGCATTACTTAATGTATAATTTGATAGGTTACAGATGGTGGGGTGTAGTGACTATCCAATAGAATTTTGGGGGAATGTATTATGAAAAAGGGATAAAAACCCATGACACAAGAGACTCGAGAGCGCTAGGTAGGGAATGATATCGATTGCATCCAGGAACTCTGTCACTTTGTTTGGTGATTTGAGACTTAATAAAACCATCCTCACCCTTAGTCGCCCCATTGCATTTTCCTCCTTATGAGTGTCCCCTGCCCTTAGGCTAGATAGACTGACGGCGATCTAACTGATGTCCTGAAGACGAAGACTGATCCTCTATGCTGACCTATTCCGAGGAGGGTAATTATGTTGTTGCTATTGAAATTCATTTATTTGCCTTTTCTTTCTAGGTACCAACTGCTGTGTATTTTTGATTAGAGACCTTAGTCAGATGTTTTCCAAATTGATGTTCTAAATTGTTTTGCATGAAGTCCAACATGCTGATGCTAATTGTGGTTAGATGAGGCATTTCATCTTGACTGACGTAACTGACGTGTCTGACGTGGTGCTATGCTGATCTAAAACATATATGAGGTTCTATGCATTTTGATTTGTTTACCTTCATATTACTATCTTATGTTTGTGATCTTTGCATTATTACCACATTGTGACTATGCTCTTTTGCTTCTAGGGTTTGAGATTAATACATTTGCTATTAGATTGTAATCAATAGGGAATATAATTCACAAAAACTTCAATAAGGTGTGGTTATTCATGACTGAAAGGTCATGGTTGCGCCGAAGGTTTAACTAATGCCTAAAGTGAAATATATTGTGGTGATATATGTTGACAATATTATTGATATATTGTTTGATATATTGATCACTTACCTCGTCTTACGGTGTCTCACCACTGGGTCCAAAGATTCAGCGGCCTAAAACGAGTCCTGATGTGTATAAATTAACATAGAAGGATGCGTTAACAGTTCTGTTCCATTGAGGAACCTCAAAAGTCAAGTAAGTAAAATGAGAATCCCACTATTTGAAATGCTAATGGAAGGGATTCAGATTTCAATTATGGCCCCACAGCTGGCAAAACATTTCCTACCACTCCCCATTTGGGGCAGATAGGCACAGATGTACCAAGTACTTCCATTTGGGCCTGCAATGAGCAATACATAAGTTGGACAATGGGACATTTATATCTCTTGTGTCCAAACAGACAATACACGTCACTGAAATACATTAACACAATTATGTAGTGCACAAAGTGCAAATTGTGAAGATCAGAGCATCTATTACAGAAGCTGTTTGAAGACCTCACTTTATAAACATATTCCTGTTCTTTCCTAGCGCTGACGCACTTTTGGCTGCCTAGGGCCAACGCAGGCATGCTTGTATCTTGGTCCAAGGGTGCCTGCATTGTAGTCAGAATTGTTTTTGTGCAGGAAAGGACACCTTCCTGCACAAAAGCAATCCTCAGAGGCATTTCCTTCTTTCCATGTGTGCTGCAGAATGCAGCATATCTAGAAAGAGGAAACAATTAGGAGAAATAGAGATATTTCTCCTTGTTAAGCCTCACTTGGGAAGGTGTAGCATTTTGACACATTCCCAGGTCTACCACTAAAGGTAAAATGTGGGAATGTGCCACAGTCCGTAGGTGGATGAGTGGGAGCACCCATACTTCACCCATGCAAGGCAGCAATTTGCGCTGCTTTGCGTTACTCCATATTTATCAAGCCATGCAGGGCCACGCAAGGTGGCCTTGTGTGGCTTGATAAATGTCACTTAGGTTTTGTGTTGCTCTTGGGCCCCCTTGCGTGACACAAGAGCAACATAAAACCTGATAAATCTGGCCCAACATGTGTAAAATATATTCTTATTAGGTTTCCTTCTTCACTGGAAAAAATAGGATTAGGACCCACAATAAAAACAGTTTCCATATGAAATTATAATGTACCCACAGTGCATGTTGAATACTAACAAAAAGGCTCATTATTGAACACTATCGTCACTAAAACATAATTAATTCATATTTTAGAAATTTCATTTGTTGCCTGGTCCGATCAACATCATTCTTTGAGCAGTCATGATCCAAACAAATAAGACTGTCATAAAGCCAAGAAACCTCAGAAAAACAGACTCCGACAACCCAATCTTCAATGAGTCCTAAATCATAATGCCACACTAGCACAATAATCCAAAGCAGTTCCTTAGATACTACAATAAAGAGCTTTTCTGCACATGTGCCAAGATAACAAGCTTAAAAGTCGTCCACAAAAGGCCAAAGAAATTGTCCTTCTGGTTTTAAACTAACATTAATGTCAAACACAAAATACTAAGGTTTGCAGAATGCAGATGGAATTCATTTCCCATATAATCTGAGTACTCTGCATGTGAGAGTAGTATATAATATTAAGATTATATTTCCCATTTAATCTTAGTGCTAAAGGAAAACTACTAAATTCTGCACAAAGCAAAATCCGCCCATCTAAAATCCAAATTAGATGGAGCTCATTAATACCATATACAGAGTGCATTCATTCCCTCTAATAGGAATCGAACTTCAGTATTCTTTTACAATAGTTCACAGACAAAATTCTTAAATTGAGGGAGGGACTTGACACTCAGATGTCAGTATCCACTGAGAAGAACATGACTATTCAAAAGAAACCCAAATCAGCCTATTGGGTCTCTTCTTTGCTATTTCCCCGTTGAATATGTAGAAGACATTCTAATTTTTTATCTGACCCGCCATTTGACTTCATGTAACAACTCCATATTAAATACTCATTCTAATTACACACGTGTGCACCTAATTTCCTCAAGAAAAGTAATATGCTATTATTTTAAAAAACTTGCTGCTATGCCCCAACATCTAGAGATGTCATTCCTAGTCAAGGGATTGGAGAGATGAGTTGCTGGACAATTACAAGAATACACCGCAAACAACCACCTCTTAGGTGACTTTCTCTTGTGTGTCTGATCAGAACAAAGCACTGAGTCCACCATAATCAGGATTGTTGAAAAAACCCTATAGACATATTATTCATGCATGCTTATATCGCTCACATTGTCTGCAGCATTTGACCCAGTTGACCAAAACACCCTTCTGTAGATACTCATAGGAACAATGGTTTTAAGTGGCATCGTCTGAAGAGGTTTAACTTGTCCCTTGACAACAGAACTCAACTTAGAACAAGCAGTAGCTAAGTCAATTGGTTTAACCTGTAAAAGACGCTTGCCGACCTATTGGCTTTCAAATGCTTGTCTATTTTTAGTTTGTCATTATAAAATCATTGTTGCCATATTGTACCAGTAAAGAAAAGCATACATATTGGTTGCAAATCTGTCATGATGCCTGCAAGGACACCTGTCAGGATGTATTGCACAGCATGCGTCCACGGTGCAGCTGTCTTGCCATGTTTTTATCCATTTCAAAAAGACTGCCCTGTACGTATATGGGTGTGCATGTGTTGCGATGCCCGCACATGCATGAATGCACACAGCAGCCCTCTTGTATACATGTGTTGTGAGACACCAGTGGCCATTTTGGGTTCTTTGCTTAATAAACCTATTGTGTCCTATTTCCTTTTTAGAACAGTAAATTAGAAATAAAAAAATAAAGTGTGTGGAAACGAAATTCAATGAGAGCTATTGGGTAGTACTTTGCAGCTGCAGGACCCTTATGAAACATGGAACATGGCAAGTAGGGGCGCAGGGAGCAATGGCGGAAAGGGTAAAAGAGGGGATGGTAAACTGAGAAGACATAAGTGTGGTGGCTCGTGTGTGAAAAGGGAAAGAGTAAATGTGTTGAACTGTTTTTATGACCTTTACATCCATGAGATGCCGTGGGCTCATACCAAACCTGATGAACGGCCCTATTAACCAATGACTACAACTAGCCAAACCACAGTAGCCAATGGCTGAAAGGGGCTGTCCAAACAATCCCTTTGAGAATATCGATCTGTATGTATGTCTTTGTGTGTGCGTGTTGCGTGCGTGACAATAGCTCTCGCCAGAAAGCTAAAGTTGCTTGGGGATACGATCTCAAAATTGGAAACTCCCTCTCAACACACAGTCCAGTCACTTTTAGGGTATATAAAGGATCCATCCTTGCCTCCTACATTTTAACCTATGCGCTGAACTACTCAATGACATGTCGAACAGCAAATTAATTTCATTTTTTCACCATGATGATGATATACAGCTTTGTGTGGAATTCTACAGCAAATCTAGTCCTCACTGTTTAAAAGTGCCAATAATGATGATGATTGTCAAGGGTTTTGTAACCCTGGCTTTTAGGTATATTTCGCTCTGCACAAAACACAATAAAATACCATTAAATAATTCTATCTGGCGCGAAACTGTCGCAAACTCAAGACTGTAGAATACTTGTCACACACATACTACAGACGAAAATGCAAAAACATTCTGAATTCCTTTTTACTAAACCACGTGAGCACATAAGAACCAAATATAAAAGTATTATAATTAGAAGCGTCGCGTTTTCCCGGTTCTTTCACATAGCAGCAATAACGTGATCCATGACGCATTTATCCAATATTTAAGTGTCCCTTCTTGCCTTAATTGAACTGTGAAACATTGTTTCCGTCTAAAATCAACGGCGTCTCTGAGTAGCAATTTGCATCAACAGGAAATTTATTTTTAAACACTTACAATTAGTGTCTGCGCAACATAATTCAAAAGTGGCACATTCACTGCTCTTTCACATAAACCAGCCCATTTAGACAGTTCTATGACTACATTAATATTTTAGATCATTTTGGGGAAAGTGATCACGAGGTAAAACCGAAAAGTAAGTCACTAACACTGGTATGTTTTACTTTAGGCCTCTCAGTCACCCCTTTCTCTTTATCCCCTCGCTCCTCATGACAATGGTACAGCCTGAGTTGAGATCCAGCTCAGGTCAGAATGGCTACATAAATACAACAAATTACATGACCAGTTTAATGTTTCCTATGGGAAAGGCCCGTCTGTTCCCAGACAACCGGACTCTAAGCCTCTGATTTATGGAGTTGTTTCCTAAACATCTTGGGAAGTATTTGAGCGGTTCTGACGCAGTGTGGAGGATGTCCCCGCAGATGGAGCCATGTTGGAGTACACTTGGTTTACAGGTCGGGGTCATGTGCAAGCTCCGCCATTTTCTTTTGAATGGTGCTGCCCGCAGTTAAGGCGTGAATAGTTTTCAGAGGTATGGCATAGCTTATTGGAAAAGGCACATCCATTTAACACATTCAACACATGATGGATAGTTTAGGGTCCTACTTACATGCGGCAGAAGACCATTGTTCTGGTCCCTGCAAGAGGAAATGAAAGCTTTGCTTAGGGTCTTCCTAATAAAACACATAGCACATGGAAATGTATCAAAACGTTCTATATTCCCGGTCCTAACAGAGCCATAAAACCAAATACTACATCCTTTCACGTGCCAACCTGTTCCCACTACACATACACACATGTTGGCCAGCCTTGGGGTAGGCACAAGGCCCTAAACAACCACATAGTACAGGCTGAAGAAAAACACCATATAAATTTACAAGAGATAGAAATGCTACACCCTGTGTTGTTCCTCCCAGCCCTGTTTACAGCTTTGTAACCCATGTCATTTACCCAGTCTGACAGCAAAGCTTTTTAGCAGTGTGAGGGTCTTTGGAACTTGAAATTTAGTAGATCTTGCAGCCGCAAGCCTCATGGGGGGGGGGGGGGTGGGGGGTAAAGGGAGGGATTCTAAAGGTCATTTAATGTCACTTCCACTGTTTATAATAGGGAATAAAAGGCACATGATATCTCTATGATTTCTCTTTTTTCTCTATGAATTTCGTGAATTGATATTAATGTAACAGTATAATTGAATAAAAGGAATCCTTACTGTGCCAGTTTTCCTGGAAGGCAACAGCAATGCATACATGACTTTAATAATCTATAAATTAACTAAGGACCTGATTTAGAGTTTGGCCGAGGGGTTAGTCTGTCACAAACATGACGGATATCCCTTTCGCCATATTACAAGTTCCATAGGCTATAATGGAATTGTAATATGGCGGACGGGCTATCCGTCACATAACCCCTCCGCCAAACTCGAAATCAGGCCCTAAGTTGTTAAAACAAACTTCAAGATCAGTTTAAGGATAAATTGAAAAATCTTTAATTCAGATCAACTCCCTTGAAACACAAGTGTGTTCACATAAAGTAAACAGAAAGTGCAATATAAAAACTTTGAAAGAATACTTCAAATAAAGAAGCATACACATCGAAATACACGGAAATATGGTTCCTAGTATCTTCAGCTCGTAATTGATCTTACTAAGAATGTGCCATGACTTAGTTGTTCTGCTGATGGAGGTTTTCCTTTCTCTTCAATGTAAATAATAAAATCCTTGATTTGAAGGCATTGCTATTAATATAGCATACCACAAGCTGTTTTGCCTGTTTGTGCTATATTATATTCAATGACACCCTCCAGGTCACTGGTCCTCATTTTATCCACCGGAAGGCAATGAAAGGTTGAGTCAGCCCTACTCGATCTGGGACCTGTTAATTATGTGGATTGCTCAAGAAAGAGCTTAACCTACAATCCCACATTACTGGTAATGTGTCTAAACTAATACGCATGTGCAGGCTGTGCTCAGGCACAGCTATTGTATGCTCAGGGAGAACATCACATGCCCATGAGCAGCCTCAAAAGCCAATACACAACCAACATATTCCTAACTATGACCATGATAGACTAAGATAGAATCTTAAAAGCATAGGATAACCTCACAATACACAACTGTAGCCTCAGATCTGAAGTCAGGTCTCCCTGTGTGCAGGTGTAATGTGAATTGCACTGTAGTGGTGGGCGAAGAATTCTGCTCTGCCGGAGGACTTTGCAGAGTTTTCCCCACTCCGTGCTCCACGCAGAGTACAGAGTTCCGAAAAACTCTGAGAACTGAAGAGGAGTGAAGTTTTTTCTCGCACTCACCAATGTTAAGTTGGCGAGCGAGACTTCTGAACACAAGTGGTTGCAGTAGGCCACTACTGCGAGTGATGAGAGCACTGCCACTTGCATTGAGGAAGCTGCCCCTTGAGTAGAAAATCTAGTTTACGCTCTCTGGCGCTCCACGTGGTGCCGTACGCATTGATTTTACTGCTCGTACGAAACTCCCGCTTTGAAAATCAGAGCGAACAGCATGACTTACCCAAACTCCGCCGATTGCAGAACTCCACGTAGCACGGCAGAGCTTTTTCGGCACTATGCAGAGTTCCGCAGAGTTCCGTCCAGGCCTGTTGCATAGTACAACTTCACTATGGTTTGACTTTGATGCCTAAACTATTCATAGGAAGGCTGTGATAGACATCTGATTGTTAGTGTGCACTCCCCATGGACAGATATGGCATCCAATGGACAGTGCAGTGGTAGTGGTAGTAGTAGTAAAAAATGTGTTTATTTAAGGTTTGTAGTACATTTTCTGTAAAAAATCTTAAAAATTCCTTTAAAGTCAATTAAAATCTTCCGACCTCTACATACAAATATTGCATGTTAAATACAAGTTGTATCATGTTCATCCTTGACACAATTAATTATTTCTTAAAAAATTGGTTTTAAAAAAACAAAGTCTAAAGGATAAAATGTATAAATAATGATTAATACATGCACTGATGAGCAAAGCACACCTAAGCCACAAGTACAATTCCTTTCAGCACCCTGAATGTTTCACTTTCTTCTATCAAGTTCATAGACCGGGTTCAACACCGTGGTAAACTATAAAATTACCAGTCACATTGTAGGGTTAGGCAAGTTGGACAAGTATGGAAGTATTATAACATTTTGCAAGGATTCTCTGAGGAGAATAGAAGGGTTCTTGGTGGCTAAGTAATTCAAATCTCTACTCCTTGACTCTAGAGTGCATCTCTCCTTTTATTCCCTTGATGATATTTGAATTTGAACATCTAATTTAATATCCTGTATGTTGATACATTGCACCAATTTTAGCAAACGATCTATTACTTATTCCACCCACACTCGCCCAGTATAACAAATTTCCTTTGCGCATTACACTTTTGTTTTACAAGTTGTTAACTGTTGATGCCAAAAACGTAGGCTTTTGGTAAGGAGCAGGCCGGTTCTCCCAGTTCAACCTCAAAATGTGCAGCAACTTTAAGTTCCCAGTGTTCCCCATCACGAGCATAGGCCCTCAAATACCCAGTCCAGTACCAAAATACCCATGTTTAACATCAAATGCTCAGTGCAGTGTTCTCGTACGCAGGCTCTGTTAAATGCACAAGACATTGTTCCATTTCGCAAGATCCTCAGATGCTACAAATGACCAGGGAATCTACACAAGGCAATAATCCCACCCATCCGATCCATTCCAACCCTCTGCTCCCCTTGAAGACTCAGGTTCTAATTGACTGACGGGGGCGTCAAGGTTTTGATGATAAACACTGGCATGCTCCCCCTTAGCTCCTCCACTTGCTTCTCAGCAGCAAACAGGAGGCTGCCTCATGGCTCGGGAATGTTCAAAAACTAGGCAATATTAACACTTGCCCCACTATCTGCCCCTAAAGGTCTTTATGTGCTGTGGAAGGGATAGAGATTGGACAAGACCTTTAACTTAGAGAAGATAAACAGGGCTGCCAAATTCTTGTTATCATCTTCCTATGACATACCCCAGAAACCACCTTGTCAGTTGCATGGAAGCATCCAGGGGTATCAAGAGGTTTGCCAAGAGTACCAGCTGCAAGCTCTGTAACCCTTTAAACAAGTTAAAGTGAGACACTCAAGTTGCACTTATAGTAATTTGCTATCTGGTCCATGCAAGCATGCCCTTCACTGAGATATTTCACATTCCATGGTGCTGGATAGGCATTTGATAGATATTGTGCAATGGTCTTTTGCATTACGAAGCAACAGTTATCTCCGAGATATGTTCTGGTTTCTCTGCAGATAGCATATCGTACGGCCTTTATATATAATGTAGAATTAAATGCCATTCTTCCTGGTTTTGTCACCTCTTTTCTGAGACAGATGTTAAGAAATTTTTGTCTGAAATGACTTAAGTTTCCCCACCCCAAAATAAATTATTCTGTAATGCAACACTCAGAAATGTGTTTCTTTTCTTTGTGGCCACTACTTGAAGAGTGTCAGTCCCTTTCTGCATCAGGCGGAAGGTAGCCATTTGAACGAGCTGTGATTGATTCAACAAGTCCCATTAGATTGCTACATCACCCAGTAAATCATTCTTCCTGTGGTGTTTGTCAGCTTTCATTTTAGGGGTTCTGCTGGAGAAGCAGTCCCTAACCTTATACTAAATAAGTAAACAGACTTGACTTCTCGAGGTGAGACTTTTTGATGTACCTGTATGGCAGGTAACCAATTGTTTGTAACCATTGCTGTCAACGGAGTTATTGCTTACTGTTGAAGCACATCTCTATCTTCTTTCCTAACATGTCACAGAACATCCACCGGGGTCAAGAATTTGCCAGGCAGCTTCATGGTCTACTGTATATACATTCTTCAAGCACATCCTAACCACTACCAATAAAGAACTGCTTCTGAATTTAGCATAGGCGGCTTTCACAACAGGTGTCTTTGAAATTTAGCACTGTCAAGTACTGCTCCATTAGTAAAGGCGTGATATAATTGTACCGCAACAGTCTGAGGGACAAAATCGTAAGCAAAAGATACTTCCATAGTATCTTTATTACTGTTTTTCAGATGTTTATATGTATACGGCCAGAGTTGTTTGACTCTGTAATCCTACTATAGCTATTCCGTACTTTGGCGTTTTGAATGCTTTATAAACAAATTACATAGTGGAATGTCCAATGAATGAGTTATGAACAGTTTGCAACTAGGACCTCTTGTAGCATATGCATTTTCGGGTCAATGTATGAACTGGGCAACAAGTTGTTTAAAATTGCCAACTGGTAGCACTATACATCGGCAGGTAACACTAAAAGACATTACTGATTTTAGAATCCATTGCAAGCTGTAACTGGAATTAAATGGAATTTCCTTTAGTCTTGCCCTTCTTGAATCTTCCAGTAGTTGGCAATGCACAGCAGTCTATTGACCTAAATTACTCGTATCCTCTGATATACCTGGTTAAATTATCTGCACACAATTCAAACACTAGCGCACAATGCTACATCATAACCGATGGGTCAAAACATCCATAATTGCTTCTATTTAGCCTAGGTGAAGTTAGTTATTGTACAAAAAGCCACCATCAGAATGCAGCAGATGCTGTAATAATTGCCCCAATTTCAAAACATTTATAGAGGAACAAACAGATTGGAAAATGTTCAGCAAACAGCAAAGAGTCTGGAGAAGATCAGCCATTTAGGTACTTCCAAAAACCATCAACCCAAGAAATACTGGAGCAATTTAAGGGCAGCTGATCTTTTTAAATCTATCATCCGACACAACAGTTGTAGCATGAAACATTGTAAGATGCTCTTTGCCACCATTTTCTTGCAGTGCTCTTGGCACCCTTGCCTGCCGCTAACAGTTCACAGCTATATGCTACAGTGCAGAACACAGAAGAAACATGGTACAGCATTGGTCTAGAATTAGGGTGGCCACCCGTCTTTAATTTTCATGGACCGTCCATTATTTATCCCTCAAGTCCGTTGTCTGTGATTAGCTCTTTTATGGACGCCTTTTGTCCGTAATTTTAGATAATCATTGAGAGCAGTGACAGGTCTGGGACCAGTGACACCTTTCACCAGCCATGCATTGCCCAATGCTCAGACTAGAAAAAGAACGGGACCAGGCCCACCTGAAGCTGCTCCCCTGCAAGATGTCTCAGAGCTCTGCGGAACAGTATAGGTTTTTTCTTCTGCAGGACCAGTGTGCAAACTGTGATCTTGAAGGAGTGCAATACAGATGGTGGTGGGGTCTGAGTGTCATATAGCTATTAGGTTGGCTTTTCTCTTACATATCAGGCAAAGCCCTTACATGTAAAATAAATACAAATTAAATTAATATGTGTGAAATACAGTGTTCTAGTAGAAAAGCTTAGTTGGTTAGCCTTATCAGATGTTTGTGTACCTAACTGGAGGATTGCTGATTTAAATCCTCTTTGGACAGATGGTGCCAACCTTCTGTGCTTCTCTCGCTATCTGTGTATATTACTATCTATTTACATAGATAGATAGATATATTTATATCCCTCTCTTCTCTTTTCCCATCCCACTATCATTTCTCCCTCTGTTTTAGTCTTTGTCCTCCCTATTCTCTTATTCTTCACTCCCTTTCTCTCTCCTGTTTTTCAGACACGTTTTCTGTGCATTTTCAACACTTTCATTAGCTGTCTCTCTGTCCTAGGACTCTCTTCAAGGCCACTTTCAGGTGGCAGGAGTAGCAGGGACAGCCAATGGTAGTGCTAAACTTCTATGTAAAGTGCCTTAATACCTGTCCGGTGACAATGCGCTATGTAACAACATCAAATACATGAAAAAAGGGTGCTACTAGGACCCTCTTGTCCATCAGTCCCTAAATTCTTACTGTCCTCTGTTCACAAATGATTTCATACTTAATGTCATGCTGGCTGATAAAACAAGATGCTCTTTGCACCGAATACTGAATTTCACCCTTATACCTAAGCAGGCTCTGCATAATGTTGTGAGTATATGTGTGTTGGCGAAAGAGCCAGGGGTTTATGTCTCCTAGCATACTCACAAGTATACAATGAAACCTGCACTCTCACACTCAGCATGCTTTAGCAGTGGTGGTGAGAGACAATCTGGGTGTGAGAGCTGTAAATGTTGCATCCTGTGAAAAGCACTATCACATCCAACTCTGTCACACCCAGTGCTCTCTCACTACTAGTGCTCTTACAGCAAAAGTATTTTCTGACATACTTCTCTTACACAAATTAGAGAGCTCTGGCACCTAACACTTTCGGCAAACCATCACTCTACACCATCTACACTTTCTTGCATTCCACACACTCACAACTACACTATCTGACAGCAAACACTATCACAACGCCATCGCTCTCCCACACCGAGCACAATCACAACACCTGAACTCCCTGGCACTCAACTTCTCTTGGGAGAAAATATTGTGGTAATACTGCCAATTATGATAGAAAGTACACCCTCATAAAGAAAAATTAAAGCTAGTAATGATGCTGTATATAAACACTAAACCACATTCAGCAAGAGTGCTGCTTTTGGCACAATCATTCGTGGTGTCGGGGTAGAATTGTGACAACTGTCTGTGTCTAAACTTCCAAAACTGCTTGGAATGTATATGTTTTCTATCTTTCACATTCAAATAAGCCTAACTATGTGGGAATGTCTGCTCAATACTCCTATGTGCTACACAAACCGAAGGACTTAAACCTATTTTGATTTGTACCTCCATGGACCATCGAACTTAGATTTGCGCAACCTCATTAAATGTGTCTGTAAAATTAATCTTTTGTCCTGAATTTTGACCCTTTGTCCTGAATTTTGAATTTCACTGACCTGAATACGCCTTCTTGCCTGGTGGTCACCCGATCTAGAATGGCTTTACCCGTGCCCCAGTCTCAGGATAAACAGTGGTTGTGTAAATAAGCTCCTTTCGATTAATTGTATGCAATGTTTTTAGCGAGCATGTTGAAAATGTGGTTGGATCTGAGCATCCAGGACTTAGTTGGACACCACTGTATAAAACTAATATGAATTACAGGAAACAATTGAACACATGGGTGACAGAGAACAGCCACTGCCACTTCTCAAATTAAGTGATCGGCCCATTGCTATAGTGTTATAAGTATTATAGGATACAGTTCCATATGTGATTCACAACCTATTTCACTTACTTTACCCAGCACATCAATTAATGTTTTACTATCCCTTGAATCGCTTCTTGCCTTGCACATCTCTGGCATTTGGACAGTCAATATTCACTCAGCAGGAAACACCATGAAAGAGAAGCCCACTAATGTGAAACATCCAGTTTGTACAAATATGTCATCACAAAGTGCAACGATGAAAACAAAAATAAATTCAAGAGGGTGAATACATAAACACATAGACAATGTCTGTAATTCCTACTACACGTTGAATTTGCTAGCCTGGGTTTTCTTGCAGGATTGGTGTTCTTCAGTTCCGGATTGGTGGTTTTCATTGGTCTTGTGCACCATCCTTCTAAGGAGGTGACAAGTAAGAGCTCCAAGGATGCGGGAATTGAGAACTCCTTGATGAGCTTTAGGTATCCATTGAAAAGCATGACAACGCTTTAATGAATACAGTCCAACAGCAATTATATTAACTACAGAATGCTGCCGCTCATATTTTTCTCTGCCTTCCTCATCACTCCCACACTTCTTTCCACCTTTAAAGCCTGCTTTGGCTTTCTGTGCTCAAACAACTCAGTTTTAAGAGCCTTTGCCTTTTACGCCATGCAGTGAATAGGCTCTGGCCTGGTACTTGCAGTCACTTTTCAAGCCTTCTTCCCAATCTCCCGTAATTAGATGATCCTTCAATAATTCACAAATGGGTGGTCATTTCTTCTCTTAACAAGGTCCAAAGTAAGGTAATAGCCTCCTTCTTTCCATCTGTTTTATAGGTGACCACTATGCATTGTGTAGCGTTCTTAAAACCTAGCACGCGGTCAATGTTAGCACATTAGGGTGAGAGATAAACAGGAAGGAACTACAGGAGTGGCCAGAAAGGGGTATAGTTGTAAAGTAGTCCCTCATGCAGGTCAATGTAAACACTTGAGGGGATGAGAAATACCCCAACACAACCAACAGAAGTTGGCGAAAGATGGATACTCAACTTGGATTAGCTAAAACACTATTAACAAAGACTCAAGCCATTGGCTGAAAGAGGTTTATCAAACAAGCGCAATAGTTGAAGGAGGGGACCAAAAGTCCACATTATGTAATTTGTTAGCAATAGGGAGAGTTACTAGGATTATGCAGCAGGGTTAAATAAATTATACTACAAGAAAAGGCAAATTATGCAACTTAATGCTTCACATTTTTGTGGAAGTATTACTTCATTATTTAGTTATTCTTACAATGTTAACATTATCTGGGCAGAAGCTGCACCCAATTAGAAGAAGAAAGGTGACCTGTCACTTCATGGTAAAGTACCTGCCACTCTGCAGCAACATGAGTATCAGCATTTTAATAAACTTTTCTTCTGTTTGATCTATAAAACAAATTTTTGTTTGTTAAAATCTGGAAATTATGCAGAAGGAAATGGACTCTATGGAAAATTTGGCAAATCTATAATTATAATTATGCAGAATCTGCCACACACATTTTCAACTGGGAAGAGAATGACATATGGAGTTTGGTGTCCCTGGGCTCACAATTTCAACTTATGGTGAAGTCGGATTTTAAAGTGTAAGTCTGAAAGTGACACTTTTAGAAAGTTGGCATTTTCCTACTTTAACCATTTTGTGCCTCTCCTTGTTTCTGAATACAGATCTGAGGTAGAGGAAAGCTGGGCTTTGCGCATTTCCTCTAGACAGTCACACAATAGGAGCTTAGGTGTGACTTAATGGATGTTAGTGGCCCATTAACTGGCTTGATGGGAGGGGCGGAGCGTAGCACTGCCTCACTTACACCTGAATAGGGCTGTGCCTCTCCCCACACAAAGGGCTGAAAAACCCCCTGTAGAGTGTCTGGAGGCAGGGAGGGTAGGGCAGGGACCTTGTGAACTTCAAAGGAATGCCTGGAATGTTCTCCCACCACCTTCTAGAGGCAGGGCACGACAATATAAATACTGAACCCCAAATCTCACCAAATCAGACCTCTACTGGAACCAAGGATATTCTGCCAGGAAGAGGGACAGCTGTGTGCCCAGGAGAGACTGCCACTCTGCAACTGCATTGCTGTGTTGGCCTACTGCTTGCTATTTGATGTGCTGAAGGAGGGGCTGCCACTTTACTACTTGCTGTGCTGCCTGCTGCCTCTTGCCTGCGGTGACAACAACTGGAGTTGTTCTCTGTATCCTTGAACCCAAGATTCTCCAAGGATTTGTTGGCTTATCCCCTGTTTTTTGCCATCTCAGAAACTTTAAAGACTGCTTCCATCTCACATGCTGCAGCACCTGAACTCTGCCATCTGTGAGTCTACCATGCCGAGTGGTGCCACCCCAGTCCTGGACCCTTGGAAGTGGGCCTAAGGTGCTCTGCCTTCTGTGTTTTCCATCTAAACCACTGCAAAGTAACACAAAGCCTTGCAAAGCAATTCAATGCAGACCGCACACCAGGATTTAAGGTACTGTGTTCAGTGGGCCCAGGAGGGTGCATGAAGCTGGTCTGCATTCCATTGTGGTCAGTCTACACTTGTGACTTTGTCCCAGTCCAGCACAACCAAATAACCCCAATTACACTTTGCGCTTATGTGCGATATTTTCACCTAAATCTTTAAAATTCATATGTAGATTTCTACTGATTGGATTTTTGTAGTTTTGGTATTGTTTTACTCAGATAAATATTCTCTATTTATCTAACCTGGTGTGGAGTCTTTTTGTGGTGTCTTTCACTGTGTACTGTAGTGTTGCACAAATACTTTGCATAGTGTTTCTTAAGTTAAGCCTGACTGCTCTATGCCAAGCTACCAGGGGGTCAGCAGAGGTTAACTTAGGGTGTAAATCTGACTTGCCCTGACTACGATCGTGGTCCCTACGTGGACACGGTGCAATCCTCAGCCAACTAGAGACCTAATTTCTAACAGTATCAGAAGGCCAATGAGAGATTTAACATACGTGTGGTCCGTACTTGGACTGGGTGCAAACGTCTGCCAACTAGAGACCCAATTTCAAAAACGGATCGGAGGTCAATGAGAGATTTAACATACTCATTAAAGAAAGATGGTGATGGGAGTGCCTTGTGGGATTCTGTGTGTCACTGGTCTAGGGATGGAGGAGAAGTCTCAGACCCTCAAATCAGGATCAGATTTTTTGCAGTGTGTAGGCAGTGTAGGAAGAAGTTGTGGTTCACTAAGAGAAACACTAATAAAAGAGGGTAGGCACAGCGAGAGGCAACTGTCTACAGTGTGCATTATGTATACCAGTACTAAAACAGCAATACCGGAGGGTGCAAACTCGTTTTGCACCAGTCAAAGATGCAGAAAATCCCTGTATATCTGGATTGGACTATTCTTTCAGGGATTTTAGTGTTTTGTGTAAAACCTATTGGTGTTTTGACAGCTGGGTAGGGGTCTTCTTGGTTTTTGAAGGTTCCGATGCCTTTCAGTAGATGGTGCCCATCTAGTGACTGTACAGTTGAAAAGGTGAAACAGAAATTATATTGTGGTGTTTTGCAGACTTTCTGGAGGGGTCTGTGCAAATCAGTTGTTTGGCCAATTTTAGCAGTTGCCCGACTAATCAAGGCAGTCAAGCAATAATGACAAATAATTAATAAGAGCACACAATGATCAGGGAACTAGGAGAGCTTTGGATCGGACAGGATGTGTTAAGTTTAACTTTAGACATTACATTTATCGAAGTGTGCATTGTAAGCCACGAGTCATTACTCGCAGCATCCTTCTAAGTCCATGGGCATAAAAATGTTCTGCAACTTGGCCACTCTGTGGAATCATTGACAGTTTAACATCAAATGCAACTCATACATTAAAGATGATTCTAGGTACAACCTCAATAGTAAGAAAACGTCTGCATTTTTTATGCATGTTTTAAAACGCAGTAAAAAATGAGTGATGATATTTGGTTCCTCAGAACCTAAATGATATTGAAGAAGAAATGGAGCAAAACAACACACCAATTACAAGTATGTAAAGTGGGACCAGATGTACAAATAGATAGGTTGCAGGTAGTGGTTGCAAAATGTTCACAAACTATTTGTGACCTGTCTCTCATTTTGCAATGTAACATGTGTACTAATAGGTTGTATTGCTAAATTTCCAGTTGCAAGAGGTCGAGCAATGACACAACTCATGAATAATAACTAGACAGATTGCTGAGAATGGCTAAGAACACAGGGTAGTGGCCTGCAACAAGCAGACCACCATACTTATATGGGTTTGAATTTCTAAACAGGAAGCTTTCTGTTCTTTTAAATCAGCCCTTATTCGTTAAAGGAAACACTGTCACTATATATATATATATATATATATATATATATATATATATATATATATGTATTCAGTTTGGGGACATATTGGGGAAAGCAGGCAGCAGCCTGCTGACACTGTCCGCTGTCTCTGGGGCTACCAGACACAATGCCCACTGGAGAAACTGCTTAGAAGGGGTAACTTCTCCTTTAGAATCTGTTACCACTTAATATAGGGAGTTGGCAACATTTCAGTGATTTGCGATTAAAAAACCTTTGATACATTTCACTGCAACTCGCAATTAGGAGAAGAAGATCCTTTCATACCCCTTCTCACTTCTGATTTAGAATGAGTTGCAAAACCCATTTTTTAATTCCACAAGACTGTTATCGAAATTAGAAAAGGTATTTATTAATTAGTAAAATGTCATTCTGAAGTCGCAACCTATGTAATTTTTCAAACTGTGATCACAAACCATTTTAGTGCATCTGGCCCATAGTGCTAAATAGAATCTAAGATTAAGGTAATCTGAATATATAAAATGGAATATTGAGTGGCTAAACTATTGTGACCAAATTATCTAAAACCAAAAGAAAGTAGGTGCATTTAGGTAAGTAGAGAGTTACTATTCTTAACTATGCATGTACGTACTTAGAAAAAAAATATACAGTATATATATATATATATATATATATATATATATATATATATGTGTGTGTGTGTGTAGCGAGAGAGAGAGCCTGTCAAGGTACATATGTGTGAGGCTGTGGAGCTAGGTGTCAACAATCTATACATACTTACTTGCCGATATTTTGAACTTTCATATTTTGATTTTGTGAGCACTCTGTAGTTCATCCCTGATATTCTAGAACTGCAACACTGAAGATCAAAGTAGCCCGGACTAAAACTCGCACCACCTCGGGTAGTGAATGTAATCCATCCCTAAATAAAATCCAAGGATGTACTTAAGCCTTCCTGGTGTGTGTCTTCCTGTGGCACAGTATGTTGTATGTGATAGTGAAGTCATTAATTGCAGCACGTTGAGTCTGGGAATAACAAAAATGGCTGCTGTTCCTTTTTTCAATCACGTCATCAGTGTTGTAAGGCCAAACCACAGATGCACAGGCAGAGGAAAACACATGTTCTCTATGGGCCGTGTAAAAACTCGACCTCCTACGGTCGCTCAAGCAAGGCAGACTCAGCAAGGTGCTTAACACAGATCGCTGTGCACAGAAAGAGACTGTTTAGCAAGTCAAATAAGCATTTTACCATGCAGGCGAAACAGATCCATTACTGTACAAATGAGTCAGATAAATAAACAGCAGATGTTTGCAACACTGTCTTTCCTGTATCTTTACAGTCAAAAACTATTTCCCAGGGAGACAAAAATGTAATCAGTAGGGGATTGTAATGCAAACGGAATTGATATTATCATGTCTGGAAGTTACACTTTTACCCAGAACATCTATAACCTTAGGCTATAAAATTAGAAAGCCACACAGAAATGTGTTTAACTCTACCATTGAGCACTCAGAGCCGGATTTAGAGTTTGGTGGAGGGGTTACTCTGTCACAATCGTTAGGGATATACCGTCTGCTGAATTACAAGTTCCATAGGCTATAATAGAATTGTATCACGGCGGACGGGCTAACTGTCATGTTTGTGACGGAGTAACTACTTCCTCCAAATTCTAACTCAAGCCGTAAGTGTTTGAAAGGAAGTCATGACCAAACTCAAAAGTGCATATAAGGGGTGATTAATAGTTTTTAAATTACTTTATATTGGAAAAGAAAATTATTATTTGTGATATGTTAGTGTAATGTGAAGGGAATTAAAGCGCATTACGGGAAGTGTAATCTTTGCATCACAGAATAGGCGTCTAAAAGTTGGATTCTCTCACCAAATTCCCAAAGGCACCAACTGTCAGGATTCTGCCATCCTGCCACTAGGTGTCGCTCACAAGGGATCCTTTGCGTACCTGCCTTTACATCAGTATAGGACAATGTACACATCAACACTTACCATACTCAGTTTCTCTTCAAAGTTCAGTCCAGGAGTCTGCTCAACTTCACTGATACATTATGGTCCTTGAAGTCTCCTCTGCTTTCAGACGCTTTCTAGATCACATATTGATGGTGGTTTCCTGAGTGCTAACTTGGTTCCTGGATCTTATGGTTTTTCTGACCCCTTTCTATATGCATTCTGGACTTTTATCTCTCTCTTGGTTCTGATCCATAATCCATTCTTGGCTTTCTTATTTGCTGTCTGGTTTTTCTGATCTTCCCTTTTACAAACCCCAGTGTAGCCTTCCTTTCATTAGTGGTTCCCTGATTTCTTGCACCTGACCTATTCCCTGCACCTGGGTCACACCCTGTACACCTGCTACTCCCTAAAAAGGTCCCTATTTCAGCACTGTGAGCCCATAGGGCAGCTGCTGGCATCTGACATCTGCTCAGTCACCTTGTACTTTGTTGTGCTTCTGCTGCTGTCATTGCAAGCATGTTTTTTATTTTGTTTTTCTTATTTCCAGAACCCTGTTCCTTTGTTGGCCATTGTTCCCAGTCTCTTTTATACACACTTCTTGGTCTGTTCTGTGATATGCAGACTCTTTGCCTTGTATTCTGTGTTCACATTTATCTGCATATTTTCGTCTTGCATTGTTAGAGCACAGACTTTTGCTAGTCTTGTTTTCTGAATTTACAGTTCTGTGTATTCCAGTCCTGTTCCTGACCCTGAATCCAGTCCAGCGTTTCCCTGAGCCCAGTTTGTGTCCCTCTTCCCTCTTGTCTTTTTTAGTGTTTTATTACAGTCTTGATTGTCATTGTCACCAAGGTTCCTTTGTGTTTCTCAGGCTTGTGTCTTTGGGACAGATTTCCACCCGGTGATCATTTTCCACAGAAACTGCTGAGAGTCTCCCTGAACTATGAGAGATGAATCTTCTAATTGCCTTCTTTAATGCTCTTTTTCATCTCACAGAGAGATCACTTCTAAGGACCAGATAAACAATAATTTATTTTAGATTGTCTATTGTTTTCCTGTTTTTACCTTGCTGTTGTTTGTACATGTGTTATCTTCATAGTTTTACCTGCAGATTTCCAAGCTCCATATTCACTACCTGTTCCAACCTACTTCAGTCCAGTTTCTGTCCTACTCCCCTCCCAGCCTTCGGGCACTCTGTTTATTTTATACCCCTTCTCAGGAAGTCCCTTATCCCTGCAGACAAGCCCCACTGTATTCCCATGCCCTGACCCAATTTTTGCTAGATCCCTGACACAAGCGTCATCTCACCAGAATTGAAGGGAGGTGGAAGTGACATCACATGTCACCACAGAGTGACAGTCTTCTTTGCCTCAGCAATGACATAACACAGACATCTTAGAATCACAGACTAATGCTCCCATGGGAAACATCTTTCTATAAATCTACTAAGCAGAAATATAACGTCCTCTTCAAGATGAAACAACCCAACCCCACCAAATATGCATATAGAAGTGATATAGAAGTGTTATAGCTGCATTCCCTGTCACAAGACCAACAAGCTAGAGTATCTAGATACAGCTCAAAACACCACCCAGGGATCCAAGGAAACTATCTCGATTTAAGACTGTATTCATCTCTCAGATCCATAACATTCATGGTAACCTCGCTGTCTCCATTCTTGTAAAACCAGATAACAGGAGCAATAACACACTACTGGATCCTGAAATTCAGGACATTCTCTGGGTAGTGGGCAAATCTCTAGGCTCCCATGTAATATGCAATTAGGTGGCCCCTACTAGTACTGACTTAGGAATTAGGTATCTTTCTGCACTTTACTACCTGTTAACCTGCTGGGGTTGCCCTATCAGAGAACAATGGGCAACAAAAGGATGGAGAAAACTGCGAACCTTCAGAGCGATCTTCTGTTTCAGCTTGTTAACACTTCTCAGTTTGACTCACCAAAAAGGATCCACTCAGTGTTCAGGACAGCACATCACAACTGCTGTGTGGACTCTCTCCACCCCCACATGTTATCTACCACGTGAATAGAGCTAAGAAGGGAAAAAAAGGCACTGGCGTGGCTGCTCCTAGCAGCACCATCATTTAGCTGATGTGTGCATGTATGATGACATTGGCGCTATTTGCTTTGATTTTTATTTACTGATCCAAGATGATGGTCACCACGTGGATTGGTAAATAAATAAAAAGTATAACTTAAAAAAAATATTTATTGATATTCAATGATTACATACAGTCAGATCACGAATAGCCAGGTTACGTGGGAACCGTCTTTGTAGCAATTATTACAAAGTTATCTGGGAGTACAAACTGTGAATAGCCAATCAAGAATGTAGAGGAGGAACATCTCCCGGCGTGGCCTTCAGCAGCAACTAAGGTGAGGGCAATAAGCACAAAATTAACCATGAGCATCACAATATAATTGGCAGCGGCCATAAAAGTGAGCCTTTTTAAGTGCACATACACTTTCTACACTGTGGAGAGGCCTGACAACAAACGGCAGCTGCACGGCCCTCAAAAACAAAAAGTGCATAATAAAGAATATATGCTGAAAGGTCCACAGGAGCTTCAGGGAGGAAAGGGGAGTGGGGGAGATGAGATGGGGAAAAACAGCACAAGTGGGAGAGAGCAGCATGGGGGTGGTGGATTAACCCAGGAGGGAGCAAGCACCAGGATCACAAACAGGTGGAGCTGTTTGGCAAAGGAGAAGAACACAAGAGACAGAGTAAGCAGTACATGAGGTTAAGAGCCTCACTGCGTGGGGGGAAACACCCAAGAGAGAGAACAACATAAAACAGAGGGTAATTTGTGGGGAGAGGATTAAAATAAAGAGGACAAGCAGCACAAGAGGGTAAGAATAACACAAAGCACGGGGGTAGGCACACATAAAGGGGGAAGCTGGCAAATATGCATTCTCATGAAGTACAAACCCCAAAACAAAATAGTTCCCTGAAAGTAAGCAGTAGAAGGATACAAGTCAGCCAATCAAAAGGTAAAGAAGCTAAGTGCTGGTGTGGGGAGTGTGGTAAAAACACAAGAAGAGAAAGGTAAGCCATTGAATAAAAAGTATTATAATAAACTCAACTAATAGTCATTATTGGGCAGCATGTAAGCTGACTATAAGTTTTTGGAAAGCTCTCAAACGGCCTTTGACAATGAACCAGCTAGTACTACCTGGTGAGACATAAAAAGAATCACAGTACCTCTATAGCCACCTCTGTCACACATGCTCCATGCATGTATCATCTACATACACAAAGCTTTAAAAAGAAAAAGAAGCCAATAAATGCTTCTCCCAGGCCTGGGGGTGGGGAGGGGGGGGGGGTACCCTGCCACTATGAATAGTATCACTAGCACCACTGATTTGACTGTAATCAAGCTTGGCAAAGTGGGTGCACATGGTGTGCACCTCCTGACCACAGAGTACCACTCTAGATCTCAATCCATGCTACAAAAATACTTCCAGTGCGTACCCATGAAGACAAAGTGCTACCCTAAACATTAGCTTTTCACTGGTATTTTTGCTCCTAATGCAAGCACTCCTTTTGTTGGTGCATACCAGTGCTTCAATTGAGGCCACCAATGGTGCATACTAGATTCTGTTTGCTGTACTTTTGGGTTCCGGAGTAGCGTGCTACTCGACGAAAAGCGCTTTGACACCTCATCAGGGGTAGTAAGCGCTATATAAGTACTATTACAATACAATACAATACTTGTGCTGCTCCATTAATCAAGCTGAACATGCCAACTTAAATTGTAGGTACATTTTCAACTTTCTTCACATCTACACAGCATTTAAAAAAAACATTCTTACATTTTGCTTTTTATGTATTTATACTTTATTAATACGCTAATATTTGATTTTTAAAACAGTCGTGGACCCCTGAGTAGGCATATTGAACTCCCAGACAGGGTTCTGAACACCCAGTATTGTGAACCACTCCTCTTGAGTGTTCTGACAGTGTTATGTATTGTGTTTTAATTGCATTTATATTGCACTTACCATGCCTCCTTCTTCAACGCATTATCATGGGTAGTAAGTGCAATATGAATCCACTTAAAGTAATTTAATGAGGTTCTGGAGAGATTCATGTGGTGCTTAACATGCCCTCACCCGCCCACAATAGTGTCTTCTAACAGCTAGTTTTAAATGCCCTTTTTTAAAGTTCCACTAGTCTACTCTACGGAGAAACATACTAAGGGGCATATTTACAAGAAACTGGTGCATCAGTGCTGATGCGCCAGTTTTCTTGCGTCACCCCTACCTCACCTAACAACACCATGGGTGTGCCATATTTACGCTATGGCGCACCATGGCGGTCGTGAGGCGGTCGTGGGGCCAATAGCATCAAGATTTTTGAGCAGGCGTTAAACATGATGCAAAAAATGGCTCAGTGAAATCTACAAGATTTCACAGTGCCATTTTTGCAGGCCTCCTAGAGCCAGAACACCCCCCCTTGCATACATTATGCCTGGCGCAGGCATAATGTAGCACAAGGGGGTGCAAAGTGGCGCAATGAGAGCATTGTAAATATGGCCCTAAAACTTAATATCACCAGCCTATATATTTTTGATGCACGTAAAACAAAACTGTACGATGATAAGAATCTACAAGAAAGCTATCACAAATTAAATAAGAAATGTCATTGTTAATAGGTGACTTGGATCGTTGATAAAAACAAGCCAATGAAAGTATTACTGGCTAGAAGTGCAGCAGCCCACTTGTTACGACTTACTCTTCATTAAAATGCGTCTTTATATTACGCTTTCAGCCACACAGTGTGGCAACATGTCACTGCAGGGACCTGGTGCATTTAACTACAAGTTCAGAGATACCCATTTAATTGAAACCCTTTAAGCAGAAGGCGTGGCGGAACCCCCAAAATTGAACTCGTGACCTTCAGGTGTTGGCTCTGATAGTAAAAGCATTGATCTACCGAGCTAGCCTGTCATTACATTTCAACCTCTTCAACCAGAGAGCATCAACATGATGGATCTGAGGCGTTCTTTGAAAGCCGCAAAATCTGTTAAAGCCTGCACCGGGCAAGATGGATTTATGCACATTAGATGATAAGGGCTCATGGTCTGTCTATAATGCTGGCCCTTCTTCAAGGCATCAATCACAGGTCCCTCTCTACAACAGTAGCATTATTGCCCCTAAAAGGAAAGCTGCTTTTATAACACCTCCTTAGCTTTTGCAGCCAAAAGACTGACAGTTCACCTCAAACCCCGGAAGGCCCATTATATCATGCGGAGTGAAGTGAGCGAAAATTCAGATTTTCACCCCTTGGCCAAATCACTTCTCGTTAATGTCCTAGTTCTTTACCGCTTTCTCGGTTACAATCGGAAACTCGCATTCCACGCTACGTGAACCTGATCGTGACAGAAGTATGTGCTGCAGTACTCACTGGCCGACCCAATCCTTTCGCCTCAGTTGACCATGATATCCTTACAAACCGCCTCTCAACCTGTAACTGTACCCTGCCTGCGCCCAAAAACTATCCATGAACACGTGCATTCAATTATAGCAAAACAACCCGGTCTCCTGCCCTTGTCACTCTTAAGAGCTCTGTATTGCTGGCAACAGCCTCCTCCCCCCGGCTGCAAGCCACATTTAATACTTCCTTGTGCAATATGGCCTCCTCTTGCTGGTGGCACCTTCCAGGTGGGTTCCCAGATTTAACCTCTTCTAACAATGTTCCTGACTCCATTGCACCTACTAGATTGCTGTTTTGGGCATGTTGTCAAACCTTGCTGATTTGGCACTGTCTCATCTTTTCAATGAAGATGGTTTTGGAGAAAAAAAACAGCAAGGTCCTGTCATCGTGTCAAATATCAGGTGTCTGAAGGGATAGTGTAGTCAATTCTGCCATCTTCATTCAGTGTGTTGGCCAGCTGGTTTCCACGCTATTAGATAAAATATATTGGTCTGTGCAAACAAAGTTTAAATATTTATAGAGTATTCACTTTCAATCATGGTGCATGCTAGAATGAACTAAGTCAATCACATTGGGCAAAGTGCAGGCTCTAGCCGAGGGCTGTAGTCAACTTTATGTTGTCAATCTGAGGCTATCAAACTCAGAAACTCACTGCCCAGTCTGCACCCACACAGTGAACCAGTGAGGATTGGCAAAACTTTTACTTCTTCAAAATCCCAAACCGTCGGCTGTGTATATCCACTTGAATGCTTAGTACACATATTGTGTAATTTTAATTTTCTGACTCGGGAGGCATGACTTAAGCCAAGCAGCAGGACTGGTATATTTAAAGTGTACACAGGTGAAAAAGAGACCATAAAAAAGTGTACGCCTCAGTAAAACCTCAACTTTCTGCTGGCGTGATTTTCCCTTCCACTTCAACCAAACTAGCCTCCAACTCATCCTGGTGACATGCAACACAATTTACTCACTCAAAGGTCATCAAACTCAGAAACTCACTGCCCATGCTACACACACACCATGGATCAGTGAGACATGACAAGAACTTATAGTTCTACAACAGCCAAAACGATTGGCTGTGTATATCCACCTGAATTATAAAATACCTACTGAGAAAGATTGGTGACATGACCTAGATAATCGTTCCATCACATTATCATTAAAATTAATTTATATGAAACAAAATGTGGAATGAAATCACCAGACACCTTATAAATGTGCCCACATCATACCAAGGCAATAAATGTACATCTTGCAATCAGATGTTTTTTAGCAGTAGACATATACATTTGGGGCCTGATTTAGAGTTTGGGGGAGGGGTTAATCCTTCATAAATGTGAAGGACATCCTATCCTCCATATTACAAATTATATAGACTATAATGGAACTGTAATACAGCAGACAGGATTTCTGTATATGAATAACCCCCTCCACAAAACTTAAATCAGGCCTTTAGAGAGGAATTCTGGAAACGGAGGTCTCTTTTTGCTTGGGGGATCCAGACAACCAAGTCTAATATTTTTCAGAGAACTCCTCTGTTGTTTTAAGTTCGATTGAAGGTAAGTTTGAAATGTTCAGTTGAATGGAGTTTCGTGAACTGCTTCGGTTCAGCTTTGAAGTTGTGATTACAGGCTTAACTGACTCTCAGCCCAAGACTCCCCATAGAGAATGAGATCTGTCTCCATGTCTCACTCTCTTGAAGAGAGAGCATAACTTGGCTGTGCCATTGTGCATTACAGAAAGGTAAATGAAATGTACTCAATGACATATATAATGTGTGCTTAAATGTATTCATGCAAACGAAGAGAGCTGAAAGTCGTGAGCTTCGGTATACCCACAAGTAGAAATATACAATGGTCATATGCAAATCACATGTATACAGTATTAGTCAATGTATGAATGTTATGATAATCTAGTTAATTGACAGTTTATAGTTATTCCCCATTTATAGTACTTATGTGAAATGCACACATAACCATGCATTTGAATAAATATTGAGATCTATGTTAAGTTGCCTGGAGTTAAGGCCTGAATTGCTTTTCTGTGTTTAATTCTCCAACATGGAAGTTTTGCTCTTGCTGCATATTTTTTTATTCGCAAGTACGTCTGAACAAGCCTCCAGTTAATGAAAAGGTTATTGTCAGTTGTAGATAAGAGGGTATGGAAAGAAGTTTGCCACGGTCGGGGAGTATTAACAAGGAGTTGTGAAGAACTCCCCTCCGGATTCCTGGATATGAGAGTGATCCAAGGTTGTCCTGATTGAGCGATGAAAGTCTAATGAGAAGTTACTGTTAACAATTGTGTACAGACTATGGAAAAAAAATACTGGCAACTATCTGGGTTTTGGTGGGATAGAAATACTTTAGCTGGTTAGCGATTTAGATTCCCTTTGCCCTTTGACTACAGCATACTGTTAAAGATTTAACTAGGTACAGACCTCTGTTTTTCCTTGCTTTCACTGATGTGGCTTTATGCTACACACATCTCTCTTACAGAAACCTCTAGTCAGGTTTCTGCAGTGCTGACACTTTTAATTAATTCTGTATTACCTTAAACTAGAGAACTCTTTGGGTTTCATATAGCCTATTAGAGCAGTTAGACTTTTATAGATTCAATGGTTAGGCAGGCAAATCTAAGCTTGGATTCTGAACACCAAATATTTTTTCTTATTTTCTGTATTGCTGCCACTGAGATTTTAGTATGTTTTAAGTTAGTATGTTTAACTTGACTTGATGCTCTAACTCACCTTCAGTAATTCTGTACTTACATAGTATGTTTTTGAGACTTATTTACATAAGTCTGGCTTCAAACTTGTAATAAATCTTTTGAACTTTGATTTTGCCTCTGAGACTTAATGTGTGACCAAATAGGTTGCACTGTAAATTGATTACAGCAGTTTAATGTGTTTCTCCTCACCCCTCAGGACTTTCAAAAGATTAATCAGATCTAGAAAACTAGTAAGAGTGCCAAATGCCATCAGAACAATGGTTGATCAAGTGGGCAGATAAAAAACCAAGGTCTCTGGTTAGAGCATGACACAATGAAGTTCCTCCAGGTACTCAGGACGTTTGCGCCAGTCCACTGTGCTGAAGGGCACAAGACTGTAACTTTGATCCTGCCATCCAATGGAAGCCAGTGCAGAGATTTTGTTTGAAGTGATCCCAGGTTATGGCACATTCTGCCTACCTGATTCTGACGTCTTGGAAATCTGGTGGTGAGTGTCTTGGGGAGAACTAAATACACGATTTTGATGTAGCAAACATGCCTGGACAAGAACTCTTGTGTTTGGTTAGAATGCTCTTGCGCTTGTTTACAGCAGGTTTTGTAAACAGCGAGAGTCAGCTGGTAAAATATAAAATGTCAGCAGGACAAATAAATGGCCAAGTCAGCCAAATTTGAGGCAATATTCAGATTCCTATCTATTAACTATATCACAAAACATACCTTTCAAAATAAAGTACTAAACTTCTACTGAGAATACTTAAAAAAAACAATTGGATCAATTTAACCCAAGTCACAAACACGAAACAAATAGAGTGCCCTACATCTGCATGCAAAAACTGCCACACATCCAACCAATGTTTTTAGTCATTCAGTAAATCTCACCAATGGGAACTTAAAAGGGAAGCACACATTAAGGGCCAGATGTAGCAAGAATACATTTTGCGAGTTGCAAATTGCGAGTACTAGCGACTCGCAATTTGCAACTCGCAAAATGTAATGCAGAAATGTGTCTCAGACACCTTCCGCGACTCGCTATGAGGTCGCAAAGACCCACCTCATGAATATTAATGAGGTGGGTCACAGTTTGCGACCCCATAGCGAGTCTAGGCACTCACGGGGATGGTGGCCTGCTCGAGACAGCAGACCACCATGTCCGTGACTGCTTTTTGATTAAAGCAGTTTTTTTTTTTCTTTTTGCAGCCCGTTTTCCTTAAAGGAAAACGAGCTGCAAAAAGAAAAATTCTGAAACCATTTGGTTTCGGTTTTTTCAGAGTAGGCAGTGGTCCATAGGACCACTGCCTACTCTGAAAAAATATTTTTAGTGGCATTCACAAAGGGGAAGGGGTCCCATAGGGACCCCTTCCTTTTTGCGAATGAGTTACCATCCACTTCAAGTGGATGGTAACTGCGAGTTGGTTTGCGACAGTATTCGCGGTCCCAAAGCAACTCTGCATGGCGATGCGGTCGCAAATAGGAAGGGAACACCCCTTCCTATTTGCGAGTCGCAGCCTCAAATTGCGAGTCGGTACCGACTCGCAATATGCGGTTGTGCATCGCATTTGGCCTTTTGCGCCTCGCAAACTGCGTTTTTCGCAGTTTGCGAGGCGCAAAAGGCTTGCTACATGTGGCCCTAAGTTATGCTGCCCATAAAGAGTAACAACACTGGTCCAAAAGATCGATTTAAATGCATATGACCTTTTTGGGATCTTTGGTGCAGATCGGTCAAATGGGGTAAAGCTATTAGTAAACAAAAATGTGCTTTACCATGTATTGGAATTCTCAATCCTAACTAAACGGTCACTATCACTGACCGTCTGTAATATTCATATATGTATTCGCTCTCTCCCCAACTGTAATGAGCTTGCTACACCAATCCATCAACTTCACAGAACTAGACATAAAAGCACACCCATTTCAGGCAGGAGAGACTGATTTTTTGGGCAAAATCTTGCTTTATTATAGCTTTCCCTGATTTATTTTTCTTTCCTACTTCCAAATGTTGGCCACATATGCAGTACCTAAATATATAATAGGCCCTTATTCCTTAAGGCAGACCCCACATACAAGAACAAGAACAGACTCCAACATATGGAGGAGGAATATCTATGACTTTACAAGAATTCAGGGTCACTTGGTCAAAGAACCTCAGACACTGACCAGTGAAAATCAGAATGGTTCCTACAATCTTTCTTTTCAGGTAGTTCTATATGAACGCATTGACTAGCATTGGATTTTGAACGATATGCCAGAAATGGTTCACATTTTCAGGTGGAAACTAACTACTGTCTACATGTAGCACTGTCAAATCAACAAAATAATAAAGCAAAACAATGTATAAGAGATTTTTTTTCATCTAGAAAATAAATCAGTTCTACTAGCTACTGTGCACTACTGGCAGCCTAGTGATAGTGAAGAAAATGCTAGGAAAAAAGGGGTAGAAAATCTATTTAGACAAAGTCTGATTGTTTGATGGTGGCCACCTCATTCCAAGTGACTACAGAAATTGTGTTGAGTTCTGAACTTTTCACCTACAAATCATAGTTGTCGGGTGTGTTAGTCAAATTAGCTCAGCAGACACAAAAGAACACAACACTCTGAATGCAATAGGCTATCAAACAAAAGTCTTAAACTGGAAAGTGTCTGTAGGAAAGTAACATCTTTCTGACATGGTTACCCCCACTTTTTGTCTGGTTTCAGTGTGTTTATACGGTAGTACACTGGGATCCTGTTAATCAGGACCCCATCGTCTGTGCACTCTCCTCTAAATTTAGTTTCTTATAAACTTTTACACCCCACAATTGGCATACAGGTACACCCATGTAAGTCCCTGGTGTATGGTACTTAGGTACCAAGGGATTTGGTACACTAGGGGTCTCCCATGGGCTGCAGCGTGTATTATTCCACACACAGGAGCCCATGCAAACTGTGTCTGCAGGCCTGCCATTGCAGCCTTCGTGAAATGGTGCATGCACCTTTTCACTACCAATATAAGGCTTGGCTTATATCGTGGTCACTGCACTTAGACACTGTAAGTCACCCCTCTGGTAGACCAGCACAAGGGGAGGGTGCATGTCCTTAAGTGTGAGGGCACTCCTGCATGAGCAGGGTACCCCTACAAACTCCAGACTCAATTCCCTGGGCTGTGTAAGTGCGGGGAAGCCTCCTTATACCACTTTCCTAGCTTATGGTTTGCCCCACATAGTATTCCATATATTTCTATGCTTTATCTGCTTGTTGTAACTGTATATTTTGTCTGTTGATATCTCCCAGTGGAGACATACAAATGTTAGTATAGTGTTCCACCCATGAGCCTCCCTCCCCCACCCATGGGCAGGGATGGAAGGGGAATCTCTTGCCCTCACCCCCTCTACCCCCCCTGTGACGTCTGATGATGTCAGCAGTCAGCACGTGATCACCTTATCAGGACGCCCCCACCTCGCTGGAAGCATGGCTTCCACGGCGATCGGAGAGAAGTGCTTTGCATTTCTCTTCCAATCGTGGGGCTGGGGGCGGCACAGAGACATGAAAAGAAAGCAAAGGCCTTTCCTTTCATTTCTCTTTGAGCATTTCTGCAGCCCGATCGCAAAGTGCCCACTAGACACCAGAGATTTGTGTTGTGTTTTGTTTTCTTTGTGAAATTGGCATTAGGGGAGGGACCCCTTGAGCAAGGGTTGCTCCCCAGGTGGGGACATCTGGGTGCATTTTTAATTTGGCCATTTCTGCTTTCGGGGCAGATCGTCTTTTTTAATTAGGCCCACCGGGGGGGCAGAACCCACTAGACACCAGAGATTTGTTTTTTACATATACAAAAAAGGGGGCAACCCCTTGAGCAATGGTCGCTCCCTTGGGGGGCATTTTTTTTATTAGGCCTTTTCTGCACCCCTGGGGGCAGATCAGCCTATTTTATTTAAGCCAATCTGCCCCCAGGGGGACAGAAACCGCAAGATTTCTTTTGATGAAATCGGCATAACAGAAGCGATCCCTTTGGAAAGGGTCGCTCCCCTGTGGGCATTTTTTATTAGGTCTTTTCTGCTCCCCTCTGAGTATATCAGCCTATATTAATCCACTAAAGAAACCACTAGACACCAGGAATAATGTTTTTTGTTTGCATTGATATGGGGAGCGACCCCTTAGGCAAGAGTTGCTCCCCTGGGGGGGGGGGATTGTTTTTAGGACATTTTGGCCCATTTTAATTAAGCCGATCTGCCCCAAGGGGGGCAGAAACCACTAGGTACCCGGGATTCTTTTTTTTTTTTTACGGATCACTTCCCTGGGGGGCAAATTTATTGTAGGTCATTTCTGCCCCCCTTGGGGCAGATCGGCCTATTTTTGTAAGGCTCATCTGCCCCCCAGGAGGGCATAAAGCTCACCAAACACCAGGGAAGAATTCTTGTTTTTAAAAAGATGGTGGGGGAAGCCTCCTTATACCACTTTCCTAGCTTATGGTTTGCCCCACATAGGATTCCATATATTTCTATGCTTTATCTGCTTGTTGTAACTGTATATTTTGTGTGTTGATATCTCCCAGTGGAGACATACAAATGTTAGTATAGTGTTCCACCCATGAGCCTCCCTCCCCCACCCATGGGCAGGGATGGAAGGGGAATCGCTTCCCCTCACCCCCCCTGCCCCCCCTGTGACGTCTGATGATGTCAGCAGTCAGCACGTGATCACCTTATCAGGACGCCCCCACCTCGCTGGAAGCATGGCTTCCACGGCGATCGGAGAGAAGTGCTTTGCATTTCTCTTCCAATCGTGGGGCTGGGGGCGGCACAGAGACATGAAAAGAAAGCAAAGGCCTTTCCTTTCATTTCTCTTTGAGCATTTCTGCAGCCCGATCGCAAAGTGCCCACTAGACACCAGAGATTTGTGTTGTGTTTTGTTTTCTTTGTGAAATTGGCATTAGGGGAGGGACCCCTTGAGCAAGGGTTGCTCCCCAGGTGGGGACATCTGGGTGCATTTTTAATTTGGCCATTTCTGCTTTCGGGGCAGATCGTCTTTTTTAATTAGGCCCACCAGGGGGGGCAGAACCCACTAGACACCAGAGATTTGTTTTTTACATATACAAAAAAGGGGGCAACCCCTTAAGCAATGGTCGCTCCCTTGGGGGGCATTTTTTTTATTAGGCCTTTTCTGCACCCCTGGGGGCAGATCAGCCTATTTTATTTAAGCCAATCTGCCCCCAGGGGGACAGAAACCGCTAGATTTCTTTTGATGAAATCGGCATAACAGAAGCGATCCCTTTGGAAAGGGTCGCTCCCCTGTGGGCATTTTTTATTAGGTCTTTTCTGCTCCCCTCTGAACATATCAGCCTATATTAATCCACTAAAGAAACCACTAGACACCAGGAATAATGTTTTTTGTTTGCATTGATATGGGGAGGGACCCCTTAGGCAAGAGTTGCTCCCCTGGGGGGGGGGGGGGCGGGAGATTGTTTTTAGGACATTTTGGCCCATTTTAATTAAGCAGAAACCACTAGGTACCCGGGATTCTTTTTTTTTTTTTACGGATCACTTCCCTGGGGGGCAAATTTATTGTAGGCCATTTCTGCCCCCCTTGGGGCAGATCGACCTATTTTTGTAAGGCTCATCTGCCCCCCAGGAGGGCATAAAGCTCACCAAACACCAGGGAAGAATTCTTGTTTTTAAAAAGATGGTGGGGGTATGGCCATACCCCCACCCCAAATAAATAGGGTCAAAGTTGTTCTGTCCACCGGTGGCAGATGGGGCAATTACCTCTGATCCACTTCCGGGGGGGGGCAGAAAACCTACTAGATGCCACAGAATTAAAAAAACAAATAGTGGGGTGGTGGCTACCAACCAGTATGGGCATGGTTATGCCATCACCCCAAATGAAGGGGGTAACAGTCTTTCAGCTCTCCCCCACACTAAAACATCTTATCCCATGCAAGCAAGAGGACATTTGATTATTTTGGGTTTTGGTTTTACATGTGGGCCATGAGAGCTTGTCTAACTCTCAAAATTGTCCCACATGGAATGGTGAGGGCTGCACTTTTTGGACTTTGGGACGCTGCCATCTAGAAAATTCTACGAGACCTAGACACATCTGAAAACTAAACATCTGGGTGAGTCTAGGGTGGTGTGCTTCACATGCAAAGCGCACCATTTTCTTACCCACAATGCCCTGCAAACCTCCAACCTTTCTGGAAATCACACATTTTCCACACATTTTTGTGATGGAACCTTCCAGAATCTGCTGGAATCCACAAAATTTGGACCACCCAGCATTGTCGCATCTATACCGATAAAAATGCTGCCCAACTTGTCAGCCTAAAAACTTCTTTTTTTTTACACCGCCCTTTTGGACCCGCTATGGTTTCCCCTCATTTTCAACATGTTTTTGGCTATTCCCTGTCATAGGCACGTGGCCCACCTACACAAGTGTGGCATAATTTTTCCCGAGAGACTGAGGGGAACGTTGGGTGGTAGGAAATTTGTGCCAGGGTGGTGATCCCACACAGAAATGTCGGAAAATTTTGATTTTTTAGCTAAATTTGACATTTCCTGAGAATTCTGGGTAAGAAAACACTGGGGGATCCATGCAAGTTACACCTCTCTGGACTCCCTCGGGTGTCTAGTTTTCAGAAATGTTTGCGTTTGGTAGGTTTCCCCAGATGGCTGCTGAGATGAGGACCAAAAATGCAGGTCCCCCTTGCAAAAACAGTTATTTTTGTAATTGATCATTTTAATGTGTCCACATAGTGTTTTGGGGCATATCCTGTCGTGGGCACTAGGCCGACCCACAAAAGGGAGGTACCATTTTTATTGGGAGACTTAGGGGAACACTGGGTAGACAGAAGTTTGTGGCTCCCCTCAGATTCTAGAACTTTCTGTCACCGAAATGTGAGGAAAAAGTGTTTTTCTGCCAAATTTTTAGGTTTGCTAAGGAGTATGGGTATCAGAACCAGGTGAGAGCACCACAAGTTACCCCGTCCTAGTTTCCCCTAGGTCTCTAATTTTCAGAAATGTCCAGGTTTTCTAGGTTTCCCAAGGTGCCAACTGAGCTAAAGGCCAAAATCCACAGCTAGGAACATTGCAAAAATCAGGTCAAATTTCTTTGGGAAAATGTGATGTGCCCACGTTGTGTTTTGGGGCATTTCCTGTTGTAGGTACTAGGCCTACCCACACAAGTGAGATACCATTTTTATCTGGAGACTTGGGGGAATGCTGGGTGGAAGAAAATGTGTAGCTTCTCTTAGATTCCAGAACTTTCTGTCACAGAAATGTGAGGAAAAGGTGTTTTTTGCCAAATTTTGAAGTTTGCAAAGGATTGTGGGTAACAGCCACACAAGCCACCCCATCTTGGATTTCCCTAGGTGTCTAGTTTTGAAAAATACACAGGTTTGTTAGGTTTCCCTAGGTGCCGGCTGAGCTAGAGGCCATAATCCGCAGATAGGCACTTTCCAAAAAACACATCAGATTTCAATGTAAAAATGTAATGTGTCCATGTTGAGTTTCCTGTCGCGGGCGTTAGGCCTACCCACGCAAGTGAGGTACCATTTTTATTGGGAGACTTGGGGGAATACAGAATAGCAGAACAAGTGTTATTGCCCCTTGTCTTTCTCTACATTTTTTCCTTCCAATTGTAAGCCAGTGTGTAAAAAAGACATCTATTTGAGAAATGCCCTGTAATTCACATGCTTGTCAGGGCACACCAGATTTCAGAGATGTGCAAATAACCACTGCTTCTCAATACCTTATCTTGTGCCCATTTTGGAAATACAAAGATTTCCTTGAAACCTATTTTTCACTCTTTATATTTCACCAAATGAATTGCAGTATTCCCGGTATACAATGAAAACTCATTGCAAGGTGCAGCTCCTTTATTGGTTCTGGGTACCTAGGGTTCTTGATGAACCTACAAGCCCTATATATCCCTGCAACCAGAAGAGTCCAGCAGACGTAACAGTATATTACTTTGGAAAATCTGACATTGCAGGAAAATGTTACAAAGTAAAACATGGAGAAAATTGCTTTTTTCACCTTAATTTCAATTTTTTTTTTATTTCAGCTGTTATTTTCTGTAGGAAAACCTTGTAGGATCTACACAAATGACCCCTTGCTGAATTCTGAATTTTGTCTATTTTTCAGAACTTTTTAGCCTTCTATGATCCAGCATTGGTTTCACACCCATTTATGTCACTAGCTGGAAGGAGGCTGAAAACACAAAAAATAGTAAGAATGGGGTATGTCCCAATAAAATGAAAAAATTGTGTTGAAAAATGTGGTTTTCTGATTCAAGTCTGCCTGTTCCTCAAAGCTGGGAAGATGGTGATTTTAGCACCACAAACCCTTTGTTGATGCCATTTTCAGTGAAAAAATCACAAGCCGCCTTCTGGAGCCCTTTTTCCCATTTTGTTTCAAAATACAACATTTTTGCTGTATTTTGGCTATTTCCTTCGTCTCCTCCACGGGAACCCACAAACTGTGGGTACCTCTAGAATCCCTAGGATGTTGGAAAAATGTGTGTGGGTAGCTTAAGTGGGCAAAACGTTATGAGGGTCTAAGCGTGAACTGCCCCAAATAGCCAAAAAAAAGGCCTGGCTCCTGAGGGGGAAAAGGCCTGGCACCAAAAGGGTTAATGGGCAATCAGGCCCTCCTTTTGTCCAAGCATCATCTTGGCTGTGAGCCATCTTTAACCCAACACCTAGAGACCATGGGAATGGAAGAAAACAAAGGGGTGCTCAGCTAACTACCACTTTACAAACAATAAAGAGAAACTATTGGTGGCAGGTTTTTAACTTTGTTCAACTTTCTATGTAAGAGATGTGCTTTCAGTGTAAGAATGCAAGATTTAGCTGTCTGTATGAGTAATTGCACTAATATTGATTTAAATAGCACCATCTGTTTTTTTAATCAATTGTTTTATAGCGCTAATCATCCAAGTGTAGAGTGTCAGAGCTTTTTACATTGCAAGCACAGACACAATAAATCATACACAAGTGTGAATCAGTGTACAGGAAATGTTAAGTAACACAATGAGGGTTATAAGGTGTAGGAATCACATATCATCCATACTTGTAGACATTCTATGCTAAAAGTGAATGATTGGGAGAAACACAAAGTCGGGATATAAAACATAACATAGTTATCCTGGTGGTCTGTACTAACAAGACTTTATTACTTCTAAAAGTAACCCTTCTTTGCAATCACAGAATAACAGATTGAAAAAAACGATAAGGGTCCAAACCAATGATTTACAATTTGCCTCTAGTTTCTTTATGGTGATAAATAGAACACTGTGCTGTATTAGAAAGCTTGAAACTTATGAACAGGAAGTAACAGAAGGATGCCAGTGTCCAAAGCAGTAACCCACTTACCTCATTCAATAAAATACATATCTGTGATCTGCACATTACACAATGCAAAGGCAGATTAACCCTCTATGATACTTTTTACGTGTGGAAAGTGTGACTGGATAAAATACAGAACTCTTCTGGATCTGTCTTAACCACTAGAGTTATAATACTGCTATTGTAATCCCTATAAAATTGTTGGGTACACAATGATCTCTGCAACAGGTGTCTTAGTACTATAAGATATTTGAAAATGCAGACCCTTTGTGACCAATTAAGTAATCTACAACAGATTTACTGTCCCATATGTCCTTGTTGCCAATTTGTTTGCAGCAGACTTTTTTAATCAATGTATAAATCGAATGTCAGACTCTGTTTTTCAAGTTCCGCCCCTCCTGACTCCACCTTCTTTCCAATGCCACATCTGACCCCCTGCACTCCATCTACCCACCATCTACCCTTTCAAACTATTGAAACTTACTTCTGTTAGCACTAATTAGCATGGCCCCTTATAAGGGTAAATTCAGACACTTTAAATGACAGGGTCCATGTGTCTATGCAGCAGTCTTAGGCTAGGGATGCTTAGAAGGCTGCTTGCTGTCTGTCTGTGTGTGTTCCTGTCAGTTAATGGTTTTCATTAGCTCAAACTAAGGGAACTCCCACGCAGTTCACCGCAAAACCGTGATTACTGAAATACACTGAGCAAACCTCAGACTACACCACTGTTGTTTCTGGCGTCAGGGACCTTGAGACTTTGGTGAATGCCCATCACCTACTGTTGTTAATGCCAGAAGTGACATGTGATGGTTATTCGCCACCTTCTGACGAGGATCCCTGGCGTAATGGCCAAAACTGAGCGAAAAAACACACTAAAGAAAAGGGACATCATTGTGTCAGGCCAAATACAAGCTAAAATAAAAAAATGACAACGTGGCCTGAAATACCTCCAACTGCTAACTAGTACCACACACACAGTGCTGAGATTAATGGGAAAGTATTCACAGCAGGCATGTGTTTTGAGGGTTATTACCAGCCTGGAATTTATAGGTTAGAGTCTCAACATCAACACTGTGGTTGGTCGTAATTTAGCTGTTAAGGGTCTCTGCACAGGTCATTAGTGGTCCCATAAAGCATGTATATGTTTCACTTGAGAAGCTAGTCTAAAGTCAATGAATGGCCTTGACTCAGAAGGAGCACTTTTAACATTCTTTCAGTAGTACATTTGGTTGGTTCTTTGTTCTTTTGGCTTTCGAATGAAGGTGGCATTAGCACCGAGGTCATATTAATGTAATTATGGCTGTAGAAGTTATCGATTTTTATACCCGTCCAGAGATTCGGAAGGCATACTAACATCACACAAAACTGAATTATAATAAAGTGAGTTTCTCTTTCGTTTCTGCTTTGCAGGGCAACACATCAAAACATTGCACGTCTGTAAAACTGCATGTGTGAGGGAAATGTGTATTTTACTATTCCCCCAAATGCTTTACTTTTCAAAGTGTTTTTTTATACGGTGATAGAGTCCATCCCACAGAAGAGAACCCGTTTTCACGTAAATGTCTATTTGGTTCTTATTTATGTAGTTTATTTAGTGTCAGTGTAGCATAAAATATTTATTACAGAGTTACCCGGGTAGCTGTCTAATGCAAACAGCTCCGCTCGTCCATATTTATTCCACAGACATAGGCTTGCTATGGCAGCACTGAGTTATGTTTGACCAGGGGCCTTGTTGGTGAATTGCTATGATGGGAGCAAAGACCTAGAGACCGGGGCAGTGGGGGTGGACAAGTATTTGGGGGGTAGAAATCGGTGTCATGTTTTGGATTTGAGCTGCTATCTCATCCCAAAGCCTAACGAACCACATGAGTAGCAGAAAGCCTACTTTTTAAATTCCTTTTACTATAGCTGATGTGGCATGCTGTGGCATCAACTAGCTGGAACAGTATGTATTTTTTCTGAAGCCTTTTAAACGTACTTTCATGAAATGCAGTGGGCTAGAGAGATGAAAAATCAGATCTGCGTAAAACTATTTATATAATATATAGGTATGGCGTCACCCTATGTGTCTTCTAGAGGCCTTTATTTTCAGCAGGAAATCTCCCCTATTTCTTCAGGCTGTTTTCTCTTGCCTAGGGCAAGCTAATTTGGGTGAAACAGTAGTAAAATATGCTGAACATATCCTGCCTTTCCATTTTCCTAAAATCATATGTGTTTTTGAATGGATAGTTTATTTAAAATTGTTAAACTCTCAGGAGGTTCCTGAAGGCCAAGGAGACTTCACCAATGAGAGCTTTCAATTGAGCTGAAACTTCTGAGTGGCAGCTACTTAGCCATCATTAATGTAGCCCATGCAGTGTCATCAGGTCCCAAGGCTGGGGTGGACCCACTCACTCTTGCAGTTTGTCTGCATTCTTTATGTGAAGCCAATGTCCCAATAAACAACGGTGGACACCCCCTGCCTCCCTCCTCCTTGTAGAACATGTAAAGTTTCTAGCATTCAAATATGACAAAGAAAAGGTAAAATGTTGAAACAACCACTGGCAATGCCAATATGTCTGCTATGGCAAAGCCAAAAGGCAAGACAGATTCATTTTGCCAGTGCATGCTCTTTCTAGCTTTAGGGACTATGAAACTCTTACAGCCCCACGGCTAAGAGATGTTCATAGTACAAGTGACCTCAAACAGGCTTTGACAGCAGTTTGACTGTGGACGACATTTATTGTTCTCCAAGACTCAACTATTTGTTTGCTTTAATCAGTTTACCTGGATTCTGAACTCTTATTCACTCTTTTAGCCCCGGCTTGCCACCAACGAGGCAGATTTCCTGCTACTCATTTTATAGACAAATATGTTTAACAGATTTTGTTTGCTTCGTAGTTCATGAGGCAGTTGGTAGTCATCATTGACTCATGCACCAATTTTCCTGTTGTAGAGAATGTTGCATCCACAGCCCTCGAGTATATAACCCCAATACCCACGTAAGATACGAGTTGGAAAAATCCTCGGCACAAATGGAATGCTGCTGGAAATCAAAACAGACAATGGTTTGCCATTTCAAGTGTGCAAATTTAGAAATATGTAACCTATCAGAGAAAGATCACACCCCACTGGCCATATTCAATGGTGAAGTGGAGTCATTTAAGGAGACCCTTAACAAAAACCAGCGAATTTGAGTGAAACAAAAAGAAGACATGGCACGGTCCCTTCACAACTTTCTGAGAATTTACCACACTCCCCACACTCTTACACTCAATGCGCACTAGTCACACTGCTGTTTGAGGGTTACCATTTTAGCTACTCCACTATGGATTCCCACCCTCTAGTCAGGGCCGGCGCTAGGTTGGTGCAACTGGTGCCATCGCACTGGGTGTTGCCTTTGGGTATGGGTGCCGTGCTATGGTTTCAAAAGCACCTGCCGCCACGTTCCTTGCCTCCAGCAATTTTCAACAATTACAATGTCAAGATAACTTGTGTGATTAATGGTTCTTCTAGCGAGCGATTGAGTTTTGTCCAGTGGAACTTTTAACTCATAATAAGGTAGCACAGAAGGTTAATATGCCTGCTGCAAAGGACGTGTACTATGCAGATCACAAAGTACATATAATGTAAGTTGGTCAGTGGCTTACTGCTTTTGTTGGAGATATCCTTCAGTTAATTGCAGTTTATGAGTTAAAATCCTAACATAGAAGGGTGAGCTAGAAACTGTCATCAAAGAGCTGTGTGGAAACTGCAAGGTATAGATTACAGAGTTATAACTTTTTCCCTTGTGTTTTATTATCCTGATGTTGTAAAAAGAGTTCATTTGCGGTAGAAATCAACTCTTATTAGTAAAGGCAACCCCCAAATATGGGGATGCTTTAGAAATGCTGAGTTTATGCTTCTCCAGATCAAGCACTCAAACTATACTGCCTACCGATATGGATTACATGTGACTCCTTCACCTTGTAATCCTCTTTCTTAAGTGACATTTCCTATACACATATTTACACACATATGATTGATTTGCCTTCGTGTAATGTGTTTGTGATGTACATCGCTCTGACATGCTACACTGTAATGAGTGGTGCTATAAAAAATAATTAAATGCATCCGAGAGAGAGTAATTAGGAAGACTTTTAGGGGCACTGTTAAAGGGTGTTAGGGAGGGAATTCATGGTGCAGGTGGTCATTGATGAACGCCAACAATCATTGCCACAGCAAACACCACCAGCGCTAAAGCTGCCCTGCCCCTAGTTGCTGAGACATGAAAAGGACAAGGAAGGATACAAACAATTGAGCCAGCTGATGGAGACTGGCCGCACTGCCAAAGGTGAACATACAGGACGAAGTCCTAATAAGGGATCCCCACCCAGGGAGGAAGTCCTATACGTCTCATTGGCAAGGTCGGTAACTTGTCATCACTCGAAAAGAGGTGTTGATAACAGCCTCGAGAGCAAAAGAGATAGCCACCCGAAACATCTCGCAATTCAAAGAGATTGCAACTACAATGATTTCACTGATGCCATCACACACTTCTGAGACGAGAACCCCAAAAGAGGAGCAGTGGGCATGAGCCCTCTCACTGTCACAGCACCAGAGTATGCCAGACCGATCGATGTGTTGGTACCCCCAAAAGATACCCTGTTCCCACAACTGTGCCAAAGAGCTGAGGTCATCCTTACGGTCAGGGGCCATGACATGATATGCCCTGACATGCACCCACACTCAATATCCAGTCAGAGACTCAAAGACTATGTGTGGCAACTGAATGGGCATCTCATATTGAGTGTGGTTGACCTCTTGTGTTTCAGTTGTAATACAAAGTGGGGAGTACATCACACGCGGCTCGAAGCTGAGCCTCCAGAACCGATACATAGGCCTTGCTTGCACCCGCCATCACAACAAGGGTGAACGAAGGAGAAAACGAAACAGCGAGAGAGAGAGAGAGAGAGTGACAGAAAGAGAGACAGAATGAGAGACAGAATGGTGCTGAGACTGAAACCATCACACAGACAAGGATGAGTGATAGAGAAAAAGAGACAGCCGGAAGGAATGACAGCAAGAAAGCGCGAAAGAGACAGAATGAAATAGAGAGAGACGGTAAAACGGATAAAAAGAGCAAAAGTGATACACCGAAAGATGGATGAACTGCAGAGAGTGACAGTGAAGGAGCGAGAGAGGGAAGGAGAAAGAGTGGGAGCTGGCCTAGGAGACTGGGAGGAGAGCGCACTCGGAGAGTGACTGACTGCCCGTTTGTTTCCTGTCTCTAGTTCAGCATGTGATTATGGTTTCCTTCAGACCTACTTAAAACATTATTTTCTGTCTGATAGTTCAGTTAAAGGTCTCTGCTGGGAAAGGACCAGGGTTATGGAGATCTATTCTTACAAAACAATTTGAAACAATGATAGATGATAAGTATAAATATTTTTCATGCAGAGAAAATAAAAGCACTGTTTGAATTCAAAATAGCCCTTCGCCCGAAGAGATTGTGCAGTGTTCGAAAATTAATAACAGAAACTTAGAATGTATTATACCGTACATCACAATATTCGGTAAGTCTAAGTCCACCTCTTAAAAAGAACGAATGAATATTGGCTTTTGTCTTGTACGAGATTGCAGTAATACTGGCAACTCACATTAGAATATAGACGGGTTTGATATCAGAGGCTGCATTCCTCGCCCATGGATGGCGTTAGCAGATGCAGAAGAACCACAACGCCTGCGGGCCTAGCCAGCGAGGGCAGTATCCGGGCCATGGGTGTGGTTGGACGGCAAACCACAGCCGAGGCAGAGGAGAGATTGCACATGCGGTAGAGGTAAGTATACAGCTCTCGCACCATTGTGTGTGTGCGTGTGCAAATGTGTGTGTGTGTGTGAGGGGGCGCATGTTCGATTGTATGCGTTTGTATACATGTATGTGTGTTTTGTGACTTATTGTGGTGGTGTTTCTACTACAAGCGTCTTGAATGTGTAACTGTATGCGCACGATTTTCCAAGTGTGTGTGTTCATGTGTCTCTTTTAGTGTGTTTATTTGCCAATGAGCATACATGCTTGAATTAGTCTGTATTTAAACGAGTGCTAAGTGTTTGAGTGTATTGGATATGTAGATGTGTGTGTGTACCTATTCATTTGTGTGTATTTGAGCATGTTTGTACCTTTGCCTGCGTGAGTCAGGGTGTGTGTGTGCATGATTTTATTTTACATGCATGTGTGTGCCTGTGCATGTATACTTTAGTGTGCAAGTGTGTGCGTGAGCGGTGAATTTGCGCAACCTGGGCCACCCCTAATGCTGTCACTGTACACAAGGGTGTGTAGGACCGCAGCATGGCGATCTTTCATTACGAAAGCAGAGGCATGGGATGCATCTGTAACTCCTTTATGACTGTTGTTTGTGTAGCCGCCCGCCATTATGGTTCCACTAACATGTTAGAAAGTGTAATCCCTTCCTTTATCCCGGTGTTATCAAGATTGGAGTGTATGAAAAAGTCACCACCATGGTATTTTCTACACATGATCAACAAATTCCCAAATGTTTTTCGAGAGGACACTAGATGATTAAGTAACAGTGAAATTTCGCCACATAAACCTCATTGTCATGGTTTTGTACATTTGAAATATATCAAATCCACATTCCGTTTTGAAAGGTAAAAATCGAAAGCCATAATTTCACATGCCCACCTTGGCGCACTCGCTCACCTTGTGCCACAGCATCCACCCACTGCTGTGCTGATATGAACAACTCAAGCGTGGGGCTCAGTGGGATAGTAGTGGGCATTATGTATCCTTAGTGTCTCAGGGTCTAGACTGTCTCTTCCCTGAGGTGTCTCCTTAGGCCAAGCCTCAATCGTACTCTAATGAGTACCCAAAAAGAGATACGCATGTCCCTGCAAATTTATCTTCTTTGCATCGATAAACAAGCTGGTAGGGTTCTAAAAACACAAATACGAGGCTTCAGAAGGTAGTTTAAATTTCTATTGAAAGTACTATGTTAGTACTTTTCCTTATTAAAATTAAGTGTTTTCCTTCAGACGTTCTTCTGCTTTGGCAGCCTTTCAAGAAGTCACTTTGGGGCTTCACGCTTCTGTTGCCACCCCACCAATGATCTCATATCAGGGTGCTTTTGTCTTGTGTCCAATTTGTGAAAGTTGTTACTTGGAGAATAAACTAGGTAGATAAAGAAAATGGAGTACATTAGGTTCTCAAATTTCACCCCAAAATGCCCTCTTGGTCTCTTTTCGTATGTAACTCTATCCATTTCATAATCATGAAAGATTTGTTTGTCACCTGACAGGGGCATGTGACAATCAAAACAAACTTTCAGTCTCTGTTACCCACGACTAATTAATTAGTCTGTATGTTGGCCAGTCTCTCCACCTGAGCCATAGCCTGTTATTTACAGGCCCATCCTCTGTTCAGTTGAACCCAGGCCTGGTCAATCCAGTGGGATATCACAATAGCATTGAAAGAATATTGTTTGGAAAAAAATAACTTGTCCTAAATTTCGGTCACAAAAAGATCACCCCATGGGAGTTGATAATAGAAAATCTACACTTAATTGTGGGATATTTTTGTAAATCATATTTAGGCCTCAATATTTATATTAAGCTATATTTGTTCAGCCATAGCACAGGCAATCCATGAACTAAGATTCACATTTCTTCATAATGTGTCTCTGATCTTGCTTTTACACCCATTTTGTGAAAGGACCTTTACAGAAGCTTTATGCACTTGATCATTCCATTTTGAACTCAGGTTTCACTCTATGTATTTTCTCCACATACCTTTCATCAGCCATGTTTATTTTATAATTTAAACTGCTCTTTGAATTAAAATATTTAATCAAGGCAAGTGTTAAAATCTAATGAACTCGATACTCTCTTGTTACCAACTTTGGAACAAAAACGTGTCTGATGGGCAACCATGCTAATATACCAGCACTTACATACGTTGAAATATTAGTTCTAACTTCTCAGTAGTACCTATTGAAGGTGTAGCACCCACAGATGTACCACCAATTTGTTTGGAAATAGGAAAAGGAAATAAGAAACAAATCCTCACTAAGCCACTCACCTCAGCATAGTAACTAGAGAATCTGCAGAAAAAGCTACTGGACCAAAACACAGCAACAAGATAAACTAGTGACCTCTTTCCAACCATCTGGGGATACCACTGAGTGCAGATTCACTAAGTGGAACTGTCACAACTTTGAACCGGTTTCGGGATATTGATAAGATCACCAAGCTTTTTTTTAACAGGTTCCAGTTAGATATAAATTCCAGAGGGAAGTATTCAATATTTTATTTAGTTACTTGTTGCAAGACCTTATACTAGTATGAAGTGGCTGAGACGTTGTATTCTTGTGCGGTATGAAAGAAACTGATCGGCAATGGAATTTGAGTTAGGTGGGACTGAGACGACTAGCAATGCACAGAGGAGAGAGAGCTTTAAGATGGCTGAAAAAGGTGATGGAGGGAGGTCTTCAAAAAGTGGTGTAGCCCAAGAAGCACACCTATGAATCCTTTCCAAGAGGTGAGGTCTATATGCATGAGGGTGCTGCCTTAAACATGTGCAAAACCGTTTTCACTAATTAAAACTTAACTTAATTAATGCGTATGATACATTGTGTAGGCCTCAACCAAATGCTACCTTTAAACAAGGCTTTGCACATTGAGTTTTTATAGAAGTGTATTTAACTTAAAATGGTGATGAATGCATTTTCTCTTCATTTCCTTTCTTCTTTGTTTTACTCTGACCTGTGCCATGGTCAAAGTGTATATCTTTTCATGATGCAAATGATGTCTTGAAACAACTGAATGAATAAAGCATGAGTTATGCTTTAGTTCTCTTACCAATTTAACCTATGTAATTTAGTGAAATGTTAGTTTAATCCCAATACCTTGTTTCTTTATAAATAGGTTTTATCAATAGAAGCAAATGAGAATGGGAGTGACCTCACATAGTAATAATCCCCACTTACCTCGACTTCTTTTGCCTTAAAGAAAGAAAGCGTTGAGCAAAGTAATTGAATTGAGAATAGTGTTACAAATTGTAGTCAAATGTATATTATGGTTAGGATATTCTTTGTTAGGCTTTCTAAATCAGTGGGAAATCCTGTTCCCATGAAGACATTGTTTTCCTATTGGTCCAGATGACGAGTTATCATCACTAGTCGCCATAAATTGTTGAACTCTACTGATACATTATGTTGTATAAACACGTGTTCCCAAACTAGAAAGGGAGAACTCTTCTTCCTAGACCTGCTTGAGAGTCCCATTCTCAGACTTCCACGAGAGCCCTTCGACTCAGATACATTCTGACACAGACTCTTTGCTGATGTGTCCCAGATTTACTCTGGGTGATACTTTTGATTCTCTATTTGAACCTTTCTTTATGGGAAGTTCTGCTACAGACTGTGTGATTTCACCTCTAGCTTAGAGCTCTTTATGAGTTCTGTTGATGCTTTAATCCACTCTATCTTAGAATGGGAATACAATTTATGGAACAAACTTCATGCTTTGTTCTGTTTTTGTATTCATATGAATATTGAAAATCTAATGATCTGCCAATAAATAATTTAATTACCAAAAGACCTTTAATAAAACTTCAAAACTCAACCAAAATCTCATTATTGACCCTTATAAAATGCAAAGGTGTTTGAAATGATACATTTTTGATTTGTAGTTCTTTGTTAATCATACTTTAACCAAAGATCCCTCCTCTTGGGCTCAGTGGAGTGCAGTAACACCGTTCCTCATATCAAATTGCTTTTTAAATACTAATGATGGAGGTTCCCAATAGGCTGTGGTGCTGGTCACATCGCTCTCACATGTTATTGAATAAAATAGGAATTTTGTACTTCCTCAATACTTTTACAGCTACTATATTTCCCTTGCTGGCCTGTTCTCATAAGGATAATCCGAGTAAGGTGCATCCTTCCTCCATCAACGATCCACCAGTCACCGTTAGGTTCCCAATTACAAGTTGATGAATTAGGTGAAGGGTTTTGTTAAATTGGATAATGGAATCCACCCCCTACACTGGTAGCCCATCAAATCCCCTTAATGTTGGAATGGGTGTCTGTTCTTGCTACCTGATTCCAGCGTGGCCAGAATGTGCAGTAGAAGAGGAGGATCCAGATGCAGATTGATTGTGGCAGTCCCTAAAATTGTCTCTAAGTGTGGGCAAACACCACCAGCATTAAGGGAAGTCTAGGGATTAATTGTTTGTTGTCAAGTTTAAGAGGCCACACATAATTCTGCTTTAGGCAGAGAGTAGCTGCCTTTGCAGGGGAAGATAATCCAAAGTTCCTGAGGTATCTAAGAATGCTTGGACAAAAGGACCAACATCCTCTTATGAAAGGTTTACAGAGTCCCTAAAAAGTTGGATACAGGAGCTACAACCAGGTGGGAGCTGGTGCATCGCAATGTCACATCACTGCAATCAGTCATGCCACCCAGCTATGCTAGAATCATATAGTGAGTACATGGACGTAAATTAGCAGAAGTGACATCACATGCCCTTTGACCTCCACTTTCACTCACACACACAAACACACAAATGTACACTCACATACAGTCTCTCCCACATAAACACTCGACCGCATGCATACAAATTCATTTGAAAGCATTTGTTCCTTGCCTCAGCTGCCATGGAAAGGGCATACTCCAGCTAATTGCACACCATTTTTATTACACTTATTACAATAATAATGTAATAAATAAAATTGTCAGGAAAGAAAGAAAGTCGAGACCCAACTGATGTCCAAATGGACGAGCTGCCACTGTGTTCAGGGTATTGAATTTCACACCTCTGAGGTCAGTGGTCATAAAGGCAGTGCCAGGGGTCACAAAGGGCAAGCCAGGGGTTACAGCTGCGACCTCTGGCGACTCGTAAATGATGTCCATGGGTGAGTACCACCATCAAATCCCAATATGGTGGTAGTATGGCAGTCTCCAAGCAGAGATGAGGATTCCACTATCCAGCGGGGGAATGACCACATCCACCCGCCTTGTAGTTATTAGGCAGTGGTGAGAAGGGACCTTTACCAAGGGCTAAATCGAGGCCTCCCTATCTGCTACTTATTTAAAATGTGTAAAATGTAAGTGTTGGGGGGGTTAGAGATCGAAAGCATCTTTCCCGCTGCTTGGTGTACGAATGTCACCAGATTACTATAATTACTCCAAAAAGTGGTACAAATAAAAAGCCAAGCCGGATGATTATGACCCTAAAATGGATCACGCTAGTGAAATGGCCATTAAAATCACTCTCTTTTCTGGTACTTTACCAGGATACGGAGACGGTAACCCTGCTAGGAACAGCCATTTTCAAGTGTTTAGACATAGAGTGGTTTATTTAATTTGATGAGCCCCTTCATTGTGTCCATGCACCTACGAATGCCATGTGTGAGAAACGCATTTCAAACCAGCAGAGGCAGATGTGAGCTGCAGGGGACAACACCTTCACAGCCTTCCTCCCCTATGATGTAGTTTTCAGAAAGATGTTAGCACAAGATGAATGTTCCGTCCTCGAGGACAGCCGCCTAAAAGGTATGATTTCATTTTCTTGATAGGTTTTCTCTGACTTTTTTTGACAGAAAGACACTATTTACTAGCAGCAATGAAGACCACTTGACATGGCCCTCGCTGTGCCGTTCTTGTAAATCAAAACCTCGCTCCCTCCCGGGGTCTGCTGGCAGTGGAGCGGGGCCGCTTTTACCTTTTATGGCCACAATGTCCAGCCAACATTTGTTTTACAGCCACAGCCTCACATTTTTCGCTGCTTTTACTCGTTTTCCTCTACATGCACTATGCTAAGAAATTAATATTTTAGTCTAGCTGTAGCCATGCATGCGAAGAAGCTCGACCTTGGTTAACCGACATAGCTGCCACCGCTCATAACAATAAGTGCATGTCCCTTCCATCCACAGAGAATCGCTACTGCCCTCGCGATGAATCCCACAGCAGTGTCCATCCTAACTCAGAGCATTCCTTGTCTTGCACAGACTAGTAACAAAGAGTGGGGAGCACGAAGGATTGGTAAAGGGGTGTCCTCAATCAACTCCTTTCTTATCTGTTGCAGCATATTGATTTTCAGTCAGAGGTCAAAGTGGGCGGGAACTACTGGGAACAACGTTATGAAACCTTTTAATTTTTACCAATATGTACTATTAAAAACAACCCCTCCTGAATGGTTAAGCTTCGGTTTCCTCACACAGAACGGGAAGAGGGGGCCCCTTCTACGCTGTGAAGTAGGAGAAAGGACCGACAGCTAAGAAGAAACAAGCTTTCTCTACAAGGGGCCTGTTACGCTGAAGCTAATGTAAATGCCCGCAGCTGGTTAGTTAGCAAATCTTAAATCTCCTTGGGCGCCTCTGGAGACTCAAGTTCATAAAATAATTTGAAACTTCATGAGCACAAAGAGTTACTGGTTTTAAAAGGTACTGTTAGTGTGTTACCAGTACTTCCTCGTTGTAATGGAACTCTAATATAACATACGCTGGAGCATATTCATCCTTTGCAGGACTCAATGCTCATCAGAGTCCAGCAGACGTAACAGTATATTGCTTTCAAAAATCTGACATCCAGGAAAAAGTTACAGAGTAAAAGGTGGAGAAAAATGGCTGTTTTTTTCACCTCAATTTCAATATTCTTTTATTTCAGCTGTGTTTTCTGTAGGAGACACTTGTAGGATCTACACAAATGACTCCTTGCTGAATTCAGAAGTGTGTCTACTTTTGAGAAATGTTTAGCTTTCTGGGATCCAGCATTGGCTTCTCACCCATTTCTCTCTCTAACTGGAAGGAGGCTGAAAGCACAAAAAATAGTAAGAACGGGGTATGTCCCAGTAAAATGTCAAAATTGTGTTCGAAAATGGGTTTTCTAATTCAAGTCTGCCTGTTCCTGAAAGCTAGGAAGATGGTGATTTTTACCACCGCAAACCCTTTGTTGATGACGTTTTCAGGGAAAATAACACAAGCCTTCTTCTGCATCTCTTTTTTCAAATTTTTTGAAAAAAATGTTTTTTTTGCTCCATTTTTGCTAATTTCTTGGTCTCCTTCAGGGGACCCAACACAGTCTGGGTACCTCTAGAATCCCTAGGATGTTGGAAAAAAAGGACGCAAATTTGGCATGGGTAGCTTATGTGGAGAAAAGGTTATGAGGGCCTAAATGTGAACTGCCTCAAATAGCCAAAAAAAGAGGCCCGGCACAGGAGGGGAAAAGGCCTGACAGTGAAGGGGCGAAAGGGGGGCCTGACCCTATATCTTATTAACTTTTACAACAATGCCTTTGTTAATGTGCCCAATTGTAGATTTCCTTTTTATTTGAATATATTCATTCTAATGTGGAAATACAATCAAGCGAAGGACAGCAAGCATACTTATGCTGGGCATGGGACGTTAATGCTAGATTGCCTATCCCAAGTTGTTGGGAGAGTCTGATGCCACTGGGGGCTCTGATCAGAGAGGCAAGGGGCTAGAGGCTCTACTTGCATCTTTTGATCTGTTAAATGTGTTTGAGGTGGCTGGCAATGGTGCTTTGGGGCTGCCCACATTCAGAGGCAGGAATAGCTCTTCAGCTAGTGGCTACATTTTTGTCTCTCATAACTTAATTAACTTTTGCAACATGGCACTATTATCAGTACAAACGTTAGTGACCACAACCCTATTGAGAGTGCCTTAAATTTGCCACATTGGGAGAATTTCCAAGAGGAAGCTGGATTTAGTAATCTAGCACCATCCACGGATAACCTTAGGCTGTATTGGAGACTCTCATATCCTCCCTAATTTCCGGGGAAAATAGTAACAGGGAACTTGGAATTAGATATCGTCTGCTTGGGGGATGGTGCTGAAAATGGGGAGTTAGCTCTTTTGTGGCCTTTTGCTCTAGGTCTAAACAGTCCCTTTCCAAACCTTCAAAATTGTTGCATTCGGCCCCACAGGGTTAGACCATGAGTGCTCATTAGCCAACCGTCAACTGCGTAGAGCCTTAAACAAAAGCACAAGATCCTTCTGCTGTGGCTATTCTCTGAAAGCAATATAAAATGGAAACAACTAAGAGAAGGAAGGACGTCATCACCCAGCAGTGGGATACACTAATATACACATCCCAAATGAAAGATAGTAAATCTTTTTGGAGAACTGTATCTGTTAATCAGTTAGTCATTCCCATGATGTTTAAACAGCAGGGCATGGGTGGCACATTTCCCCCAGATTTAGTCAGTCACTGAATCAATTTCTGGGATGTTTGGGAATATGTATTCTGCCCCATCCATATCGGTCTCCTTACAGGAAGTTACCGCTGCCATATTCCACGCAGTGGGGAGAAAGTCAAGAGGTCCAGGTGGCATGCCCATTGATCTAATAAAATGCAATCTCAGTCTCTGGGCCACATTGTTGACCATTGTTTTTAACCGTTTAAATCATTCCGCCATTCAAAGTTCCTAGGTTACCTAAATCATCGTTCTGCTTTTCTAAAAGGGGACTCATTCCAAACCCAATTGTTATTGCCTCATCTCTTTGATATTTCAGCTGAAATCTTTGGTAGGGTGCTATATAACAGGATCTTGGAGCGGGTTGGGAATAACAATATCTTGAACTTTTGCAAATTTTGTTTTTTATAGTAGAATTGGTGCTGTAGCGCAATGTCTGAGTCTGAACTTAATCTTACGGAAATATACAGTGACAAACCAGACACCATTATATCTTGCCTTTATTGACTTGTCCATGGCTTTTGACTACACAAAGCGATCTAAGCTACGGCAACTCCTACTGGAGCTGGGTTGAATGCAACACTCGTCCTCTTATAAGTATCTCTGAACATGAATACCAAGGCCAGGGTTAGTTTTGACCAAAAAAGCAAAGTGTCAAATTAAATTAGCTTGAGCTTGTGGTTCACCAGGGGTGTGTTCTTGCTCTGTTGTTATTTATTTTGTATATAAACAAGCTTAGCTTTCAATTCGTTTCTTACACTCTTGATATTCTCGTGATAAATGGAGCCCTCCCACCAGCACTGCTTAATGCAGACAATGTTGCTCTAATCACTCGCAAACGCAAAGCTCTGCACAACCCAGTCCATTCCTTCATGCAATTTATTGCTAACCATGACCCATCGACAAACTTTACTAAATCATTTATAATTGCATGCAGCCCTAAGTGTATTCAATTCCCAAGCACTGCAGTTGGTTGTAACCGTTTACTAGGTATTAGTACGTGTTCTTGGAGGTCACTTGCAGTACATACGGTACATATGGTTCTTGGGCCACAAATATATCACAGTGAAGGGCAAAGTTATCTAGGGGGGGCTGCCTCAATCCTAAGCCTCCCATTGCCTCAGGGAGGAAGGCGCTTGCCCCCCTGCTGCAGATATACAAAGTCCAAGGTGTCTCCGTAGCATCTTTTGGGGCAGTGATGTAGGGCACTGCAGATTGCTCGGTTTTACAGATGGAAGAAAAACATTTTTGCAGGATAATCCTGTGTGTCTCCTTATCTACTTCTCATTTTATCTGCCAAAAGGACCTGGGCATAACTTACCTTAGTGATTGTATTCAAACACAACCCCCTTTATTGTGGTTATCTATCTGGAAAACAGAGGTGGTCCCCCTCACAAGGGACATAAGTAATGATTATTTGGCTTGTGACAGAGACCTCTTCATTGCCTGGATGGCTTAGGTAAAAAACTCATCCGAAGGGATTGGCTTAACTCAACCCTTTTTTAATGCAGCAGCTCATGTTCTTTCTGATAAAAAGCACGTGCAAGCCTTATTAATAGCTCAGGCACAAGCAAATAGGTTAAGCACAGAATCATCAAAGCATACTGTTGTGGCCTATCTACATTTAAGCCCTGAGAACTCGCCTACTAGTTATCTGTGGAATACCAGTGGGAGCTGGGAACGTTCGCTACTATTCAGTTTCAGAGCAGACATGATTAAATACTTAGGGGCATATTTATGAAAAGTGGTGCATCGTGTCATGATGCCCCACTTTTCAGGTGCCCAATTGTGCCCCCTAATGCTATCATGTGTGCACCGTATTTGTAATACGGCACACCATGGCGCACATTAGGGAACTAGCATCGAAAATGTTGACACTAGTTTGGCCCTTTGCAGGATTAGTGCCAAAAATGTTGACGCTAACCCTGCAAAGCGAAAGGAGGCCCATTGAAAACAATGGGAACCTCATTTTAATGCATTAGGCAGGAGTTAAAATGACATTAAAAATGGCACAGTGGAATCTCATAGATTCCCTTTTGCCATTTGTATGGGCTCCTAATGCCTTAACACCCCCTTCCATACATTATGCCTTGTGCAGGCATAATGTGGAGCAAGGGTTTACAAAGTGGTGCAATGTGTGCATTGCAGCACTTTGAAAATATGGCACTGCTTTTTTGCCAACTTAACACCACATTAGCGTAAAAAAAAATATGCTAATGTGGTGCAAGATGCCTCTTAAACCTGGCCCCTACTTTGCTTTCCATTTGGTTATCAGTATAAGCTTGATTTTAGAATGTGCCCATGTGATGATGTTTCTAGACAGTCTATGCTAAAATTTACTTTCTTCTGTGATTTTTTATAAAAAAGTCACCAATATGTTTTTAGTTCCTTTCATGATATCTAGAAACTTTCAGCACTGCACCCAAGCCTTCCATCACCTTCAGCAGTTACCTAATGATGTGACTTGTTTTTATGTAAGCTGTTTTTTTCACGCAGCAGTGGGATTGAGGGGCACAATGCAATTTAACTACATTTATGCACTTACATTTTGATATGTTGGTCCTCAATATTTCGTTCATGATATTCAAATATCACTGTACTACTGAATATTGAACATAGAGATACTATCATTGAACAGTAGTCCTTATTTGTAGCCTTATCTCCCATTGATGCCTGTTCATTACAAAGATTAATAAAATGAAAATACATGTAATTTAAGAAGCGCTGATCAGATCTGCAGATGGCTGAGATGTCTGTGTGTTGAGCTCCCTTACATGGCACAAGCATTTACTTAAGGTCATAATGGAATTGCATTTGATGTAACTCTTAAGTGCAGCATCAAGGAGTCCTTGTTTAATTAGTTTATGTAACGATGGTGGGGCTGGTAGAGTTCACACAGTTGCCACGGACATAGTTTGCTGTACAGTCGTCCATTACTGCACTTATCAGCTTCGGGTTACACTGGCTTTTTATCTAACTTCCATTTACATCACCCTGGGATTTATAGGCTTCTTTTCACCATTTCTAGCATGTACATAAAGATCATAGCCAGGCACCTTCTGCTGGATAAAAAGCCGACTGGCTGAAATGACAATGTGTCAGGTCCACCTGTTGCCAGCCGTGCACACCTAGGCCTAACGTGTTGTCCTAAGTGAACCTATTTTGCACAGGAGGCATACTGTGCTGCTTGCTTTCTCTCCTACACTTACTTGGAGAGGTAGACTTGGCCTGATGCTACACTCACTGTAATTGCCTGCTTAAAACAGTTTAACAATCCAAATCAAATCAAATGATGGTTTATAAAGCGCAACTACTCACCTGTAAGGCTCTCAAGGCACCAACGGGGTTTGTCCTCTGAGCTTCAGTTGAAGAGACAGGTTTTAAGGTCCTTCCTAAATTTACCAGGTGCGCAATTACCTCAACATTTCAAGTTTAGAACCCTGGAAAGAGGCATAATGGGAAAATGGGGCCTTTTCCTGCATTGCAATGTGTGCAAAACCACAATGTGCGCTATTTGTTTGCATGGTTTGCAGCAGGTTTCATTTCTATAAACCATGTGGGCAAACCACCAGCATGGTGTGCAGTCTGCACAACAGACATAATTCATTTTAAGGGGGAAACTAGGGTTTGCATCTAAATTAGGATCTGCATTCCAGTAAGGATGTGGCCTCAATTGTTGCGTGTGGTTCATGCCTCCACAGCTTCTCTCCATGCTGTACCTATTTTGTGATCTAAATTTGCACTGCTGCTTGCTTTCTGTGAGGTACCCGGCGACCCCACTCAGCTTCCTTTCATCCTTCCAAGTGATCAGAAAAAGGCTGTTGAATTTGACAACATTAAATATCTGTTTTCTGCACAAACACCTCTTATGGTACAACAGGATACTAATAACAGTAGACATATCAGTTAATGTAATTTCCAAGTTAGATAAAGTTAAAAAATCTGTTCACAGCAAACAGGACATCAAACTATATTATTTACCGTCGGTAATCGGTACAGGAAGTAATGGAAAATAGAGCTGTGTCTGGGGAGGCTCGACTGGCCAGTAAATACTGTTTTTAAGCATTGGAGGTTGCACGGAAAATAGGAGGCTGAGAGTATGCCTGCGAGTTTAGCACTTGGTTATGGAAGTAGGGGAGAGTATTAAAAAGTCTGCCGTCATCATTCCATCAGAGCAAGAAGAAGCTCTGCATCATGAGTCACTGTATAATATCCTGAAATATATAACATATTTTGGATTGTTTATTATATACCGGGTGCGTTTATACTACTTAGAATTAAATGACAGCATATTAAGAATATTATAGAACATGGGTTACATTTTTCATAGGATAGTTACTTTATTAATTTCATGATTTGCATACAATATAGTGGCATAAGTAGACCCGCAATGCTGATGAATGCCTAGGAATTCAGTGGTCATGCCTGGTAATTTTAGGCTATAATTATGTATGGCCGTGTTTCACATTTAATGGTTATACATGGGTAGGTGGTGGGTGCATCCCTGGCATATACTGCTAGCATCCTTGTTAAAATATTCTTGGCAACTAGCTACATATCTGATTATTAACCGTTGTGCTATTTTATCAATCTTGCAGTTGTTGTAGGTTGCTTCACTTTATCAATGTACTTCATGCTATTTCATCAGGGTTAGAGCAGTATGACATCACTGGGCTCTATGACATCACGTCCTATGAGCTCATCATAGTCAAAGGCTGTGTGATATCACTTCTCCTCCCCCATGCATTTTGGTGAGTCAACGTCCATGATGCTGTGGTTCCCAAGAACCTTCTTACTGAACCAACATCTGGTGCAAGTTAGATTTTTTACTCCTTGGAGACCTTACCTGTTTAGCATAACCATAGCTTTGGTGTTGATATTTTGCCCCCGTTCTTACATTCAAATCTTGCTCATGCTCCAACATTCTCAATCCTAATGATAACCTGTAAATTGTTCTAGGACCAAACACCATTGATGCCACCAACATCTGGATTTTGCCAAAAAGGTTATTGTCTGACTCATTTTCCAATTTGTTATACTGGGCTGACATTACAAAAAAAATGTTTGCTGGGATTGCCTTTCAGTAAACACACTTGTTTAAATATTTCTTGATTCATTGCACTGTGTGATCACTATGAGCACTGACTATCTTTGTTTTTAATGACTTGATCATTAAAGCATACTTATTCTGCATTGGCATGGTCAGAGATAGTATATTTGAAAGTTTAAAGCCTAAGCACATGCTTGTATGATAAATGTTGTTAATAAACTTTTCGATGTCTCTTGATGCGAAACTACAGTTTTGATTAAGTAAACTGTATGCCTAAATTATCAATTTCGCAAGAAGGAACACCTTGTTGCCTACTTAATGGCTCTACTGAAGGTGGTATTTCTCCAGCACAAAATGTCATTGGGCTCCTTAGGAACAGATCTGATCGCTGGAAGGATGAATGTGCTCTTCATCTACAATACTCTGAGCGCTAAGAGCCATCGATAACAAATGGATTACAACACGGAGCATCTGGGCAAGGCTCCTCACTTGACGTTTCATAATGACAATCATATAGAGGGGAATTGTAACACAATCTATCCAGTCAGATCGTTGATGTTATTTACTTTTTCTGCACAACTGCTATCTCCTGGTCAATCTCCGGCTACAGGAAGCATAGGAAATTGGACTGAAAACATTAAATGCTTATCAACACAGTAAAGGGACCTGCAGAGCTAATCAGAACAGCCTATTATATATATATATATATATATATATATATATATATATATATATATATATATATATATATATATATATAGTATACTATCAATTAGCCAGTATGCCATAAATCATTTTAATAAATGATCTTCTGTCTGTCGTACTTCCACAGCCATCGATCCTCCAAGTGTTGAGTTTCATAACATGACAACCGCAAATTGGGTGGCCATCACGCAAGAATCAAAGCAAGGCAGCACCTTTCCAGACACCCACATGATGTAATGTGCTCCACTTCTATATAAGTACTTCAGCACCACACAGGGGAGTACGAGCTATATAGATGGTATAATACAAAGCAATGTCCAGTGTGCCTCACTTCGCTGATGCTAGCCCTTTTCTACAGTCCTTCCACTGGTTTTCTATTTAAGGACGAATTATTCTCAAGTTTAAGGCTCTAATTAAGAGATAAGTGAAATTCATTACAGAAATTCGCAGCCGCTGGAATTAACATTACTAGACAGTCTCTAGACAGAAATTGGCAATTATGAATTAAACCTCTAGGAATAGGGAATAACTGTGTGGAGATGGAATTACCGTGCAGAATTCCACATGGCATGCCCTATTTCGAGGGATTCAATGCACACATTTACTATCTGCTCTGAGCAGGTGGTAAATACATGCAGGGGCTTCTCTTTGGCATAGGGTGGAGGAAAGTGTGTAAGAAGGGTAAGGTAGGGAAGAGGAAAGAGGGTTCTGAGAAAAAGGGTGGCAGGGTTCAGGAGACGAAGTTTAGTTGCAGTTGCAGTAAAAGCCTCAGATGATAATAACAAGTGAATGTAATGGCCTGTAATATAGAGTCCTGTGTACTTGCACCCAGAAAAGCAGGGTACGGGAACACCAGACTAGTTGTCATATGATAATTCCACTCTGCCTAAATGATGCAGAGCCTTCAGTCATGCTTTTATTGAGAAACCCCCCTGTGTTTCTATTTGGAACCTACAATTAACCTCCAATACTGAGTTGCTGTACCCCCCCTCCCCAGTATTTGGTGGTACTCACTTCTAAGTCATCTGCATACAGCGACCTCCCAGCTTTTCACTGAGGACTTAAAGCCTGTCTTTTTTTATCAAGCTATAAGGCTTGTTTTATTTTTTGCTCACCATCAGCACTAAGAAATCGATTCATTGTATTAATACTCTACCAAAGAACAGAGTCTAAAATAACCTACCTTACCATAACATAACAGGTGTAACATACTATATACAGGACATTTTCTTAAAATGTAGGTCTGCTGTATCCAAGAATTGATGCAGTTTTACACAATCTATTATGCATAGAATCTTAAAGCTTGAGATGTAACTCACAGCTTTATACCCTGGCCAAGCACTGTAATGGAAAAATCTTATTTTAGCATCAGTTTTATTTGGAATGGAAGCAACACTGCTTGAGGCTCTATCCACACTTGGGGAATGCCCATGAATTGTCTTACAAAATACTATTGTAAGTTTTGTTCCAAATGTCTACAGTACATCACCATGAGAATGTGTGTTGATAGAAAGGTATTTAGCACTAAACTTCACTGATACTAGCCGAAGATATCAAGAAGTGCTGATGTCCCATTAAAGGCCTGCACAATAAGAAATAAGAAAATATGAACAAAAGAAAACTGTGCTGTATTGAACTCTAAATCAATCATAAGAAAAAAAGATTACAGGTTGGCCCAGCATTATGAAGAATCTACTTCTTCATCAGCCCGTCATCTGTCTATATATCTAATAATCCAGGGCAAATGCTTACCTGAGATGAGGTTAAATCTATTCATTGCCAAGTGTTGAGGCAGAATGACAGCAAACACTCCCACGAAACTGTATTTTTCAGTATATCGGGAAAACTCCAAGTGGTAGCATTTAGTTTTGCCTGAGGTGGTGTTTAAAACCCTCACACTTTACCTAATAAAAATATCTTAAATACACATTAAGGAAAGATAATGAGGAACGCTGATATAGCTCCATTTCAAAAGTGAAAGCAAAAGTCAACTCAGATGTGGCATTACTCTGACTGCATGTAGCTACACAACTAGTTTTAGTACACATGGATTCATAGAGTGAACACCTCTAGAATATCAATTTCACAGGTTTAAAGTTGACCTGGTGTCAACTAAGGTGAGCTAATATGGGCTTTTCTGGTAGTGGGACCTTAACATAGTTTTGAAATCAGCCCCTTTAGCTCCGGACATCCTTTGGTGCCAAAAATTCAGATCTTTATTATTTAATAAATGAGTCTACATATTTCAGGCTGCATACACACAAAATACTACTACAACCTGAAGTGTATATGTTCACCCTTACATAATGTATGTAATCTGAAACTAAATTCAACTCAGTAAAATCTTTCCTACAGTTTTGGTGACAGGCAAGTGGGACCTTAACGTAGTTTTCAAATCAACCCCTTTAGCTCCAGACATCCTTGGGCGCCAAAAATTCAGATCTTTATTATTTAATAAATGAGTGTAGGAGGCTGGCCTAGTTTGTAGTGGTACCAAGGGGTACTTACACTCTGCACCAGGTCCAGTTATCCCTTATTAGTGTAGAAGAGGTGTCTATCAGCTTAGGCTGATAGAAAAGAGTAGCTTAGCAGAGCAGCTTAGGCTGAACTAGGAGACGTGTAAAGCTCCTACTATACCACTGGTGTCATATGCACAATATCATAAGAAAACACAATACACAGATATACTAAAAATAAAGGTACTTTATTTTTATGACAATATGCCAAAAGTATCTCAGTGAGTACCCTCAGTATGAGGATAGCAAATATACACAAGATATATGTACACAATACCAAAAATATGGAGTAATAGCAATAGAAATCAATGCAAGCAATGTACAGTCACAATAGATTGCAATGAGAGCACATAGGTATAGGGGCAACACAAATCATATACTCTAGAAGTGGAATGCGAACCACGAATGGACCTCAAACCTATGTGAGCTTGTAGAGGGTCGCTGGGACTGTAAGAAAGCAGTGAGGGTTAGAAAAATAGCCCACCCCAAGACCCTGAAAAGTGGGTGCAAAGTGCACCTAAGTTCCCCAGAGAGCACAGAAGTCGTGATAGGGGAATTCTGCAAGGAAGACCAACACCAGCAATGCAACAACAATGGATTTCCAGACGAGAGTACCTGTGGAACAAGGGGACCAAGTCCAAGAGTCACACTCAAGTTGTGAGTGGGCAGATGCCCAAGAAATGCCAGCTGAGGGTGCAAAGAAGCTGCCACCGGATGGTAGAAGCTGTGGATTCTGCAAGAACAAAGAGGACTAGGAACTTCCCCTTTGGAGGATGGATGTCCAACGTCGTGAAGAAGCTTGCAGAGGTGTTTCTGTGCAGAAAGACCGCAAACAAGCCTTGCTAGCTGCAAGGGTCGCGGTTAGGGTTTTTGGATGCTGCTGTGGCCTAGGAGGGACCAGGATGTCGCCAATTGCGTGAGGAGACAGAGGGGGCGTCCAGCAAGACAAGGAGCCCACTCAGAAGCAAGCAGCACCCGCATAAGTGCCAGAACAGGCACTACGAAGAAGAGTGAACCGGAGCTCACCCGAAGTCACAATGGAAGGTCCCACGACGCCGGAGGACAACTCAGGAGGTCATGCACTGCAGGTTAGAGTGTCGGAGACCCAGGCTTGGCTGTGCACAAAGGAAATCCTGGAAGAGTGCACAGGAGCCTGAGCAGCTGCAAATCATGCTGTACCCAGCAATGCAGTCTAGCGTGGGGAGGCAAGGACTTACCTCCACCAAACTTGGACTGAAGAGTCACTGGACTGTGGGAGTCACTTGGACAGAGTTGCTGAGTTCCAGGGACCACGCTCGTTGTGCTGAGAGGGGACCCAGAGGACCGGTGATACAGTCTTTTGGTGCCTGCGGTTGCAGGGGGAAGATTCCGTCGACCCACAGGAGATTTCTTCGGAGCTTCTAGTGCAGAAAGGAGGCAGGCTACCCCCACAGCATGCACCACCAGGAAAGCAGTCGAGAAGGCGACTGGATCAGCGTTACAAGGTTGCAGTAGTCGTCTTTGCTACTTTGTTGCGGTTTTGCAGGCGTCCAGAGCAGTCAGCGGTCGATTCCTTGGCAGAAGGTGAAGAGAGAGATGCAGAGGAACTCTGATGAGCTCTTGCATTCGTTATCTAAAGAATTCCCGAAAGCAGAGATCCTAAATAGCCAGAAAAGGAGGTTTGGCTACTTAGGAAGGAGGATAGGCTAGCAACACAGGTAAGAGCCTATCAGAAGGAGTCTCTGATGTCACCTGCTGGCCCTGGCCACTCAGAGCAGTCCAGTGTGCCAGCAGCAACTCTGTTTCAATGATGGCAGAGGTCTGGAGCACACTGGAGGAGCTCTGGGCACCTCCCAGGGGAGTTGCAGGTCAGGGGAGTGGTCACTCCCCTTTCCTTTGTCCAGTTTCGCACCAGAGCAGGGTTGGGGGATCCCTGAACCAGTGTAGACTGGCTTATGCAGAGATGGGCACCATCTGTGCCCATCAAAGCATTTCCAGAGGCTCGGGGAGGCTACTCCTCCCCAGCCCTGACACCTTTTTCCAAAGGGAGAGGGTGTAACACCCTCTCTCTGAGGAAGTCCTTTGTTCTGCCTTCCTGGGCCAAGCCTGGCTGGACCCCAGGAGGGCAGAAACCTGTCTGATGGGTTGGCAGCAGCAGCAGCTGCAGTGAAACCCCGGGAAAGGTAGTTTGGCAATACTCGGGTCTGTGCTAGAGACTCGGGGATCATGAAATTGTCTCCCCAATGCCAGATTGGCATTGGGGAGACAATTCCATGATCTTAGACATGTTACATGGCCATGTTCGGAGTTACCATTGTGACGCTATACATATGTCGTGACATATGTATAGTGCACGCGTGTAATGGTGTCCCCGCACTCACAAAGTCCGGGGAATTTGCCCTGGACGATGTGGGGGCACCTTGGCTAGTGCCAGGGTGCCCACACACTAAGTAACTTAGCACCCAACCTTTACCAGGTAAAGGTTAGACATATAGGTGACTTATAAGTTACTTAAGTGCAGTGCTAAATGGCTGTGAAATAACGTGGACGTTATTTCACTCAGGCTGCAGTGGCAGGCCTGTGTAAGAATTGTCAGAGCTCCCTATGGGTGGCAAAATAAATGCTACAGCCCATAGGGATCTCCTGGAACCCCAATACCCTGGGTACCTCAGTACCATATACTAGGGAATTATAAGGGTGTTCCAGTATGCCAATGTGAATTGGTGAAATTGGTCACTAGCCTGTTAGTGACAATTTGGAAAGCAAAGAGAGAGCATACCCACTGAGGTTCTGGTTAGCAGAGCCTCAGTGAGACAGTTAGTCATCACACAGGTAACACATACAGGGCACACTTATGAGCACTGGGGTCCTGGCTGGCAGGGTTCCAGTGACACATACAACTAAAACAACATATATACAGTGAAATATGGGGGTAACATGCCAGGCAAGATGGTACTTTCCTACAATGAGTCTACATAACTCAGGCTGCATACACACAAAATACTACTACAATCTGAAGTGTATATGTTCACCCTCACATAATGTATGTAATCTGAAACTAAATTCAACTCAGTAAAAACTTTCCTACAGTTTTGGTGACAGAGAGGTATGAGGAAGACATATTGCACCGTTAGCCAAGTACAACCGAAGAATAATGGGCAAGAGTGAGAAACCCTACCAAGGATGCCAGGTCTAACAGTATACCACTTTACAAGGGATTTTTAAATAAATTACAGATACCAATTTTACCATGTTTTAATGGGGTGAGAACAAGCAGTTTAGCACTGGATAGCAGTGGTAAAGTGCACAGAGTCCCAAGGCCAACAAAAGTAAATTCAGCAACACAGGAGAAGGCAAAACGTCTGGGGGGACTTGTCATAAGATTTTCTTTTCTATTATTCCCAGCACTGGTCAAATGTCTTACATCGAATCAAGCAAATTATCTCCTCTCTCTTCTGTCATTTCTCTGTCTCTCTCTTCTCTCTCTATCTTTTCCTCTCTCTCACCTTCCCATTCTCCTCCCTTTTCTGCCCACCTCCTTGTTTCCCTAGTACCTCACATACCCGCTCTGGGATGAGTGATGCGGCACACTAGTATGGAAGTGCTCCTGGTGACTTAATACCCAGGGAGTGTGAAGGAAGCGTGTGCTGCTGACAGCCACCGTGCAACTTGATATCAAAAAGAGGGTCTGATTACTGGGTAAACGGGCAGGGAGGTCTATTCTTTGATATTTTTAACAGAGTTAACTTTCGAATTAAAAGCACAGAAAAATCTGAACACAAAGGTAAAAGTAATGCCTGACTTGAGGCCCTAACAAAAAACTCGAATGTCATGTGACTTTTCAAAGCCCACCGACACTGTCCTCTGGGAGATTCGGGAAGAATAGTGAGGGAGTCTGAAGAATAAAGGTCTTTCAAAAAGCTTTGGAAAACGCAGAAACATCTGCTCGAAACATTACCAGCTTTCTGGCTGGAGTTCAGGGGCAGCAGGCAGGCTGGCTGATCACTTCTCCACTTACCAGGGGATGTCAAGGTGCATGGAATTCGCTGGAGAACCTCCAGGGGAGTATTAAAATACTGAGCCTCAGCATGCCTGAGAAGTTAAAGGACCACATTTAGGAGGATTCAAGATACAATTCTTAGTTGAATTACAATAATTGTATCGAAAATTTGCCACAGGTCTAATCTGCCATGCTAGAGAGATTTTAAGTGGAATGACCCAAGCTATTATTAGCAACCGTTTCCTCATTTTATCAAATTAGGTAAACATTAGAAATGAAGGATTTCCGAAGAACATTCACACACTACTTGTCAGTATTTCTAGGTCAATGTGAAAATAATTACCAAAACGTCGGGGACTTATAAACGTGCACATGTTGGCTGAAGAACACCAACCATCTAACAGTCTAGTGAACCTTTTTATTATACTTATGTTTTCCAGCAGTAAACGTGTCTTGCTTACTCATCACTCATGCACACCCAGGGGTCAGAAGATAGTTTTTCTTTTGTTTTTTGCTTGTCAGAGTGAAGGGGCTGGTTTGCCTGTCGTAGGCAGATATGAAGTGCACCCTTACTGTTGTGTAACGGGTGAGCCTGGGATCATCTAGCCTTAATATACATACGGAAAATATTATTTAGAAATAAATACTGAAAAAAACACAAATTGTGCTCAGGTGTGCAAAATGTCCTTGAACAACCGTTTGGGAATCTCCTGCCCATCACAGTATAATCTGTCTGACTTTGTAACATTAAAACACAACACACACACACATAGGTCTTAATGTTAAAAAATAAGTGATTGGAACATTTTCTTATGCGCATACCACCAGCTCTTCAAAATGCTGGGATTTCCAGTTACCAAGACTACCTAATCTTTTTCCGACCTAATTCATTTTTCTTCCACCACTTCCATAGAAGTGTCTACCTCAGTCATGGAGATTCTTCTTCATTCATACTTTCTCGAGTTGTCCCTTGATGTCCTGTCTGTTTCTACTCCTTCTTTCTTTTACCATGCATACATACGTGTGCACTATACCACACTACAGCTTCAAATCTACACGCTCACACAGTCCAACTGTGTGCCACACAATCTCGATTCCCTTCACAGGTCACCCAGTAGAGAGCTGAGATCACACAGTGGGAGACGAAGTGAGCTGAAACCCCTTCACAGAGTGCATTTCAAGCTCGTGTGAGGACCCAGAGGCTCTGCACAGCTGATGTCCACTAGGGGTTTACAATCTCCTCAGGACATAGTTTTAACCCTCAGAAACTTTGGGGTTTATTTTTGGTGTGAGAGTGGGCAGTAGGAATGACTATCAGGCTATACTTGGCACAAAGTCATGCCCCCCCTCCACCCGTCCTCCTTGGCCCCACCCTGTTAGAGGACCCTTCCCGGCTGGTTATGCATTAAGGGGTTAAAGGCCCCACCTCCTCACCAGATCCTATCCCATTCTCAAGAGAAACAATGATTTTCTAAATGGGCAGGTTGGACTCTCTAATGTTCAGTATTAGGACTAATGACACAATCAGTAAACCAATACTATCTGAGGCAGGTGCCACCGTTTCTACACATGCTCCTAACAAAGCAAAAATGTCACTGGTTAGAGGTGTGGACTTGAGTTACACGAGGAATTTACTTATTCCATTGTAGACGTATATTATGGGAGGACGTAATGCACGCCCCTAATGCCCCAAGCGCAGGGCTGCGCCTTCACCCTCTGCTCGGGGCTCTTTATAAAAGGTGATGCGCAGATGATCACCTTCACCCTCTGCTCGGGGCTCTTCATAAAAGGTGATGCGCAGATGATCACCTTCACCCTCTGCTCGGGGCTCTTCATAAAAGGTGATGCGCAGATGATCACCTTCACCCTCTGCTCGGGGCTCTTCATAAAAGGTGATGCGCAGATGATCACCACGAACCAGAAGTGCCAACTCATTCATAAAACATGGGCATCAAATGTCGAAACTAAATACCCTCTTTAGTACTGGGGCGTTTTGTAACATTTACGAGGGCACGTTCCCTAAATTGTGGAAACTGTTAACTTGTAGGTAAAGTGCGCATTTGACATTTTAACGCATGGCGCCCTCAAAGGATCTTCAGTGGCGTAATCCAAAATGATAGGGCCCCAAACAGAATGTGATGAGGGGCACATGAGTCTCCTATAGCTCACATGTATACATAGGCTTCGAGCTGAATGGGGGAGGTGACTGAAGGGTTGAGGGCCCCTAAAGCGTTAGGGGTTCCCCAGCGCCGCGTTACGCCCCTGAGGTGAGGAGCTTTTCCGCATTGTGCGAAAACGTCACTCATGGTCCTTCATCTGTCTGGCAGTCCCACTACCAGTGACGTAAAATAAGTACAAATACAGAACTGCAGAGAGTGCCTGCAAAACCACCAAAAAGTATAAATCCACTCTTAAAACGCCGAAGGTTTTATTTCCCGTTTCTCTGGCATGTCACACAGGGGTTCCGTTCGAACGAGGAGAAGAAACATTCGCAGACTCGTAGGCAGATGCTGCCGTAGCCACTCGTCAGAGCACTGGAGATTGCAATCTCTGACTGCAGCGCGCGGGCCGAGGCCCTCTCTGGAGCAGCGGCCTAATCCAAAGCATATGGGCCGCCTCACCGCCTGCCAGGGGGAGGGGTGAGATGCCTGGCTCGATATGCTTAGGTTTACCAGGGGTCTCCTCCACAGAGGGTCGTCTGGCTGTTGTCATTAGACATAAGTACTGCCAGAAGTGATTAATTAGCGGCCGAACAATCGAGGGCAACGCTCACTCCTCCTCCACAAGAGATGGCATATTTTAAAACACCCTCCCAAACCCCTACGCAAAACAAAGTCTGCGGTCCTGGGTGTAATGTTTACCTCTTGACTCAAAACGCTTGCTTCTGTCATATGGTTGAGAACACAAAATAACTGAACGCAATCACGTGGTACCGCCAGGTTTCCATCCAGCGAATCATTTCTCAGAAATATCAAATTGTCTTTATTGTGACCCATGGCGATAAAACGAAAAGGCACAGCATGCCAAATTTCCACTGAAGCAAGACTGCTACCACAGATTTCAAAACCTTACTTTTATTTTTCACGTTGCTGCGGATTACTTTTAATATTATTGTTGGTGAGAGGCACATCCTTTCTCCGACGAAAGACAGTATTTTCCAAACGAAAAGAGAGATAGGTAAGTCCCGTACATCGAATACGGGAGTGCTCTACAAACAGATTAACACAAAACCCACTTAGCATTTTCTGAACCTCTTGTGTCACCCAGAGCTGTTTCATTTACCACATTAATGTAGCTTCTGGATTCCTTTTCAATCGTTCCAGCTTTCTCCATCCAAGTGAATTCTCATTAATATGTTATGTTTGCAATTCTCCTTGGAAGGAGAATGGCGGAGAAATGCATTACACATATTTTGTAATCTTAGGCAGATTAAAGGAGATAGACTTTATGGTATCACAAAGCAGTGTTGTCAGTCAAGGTACAGAGCCCTTACAGGTTTGCACAGCAGATAATTTACACTATTCTTTTATTAGGGTTTCAGACCCCCTTAGTCGCCAATGCTCAAAACATGCTTTAAATATATACTTTTCAAATAAATATTTTATCCAAAATGCATCAAATTTATACTTTTCATTCTGGAAATGGAAACGTAATGTCGCCAAATGCATATCCTTTTCATGAAAGCAAACAATTTGTTGCCCGGACATACAACCTTCTTATTTCTAGTTAGTAAATGTTTGCTGCCAAATTATAAAATTATCATATTCATCATGTACTCTCATGCTCTCCTCCCACGTATGGAAATATTCTGCCATGTATGTCCATGTATCACTGTCTCAGAACGTGGATACCCACAATATGTTACAAATTATAACCATTATGCAAGGCAAACCAAACCAGAAGTGCCATGGATGCCCACAATAGGCTAGAAATTACTAGAAATTATGACTATTATGCCAAGGCCAACAACAACAAGAGTGGATACCAGCATTCAATGGCTGCACACAGTATGACTAGAATTACCACCAATGTGTGAGGGCAAGCTTTTTGATAGGGTTGGGCTACTGGTGCACGGTGCCCTAATATGGTCAGAATAACCATTACCATTCACACACAAACACTTCAAACTAAAATGGGCCCACACTCAAATTCATAATCATACACATACACACTAGAGCTTACACAGCTTTCAAGGATTTTTTTATGTTACTACCTTTGGACCTTCCCCACAGGAAGTTCTCCTGCTCCAACTGTGTCATGTCACGGGGTAACCCGATCAGGTGCCGATAAAGGTGAACTGTTGGGCGAGTTGCCATGGGGAAGCACCCTTTGTGGGCACCTCATCAAATTTGTCAATTTCTATTAATTCAACAGGTCATGCACAAGCAGAAAGGAGAGGAACATGCCCAGCAAATGCCAGCTCACCTGACTACACATGCTTGGTATACACTCTAGATAGAAACAAATGGCCCCATGTCATAAGTTTCACGTTCTAGTCATCTTGGATGATTTGAAATGATGGGAATAGTAGACCCAAACCTGAAATGGTTAAAGCAAAAGTGAAAGTCAGACCATTCAAAATACATTTGGGTGAAAAGCACGGGCTAGCTCAAACCGTCACGTTTGCCATTGGTCCTTTCCAAATGACTTTTTGACCATACCCTTTACTTGTACACCATCAGTCAATTTATGGTTCAGTGAAAGAGTTAACGCTAAAGAGAAGCTCATGCTCCAAGAAACAGAAGATTATTAGCCATGAACTGTTTCATGGCAAGAAGTGAATTCTCACAAGGGCATGGGTGCAGACTTTCAATGACACCCTCGAGTTCATATATGTCAACATGATCTCAGGTGTCAGTGTCTGCAGATGCAAAGCACTAATTAGCACTACATAACCTTTGGGGAAAACAACTTCAAAAACGCTGAAAAGGCCTAAAGTCAACCTCCATTCCCAGTGTTATTCCACTCACGGTTGACCTCTGGCCCATAAAAATGGAGCTGATCACTGAAGACTGATGCATGATGAAAGAGGCAGCAGGGCATACCAATAGAAAGCTTCGCTGCCTTATGCAGCACCGCTAATTCTGCCTATTATAAAATGTTGAGAAGGATCTTTCGAGAATTTCCTTAATTTTATACGTCAGCAGCCAGGGTGTCAAATGACACTTTCAAAATGTAAATTTGCCGATCAAAAACGTTAGTATTTTCCCTTAAAAATAAAGAGTTATAGAGATTACCTTTGAGTAGCAGAGACTACCAATCCCCTCTGCATGGCGCCCCTCTGACGCATTTTAAAATTAGTTTTCCAGCAAATGGGACGAGACAGGTTGGAACCAGCTGTGGTAAATGGAAGGCGGCTCTATTTCTAAACGTTCGCACACACACCATGCAGAGTATACTGATTTCTCGGAATAAAGCTCGAAAAAGCGTTACGATAATTATAGAAGAGAACAACTAGAAATCTAACCCAATGAACCTCGCAAACGCAAATTCCCTTTTTAAGCGTATATAGTGTTACGATTCAGATACACCAGGAAAGTAAACATTTACATTCAACAGGGAAACGAGCAGCAAAGCACAGGACTGGAGGGCTGAACAAGAAGCCGCTCTAGTAAAAAAAATATAAATAAATATATTACAAATTGGCCGCTGAGCGGAGATACCCGTTACAGTATAGACTGCTCCTACAATGGTGCAGTGGTTGCAAGACCCTGCTTATTAACTGAGAGATTTGCTATTGGAACCCAGGGAGAAAAAACATAGCTTTTAATAGGTAAGCAGACAATAAACAACACCTGTGATTTTAGTGTTAGGTGTCAATGACGACTCAAATTCTTTTGTGTTCCATACGCAGTGCTTAATTTGTGCTTGCTGTAACCGGTAGCACTGGCGGGCCGGCGCTTATTGGTCTGCCTCAAGCATTTACAGCGAGCAAAAGACACATTTGGGAAAGACAGAGGAAGAGAAACACGAAAAAGCTTCACAATGGGAGAAAGCAGAAAGCAGCAAGAGTGAGCTGAAGGGACAGGGAGGGGCTTTAAATGGATTGAAGAGGCCCAAGATGGCTCCAGGATTACGCCACCTGAGTATTCTGTGTGCGCACATTTAATTGCAGCAGCCGCATGTTTAAGAGGAGGGCTTTGAGCACCAGCACTTTTTTATTTACAAATTAAGCACTGTCCATATGTGTCATCTTTTATATATATATTAAAAGTTATGCCTGTGTCTCCCAAGAAGACTCTAACCTGAGCTAGGGTTTCCCCAGCCATTATGACTCATAAATACTCTACCCAGTTTTAAACCTCAAACATGCCAATTTCTGAAACTCTAATTTCCCTCTCTGTGCATCTGAGAAGACAGTTCAACAGCCTCATCTATACACATGCCCTATGCGTGGTCACGACAGCCTTTTGTAAATAAAAAGGGTCGTAATACCTGAATATTGGGTGGGAAACTGCGATGTTCCAAAATATCATTGCCTATATTTCGAGGACCAAAATATCATGAAGATAAGTATATGTAGGTAAATATAGGTTTACTATACCTAACCATTGTATTGTTCTAGATGCATGCTGCTCAGGTGCCTAGCTACAACAGTGCAGCAGGTGCAGTGGCACTAGGGCTCAGGCACATAAGAGCACTCCGGACCACAATTACAGCTGTCTTTTACCACCATCACCGTGGCAACAGCAGTGAGACAGGGCCCAAAGCTTAGGCCATGTGGATGGCAGCGCGGAAATAGAAACTGGTACCATATGCACAAACAAGTTAAGTTGTCGGAGGGATCAAACAAGCATTGTCAAAGCCAAAAGGTTTCACCTATACAAAATATATTAGTATTGGCCGTGTATTTACATGTTGCACAGTGGCACACAGGGCTGTGTCACATGCCGAAAAGAAAACACACTATGATACAGACAGGATTGTCTGCGCCATAGCTATTTGTTCCTTTAAGTCATGTTACACAGCAGCCCACACTGATGTACAAAATGTCAAAAAACAGAGCGGGATGGTTGCGGGGGTCAAGCAACACAAGGGAGGATGGTGGTAGCGGGAGGTGATCGAAACAACAGTGAGCGTGATAGGGGGGCTCAACATGCTGTGATTCTGGGCAAATCACGCTATCCCTATGCCTTAGCTATGTGAAGATATCTAGTACCATGTAGTTTTCATATGTCCGGCCTTGCTGTTACTCCACCGTAGGTGGATGCGCCCTATCTGTCTCAAATTTTCTTTACGTACAACTTTTGAGCTAATGTTGGCCTTTTCTGATCCCCCTAATGAGATGTTTTGCTATAGAGTTTTTAACTTCTTCAAAAGCTTTTTATCCCTGTATTAAATTTAATTATCAAATTTTGTTTAAAGTTTGCTAAGTAATTATGTTTGCTTTACATGATTAGATGCTTCTGGAGAGGTGGGTGGTTGTCGTATATATAATATTGTGTTATTTATTCATTTGATATATTTATTCTTTTTATGTGGACCTCTACAGAGTTCCGTATCATAATATACTTGAAAATGAAACTGATATCTAGTCCCCTTGTAAGGTACCGTAATGCCACTTTGCCAATTTGTTCTATATAAATCTATAAAAAAGAAGCCAGGAATGGATCTGCAGTGCATCTAGCTCGATGGCCATTTGAAAGTCTGTAGCACTTCATACACCAATTTTGCTGAGATTTGTTTTAACACAAGCAGGAAGGCTGTGTCGTGTTGCTTGACAGAGCAGGAGTGGTCTAAAGGTCACTGTAGGGCACAACACAGACATTAATGAAACTAAGGACCACAAGCATTGGCAAAGCCATCTATTGGCTTTGTTAATGTTTTACACATCTTGCACCACAACATGGCTCAAAGTAAAAAAAAAAAAAAAAAGCACCAGGATTCGGCCTGCATTGCATTGCATCATAGCACTTCTTTTCCTTTAAGCTATGTTGCACAGCAGCCAACGCTGCTTTGCAACATGTGAAAAATAAGTGTGTGAGTTAGGGGGGTCAGGCGAGACAAGGGAGGAGGGTGATCGAAACAACAGTAAGTGGGAGGGGACGGGAGTAAAACAACAGCGGGCGAGGGATGAGAATGGCAAGCAGGAGGAATGAGGAACAACCACGAGCTAGAGAAGGTAGCGGAGGTAGTTAGAAAAACAACAGTGACCAGAAGAAGAGTGCAGGGTGGGTAAAAAATGATGACAAGTGGAAGGAGGGCAGTGGGGTGGGAGAAAGGGACTGCAGAAATATGCACTCAATAAGAGGACATGTTGAAAACTAACAAAAGAATACCTGCAGGAGCCTGCAGGCAGTGGGAGGACATGCTTTACGCTAGGAATTCATGGTAAAACTCCAGAAAGAGGAAGCTGAGGTGAGGAGGGGGCTCTGACCAATCAGAAGAAAGGAAACAAGACTGATGTCAGAACCAACCAATGGTAAGTAAAGGTAAGTAATGAACACGCTCTAAGCTCCTTTTAAGATACTTTTCTTGCTCACAAAAGATTTTTGCTAGCACAGCGCAAGCACTATGCAGGCAAATTTAAAAAAAGGGATAGCCTTTTTATAAATGATAACCCACTGTAATGAACTACCATAGCTTGTGGTTCCTCTGCCTCAAACAGACATGGATCAGTCAATGATGAAGGAACCACAGTGCCCCTGTGTAGGACACAGGCTTGCCATGGATGGTCTTAGTGGTGGGGGTGCAGAGTCGGACTGCACACTGGTTTCAAGCTGGCTGATTTGCAGAGCCAGACTGGAAGACTGACCAAAGTTCCAGTAGCCACATGAGGGTCTGGTATGAGGAGTTTGTGGATTATGTGGTATATGAACCAGTGACGAGGGATGAGATTGACAACCACCTTCCAGTCTGCGTTAAAATGAGTAAACTATAGTTCAGAGAAAGGTAACAGGTTTGTGGTTCCAGAGGCATCAGATTTGAGGCATGAGGGATTGATGAAGTAAGACAGTAGTAATGTGAGAAACTCCATCATTCAAAGTGATAGAACCATCATTTAAAGCAATAGAAAGTGGACTGCGCTGCCTCTATTGTACCCAACTTAAGTGGAAAAGTCAAATTTCAAACTACTGTACAATATACTACAGTTAAGAGGGATGCATTGTAGATTCACCAGAGTAATCAAGGCCCATATTTATACCTTTTTAGCGCCGCGTTTTTGCGTCAAAAAGCAGCGCAAATACGGCGCAAAAAAAGTATAAATATGGGCCCAAGTGTTTCAAAGGGAAATCCAACCTCTTGGCTTGCAATACAGATATGATAACTTCCAGGAGAATAACTATAATTAGGTATGCATTTCACAGGTCAAGGTGACCTTTGCCGTCTCCGACAATGGGAAGTTGAATTTCAGAATGCTTTTAATTCCTTTTAATCTGTTGATGTGGTTTTAGGATTTTATCAGGGTAAATGTTGCTCTCTGATTGACGAATGGTAATGAGGAGATGTGTGTCTTATGGATAAATATTCAAAGTAAACACTGGATACAAAATGATACAATTCAGAGAAACAGCCTTGATAAATACACTCCAGTATATTTTACCTACTGAACCGCAAAAAATAGCTCCAAAACCAGGATTTCAAATACAGTCACTGTGTTCAACTCCAGTCCACCACCTCCGGCTGCCAACTACCTAGATAACAAACTAAGGCCCATATTTATACTTTTTGACGCAAAACTGCGCTAACGCAGTTTTGCGCCAAAAATTTTTGCGCCGGCTAACGCCATTCTGAAGCGCCATGCGGGCGCCGTATTTATTGAATGGCGTTAGCCGACCGGCGCTGCCTGGTGTGCGTGAAAAAAAACCACGTACACCAGGCAGCGCCGGCGTAGGGAAAAATGGCGTTTGGGCGTCCAAAAATGGGGCAAGTCAGGCTGAGGCAAAAAAAACGTCTTAACCCGATTTGCGCCATTTTTTTTTGGCGCCCAGACGCCATTTACATGACTCCTGTATTAGCAAAGACAGGAGTCATGCCCCCTTGCCCAATGGCCATGCCCAGGGGACTACTGTCCCCTGGGCATGGTCATTGGGCATAGTGGCATGTAGGGGGGCACAAATCAGGCCCCCCTATGCCAAAAAGTTTGTAAAAAAAAATACTTACCACAACTTACCTTTTCTTCCCTGGGGTGGGTCCCTCCATCCTTGGGTGTCCTCCTGGGGTGGGCAAGGGTGGCAGGGGTTGTCCCTGGGGACAGGGGAGGGCACCTCTGGGCTCATTCTGAGCCCACAGGTCCCTTAACGCCAGCCCTGACCCAGGCGCTAAAATCCGGCGCAAATGCGGGTTTTTTAGTCCCGCCCACTCCCGGGCGTCATTTTTGCCCGGGAGTATAAATCCGACGCAATAGCATCGGAGTTATTTTTTTAGACGGGAACGCCTACCTTGCATATCATTAACGCAAGGAAGGTGTTCACGGAAAAAAATGACGCTAACTCCATGAAGTTTGGCGCTAGACGCGTCTAACGCCAAAGTATAAATATGGAGTTAGTTTTGTGTCGAATTTGCGTCGAAAAAAACGACGCAAATTCGGCGCAAACAGAGTATAAATATGCCCCTAAGGGCCTTATTTATACTTTTTGGTGCAAAACTGCACTGACGCAGTTTTGCACCAAAAAGTTTTGCACCGGCTTGCACCATTTTTTAGCACCAGCTGGCAACCATATTTATGAAATGGTGCAAGCCGGTGCAAAGGGTAGGCTAGCGTAAAAAAAAAAAAAACGACGTTAGGCAGGTTAGAGTCAAAATAAATGACTCTAACCAGATTAGCGTCATTTTCTGATGCTAAGGGGCATATTTATACTCTGTTTGCACTGAATTAGCGTAATTTGTTTTTACTCTAATTCGGTGCAAAACTAACTCCATATTTATAATTTGGTGCTAGACCCGTCTTGCGCCAAATTTATGGAGTTAAAGTCATTTTTTGGAAGTGGAACCCTATCTTGCCTTAATGAGATGCAAGGTAGGCATTCCAGTGCAAAAAATGACTCTATGGCCTTAACTCCATATTTATACTACCACGCAAAAATGGTGCAAGGGATGGAGGAGGGGTCAAAAAATGGGGCAAGGCTCGCTTTGCCCCATTTTTTAAAACCTGGGTCAGGGCAGGCGTTAGGGGACCTGTGGGAATATTTCTGTGGTGGTAGGGGTGCCCTCCCAAGGCCCCAGGGGCACCTGCACCCACACCAGAGGGACTGCGGAGGATGTGGGACCCCATCCCAGGTAAGTACAGTTAAGATTGCATTTTTCTTTTTGAAAGTGCCATAGGGGGACCTGAAATGGGCCCCCATACACGGCACAGGGTGCAATGGCCATGCCCAGGGGACCCTTGTCCTCTGTGTGGCCATTGGGGTGGTGGGCGTGACTCCTGCCCTGCCTTTTCTAAGGCAGGAGTCATGTGGCATGGTAGGTTAAAATCTGGTTAGAGTAATTTTTTTTACTGTAACCTGCCTAAAGTCATTTTTTGGTGCTAAACCCTCTTCTTCTATACTGCCAGCCCCACCCGACTAAAGTCATTTTTTTTTTTCGCTAGCCTACCCTTTGCACCGGCTTGCACCATTCCAGAAATATGGGGCCGTATTTATACTCCGTTTGCGCCGAATTTGCGTCGTTTTTTTCGACGCAAATTCGACGCTAAACTAACGCCAACTAACGCCATATTTATACTATGGCGTTAGAGGCGTCTAGCGCCAAAGTTCCCGGAATGTGAGTCATTTTTTAGCGTGAACCCCTTCCTTGCGTTAATGATATGCAAGGTAGGCGTTCCCGTCTAAAAAATGACTCCCAGGCCTTTACGTGGTATTTATACTCCCGGGCAAAAGAGACGCCCGGGAGTGGGCGTGGCTAAAAACGGCGCATTTGCGCCGCTTTTTAACGCCTGGGTCAGGCATGGCGTTAAGGGACAAGTGGGCTCAAAATGAGCCCAGAGTGCCCTCCCCTGCCCCCAGGGACCCCCCCTGCCACCCTTGCCCACCCCAGGAGGACACCCAAGGCTGGAGGGACCCACCCCAGGGACATTCAGGTAAGTTCAGGTAAGTATTTTTTTTTTTTTTAAATAATTTTTTTTGGCATAGGGGTGCCTGATTTGTGCCCCCCTACATGCCACTATGCCCAATGACCATGCCCAGGGGACAGAAGTCCCCTGGGCATGGCCATTGGGCAAGGGGGCATGACTCCTATCTTTACAATGATAGGAGTCATGTTGAAGGGGGATGGGCGTCGTTAAAAAATGGCGCAAGTCGGGTTAAGACGATTTTTTTGCCTCAACCTGACTTGCCCCATTTTAAGACGCCCTAACGTCATTTTTGCCCAACGCCGGCGCTGCCTGGTGTACGTGGTTTTTTTCCACGCACACTAGGCAGCGCCGGTCTGCTTGCGCCGGCTAACGCCATTCCATAAATACGGCGCCCGCATGGCGCTTCAGAATGGCGTTAGACGGCGCAAAATTTTTTGACGCTAAACTGCGTTAGCGCAGTTTAGCGTCAAAAAGTATAAATATGGGCCATGGTGCACTGAAATGGTGCAAGTCGGTACTAAACTTTTTGGTGCAAAACTGAGTTAGTGCAGTTTGGCAGCAAAAAGTATAAATAAGGGCCAATGTTTTTTAAGTTTGCGCCACTTTTCCGTCAAAAAATGACGTTAATGCAGCGCAAAAAAGTATAAATCAGGGACTTGGTGCTAGATGGGTCTAGCATCAAAGTATAAGTATGGAGTTAGTTTTGCACCAAATTAGAGTAAAAAAATGACACTAATTCAGTGCAAACAGCGTATAAATATGCAGCTGAGTATAAATATGTCCCTAAATATGGCGTTAAGGCCATAGAGTCATTTTTTGCACGGGAACGCCTACCTTGCATCTCATTAAGGCAAGGTAGGTCTCCACTTCCAGAAAATGACTTTAACTCCATAAATTTGACGCTAGACGGGTCTAGCACCAAAGTATAAATATGGAGTTAGTTTTGCACCGAATTAGTGTCATTTTTTATTACTCTAATTCAGTGCAAAGAGTATACATATGCCCCTAAATACATCAAAAAGACCATACACCAAATCCCCTCCAAGCATTTGTCTTTAATCCTGCAGCTCGTGCTTTCTAACTATCCGACCAGAAAACAGAGACACTTCTACATCCCAAACTGCAAGTCTGTCGAACTACTAATCAGAACACTACACAAAACAGAAAACAGTCTCCCAACCATCTAAAAAAGCTTTATACCAAAACTGCTTGGTTAGACAGTGGAAGGAAACCAATCTAAGTTTGACAGAGCCTAGAGTTGAATAAATTCAAACGTCAAGTGGTCTGGATTTGATTATATAGTGAACAACAATGAAATTTGTATTTTGTTACTACTGTGTGAGTGTGGCATTCTCTGTGTTAGATAGCTGTCTATAAGCAGTGCGATGAGATGTTTGCATACTGGTATTGATGGTGAGTTACATGATGTACTTCTGTTTACACTTGAGATGTAGCTCTTGTAGGAAAGTACCATCTTCCTTGGCATGTTTCCACCATTTTTCACATGTATCTCAGTATGTTTTTGCCTGTCTTACAGGGATCCTGCTGGTCAGGACCCCAGTGCTCATAAATTATTGCCTAATGTGTATGCCTGTGTAGTGCCTAACTGTGTCACTGAGGCTCTGCTAACCAGAACCTTAGTGCTTATGCTCTCTTTGCTTTTAAATTTGTCACTGTAGGCCAGTGACTTCATTTACCAATTTCAATTGGCATACTGGACCCCCCTTATAAGTCCCTAGTATATAGTACCTAGGTACCCAGGGCATTGGGGTTCCAGGAGATCCATATGGGTTGCAGCATTTCTTTTGCCACCCATAGGGAGCTCAGACAAACCCTTACACAGGCCTGCCATTGCAGCCTGCGTGAAATAGTGCACACACTATTTCAAAGCCTTTTTCACTGCACTTAGGTAACTTATAAGTCACCTACATGTCTAACCTTCACTTGCTGAAGGTTAGGTGCAAATTTACTAAGTGTGAGGGCACCCTTGCACTAGCAAAGGTGCCCCCACATAGTTCAGGGCCATTTTCCCGGACTTTGTGAGTGCGGGGACACTATTGCACGCATGCACTACATATAGGTCAATACCTATATGTTGCTTCACAATGGTAACTCTGAATATGGCCATGTAACATGTGTAAGATCATGGAATTGTCCCCCCATTCCAAATCTGGTATTGGGGAGCCAATTCCATGCATCCTGGGGGCTCCACCATGGACCCCCAGTACTGGCAAAGCGGCTCTGTGAAGCTTGCACTGCAGCTACAGCTGCTGCCACCTCACAGACAGGGTTCTGCCCTCCTGGGGTCTGGGCAGCCCAGTCCCAGGAAGGCAGAACAAAGCATTTACTCTGAGAGCAGGGTGTTACACCCTCTCCCTTTGGAAATAGGTGTTACAGGCTGGGGAGGGGTAGCCTCCCCCAGCCTCTGGAAATGCTTTGAAGGGCACAGATGGTGCCCTCCTTGCATAAACCAGTCTACACTAGTTCAGGGACCCCTTCTCCCCTGCTCTGGCGGGAAACTGGACAAAGGAAAGGGGAGTGACCACTCCCGTGTCCATCACCACCCCAGGGGTAGTGCCCAGAGCTCCTCCAGTGTGTCCCAGACTTCAGCCATCTTGCTTTGCAAGGTGTGGGGGCACTCTGGAGGGCTCTGAGTGGCCAGTGCCAGCAGGTGACATCAGATACCCCTCCTGATAGGTCCTTAGCTGATAAGGTAGCCAATCCCTCTTTCAGGGCTATTTGGGGTCTCTCCTGTGGGTTCACGTCAGATTCTGCTTGCAAGTTTACTTCAGGAATCCTCTGCAACAACTTCAGACTCTTCTGACCTCGGATCAATTGCAGCCTCCTCCAAGAAACGCTGTAACTGCAACAAAGTGTCTACAAGAGACACTTTTCTTCAGCAACCTCAGCTCCAAGTCAGCAACTGCAACAGTTTCCACAGTGTGCACGCTCTGGGGACTCCCTGTCTTCATCCTGCACCAGGAGAACTGAAGAAATCTCCCGTGGAGTGACAGAGTCACTCCCCTGCTCCAAGCAGGCACCTTCCAAGATGACAACCGGTACCCTGGGACTCCTCTCACAATGACGAGCCTGCTCCTAAGGACAGAGAGGGTGGACATCATTGACATAGACTGTCCTGAGGTCCTGCTGAAGCAATTTGGAGGAGGTAAGACCTAGACCTTGCCTTTCCCGAGAACGTCGGGACCCCTTTGTACTGTGTCTTCTTCGCCTCCTGAGGCCTCTGTGCATTCTTTGCAAAATTCCTTCATGCACATCCTGGCCCAGGTCCCCAGCACTCCATCCTGTGATGCTCAACTCGCTGAGTTGTTCTCCGGCCGCATGGGACCTTCTTTTGTTGTGTTGCATCAACTGTTTTTACACCTCCTTTGAACCTGGGTCCTGCAGCTTCTGGGGGTGCTGGCTGGATTCCTGAGGGCTCTCTAAAGTGCTCCTGGGTCCATCCAGTGCCATTTTGATGAAAAATAAACTTTTGTCGTAGCCAAGGCCTGTTGGTGCCTTCAAACACGAAATCTCATCTGCAACAATCTTCATGCTGTGGGACATCTTTTGCATCATGCAGGAACCCAATGGCATCCTCCTAGGGTGCATTTCTGCAGTCTTCAACTAACCTGGACTCTTCTTTCGAACCCTCTTCTGGGTTGGCAGGGTGTCCTGTTCTTCCTGGAATATCTTTCGACTTCTGGACTTGGTCCCCTTCCTTTACAGGTCTTCAGGTCCAATAATCCAGCAGTTGTTCCTTGCAGACTTGGTTGGCTGCTGCAAAATCCCCAAAATGAAGTGTAGTGTGTTCTAAGGAAACTTGCAGTACTTTACTCCTGCTTTTCTGGGCTCTGTGGTGGGGTAATTTACTTACCTTTACTGTATTCTTACTCTCCCAGTGATTCTGCACAAACTACCCTTGTCTAGGGGGGAATTAGTGATTCACATTCTACTTTTTTTGTATATGGTTTGTGTTGCCCCAGACCTATTTTCTCCCATTGCATTCTATAGGAGTTACTTGTCTAATTGTGGTGTCTAGTGTATATATTGTGTATAATACTTAGCCCCAGAAGGAGTATTGTCTCTAAGATATTGTTGGTACTGTGTCACCCAAATAAATACCTTTATTTTTGGTAACACTGAGTATTGTCTTTACTTGTGTATAAGTACTGTGTTACTATAAGTGGTATTGCATTAGCTTTGCATGTCTCCCAGTTCAGCCTATGCTGCTCCGGTATAGCTACCTCTATCAGCCTAAGCTGCTAGCACACTACTACATTCACTAACAAGGGATAATTGGACCTGGCGTAAGGTGTAATTACCCAAGGTACCCACTACAAACCAGGCCAGCCTCCTACACTTGTTAGGTATGATTTTCAATCTGCAACAGACTTCTTTTGATTACATTTTTCTAACATAACAGTATTTAAGTTAAATTGCGAACAAAGGATCAAATTTACCAGCATTTAGTGCAGGGCTAGACACTGCAAATCGACTTTAGTGTGCAAATATTTTGCGAGTTTATCGCCATACAGCATTGAGCTGTATAATGTGAACGCCGCTAATGTATCAAAATATGTGTTACAATGCAGAGCAGCAGAAATATCCATACTTTGTTTTGCTAACCCATAGGTCCTAAAGTCACACAAAACAGTGCAACCTACCTCGACATAAAAACCTAACGTGGTGTGAAAACTTAAAACCAAACAAAGGGCTTAAATAGGGGTGGTTGCCACTGAATAATTTTTCCACACACAATATGTGCAACATTTGCGATTATTACACATACTATGCAAGTCATCCATTTGTGGCTGTACGAGTGACAACTGTACTGGAGATATATCCTAGGGCACAACAGTTAGGCAAAAGAGTGTTCGGTCAGGACTTATATGCCCTGATGCAATGATAAATAATTTTTGAGTTGCACAAATGTCACACTCTTTAAGTTTGCATCAGAGATAAAATCATGGGTGTGCAACAAATATTGAATACAATTCTGCCTTATCTTTTCCCTTTAAAACGCTGTAGACCTTTGTGCTGCATTTCAGTGCGCAAATCTTAGTAAATCTAGCAAATAGCCTGTCAAACAGAAGCATGGGGCAGGACGATGGACTAAAACTGTTGAAGTTCATCAAATCTCCTTTGCTAAAATCCATTGGCAGCCTCGTTGCAGTTTACAGGAAGAACTAACGCTCATACGCTACACCTCACTTAGGATATTGAGCTGTATTTATGAAATTATACTAGTTTACATGTTTGCCCAAGGCGTTCAACAAAGAGCATAGGTGTGTTGCTCTTATAAGAGGTACACTTCAAGTGTTTGGGATCTAATACCTAGACAAGGTGTAGTACCATATTTAAAATTAAAAATAATAGTTTAAAAGACGCCTCTCCCTATTGCGGGCACAGCGGGCCCTGCAATTTTAACACCCCAAAATTTACCTCAACCGTTCACACACAGTTTCGATGAATAGGGGGCAGTGTTAAACTTCTATTTCATGAGGATATGTGTCCCAGAGGCAAGGTACCTCCAAACACATTCAACTGAGTTCCAGATCAGTGGATTAGGTTAAAGATGTTATTACAAAACAATTATATGTATGATACAAGCTAATTGCCATTAAGGCTTTCAGCAAATTGATCATTACAGAGAAATGCAAAATCAAAAATATTTTAAGTGTCAAGTATATAGCAAAATTGGGAGAGAAACGGACAGCGTCCCTAGTATATTGATAAGGTGTCTGGCTTGCCTTCAAGATCAAGGATTTGTAAGCATTGCATTATATGCTGCAGATTCATTGTGGTATGATCAAAAACGTTACATTCATAGCAGATCAGAGAACAGTCACATTCAAAGTCACACTGCCTTAAACCTTAAGCACTATCCAAATAATGAAAATTTATTCTGCTCCCTCTATGCTAATTTCTTGGGGGATAGTAGACTAAACCAGATACAGGAACCACAGCAAACTATTATGAATGAATAGGGTTCAGTGACCCAGCAGAAATAAGTTGAAGCAATAGTTTTAGTTTTGTGAGGGAGCCCCAGAATAAATGACAATGGAAATAAACAAATGATATTCTGCTTGCTAATGTGCTGCAAAATGACAGATGGTGTGGTGTGCAAAGAGGGGCCAAAGGTGACATCCATTAAAAATATGCCTGCTATGCCTAAATTAAGGCCTACTTGACAAGAGATAGGAAAACACACTTCTGCACATCCTAGGAAATCTTTTTCAAACACAATAGTTTTATATTAGTGTATATGTATAATTGAATGTGAAACGATTTTGTGCATGGTGTTAATGATGCACAAAAATATGAATTTACAAAAATGTTCCACAATATTAAACTTTTTTTACCCATTATGATAAACACAGCAAAAAACTTGCTGATATTTTTAAGTGTATTACAGAAATGATAGCAAGGGGAATGGAAGTCAATTTTTAGAATAGCAATTGACAAGCCACACCTATCCCTTCCATACTGCCATACTTCATTTCTCCTTGGAGAGGATTATTTTAATTTCGATTTCCTCTGCAGCTGTTAGCTTTGGAGACCTCCACATTTATTGCTATTGCTGACTAGTACTTGGCAGTATGCCCACTGCAATATGAAGGATATCAACCCTGGGATCACGCATCCATGCTGGCCCGAACATCAAGGTAAACAATCGGTAGTCGGCGAGGATATCTCCTTTCGTGAAGACCTGAGCATGGCTGGAAAGGAGGCACAAGCAGCAAACAGTCACCAGGGCACCACACGTGTCACTCTCACAGTGGACACAAGCAGGATAAGTATTTCAGGGGCCGGGCTAGCTACCACATGTGGTGGCAATTATTGATTACTGTTATTCAAATTATAATCCACTGTATTGTGGTGGCAATTATTGATTACTGTTATTCATATTATAATCCACTGTATTGTGGTGGCAATTATTGATTACTGTTATTCAAATTATCATCCACTGTATTGCACTACATGCTGAAAATAACCAAACAAAAAACATAAGTAAACAGAAAATAGAACAGGCATTTCAATTTTAATTATGCAGTGTACGAGTCCTTCTGGCACTTTTTTTGTATGTTTAGAAGCTTCCAGCATAATAACACGGGATTTCATTTTGTCAGTCAGCGAGTCCTTTTACCTATCACAGTAGTATATTAAGGACCCCTTGTTTTTTAGGGTCGAGCCTGCGTTGCATGTGCTCGCGCATGCGTATCGCAGCGAGACGCTTTTGTATTTAGAAAAGGGCTCGGAGCCCTGTCAACTTCACGTCAGTGTTTTTTATTGATTCGTGGACTTGCCTAATAAAATCTGCTTGCTTTCATTAGTCGAAGACAGGCATACGTCATGCCTTTTCCGGTGGCTAGCCCTCCTCGAGCGCAGCGACCAAGTACAGAAAACATGCGAGGATCGCTGTTTTCCATCGGGCTCATGGACTTCTTTTTCTCTAATTTACGAGCGCGATCTCGCTTGGCAGAAGTCAAGCGCTTTACATAGTTAATTTCACTTTTTCGGGTTGTGTACACAAATGCACTTTTGCCCGATAGGTGAAAAGTCGGGTTAGGAGTTTACAACGCGATCAGCTCTAACATGAGCAAACGCGAGACCCGTTGCATTGTAAATGCTTGTTCTCTCAAGTGCTAGAAAAGCTTAAGTTACAGGGTGTGAGCAGGCTGCGTGGGGCTGTTCTCCCCAATGGTTGCATGCGTCAATACCAAGATTGTCTGACACAAATATTGTCTTACACAAATATTGTGGCCTAAAGTTTTGTTTACAAAAATGTAGTTGAACAGAAAAAACATATAAAGTCGGTGTTAATCCTAGGGCATCTTGGCACACACTAGGCATACTAAGCATAGACATCCATCAGCAACATCCTTCATTGATACCAACAAAATAGGAAGCTTTTCAGAGCCTTCCGAAAGTCCATACACGACAACGAGGGATGAGTAAGGTAAAATAATTTATATGAAATAAAATAATGTAAATTAAACACATAGGCCCTCATTCTGACCTTGGCGGGCGGCGGAGGCCGCCCGCCAAAGTCCCGCCGTCAGGTTACCGTTCCGCGGTCGAAAGACCGCGGCGGTAATTCTGACTTTCCCGCTGGGCTGGCGGGCGGTCTCCTTCAGACCGCCAGCCAGCCCAGCGGGAAAGAGGCTTCCACGATGAAGCCGGCTCGGAATCGAGCCGGCGGAGTGGAAGCTGTGCGACGGGTGCAGTTGCACCCGTCGCGTATTTCACTGTCTGCGCAGCAGACAGTGAAATACATGTAGGGGCCCTCTTACGGGGGCCCCTGCAATGCCCATGCCAGTGGCATGGGCACTGCAGGGGCCCCCAGGGGCCCCGCGACCCCCCTACCGCCATCCGGATCTCGGCGGTCCGACCGCCGGGATCTGGATGGCGGTAGGGGGGGTCAGAATCCCCGCGGCGGTGCAGCAAGCTGCGCCGCCGCGGAGGATTCAATGGGGCCGCGGTACACTGGCGGGACCCCGCCAGTGGTGCCGGTCCGACCGCGGCTTTACCGCCGCGGTCGGAATCCCCATTGGAGCACCGCCGGCTTGTCGGCGGTGCTCCCGCGGTCCTCCGCCCTGGCGGTCAAAGACCGCCAGGGTCAGAATGAGGGCCATAGTACATTACATTAAAATTCAATTAATTTACATTTTAAATAGTGTTATTATTTTAACCACATAATGAAATGCATAAATGTAAAAAAAGCTGAATTTTTCGAATATCTATCTATCTATCTATCTATTTATCTATCTATCTATCTATCTATCTATCTATCTATCTATCTATCTATCTATCTATCTATCTATCTATCTATCTATCTATCTATCTATCTATCTATCTATCTATCTATCTATCTATCTATCTAGGCCAAAAATAGTACTTAATGAATTACCTGCAAATTAAAGGCACTCCCAATGTAATATACTATAATGTTAAGATACTCCCAATGTAAAGGTAACTAAATTAGCAACTGGCATTCATCTAAATCAGTACTTCTCTAGTACTTAGGGAACATTTATTTACAGCCAGTACAAACAGGACAGAATGAGCCATCTCTGCACTTTTACTAATAGAGAGTGTTAGAAACTGGGTCTCTAGCAGGGGTATACACCCTGTCCAAATAGGGACCACAATCCTAGTCAGGGCAAGTCAAATATACAACTGAAACTAACCTGTGCTCACCCCCTGGTAGCTTGGCACAGAGCAGGCAAGCTTAATTTGGAAGGCACAGTGTACAGTATCAGTGCAGTAAAACTGCAGTAATCACAGTGATGCACCACAAAAAGATCTCCACCCTGGCGTAATAAAAATAGAGGCTATTTACCTAAATAGATGAAGACTAAAGATGACAAAAATCCAATGGGTATTCACTTTTAAAAGATATCACTTTAAGCGTACTGTGTCTGAAGCTTATTGGACAGTCTTTACAATATTGTTTGACAATACAAGGGTCCCTCTGCGAGGAGTGCACGAGAGGTTGATCAGAGCCATCCGGGGGAGGCCTGGGAGAGGAAATCAAGGTAGTATTTCCTCAGTATGCAGAAAGCGCAACAGGAGCTTAAAGGCTGCTCGGGACTTTGAGTCGAGGAAGATACCGCCTCTGCCGTGGGTTGAGGCTAAGTGATCTGAGTCGGGCCAGGGTGAGGGAGAGAAGCAGGATGACCTCTCTGTAGTCCACACAGAACCTCCGTTCAGGTGTAGTGCTGGGTGGAACAACTTTTGGTACCAGAACTGCAGGGCTGTATAGGGGTTACTGGAGGGTTTTATCAGCCCCAAATCCAGCATCTTAGTGACCTCGCTCTTGATGCTGGTCCACACCTTATCTGACAACTTGTAAGACTTGTGCTTGACAGGGAGGATGGTCCCTGTGTCCACAATATGGGTACACAGGTGGGTAAAACCCAGAGTAAGGGAGAACTGTTCCAAAACTTGACAACAGTACCTCAGCTGTTTAGGAGTCAGAGTAGGGGTAAGGATCACTCCTTCCACAGACCCATCACTCTCCTTGGAGCCTAAGAGGTAAAGCAGAGGTTCACTCTCCTCCTCCTTAGCTCCATCAGTCACCAGCAGCATCGTGACATCAGACATCTCAAAGTGTGGCTTGAAGCGATTGATATGAAGCACATGGTGGGACTGCCTGGAGGTCTTAATGTCCACTACAATGTGACCTTACCCTTTTTTTCAATCCCCTTGTAGGGCAATACCCAGGGATCCTGGAGGGCCCCGGGTTCAACAGGTTCCATCACTCACACATTTTGCCCACGCTGGAATTCCACAGTGGTAGAATTGTGGTAATACCATTCTTTCATTACAGCCTGGATGGCTTCTAAGGTGTCAGAACTTGCTCCTACAACCTAGCCTAGCCATTTGGCTACGGAAGGCCAAAATGTAGCTCACTACATACTTGGGCACTGTCTTATGAGCTTGCTCTCACACCTCCTTCACCAAACTAAGAGGTACTCAGACAGAATGCCTGTACACAAGCTCAAAGGGGCTGAAGCCCACTCCTTTCTGAGATACCTCCCTGTAAGCAAACAGCAGACAGGGCAAGAGGATATCCCACTTGTTCCTCAGGCAGATGTCTGATCATGCCTTTCAGGGTCTGTTGAACCTTTCAACAATCCCATTAGTTTGGGGATGGCAAGGGGTGGAGAACTTATAAGACCCTCCACACATCTTCCATATGGACTACATATAAGCAGGAATGAAGTTGGTGCCCCTGTGAAACACCACTTCCTTGGGGAACCCTATTTGGGTAAAAATCCTCGCCAGGGTCCTTGCCACTACTGGTGCAGAGGTGGTCCTCAGAGGGAGGGCCTCTGGGTATCATGTGCTATGATCCACCAGAACCCTGATAAACCTGTGACCAGAAGTGGTTGGGGGATGCATGGGCCCAACAATGTCAATGCCCATCCTCTCAAAGTGGGTTCTTATGGCTGGCAGTGGTTCCAGAGGAGCCTTCAACTTTGGCCCTGTCTTTCCACTGACCTGTCAGGTCACACAGGTCCTGCAGAACATGTCTGAGGAGGTCCTCATCTTGGGACAATAAAGTGGGAATAAAAATGTCTTGACTTGACCCAAGTGTCTTGAAGTACCCAAGAGAGGTATCTCTTTAGCCGGCTCCAGTATGAAGGTCCTGTAGCATTGGGGGATCACCAGGGCCCTTGCTGTGCCATGCACAGAAGTCCTAGGATCACTGTAAAGGAAGTTGTCCTCCCAGTAAATGTGACAGCACCAGAGACATCACCTGCTGCATGGACTTTGGCCTGTCACCTCATGCCCTCATGGTTTGGACACTCTTTCTGTACCGTATAGAACTCCTCATTGGTGGGTCCTCCTTTCACATGCCAGTCAGCAGGTGTAGGCAGGTTACTAAGGGAAGCTGTACCCTTCTTAGTGGACTGAGGTGCGGTTACTGCCAAAGCCCATTCAATCTCATTAGGGGTACACTCAGGGGCTGGCTTACCACGTCCTCTGCCTTTCCCCTGTTCCAGGGTCCAGCCCTTACTAGCTCCCCTCCCGGGTAGCCATGAATCTTGTGGTAGCACAGATCAAATAAGGTAACCACAACATCTCCACATTAGCCTTGAGCTCCGCCTCCGTCCAGGCAGATAATTCTAGGTCATTACCTAAGAAACAGTCCACAGGCATGGCAGGGCTTACACCAACCTTCAGAGGTCCTGAAAACCCCCACTCAAATGGAACAAGGGCCACTGGATAGTGACCTCCCACCCCCATTGTCAGCCACCATAATTTGGTGGAATTCATTGGGAATCATCTGCTCTGCTGACTCCTTACCATAGTCATACTAGCACCTGTGTCCTTCAAAGCCGCAACACCTTGCCCATTGATGGTGACTGACTGTCTATACTTGGCAGTATTTGATGGCACATGGATGTTAGGAATCTTCTCACTGTCACCTAGGGACACTAGGGTAACCCCACTAACCTTCCCCCATTACCTGGGACAAACTCCTCCTCCCAGCACTATGATAGCCATCCCTGGGATCTTACCTCTAGTGGGAGGGTGTGCTCTTTTTGGACAATTGAGTTCTCCCGTGTAGTGTCCATATTCACAGCACTCATAGCACTTGGGTGTTTTGGGCTGCTGACTTTTGTCACTGTAGTTTTGTTTCTGGTAGCTAGACTGGAATGTGAACCAGTCCCTTTCCCTTGTGAGTTGTTTGGGGGTATTCAGAGAACTCCTTATTTTTATCTCCCCCCTCTTTCTTCTGGTGGGAACCCTGACCACCCTTTTGGAAGTCCCCCTCAGAAACCTTTGTGAACACTCTGATGCTGAACTAGATGTCTGCCTCCTCAGCAAGCTTCCCCAGCTCAGTCTGCTTGCTATCCACCAGGAATTGGGGCAGCTCTGCCCTTCACCAGCATTTCCGTGCCTTACCAGCCTAGTCTACAAAAACCCATGTTTGTGTGTTGAGTTTGCGACTGCCCCTGAACTTATGCCTATGCTTTTCAGGTGTCAGACCAAACCTGTCTTATTACTTCCTTAACTCATAAATGCAATGCTTGTGTTAATCAGCCTCAAATTATCTTGTATTACTGATGTCCTTACACACTATCACAAATGTCATTAGACCATGCAGGTTTTCAGGGTTTTAATACCAATATACAATCATACTGATTATTATAGACAGCTATTCTATCTTCTGCTACCATATTGTGAAAATCCTTTTCAAAGAATTGAAGGATTATGTTACCAATAATAATAAAGATTATTTATATAGCACACTTCACAAACTGAACGTTCTATAGACACTTGAGTGATAGGTATTGTTTTTACCCAACACAATGATATTTGATGAATCGACCCCAAACAATGACATGCAGATTCTAGCTGCCAGAATTTGGGGCCAGATGTAGGTAGGTTTCCGTTTGCGAGTTGCAAATTGCGAGTCCCAGCGACTCGCAATTTGCAACTCGCAAAAGGAAATGCAGAACGGTGTCTCAGATACCTTCTGCGACTTGTTACGGGGTCGCAAAGACCCACCTCATGAACATTTATGAGGTGGGTCGCATTTTGCGACCCCATAGCGAGTCTAGGCACTCACGGGGATGGTGGCTGCTTTTAAATAAAGCAGTTTTTTTTTCTTCTCTTTGCAGCCCGTTTTCCTTAAAGGAAAACGAGCTGCAAATAGAAAAAATAACGAAACCTTTTTGTTTCGGTTTTTTTCAGAGTAGGCAGTGGTCCATAGGACCACTGCCTGCTCTGACAAAATTATTTTTTTTGCATTCACAAAGGGGAAGGGGTCCCATGGGGACCCCTTCCCGTTTGCGAATGAGTTACCATCCACTTCAAGTGGATGGTAACTGCGAGTTGATTTGCGACCGCTTTCGCGGTCACAAATCAACTCTACATCGCGATGCGGTCGCCAATAGGAAGGGAACACCCCTTCCTATTTGCGAGTCGAAATCACATTTTGCGAGTCGGTACCGACTCGCAAAATGTGATTCTACATCGCGTAAGGGCTTTTGCGCCTCGCAAATGGCGTTTTTCGCCGTTTGCGAGGCGCAAAAGCCTTCCTACATCTGGCCCTTGGTCCTTTATCACGCAAGACTCAGTATAAGTCTCCTGTCTGCTGCAGTATTTTATGCATTTGTGCCAAAAGATTTCATGATAGGGCTCATGTTAGTGTTAAGTAAACACTAACAGCTGAAAACGAGAGTTCTTTCGCCAATGCAAAATTGGCTAGCACTACTGGTGCCAACAACAGGGATTTGGTTCAGTGAAACTTAAACGGGTTGAGCCGGGGGAACAGCAGAAGGACTTCACAGAAGAGGCTGGATGGTGATCCATTGCACATGAAATATTATGGAAAACAAAAAAAATGTTTCAATGCCCAAGTCAGAAGCGGGGCAGATTGAAAACAGTTCCAAACCTAGCCATCACCACTGCAAGGGTTTTGCCAGCCCATAACTATGTACACTAGTGATGTGGCTTTCAGACACTGCCAGCTGAAAGTAGTGAAAGCATACATTTTCAACTTGCAAACATCTGAAAGTGGTGAAAGCTGCGATGCAAAATTTGTACTGGGGCAGGATGATGGAAATACTTCAGCACGAAAACTCTAGGAAGGGTCTTAGGATTTGTGGAAAGCCATTTTTCAATGTTCCTATATTGATTATTTATTTCATATTAATTGCAAGTATTAATGAAGGCAGCGCTGGAAAGCAACTAGTTTCCATTTTTACTACTCATGCAAGTGGTGATAGAAGAACTACAAACAAACTGTAGCCATAATTAGGAATCTGGATTTATGGAAATTATATATTTGACATTTTCCTTGCTAGGTATCCATTTACATTTTTTCCTCACCTTTTGATCTTTATCAATATATTTTTGCATTCGTAGAAAATGAAGTTACAATCAATATAATGCACATGTATTCACATTTCAGTGTTCCGAGGGTCTAGTGTACTAAGAAACCATAAACATACACTCGCATGAAAATATCCCCATTATTGAACTGGCAAATGTGTATTTACACTTTTATATCACATTTTTATTAATTAAATAGATTTGCTTTAATGTTTCATCCTGCTGCTTGATTAGCATCCTTCACTAGACCTCATCTAAGCAAGGCTGCTTTGTTTTACCCGGACTAAGCGTTTAAAGACCTTTTTATCAATTTATAATAATTCAGAGGAGAATTCAACATGGTACGGCCAGAAACAAGCAATTGCAAATCAATAGGCCTTGGTCTATTCTGTTAATACATGCAAACACAGCGTTAGCACATTAAAGCCAGACAATGTTAAGAAACATTTCCTGCAGCATATTGAAACCTTCCCTGCCATCTTTATGCTCCTCTTTTTGTTTCTATGTGAAATGAAGACTGGGTGCCAGTGCTTTAGAGTTTTTCATTAGTTGCTATGACATAGACAGAAACTAAGGCTATAATGAAGGGTGCCTTACCACCATAAAGTATCTCTGTCTTTAGAGGGAAAGAAGCACACAGTCAGGTAAATTGTACTAAGTCTATTCGTTATTAGTTGTTTCCTCATTATCACTTGTTCCTCAACTTCTCGTGGAGCTTATCTCTCCCCAAGGTGTCCCAATGCTATCCCTTACTGGAATGTCCCTTGTTCCTTTTACTTATTGCCGTTTCCCATCCTCACACAGGAAGTGGTTCACAGGGGCCAGCTTGCATCCCATGGTCCTAGTGTACTTCAGACATGACGTCTGCCCCTTGTAGCGAAAAATGCTAAATCTCTGACATGACATTTCCCCCTATCTTAAAGAAAGATGACACAACATTGTCCCCACACCTGAAGAGACAATTATTTTGTATCTTCCGAGTAATCCTGTTTTATCAACTCAAAGTTCATTGAGTGAGCTGAGATGCTCCAGTGGCTGGGGTTGGTATAATGTTCGTGTGCATGGGTAGCGCCACCTGGCTTGACATCTTGGGTTGTGAATCAGATGACCTCATTGAATCATTGAAGCATAGTACACATCTCTTAGAATAGAGAATATCCAAGCATGGCACAAGGCTCTCAGAACTGAAGAAGTCAGAGCATTGTGTACTGCTCTTGGAATGGAGGAAGTACTCAGACTCTGATGTGTATTTTGGCGGTTGTCCATGGTGGTATTTTCTTGACATTGATATGACTATTAATTCTGTTGACCTGATAGACTGAGATAACACGTTCTCTGAGTCTGCTGTGCCTCTTGTGATTTCCTGTGGCAGAGTTCTCTTGAATGTGGTGAGAATAGTGACTTAATTGTTTCAAAGGACTATGATGATATGCTCCAGGAATATTTTATTGATTTTCTAGTGGTCACCCTTTGGCTTTTTACATATGTTTTTTATCTAGGGTGCTGCGTGCAGCAAGGTGATCTCGCTCAGATCTGACTCTCATGTGGAAGTCGTGCTGAAAATCCAAAACGATGGCCAGGATACAATCCTTTTGCTCAGACTTTCTTTTATGTCAGGATGCTTCTAAGGAAGGTATGTCCATGTACTTTAGGGTGCATTTGTAGCTCTAGGCCCTGGAAACAACAGGCATGTCTGGAATGCAGCTCATGATAGTCAACACAGTTGTTAGCCTTGGAGGAATGCAAGACTGAGCTAAGTTTATGCAGTCTAAGCAGGCAGGTGATGTGGATTCTCTGCCTGTACTTTTAGACCAAGTTTCGAGTGGTTCTCTTTTCACATGTCCTCTCCAGGCTATTCTCTAGACACAAACACAGTGTACTGTCACTTCCCCTCTACATGCTAAACCCAAGAGATGAATGGCAGCATACTATTAAATAAATTAGGGCACAGTTAATGCGCCCTGGCAGGACTTAGCTTATGTCAAAGGACAGGCCTTGGCCTTTGCATGCAAGTTAGATAAGCATGAGGGTGGGTGCCAAATCAAAACCCAAGATATTAGATATGTGGGGCACCCAGGGCAAGAGAGCAGAATTGTACACCAGGCAGGGGATGTTCCCAGTGCTTAATACAACCAAATGGGTGCAGCTGAGACCCACAGCACAAATTTTGGGGGAACCAGAACTTACTTTTCTGCATCAGATGTTGACCAAGAGCAAGAGAGAGGAATACACAAAAGGAGGAAAAGAGCAGGAATAAAAAGGCAGACACCAGTGACAAAGGAAGAAATCAAGGATGAAAAAGAACCTACAAGAGTGATCTAAAGGGCCGGGGAGTGTCTACTTGTGGGAAAAAGAGGCATGAGGTGGAACCAAGACAATGCAGCTTTGGTATTCACTAATCTGGGTAATATTTGGTCACCGGCACTCATTAGCGTACAAAATAAACACTGGGCATTCCCATTCCAACAACAGCTGTGATATCAAACCTTTAAAAAAAAATTGATTCTAGATATCAAAGCTCTGGAAATACACAAGGAGGTTACCACCAATTTAAAGTAAGTATGTCAGAACCAGTAGGTAGATCTATGCTGCTGCTACTGAGTTAGGCCACGAGGATTCAGTCATAGAACTCTCACCCATTTTTGAAGTAAAACTTAAGGAATCTCCTGTACAATTGATTATGTACTTTTATTTAAAAATAGACTTTTAGGTCTCGCTTAGTAGACATCATATGAGCTGTCTGGTGGAAGACGCATTGTTAGCTTACAGTGGGCTTAGAGCCCACCCATGGCTCACCACTGGTTGACCTAATTGTCCTTCTTATTTGGCTGCTTGGCATTCATTAGCACGAGAGGACTTTCTTTCTCTTTTTGTGTTTCCCCCTCCCCAGAGGCATAGAGACATTACCCGAGCCCTTCTACTGCTCCCTTTTCAGATTCTACTTTTTTTTGCTTAAGCACTCTCTAAGAACATATGCGTTTTCCAGATGTCTCAATCATGTACTTCTCTGCCTTTGCTGTGCTCGCTCACATTGCTCTTTCGCTATCTGTGAGTGTCTCTCCCACCCTTCTCCATGATTCTCTCATGTGCCTACCCCCACATTGCATTTTTTGCCCACATGCTTCTCCCCTGCTCAACATTGCACTATTTCTCATCTATTTGCCCCATCACACTCCTCTTTTCCATTTGCTTTCCCCACCCACACCCTTCGTGTTACTTCAACCAACCCATGCCCCAGTGTTGCTTCACCCCAACCTGCGTCGCCCCAAACCAGTCTGTTGCCTCCCAATCCCCCTGTGATTCCACTCTCTTTGCTGCTTTCTCCCACTGGCTCAGCAAACAAAAAATCTTCCCACTGCATCCGCAAACAGAAAACAAGCATTTGCAATGCAACGGGTCTCGCGTTTGCTCATGTTAGAGCTGATAGCGTTGTAAACTCATAACCTGACTTTTCACCTATAGGCAAAAGTGCATTTATGCATGTAACCCAAAAAGTGCAATTAACTATGTAAAGCGATCGACTTCTGCCAAGCGAAATCGCGCTAGTAAATTAGAGAAAAAGTAGTCCACGAGCTGGACAGAAAACAGCGAGCCTCGCATGTTTTCTGTACTAGGTCGATGCGCTCGAGGAGGGCTAGCCACCGGAAAAGGCATGACGTATGCATGCCTTAGACTAATGAAAGCAAGCAGATTTTAATTAATAGGCAAGCACACAAACCAATGAAAAACACTAACGTGATGTCGACAGGGCTCCGAGCCCTTTTCTAAACACTAAAGCGTCTCGCTGCGATACGCATGCAACGCAGGCTTGACCCTAAAAAAACACTTGTGTCATTTTGTAGGCACGCACATTACTGGGTCTTGTGCCAACAAAATGGCATGGCTGGCCGAGTCAAAGGCCTTTTTTCTTTTTTTAAAAGCTATGCTGAACAGTATCGGGAATGCAGTACAGCATGGCTAGAACCATTGCCAAAGCCAATAGGTTCCAAAGGCGAGACCGTTTGACTTTGCAAGTGCTTCTGTAACTTTATTACTGTGACAATAATATGAATTCCATCACAAATTTTTATACCAAGATTGTAAAAATATCAGGCTATATAGGGTTTTCTTTTACATTACGACCTTAATTTCTAGCAAATGCACGAAAAATGAAGCTACTTACCCAGAGAAGAAATTTGGAATATCCCAAACTGCTCTGGTAACGTACTGTAATTCCTTGGAAAAAAATGCTTGCAAATATACAAGACACAAAATTATATGTATTGAATTGTTTTGAATGAACACCGAAAATATTAGGAACAATACAGGCTGAAATACCTGTCCATTTGAGTTTATGTAATATATCAACGATCAGTGTTCTAAATGAGTACTAGAACATATGCATATCATCAGATACTTAAGTTTCATTGAGAAATCGTATTCCTTTTTCACTCCCAATGCTGTCAATGTTAATACCTCATAGACTGCCGGTTATAACTGACAGCATATATGGGTTTTCAAATAAAGATCAGCTTTCTATATTTCTCCTTTTTAACAAATTAAACAGAGACGGGGAAACAGTTTTTTTCCATTTGTGTGTGGGAGTAAAAGTGAGCAAAAAAGGTAAAAATGAGACACCTACATATCACAATTTAGCCAGACCGGATGTTCAAGTTTTAACTTCGGTTGAGCAGCAGTTGCTCACAATGTTGTCATCAACAAAGCTAAAGCGCACCTAACCCTCAAATCAGAATGGCTTCTTCGAGCCAAAAAGTCCTTCTGTTTCCAAAGTCCTAAAATTGAAAGTTTTGTTTTTGTCGCTGATCCGTTTAGCAAGGAATCTGCGCAGGCCCACTAGGTGCTCCAGTGCAAGCATGTCTTTCTGGAAAACGTTTGGCTTGGCTGAGCTTAGAGAACAAAGACTGCAATCCCTCAGGAGACTCCATGCAATTGAAATAGAGTCTGAGGACAGAGTCTTGGAATTTTGATGAACGGTTATAGGATATATTTTAGTGTATACTGGAGAAACTGGCTGCTATGAAAACGCCATCAATGACTCTGAATAAACTCTCAAGTGCAAAGGAATAGGCCGGGATTACCTGAAATGTGCTCAGTGGTAGACCTGTGGTTGTTGGGGATTACACTGGGTTTATTTTGAGGAAATAATAAATTCTGTCTGGTTGGTGGGTAGGTGGATTGGTCGCAAGGCAGAAATCTGACTCATGCAGCTTTTATTCCCCATACTTATTTAAACATACTAAGCGAACTTCCATGTGTCACTGGTCTGAGGTCATGTAGATGGTGTGGCTATTTGGGTTACTGTATTAAAACAGTGAACTGTGGATGTCCTCCAACCAAAAGAAGAAACAGTCGATTTTACAGTAATTTATTCCGTAGAGAACTTTTTCTCAACCTAGGGTGCAAGTAGTGTAGCTGTAATGTAGACCTGTACAGCATAATGCTCAATTGTGTCTGCACTATCTTGTTGCCAAGAGTTGCCACAATCAAATATGCCTCTGAATGCGACAACCCTTTTCATATATAAAAAGCCCTAAAACTCCACTGATGCAAGATTCTGATCTTTATTGATGCTAATGGTGGAGGCATGCCCTCAATTAAAAGATTTGTGGAGGATGTCCAAGCGTATCTGATACAGCTCCCAAACATATGATAAACAACATTAAAGCATATTATACTGCATGAACACTAAGATATAAAGCAAAACAGTACTTTTCACTTACAACAAGGGGCAGCATGAACTTCCCCAATCAGAACTAATCTGTTGAAAGCAACACTATTAGCTGTATAACTAAGTCCTTCCCCTAGAGGTCTGCAGGTTATCGACATATGTCAAACAGCAGACCCAAGAGTGCAGCCATTTTGAAAGTTTGTAGTGTGAGTTTCACCCTCGTTTTATCTTTTGCAACTGGCTTCTATCTGCTTCAAGTTGTTATTTTGCAAATTCAGTTTCTGTTTGAGACAATTTGCTAATTCCTAATACTTAATATATTCATATAGCAATTCTCTAATAATTGGTACTCAGGAATCGCAACAATAGGTTGCAAAATACCAACTCTATAATTTTTTGGTTTGATGTACACATTTAAGAAACCTTCCTTTGCGCCATTTAGTACATTACACATGGCTATTTTAATAGTCGCAAAGCCACTTGCGGCAAATTATAGAGTACAAATGCTTACTACATCAGCAATGTAGTGCATTTATTTTGTGAATAAAGGCATCAAGCTATAAGAGAGGTAGGGAGATTGTGAAGTAGATGTGAACCAATCCTGCACACTGTGGTGTGAGATTTGGACTGGATCTTCAAAGAACTGAGTGTAGGAAGTTGGCTCTGTATGCACTATTTCAAAGTAAGGAATAGTATGCACAGAGTCCAAGGGTTCCCCTTAGAGGTAAGATAGTGGCAAAAAGAGATATTACTAATGCTCTATTTTGTGGTAGTGTGGTCGAGCAGTAGGCTTATCAAAGGAGTAGTGTTAAGCATTTGTTGTACATACACACAGGCAATAAATGAGGAACACACACTCAGAGGCAAATTCAGCCAATAGGTTTTGTTATAGAAAAATATATTTTCTTAGTTTATTTTAAGAACCACAGGTTCAAATTTTACATGTAATATCTCATTTGAAAGGTATTGCAGGTAAGTACTTTAGGAACTTTGAATCATTACATTAGCATGTATACTTTTGACATAAAACACAATAAGCTGTTTTAAAAGTGGACACAGTGCAATTTTCACAGTTCCTGGGGGAGGTAAGTTTTGGTTAGTTTTCACAGGTAAGTAAGTCACTTACAGGTTTCAGTTTTTGGTCCAAGGTAGCCCACCTTTGGGGGTTCAGAGCAACCCCAAAGTCACCACACCAGCAGCTCAGGGCCGGTCAGGTGCAGAGGTCAAAGAGGTGCCCAAAACACATAGGCTTCAATGGAGAGAAGGGGGTGCCCCGGTTGCGGTCTGCCAGCAGGTAAGTACCCGTGTCTTCGGAGGGCAGACCAGGGGGGTTTTGTAGGGCACCGGGGGGGACACAGGTCAGCACAAAAAGTACACCCTCAGCATCGCGGGGCGGCCGGGTGCAGTGTGCAAACATGCGTCGGGTTTGTAATGGTGTTCAATGAGAGATCAAGGGATCTCTTCAGCGTTGCAGGCAGGCAAGGGGGGGGCTCCTCGGGGTAGCCACCACCTGGGCAAGGGAGAGGGCCTCCTGGGGGTCACTCCTGCATAGGAGTTCCGTTTCTTTAGGTGCTGGGGGCTGCGGGTGCAGAGTCTTTTCCAGCCGTCGGGAAATGGAGTTCAGGCAGTCGCGGTCAGGGGGAGCCTCGGGATTCCCTCTGCAGGCGTCGCTGTGGGGGCTCAGGGGGGACAACTTTGGTTACTCACAGTCGTAGAGTCGCCGGAGGGTCCTCCCTGAAGCGTTGTTTCTCCACCAGTCGAGTCGGGGTCGCCGGGTGCAGTGTTGCAAGTCTCACGCTTCTTGTGGGGAGTTGCAGGGGTCTTTAAGTCTGCTCCTTGAAACAAAGTTGCAGTCTTTTGGAGCAGGGCCGCTGTCCTCGGGAGTTCCTTGTTTTTCTTGAAGCAGGGCAGTCCTCTGAGGATTCAGAGGTCGCTGGTCCTTTGGAAAGCGTTGCTGGAGCAGGTTTCTTTGGAAGGCAGGAGACAGGCCGGTAGGACTGGGGCCAAAGCAGTTGGTGTCTTCTGTTCTTCCTCTGCAGGGGTTTTTCAGATCGGCAGTCTTCTTCTTCTTGTAGTTTCAGGAATCTAAATTCTTAGGTTCAGGGAAGCCCTTAAATACTAAATTTAAGGGCGTGTTTAGGTCTGGGGGGTTAGTAGCCAATGGCTACTAGCCCTGAGGGTGGGTACACCCTCTTGGTGCCTCCTCCCAAGGGGAAGGGGTCACATCCCTAATCCTATTGGGGAATCCTCCATCTGCAAGATGGAGGATTTCTAAAAGTTAGAGTCACTTCAGCTCAGGACACCTTAGGGGCTGTCCTGACTGGCCAGTGACTCCTCCTTGTTATTCTCATTATTTTCTCCAGCCTTGCCGCCAAAAGTGGGGGCCGGGGCCGGAGGGGGCGGGCAACTCCACTAGCTGGAGTGTCCTGCGGTGCTGGCACAAAGGGGTGAGCCTTTGAGGCTCACCGCCAGGTGTGACAGCTCCTGCCTGGGGGAGGTGTTAGCATCTCCACCCAGTGCAGGCTTTGTTACTGGCCTCAGAGTGACAAAGGCACTCTCCCCATGGGGCCAGCAACATGTCTCGGTTGTGGCAGGCTGCTGGAACTAGTCAGCCTACACAGATAGTCGGTTAAGGTTTCAGGGGACACCTCTAAGGTGCCCTCTGGGGTGTATTTTACAATAAAATGTACACTGGCATCAGTGTGCATTTATTGTGCTGAGAAGTTTGATACCAAACTTCCCAGTTTTCAGTGTAGCCATTATGGTGCTGTGGAGTTCGTGTAAAACAGACTCCCAGACCATATACTCTTATGGCTACCCTGCACTTACAATGTCTAAGGTTTGGCTTAGACAGTGTAGGGGCACAGTACTCATGTACTGGTGCCCTCACCTATGGTATAGTGCACCCTGCCTTAGGGCTGTAAGGCCTACTAGAGGGGTGACTTATCTATACTGCATAGGCAGTGTGAGGTTGGCATGGCACCCTGAGGGGAGTGCCATGTCGACTTACTCGTTTTGTTCTCACCAGCACACACAAGCTGGTAAGCAGTGTGTCTGTTCTGAGTGAGGGGTCCCCAGGGTGGCATAAGATATGCTGCAGCCCTTAGAGACCTTCCCTGGCATCAGGGCCCTTGGTACCAGGGGTACCAGTTACAAGGGACTTACCTGGATGCCAGGGTGTGCCAATTGTGGAATCAAAAGTACAGGTTAGGAAAAGAACACTGGTGCTGGGGCCTGGTTAGCAGGCCTCAGCACACTTTCAATTCAAAACATAGCATCAGCAAAGGCAAAAAGTCAGGGGGTAACCATGCCAAGGAGGCATTTCCTTACACAACCACCCCCCCCCCCAAACGAAAGAGGATGAGACTAACCTTTCCCAAGAGAGTCTTCATTTTCTAAGTGGAAGAACCTGGAAAGGCCATCTGCATTTGCATGGGCAGTCCCAGGTCTGTGTTCCACTATAAAGTCCATTCCCTGTAGGGAGATGGACCACCTCAACAGTTTTGGATTTTCACCTATTATTTGCATCAGCCATCTGAGAGGTCTGTGGTCAGTCTGAACTAGGAAGTGAGTACCAAAGAGGTATGGTCTCAGCTTCTTCAGGGACCAAACCACAGCAAATGCCTCCCTCTCAATGGCACTCCAACGCTGCTTCCTGGGGAGTAACCTCCTGCTAATGAAAGCAACAGGCTGGTCAAGGCCACCATCATTTGTTTGGGACAAAACTGCCCCTATCCCATGTTCAGAGGCATCTGTTTGCACAATGAACTGCTTGGAGTAATCTGGAGCTTTTAGAACTGGTGCTGTGCACATAGCTTGTTTCAGGGTGTCAAAGGCCTGTTGGCATTCTACAGTCCAGTTTACTTTCTTGGGCATTTTCTTGGAGGTGAGTTCTGTGAGGGCTGTCACAATGGATCCATATCCCTTCACAAACCTCCTGTAGTACCCAGTCAAGCCAAGGAATGCCCTGACTTGAGTCTGGGTTTTTGGAGCTGCCCAGTCCAGAATAGTCTGGATCTTAGGCTGGAGTGGCTGAACTTGGCCCCCACCTACAAGGTGTCCCAAGTAAACCACAGTTCCCTGCCCTGTCTGGCATTTGGATGCCTTGATAGAGAGGCCTGCAGATTGCAGGGCCTTCAAAACCTTCTTCAGGTGGACCAGGTGATCCTGCCAGGTGGAGCTGAAGACAGCAATATCATCAAGATAAGCTGCACTAAAGGATTCCAACCCAGCAAGGACTTGATTCACCAACCTTTGGAAGGTGGCAGGGGCATTCTTTAAACCAAAGGGCATAACAGTGAACTGATAATGCCCATCAGGTGTGGAGAATGCTGTCTTTTCTTTTGCTCCAGGGGCCATTTTGATTTGCCAGTACCCTGCTGTTAAGTCAAAGGTACTTAAGAATTTGGCAGCCCCTAATTTGTCTATTAGCTCATCAGCTCTAGGAATGGGATGAGCATCTGTCTTGGTGACAGAGTTGAGACCTCTGTAGTCCACACAAAACCTCATCTCTCTCTTTCCTTCTTTGGTCTGAGGTTTGGGGACTAAGACCACTGGGCTAGCCCAGGGGCTGTCAGAGTACTCAATTACTCCCAATTCCAGCATCTTGTGGACTTCCATCTTGATGCTTTCCTTAACTTGGTCAGACTTTCGGAACATTTTGTTTTTGACAGGCATGCTGTCTCCTGTGTCCACATCATGGGTACACAGGTGTGTCTGACCAGGGGTTAGGGAAAAGAGCTCAGCAAACTGTTGGAGGACCTTCCTACAGTCAGCTTGCTGTTGGCCAGAGAGGGTGTCTGAATAGATCACTCCATCCACTGAGCCATCTTTAGGGTCTGATGAGAGGAGATCAGGGAGAGGCTCACTCTCAGCTTCCTGGTCCTCATCTGTTACCATCAACAGATTTACATCAGCCCTGTCATGGAAGAGTTTTAGGCGGTTTACATGGATCACCCTCTTGGGGCTCCTGCCTGTGCCTAGGTCCACCAGGTAGGTGACCTGACTCTTCTTTTCCAGGATTGGGTAAGGGCCACTCCATTTGTCCTGAAGTGCCCTGGGAGCCACAGGCTCCAAAACCCATACTTTCTGCCCTGGTTGAAATTCAACCAGTGCAGCCTTTTGGTCATACCAACACTTCTGGAGCTGTTGGCTGGCCTCAAGGTTTTTGCTTGCCTTTTCCATGTACTCTGCCATCCTTGAGCGAAGGCCAAGTACATAGTCCACTATGTCTTGTTTAGGCTCATGAAGAGGTCTCTCCCAGCCTTCTTTAACAAGAGCAAGTGGTCCCCTTACAGGGTGGCCAAACAGAAGTTCAAAGGGTGAGAATCCTACTCCCTTCTGAGGCACCTCTCTGTAAGCGAAAAGCAGACATGGCAGGAGGACATCCCATCTCCTTTTGAGTTTTTCTGGGAGCCCCATGATCATGCCCTTTAATGTCTTGTTGAATCTCTCAACAAGGCCATTAGTTTGTGGATGATATGGTGTAGTGAATTTATAAGTCACTCCACACTCATTCCACATGTGTTTTAGGTATGCTGACATGAAGTTGGTACCTCTGTCAGACACCACCTCCTCAGGGAAGCCCACTCTGGTAAAGATACCAATGAGGGCCTTGGCTACTGCAGGGGCAGTAGTCGACCTAAGGGGAATAGCTTCAGGATACCTAGTAGCATGATCCACTACTACTAGGATGTACATATTTCCTGAGGCTGTGGGAGGTTCTAGTGGACCAACTATGTCCACACCCACTCTTTCAAAGGGGACTCCCACCACTGGAAGTGGAATGAGGGGGGCCTTTGGATGCCCACCTGTCTTACCACTGGCTTGACAGGTGGGGCAGGAGAGACAAAACTCCTTAACCTTCTGGGACATATTGGGCCAGTAGAAGTGGTTGACTAACCTCTCCCACGTCTTGGTTTGTCCCAAATGCCCAGCAAGGGGAATATCATGGGCTAAGGTCAGAATGAACTCTCTGAAACCCTGAGGCACTACCACTCTCCTAGTGGCACCAGGTTTGGGATCTCTTGCCTCAGTATACAGGAGTCCATCTTCCCAATAGACCCTATGTGTTCCATTTTTCTTGCCTTTGGACTCTTCAGCAGCTTGCTGCTAAGGCCTTCAAGAGAGGGACAGGTTTCTTGTCCCTTACACAGCTCTTCCCTTGAGGGTCCCCCTGGGCCTAAGAGCTCAACCTGATAAGGTTCCAGCTCCATAGGCTCAGTTCCCTCAGAGGGCAGAACTTCTTCCTGAGAAGAGAGGGTCTCTTTTTCTTGCTGTGTTGCAGCTGGTTTCCCAGCTGACTTTCCTTTCCTCTTGGTAGGCTGGGCCTTTCTTCCAGACTCCAGCTCTACTTTTTCACCCTGTGCCTTGCACTGTGCCCTTGTTTTGACACACACCAGTTCAGGGATACCCAGCATGGCTGCATGGGTTTTCAGTTCTACCTCAGCCCATGCTGAGGACTCCAGGTCATTTCCAAGCAAACAGTCTACTGGGATATTTGAGGAGACCACCACCTGTTTCAGGCCATTGACCCCTCCCCACTCTAAAGTTACCATAGCCATGGGATGTACTTTAGTCTGATTGTCAGCGTTGGTGACTGGATAAGTTTGTCCAGCCAGGTATTGGCCAGGGGAAACCAGTTTCTCTGTCACCATAGTGACACTGGCACCTGTATCGCTCAGGCCCTCTACACTTGTCCCATTAATTAAGAGCTGCTGCCTGTATTTTTGCATGTTAGGGGGCCAGGCAGCTAGTGTGGCTAAATCCACCCCACCCTCAGAGACTAATGTAGCTTCAGTGTGACACCTGATTTGCTCTGGGCACAATGTTGATCCCACTTGGAGACTGGCCATTCCAGTTTTAGCTGGAGTGGAGTTAGAAGTGGTATCTTTCTTGGGACAGGCCTTGTCTCCAGTTTGGTGTCCAGACTGACTACAGTTACGACACCAGGCCTTTTTGGGATCAAAGTTTTTACCCTTGTACCCAGAATTGTTTTGTGAAGAGGCTCTGGGCCCACCCTCCTGGGCAGGTTTTTGGGGGCCTGTAGAAGACTCTTTACTATTTTTGTTTTTGGCTGTCTCACCACCCTTCCCCTGGGGAGGTTTTGTGACCCCTTTCTTTTGGTCACCCCCTGTGGAAGTTTTGGACACCCTAGTCTTGACCCAATGGTCCGCCTTCTTTCCCAATTCTTGGGGAGAAATTGGTCCTAGGTCTATCAGATGCTGATGCAGTTTGTCATTGAAACAATTACTTAACAGGTGTTCTTTCACAAATAAATTGTACAGCCCATCATAATTACTTACACCACTGCCTTGAATCCAACCATCCAGTGTTTTTACTGAGTAGTCTACAAAGTCAACCCAGGTCTGGCTCGAGGATTTTTGAGCCCCCCTGAATCTAATCCTATACTCCTCAGTGGAGAATCCAAAGCCCTCAATCAGGGTACCCTTCATGAGGTCATAAGATTCTGCATCTTTTCCAGAGAGTGTGAGGAGTCTATCCCTACACTTTCCTGTGAACATTTCCCAAAGGAGAGCACCCCAGTGAGATTTGTTCACTTTTCTGGTTACACAAGCCCTCTCAAAAGCTGTGAACCATTTGGTGATGTCATCACCATCTTCATATTTAGTTACAATCCCTTTAGGGATTTTCAACATGTCAGGAGAATCTCTGACCCTATTTATGTTGCTGCCACCATTGATGGGTCCTAGGCCCATCTCTTGTCTTTCCCTTTCTATGGCTAGGATCTGTCTTTCCAAAGCCAATCTTTTGGCCATCCTGGCTAACTGGATGTCCTCTTCACTGGAGTTAACCTCAGTGATTTCAGAGTTGTTGGTCCCTCCTCTGAGGGAACCAGCATCTCTGACTATTATTTGTGGAGTCAGGGCTTGAGAGGCCCTGTTCTCCCTAGATAGGACTGGTGGGGGGGAATCACCCTCCAAGTCACTATCATCATCCTCTGTGTTGCCATCCTCAGAGGGGTTAGCTCTTTCAAACTCTGCCAACAGCTCCTGGAGCTGTAGTTTGGAAGGTCTGGAGCCCATTGCTATTTTCTTTAGTTTACAGAGTGACCTTAGCTCTCTCATCTGTAGATGGAGGTAAGGTGTGGTGTCGAGTTCCACCACATTCACATCTGTATTAGACATTACGCTTCTAAAAGTTGGAATACTTTTTAAGAATCTAAAACTAGTTCTAGGATCTTAATTCAAACTTTTACCAAACTTTTAAACTCTAAAAGGAAATGCTGACAGGGACTAACACAAGGCCCTAGCAGGACTTTTAAGAATTTAGAAAAATGTCAAATTGCAAAAAATCAAGTTCTAATGACAATTTTTGGAATTTGTCGTGTGATCAGGTATTGGCTGAGTAGTCCAGCAAATGCAAAGTCTTGTACCTCACCGCTGATCCACCAATGTAGGAAGTTGGCTCTGTATGCACTATTTCAAAGTAAGGAATAGTATGCACAGAGTCCAAGGGTTCCCCTTAGAGGTAAGATAGTGGCAAAAAGAGATAATACTAATGCTCTATTTTGTGGTAGTGTGGTCGAGCAGTAGGCTTATCAAAGGAGTAGTGTTAAGCATTTGTTGTACATACACACAGGCAATAAATGAGGAACACACACTCAGAGACAAATTCAGCCAATAGGTTTTGTTATAGAAAAATATATTTTCTTAGTTTATTTTAAGAACCACAGGTTCAAATTTTACATGTAATATCTCATTTGAAAGGTATTGCAGGTAAGTACTTTAGGAACTTTGAATCATTACATTAGCATGTATACTTTTGACATAAAACACAATAAGCTGTTTTAAAAGTGGACACAGTGCAATTTTCACAGTTCCTGAGGGAGGTAAGTTTTGGTTAGTTTTCACAGGTAAGTCAGTCACTTACAGGTTTCAGTTTTTGGTCCAAGGTAGCCCACCGTTGGGGGTTCAGAGCAACCCCAAAGTCACCACACCAGCAGCTCAGGGCCGGTCAGGTGCAGAGGTCAAAGAGGTGCCCAAAACACATAGGCTTCAATGGAGAGAAGGGGGTGCCCCGGTTCCGGTCTGCCAGCAGGTAAGTACCCGCGTCTTCGGAGGGCAGACCAGGGGGGTTTTGTAGGGCACCGGGGGGGACACAGGTCAGCACAAAAAGTACACCCTCAGCAGCGCGGGGGCAGCTGGGTGCAGTGTGCAAACATGCGTCGGGTTTGTAATGGTGTTCAATGAGAGATCAAGGGATCTCTTCAGCGTTGCAGGCAGGCAAGGGGGGGCTCCTCGGGGTAGCCACCACCTGGGCAAGGGAGAGGGCCTCCTGGGGGTCACTCCTGCACAGGAGTTCCGTTTCTTTAGGTGCTGGGGGCTGCGGGTGCAGAGTCTTTTCCAGCCGTCGGGAAATGGAGTTCAGGCAGTCGCGGTCAGGGGGAGCCTCGGGATTCCCTCTGCAGGCGTCGCTGTGGGGGCTCAGGGGGGACAACTTTGGTTACTCACAGTCGTAAAGTCGCCGGAGGGTCCTCCCTGAAGCGTTGTTTCTCCACCAGTCGAGTCGGGGTCGCCGGGTGCAGTGTTGCAAGTCTCACGCTTCTTGCGGGGAGTTGCAGGGGTCTTTAAGTCTGCTCCTTGAAACAAAGTTGCAGTCTTTTGGAGCAGGGCCGCTGTCCTCGGGAGTTCCTTGTTTTTCTTGAAGCAGGGCAGTCCTCTGAGGATTCAGAGGTCGCTGGTCCTTTGGAAAGCGTCGCTGGAGCAGGTTTCTTTGAAAGGCAGGAGACAGGCCAGTAGGACTGGGGCCAAAGCAGTTGGTGTCTTCTGTTCTTCCTCTGCAGGGGTTTTTCAGCTGGGCAGTCTTCTTCTTCTTGTAGTTTCAGGAATCTAAATTCTTAGGTTCAGGGTAGCCCTTAAATACTAAATTTAAGGGCGTGTTTAGGTCTGGGGGTTAGTAGCCAATGGCTACTAGCCCTGAGGGTGGGTACACCCTCTTTGTGCCTCCTCCCAAGGGGAGGGGGTCACATCCCTAATCCTATTGGGGAATCCTCCATCTGCAAGATGGAGGATTTCTAAAAGTTAGAGTCACTTCAGCTCAGGACACCTTAGGGGCTGTCCTGACTGGCCAGTGACTCCTCCTTGTTATTCTCATTATTTTCTCCGGCCTTGCCGCCAAAAGTGGGGGCCGGGGCCGGAGGGGGCGGGGAACTCCACTAGCTGGAGTGTCCTGCGGTGCTGGCACAAAGGGGTGAGCCTTTGAGGCTCACCGCCAGGTGTGACAGCTCCTGCCTGGGGGAGGTGTTAGCATCTCCACCCAGTGCAGGCTTTGTTACTGGCCTCAGAGTGACAAAGGCACTCTCCCCATGGGGCCAGCAACATGTCTCGGTTGTGGCAGGCTGCTGGAACTAGTCAGCCTACACAGATAGTCGGTTAAGGTTTCAGGGGACACCTCTAAGGTGCCCTCTGGGGTGTATTTTACAATAAAATGTACACTGGCATCAGTGTGCATTTATTGTGCTGAGAAGTTTGATACCAAACTTCCCAGTTTTCAGTGTAGCCATTATGGTGCTGTGGAGTTCGTGTAAAACAGACTCCCAGACCAAATACTCTTATGGCTACCCTGCACTTACAATGTCTAAGGTTTGGCTTAGACAGTGTAGGGGCACAGTACTCATGTACTGGTGCCCTCACCTATGGTATAGTGCACCCTGCCTTAGGGCTGTAAGGCCTACTAGAGGGGTGACTTATCTATACTGCATAGGCAGTGTGAGGTTGGCATGGCACCCTGAGGGGAGTGCCATGTCGACTTACTCGTTTTGTTCTCACCAGCACACACAAGCTGGTAAGCAGTGTGTCTGTGCTGAGTGAGGGGTCCCCAGGGTGGCATAAGATATGCTGCAGCCCTTAGAGACCTTCCCTGGCATCAGGGCCCTTGGTACCAGGGGTACCAGTTACAAGGGACTTACCTGGATGCCAGGGTGTGCCAATTGTGGAATCAAAAGTACAGGTTAGGGAAAGAACACTGGTGCTGGGGCCTGGTTAGCAGGCCTCAGCACACTTTCAATTCAAAACATAGCATCAGCAAAGGCAAAAAGTCAGGGGGTAACCATGCCAAGGAGGCATTTCCTTACACTGAGCCACTGTGAAGTCAAAGAAATAAACTGACAAAAATAATTGGAATCAGATGCCAGCCAATTATTATTGATTATATTAAAACGTGCTGACCCAATCCGTTAGCCAATAAGGAGTGAATTTGCTCTAAACTTACTGTTGACATTGTGATTCACAGCCATGAGATCAATTTTCAATAAATTCAATCCAAGCCAGTGAATTGTTATCTACTCAGTTCTGGGATGATGGGCGTTGTCGGCACTGAAAAAGCACCACCAAATTTCCTCGGCAATGGCCTATGAGTGTCATCAACAAGGCCACCCACACTTCCCTGAGAAGGATCATCCGCTCAGCCATCACAAAATGGTACTTCAAACTCTTTACCTTTCTGTGTCTTTTCAAACTTGAGTCTTTTAATTGCTCACATAAAGGGGGAGCAATTAACTACAAGACAGAATATGTACATTGTGAAGTGTGAATTACGTTTGATGCTGCCTATTCAGATGAAAGAAGCAATTGCACAAAGAATGAAGCTGCAAAATATTTGCTAGGTTTGGAAATTTACACTGCTGAACATTAGCTAATATGAGTTACATATACATGCGGGAGGTGACATGCATATGACAAGCTTCCCACTTCCTGTCGATCGGTAACATCTCCTTAAGGGATTGGGTGAAGGTATTGACTTTGACAAAAGTAAATGACTCCATGTGGAAAGGCTGCACTTTTCTTCTCTGTGCCACTGCCACTTTGAACTAATAGAAACCGTTAGAAACCGATGACAGCACCAGGGGGAACGATGCTAAGCTTTTCTTGGTAGTCATTGATATACTGGAGCCAAACACAGGAAGCCATTGTTTAACATCCTAATAGGGACTGACTTGAAATGGTGTTGCTAAATATATTTCCAAATATTGAAGGTGATTTTTTTTATCTGTGTAGCTTGTGCGTTCGAGGCCTCTTGTTGAAAAATAAGTACTTTGGTATGCTTGGATATGTACTAGATGGACAGAGTGGTGAATGCTTTGCCATTATCGCGAAAACAAGAGAATGAGCTTGTGTCTGTGCCACTATGCACACCTATACAGCAACAAGGGTTCCAGGTAGAAAATTATAAATACAAAATAAATCAATGAAAAATATAAAAGTCACAAAAAGAAATATCATAAGGATGAATCACAAAAGCAAATAATAGTGTTCGCACAAAAATTCAAGAAAACATAGCAAATGATTATTACAAAAAACAAGAACAAAACATAAAAACTGAATATACCAATACTTAGGGCCAGATTAACCAAATTGAGGGTGCGCGTTCCTGCGCCAAATTTGCCAGCGTCGTACACCATAATTTTCAAAACTCAGGAATGCACCGTATTAACTAGAATACACTGCACGCCTGTGTTTGCTGCTTTGTGCCAACGCAGCAACCCTTGCACCATAGTGCAAAGATGGCTGCGTTGAGGAACGCCTTCATGCACAAAAACAATATTAAATGACATTTGCCCTTTCTATGTGTACTACAGAATGTTAAGCAAACCTGAAAAACATCTATTTTTTTAAAAAGAAATGTCTTCATATATGACTTAAATATCTGCTGCGGACCCATAATAAAACTTCCCTTGCACTTCAAATCATAATCCATCATTTTGGTCTATTTTCTGGGTGGGTTTTTGTGTCATTTGAATATAGCACCATTAAAACAGGTTTAATTCCGCAGCCCATCCAACTCACTTAGACCTTAAGCCCCACTCCTGCAGCCTGAGAATTCCAATACATAGAACGAAGGTTGTGTGGAACTCTGTGAAAGGTATCAATGCTGGAAAATGGAAGTTACAGACAACATTGTTTTACCAATGCTGGGACATCGAAGTTACCACCTCATTATGTCAATGGTCACAAATAATTGGTGTCCTTTCTTAGCATCTTTTATTTTCTAGCATCCTATTAAAGTCTAGGATAGCTAGTTAAAAGAATGAAACGAGCAGCAACAAAGGATGATTTATCTAGAATTAGAACATTGGAATGTTGAGAGCTCCATTGAAGACAATGAAGTAGATCAGGGCTTATAATTACTGGTATAAGCCTTAAGTTCCAATATTCCAATGTTTGTCTTCATGTTTCTCCCTTTTTAATTTAGAACATTCTACCCTTAGTGTGTGGAATGTTCAAATAGCTTTAAAGCCCTTATGCCTTGGGCTACACTGGTTGATAAACCCTTCTCCCTCGTTATAGGCCCTCGCCAGCGGCTTGGGCTTATAACACGGGTTCAGGGCCTTTAACAACTGGTGTAGCCCTCAGCGGCGGACTATAAGCTATAGTCTGAAGGTAAACTGAGGAAAATTTTAAATGTGTTCTCATAGCCATGTTAGTCTTGTAAAGTCATGCATAATATTCCTTTGTAGGAAAATGCTTGAATTCCACTACTTCATCTTGCAGAGGGATCACAGGGGGAGCAAAGGCTACATTGCAACAGTGATCCTTGTGCTTCAGTTACTACCACTAAATTTTTCCAGTTTTGAAAGATTTATTTTCCTTAGATATTTCTTTTATTTTATTCTTGACTTTTCCTGCTTATGAGACAAGGCTATATGCTGGGTTTGGAGCTGAGCGTATGCAAAGAACAGAAGCCTGAAAGAGCCCACCTGGGGTCCTCACACACAAAACTAAACAGGATTACGTTAAGAAATCAAGGGGCATATTTTAGAAAAGTGGCACTGCACACAGTGCTGCGCCACTTTTCTTGCACCCCTTAGCACCCCTCTAACACCACCATGTGTGCACCATACTTAAAATACGGCGCACCATGGCAGTAGTTAGGAGACTTGTGTCTGAGGTTTTTATGCTAGTGCGGCACTTTGCAGGAAACAATGCTGATGCTACTCCTGCAAAGCACCCAGAGGTCCATTCTAAGCAATGGAAGCCTCGTCTTAACACCTGCTTTGAGCAGGTGTTAAAAGTGCCGGAAAAAATGGCACAAGGAAATCTCTTATATTTCCTTGAAATACTTATTTGCCCCCCTAAAGAGGGATGTCCCCTTTGCATACATTATGCCTGATGCAGGCCTAATGTAGCGCAAAGGCTTACAAAGTGGCATAATGCATACATTGCCCCACTTTGTAAATATGACGCAGTGTTTTTTGCCTTCTAATGCCACATTAGCATAAAAAAATGATGGTAATGTGTTGGAATGGCGCTAGGGGCTCTTAAATATTCTCCCAAATCTATACTAGAACGAGAATTTACTTCTCAAACATTTTCCTTCAGAATGGTTCAATATATGAGGGAAATATCAACGGCCCCAAGTGCAGTTCAAGGACAGCCTCGTTGGGAAAGAGCCTTTACTACGCAATGAGAATCATGCAGTTCCTTAACAATGCAGTCTCAACAAGGAATGCATTTTTACCACGCATTCCTGAAACACGCAGGCCTTGAAAACCACTTATTTTAGGGAATACGTTGTTTGACTGGTGTTGTATTTTAAGTCTAAACATTCCCAATTGTAGCCCAGTTAGAGTTGGAATAGTAAATTATACTATTCCAAAGTCCAGCGCCCCCCTAAATGAAGTCGTTGTTCAGGTGGCAGAGCTTGAGTCCAAGCCTTGGTGGCTGAAGATCACAGTGCCTCAGTGAGATAGGAACCCGCTTCTATCCGACCCGCTTAATGCTGCTATGCAAAACAATAGCAGCTTCACATCCAGACAAAGAAACGTTTAAAATCAATAAAAAGATTTAAACCATAAAATGCTTTTAAACAGTAAGATACCAACATCATCCCACCTACATCCACTGGTCGGTGGGGACAGTAAGAACATCAATTTACAGGACAACCAGGGAAAGGGTGGAAAAGAAGGCTACGGACTGTGGAGAACACAGGATGGAGAAGGGGGAATGTTGACCACTAGCACAGAAGAACACAACCTCGAACAGCAGTGAATAGGAGCACGAATAATCGGTGGGGGTGGGGGAGAGAGGTAGTTAGGTGTATTAACTGAAATCATTCACATGTGAAGTCTAGTGAGTGCATGGTCAAGGTGTGTGAGGCGCAGGATCCCCAAATTTGTCGGGCATGTCAATTCTCAGATATTGTATGTCCCCCATGCCTTGTCAAACCAGGGTAAAGTATCCGACCCTACTGCTGTCAACTTCTCCATCCCCAAAAGTTTTTATAGTTTATGCAGCCAGTCCAGCTTTGCTGGGACCATATCAAAGTCCCTTCAGGCCAGTAAGGCCTGATTAGCAGCACCCATTGCCAAAGTATTGCTGTGCCCTCTAGTAGATTTTAGGCGATATGTTAAAGGGTTTGGAAGGCCTAATAAGATTTAGCTAGGAAATCTGGGGAGGTTAGTGTCAAACATGTTGTCTACTGCCGAGAACACCGCAGTCAAAAAGCGGCTTATCTTGGGGCAATGCCATAGAAGGTGAGTAAGTTTGCCGGGCCAGCTGCAAAGTCACCAACAGGTATCGCCGCCACCCACCTTCCATTTGGCAACCCTTGCCGGTGTGTAGTACCAGTAATGAGCGATCTTGAGGAACATCTCCTTACTGGAACGGAAAAAAACAGGCCCGGTTGAGGATATCACCCCATTCTTTAGTGGTGAATGTGCGCTTGCACTCCATCTCCAAATGGTGCTGTACGGCAGATTTTAATGGTAGTGTTGGGGTGTTAAGGAATGCATATATGTCTGAAAGGAGACGTTTATCAAAAGAGCGAGTGAGAAACCACTTCTCAAAGGGTGTAAGGGTATGTCCAGCATGGGTGCAGGTAAGGGGCTGTGAGACCCAATGGTGGATGGCGATGTATTGCCAAAGAGCTGAGGGTGGGAGACCATAAGGCCAACCTCGTCAAAGAAGTCTCCTATTCTCATGTAGTTGGTGTCCTGCCACTGGGCAAAGGCAGAGCTATGTAAGGCGGGAGGGATATCTGGGTTCCCAATAATCTGTGTCTGTGGAGACATGATAGTGGACAGTTTCCAGTGCATTTGTACTTTATCCCAGACCCCCAGTGTAGTTTGGAGTACCAATGACATATATACCCCAAATGGCTGGTGGTGCTTTAGGAGCCATAGCATCTTCCAGACATGAATGGCTGCCACAGCCTGATCTATAAAGCACCAGTGTTTTCCAGTGTTGGGCCGTAACCATACCACTATATAAAGCAACTGTGCTTCTTGGTAGTAACATAAAAGGTGAGGGACACCAAGCCCCCCTTCTGATTGATGTAAGTAGGCCTGCCTCCTCACCATGCATGCCTTTTTCCTATCCCAGATGAAGTCCTCAATGAGGTGTTGCAGCTTGTCAAATACCTCGGGGTAGGGGGGAGGTTGAAGCAGCAGTGTTTGCATAATGTATAAAATGTTGGCAATAGTGTCATTTTAACTGCTGCTGAGCCTCCCAGCCGTGAAAGACCATACTGCCGCCATTGTGACAGGTTGGACAGGGCAGTTGTCAGGATTACTACATAGTTGTGTTCAACAGTGTGTCCCACAGTAGAGCGGATCTGTATGCCTAAATAGCTTATCCCTTATGGAGACCAAGAGGATGGAAATTCCTGCTCTACCTTTGGGATAGAGAGGTTCAGGGAAGACGACTTCAGCAGATTTTGTTTAACCCAGAAGCAAGTCCAAACTTGTTGAGTTTGTGCATCACTGCTGGCAGAGAGTCCTGGGGACTGGACAGAATCTGGGTGCCCCTGCAGATATTAAAGGGTTGTGACATGAGCCCATTGACCCTCATTACTACCTTGGGGGGGGGGGCATAGCTATACTGGACACACCGGCGGAACTGGGTTCCGAGACCAAAATGCTCCAGCACCAATCGTAGGTATGGCTAGTGCACCCAGTCAAAGGCCTTCTCCACGTCTATGGATAGCAGAAGAGCCAGAATGCGATCTCGCTGCATTTTGTCCACTAGATGGCAAATACGCTTGATATTATCTCTGCAACCCCTCTCAGGTATAAACCTGGTTTGTCAGGCTCCATTAATACCTGCATATAAAGGGCAAGACGATGCGCTAAGATCTCGGTGAAAATGTTAGCATCCACATTAAGCAGCAAGATAGGGTGGTAGGAGGAACATCGTGTAGGGTCTTTGCCTAGCTTGGGAAGCACAGTGATGGAGGCCAGCTGTATTGCATCCGACAGGGTGCCAATCACACTGAAGGAGTTATACAGTCTCGCTCGATGAGGAGTGAGCAATGGCCCAAATGTTCTATAGAAATTGGAACTATAGCCATCTAGCCCAGGGACTTTACCGGGCTGAAGGCGTTGGATGGTCATTAATATTTCACTGCCTGTGATATCCCTGTCCAAGATGGAGTCATCCTCCCAGGGGATAGATGACAAGGGGATTTGGGCTAAGTAGTAAAGAGCATCCTCATCATCTAGTTCCTCTGCCTAGTAGAGCTCGGTATAGAACCATTTGAATTCCTTAACAATTTGCTTGTCGTGGTGTTTTGTGGAATGGCTAGAGCCCATAATCTTTTCTAATCTGGAAAGAGCTTGGGAGAGCAGTCGGTGGGCTGCTTTGTTCCCTCCAACATAATATTTCTGCTTGGTACAGAGTAGGGCATTCTCCACTCAGTCCATATCCTTGGCCCTAAATTGTTTGCTCGCTGCTGTGTCGCAAAGGAGCCCGTGCATGTGTGTAGCTCTTGTAAGTCATTTATGTTAGATTTTAGTTGAGTATGGGTAGTGTGCCTATTGTTATTGAGGCGTGCTGCCATAGCCACAGAGTGCCCTCATAGAACGGCCTTCAATGTGTCCCATAATATTAAAATAGATAGGGATGGCATGTCGTTTGTTGGTAAATAAGAAGTAATGGCAGTCATGGTGTCAATTACATTTTTCTCATATGTTAAGAGTTTAGTGTTCAAGCGTCAAGTGCAAGTAGGTGATAAGTGACTGGGAAAGGAGCATCTAAGGGTGACAGGGGAGTGATCTGAAAGAGCAGCAGACCCTATCCCCACCATCTCAGTCACATGAGTGATACACAGGGATTTGAGGAAAAAATCAATTCTAGCATATATCTGGTGAGCAGCAGAAAAGAAGGTGCAATATTTTGCGGTCAGATGGTTAAGCCGTCTACCAGTCCCACCTCTGTTATCTAGGGCTCCAGTTTGTCCCAGCCTCAAAACGGACCTGACCATAGTTGCGTCTGGGATGATGTTGAAGTCCCCACCTATAATGATGTCTGTGTCAGAAGATTCTATAACGCTGCTCATGGCTTCTCCCAGGAAAGCTCTTGGCAGTCATTGAGGCATAGAGGTTCGCTAAGGTAAAGATGTAGCCCTTCAAATCTATCTGTAGCGATAGTAGCGAATCAGATAATTCCGTGTATGTATATAACACCCTCTATGGGAAATGAGGAGTGAGGAAGATCACCAGCACTCATTTTTTCCCTTGTTCTGAAGATAAATATTGGCGATCAACCACTGAGAGCATAACCACTTCCAGTTAGTTTTTAGCAAGTGGGTTTCTTGTGTAAGGCAGACATCACATTTGGTGTCCTTGAGATATGATAACAGTGCACAGCGTTTCACCGGGGCATTAAGGCCTCTGCGGTTCAAGCTAAGTATGGTAATCATTAGTCAACAGGTACAAAAGAGCCAAGGGAGGCAGAGGAGATTAGACGTTGTGTAAAACCCGCTTCATAGTAAGGTGTACTGCATTGCCTGCTGCTTGTGCATGGAGGGTTCAGGTCATTAGGAAACAGGGAAAAGGAAGAACAATGAACATAACAAAAGAGTGTTCCTTGCCTGGAAGTATGGGGTTACATGTACGAAATAATTATTTTGCGACTCAGAGTAACTCGCAATTTGCGACTCACAAAACCTTATGTTGATCAGTGTCAATGAAACTGTTTTCAATTTGCACGGGGGTCGCAAATGCCCTACCTCATGAATATTCATGAGGTAGGTCGCAATTTGCAACCCCCTTGGAAATGGCCACCCTCACAGGGATGGTGGCCTGCTGGAGACAGCAGACCACCATGTCTGTGAGTACTTTTAAATAAAGCAGTTTTTTTAAAGGAAAACGAGATGCATTTCAAAAACAAAAAAATTAAACGTTTTTGTTTCATTTTTTCAGAGCAGGCAGTGATCCGTAGGACCACTGCCTGCTCTGAAAAAAATGTTTTTACTGCCATTCACAAAGGGGAAGGGGTCCTGTTTGCGAATGGGTCAGCACTGGTGTGAGACTGGTGCTAACTGCGATTGTTTTGCGACCGCATTTGCGATCACAAAACAATCATACATGGGACTGCGACTCGCAATTAGGAAGGGAACACCCCTTCCTAATTGCGACTCACAATCCCTTTTTGTGATTCGGTAAATAGTTTACCGAATAGCATAAATGAGTTTCAACATACCAAAGTGCATTTTGCACATCGCAAATGGCCTGATTCGCTGTTTGCGATGTGCAAAATGCTACGTACATGTAGCCCATGATGTCAAAACCTGAGGGTCCATGCCGTTGGCAACAAAACCAACAGTCCACTATTGTGTCGGAGTCCAGAAGCTCTGCCGCAAACAGCAACAATATCATGGCAGGCCAGTCCTCATGACCCCAAGTTGTGAAGGTCAGGGAGGCCCATCAGTAGCTGGATTATCAGCTCTCCAACATCACCACACACCCAGACCATCAGTGTTCACTTTCTGGTTCCGAGGCACTGTCCCGGTGATGGAGCAGACGTAGCAGGGCTGCCCTTTCCTTGCGGCTTTCAGTCTCCAAGGGCTTATGAATCATCTGGATCATCTTCTTTGTGGAGCATGCTGAGTGTTATGTTTCCAGAGGGTGGACACCAATCCTGGCGATGTCGCTACAGCAGAGGACTTTCCAGGGGGAATATCCACATTGAGCAAGGAGCGGGCATCCTCCATGGTTCGGATGCTTCTGGATTCATTGTTCCAGACAAAGTGAATGTGGAAAGGGTGTCCCACCTTGAAGCTGATGCCATTATCACTGAGGAACTCAGTCAGAGGCCGGAGGGCTTTCAGAAGCTGCATTGTTGTTGGGGAGAAATCCTGATAGAGTCAAACCTTCATATTTTCAAAGTAAATGGTGTTTGTGTTGCACACTGTGGCCATGATAACCTCCTTCTGCTTGTAGTAGTGAAGACAGGTGAGAAAATCTTGGGGTTGCCCTAGAGGATGGATGGCCTGCCCTGTGAGTTCAGTCAACACTTTGATCTGCAAGTTCTGTTGCCACATGGTAAAAAAGATGAATAACATAGTCCTCTAATGACCAAGACACTGCCTTTAAGGGGACTCCATTGACGTGAATATTGGATCACCTGCAGCCATTTTCGAGGTCGTCTATTTGGTAGCGCAGTTCCATGTTCGTATCTCTCAGCTCAAGGACTTAACTGCAAGTTTACTCTAGTTCGTCCTCATGGGAATCGTTGGTTCACTCAATGGAGTTTACCCTCTGACCCAGGTCACCAATGTCCCACTGTAAGTCTTTCACTTCTGCCACTATGTCTTGCTTGAGCACTGCAATATCTTCCAGTAGGGTCCAGAATAGGTTCTCCAGGAATGCCCTTGTGACCTGCGCATTGTCCCCTCAAGCACCCTTCGCTGTCGCCTCCACCCCATGAGATGTGGTAGAAGGCACGTCCCCTTCTTGAACTGGTTTCTTCGTTTGTGGCTTGGCAAACAAGTCTTTCAATGTAGTGTCTTTTTTGGCATTTCTGTGTGCAGACATGGCGGGGCTGTGGCCAAGTATTGTAGTTAACATGGATGGGATGCGACTGCGATCATATAGCTCCATGTGCAGCCATTCGTCTCAAATGTCTGGGTAGTGCAGGCACAGCCAGAGTGAAGGATCAAATGGCATATTTAGGGGCAGATTTAAGAAAGGTTCCTGGGGCCCTTAGTGCCCCACTAATGCCACCATGTGTGCACTGTATTTAAGATACAATGCACTATGGTGGTAGTTAGGGAATTAGCGTCAAGATTTTTTACGCTAGTTTGGCGCTTTGCAAGATTAGCATCAGAAATGTTGACGCTAATTCTGCAAAGCACATTGAGGCATATAATGGTGTGCCTCCTTTTAATGCATGCACTGTGCAGGCGTTAAAAATGCTGCAAAAAATGGCCCATAAGAAATGTTTTAGATTTCTTTGTGCCATTTTTTTGGCCCCCCTAACAGGGGAACAACCCCCTTGCATACATTATGCCTGGCACAGGCATAATGTGGGGCAATGGGTTATAAAGTGGTGCAAAACTGGTGAACAGTTGAGGTCTTGAACAGAATCAGGTACAGGTCAGAAGGACTTGTACCTGTATAGGAGCACATCCATCATCATACTAGAAAAGGAAAGAGTATGTCCTGTTTCTAGCTACCTTTAGTGCTGTTCCCTCAGTGATACTGTGGTCCAGTTAATTCTTCTCTACCATGTTTACCTGGTATTGTATGGAGAAACACCATTTACCATCCCAATGCGGAGCTAGTAACTCTGACCTATCCATGGATCATTCACTCAGCCTAGACAGATGTCAGACATCAAGCCTGAACAGCTATTATTCACCCAACGTAGACAGGCACCAGTCACCCAGCCTAGACGGGTGCTACTCACCCCAACAATCCAAGCAGGAAGCATTATCCATCCCTGCCAGATACTCGCACAGCCTAATCAAGTACCTCTTGCCCAGAGGCAACTCCTCCCGTTCCAAGCCGACATCAGTTTCCCATCCTAGGCAGGCATCCCCAACTGTGCTTTGCAGATATCAGTCTAAAATCTTCAGCCTAAGCAGGCATCACTGGTCCCAGGTGGACAGACTTTACACATCTGGTGCAGGCAGCTGTCAAATATTTAGGAGCATATTTAAGAGCCCCTACCACCACCAGAGTGTCACTTATAGCCACACTCCGGTGGCACTATGCACTGCACCGTATTTACAAGGTGGCGCTAAGCCTCTTTTTGTGGCTTAATAGTACCTTGTAAATATGGCCCCTTCATTTGCAGCACTTTGCGTGGAAGGGGCGTGCAATGGGTGTCGCAGTGGGTGTTCCACAGCAACACCCATTACATTTTGACGCTGCCCCAGATTACTAAGTTTTGATAAACCTGAGGCGGTGCCGTTAGAGTGGCACAACTAGGAGAAATGCTTTCATTTCACCTCATTTTTTGATCTTTCTATGTGTGCTATATTTCGTAGAACACATAGAAGTAAGAAAATCGCCATTGAAGATTGTTTTTGTGGAGGAAGGTGTCTCTTCCTCCACAAAAGCTATCTCCCCATCAACGCAGCCGTCCTTGCACTATGGGGCAAGGGTGGTTGCTGTGGCATACGGCAGCAATTTTTGCGCCGGCGCAGGGGGAAATACAGACGTGTGCTGTCTTATTGTAAATACCGTGCATCCCCGCGTTTTGAAAATTACTGTGTGCGACGCTGCCAATTTTGGCACAGAGACGCGCACTGTCATTTTCACTTAAATCTAGCCACTCACCTGCCCTTATTGGAGGTCACATAGCTGACCCATGCAGACATCACTTTCTACCCTATGGCAAAGCTACTCCCATTATTGAAAGCTACATCATGCTCCTTGCACAAGCATGCAACGTGCCCCCGTCCTACATTGCCACTCACCTGTCCTATGCAGGCATCACTCTCCCATTCACTCACCACAATCTGGTGGCAGATGGATTGCACTACTTCTGTTGTGGTGCCGTGACCCTGCAATGTCTAAGTGTGCATTCTGTGCTTGTTTTTCCAGCGTACCCTCATGGGTGTCATTTTGGGGTTGACAGGGGTCGCAGCTGTGACTCCCTGGCCTGCCCTTTGCGACCCCTGGCACTGCCTTTGAGTCCCCGGTCTCAGAGGTGTCAAATTCAGTGCCAGGAACATAGTGACAGCTCGTCCTAATGGATGTCATTTGGGGCTCCAGTCTCTTTGTTTTCTGTAAATTTTTGATTCAACTGATAGTAAATAATGTTATATTATTATAACACACATTTGCAATGCAATAGGTCTTGCATTTGCTTGAGTTAGAGTTATTGGTGTTGTAAATCCATAACTGGACTTTTCTTGCCAAATAAATTGGTCAACCCTGCCTCATAATTTGACCTTTGCCTGCCACATAATTCCAGTGGCCCTGTATATAACTAAAGCACTTCCACTTACCTTCTCCTCTATCTGCGGCCAAAAATGAAAATGTTGCCATTTCGCATCCTAATTGAAACCTTCCATGCTAATTCCATTAGAATACCACATTCACCACCCCACCAGCAGAGTTGCTGGCTGGCTAGCACAATTCCCAGAAAAAGACACAAGACACCTATGGAGGAGTAATGAGAGAAATAAACTAGAAGGGTCACCCAAATATATAAAGAGTGCTCAAACAGTCATAGTGTAATAAGGATGTTAAATATGCCTGAATCATGATCATATTTGCAATAGAGATGAGATTAATAAAATATATACAATTATCATGCAAACCCAATGAAAACCTTTATCAGAAATAAACTTTAGGTATTAGAGTATAATGCTTGGAACAGCCCCAAGAGAATACCACACTGAAAAAAATCATTTGTAAGAATTAGGGTCATGTAACCATATAGTTACCCCGTAAATATCATAACCATTTAAAAAAATGCCAGAAAATAATGCACACTTCTATAAAAGCCGTGGATGTAAAAAATAGATTGACATTTGGCAAGCATGCATAAGACACTAAAATCAGCTCTACCTGAAGGACCTATTGTTATATTGCTAGCTTTAAGAACACCTACCACTTATGCACTTATGTGTTTGAATGGCTTGAATGGAGCATTTGGAGTATTTCCCTTGTCACTGGGCACAGCACAGGTCAAGTTATATACTACGATAAACTGATAAATTATGACCAAATTACATCTTAAGAACCCAATCATTAAGGTGTAGCATTAAGTCACTGAGCCGTACACAATATGGCCCTCCTTGGCTCTAGTCCCCCGATACTAACACAAATGTTGTTACAGTCTAGTTTCAATCACTGAATAAAGTTTGTAGCCATCAACTCAAAGCGCTTAATGCCCCGAAACCAACACACAACCAGAACCACAGCACAAAGAATCATTTATGGAAGTGAAATTAGTAGACCGAGAGAAAGAAAAGGGCTTAGCAAGTACTCCAACAAACAGCACACTTGAGGACATGATTCTGACTTTATATGAAAGAATCACTTTCAGCCCTGGGCAAAGTAACAGCTACGCACAGTAAAGAAGAGAAAGTCGGATAGAAACGTCACATACAAATTGTTGAACTGAGAACTTGCCAATGTCAATGAAAAGCATTCAACACAAACAACAATAGTCCAAATTAAAACAAGGGGTGAGCAACTGCTCAAGCGCACTACTAATGAAATTGAAATCTCTTAAAACCTACAATACCTCTAAAAACCTCTCGGTCCTGTTGCAAGAAGCCTGCAACGAGGTGCTGCTGATTTATTTAACCTAGAAGTTTAACAATATTAGTATCATCATACCCTGCAATACTAATTATAGCCCTGTTTAGGTCACAGTCCATGAAAAGTACTGTCATAGACTCACCTAAAATAAATAGTCACAAATTGCTGGCTCCAAATAAGAAGTACGTTTTGGTTCAGCATCTTGAATTAATGTGAATTCATGCAAACCACTATCATGCTCAGTACTAGACCCTCTTAAACATTTGATCAACCCAAGTCTGCAGAAAGAAGCATTCGTATAATCTAAAATAATTATTCAACCAGCAGTAATACAAAACCTGCTTTTATTGGTATGATAATTGAAAAGCAGGTAACAAGTCGACTATATGCTTATGTTGATAAACATCAATGAACTTCTGGACTGACCATAGGATCTCAGACCTGTCAGATGAGCTAAGCCAGGCCCGGAGTAGCCACTGTACCACTCTGACAAATTCCCAGTGGACTGCAGGCTTGAAAGCTGCATTCAGAGCACGTTTGGCAGCTATTCAAGGGCCACTCCTCCATGATAGTGGAGCAGAGTCTCCCCCTGTGCAGAGTCAGACAGGCAGTGACAAAAAAAATGATAATAAAACAATTTCAGTTTCATTTTAATTGTCACTGTCTCTCTGATAGCTTGGAATGTGGAATGCAGTGCGGGCCGGGCTGGTCCATAGGGAGGGGAAGTGGTGGGCACTGAAAAGTGCGCAGGTCAGTTTGGCTGGCCACCTTAGTCCGGCCAAACAGACATGAGCACTTACATTTCTATGACCCGGCTGTGTTACACAGCTGGGTTGGAGGAATGGCACAGGCTTCCTGTGCCTGAGCGAGCGTCAAACCAATCCACTCAGGCCAAGCCAGGTGCTGCTCTCATGCTTGCTTTAGCACAACAGCAGCGTCTGGACTGGGAGCCTGTGGTGACTGCTGGGAAGAGAGGAAGTGGCCGACAGCAGCAGTGGCAGGTAAGTATTTTTTTACCCTCACTCCCCCACCTGACATTCCCCTCGCCCCACCACCTTGATTGGCGGTAGCCACTGCAGCTCATACCCAACCATGTGCTTATGGTCCTATTTTAGTCATGACCTCTTCGGGCTGTATCCCGATGGACTTTGCTGGCACAGTGCAAAGTCTATCGGTTGTTTTATGCACCTGCATTTAACCCGATAATCCTCTGAGTTGCTGTTTCATTTTCAGACAGCACTGCTCAAAAATAGAAAGAGGGAAACCTTATTGTTTCTCACCTGCATTGGGAAGTTTTACCTAACCGGAATGAAACTGTTCATAGCGATGTAAGGATCTTGAACTCCACTATGCAAAGTCTACCAACCACAGCCCAGATGGTCAGAAGTCTTTGAACTCTGCTTGATTCTAACCTAACTTTTTAAGAACAGCTCTCGGCAATGTCCAAACAGTTTTGTTATTATTGTTGTTTATTATACCCGATATTTCTTTTTGTCTTTCCCACGCTGTGTTATCATGATCAATGTGCTTGTTTAGGCACACATTAACTTTGGGATTGGAATTTAATTAGGTCTTCCCTCTACTCTCATCTAACGTTTTGATCTAAGAAATGTCTGCTAAAATCTTGTTAAATACCAACAAATGCAGAACCATGTCTACTTATCTTAAGCAACTAGACTGGCTCCTCATTGCCTGGAGAATTTTTTTTAAAACATCCTGTAACATGCACAAAATCTTATATAATCCTGACACTAAGGCCCATATTAATGGGAAAATGACAGAGCGCGACACTGCGCCAAAATTGGCAGCACCCCCCTCCATCATTTTCACAATGCAGGGATGAGCCGTATTTAAGTGATTATGGTTCACCCCTGTGTTGTCTCCTGCGCTGGTACTAAATTTAGCTGCCAGCGCCAACACAGGCATCCTTGCACCATCCTGCAAGAATGTCTGCATTGAGGGGTGTAATTGTTTATGTGAGGGAAGGTGTCCTTTCCTGCACATAAACAATCACTAATGGCGCTTTGGCACTTCTGGGTGTGCTGCAGAATGCAGCACACACAGAAGTACCAAAGCGTCATTTTGAAATGATTGTTTATGGGCAGGAAGAGACACCTTTCCGCACATAAACAATAATTTCTTGCATTTTGCTCTTTCTATGTGTGCTGCATAATGCAGCACGCATAGAAAAAACTAAATACGAGGAGGAATAAAAGTATTCCTCTATGTTGTGCCTTGCTAACGCCACCCCTGAGGGTGGCATTAGATTTTGGCACTGCCTCAGGTTTACAAAATCTTGTAAATCTGGGGCAGCAACAAAAAATGCAATGGGTGTTGCTGTGGCACGCCCACAACAACACTCATTGCACGCTCCTCTGATGCAGAAAACTGCTTCAGAGGGGCCCATATTTACAAGGAGGTGTAACACCATGAATAGTGGCCTTACACTTCCTTATAAATGTGGAACAGAGGTTAGCGCCACTGGAGTGTCAAGTAAAGAGGCGCTCCAGTAACATTAGGGACTCATCAATATGCCCTTAAAAATCTTTCCAGAAATGTAATAAACATACCTAGACAAAATCAAAGATGTGGCTCTCAACATCTCATTAAAGTTCCTACATATAGATGTGAGATGGAGTCTCAAAGCTTTTTGAGCCCACACACATCAACAGGGAGGAAAGCCATCAAATCAGGACCGAGTCAACAAAGCTATCCAAGCAGAAGCAAGGGGCTGATCCTAAACCCACCATATAGTCGAAACAATACGTCTGGCCAACAAATAGCTGTCTACCCAAGTACTAACAATCATTTGAAAAGCGATAGATCTTGCTTTTGCTTGAGTTGGAGCTATTGGCATTGCAAACTCATAACTGGACTTTTCTTGCCACATAAATTAGTCAACCCTACCGCATGACTTCAACTTTTCCTGTCAAATAATTCCAGTGGCCCTGCATACAACTAAAGTAATTGTAGACAGAAAGAGAATTTCAAAAGTGGTGCTATTTTCATAGGACCAAAACAGGCTGAGTTATGAACAAAATTGTTTGTAAAAGTAATGCCCTGCAAAGCATTATGTGGCGAGTTTGCATGCCGTGAATATTATAGTATGGTGACATCCCCTAGAGAACACCACCACCAAAATAGCATTTGGAAAAAAACATGGTCATGTATTCATATAATCAGCCCTTAGAGAGCATAACCACATGAAAAAAAGAATGGGAGAAAGTAATGTAGTGTAACCATATATTTAATCCCTAGTGAACATAGGGCCTGATTCTGACCCTGGCGGCCGGTGACCGCCAGGGTCACCGGCCACGGGAGCACCGCCGACAGACCGGCGGTGCTCCGAAGGGCATTCTGACCGCGGCGGTTCAGCCGCGGTCAGAAAGGGTAAACCGGCGGTCACCCGCCGGTTTACCGCTGCCCTTCTGAATCCTCCATGGCGGCGGAGCGCGCTCCGCCACCATGGGGATTCAGACACCCCCTACCGCCATCCTGTTCATGGCGGGAAACCCGCCATGAACAGGATGGCGGTAGGGGGTGCCGCGGGGCCCCTGGGGGCCCCTGCAGTGCCCATGCCAATGGCATGGGCACTGCAGGGGCCCCCGTAAGAGGGCCCCGCAAAATATTTCAGTGTCTGCTATGCAGACACTGAAATACGCGACGGGTGCCACTGCACCCGTCGCACCTTCCCACTACGCCGGCTCAATTCTGAGCCGGCGTCCTCGTGGGAAGGTTGATTTGCCCTGGGCTGGCGGGCGGCCTTTTGGCGGCCGCCCGCCAGCCCAGGGCAAATCTCAGAATCACTGCAGCGGTCTTTCGACCGCGGTGCGGTGTTCTGATGGGGTTACTTTGGCGGTCCGCCGCCCGCCAAAGTAAGAATGACCCCCAGAGTCTATAAAACATTTTGCAGACTAACGGGCCTATTGTAACAATACTATTAACAAAGTCCTCAAAACATAAATGCTCTCCATTCTAAAACAAAAGTTTCAGCCATGAAAAAGCTTAAAAAGATAATGAATGGTAGAAGGGGTTATTATTTTGGAGTCCCCACTATTACAGTGTGGGAACCTAGAGATGATATGCACTGAAAGAGCATATTGTGGGCAATGTTTTGAAGGTAGTCCCATTGTCCTAGGACCACCAGAGGCTGAGTTATAAGCAAAAATGTTTTGTAAAAGTAATGCCCTGCAAAGCATTATGGGGCAAGTTTCCATGCCACAAATATCTTAATACATTGATAAGCTCAGAACAGCCCCTAGAGAACACCACAATGAAAATAGCATTTATAAGAAACATGGTCTTGTAACTATATAGTTAGCCCCTAGAGAACATAATCAAACAAAATGAAAAAGACATTGAATAGTGCAATATAACCATATATTTAGTTCCTAGAGAACATAATGTACAACACATTTTCTGGAGAAGCAGACCTATAATAACACATTGGAAATAAGACCCATTAAACACAAGCAAAAGTTCTAGCCATGAGAACACTAAAAAAAAAAACAAAAAAAAAAAACAATGAATGGTAGGAGGGGTTATTATTATGGGGTCCCCACTACCATAGTGTGGGGACCCAGAGATGATGTAACCAGAAAGGGCATGTTGTGCTGAAGGTTTTGTAGGTGGTTTCATTGTTCTTGGACCACCACAGGCTGAGTTATGAGCAAAAATGTTTTGTGAAAGTAATGCCCTGCAAAGCATTATGGGGAAAGTTTCCCAAGTGCAGTGAATATTGTAGCATAAGCTCTCCCCTGTCCTGGGAGAGCTGAGTGGGCTCTGAGGATTTCTGTTTTACATATTGCATTTACTAATTTCAAGTGTTTTAAGGGGAAAGCCCAATAAATGACTCTGGTTAGGTAACTGTGAACAATGTGACTAGCGCTCCAATATTGCCGATCAAGTTATCACTGTTGTACCTGTTTGTGCTGTGAGTGCCATGGAAGAAAAAAAAAGTTCACCCATGCTGAAGTATATTGCCAATCGTACAATAATCCATGTAACAGGGACAGTCTGCAAGGCATGACAAAAATGGCCTCAAGGCGGGAAAACATAGAGTATTTGTCAATGACATCAAGTGATTCTTGAAAGGCAAGCACAGGAACGAATGAAAGTGATTGGCATGAGGTGGGCATGGTTAAAAGCCCACAATACTTACAACAGGTCAAAGCGATTGCACGCTTGACCTTAAAAGGAGTAACATTTCTGGTCTTTGTCACATTCACCTCTCCCTCACCACACCTAACTTAGTCCAGTTTGCCCATCCTTCATTCTAAGCCCTGTTTCAGTGGCAAAGCATGTAACATCTTATTAAAGCACTTTTTTTGTACGATGGATTAGCTCAAAGATTTATCAAAACTGAACTCTATTCTGGAAGCCCAGCTTTAGGCCGAGAAACTCGTTTTGCTGATGCTGCACTGAACATAATAGAGACCAGAAATCTGGTCTTACTGACTGTGGCAGTGTTGGCTATGCGTTGTTCACAGTAGGTTGAAGAAGCATTCGTTTTTTCAAGTAAGGCGTTTGTGTTTAGGCACAAGAATGTTTAAGCCCAATACCTACACGTCTCAGCTGCACAGTCCTTTAGGCTCAAGGAAAGAATAGGTCCGTGTCACAATATGTGGAAGTGTAGAAAACATACATAGGCCCCCACGCGAGTTATGATTGATTGCAGTATTTGACTGGAATGACTAAAACTGTTTTTGCGCAATAATAGGTCTATGAAATGTATCTTTAGAGGGTTAAGGAATGCCACGAGCTCCTCAGATAAAAAAGGCCGCTGCTTGTGTGGATGAAATAAGAGGATTCAGATACCCTACCTCGAAAGAGGCAAGTAAAGATATTCATAAATCAAAATGTACACCAACACATACCGTACAAGCTCACATTAAGCGCTCCCTTCAATGCTGTACTACATCTGTGTCCAACACCTGAAATAACCAATGAGCCTGCCTTGCACTGTGATGTTTAGAATCCATAGCAATGTCAAATCGCGTTTTATATTTATTACTCCTGATGTTAATATTCGCTTCCAGAAATATCAGAATTTTCATTCGTTGTTCTTGCTAAAAGAATTGGTAGAGAGATGCCTTAAGTCACTTTCAGTAACAGCGAGCCCCTAAAGGGCTTCAAATCAATTTATTTTACAGTTCAGTTCAACGGAAGCTCAAAAAAGCATTGACAAAGCCAAGAAGTCTGGCTTACATTTTGAGACCTAACTAAAATATATTTTTTTAACTGCTCCAGGGTAAAAAACAGAAATGTATTACTTTTCCATATAAAATACAATTATGAAATAAAGAATGTATTGTTTACCGACTCAGTATACGTTTGGGTTGTAAAATAGCCCCTCTTGCACTACGATCAGTGCTTTAAATGGAAATAGAAAAGTGCATATATTCATTATCCCAGGGTACCCGCTTTCTTCTGAGAAGTGCTGTTATTCTCTATTAAAGGTATTGCACCAGTGATGAGAAGCGCAGGAACTCTTGCTTTCACACTGACTGGCAGTACCTGTCAATACCTGCCCATTTTAAGTACTGCGTTCGAGCCAGCATTTTACAGGTTGTGGTATATTATACGAAACAGGCCATGGCATGAAGTCAGAGTGAAGCTCCTCTGGCCAGAGCGAAGCCTAGTTTATGCATTTTAAAGTATTGGTAACAATTTGTATAGAGGCAGGTGCACTGACAAACCAGACCTAAAAATGAGAGCATCAATCCGTACTATGAGGTGGCGAGGGGGGAGTAGTTTTTGCAGCAGGTGCAGTGATACCCTTGCTATGCCCTTGAAGACATTTTGTAGGCATTGCCACTCACGCCAACAAAGAAATTCGAGCAGTGCATTGGAAAGTTGTCAAAAAAACAGCTAAAGGCGTAATTCAAAGCATGTGTGTCTTGATGAATTAGTTAGCTTGAAAATGATTTGGTATATACTTTGGTGGGCTAAAGGTATCAAGACTTCTACTTACTGGGACAAAGACCACAATTTTGACCTACAGGACAAGGGGAAGGATTTTTCGAGATCCTCGGAAGCTTGGAGCAAGGAAGGGAAGGAATGTCATATATGTGCTGGAACACTGTATATACTGTAATGTTACCCCTAGAGTTGACTCAATTTCTCTAGAATACCTTGTTTAAAGTTCTTTAGGTGTAGCCTTTGTTCAGTTCAATTAAACTCCTTGAACTAGAACACCTGTAAGCACAGATTTGTTAAATGTAAAATCCAGTATTGAAAACGTTGCTATCTCAGGTGCCGTGATTACTCTGGTCACCCTATACATGCCAGCTGACTTTTCTTTTACGCTGATACTAGATGCTGTGATTTCAAGGGTGGTGAGGAATAGGCGGAGGAGACCACCAATGTGGTATAACATGCCGCCCCGCAGCGAGGCCAACTCTTACAAACCGAAACAAATCATGCCCAGTGCATTTTTTTTTACATCTGTTTATTAGTTTCTCACAACATGACCCCCAGCAGCTAGTTCATACCTCGTGACTCTGCTGCCTTTTCTGGAAAGAGGGCAGAGGGAAGATGCCACCATACACAGAAAATCCCCAAAGTGCCAGCCATGGTAGAGAGGATATAATGTATCCTTTACGGTTGATCATGTCAATAGGTGGACCCCTTGACCAACCCTCCACCCCTCTCAAGCCTCCTGTTGACAGCAGAGGGGAAAGGTATAGAAAAAAGCCAGTGTAAACAACTTTCTGAAGGCCATGTGGTCTTAATGAGCCTCAAGGCGCTGCAAGGGCGATGTCAGGGTCAGTAAAGATTGAGCCTGGGGTAGCAGCTGCCACGCTTTGCTGATGTACCACCAATCTACTCCCACTGCACATGTTGCAAGACTGCTCAGGTCAATTGACTTTCGGCAGCTGCAATAAGAAGAACTGATGGGGTCTAAGGCAGAACCAGAATAATATTCGAGCTGTGAGCTCCACACCAAGAGACAGACCAGCGGAGCAGAATCTCACTGAGCAGCACTACATCACCAACGGAGCCAACACACTTCGAGTCAAAACACATTATTTCCAGTGGGTAACTTGCAAAAAAATAAGTGCAGGATTTTTTTCTTAGAAACCCGTCGTGTCTGCCGAATGTAAGGGTTGCCAAATACTTAAGGTGGTACTGGTTTCACCTAAGGCCTCTTTCCCCCCCCCACCCTACACGTCCAGTTCTTTATCTCACTCTTGTAGATACCGTTTTGCACAGCACAGTTAACTGCAAAACCTATTTTTACTGTGAGGAAGTGGTTTGCTTTATGCTGTCGGTTGTTCGGCCTCATGTAATAAACGTACAAACCCACCTTGGGTTCGGTCATGCTCACTTACAAAACCATAGCTCCACTCTGGGTAGCTGTGGCTTTGCTTTTCACTTGTTCAAAGGAGCAAGCGAAAAACATTTAGAAGAACCAATATAGCTGAATAAGAAAAAAACACAACACAAAGAAAATCCGAAACCAATTAATAAAAAATAGCTCATATTTTTATGAAATGAAATCTACCAGCGAGTTCTGGAGATATACATTACTAAGCAAATATAAATCACTGCTTTTCTTTCAAATTACAAATAAGCATTTGCAACTACCACGGTTAACTCTTACTTGGGAAACTTTTGAAAGCTTTTGTAAAGTTGTGTCTGACTATTTCGACCCACTTTCGGTGACCCACTCCAGCAGGGAGCAAGTTTTGCCAACCATTGGCTTTGCCCTTCGGAATGGGGTTGAGTATTTCCTCTTCCCAACCCACCCACACCTTATGGGTGGGGAGGGAGATGCATGTTCATGACCCTATGCAAAGCAAGAAAAAAGGGGGATAGGAGATTGTTATCTTAAAAAAATTACAACTGCCTCTGTGTTAGTTCCTACCCTAAGGACCAGAGAATATTTTTGTCCCCCTAATGCATGAGAAGGTAAAACTGAAAGGTATTTTTGGTAGCTATATGGCTGCGCCCAAGGGCTGGAGAGGGTTCTATGGGCTCTCTCCTCCCCACCTTGAAAAAGGAAGGGACAAGATTGTTCTGGAGTGGCATAGAGTAGAGTGGCATAGAGTGGAGTAGCATGTTGTGAAGTGGAGTAGAGTGGTGTAGAGTGGCATGGAGTGGGTAGTGTGAAGTAGAGTAGAGTATTGCATTGTGAACTGTCATGGATTGGAGAGGCGTAGAGTGGCATAGAGTGGCACTGAGTGTGTAGAGTGGAGTAGAGTATCATGGAGTGGAGTGACAATGAGTGGAGGAGCATAGAGTGGCATAGCATAGAGTGAAGTAAAGTGTCACAGAGTGACGTAAAGTGTGTTAGACTGGAGTAGAGTGGAGTGGCACAAAGTGGAGTACTTAGAAGGGAGTACAGTGGAGTGACATAGCATAGACTGGAGTAAAGTGTCAAAGAGTTTCTTAGACTGGAGTGTCCTAAAGTGGAGTGACACATAGTGGAGTGGTAAAGTGTTGAATGGCATAGAGTGGAGTGGCATACAGTGGCATAGAGTGTAGTGGCACAAAGAGGAGTGGCACAGAGTGGATTAGAGCGGGATAGAGTAGAGTGGACTGGCATAGAGTCAAGTGGCATTGAGTGTATAGTAGAGAGAAGTGGTGTTAAGAGTAGAGGAGCAGAGTGGAGTGGCATGGCGAGTCGGGCAGAGTGAAGTGCCATGGTGTAGAGTGGTGTGGAGTACAGTGGCATAGAATAGAGTGGCATAGAGTGGAGAGTAGTGGCTTGGATTGGAATAGAGTAGAGTGGTGTAGAGTGAAGTGGCATAGAGTGAAATGGCATAGAATAAAGTGCATGGAGTGCACAGGTGTAGAGTGGAGTGGTGCAGACTAGAGTGGCATAGAGTGCAGTGGTGTAGAATGCAGCAGAGTATAGTGGCCTATTGTGCAGTGGCATAGAGTTGATTAGGGTGGAGTGTCGTAGAGTGATGCAGAAAAGAGTGCAGTGGCACAGAGTAGACTGGTGCAGAATAGAGTGGCAGAGAGAAAAGTGGGATAGAGTGCAGTGACGTAGAATAGAGTGATGCAGAGTAGAGTAGAGAGGCATAGAGTACGGTGGTGTAGAGTGATGCAGAGTAGAGAGGCGTACAGTGTAGTGGCATAGAATGAAGTGATGTAGAGTTGAGTAACATAGAGTGTAGTTTATAGAGCGCATCAGCATAAAGTAAAGTAGAGTGGAATAGAATGCAGTGGCATAGAATGCAGTGGTGCAGAGTAGAGTGGTGTAGAGTGCATTGGTGTAGAGTAGAATGGCATAGAGAGCAATGGCATAGAGTGCAATGGTGTAGAGGAGAGTGCCATTGTATAGAGTACACTACTGCTGAGTAGAGTAGAGTGCAGTGGTATAAAGTGGAGTGGCATAGAGTGGAGTCACGTAAAGTGGAGTGGTGTAGAGATGCGTGGCATAGAGTGGAGTGGCACAGAGTTGAGTAGAGTGGCTTAGGGTCCAGTGTTGTAAAGTGGTTCAGAATGGAGTAAAGTTGCGCAGAATGGAGTGGTGCAAGGTAGAGTGCAGTGGTGTAAAATAGAGGGGCATAGAGTGCAGTGGCATAGAGTGAATTGTGGAAAAGGTGCAGTGGTGGTGAATGGAGTGGCACACAGTAGAGTGCATTGGGTTAGAATGTATTGACGTGAAGTGCAGTGATGTCGAATCTAGCGGCATATACTGCAGTATTACACAATGCATTGGAATAGTATGCAGAGCGATAGAGTGCAGTGGAATAGAGTGGAAAGGTTCAGAGTAGATGGAGTGACCTAGAATAGAGTGTTGTAGAGTGCTGTGGCAACGAGTGCAGTGGTGCAGAGTAGAGTAGAGTGGGGTAGAGTGCACTGGCACAGAGTAGAGTGGTGCAGAGTAGAGTAGAGAGGCATAGAGTGGAGTGGCAGATAGAGCAGAGACATAGAGTGGAGTGGTGCAGAGTAGAGTGGAGTGACGTATATTGGAGTTGTTTCTATTAGCATTTGTTCATCTTGTGAACATCTTCAAAATATTTGCAGGAAATGCCACAAAAATATTATTTTATGTGCAAGTCATCCATACCACATGCTTGCTGTGTTCATCTGCTCCGAGGCACCCTAACCAAACTTTACAAAATTGCCGTCTTAGAGTTTTCCCAGCTTCCCCAACAGGCAACCAGCCTGGTAGCAGCAAAGGGGCCTGAAAATGAGGAGAAAAAGTATTATGGGGGTGGCGTTGAGTAGGGTGACGTAGAGTGGATTAGAGTGTTGTGGAGTGGAGTAGAGTGGTATAAAGTGGCATGGAGTGGGTAGAGTGGAGTAGAGTGGATTTTTGCAGATTGGAGTGGTGTAGAGTGGCATAGAATGGCATAGAGTGGTACGGAGTGGCATAGAGTGGAGTAGGGTCATAGAGTGGAGTGATGAAGAGTGGAGGGGTGGGATATAGAGTGGCATAGCATAGAGTAGAGTAAAGTGTCACAGAGCAAAGTAAGGTGTTGCAGAGTGAAGTAAAGTGTCTCAAAGTGGAGTAGAGTGGAGTGCCACAGAGTGGAGTACCTAGAATAGAGTAGAGTGGAGTGACATAGTGTAGAATAAAGTGTGACTGAGTGTAGCAGTGTAGCAAAAAAGTGGTGTACAGTGGAGTAAAGTGTCATAGAGTGCCATAGACTGGAGTGTCATAGAGTCTAGTGACAGAGTGAAGTGGTATAGAGTGGAGAGGCATAGAGTGGAGAGGCATAAAGTAGCATAGTGTGGAGTGGCACAGAGTGGAGAGGCACTAAGTAGATTGGAGTGGCATAGAGTAGGGTGGACTGGCATAGAGGAGAGTGGCAAAGAGGGGCACTGAGTGTAGAGTAACATGGAGTGGTGTAAAGTGGAGTGGTGCGTAGAGGAGTACTATGGCGTACAGTGGAGTGGAGTAGAGTGGCATAGAATAGGGTGGCACAGAGTGGACAGTAGTGGCTAAGACTGGAGTAGAGTAGAGTGGCGTAGAGTGAAGTGGCACAGAGTGAAATGACGTAGAATAGATAGGGCCATAGCCAGGGGGTGCATTTGAGAGTTGGCCCAGCTCATAATTATCTTTGGTTGCCCCACCAAACGACAGAGACACCTTTCACAGCATAGAGGTGTGGGAGTTCAGACAGTGAATGAGCAATAAAAATGCCTTTAAATTGTTTTATATTGTTGAATTTGCTGCATGTTCTAAGACTGGTTAAATGTGAAGCTATGTCCTCTCAAAAAAAAGCTGCTTATTGTTCTAATGTGGAGATGTTGTTTACTTTTCTTCATTTGACTGCAAAGTGAGAGATTGTGTAAAGTGAATTTATGACAATCTCTGTGGTACAGACAGTGCCACTGGAATTAGGCGGCAGGGGAGTCCTAAATCATGCGACAATGTTAACTACATTAAGTGGCAAGAAAACACAAATTATGTGGCTTAATACAGTATATTTCATAATAGTATCACTTCATTATTTTGTGTTTTTGCACACGTTAGTACTAAATGTGCAAAGGTTTCACTTCATTAGTCACAGTTCGAAATCCAAATACAGCTGTAAGTAATTGAAAGGTGACCAGTCACCTTCGCGGAGGACCTTCTCCTGAATGGCAGATCATGTTACAGCATTTTTAGTAACTTTGATCTGCTGGAGCTACAAACAATTTTTTGTTGTTTAAAATCTGCGGATTTTTTGGCAAATGTGGTAAATTCATAATTATGCAGAAAATGCAGTGACCACAGAATAACACAATTCTGCAGCTGAAGCATTGCATAAATCCAGTGGCCTTGTGTACAGGATGTACAAAAATAAATGCAGTAGAGTGTCAATTTGTTACTATTTCACACAAAAATAAATACCTTTAAATGAAGTGTGCAAATATTTCAACATGTTATAAAAGCAGTTCTGAAAGCAACAAATGAATCATATTTTGTTTTACAATTCTGAAGTGTATTGAAAACAAAGATTTTATTAGAATCAAAACTAATCTTGGTGGTGCACAAATGATAAAAAATGTATTTATTGTGTTGAAATTTTTATAGCACCCCTATGTGTGGCACTGAAGGGCTTGCCTACAGGGGCAGAAGGCTGTGCCATATAGGGTAGTACGGGGTTACGAGGCTCATTGTCTTCGTTTTGTTAGCCAAAGTGGGAAGATTTTTTATGTTGTGCATGATGACCACTAAGGTGCGGTTATATTGTTATGAGACGCAGCCTGTAGCCATGTGAAGAATAATGAGGTGTGAGAGAAACAAATGCGCACTGTATGTCTTTTCAGTACGCTGGCAGCATTAAACAGCTATCCAGATCCCAATATGGTATTTCTTATTATTATAGTCTGCTTAGCTGGCCCTTGCACAAAGTTGTCCAGACAAAATCTTTGGGCAGATTTAATTACATTTCATGCAATAAAGCAAGGAAGCTTGCTGCACTGTGTTGCGTGAAAGGGAGATAGCAGAAATGCTTCATATTTACAAAGATATGGCACATTTCTACTGTCTCCTAGCATTTCTACTGTCTCCTAGCAGTGATGCACTGTGTTCTGCCTAGCCCCAACACAGGCACCCAAACACCACGGTGCAAGAATGCCTGCATTACAGGCAGGATTGTTTTTGTGCAGGAATGGACAACTTCCTACACAAAAATGCAGCACACATAGAATGAAGACGTAACAAGGAGAAATAAAGATATTTCTCATTGTTTTGCCTCACTGTGGAGGGAGTAACTTTTTCCCAGGTTTACTAACTTTAGTAAATGTGGGATTGTGCCAGAATCCATAGATGGATGCATGAGAATGCCCGTGCTCAACCCAGGGAACACCTTCTCAATGCAAGGCAATGATATCCTCTGCCTCGCATTAGTTTGTATTTACTATGCTACGCAAAGCCATGCAAGATGACTTTGCATGGATTAGTAAATACCAAAAACAATTTTGCGTCTGGGCTGTGTCACAAAAGTGACGCAACCCTGATGCAAAATCTTATTAAATCTGCTCCCAGTAGATAGATCTGGGCCATAGCTGGCATTTTTGGAGGAAGAGAGAAGTGGAGAGATCTGCTGGGATGTGCGTTGCTACTATCACATCATATCCAAACCCATTGTGAGATGATAAAAGCCGCCATGATGTATAGATACTTAGACTCTGCAGTCATGGACTAAATTAAAGTCTTTCGAGTGACCCGGAGTGTGTGACGGATCTCTTCAGTTATTCCATGCCTGTTCATTTATTAATGGCTGGTTCATTGGCTGCACAGAACTAGGGATGGACAACCCTCGTAGCATATATGCTTTAAATGAATGTAAGAGGTACAAGTTACAGTGGGCTGATGACCACTGAGCTTTTTGATTTAAGTATTAGTGTGGGCCAGACATGTTATGTATGAATTGACATGACAATGTAATACCCCAACAAAGCATAGGTCAACTTTAACTTACCAGTTTATCAGAAATAGTTTGCTTGTTGGGTTGTTTCCAATCTGTGGATTGTAAGCTAAAGACTGAGCTTGAGAGTACAACTGTCTTTCCAGGGTCTATTGCCTGGATGTTGGTGGTATCGTTGCCTTGGAAATAGCCATGTTTTCAACTGTCTTCTAAAGTGTATCAGCTCTTGGATGCTCTGCATGCTGGCTAGTAATGTGTTTCAGAGCTTGGCTTGTACTGAGAAAGCAGTGCCTCATATGTATTTCTTATGGTAAGGTGGCATATGATAAGTGATGAAAGCCTGGAGCACAGTGTCTTGATTTGGTTTTATTACTTGAATTTAGATTACAGGTATAGGGAACTTTTTCTTTGGAGTCTCTGTGAACAATTCAGAGTGCTTTGAACATTGCCCTTCTTGATATATGTAGCCAGTGGAGTGGATGCAAGACTGGAGGGCTCTTGGGTGAAGGCAGAGAAGAAATCTTGCAGCTGTATTTTGGATGAGTTGTAGTTTGCATAATATGAATGCTACTGCGCCAAGGTATAGGCTGTTTGCATGGTCAGTTTTGGAGATTACAAGTGAGAGGATAGCTTGCTGCTTCTTTTGGTATCCAAGGTATGGGAGGATGCAATGTGGTGCTTCCACTGTGTAGAAGCCACTCTGTTTTATGTTGTTAACGTGGTATCAAATATAGGGTGAAATCCTTATTTACACCTAGGTTTCTGGGTTGACATTTCTGGAAGGACATCATGTCCCTTAGGCCATATCGAGGTAGGCAGGTTTGTTGGTCATTGTCTGAAGGTCATGCTCTGCCCTTGCAATATTTAGCTTTGGATGGTTATTCTTCATCCATCTGTTTATGGCTGAGAGGCGCAGCTGTGACTTATAGCTTATCATGTTTTAGCCAACACATGGCCCAATGTGATTTCAAAAGATAATTTTGCAATTTATTTTAAAAAAGGGATTTTAGTGTAAGAATCAATAATCACCTTGCATAGTGGTATTTAAAATGCTAATAAGGTCTAACCATTGTTAATTGCTACACATTGCTTTTTGCAAATTGCTTAACAGTGGTATCCCTTTGTTGTTTGTTGCTATATGCTCTTGAGAGAAGTGCGGATGCCTTCTCTTTTATTGCATATCAGCCATGTCTACATTTTCTGGAAAGTATGGACTACTCGCTAAGAAGTTAAAATTCTATTGAAGAAGAGATTTGGCTTTCTAGTGTACTTTTAAATATGGCACTATCTTAACTGTTTCATTACATGAAGCTTAATTTGTATCTGCACCTGTAATAATGCTAAATAATATATATTTTCCATTTCTAGTAAACATGGCAGAGAGCCATGCTTTCTACATTCATCACTCAGAAATGTGCATGCTCCTCCAAGCAATGTTAGCCACATATAGAATGGCACCTTGAGGATCCTATGCTAGGAGCCTAATGTATGTAACAGAGTGGAGAATGCCCATAATTCTAGAAGAGGACGAGCCTGTAGCATCCAACTGTGAGGTACCATGCAAGAACCATCAAAGAGGGAGGGTAGCACAGAGCAGGATCCTAGTTGCAAACTGTGAAACAATCACTCAGAGCATTAGAGGTAGTGCAGCTGCTAGTGACCTAATCCAGGCCACAGGCCCCAAATGGACCCATCCTGGGCTCACACAATCACCTATATTTCGTCATGCCTACCTGTCTTGCTGGTCAATGACACCTTTCACCCAACCTGCCTATAGCTATAAGGGTGGTATTCAGTTGCCAGAGCCTGTCCATACAGTTTGATTGCCACTTTTGATGAAATGCAGTTGAACTATCTATCTTTTATCACAATTGTATAGTGAAATTCATTGTGTGACCTTCCCAACTACCCCTGTAATATGACACTTAAACTCTATTTAGTTTTTGTAGGTTTGTAAACACCAATCCCCCTGTAAAAAACAGCAATTTGTCAGAAGATGTAGTAGAGATTCGACATCTTTGAAATACAACTAATGTGGCAAGATAAATATAGAATCTAAAGGCACCCTTATTTCTTGCTTGGACTTTAAAAATCCACCAAAGATGGGCTTAGTGATATTTGGGGCACCAGTAATTCCAGGGGTTGGAGTTACCCAGGATCACAGATGGAATCTTGAGGTTTCTCTGAGAAATAAGGAATTTTAGGGCCTCTGTAATTTCTGTTCATTTTCTCTTTCTAGGTTCTCGTTTGGCCCCAGGTTTTCACCTGGAGATTTTGGCTGCTGAAAGTTTTAGGTGAAAGCAAACATATCTGTAGGGTACCCGCAGATCTCGTACTTATGGTAGGGTCGTTAACTGGTGTTGCCAGCCCCACCGGAATTACACTGCCATTCGTGATGAGGGCCTAGAGATGGACCTCCAGAAGAATCTACATAAGGCAGAAATCTTACATTGTATGTGTCTATGGCTAAATTTAAATATGCTGGATAGACAGAAAAATACTCTTTCCTGTTAAGGTTAGATTCCTAATTTGGCGCCGTCTAGGTTCTCAGAATTCTGGGGAGACTTAAGAGTCTGCTCATTTGATCCTTCTCTCTAATTCAGTCTGAAATGAATATCAATTTGGGAAAACAGAAACTTCAGAGAGACAGAAAGTAGATAAATCCATGCAGTTAAAAATGATCAAACTAGAAGACTGTTTCCATAAGGCCAATTGTTATCCTATCAAAACTTAAAATAAGCATGTTTTCCTTTGATGAAGCCTTTCAGCAGGCTTTTGCATACATACAATTGCCACGATATGAGTTTGATGTTAATATACAGATGAAGTCAATTTAAAAAATATTTTCTGAGCAAGCCTTTAGCCAGGTATTGTCCAGCCCTGAAATTACTGGACCTCACATTCCTGGATTTGCCATAGACACCCCATCTGTGGTTTGCTTGCCTCCAGAAATGCAGAAATCGACTCATTAAAAATTTCTGAATATTAACTGCATAGCTTTCTGCTGTCTTTCGAGAGTTGCATAATCCCACACCACGGAAATGTATGCTAGTGATAGATTTATCGGTGCATTCCTCCTCCTACACAGACTTAATGCTCCTAAGGACTGAGAGAAGTAAGGGTGCACATTTTTCTTTTTTGCCCTCTATGTTATTTTTCCATGGGCACAAAACCTGTTCTACAATCCTTGTAAATACTGAAGTGTTTAGGTAAAGGGCGAGAAGTCTGAGTTAAGAAAAATTTATTGTTCACATTCTTCCTCCGGACCTTTTAGTGGAGGGCAGGGGAGGTTCCTTTGCAATGGCAAAGGAGTGTCGCCCCACTGGCTGAGCCAGAGGCTGAATAATAAAACAATATCTTAATATTGCTTTATTTTGCAGCTGCTGACTCAGCCAGCATGTGCAGGGAGGGGCAGGGCTGGTCCATTGGAGGGGGGAGGAGGAGGAGTGGAGTCAGTGCACTAAGTGCACATGTTAGTTTGGCAGGCCGTCTTAGGCCAGTCAAACTGACATGCGCACTTAAGTTTCTCCAACCCAGCTGTGCTACACAGCCTCCCAGTGCACTGTCTGAGCAGCAGACAAAGCCACTCAGTCCAATCCTCTTGCTGCTCTCATGCTAACCATAGCATGAGAGCAGCAGCAGGATTGCATGTAGAACCAGTGCTGGTATCCCAGTGACTGTTGAGACACCAACACCATGGAGGGAAGTGGATTGAGATGGCCGGCGGCGGCAGCAGAAACAGAAACTTTTTTTTTTACTTGTTATGTCATTTCCCCTCGTATTTCCCCTCCCTTTCTACCCTGCTCTTGAAACTTGCGGTAGCTACTGCTGGTGGAGGGACAGGAACAGAGCTGAGTTACCTCTATTAGAATCATATTTGTGTAAAACTAAACTGGTCATTTGTAGCTTATTGAAAGGTACAAGAGGTAAATAATATATCGATTTTGCATTTACAAAAAAGAGGATCACAAATTAAAAGACATTAAACTCCACAAAAGATTTGTGACACATTGCAAGTATTAAAGGTATTATTTGTAGACTTGCAAGATTACTGCTGAATAGTATTCTGTACATGAAATGTCTGTGAAGAGAGGTTTCTTGTTGCCTTTGCATAGATGTTACAAAAAGGACAAAATAGTAAACTGTCATTTTAGCAACATTTCGAGCTTGTTCATTTTTTCAACGATATTTCGATATATTCTGACGACTACTGCACTCCGCCTTCGAACCAGAATACCGGACTTCAGGTACTTGCTTTGTCACTTGACACTCCGTGTAATCCTTCGATAATGACTTAATGTCTCCTTTGGTCTTCGATCGCTTGTCCTATAAAGAGTAAAATGATGAAATATATAGAAAGACACAGGGGCATATTTATACTCCGTTTGCGCCGAATTTGCGTCGTTTTTTTCGACGCAAAACTAACTCCATATTTATACTTTGGCGTTAGATGCGTCTAGCGCCAAAGTTCATGGAGTTAGCGTCATTTTTTTGCGTGAACACCTTCCTTGTGTTAATGATATGCAAGGTAGGCGTTCCCGTCTAAAAAAATGACTCCGATGCTATTGCGTCGTATTTATACTCCCGGGCAAAAATGACGCCCGGGAGTGGGCGGGACTAAAAAACCCGCATTTGCGCCGGATTTTAGCGCATGGGTCAGGGCAGGCGTTAAGGGACCTGTGGGCTCAGAATGAGCCCAGAGGTGCCCTACCAAGCCCCCAGGGACACCCCCTGCCACCCTTGCCCACCCCAGGAAGACACCCAAGGATGGAGGGACCCACCCCAGGGAATAAAAGGTAAGTTGTGGTAAGTATTTTTTTTCCATTTTTTTTTGGCATAGGGGGGCCTGATTTGTGCCCCCCTACATGCCACTATGCCCAATGACCATGCCCAGGGGACAGAAGTCCCCTGGGCATGGCCATTGGGCAAGGGGGCATGACTCCTGTCTTTGCTAAGACAGGAGTTATGTTAATGGGGGTTGGGCAAAAAAAAAAAATGGCGCAAATCGGGTTAAGACGTTTTTTTTGCCTCATCCTGACTTGCCCCATTTTAGGATGCCCAAACGCCATTTTTCCCTACGCCGGCGCTGCCTGGTGTACGTGGTTTTTTTTCACGCACACCAGGCAGCGCCGGTCGGCTAACGCCGGCTAACGCCATTCAATAAATACGGCGCCCGCATGGCGCTTCAGAATGGCGTTAGCCGGCGCTAATGTTTTTGGCGCAAAACTGCGTTAGCGCAGTTTTGCGTAAAAAAGTATGAATATGGCCCACAGTGCTTCAACCACTATGCCAGTGTGAGAGGTGCAAACAGACAGCACTGGAATCCAAGACGAAGGACTCCCAATATTATTTTCATTTGCCGCAAACGTGTATTCACAGAGTGACACTAGCAGAGGCAACAGCAGAACAAATACATTCACAAGGCTTATCCAGCGTGTAAAGAGTTGCACAAGAGATCCCCTATGCTTTAGTGAGAAGATCTACCAACGTCAAAGCACGTGATGGTGGACACCTCCCCAGCCAGAACTGTGCTGGCACTTGCCACACCAATTCCTTAAGGTTCCAGGAGGACTTTTCGTGATGGGTGGAGACTGGAATCATGAAATGAGTCTGGAAATCGATAGGTGGCGAGCCAGAGGTGGCGAGGAGGAAACAGGAGTGTCCAGATTGAGCTTGGTGGTGTCCGCATTGGGCTGGACCGATGCGTGGGAAGCACAGAATTCCTAGACTATTTACTAATCCCTACTGGCCACACACATAGAGTATCAATTGTTGCCATTTTGCCAAAGGGGTGTCCGACCATTCCCCAGAGGCCTCAATCTCCATGTGGGCCTGGAGAGCCCGTCATTTCGATGGCGTATGTAGCCCTTGCATTTATAGAACCCATCATATAAAACGCTCCTATATCGCTCTCTCACTGAATATTTCTCTCTTAACATAAATGCAACATCCCCTAGAATAGTGTTGTGGGAAGCCCTCAAATGAACACGACTGGGGGTGGATATTAGCTCTTGAGCTGGTGAATGTAAGCATAAAACATGTACATTGGTAGCTTTTGAGGCTCAGATGCATGCTCTGGAGGAGAGTGGCCGCCGAAGCGGCGGTGATGTGACACAGTGTCAGCTGCACCTAATCTAGCAGCAGTACCAACAATTGCTTCTCAATGATGCCAAACAAGCGTGGCAAGCCGCAGAGAGACACATATACCAATGGGGTGACAAGTCAAGTAGAATGCTGCATAGCCTCTTCCAGGTCACACATGCGGTCTCTCCGGTGCCTATGATGCAGAATATCAGGTGTGAGTTGTAGCCCAGTCCAAGAGAGGTGGCTCAAAGCTTTGCTGCATTTTATGGGGAATTATATGCCCGAAGAGACACAGTTGACATGGACCAGATAACTGAGTTTATTCAGGCCATGCCCTCACGGTCACTGTCAGAAACTGCCCATGCTCAGTTGGATGAGATGGTCAATGAGGGGGAATTATGTGCAGCTCTGGCGGAGATGCAAACAGAGTAAGCTCCAGGGCCTAATGAGTTCCTAGCAAATTTCTTAAATTCTATATGTCGCAACTGGGAAACCCTTGTTGGGGGCAATCAACTCAGCGCTTGAAGAATCAGTGCTCCCACAGGACTGGAGACACACCAAAATAGTTGCTTTCCTTAAACCGCTTAGCTCACCCAAGGATCACTCCTCGTACTACCCCATCTCTCTCCTCAATATAGAGGTGAAACTCCTTCTTAAAACATTGGCCAACAGACTAATGGGATTTATGTTGGAGTCGGTTCACCAGGATCATGCTGGCTTTATGCCACATAGGGCTACATGCCATATCATTCAATGTGTTTACAATGCCTTAGCCATGGCGGACTGTCTTGGGGGCCTGCAGCAGTGTTGCTTGCAGACATGGATAAGGCTTTGGACTCAGTCAGTTGGAAGTATTTATTTGCTCTACTTTGGAACATCATCTCGGCCCACAATTCCTATCCTATTTTTGCCTCTATATATACTGGTCTGACTGTCTTTGTCCAAGTGGCTGGTGCAGTCTCGGCTCCTTTCCAGATCCACAAGGGTACGCGACATAGATGCCAATTGTCCCCCCGTTGTTTGTCCTTGCCATGGAGCCTTTGGGGGCATGGGTAAAGGTGAGTGCCCAGGTGAGAGGCTTTAAGTGGTCGGTGGAGCTGTGTGACAGCATAGCCTTATACGCAGATTATGTTTTATTCTTCCATACAAATCTTGAGACTTCTGGTCCCCTCATTCTGCAGATCATGCAGGTCTTTGGTTTGACCTCTGAGTTATATATGAACATCAAGAAGTCAGTGGTGTTACATGTGGGTGGTCCCGCTACCAATATGGAGTGGGCAGTTGGATTAACACTGGCTACTAGCAGGTTCAAATATTTTGAAGTGTTTATCTCCCCAGATGCCAATGTATCATGGACCAGCAACATTGGTCCGCCGCTATCGTGAGTTAGGGAGGAAGTGAAGGCATGGTCCCTGTTGCCTTTATCTTTACTTGGCAGATCTGCAATCTTTAAATTGGTCTAGCTTCCTTGTATGTTATATAAATTTCAGAATTTTCTTCACATAATTTCTACTACCTGGTTCCGACAGGTTAATACTGTTTTAAACCAGTTTTTTATGGGGACAGAGTAATTGTAGGGCCATCGCTGCTGCCGACATACACTCCTAGTACGCTGCGTCACATTTGCTAATCGTTAACGACTGGTGGTTTAATGCTCAAGACGAAGCAGTGTATGCGATAGAGAGATGGGTGATGGGCGACATGTCAGTTCTGCACTTTCTCTACAGTGGGAGAGGGCTGAGCATCCTTCCCCCGGCAACGCAGGTAGTCGTATCTTTATGGAGGAGCTCCCACCAGCAGATGGGGTGGTGAGGAAGATTGATGCGGGAGACTCCCTTGTGGTGGGGTATCCTCCTCCAACAGGTAGCTTCATTGAGTGGGTTCCAACGACGGGACGACATAGGGATATCCACAATGGGCGATGTCATGCAGGGCACTGTTCTAAAATCATTTCAGGAACTACAAGCTAATTTTCAGCTTCACCTTAGCTAGTTTTACAAGCACTTATAGTTCTGTCATGCCATATCCCCTATCTATGTGACCTTTGGGAGCTCCCAGATTTCAGCCCATTCGAGGGCAAACTATCACTGGGTGATTCAGGCAATCACAAGATTACACAAATCTACCAGTCATTGATCATGAATAGTTCCACTACATTACCCGCTCTCCGGACGGCATGGCAGGGAGACATAGATGATGTTGACGCAGAAGACTTGACAGAGGCCTTGGGACCCCATGTGAGGCAGCTATCTCCTCCAGCCTCAGCTTCATTCAATTAAAATACTTGCATGTAGCTTATCATACCAGGCACTGCCTGTGGTGTATGGGTGCCACAGGATCTCCCCACTGTCTTCGATGTGGGATGGAGGAGGGCCCCTTCCTGCACACAGTCTGGAGTTGCTTAACCTTGAGAGGCTTTTGGAGGGGCTGATGTCCTGTTTTGCGAAAGTCCTTTCCTGGGAGATCCCACTACATCTAAAACTGATCCTCCTTCACAGTACAGAGGGACTAGGGACTAGGAGGGGAATCACTAAAAAAGACATCTGTTATTTCTGGGGCTCACATTGGCAAAGCGAGACATCACCAGAATGTGGAAAGTGAACTCTCCACCGACAGTAGGAACATGGAAGAGAGGGAATGATCTTTGCATGGGTCTAGAGATTGCAGTGTTCTGGGCTAGGTGCTGCCCATAGAAACACTGGAGGATATGGCAGCCTTGGGCCGACTATAGTGGTCTGGTTCTGGCCCTAGTGCACACTGCTGAGGCCCAACTGGATATTGAAATACAAACATGTGTCATTACAACATGAGAGACCTACCAGGGATCCCAAAATGTATGCGTATGGGGACTTTACAGGGAGCATGATGGACTTGGGGATGGTTGGGGAATGACTGTGCAATGTTTTTGTATGCATCACTGTTGTTAATGGGTACTCACCCTGCATATATTGCTTCTATGTGTTTGTGGGTCGTTCTGGTCTTGCTACATTGCCAAACCTCGCCCAAAAATGTTATAAAAAAATAAATAAAATGCTGGTTTGAAATGATTCGATAATGTTTATGTTAATGTTTTTTAAATTTTAAAATATGCATATAATTTGTCAGCAAAACTCACATGATAATACGTGTGATACTTTTTACTGAAGCTAATAGTCTGTTAAATAAAAATGAACAATATAAGAAATTAACTTAGAGTTTCATACAAATTATTTTTTCGATTAATTGGGTTCCAGACTGGGTTGATAAATCGTTAGCAAAAATAGGAGTCGAATGCTGATAGGCGAATAATGCCCTTAGTCACAATATATTTGCCATGACAATTTGGTATAGGCTACCCTGCATGCAGAGTTTCTTCTTTGTCTATGGTGCCCTAACAAGGGATGGGCCTGCAGAGTCAACCATTAATAAAATTCAGTCGGGTTTTCAGATTGAGTAGCCTACATGCCAATAACGTCCAAACAAAACACCTCATGTTTATTCCTTGTACAAATGGGTGAGATCGACGAGGGTAGCCTAGTACCAATATCCTAATCAAATGTGCTGCGCTTCAAGACCCTATACAGAGGAATGTAGTCGAAACCACAAAGGAATGTAGTTAAAAACACTCCTTCTTTTTGAGGTAAGGTACTTTTCGTAAATTATCTCACGGCCTGTTCCTCAATTTATTTATCCTAACTAGTAGCAACACTGATTGCTTTTAGCAAAATTGTTTCATGGTAATTACTCCAGCATGTTACCAAAATTAAATAAGATTTGTCTGGTGGCTCGTGGAAGGATAGTTTTTTGAAAAATGTCTACTACATTTCACAAAAATTAGCATTTTTGCCGTTTAAATGTAAAGGAAGAGCTTTTATACACTGCTCACATTTCCCACACAACTGTAACCACAAGTGTATCCAGAGTTTTGGATCTAAATCACAAGAAATGTGGTTGAGCTGGTGAAGGAGCAAATAGGGGGTTATCTATAAGCCTTATATGTCAATTTAAAATAATATATCTGAATCCGCAAAGGGCTTCAAGCAGTAACTGGTGGTTGTGGTGGTGCATGTGGAGGCATTTTCTTCTCCAAATGCCAGCCTCTCAAAATTTTGTTAAAGCCCCTAGGAATTTAGATTGAAATAGAACGCATGTCGTTTATTAAATATAATCAGTTTGAGAGTCATGCTGACTTTTACTTTTATGTAGTCAGGGGTCCAAATAAGCAACCCCTGTTTGCTGTATAAAATCAGTCCAATACTGGAAACCTAAAAGGTACGGAGCAGCACTGCAGATGTCTGTTTCTTCCTGTCACCTGCATTTCTCTACCAGTAAGTTCAGATCCATACTGCACACAGTATGGAACTACAACCAGATCTGCAACTGTCCCTGCCTGATCTGAAGTTGGCGTTCAAGGCAAAATCCAAAATTTCAATGTTGCCATAAGAACATACCTTTTTATTTTTTTGTCAAAATAGACCCAACAATAAGTAAAATTACTTAACACCATAAAAATAATTTTACTCTGAAATTTTAAAAAACGTAAGGCATAAGACTCTCCATTGCAAAATGTTAACTGGAGTCTGCTAGATAGTTCAATCTATGGTGCCACATAATTCCACAGAAGAAACTTTGGTGCCCTTTAGGAATGAGGTGGCACAGCTGGCCTGGAGACCGGACTATGATTTATGTCTGTAATCTAGAATCCCTCAGACGCTTGAAGAATCGGCTCTACAGTATCATAAAAACAGATAATGCTCATCTCTCAAATGAGGATTTTGCAAACTTCTGTAGAGCAGGGAAACGTAAATTCTGTCTTACCAGAACTCAGTGTAATCTTACAAGATGAGGGTAATATTGTCCAAGTAATTCCCTCCTCCTTGGCTGAAAAGTTACAATTAGTTTCACACGATTGAGACCTTAAAATCCACATAGTACAGCACAATGCAGCATTGTTTGCTGAAAAATCACCTTTTGTGTAGTAAATTTGCAGTGTTCAAGTGATAGTTCTAGAGCCCTCTGGGTGACAGTAGGAAGGCCTCGTGTGATGCTGTTGGAGGGTCCACTGTACTGTTGCATCTGGATAGCACCTTAATTTGGCTGGTGCTATGCCCTTCATGACTGGATGCCTCCTGATGGTGTCTTAATTGCCCCCGACGCTAGCCTTGCTTTGTATTTGTTGCATTTCTGATGACATCTGTTTTAAAGGCAGTGTGGTACAGTAGTGTTTACAATGTGATTTCCTATGTGTGGCCAGCGTTGACGGTGGGTGGCGAGGAAACGTGGGCAGTACTGGAATACCCCTTATGTGAGATATTGTGCTGGATGGTTTCCTCTTCCCTGTGGTGAATGAGATCCATATTGAAGACACTAATGGGTGAGAGACTTAGTGCATGCTGTTGGAGCTGCATGCCTTCCTATTGTTGCTCCCACTGTATGAAAGGGTGCAGGGGTGATTTTTGTACTGCGCAGAACATGAGTGTGGGCTGATTGCGTGTTTCCCAGTGCATAGTGTATTGAAGTGAGTATGTGACACACTGTCTGGGCCAGTGGCATCAGCATGCCTATGCTTGAGCTTCTCTCTGCTCCCATGACTACAGGGATGTATGATGTGCAAGAGTGCACAAGATGCTCTATGGTGATTCATGCCGCTGTGGTACTTGTGCAGCTTGTCATTTATTGACATGTACCAGTGCCACTCGTAATGTGATTTGTGGTCTCCCACTTCCAAGTCTGCCAGTTCCTTCCATCCCCTTTCCCTTTCTGTCCCTTGGGGTAGAAATAGTAATGCAAGCTGCTTCCTGCTTTTGCGGCACCTCTATGATCATGCATTTGGTGCTTGCTTCACTGTGCTCTGAGGTACTGAATAACATGTACTCTACTCTTTGGGTGTGGCTCAACCAACCAAGATGGCAGGCACACCTCCCCAGCGCTCTGATCACTGGCCCGACAGTCGTTCCTCATCCACACCGGCGATGCGATGAGTGCGATTCCACATATTAAAGGTGGTGGCCTGAACTCCACAGATACGTGACTAGAGCCCGGACATTAACCCTGGTGGTGCTGCACAGCAAAAATCCAGCAGACCACCAGTTGATGTAAAAAATGGCGGCACCCTGACAGCATCAGGGCAGCCCACGCTGGGGAGTGGCAACTACTGCACCTCGAGGAAGGCACGGGAGAGCTCACGGCATGGTCGGCTCGCACTAAAGCCGCGCACGCATGCGACCAGCACTGAGCTACCCATCCCACTCCTTAGCAATCCCCGCAGCCTACTCCATGGATGATGGAGGCAACAGGGAGTGAGCCCTAAGTGCAGCCATGTGCAAGAAGCATCAGCTAAGGAGTGAGTAGACAGAACATACTGGCAGATGGGGGGAGGTCCCACGCAACCCCGATTCGATGCCACAATCGAGGCATGGGGAGTTGGGGAGGGTGGTGACCATAACTAAAAAAGCACCAACAATACCTGCAGCCATTGCGCCCCCGCTCCCCCTCACCACCTACTGCTCCACCATCTCCACAGCTGCATGCCTGAAGACTGGATTTTGTCTGCTCGGGGGTTCCTACTCAGTGGAAGCCCATAGTGTCCACTGTTACTCAGCCACACCACTCGGCCAACTGAAAGTAAACCCTCACCTTTGCTGCCAGGAGGGAGGGCTCCCCCAAATCCCCACCATGGGCTCTTCACTTGGCAAGCTCTAGGGAGGCTCTAAAGGATTGGGCCACAAGCCTAACACCTACCCCCTCCTGGTCAGAGCTGCAGAGGGACGTGGACATTTAATGGCAGATATCATCGCAGTGCCACAGGCACTCCATTCCAAGCCCCAGAAGCTGAGCCGGGGAAGCCCCGGTCTGGACTGTGAGTCCTTGGAACCCCCATGGAACAACACTAGCTGTACCCAACTGCCTGCGTCTTCCACTGTTCAGAGTCAAGCAAGGAGAGGAGGCCCTACACACACCAAGGCACAAACCATAGAATCAAAGCTCCTACACACCTCACCTGAACTGCACTGTCGGCCAATCAGTGCGCAGTAAGTGAGCAGGATTGCACTGCCCCCTCCAGGCCTCACTCCTGTGCTGACACCAGAGTAGCAGTGTGACATCACCCTTCGCAAAAACTAGCCTCGGCGAGGGCTTCACGGCCTTTGGGGCCCGATTACAGAAGGTCCTCTGCCCCAGAAATTCAACCCCAATGGACCAAATAAATATGACATTCAGAGATTGCAGACATGGTCCCTTGAATGAGTCATCAGAGACCTGTCACATGCTGATCCAGAGTGTCCCAAGATAATTAATGGACAAACCGTGAAAAACTCAGAATCAAATTGGGCAGGTTGAAGATCTCCAACACGCTCCAGCCGACGGCATCCACAAACCCACCCTCGCTGATCCCAGACACCCAGCAACGGGAGGACCACAGACCCTTCCAATGTCGGCTAAACTAGACAAGGTGCTGATGGCCATAGAACAAATACGCACCTTCATGGAGGCAGGACTTTACTCCTCAGCGGCGGAATTTGGCTTCCTATAAGACGACCACCGTAAGCTCGCAGACAGAGTAACAGATGGTGAAAAAGCCCTGGCGGCACTACAGCCTCAAACAAAATACAATCAGATGGCTTTCCACAACCTCCAGCAGTGAGTCGCACATCTAGTGAACATAGCAGAAGATCTGGAGGGGCGCTTTCTCAGGAGCAACATCCACATACTTGGGCTGCTGGAGGGAGTGGAGGGTGAAGGCCCACTCACCTACCTGGAAACCTGGTTCAAAATGTTCACCCCTGAGTCGGATCTCTCCTTTTTCTACTCCCTGGAGAGGGCACACTGAGTCTCAGCTTGTTGCCCTTCACCGGGCTCCCCTCCTCACCCAATGCTGGTGAAGTTGCTGCACTTCAAAGATTGAGATGCCATCGGGGTGGAAGATAAGACTATCATGCTGTTTCCCAATGATACTAGATATGTGCAACGTCAATGCTCCTCATTCCAAAATGTCAAACAATGTCTCCAACAGCAAGAGATTCAGTATGCATTATAGTTCCATTCCCAGCTCAAGGTCATGACGGGCGGCGCCATGGTACTTCTTTACTGACCCCAAGGAGGCTTGGGACTGGATCAACCACCATCTAGAGGGGCCAGACTGCAGAAACTCTTCACCAGGCCCCAACAGCCTGCAACGAAAATGCCAGGGCAGACTCAATGCAAGGTCACCATCGCACAGCTCTACATCTGGTTTCCCTAACCTAGAGCAAATTATAGTGGACCAAAGACAGGCCATTCAAGCAGCAGCAAACCTGGGCCCAGTCTCTGCATCCACAGATGAAGACAAAGGTCCGCACATCTCCTTGGAAGAGGACGCCATTCACTCTGAAGATCCTAGACCAGGATCACAGTCCCCCCCCGCTGGTGACACCGCAAACAGCGGACACTCTCCTGTAATCACTACCTAGAGACCTAAGCATGTTGTCCGCCACTAACTACTAACCTGTCGGCCGAGATGGGGGAAGCTGCATACAAAAAACCAAGATGCTGTGATGGACTCGCTATCCCCTCCACCTCAGGCATCCTTTCCATCACACTCTCCCACTGTGCCCCACCACACCATGCTAGCTAATATAACCCTTCCTCACCCCATACAGTGCGTAGTGGGGATGTATGCACCACATCCACACTGTAGAAGCATACGGATACTCTAGATGTAGACCTGGCAAACACTACATATGCCACGATGTGCATTTTTCAAACCTCCCTTGAGGAGGACTATTAAGACCACCCTCATAAAAGAGATATTCCATTTGGCCCTGATGCGCCCATCAATATCAACTATTCATATCCAATTGGCCCTTAGCCTCATATTAGTGACTAAGCCCACCTGTCCCACAATAAGGTGCTATGAATCTTTTTTTGTTTTCGGCGTACCACCAGCTGTGGTAGGCCCCAAGTATTGGGGCACTTTGACCCCCCTGTTGGCACAGTTGCCTTCTTCCAGTTCTTCACTACACCCCTACAGCATCCCGAAGGACGAAGTCAGAACATAGTCTTCTCATGTGGGGTATAGGCTGAATCAGGTTATAAACAAAAGTAAAAAGATAAACCTTACATTTACCATTAACAAAAGAAAAGCTATTTTGTGGGCCTATGGGTACTGTCCTGTCAAAAGAGGCACCAGTTAGGTGATGTAATGTGTCTCAACTATCATACTAGGGTATTGAACTAGGCCGGCTGGTATTTATAGCATCTTGAGGGAGTCAGACCCAGGTGACCTGGAGGCTGTATAAGAGGGATCGATAGGAGGAGACCGCAAGCCTGACGGAAGAATTGACTACACCACATTTTCCAAGGCCATGTTTTAGGAGAAAATCGTAAAAATGCATGAAAAAAACACAAACTAATATATCTCTTGTAAATGCAGGGTTCTCTTCACGGTTACCTAAAATTATGAAGTGCAAGAATTGGCTCCTTGTGCCTGTTTGCACCGTAACCCGCTGAATGAAATAACCGTTAAACACATCAAGGACCAAAGCACTGGGTGGGGAAAGAGAACCTGGCCTGTTAAAGGCATTATGTTATATTTTAGTAGAATACAGTGGTGGCGCGCAATACCTTTATTCCCACCAGTGCTTTGGCGAGCTCGGTTTCAGCTCACTGTGACAATGTATGTTAATTTTTATTGTTTGCAGTTTTCATTTAGCATAAGAACACTTCACAAAATACGGGACAACTTCCAGCTTAAGTGGACTGTCTTAGTGAAGTCGCGTTAACCTTTGTTATGCGGAACTTGTCAGGGTCTCTTCCCTCCTCCCACGTCAATATGGTGGTGTACCCCCACACCTGACCCTACCATACCTTCTGTCCCGCTCGCACTCACCCGAGTCCACCCACTAGACTCACGATCTTTTTGCCCACCCCAAAACAGCTCGCTCAGAAGTCTGGGCACTACATTTCACTCAAAGCCAGATTCCTCTATCCAAATATCCACCTCTCCCTGTGCACCCTGTGTCCACTTGCCAACCCACTTCATCACCATTGTGCCCCCCTATAGTGTACTGGTTCTTTGCAGCTAGGAGTGCGCTGTACAAATCTCACACATCAATACACAATTATTTAGAAGTTTAAAGATGCGGAGACCTGAACCCCACAATTCATTGTAATTACGAACATTTTACACTATTAGGTCAAAAAAAAACTATGGGCAAGAGTAACAAATACTGGCAAAGCCATTCAGTCTGATTTAATGTGCTAATGCACAGAAACACAGTGTTAGTCCAATAAAGTCAGACGCATAAGGGTGGGAGGCAGGGTGCTGAAGAACTGATGGAGGGAGAAACACCAGTGAGGAGCTGTAAGGGATGGTAGAGAGGTCGGCGTTATGGTGGGAGAAAAAGCCAGGGAGGTGGATGCGGTGGCGAGAGAGAAAGGTAGGGAACAGGGGAAGAAGTGATGGCTGAGAGCTTGAAGGGATGTGATGATGGGACAGCTTTAGTTGGAATCGTTGGCAGGAGAGATATGAGGAGGGAGAAGTGAGATGGGGTAGGGAGAAGGGCAGGGAGATTGCCGGTGGAAGTGATGGCTGGGAGCCGGGAGGCAGAAATGGATGATAGTGGGCATGGAGCAGCAAGTAATGGTGGGGGAAAAGGGACAGAAGAAATGGGTTGGGAGAGAATACCCGGAAGAATCTAGACAGAAAAAGTGACACGTGTGAAAAGTGCAAGGAGTGGGGATGCAGAAGCAATGACTGGAGCAAGTAGGTGGAAGCAGAGGCAGAGAAAAGGTGGCAAGCACTCAGCTGGAGGCAGAACATCCAATACCATCAGGTCAAAAAAATTGACTGGAATAAGTAAAAATGTAATTGACAAAATGTCATGACAATAGCAGAATGAGGCTGGTCAAAACAAGCCAGTGCCTGAAAGAGGCGGGCCCAAGGCCCACTCTCTATAGATTGTAAGCTACAGATCTGGTTCACAGCTGACCTGCCAAAACCGAGACATAAAAATGTTGTGACTTGGCACTTTTGGTCATAATCGACATTCAATGTCCTATATTTTTCACCCATCAGGAATATGCAAAGTTGTGGATCAACCCTGTAAGACATTAAGTCACACGATGGCAGACACCAGATATGAGGTAAATTATTTAATCAATCTCAGCCACTGGTAATTACTCTAGGATGTATTCTAGTCCATTATTTTGCCCACTGTGCCACTCCAAACAGAGACCGGCCACATGCAAATCAGCCTTTATCCTGCTAGAATTGGAGCAGTTCAGCATGAACCACCAGGCCGCTTCCACTCCAAATAAGTACATACGCAACCCCAGAATGGTTTCAGCACATTTCAAACTCCTCAATGAGGTTTAACTTGATGTCTGTGGCATAATGAGTATGGGACCCACGTCTGGGCATGCCTGTTACACTTAGGGCATCGTTCTGAGGAAAACAGAAAGCTGAGGGGTGGAATGCTTGAATCAATCTCTGATACTGATTTGGGAAGCATTCCATTCAGCCTCACTCTCTAGAGCTCTGGCAACACTACTATAAAAAGAGAGGATCTAAAGTGCCTATTTAATAAGAATCCTAAGCGTTTAAGTGTTCAAAAAGGGTCCTTCAAATGTGTGCATCCCTTAGGGTACCACCAGATACCACCCATTCCTTGGTGTCCACGTTTAGCTTTCCTTGCTCCACTTTTAGACCAAGAATCTATGACAAGAACAGTTTAGTTGTGCTTCATGTGATTTTTTAATGGATTCAAGCCTTCCTATAATCGTCATTCAGTGTAATTCGTTGTTGGTATGCAGACCCCTTTCTTGTTAGTGTGTTATCCAGCCACAAACTTAAAACGTGTTTTAACTCAAGGATACCATTCTCTGTCAATAGATCTGAATGAGCCACACATGTAGCTGACCAGTGCGAGGTTGGAGCACCTCACTCCCATGTGACTGGTACCGTTTTCTTCTTCCTCCGAGAGACACCAATCTCACACTCCATTTGTACCTGGGACCATGAATCCACTCAGGCAGGTACTTCACCAAAGTGCAGCATAAATGGCAAACAGCTCTATGTTACTGCAGGTTCAGCCATCTTGTTTTGAGCCAGGATTCTCCTTTGCACCCCCACTGAATAACCCTTTATTTTTGGCTATCCTAAAGTGTCACTCTGCTAAGAATCCCAGCCGAGGGCTAAATACAAGGACCCCACCTGTTTTGATAGTAATGGGACACTCGGCACAGTACTGTGCTTGAACCTATTTAATTCCTGGGGACCCTCATTACATTGTCTACAATCTTTGACTACTCCATCTATCCATGTACTAAAAATAAAAATGCATGCCCTCCTCATAAAATGAAGAAAAACCCAACCACAGAACTTCTTCACGCTTACAAACTAGCTCTGAACAATCTCATATCTCATCTCGCCACTGCTAAATCCTCCAATTTCCAAGACCTCATATCTTTACTACACTCCTACCCTCAACATCTTGCCCCGTCAATACCCTTAGCTCCATTCGCCACACACCTATTACTCTTTCCTCCCCCGCAGTTAAATAGTTTTCATCCTACTTCTAAGATCAGAAATGTTAGCCTGCAGATAGTCCTATTGTCTGCCACCTTCCACCTATATTCCTCCTAATCGACCCGGTAGCTCCTTCAAACTCACTACCCTCTCATCTTATTCTCTCACTGAACTACTACTGACACAAGCTGCAAACCATAATGTCCAACATTTGACCCTTTCAATTCCCATGTCATAAAGCCACTGGCTCTCTCACGTATTATTTTGCCTGACATCTATTTTTAATCATTATATTAAAGCAGGCACCCATCCATCTTGCTTTAAATCCACAAGACACATACTGCGATTAAAAAACACCTATTACAACGTTTCGTGCTACATACTGTTATGCCTCTTTACTCCCTTTCTTCAAACAAATTCTTGAATAACTATAATCTCCACACAAACTTTCACAGGACTCATGGCCTGATTGATCCCCTTCAATCTAACCTTTAGGCTCTTCACTGCACAGAAACTCCATCTCCAATGTGTCCAGCTCCATAAACTCTGCCAATCACAATCATTTCTCCATTGTTATACTTCTTGATCTCTTTGACAGGTTTTGTCAGTACTCTACTGTCCACACTTTCCAATACTAGTTTGACAGACCTGGTTTTACATTGGTTCACATCCAATCTCTCTGATTGCTCGTTTTCTGTACCTTGCTGCTCTATTCTCTTTAACCCCCTCATCTCTACCAGTTAGTGCTGCATAAGGCTAAGTTCTGGCACGTCTCGTCTATCTCTTTACCGCATCACTTGGCAAAATCATCACTCCCTTTGGATTTCCTTACCATAATTATGCTGAAGGCATGCAGATCTTCCCTTTTCCCATGTTCACTTACCACCTACAAAGACAAAGCGCCTGATTACGACCTTAGAGGATGGGATACTCCGTCACAAATGTTCCACCCACCCGCCGAATTACAAGTGCCAATATATCCTATGGAACTTGTAAAATGGCGGACGGGATATCCATCATGTTTGTGATGGAGTATCCCATCCACCAAGGTCATAATTAGGCCCAAAATTTCTAACTACCTTACAGTTATCAATCGCTTGGATGGCTTGCTGAACTCATTCATAATGCAAATTATATTTTTTGTCACTTCAGTGCCTGTCTTCACTCTATCCACGTCCCCACTGATATACTACCTCCCGTAAACTTTCTGTTAACTTCCAGCACTTCTTGAATATTAAAACATACATAACAAACACAGCAACATGACCCTCCTCCAATCATCAGACAATTCACCATGAGGGATCTCATAATTTTGTAGGACTCATGCTCTAGATTGTGTCATTATTGCATTGTTTTTATTTATTTATTTATTTATTTATATATTTGCGATGCTTCCACTTTCCAGGGTGGAATATTTGAAGTTTGCTATTTATAAACGGTATAATGTTACCCCGTTTTATGCTGAAATGTGTTTTCTGCCAACGTTAATACGCTTTATCTAATTACAAATAAATAGTAGAGTTCTATTACTCCCTCAGCCTTCTCGCTGGCAGACTGAATGGTGCTGCCCCTGACTCCCTCACGTACTCTGGCATTTAATGGAGGCCGGGGAGTGCAATAAGTATTGGAGGGCTGCAGTATTTATCAGTTAGCAGAGGAGTTTGGGCATGGAGAGTACTTGTTCCATAATAATTCATTTTTAATCTTGTATTAATTAATTTATTTTATATTTTTATGATTTTTAAAACATGTTTACTAGGGCATCTTTAATATTATTCCTTGGAATCGAGTGAGGTTACTATGAATAATCACGCATGAAGTAAGCATAACTACACATTTGTTTGAAGTGAAATAGTACTACTCCCAGTCTGTGGAATGCCTTCTTCTTGCCAATTATTTTTTGCCATGTTCACTGTCAAGAAAACAGTTTGAAAATCATCAAAAGTGATATATTGTAGGAAATCTGGCTCCGTGCAAAACCCCTCCACTCTCCACTCTCATTAACATGGAATGACAGTGGGCGAGCAAAAGAGAGTTTTCTTGCCAAGCAGGACAGGTTTTTTCAGCTAGAGCTTTTCAGAGCTGTCATGAGTAACCCAGTTGGTTACACTGCTTTACGCCCTGAAAAAGAAAAAGTGATTTCCTTGAGGTGCTAGAAACCTTCTTGAAAGGACTACAAGAGAAAATACTGCTCTTCGGTGACATAAGGAGATTAATATACCATTTAATCATGAACTTCGTCATCATCGTCATAATAATAATACTATTGTTATGATTATTAATAATATAATTTGACATAGAGTTGTATATAATTGTTCTGCACTTTCTGAGTTCTTGAAGTGTAACTCTTAATTCAGTGGTACTCAAGTTTTCAACCTCAAGTGGGTGACAGACTTAGTTGTCCTTGGTGAGATTCAAACTCATGACCTGCAGCCCACACAAAGGCCTCGATTTATACTTTTTTTGCCCTCATTACGTCATTTTGTGACGCAAAAGTGGCGTAAACATACAAAATACAATTGAATTTTGTACGTTTGCACCGCTTTTGCATGAAAAAATGACGCAAATGCAGCGCTAAAAAAAGTATAAATCAGGCCCAAAGTGTCTGTGAAGGGTACTTGACGTATCCAACCATCTTGCAGAAGCCTTCACGCCATAAGGTAAACTTCATTGTGGTTGCACATTCAAACCACATTAAATAGAGCTTCTCTTCTGCCTAAGGATGCTGAACTCACCTGTGTGCAGGCAAATGTCTTCAGAGCTTCTACGTCCACACCTATGTCCCAAGGTTCAAGCAGTAAGAGCAGAGATGAATTATTGGAATTGTATAGCACCTACACTTCCGACACAAACAGTGAACAGCGTCCAACTTAAACTCGTCAACATTCTGCACTTAGGAAATTTGCTAGAGTGAATTACGATGGGCGAGATGTGTGACAGAACAACTTTCCTGGAAGGACAAATATCTTAGTATAAATGATTTTAGAATTCCAGTCCCTATACTTTTATCAAAGAAAGAATTAAAAGAAAGAAGCTACTTGGAGTCTAGGCTTAGCTATTTCAGTTACCTCGCCTTAAAGAGCTCTACTGTTTTACTGCTGCTGACCTGTGTGTTCTATACATGGGGCATGCTCCTGGCTGTTCTAGAGACCACCCTTCAAAACACCTGCAAGTAATGATAGGCCAATTTATGCAGCGAATAAGTTATTTGATGTCTGGTTTGCCATTTCTTAGGTGTTCATTTTGACAAGAATTATTGTTTGTGGTAAATAATAGCTGAGATGAGATTACAAGTCTATCAGATCGGAATCGGGTTGGCATTTTAACATATCACAGTCTGGGGTTCATTACTGATGAAAGAGGAAAACAATCGCTGGTGGATCACACAGTCCCATGCATTTAGAAGTTAATAAAAAAGCTCCACCTAGAGTAAAATTCGTGTCAAGTAGTAAAAATATCTGCTACTAAAAAAAAATAATCATGAACAGAAGTAAGGTGGCTGTAGCACAGAACACTGCTGCCATTAACAGACTGTTGATTTACTACACATAACAAATCTATAACCTGTCAGACACTTGCAATACTTTTTACCAATCTAAGACCAATTTAGGAATTATCCTATTTTGCACAGTAAAATACATACATTTCGGACATAATTTTTTTCTGTAATAGGGTTTGCTGGTGATAATGAATGTTCAGCCAGCGCAATGCCTTTACTCTCAGAAGTAGATGTACCCAGTGGTAAAACATGGCTCGAGACACTATTTTGTCATGCAGTGGTATATCACTCTTCTAATACTGGCAGCATGTACCAATCACCGGTGGTGGTATTTCATTCTCTTAAAGGTACAGGAGGTGCAAAGACCAAAGATGCTGATGTGTAACACTGCGGTGTGAGGTTGCAGTATTTAGCACTCAGTAACTGCTGACTTGTATGGGACCATTTCAGCATTGCAGCTGTTTCTCTCTGCTTTGAACCTGGCTCATACATAAAAAGCTAGCGCTGTGGCACAATGACTATTTTCGAACTGCCTCAAAAGTCCCTAAAGTCTGGTGCGCAGCCTAACTAAGTCTGAGGCGGTCTTAATTATTTTGATCCATTATTTTTGTTTCGTGACTGTCTGCACAGCAGGTTTTTTGCTAGGCTGGATTTTAACCTTCTGACACTTATTCTGTCTGCAAGGCTACGAGTTGCACTGCAGCCTTGCCACTTTGCAATATTTCCTACTAGAGAAGGAACTATTAAACAGTATAGCTGGTACGGTGGCCCTGGAGCCCAAGAGTGTGAAGAGCTGCTTCTCTTCAATTATGGCTGTCTTTCACTGTCCAACTAGCTTTATGGAGGACCATTTTTCATTATGGTAGATGCCACCCTTCTGCACATCTTCTTTTATGTGTTCCTTGACGGACAAATACACAGTGTTCTCTGAATCCATTCTACCCAGTGCTGGCTTTAGAGCAGTGCAACCAGTGCCTATGGACATTGCACAAAATGTGGGTTAGGGTTGGGGGGTCATTGCTTTTAGGTCTCAGCCTACCAGACAGCACACCAGGGAGGTGTTTGGAAAAAGGAATGCAGTGTACTTTCCCCAAGGAACCTACTTGTACATTTTTTAATTTTATTTTAGATATAGCCATCTCAAAAGGTATCTCGTTCTTCAGTTGCACAAAACATTTGTTCTTTATTTGTGGGGCATGACGTTCACTATTGTCATTGTCAGGGTGGGTGGAAGCATGAATGTTTCTAAAATCATGTTTGGAAACTATTACTCAATTTACACTGTTTATGGTCCATTCACTGTCAAGCACAGAATAAGATCTGACACAGGGGCCAAAAGCTCTTGGAAACCCACTGAACTCCGATTATTGCTATCTGTTACTAGTAAACAAGAAGTCACAAGTACAGTTAACATGCAGGCACTAGAGACATGGTTTGATTGGTGCATCAGGTGCAGTGGCACAGTGGACAGAAGCTCTAGGAATCCCACTGAACACCAATTATTGCTATATTTTATTTATAAACATACAGTCACAAGTGCAGTTACCTTTCAGGCACTAGGGCCATGATTTGAATTGTGTAGCAGGTGCAGTGGGACAGGGGCCAACGGCTCTAGGAAACCCACTGAACATTTTTTATTGCTATGCTTTAATACTAAACATGCAGTTACCTTGCAGGCACTAGGGCCATGATCTAAATAGTGAAGCAGGTGCAGTGGCACAGGGGCCAAAACCTCTTGGAAACCCACTGAAAACCCATTATTGCTGTATTCTGTTACAAAATAAGCAGTCACAAGTGTACCTACAGTGCAGGCATGAGTGCCATGATTTGAATGGCGCAGCAGGTGCAGTGGCACAGGGACCAAAAGCTCTAGGAAACCCACTGAACACTGATTATTGCTATATTCTACTAATAAACATGCAGTTACCTTGCAGGCACTATGGGCATTATCTAAATAGTGAAGCAGGTGCAGTGGCACAGGGGCCAAAAGCTCTTGGAAACCCACTGAACACCCATTATTGCTGTATTTGACTAGTAAACTAGCAGTCACAAGTGCAGTAACATTGTAGGCACCAGGGCCATGATCAGAGAGGTACAGTGGCACAGGGCCCCAAAAAGCTCTAGGAAACCCATGACAACCGATTATTGCTATATTTTACTACTAAACAAGCAGTCACAAGTACAGTTACCTTGCAGGTACTAGAGCCATGATTTGAATGGTGCAGCAGGTGCAGTAGCACAGGGCCCAAAAGCTCTAGGTAACTCACTGAACACCAATTATTGCTATCTTTTACCACCAAACTAGCAGTCACAAGAGCAGTTACCTTGCAGGTACTAGGCAATGATTTGAATGTTGCAGCAGGTGCAATGGCACATGGGCCAAAAGCTCTAGGAAACCCAGTGAGCATTGATTATTGCTATAGTTATCTACTAAACAAGCAGTCACAAGTACAGTTACCTTGCAGGTACAAGAGCAATGATTTGAATGGTGAAGCAGGTGCAGTAGCACAGGGACCAAAAGCCCCAGGTAACTCACTGAATACCAATTATTGATCTTTTACTACAAAACAAGCAGTCACAAGTGGAGTTACCTTGCAGGTACTAGGGCCATGATTTGAATGTTGCAGCAGGTGCAATGGCACATGGGCCAAAAGCTCTAGGAAACCCAGTGAACATTGATTATTGCTATATTTATCTACTAAACAAGCAGCCACAAGTACAGTTACATTGCAGGCCCTAGGGCCATGATTTGAATGGTGCAGCAGGTGCAGTGGCACAGGGCCCAAAAGCTCTAGGTAACTCACTGAACACCAATTATTGCTATCTTTTACTACTAAACAAGCAGCCACAAGTACAGTTACCTTGCAGGCACTAGGGCATGATTTGAATGGTGCAGCCAGTGCAGTGGCACAGGGCCCAAAAGTTCTATGAAACCCACTTAACACTGATTATTTATATTTTTTACTACTATCCCCAACTCTCAACCTGCTATGGCCAATATCTCCCAGCTCCCTAGTGTCTGTCTGCTGTCCCAGTGCTCACAGCGGCAAAGTGCGAGCACCGCCACCTCTACCACTGCGCTTCCTCACCCTTCCTCTCTCCCCTCACATGCTTCCTCCCTCGCAGGATTCCTCTTCTCCTCATCTAGGACACTGCCACACCTTAAAAGTGTATGGATCACCCTTTTTTAAAGTAAAAACAGCTTTTATAAAAAGCACTTGAAGGTTCTATAAAGTATTTCAGTGCTTTATAAGAGCACCAGTTATATTTCACCAAGACACTTTTTTATTGCACTGTGGTGATTACATGATTTGGTCAGGATCACAGAATGTTGATCCAGCACCAAGACTCAAACCTAATTTCCCAAGTCGGCAGCTCTTTCTGTTACTTTACATCTTTATTAAAGTTATCTGCAACATGTACAAAAAACATTAACAAAGTCAACAGATTTCGAATAGGCGAAACCTATAGGCTTTGCCAATGTTTTTCTTTATCATTACATATAATACAAGCTTGAAATACATACCTTCAGGATGTGTGCTGTATAAAAACCTCTCCAACATTTGATTTTACTAAAATGTTATCTATGTAGAATAGCAACCCAGGCCATACAAAGAGCGCACATAACTGGCTTAGTTCACTATTGTCATTGTCAGGGTGGGTGAAAGCATAAACATTTCAAAATTCATGTTCAAAAACTATTACTAAAAAAACAATATTTGCACTGATTTAGTCTTTTGTACTACTACTACTAAGGTAAAACAGTTCTACATGATGATAAAATACTTTTTGGGATTTGTTAAAGAGACTTTTTCATAGTTTACACGTTTATTGCAAAATGTCTTCAAAAATAAAGGTGGCACAAAAAATAACCCGGCAGGACACCCCAGTTACTTGCTTCCTTTCACGTCGATTAACTTCTCAATAAATGCTTACTTGCTTTGAACTGGGGCTTGCATGCAAAGTTCAGGAGTATACATGTGGGCTCTCTATGCTGAATGTCTCCTTCCAGAAGTTCACAATGGTGACTTTCGAGGTCTGACTTAGGGAACTTCACAGTGTCCAACATGGGCTCTCAATAAACAAAGGCAGGCCTGCTGATGGATTTATTGATGAAGCAGTAGCATGGATAGCCTTCCTGTGGCATAAAGGGGTGCATCATGGTTTCCACTCACAGGTATGTGCTGTGAAATCACAACAGGTAAGGCACCTTGACTGCTTTTCTCTTTTGCCAGCCCTATACTTTGGAAGTTTGAACATGTGGTAGTAATAAAGAAAACAACTTTGACTAAGGCCTTCATTATGAGTGGTAAATGAGTCAGATTTTCCCACATCTGGATATCAGGAGTACTGGTAACTCTAGGAGTTGGGAAAATCCAGCCCATTACAAGTTGGACTCTTAAGGTTCACTGTGAAATAAGGAATTACTGGTTGAGATTCCCCTAGTAATTCCTTCGTTTGGGCAAGACTTTTGCCCAACTGCTTTTATCATCCAAAATCTCCAGGTAACAATTAAGGGATCTACGGTGCTTCCGCAGATCTCATAATTCTGATGGGGCCAGTTACCGATGTTACCGGGACCATCGGTATCAGATATCACTCCAATGAGGGCCTGAGAAAGAGCAAAAGATTAAATTTCAAATGTTGCAAAAGGAATAGAAATGACTCACAGACCAATCGGAGTTACTCTGCTGTTGATTTTATGTCCTAAAAATGTGATTTGTTTTTCAATCTTTTTGATTACATTTCTCAAGATCACAATAAGCACAACAGAGAAAAAAACATCAAAATATGTAACAATCGTTGTCATTCATTTGAAAAGTAGATTAATTCAAGGATAACAATTTAAGGAGCTTTGAAAATCAGGTTTGCAGCAGATAACAGTCTGACAGTGTGCTTTAAGGTAAAGAACAAACAGGCAACCATCAGCCCCAAATACAGCATTTTCAGTATGACTTAAGCATAATAAATAGGAGTAAAAAAGCAACACCAAATATATTAACACAACTAATGTGTTGATTACCATGTTCTCACTATGTGAAGCATTCTCTGATGTTCAACTGAGAGATGAGATATTCCACGTGCTTTAATTCCCAAAACGTGCATGTTCCACACTTAGGGCCTGACTTAGAACTCGGTGGACGGGTTACTCTGTCACAACGGTGGTAGATATCCCATCCGCCGAAATCTACCTCCCATAGAGGATAATGGGATTTAGATTTCAGCAGACGGGATATCCGTAACCGCTGTGATGGAGTAACCCGTCCGCCAAGTTCTAATTCAGGACCTTAGTCACCACCGTGAACCACATAATGGACGGAACACAACTGATGAAACCAAGAAACCGCAGGCTGCGGTTGCAACATGGGAGGCTGAAATTGAACTCAAGCAAAGAGTTAAATTAGGAGTGATCATGAGTCACAGAGTACCCACTGTGGCAAAAAACAAAGTGGCTAGAGGAGTCTATCCGGTAAAGCACTAACAAACAGAATAATGTACAGAGAAACCTTTATACGACCTCTGTGACAAAATGGCAGATTGCACGTCTCCCCTGAAAGAAATACCTATCGAGGAGGTAAAAAAAAAAACTCTGACAGTGATAAGTATGTTTCCTGTGGTCTTTATCATTAATATGTTCTCACTGTACCACTGGTCAGTTAATCGACGTAGAAAGGTCTGTATTTTAACATAAGCTTGAATGCCCTAACAATAGAAACACATTGACAAATGCCTGTTGGCACTCAACACCCCACTGAATCACAGAGGACCTGACTGTCTGCTGCAGTGATGGGCAGCGACAGACTCAAATGTGTTGCTCTTGTAACCTTTCGCAGTTACTTCTCTTCGGAGGTTGATGACATTGATTAGTTTACTCAGCTAATCACCTTTGACATTCGTTTCTGAATTCATCATCAGCATGTCTTCGTATTACTTGATGTAGCACTAACACTCCTTTAGTAGTCATAAGTGGCCACAAAACATAATAGCAGTGAAATCGAGTACTTTTTACCAGCCAGTATAATTTTGAGAAATTTGGCATAATGCCAAATTTCGGCTTTTCACTGAATTCTTTGTTGCAGCTTAAATTTTGTTCAGGCTAAAAGAGACAAAACATAACACAGTTGGGTGCCTTATTATTTTTAATGAAATGTTTATTTAGCAGGAATTTTATATAACACCATTTGTCATCAATTCAAAACCGGGATACTCCTAGCCTTATGTTAGCACAGCGCTTTCATTTACCATTACTGGTAATTTCTCAGTCTACCAAAAAAAGTAATTACTTTCAGTGCGATCTGGATGAAAGGTGGCTAGGTCGTCGTGATAAGGGATACTAAAGGTAAAAGCAAACTCAGGGCCTCATCGTCAACCACATGAAATCAATCACATCAAATCAGCTTATCGGTGTGAGTATATATTTTTTCACTTTGCCATCTTTGCAGTTTGTTCATTTTGATTTCTGTTTGTGATGTACTCTAACCCCAACGGGAGATAAGTACCTACTTTTTAATCAACAGGGAAAGTCAGATATATGCAGTGATCGCCAGCACTAAAAAATAATGCTCATCGTAATTCTGTCAGGAGACTGTGAGCACACGGGTGCACACACATCTTCAGATCAAATCGCACTCTGGGGGCCCCTGCCCTGAAATGCGCTAAAACCAAAGCAGATGAAGCCCCCCCGGCTGCATGAAGTCATGCTGGTATTAAAGAGTGGAAATTAATCCCATTCTCTAGAGACCTCACGGGCTGCCTGCCTTTTTCTTTTTTGCTTGTCCATGTTCACCGCAGACGACCGTCTCACTCAAACATCATTTAATAAATTGGCATCATCCTTACTAGTTATCTTGGAGCTTTTGTCCCCACTGCCAGCATGAACTTTATACCTCAAGACAACAGCATGCAGCTCACTACATGTCCAGGGCAAAGCATTGTCTGTTTGAAAATACAGGGCCTTAAGTGCTGAGGCAATGGCACAGCCTGGCAAATGCCAGCTATGGCTTGTACTCACTCTTTGCTTGAGCAAATCGGAGAACCAAACCCAAATTACAGTCACAAGATCTGTTCCTCCCACAATGAATTCTTCTTAGGCATTGTCTACATCCCCTTGATGACTGAACCCATACCAAGAACTGTAAAAGTGGCAAAGGCCAAGAGCCTGGCACACAGCACCAAGGAACACAGGGCACACTGTACATATTCAAGCAGGTGGCAATGAAAGGGCGCAAGACAAATCTTTCCCTACAAAACTCACTCTGGGAAACCTACAGCCCTGAAGACAAATCCTGCATAATAAAAAACTAAAGGCAGCATGTCTCACACCCAACTGAATTCCTGATCCTCATGTTACAATCAGGTGTTAGGCAGAAGGTCCCAAGACCTGAACTCCTCCTCTGGATTCTGATTCTTACAGCTGGTAGATGAAGAAAACGGTAGTGAGGTGGAAAGTCTCCACACTGTTGGAGACCCTCCGGATGGTAAACCTGCAACTTGTGTATGGAAATGTGCAAACTATGACTGCCCTTAACTCTATAAAATCAACGAACTTGTCAAGGCTGCTCTACATAATAATGCATAACACAATTGCAAATGAGGGACAGTGACTGCCTCTAAATATAGGGCATTTAACTGTGAGGGAGAGGATGCAGCACCAGTGGCGTAGCGTGGGTTGTCAGCACCCGGGGCAAGGCAAGTAATTTGCGCCCCCTAACCCGTGGATTTTAGCACTCGCGAGTGCGAGCGCGCCCCCCCCCCCCCCAGATGTTGCGCCCGGTGCGGCCGGCCCCTCCCTGCCCCCCCACGCTACGCCACTGTGCAGCACAGACAAATTACTCGCTCGCCGAATTTCACTAACTTATGAACGGGTTATTGAGCAACTTCTTCAGCCGAGCCCATGTGTCAAAATGAAACTTATCATGTTAAAGATCTATGAAGAGCTGTGAGTGGTGGGTGCTGCAGGTATTAGAATCCCTCAACAGTGAGGTCCTGTGCTTCTTTCCTTTCTATCAAGAAAATAAACAGAGTAGGGTCTGGAAAAGAACAAATACTTTAGAGGAGTGTTGATTAACATCAGTCAGAACCTCTACACCCCTTGGAAAGAGCACGTTAACAGCAATCAAAACCTCTGCACCCCTAGGACAGAACACATGAAGCTGAAAACTTGAAAGCTAATGAAACCGTAAAGGGTTAAACACACCACAGTCATTAAAGCTGGGTGCTCATTTGGCACTGTGTCCAAATAAGAGCCATGTTTCATGATCACTTCAACATTAAAGAGGATGGTTTGGGTGTAAATGCAAAAATACTTTTCAGATACTTTGATGCCACAAACGAAGGATTAGCAGGGATGATTCTACAAGGCATAATTCACTCTGCAGCATTTCATTGTGCAATATGTTCACAATGTATATCTTTTTAGCTTCGATTTATGTCCTATTAAAGGTGCTGGTCTCTGGTGTATAACACATGGACGTACACAAAAAACAATGACAAATTAGCAGTACTACTCCAAGGAAAGGCAACGTGAAACACCAACAAAATGTTCTTCAATGCCACAAATGTGGTCGAAGAGCATGCAGAACAAAGGAAAATGAACTACATGATAGCTGTGCCACAAAACAAGAACTTTTTTAGAATAAGGTGTCGACTATGATAAAGACATATTTTGGGTTACCCATTTCTTCCTAACCCAGAGGCCACACTGCTGGTGTTTGGATATCCAATCATGGAAGGGCATAACCAGGGAAAATAGATGGAAATGCTGATGGATGCAAACATAAATATTGCATGGCCATTGTGAAACAGGAAGTCCCAACAATTCATACAAGGTTAGGAAGGCATTGTGCATTCTGGGAACGGAGCAGTTAGCCCATCTTTAAAATGGCACCTTCTGGCAACGGTGCCACCTTCAAACCTTTGATAGGTTCCAGGTCATCTAGGCTCGAAAGTTAGGCAGCTAATTTGACCAAGATCTGCAAAAGATTGAATAGATTAGAATTTATGGGTCAGATGTACTACACACTACTGGCAAAATATTGGACGCATTTTGCGACTAATATTTTTGCAACTGGCATGATATTTTGCAAACAGTTGTTTTCTGATAGATTGGTTCGCAAAATAAAAAATCAAAGTGGGTTGCAATTTGACCTATCTCATGAATATTAACGAGTTAGCTTGCAAATTGAGACACATAAATTTACCTCCTTCAAGGGATTGTGGTCTGCCAGGGTCAGCAGACCACCATATCTGTGATCTATTTTAAGTAAAGCAATCTATTGTTTTAAATGAAGTTCATTTTCCTCAAAGGAAAACATAATGTGTAAAAAAAATGAAATGCTTTTCAAACATTTTTTAAGACTAGGTATTAGACCGTGGTGTGGATTCTGGTTGCAAAACATCAGTACATCTAATTCTGAATTGCTATCTGGAAGGGACGTCCTAAAGAAGCCTTTCCAAATATCAATTTGATATCTAGTTGCAAGCCCATACTGTGATTTGGTACTGAATCACCGCTTATGTTTGGTACATACCAAAAGTCAATTTTGCAGTTATAAATGTCCAATTTTGTGAATTAGATCCTTTATGACTACAAAAAACCCTTTGTACATCTGGCATCAAATTCCCGTAATAAATGACAGAACATGTAACCCCCACCGGTAAATAATATGAAATCTGTTATTAGAAGAGAAGGCCGAAATCAGACACAATGTTGAACAATTGTTCACAATCAGTTTACAAATGTACAAAGACTATTTCTTATACGTTAATGATGACAGTGGTCATGTGTCTAATCCTAATGGCCTCCATTTCATAATAACATACAGCTTGCAGTTTACTCCTTCTCAATTAATAATCAGTAGTTTTGCAAAAGATGTATTAATAATTAAGTCATCCCTCAAAAAATGCTCAGCTCTACCGCACACAACCAAGCCGTACGCAGTCATAGACAGTCAACTTAATGTTTCTGCTCAATCCACCTCCTGACATATCTACCGAAATCCCACATCATTTGCAGGCCTGACTCCATCAGAGACTCTGCATACCACATACCTCACCACTCAAGCTTTTCTTCTCAGCAACAGGCCTCAATACTGTAACATTCCTCTCCAATCGCAAGGCATACTTAAGGGAATGTCCACTTCAGCGACATTCGCATTTCTGCTTTCCTCCTAAATTGCATACCTCACTGCTTCATCATCTCTTCCCACATTCCACATCTATACCTTGTCCCCTCTTAATTACATGCCTTTTCCCACCTTAGTCTCCTTCTTCAAGCCTCTAATATCCCATATCAACCTCGTTTCTCACTACCCCAACATTCCAACAGAATGATGTGCCTTTCCCACCCATCCCAGATCTAATCTCCATTCCCATAATTCTGCCTAAATCCTCTCTCAACCACTCCCTCGTTGTGGCTTATGAGGTTTATCAGTTCTTTAGAAGATTCACCAGTTTCTCTTTCAGACCTTCCTCTGGTTCAAGCATGTGCTTATCTTTTTTGGCATTTTATCATAAGCTGATTAAGCTTCAAAATGCTGTGCCCTAAACAGAAACTAATTAGGTGAGCAACCAGAATTGGCAACATGGTCCTTTGGTAAAATTGGGTGACAAATAATCCAAGGTATACAAGAGTTCCTTTTAATCAATTATTCTGTTTCTGAAGGCCATTGCCAAAAATAAACCTTATTTCTTGCAGAGCGAACAGATACAGAGGCTTGCAGACTAATAACATAGGTTGTGGATAGGAGAAATAGGCAAACTCTGCTGCATATATTTTGTCAAATGCCAGGGTTAAACTAGTTTTGTCTCTGCTAATTTACACCACAGTGGTATTGAGTTCCATGCAAAACAAGATCAAACACTGCAAAAGAAATGGGCACAACAGCAATACTTTACATAGTATAATATGGTGTTACCTTGCACCTTGGTTTAATTTATGAAGAAAAAAAAATATTCACCTATAGTTTATGTCGTCTGGTCCAAGATCTCTTAAGTAACTACAGAGCTTTGAGATTGTGTATGTGAAAGTTAGAACTGCTTCCTTATATCACACTGACAGATGTAGAATATATAAAAAAATCTAAGGAGTTATAAAATGACTATTACTAATATGGGCTTAATATCCCATGTACACTACAGGCATCTAATTACTAAACAATATTGAAAAGTCAGTGTGATTATTCTGGATTCTATCCATTTTGTGTCCCCTGTGAGGCTAACACAAGAAATACAACCCATACAATATAGCTTCTGAGTGTTTCTAAAATGTACCAATCACCTGTGGATAAGTATCCTGAGTAGAAACACCTTAGCTCGCCGATTAAATGTGATTGAGCAATAACAGTGTTGGTGGTCTGAAACTAACTAAAGTTGCCTAAAAAAATAAAGGTGTTACACACTGTCCATAAGTGAGCAGATATCTTTATTGATTAACTGATCTGCAGGAGCCTCGCTGAGGGACCTGGAATTCAAGAAGTTACAAAGGTACAAGATGCATTATAGCCTCTAGATGTTGTGTACATGAGTGCTATTCTTATGCTTTTTGAATGCTGCTGTAACAAATTCAGATTAATTGTTCATGTGATCCTTTCTACTGCATTGATCCAATGTTGGCTTGTTAATGCAAACTAATATGCTAGAAATTAAGATGTATCAAATGCGTGCACACCAGCTTGTAAATATGAATTACGGGAAATCAATTTAGAAATAAAGTTTAGAAAACTATGCACCTGGGAAATGGGGTAAACTGATTGACCATTAGGGTTACTTCCAATTGACAAGCAATATCTAAGTCAATATGTCTGGCTTTATGCTAGTGAAAGTGTTTAGTAATATTTGAGTGAACTTGTATGTGTTGCCACCAGTTGTCCTAGAAATAAATTCTTATAACAGAGCACAGTTGGGCTAGAACTATATGGAAGAGGGGAATGGGGTCCCCTCCCTATAAAAACTGCATTAGCATACTTAATCTGTACCGCCAAACAGGAGTGTTATATGAAGTACTCAGAAGCTGAAGTTTGCATTGTGACTAGTGAAATTCAGACATTAACAGCAAGCTATTATATTGTAGATAACTTTGACAAAGGACCTTTATGTTCATTGCTTTTTAAGACGGCCTATGTGTGTATATATGTTTAATTTGAGAAACAACTTTGTTAAGTATATTATAGTGGCAGGAAAGTAAAACAAATTAGCATGTAAGGGTATTTGTACCAGTGTTCTTTCTAATCGTAGCCTAAAGAAAATGGTCATTTTTGGGGTGGCTGGATCCCCATCAATCTTGTACACCAGCCCTCAAATACACATAAAAGCCTGGGGCGGTGATAACATCTGGCTCCCCCTGACACTGGCCTGCTAAAGAATGTCTCAGCCAGTTTTTCAGTTCTGCTTTGGGTCTTAACAGAGACATGGAAAGGCCATCAACCAAGTGCCACTCTGCCACAACTTCATGCTGTGCATTTCCTGTTGTGCAGCCCAGCGGCGGCTGCCACATATGTCAAGAAGACGGTGGGGGGGTGACGGCAGGGGATGACTGGGGAAACAACATTATTTAAAAAAAAGAAAACACTTAAAGTTTCCGTCACGCTGCCGTCTCCTGCCACCTCCAGCTGCCTCACTCCTCTTGTGGTGTCACAGCATTCAATGGGACACCAGCACAGGCTCTCTGGCAATTCTGCCACTGCTTACATGCTAAACATAGCATGTAAGCAGTGTCAGGATTTGTGTGAGCAGCTCAGAGTGCCGCTCAGACACAAGCCTGGGGTCTGTGCTGTTTCTCCAGCCGGGTTGAGGAAACCTAAGTGCGCATTTGTGTTTGGCCGGCCTCAGACAGACAGCCAAACACATGAGTGCCCTCCTCCCTCCACCCAACTCCTGTGGCTGAACCCCTGTACATTCTGCTGGCTGAGCCAGCAGATGAAAAGGGATTAAAAAAAAAAAAACAATAGCAAGCTATCATTTTATTTTTCATCTGCTGGCTCAGTCAGTGGGGGGACGCCCCTCCGCCACTGCGAAGGAGCCGCCCCTGCAGCCAAGATTCACTAAATAAAGCAATATAAACCGGTAAGCAAACACACTGTCTATTTCTACAAACATTTAAATGCATGTTTCAAAATGAAAAAAACTTGCCTTCAGAAAAATAGAGATGCTTTTTAAAAAAAAAAATGAAAACATGCGACTATAGTCTGAAATACAGCTTACTGCAGAAAAGACAATGTCGGCCAAGTGTTATATTACCTCACTGATTCGAATGAAGATATATGAACTGCTAGGTTTCAGTGAAAAAATAACATTATGCAGATTTTGGATGAATACCTTCACAGCAAATAATGTACTTTCTTCAGTGAAAGTCATTTTTAGATGGTCTGCAGACACTCCAGAGAATCACACTGACGGTGTCGAAAAAGCAGCAGGAAATATAAACTTATTGTTACGATACAGGACTTTAAGATTGTATTTGCTTTCGGCAAATAATTGCTTTTGTAAAAAACGTAACAACATGGTAGACTGGAAACTTAACAACATGGTAGACTGGAGGTTGAAGTCTGCATCGCATTTGATAGGGAAAGGATAGAATGCAAGTGCAGAAATGTTTAACGTTTAACAATTCAAAGAAGAGAGGGTGTATAGCTCAATGAACATTTTTGTTCATTATCTCCGGGAACTCACGACAGGTAGAAAAGAGGTTTTAGGGATAACTTTAAAGAACCATGCATCTAGCCTGATGCTAAGTAATGATCAAAGCCTTCCATATTGCTGTGAAGTTGTTTACTTAGTAAACCTTGTTAATTGCAATCCTCATAGGCACTGCCTTGTTAGTGTAACTTCCCATGCTAGAAGAACATACGATGTATCAGATACATGCACAGAAAGAATACATTTAGAAAAGAAGTTTAGAAACGTAAGCAACTAGACAAAATGTGGCAAACTTATTTCGACCATTTGGGTTACATCCCATGAGCAAGCATTGTCAAAGCTGATATGTCTGGGTTTATGCTAGTGGAAGTATTTAGTAGTAATTGGGTAACTTTGTGTATGTTGCCCCTGGGTGCCCTACAAAGAACCTCTAATAATGAAGCACATATTGGGCTACATCAGTATGGAAGATGGGACTAGGGTCCCCTTACTGTTCAAACTACATTAGAATAAATAGAATAATTAATCTGAACCACCAAAGGAGAGTGTTATGAAAAGGACTTAGGGGTGTAGGTCTGCATTATAAATCGTGAAATTCAGACATTAACAGCAAGCTATTGCACAATAGATAACTTTGACCAAGGGTCTATATTTAATTGCATTTTTAAGAAAGCCTATATGTGTAAATGTCTTTGTGAAAAAGTGAAGTTGTTAAATACAACACATCATGACGACAGCAAAGTAAAACAAGTACACGTGCAAAGGTAATTAGTGAGTAGCACTGTGTGTTTATGACAGTCTAAGGCATCCAAGCAGCAGCACTTCCTAGACAAAAAAGCTGTAAACCAGCAATTAAAATGCCATTGTGTCAGCACTGCAAACACCTCAGTGAGCATAGACTGACTCTGAATTAGAGCTGCACACCATGATGTATCTGCAGTCTAATAAAAGGACAACTTGATATTGTATAACCAAACTCTAATAGGACACAAATGGGCAATGTGACCATTCCTTAATGGACAGCCCATCCAAGCACAGGCAAACCATGAAAAACACGTGGTCGCCAGTGGCTGAATGTTACTGATACAGACCTCACTGTCTCACTGCTCCTTATTGGTCTGTCTGTGAGGATTGGTTGCATGGGGTCTTGTATACTGCTGTCAGTAGAGATCAGTGAAAGGAGACAACCCCACAAATCACTTCAGTGCAACAAAAACATTGGAGAATGTTTCTGAATCCGTCCTTAACAAGAAAATGGGGATGGCGGAAGAGCCAGACAATATCCCCAGTGGAAGATTTGCATTACCTTCGCATTAGGTTTGCTGCAAGGGTGCTGTGCCCATGTTCTTAAATTCCATAACTGACATTTAGATGGCAACGGGGAATAAAAAGCAAGAATTCAACTCTGCAGGACACACTTTTTTCAGAGCTTGTGTTCTGTTTGTCACACACCAAGACAAAGGCACGTATAGCATATTTCATTTGGCAGTGGTAAACTGCAGGCACTCTTAACTCTTAACATAATCCAAATTATTCAAACTGATTTTCCCCTATATGTCTTTTTGTAATAGGCCTGTCTGGAATTTCAAAACAAAACATCACCTGGTTCATTTTGTAGGCTACAATTCCATTCTTTAAAAGGAAACTACTACTGCTACCACTACTGGCTGTTTTTGTAAAGCGCCATATACTGTTGTGTAGCCATTTTAGGTATAGCTCCATGCACGTTATTTTAGCATACTAGGAGTGCTTCTGTGCACTTTAACCCAGATATATTTTATTCAGCTTCGTTTATTATTATTACAATAGCCACTTTCACGGTCTTGTTATATTTTCTCTCAATCTAACTGTTTTTGCTTACGTCAGCACTCTGTTCTCAAACAAGACATTCTTGCTCATTCTGTGCTTCGTTCAAGGCTGTAGTAAGATAGGTTGCCGGTGAACGTGGTGTTGAGTTTTGTCTCTGACATTCATAGAAAACACACATCCTTACGTAGGGACGTTTTCTCAGAACATCAGCTGTTTTATTATAAAAACACTTCCCTGCCCCTTACACGTTAGAGGAAGATTCCAGCCAGGGAACCACAACACTATGCTGATTGCTGAATGCTTTGCTACAGTTGCTTATGCTGACTTCAGGCCTTTGCTCAGGTATGGGGGATGATGTCTTCCCAGGGGGAACTTGAAGGGCAGAATTAGAGCTTAACCCCCTGTGCTCTATTATAGCCTACGTAGGAATTAGTCTATTAACTCTTGTGACAATATGGTAGCGTTATTTCTATGCTTTACTCTCCTTGTCACAATCTTAATCTTGTTATGCTGTATTGTCCTGGTTATTGCAGCCCATGCTTTGCTATCTAAGATGCAGTTGCTTTATTAAAACATTATTGAAACATATACAGCCTCTGTTTGTCAATGTGCATATGAGACTAAAGTAACTGAGAGAAACGGAGGAGACCTGAGTGACCACAGTTTGCCTGAGAAATCAAGTATGTCATGCACTCGGCTGCCCAATCATCCCTGCCTTTGGGTAGAGATGAGGCACTGTTAGTTAGCCGGAGCAAAACCTGGATTGAGCGACAGGCGTCACCTGTAGTGGGTTAGAGTCAGTCCCCTAAACCGCAGGCGATCCTGCAGCTCAAAATCCAGTTGTTTCATTAGAATAATGAGAGCCTATGCGACAATACCAGACATGGTCCCACAGTGATTTAAGTTTACAAAAGCAACTAAGAAGTCGAGGTTCGCAAGAGACCTACATATTCTGGTGAATGGTTAAGTAGCACCCATCCATTCAACTTATGCAGTTGCAGTCTCAATTTATCGCATGAAAGATACTGTGACGTAAATCTGAGGGAAAACAATTTCACAAAGTCAAATGAGATAATAGAAAAACAAATAAATAAGAGGACCCTAAGAAAAAAGCTTAAAAAAATGCTGCCAGGAAAGGCATTTTATTTAACAATTTAAGTTTTGCAGCTTCATTCTAAAAGTATTTGATCTTTTTCAAGCCCCACCAAAACATTTGACTTAATCTAAATGCCTAAATGCCTGTTAAAATTTTTCATCCTCAAGCTCAAACACTCTGTTTCCGTAAACCATTGCACTGCGCTTTAACACAAGCAAACCAAGCTCAGATTCAGCTTTGTGAACCAAACAGCAGACTTTGCTTCATATGCTAGGGCTGTGTTATTTACCCCAGATACTCCAATAACAATAGCTGGATTTCGAACAGAATTTGCTCAACAAAACCCTTTGTAAGACAACTGATTGTAAAGCATAAACAAATCAACAATCTGCAATTTGAATTGTTTCTCACAAGTGAAGTTTCTCCCATTGTTCTCACAACATGACGACCCCTGTTTTATAAATCATCTTATTGACTCACTTCTATGTGCTTATTGTGTTCCTTCCTGAACATTCAGGGCATTACCAGCTCTGTGTTACCTTGGAGGCTACCAACAACTGCAGTAGAAAAAATATTTATAAAAAGCCATGACTTAACAATCATTGGCAAAACCATTAGGTCTAGCATTGAGCACCAGCCTTTTCTCGTTGCTTGATTTTACCATGGTTATTGAAAACTTTATTATCCAGGAAATCACCAGGTCCTTCTAAAAAACAACTGGCTAAAAACAAGAAATATTTTGAATCTCAAAAAGCACATATTGCGTAGTAGTTTCTGGTTCTTCTGTAGACTTCTTTGGATGTGGGTGTATGTGCGCTTTTTGTGAAACGGGAGAATGCTGTCACTCACAGTGAAGTTAGCTAATGGCTGAAGAGGGCTGACTCACTGTTCTATGCTGTATGCTGTAGTGGGCAGAAGGAAAATGTGAACTACACATTATCAGCCCAATGAATGAAGCTGGCTAGCTGAAAGTCCCTATAAGTTAGAATGCTATATATGATTTTTGCAAAATCAACAGCTCTTGGCTCAAGACAGACCTAAAAAAGAAAAAAAATCTTTACTTGCACTCTGACAGCTAACTAATTACAACATGTAACATTAACTTGCCCCTTACAAGAAGCATCTTCCTGTCATGTAAAAAGCAATCTACAACTTGTATTAAAAAAGATAAATGTCAATTAAAAATGAACAATCGCTTCATGTGGAATGGTGAAGTTAATAATCTGCTCATCCTCCGATCCTGTAGTTAATGATGAAAAATAAATCACTGAACGCCATCATGGCCAAGGCAACTCATTGTGTATATATTTATTAATAATATATAGCTTTGGGCTGCTGGCACGTGAGATGCTCTTTACAGTTGTCATGTCAAAATTGCAGCTAAAATGTACACACTGGAATGAAAGGCTGTGCCATACAAAATGTAAAGAAAACACTATACCCCCACAAAAGTTAAAGGTTGCCTTGTTTCACACAGCAGTTATCAGTATACGTATGTTGTATAAGCATGTTTAAATGTGGCAACATATGTTTATTGTAATGATCATGACTATAAGCTTACAAAACAATTATTTAGATAACCTTCAAAAAGGCCATCGGTTTGGTTCATAACCTGAGCTGCCATACATCCTGACAACAGCGATGGGCCAGGTCTTTTCTGTTTTTTTTCCTAATGGACAACGGCAGATCACTGCAGGCCTTTTACTCCCAGTGACTATGGCCTTAGAAAAGCTATTTTAATTTAATGTAAATTATATTTTAAGCCAGTGTGGTGCTTTGTAAAGCACAATGATAATGAATGCACTTTCCTGTTTTATTGTTTTAAGTGTAAACTTTTATGACCTATGGTCGAAATAAAGTATGATTTGATTTGAGTTGATGGGCAAGGTACAAGGCAGCTTCCCTTACATTGCGGCAAGTATGAAAGGTTTCAAAAGCGCCATTCAAGCGTAGGCCTGCAAGCACAGCAAATACCTTATCCCCATCTGCTAAATCCATTGCAATATAACCCTGAAAACGCGCTTAAATCTAATCTTCCGTCCTCCCCCTTCCTTTCCAAACACTGCCAGCATCTAAATGGGCATGCCAGCACCCAATAACTGCAGCTCGAGCACGTGTTTACGTTGGTTTTGTCCAAGGACCACTCTTGGCATGTCCATTTGTTCACGTGCTACTCCCTCAGCCGAGCTCCAGTTCTATAATATCACAGCGCCACAGGCTTCTGGGTGGAGTGCATATATCGAATCATAAAAAGGATTTATAATTCAAGCAACATATTTCATTACACCCAGACACTCTTTTCGGAAGTAGGAGATCTGAAGGCCCAGCACTGGAGTCTTAGCACAGCAATACCAATGAAAATACACATTAAAAACACCTCTGAAAATGTATATTTTAGAGTGAAGTATACTTAATGAATTGCACAGTCGACGGACTGAGGCCAACTATTTCACCTTAACAAATCTGGAAACTAAATTAGAAGTGGATTCTATGCAATTTGTATGCTTGAAAGCCCAAATCACCGCCTTTTTTGCTGCTCTTTCAAACAGTTACTACTACAGTAAATCAGGGCAAGGTTGTTGAGACCTTGTGCCTACCGTACCTTCGCTGGTAGCTGCATTCTTGCACGCTTTGGTTGGAGTGTGATCTGTGCCTGAACTCACGTCGGATGAGATGCTCGAGCTGCCTTTGCCTAAAACACAACAAAAAACAAACGAGCGTCAGTGGATTTCATGGTCCCCATGATCTTTGCTTGTTGGTGACAGCTGAAATTTCCTGGACATTGGAGACAGAGTGCATACATACATGGAATGAAAACACACCTATAAAACAAGCCTAATGAGCTCACAATTTAGAGGCAACAGCAAGGAAATGGTGATAGGCCTCCTCCGTGCACATTGCACCTTTGTCTTTACCCCTTTAACCCAACCCACCCTGCTAGATACCCCTGACTGCCTCTGGAAAGCACCACTGTCCCAAAAAAAGCCTGTGGAAGAGCTCTTGGTTTTGTCTCTCCCCAAGGCACCATTTTTCAAATGCCTGCTAAGAAGGTGTGGAGGAAAGACGTACATTGCAGACTAAGGGAATAATAATGTGTCCTCAAATGTTTGGCTAAAAAAATTACAGCTGAGTTTCAGAAGTGAGAAATAACTGGTGTATGCTCAGCAGTCGGAGCAGGCCTTGGGCGCAGCGCTCTAATGAAGCACAGTCACACTACTTATTTGGCTGGTATGGAGCAAGTCTTAAGCGATCTTATACCTCTTTACTTATACCCTCCACTGGCCCCACCCGTCAGGGCTGCGTGCATCCCATTTGGGGGTAAGGAGTCACCCGCATGGGCTGGGTGGCACACTACATCCCCCCAACTTTAGTTCGATTCAGCACTAACGAGGTTGGGTGTTGCACATAAACTCTCTGAGTCTCTGGCTGGAGTTCGGGTTGGGCCAAAGGACGTATCATTGCTTCCTAGTAGGTATGGGTGGCTCTGGTGTTTCCTCTGTCTCTGCCCCAGTGGTCTATCTGGCTCTGGTGGGGATTCAGTCTCGCTGTGATGACTCTTTGGGTTGCCAGGATTTGGAGGTACCTTCCCCTGGGGACGCTACAGCAGCATCGGGCCATGGTTCTGTGTAGAATTATTCGGCTGGGTTCTTGATCCTTTTGACCCAGGACACATTTCTGACAGCTCTCTGCTTACCCCAGCGGGTGGTCACCGTGGTGCCATTTACTGCAGAGTCTACTTAAAGTTCAGGCTTGTGTGGCGTATGGAAGTCTCACCAAGTTGGCGCAGATGCAGTAGCACTCTGGCCTAACTTGTCATTGTTTTGGTTCCACCCCTCTAGGGTGTTTGTACTCTGGTGCTCTCCACCCAGGGTGGGTTGGTACAGCAAGGAGAAAAGCATGTAATGCATTGTGGAGTGCCACGCTATGCCACAAGGAACTTGTGAAGGGTGATTTTAGGGTTTCATCCTTTCTGTATTGCTATCCACAGCACTTTCTTCGTCATACACACAAATCGTTCCACATCTCCATTGGTCTGTGGCCACTAAAGGGTTATCTTCCAGTGTTTTATTCCTGAGCAGTGTAGAAAATCTTGGAATTCTGATCCTTGGAATGGTGGCCCATTTTCTGTCCTGATTTCCTCGGGATTTCTAATGCTGGGCCTACACAAGAGAATGTGGTCAACTCTGAAAGCACTACCACATGGTATTTTGACCGACCGCCCATCATTGCCATCATTACATGCCCATCTGGAAACCTGCCAAAGTCTAGACTCACACTGACCCAAGGCTTGTCACAGTGATCTTCAGTCACTGTCGGTACAGAGGCTTCTACGCTATGCTCATCATTTGGCAGGCTAGGCAGTGCTTGACTATGGTGTCAACGGTCTCTTCTAGCCTTGGAAACCACACTTTCTCCCTCAGACAAGCCTTTGTCTTAGCTGCTCTTTAGTGGCCTTCATGTGCTAGCTCTTTTGGTCTCTGAGCCAGGGAGGCTAGTAGCACCATCCGATTCCCCCTTAGCAGCCCTCCGTCAGGTGCTACGCTGAGCTAAGTTTGTATTTTTCAGAGCTGTGAGAGTCTAGCCTTTCTGAAGTGAACCCATTGATTGGCGACTATCAGGAATGTTTTCAAGAAGTCTTCTTGCAGGATTGAGATGGCTTTTAGGAGAACATCATCATCTGCTGTAGCATGGCTAATTTCTTGGAAGGTGAGTGCTCCTGGCTCTACTTCATGCGTGTGCACTGTCCCTAGGACTACATGACTGGCTTCCACCACTAGCTCTGTTGTTCTGTCAGGGCAAAGCAGACCATATTGGCCTTGTCCTGCTGGGTATCCTTGAATCTTTCAAATGATTCTGCCTCTTTAGGTCCCCACGGCCATTGAGAGTCTGCCTTTGTGAAGGCTCTGAGTGGTTCTGCGTAAGTCACGAGGCTGGGGATAAACCGGCTGCAACTTGTGGCCATGCCGAAGAACATGTGTATCTCCATGGCGTTCTTGGGAGCCAGGGATTGTCAAATTGGCTGCAATTTGTGTGGTTCCACCTAAATCCTGTCTTTGGTAAAGAATTCCGTTTTCGTCTCCAAGAACAAACATTTCTCCTTTTGTCACAATGCTGTGCCAAATTAATTATATTTCCCACAAAGCAGCAGGAACAAAGGCCACCTCACATAAAGGGAGCGATTAACAGTGCTTGACTCAGCTCCTGAGGAGGAAAGGGGTGGGGATGAAGGACCAGCATCAATCAATCAGCTGTCACAATGTACCAGGCATGGGCTAGCCCAAGCTGACTGAACAAAGAAGGAAACCCAGACAACTGGAGTCTACCCAGTAGGAGGCTTTCCTTTGGAGTCTTAGTTTGGAGAGGCCTTAGCAGTGATGCGAGCAAGGGTGGCAGAGCTGAGGTCCCAAGAAGAGATGTGTAAGAGAGTTGGGACAGGAGCGGAGAGGTGATGTGGCACCCCAGGATAGGCCAAAGGTGCCTCTCCTCTACAACCTTACTCCCTCATTTAAAAGGTCATGCACAAGTGGGAGAGCTCTCTCTTGGTTGTGTTGTTCTGTTGGAAACTGGGACATGAGGCAGGAGCCATGGACAGCTGGAAGGAGGAACCCTTTGATGCCCATCTCAACTAAGGACTCTGACTACAGTTGACCCTAGGACCAGTGAGGCTCGCCCCAGGACCTGGGAAGCTAAATGACTAGTTAGGGGAAAGAGTGGGCTTCTGCACCAAGGAGGAGAAAAGCTCCAGAGGAAACACAGGAGAAAGACTGGCGAGGGAGCCAGTGTACCCAGCTCCCTGCAAAGTTCACCACCTTTGAGGGCAGGAGGCCTGCAGATAGGGCTCCAGGTGGCTATTGCTCACCATCAGGAGTAGAGCGAGCCCAAGATCATCCAAAACGGCCAACAGGGCCCGAGTTATGGCATTCAGGAGATTGATCTCCTTTGACCTCTTCCCAAATGGATCACATGCGGCTCTGCCACTTCCAAGAATTACCCTTAAGGTGGGCCAGGACCCAGGGCTGGTGCAGAGGGTTTTATTAAAATTTTCTAGGGAGGGTTTGTGCATGGGGCCCACTCCCCAGCCTCTCCCAATTGCCGAGGACCCCATCCCGGAGTGTAATTATCAGATAGGGGGCAGGGACCACATCACTGACCCATGCCCAGCCCACGCATGCCACAGGTGAAGGGGGAGCACTGTCACAGACTCCCCCCATAGCGGTGGGCCTGGCCGCTCTCCGCCTATGTATGGATGTCTGGTGGGAGCAGACAACTACCGCCACAATGAAGGAGATCCCTGTCGGGCAGGGGAGGAGCCCGCAGGTCAGAAAGAGGTAGTCTCCCTGTGCTGCCCCTAATGTCTGCTGGCTGGCGTGGACCTCTGGTGGGACCGGACACTCCCAAAAAAAATGAAAAAGTTGTGCGGCACTCCTAGCCACGCCTGCCCGTCAGGGTAGCATGCATGACGTTTGGGGGTTATGGGTCACCCACACAGGCCCCTGCGGCTCACTTCAATAACAACACAGATGTTTCCTGGCCAACCTTGTATTACAGTTCGACATGCTTGTGAGACAGCACAGGTTTTGAGATTTATCTCTTTCAAGCTTTGCACTGGGGTGGATTACACCTTTCTTCAAACATTTCCCCGGCCACCATATCTCCTGCTTTGGTTTGGGATTTAGGATTACATAAAAGTAACTGAATTTTGGGAAAAATAAGAGGGCAAGGCATTTTTTCACAATTTCCTTGTTTATATATTTTTATTTATTGATTTGTTATAGATTAAAGGAACAGCAATGGCAACAAATATTATTCAGTACAATCCGTATTTTGAGTAACAAACTGTCAATACCAAGAAGTAAGGCATGTAATACCTACAGTATTAATGAAAAAAACAATAGAATCCAGGGAATAAAAGGTGATGAAAGAAGAAAGAAAAATAAAAGATCTCTCTCAAGGAATAATTACATTATGACTTTGTGATGAACAGTTGTACTATGCCCCTAGCTAAGGGACAGTTGAAGTCTTAACTTGCAGAATGACTTATGGAGTCGATGTACTTTTCGATGTTTCTCAAATGTCTACTGTTCACTCAGAGTGTCACAGATCCATGGAGAGATTGTATAGCCTCATGTGTTGTTAACACAGTGCAGATGTAGAAACAATGTGAAAATATTCTAGTCTAGTCTCCCATATCAAGGGGAACGTTCATCATTTTTAACTCTACCTCCATCACATGCACATCCCAGCAATCCGCTTCTCACACCCTTAAACCGTCTAACCCCAATGTCGTACAGTAATCTGCTTCAGCTCGGGTCCGCACCAAAAAGGATTTTAGCCACTCTCAGAGGCCTGGAGCAGCTGGAGCTTTACAGTGCATCACTATCTGGCGTTTAGAAGGATAAATGGACATTTTTTCATCATAGCATCAGCAATTTTCTCAACTTTGAATGGTCGGCTGAAATTCTATCTGGTTGTTAGAGCTTAAAAGTAATTTCCTTGTCTTTACATGGATATTATTTCAGAATTCATTTTTTCTGTATGCAGGACCACATTACTTGCTTTCATTCACAGTGGCATTAATTGATCCAATCCAGTGCTTAATTAGTGCTGATCTTTGCAGGTGGTGGGCACCAGACCTTATTTTTCATCATCAGATGTTGACCAGAGCAAGAGTGAAAGAGAAAGGCAGACAGGCAGAAAGAGGAGGGAAGAGAAAAATAGGTAACAGTGTCAGTGGGAGAAAGCAGAGAGGAGTAAAGAGACAGGAAATGGAAATGGAAAAAGTAAAAGACATGAAGTGGAATCAAGAGCACCCTGGGTTTGTGTTCAACAACCCTAGCAATAGGCAGCACCTGTGGCAAAAGTTCTAAGAAAACGTTTGGTCCCAGTGCTTATTTATTTATTCATGTTTTTATTTATTTACAATTTTTTCATAAATTAACCACTGGTGCACACCATGTGGATCTCAACAGATTAAACATTGGAAATTACGGGGAAATTAGTTTATTTAGTCTCCCAGAGAGGATCCCTCCATATCTCGAGTTAGTCACGTTAATGGGAGCTGGCGGGAGAACGTGCACAAATGCTGCCTGTGATGTGTTGAAAAGAGGGGCTTCATAATTGTCTTTTCTGGTCCTCACACGTTTACAAGACCATATATAGCAATCTTCCCTGTGCTGTTATGCCAGTCCTGCTAATACAAGACTTGGGAAGAAGTGTAAGAGGGTGAAATGCTCTCCACTGGCACCTGCTGTGATCTTCAGGACACCAGTTTGAATCTTGGTAAGGCTAACTCATCCTTCTACCCTTCGGAGGACGGGATCATTCACAAACATTGAATTGAGTAGCAGCAACACTTTTCAGTTATATTTCTTAGAAATTGCAGAAGTGTTCTATGCACCATTACGTAGAAACAATATAGTATGCTTTATTTATTGGGACATCCCAGAACCATACGAAAAGGGCGCCTAGATGAAGAAAGTGCTACAACGCCTAATCATATCTAAAAGGAACCAAAAATGCTGATAATACAACATTGCCAGTTGTCGGTTGGCAAAGTCACTATGTTCCCACACCCCAGGCAGTCCGCACACCATAGTTCTATATTGTCCATAGTCATTTTTCGGAGGACCGGGTCGCCTTTTCAGTGACACGATAACTGCGCCGATTTTTGCACAGTAATGAAATGGTGCATCGTCCCACCTGTCTGTGAACTCAAAAAACGTTATCTCAAGACATTCTTATCACCACTGTTTACGTGGAAATGGGTAAAATTTGGTATAAACTGCTAGTCATTTGGCCCCCTTCAGCGACTCACCACACGACCACTCCAACATGTTTTTCTTTTTCTTATAACGTTAGTATCAGTCTACACTTGAAATAAAATCACATTATTTGAGGGACCGCAGTATGTGTCTGGAATTCCCTGTACGTCAATAGTATGTATCACACAGGCTGTCATTCGGCAAAGGCCCAGAAACAGAGTCAACCTGTAAAGCAACAGCTGAACTGGCATGATCTCTATAGGAGTCTGGATTTTAGGGCCAATAAAAAGCCTAGCAGAGAACGCCACTACTCACACATAAAAGCTATTTTATTAGTCCTGTGTAATTTAATTTCACGCCTCATTACACACAGAACACTTGCTCAGAGGCACACATTTTCGTGCCAATGAGCAATTCGTCTCAGACTAAATGATTGCAGCAGCAATTACCGTGCTTTGCGCGCGCACGTGTTCTGAGCGCAAATTCCAAAACACTTGTTTTCTGACCTGTTTTTGATATTTGGAGTCAATGTGCATAGATATGCGCCAATGAAAATCCCAAAAGCAGCCCCCTAAAAGAGGTTAGGCTGCTGTTCCAAAACAAGCATTTGCAAAACCAGTAGGTGTCTCCTTTGCGTGAGCTATTGGCTTTGTCAAGGGCTGTTGTGCAACGTGGGTGAAGCTAATGAAAAGAAGAACTATGATGCGGTCCACATTGATCTTGTCATATCACTTATTTTTCTTTAAGCGCTGTTGCGTAGTAGCCTGTGCTGCTGTGCAATGTGTCTAAAAAGCACTGGGGGCGTAGGGAACAAAAGCAAAAGACAGTATATGGGGGAAAGTAACACCAGAGAAGTGCGTGGGAGGAAGCATCAAAAGACAGCAAGAGGAGGGCGTGGGGTGGCAGGAAGCAACCCAAGAGAGCCTTCGGGAGGGGAGAAGGAAGAACCAACAACAGATAGAGGAGGAGGGTGGGGGAAGACTCTACAGTGCCATACACCCTTCAAGAATGCATGGCTAAAAAAAAGTACCAGCAGCACCAAATGGTGAGTGGAAGGACACTGGTCGCAAACAGGAATCTGTGATAGTTCCATGCTCTAGGACAAAGACAGAAGCCTCTGGAAGAAACCAGGAGGAGGACAGCAGCCGGGATGAAACAGGAGGCATGACCAATAAGAAGCAAGGAAACAAGAGTAACGTGAAAGCAAACCAATGGAAAGTATTGGTAAGTAATGTGCAGGCTTTCATCCCGTTTTTAGGCTTTAGTTTTATTAAAAATAGATTTCGCTGATGGCACATTTGCACTGTTCAGGCAAAACCTAAACAGTTTAACCTTGATTACAACTTTGAAACTACTAATTCAATTTTATGCGAAGTTAAGCCGTATTGTTCATGTGCTATCTGCAGATGTGGCAGCTACCTCCCCTTCCCTATACACTTAGAAGTTTTGTGTCATAAAATTGGCAAGAACCTTATCGGCAAATCACCTTGAAGCTCCAGTTGCACAAATGACAATTTCCCTCTATTTGCCAACAGGATTCATCCCAGGTGTTATCTGTCGAAAACCTAAGTGGAATTGGCACATGGGCAAACGCAGTTTGGCAAGAATTTACACAGAGAACTGACATAGCACCAAGGAAGTAATCTGGGCCTTAAAGTTTGGGATCTGCTATAAATTCATTAGGTGTGAATCAACTACGGGCAGTCCTAATTTTTTGTTATACAGTGAAATCTACTTCAGAAATTGATAAACTAATGAAACCCATAAATAGCTTTTATTAACAATTTTAAATATGCAATGTGTTATTGGGAGGGGACAGTGAAGATCTGTTTCCACAACAGTACTGAAGTTCACAATCTTGTATTCGTGAAGTTGGTTCACTTACCCCAGCATCACCTGGAAATGAGGTCCATCTGCTACAAAGTTTTTGCACAATAAATTCTTCAGCAAAAAGTAAATTTTCTGCCGTTTCGTCTGGTAAAAAATAACCTGTCCTGCATATTGAAGCCTCTTTTTAGGTTTCGCCTGTGTCAATGCATGCATTAGTGCTTCTGCCCCACCCCACCCCTGCGAATGGCTTCTCCTCCTCCTACCCTCTTTTCCTGGTTGCTTATTCCCCTCCCATACCCGACCCCTGAGTGGTGCTTTTTTTCCATAGCCCAAGCTTACAGCTTATATATCCCTAGAGTACATGTCGTAAAAGTAGGAATTTCACTAAAGGCAGCAGAATGCCCACTACTAAGTGACCTTGGGGACAAAAAAACATTGAAATAACGTTCTAGAAAAAAGGCAGATCATTTCCTGCTAGAAAACACATTTGCCAATCTTTTGCCAATCTAACCTCACATGCACAAAAGCGCCAAAAATGTTGCCAGGTTTAGTTTGGACTGTAATGCCTTCTATTAAAAGAAGAACACTGTCTTTGACTACACGGGATCTAACCTATGATTTTTCTCAAGTTATACGTGTTGCTAATTCCCCTCCCATCCTCCACCTGTCTGTGGTGCTAATTCCCCGCCCATCCTCCACCTGTCTGTGGTGCTAATTCCCCGCCCATCCTCCACCTGTCTGTGGTGCTAATTCCCCTCCCACCGCTCTATCGGTGTTGCTTGTTCCTCTACCCCCACCGCCCTTGCTGCTTATTCCAATTCTTCACCCTTGCTGTCCCTGTTGCTTTTTTCCGTACTCTCTCAACCGCCATAAGGAAAACAAAAACTCTATAATTTTGCCCTCTTTATGGTGCTTATTTTTGTTTCTTACATGCAATAAATTGCTCATCACAAATGTATTACTACAATTAATGTTTCCAAAGGGATAAGGCAAGAAAGCGACTGTATAGTATGATGTTAGTTTGTTCCCTTCGCCCACCAGGAGTTCCGGCTTAGGGAGCAGAGAGGATACAGAAGAACCTTTAACCTGGGCCAATCATAGTGCAGGGCACAGAACACTCATTTGTGCAGTACCAGGGAGCACTGACAACTGTAACTTCCCCTTGCCTTCCAGCTGATGACTGTCACTTGCCACTGTGGGAACGATAAGACAGTGAGAGGAAGCAATATGAATGGAGTTGTGCAGGTAACATAAGAACCAGCGCCAGGGCTGGTTTGGTGGCATTTACAAATATATTATCCTCCAAAGCACATTATGATGGAGCATACATTAGTTTTAGCCAGTGCTTAATTTGTAAATAAAAATGTGGCGGTGCCCAAAGCACTCCTCATAAACATGCGGCTGCTGCAATTAAATGTGCGAGCACAGAATACTGAGGCAGCGTAATCCTGAAGCCATCTCGGGCCTCTTTAATCCATTTAAAGACACTCCCGGCCCCTTCAGCTCACTCCTGCAGCTTTCTGCTTTCTCCCTTTGTGACACTTTTTCGTTTTTCTCTTCCTCTGTCTTTCCCATATGTGTCTTTTTCTCGCAGGAAATGCTTGAGGCAGAAAATCATGTGCCGGCCCTCAAAAATAAGTGCCGGTGCTCCACACCCGGAAACAACAAGCACAAATTAGGCACTGGTTTTAGTGTATGGCCTCGTTTGTGCATGACTTCCTGCACTTTCAATACACCCTGCACCCCGAAAGCTAGGCAGTCCTACCATTCTGCAACCTTGCAGTCTTATGGCTGACAGTCTATGGACGTTTCCTGCAGTGGAATGAACGGACCCAAGGAGGTCTCAGCCAGCCCCAAACAACATTATTCAGTCCATACAGCACCTGTTGTCTCTACAGCACTTGCAGTAACTTTTTTATTTGCTGCTTTTTATCTGTATTCTGTAGCGTGAACATTTGGGCCTTAAGTGCTTTCTGCTAGCTATGGAAGTAGCTTCAAACAGTGCTCGGGCACGCACCTTTAGAGAGGGATGACGAGAAGGTAAGGGAGACAAAGTCTGAGAAACCAGAAGTACTGGGGTTAGATGCTTTGCTGAAAGGGATGCAGGGGACGCAGAGTTCAGGTCTTTCCAGTTTTTGCAGTGCTCTATAATCAGAGCTAATGGAATTATGTGGCAGGAGAGGGTCAAATAATGTGCAGGGTTGACTGAATTATACGGCATTTGAATGCAAATTATGTAGCATATTATGGCACATTTTCTGATAGTATTACTACACTATTTTGTAATTCATAGGATCGAGCGTGCAAGGGCTGTAGCCTGCTGTAATCTCTCTGTGGCCTATTAACCATGCCCATCGCACACCCATCAGTTTAGTGGGTTCATGTGCTTACATTTTAAAAATCGCTTGATTTTATTTGTGAAAGGCATTCATACGTCATGCCTTTTACGGTGTTTGGCCCTCCTGGAGAGCACCGGCCAACCACAGAAAACATACGAGGCTCCATGTTTTCAGCATAGTTCCTGGACTACTTTTTTTTAAAATTTCCTATGCAGTGTGATCTCGCTGCACATTTGCTGATATGTTTGACTGCAAGCGAACTTCTATTTCATTTTGTGTGCTCCTTCACACTCATGGCATGGTGCTTTAAATCGGGTAGCTTGCGTAAAACTTTATTACTTTTCATTTTCAGTTCATGTGGCAATAAAAGTTTGGTTGGGACTTTACAACACTAATATCTCTAAGTCGAGCAAATGCGACACCCATTACAACTGTCGCCGTGTTTTTAGTAACATTTGAATCTGCTGATTATGCAGCAGATGATGAAGTATGTGAAAAGTGCGGGAAATCCAGAACTATGCCAAAAAACGTTGCAGCCACACAATAGCATTATTCCAGTGCCCCTGCCTATAACCAGTGGCACCTCACAATGACTAGTGCCGCCTTCTAGTGATTAGGTTCTCCATTTATATTGCCATGTTTCCCAACTTCTATGTGCGCAGGGTATTTAGTTTGCACTTAAGTGGTTGTAAGTGGTAAGAGTGTTATCTGCGAAAGACTGGACAAAAGCCATAACACTTCTAGCATGGAATGGCCTAAGAGTCACATGATGACCTCCTGCCCTGGCTCACCCATAAGCTTAGTCTGCATCACAACAAAGTCCTCCTAAAAAAGGTCAATGCCCATTTATTCCATTGCCATGTAGAGCATTATACTTCAATCTCCAGGTAACACATGAGAGATTCAGCAGAAGAACAGGAAAGGGGTGGCTTTGTCCTTAGGAGTATCATCTGTGAGGTCTGCATGCAAGACTGAATATCAGAATATCAAGCAGTGCAATTTCATTTTACTAGGATATCAGCTGCAGACCCTGAGCACTACTACATTGGCAAGGTAACTGTACACCGGTTAGTGCAAATTTACTATTCAAAGCTCCACACCTACTTACCTTGAGCATATGTATGCATAACCCCTATAAACGTAACCGTACAACATTGTGAAACATAATATCCTGCAGTAAATATCTTGTAGGTCAATATTAAAAGCTCAATATTCTGGTAGTGCATGTTATGAAATCCCACACCTATGTGTGCTAGGGACCTAGCACATCTGATGCCTATGTCACTGCCTGTTACTGCAGCATGTTCTATCGCATCCCCATCAATGGATTTACCACTTAATATTGCCACATACTTCAATTCCTGATCAAGACCTCTTTTGGTCACTCTGAGCTCTGTCAGTGACCTCTGTCACGGCTCAATGCATTTTAGGTATGAAGGGGCAGATTTAAGAAAAGTGGTGCTGCACCCAGTGCTGCTCCACTTTCCTTGCACCCCCCCACCACCACCACCATGCATGCGCCGTATTTAAAATACGGCGATCCATGCCGCAGAGTAAGGGGCAATGGCATAATTCTTATTTACGCTTCTGACATACTCTGCAGAAGTAGCGCCAACATTTTGGCATTACTCCTGCAGGGTACATAGGGATCTATTATAAATAATGGTAGGCCCCCTTTCAACGCCTGCTCTGAGCAGGCATTAAAAGTGCAGAAACAAAAGCGCAAGGAATTCCCTTAGATTTCGTTGCCCCATTTTTTCAGCTCCCCTAACGGGGGAACTCCCCCCTTGCATACATTATACCTGGCGCAGGCATAATGTGGTGTAAGGGGTTGTAAAGTGGTGCAATGCATGCATCGCGCCACTCTGTAAATATGGCGTGGGTAAAATGCCACTTTAGCTAAGGTGGCGCTAGGGGGTCCTAAATATGTCCCGAAACCTTTGATGCACTCATTAAAAAACCATCTGAAGTCACCACAATTTGCTGAAAAGTACCCAAATAGAGAAGAAAGCATACAAGGGTCCCTCTGCAGCCAAAGCAAAATGAAGTGCAACGCCTACTACTAGTGTCACCTGCCGGTGTTATGTTGAGATTCTCCCTGTTTCCTATTTCTGTCAACATAGTTTTTACTCCTCTGAGGGCAGGCTGGTGTTACTGCGAATCCCCTGAATTTCATCAGAATATCATTAGTTCCAGTCCTCTGAAGACGTCCTCCAAACCTCAGTTTTACTGCTTTCGATGCTCCTGTCCTCTCTATTGTTGCAAGTGTGTCCTTTTTTGTTTCTTGTAATTTTCCTTAAAAGGCATGAACTTACAGAATGTTCATAAAAAGTAAAATTATAGCATCCAGTTTCCCTGATTCAGCTATACTATTGAACTATTTGTTGTTATGACAGGAATGGTGCACGAAAAAGTATTTCCCTCGGCAAAACAGCATCTTACTGCAGGACTGTTGTGGCCTACTAAAGACAGAAGACCCAGGCAAAGTTTCTGTTACACTGCGTAATCTCAGGCGATTTCTGAGACCTTGGGAACAATGTGCATGACCAGAACGCAGTTTGATGTTGTATGTATATCTGCGCTATTCTTTTACTGCAAAATACGACCTCTTGGCTGACATATTTCATACAAAAAGGCAACGCTAACCATTGTTTTTGCATTTTGCGCGATTTTGCCCAGTTTCACGTAATTTGTTATGCGAAATTTCATATACCTACGCAGAAGAAAATTACGCAAAGTTTGCACACCCTAAAAAAAGGTAGTTTACACATCTTTTCTTGTTATTAGCTACAACATATTCGTAGTGCCATTAGGGTCTGCTTTAAATGACCTTACAGTTTTTGCCCGTACTGTGCTGTTTTGGTACAAAATAAAATGGGAATATTGTTGTTTGTTTGAGCCTTTACATTTCTTGAGCATCTCATTAGGATAATTATTTTAAGGGTTTATTTTTGTACTTACAAATCAATATGCACATGTTTCAGTGCTGTTGGGTCAGCCTGGTACTGAAGCATTAAACTGCTTGAGTAGGCCATCTAGTTTAGATAGTTCACATTTTTTCTTTTCATTCTGGGATTTGTTGTCCTGCATTTTGTAATTGAATCAACAGCACTACAGACCCAAGCATACAAAGAAACAAACATGCACTGGATGAGTTTCTCATGCACAGAAATGGTAAACTTGAGAAATCTGTATTATCCTAGAGAGGGTTTCAGCCCTAGTTATGTATTTTGGCTACAACTTTGCTTCCCCACCCTGCCACTGCAGCCATAGTCGGTAATCTCCATAATTGCTGAAAGTAAAGTAAAGCAAATTAAAAAGGTGGGCCGAACCAGCTCACTGACGCACCTCTTATGTCCTCACAATTGATTTTAGTAGCACAGGAACTGAGCAACGTTCCATTATATCCCTCTGTACTTACATATAATTAAATAGGAAAGTAAGTTGGGCAATCCACCTCCAGGAGATCTAAATCAAGAGTAAAGCAACGTGATTAACCACCCTCTAGCTCATGACCAGGTTTGTGCAGGTGTGTAGTCACGTCAGTATTGCCAGGGTTTGACAGGCCTATAGGGCAATCAGGCAGTATCTGAAGGGCTGGTCTGACATACCATTGTGTGGGCCAGTATCTTGGCTGATATAGGCCTGTTTTATGCTGTGCTGGCTGGTTTTTAGGTCGAAGCCTACCAGACAATGCAGCTGTCTGGTTTGCTAAAGACATCTTGGGGACATTTAGAAAGTTTTCCTGGGAATTCATTTTACCCGTTGCTTATCATTGCTCTGTGGTCTGTAACTCACATTTTTTGGCTTTCTGTTTTCTGGCTTTATTTGTTTTAGGATGTCCAGGGTGAGTCTGAACCTCCCAAGAAGAAAAGCCTTTTCACACCAACTTCCCTTGTATTCTCCATGAGTGTTCCTTTCTGTAAATAGGCCTGTAATCATGTTCTTGTCACATTTGCTGTGCATTCAGACAGAGGTCAAATGTCAGTCTCTGTCTTCCAAAAGAGTTTTGTGATTAATTTTCTTTCTCTGACTTCAAAGTGAGAGGATTTATGTGACAGTGTTGCTGGATACTGGGGGTAGGAAAGGGTTTATTTCTAATACACAACAACACTTAAATGAACTGTGCAACAATCTGAGAATATAATAGAATTATGAACACACTAATGAAACACATTTTTGTTAAATCCGAAGCGTGTTGGAAACAAATATTTTAATATGATCAAAACAAATAAGTACACAAGATGATGCACATTATCATTTGTGCATTGCATAATTTTATTAGTAAAACTGTATGTCTCTGGAAACGTAATGGTCATTTCAGTTTAAAATATGTTGTCTGTAATGGAAGTGTGCTACCACACCATGCAACCTCCAGTTGATGCCACTCCACTGTACACCACTTCACTGCACTCATTCAATCAATCAGTAAGGAATTTGTAAAGTGCACTACTCACCTGTGAGGGTCTCAAGGTGTGGAGGAGGTGGGGGGGGGGGGCTGAGAAGCTGCTACTGCTCGAACTGCCAGGTCTTGAGAAGTTTCCTGAAGGTAAGGAGGTCTTTGGTCTGGCGCAGGGGGGTGGGATTTGCCACTGCACTCTACTCCACTCTGCCCCACTCCACCCTACACCACTGCACTCTACACCACTTCACTCTATGCCTCTCTACTCTACTCTGTGCCTTTGTACTCTATGCCACTCTACTCTACACCACTGCACTCTTCGTCAATACACTGAACACCGCTCTGGTCGAGGCCACTTCAATCTGTCTGCACAGCTCGACTGTACACCACTCCATTCTATGCCACTCTGCAACACTGCACTCTACTCTGTGCCGCTGCACTTTTACTCAATGCCATTCCACTCTACGCCACTGAACTCTACCCTGCACCACTCCACCCTATGCCACCTCACTGTACTCTGAAACAATCCTCTCTGCCATTTTACTGCACTCTGCACCACTGTACTCTATGCCACCCTACAACAATGCACTCTACACCACTGCACTCTAGAACAGTCTATTCTGAAACACTGCATTCTCTGCCACTATGCTCAACACTACTGCACTCTACACCACTGTACTCTGCATCACAGTACTCTACGCCATTGCACTCCGCATCACTCCATTTTACACCACTTCACTCTATGCCACTGCATTTCCTGCCACTCTATGCCACTCTACTCTACACCACTGCATTCTATGCCATTCTACTCTGCACCAGTACACTGTGCCCTAATGCACTCTGCTACTGAGCACTCTAATCAACGCTACTGCATTCTATGTCGATGAATTTTATGCCACTGAATTCTATGCTGCTGAATTCTACACCACTGCACTCTATGCTACTATACTTTGCAACATTCTATGCGAATGTACTCTACCAGTCTACTCTACCTCCACTTCTCTCCACACCACTGCACTCTACTCTATGCTACTGCACTCTATGCCACTGCACTCTACTCTGCACCACTGTACTCCACACCACTCTACTGTCTATGCCACTCTCCACCACTGCATGATACTCTACTCTGCAACACTGCACTCTATGCCATTAAACTTTATGCCAATCTACTCTGCACTACTGCATTTTGTGCCATTGCACTCCACTATATGCCACTGCACTCTATGGCACTATATTCTACTCTGCACCACTCTATGCCACTCTACTTTGCACCACTCTATGCCAAAGCACTCTGTGCCACTCTACTCTGCACCACTGCACTCTACACCACTGTATTCTATTCAATTGTACTCTGCACAACTTCACTCAGCACCACCACACTCTACACCACTGCACTCTACTATGCAACACTTTAATCTACAAAATTGCATTTTATGCTGCTGAATTCTATGCTGCTGCACTCTGCACCACTATATTCTGCAATACTTTACACCAATGCATTACACACCAGTCCACTCTACTGTACTCCACTCTAGGCCACTCTAGGTGACTCCACACTATGCCACTCCATTAAACAACACTTTGGGGTTATTATGACCCTGGTGGTGAGTTTTGAATTTGCCAAGAGTGCCACCAACAGGCTAGTGCTACATGCCACCACATTATGAGAATGACGGGTTGGCTGCAGCCATGGCAATATCAGCCGCAATATCAGCCGCCGGGCCGGAGATATCAATCTCCAGCCCGGTGGCTGGCACAGTACTGCGGGCGGCATTATGAGTCTGCCTACCACCATGGTTTTTGTAACATTAGCAACACCACGAAAACCATGGCCATAGGTCCTACCAGTGACAGGGAATTCCTTCCCTGTCACAGGTAGGTGGCTCCCCCACCCCCAAAACACACCTGACACCCATTAACATACAACCCCCACCCCAATCCAAACACCCAGCCACTCTGATATAAACACCCCCATCCCCACCCCCTACAATCATCACACACACACACCAATACCCGAACACACCTGTAGACACACACCACGCATCACTCACACTGGCATACACCCATTCATACACGTATACTTCCAGATATGCTCGCACACATTCTTACACACAATCACACTGACATGCAGACAAGCAATCACTTTACCATTCTTACACGCATTCAATCACACGTATACAACCATGCAAGCAACACAACACACACAGACACGTTCACACACTCACACATTCATGGACACACTCAGACAAACACACACAACACCCCCCACCTTCCCATCCGCCTCCTCTGTCGGAAGCCCAACTTACCTTGAGCGAGGAGGTCTTCCAGCAGGGAACAGGATAGGGCATTGCAACCACCACCAGCGCCCCACCAGCAGAACACCGCCAGGCCATATGATTTGTCATAATACTGCTGGCGGCGTTCTACTGGTGTGGCGTGCTGGTGGTAGCAGCGCCACCTTAGCACTGTCCGCCACCATGAACAATGCCGGATTACAGCCCTTCTTGTGACGGAAGCCCGGTAGTGCTCATAATATGGCGGACGGATGGTAGCCGCCGTGGCAGTATTATGGCAGCCGTGACCGCGGCAGTAGGCGGTTTTCACCGCTAATGTCAAAATGACCACGTTTGTGCCACTTCACTCTACAACTCTCTACTCCACTCTTCGCTGTGCCACTCTCTAATACTCCACGTTACGCTGAACAGCACCCATGCTGGTGTAATACATGGCTAAAACACATTTGCACAACCAGGCTTTGTCAATGCTTGTTACTATTGATTATCTTGATATTAAAACAAACATTGCTTACAGCAAGCTGAAATCCATGCAGCCTTCCATACCTTAGAAAACACTTATAAAGCGTGTCTCTACAAGTTCAAAATTGCCCCAATTTGAAAGCCAGGGACACCTTTTTAGCTATCTAATTCACTAATTGGGGGCGGGGGGGGTCACTTTTATTTGAGAGCTCACGCCTATTTTCTGTTCCAGTCTGGCCCTGAACTAAGGTCACTGCAGAGTTGCTGGAAAGAGGAGTCACAAGAGTGCCACTATATTTTGGTTAGAGTGGGCATTCTGAAGCCGCTGACAACATTTAAGCGAAAGCAGCCAGCATATACAGCTACCCTCCTGCTGGTTTAAAAAAAAAAAGCATAGTCTAGAGTTTGTTTCTTCTGGAACGATTACCAACTAGAACTTCTGCTGAGACAGAAATGTATGAAGGCCAGCGGTATCTGGTGACAGTTACTGTTAATTCTGTTCTAACAGCGTTTTTTGTGGGGCATTCCTAACTGGCTACTGTCGATCCCACAGCATTTTGTACAAGGATGAGGTCACCCTCACACCTTCACTCAGGGGCTCTCTCATCTGGACATGCCTAAATGCTGACTGGCTACCACTAAAGATGCTGGAGGTCAACAAAAGCAATAGCCGTTGCTTTAGTGTTACTTCTTGAAACATCCTTAGTTGTGTAGCGGGAGAAACTGTCTTAGTGTGGTGGAGGTTGATGTGGTTCAGACAACAGCAGTTCGGTGATAAGTAGAAATGCAACACCACCTCAGTCAGCTTTAAACTATGTGACCTTTCAGTGTCATTTTCAGATTCTGCCATTAAACTCCAGGAGCAGCCCCTATATGCATACAAATACAAACAAAGGGGACTACAAACAAACGAAGAAACATTGCCAGAAACAATAGGTCTTTCAGTTTTGCTGGTACTACAGACCTATTGGCTTTTGAAGTGCTTCTTCATTGATGCTGATCAGCAAAAAAAGTTTTTGCCACTGTTACACAGAGACCAAAGTGGCAATGCTGTGTAAATATGCAGTCATCATGCGTGTCATAAAACTACTACAGCCCAGCATGATGACGCATGTGCACAGATGTGATATGACATGTAGCCATTTTTGTAATCGGTCCAATAAGGAGACACAAGAAGAAAAAGAAAAGCCATACAATAAGAAGTAGGCAAATTAGTTTGATATGAAGTCCTTCAAAAAGTAAGTTGGTTGGCCCAAAGCCCACTTGGGACTGTCCACAAAATATCTTTGACAAAATACATCTACAAGCTACCTGTAAGCGAGATCCAAAAAGTGTCATTAAAGGAATATATTTCTCCATGCACAAAGTCACTTTCTGTCTCACATCAGTAAGGGTGACAATTATCATAGCCCACATCTCAGACTAAATTGTTGCTCATAACCAGGTCTGCAGTCAGAGTTATGTGATTCAGAATAGGGGTTCTTCACACTGCTGTTGGGGATGCCCGGTTGGTCTTTGTGGGGGACTATGAGTCCATAGTCACCGTGGACCCAATGAGGAGGGCTAGAATTGCTAACACCTGTGTGCAGACCTAGCGTAACAAAGCCTGCACACCTCTCCCGCAGCGCCGGATGCTCAACTCCTGTTTGTGTGGGACTTTGAGTCCCAGAGTCACCGTGGGCCTATGGATGCGGGTCAGGATTGCTGACACCAGTGTTCGGACCTAGCACTACAAAGCACACACTTTTCTCCTGCAGTGTGGGATGCGCCTGGGCCGTGCCTGGGCAAAGCCTGGGCCAAGGGCAAGCTCATCCCGAGCCCATCAGACCAGGAAGAGCCAGGGAAGGGCCACACCCTTGCCTCTTCAGTTGGGGGGTCATAGCAGCCAGTCTCCTGTACTTGTGTTTTTCTGTGGAATCCAGGTAACATTGCTCTTTTGCTTTCCTGCTTTAGACTCTGGTTCAGTGTGTTTGCAGGCCCTGTTTGAATTTCTACAGCTTCCAGCAGGGCTGGCCATTGTGACTGTGCGTATTAAGTTCGCTCCACCAGCTCTACCTGATGCCTGAGAGATCATTTACATGGATCTTAAGGGGCAGTGCATTATGGATTTTGATTTTTGCTCTGTCTAGTGTTCTGCTGTTACTGGCTTAATTACAGAAGTCTTAGAGAAGGTTTATGGCAAGTTGACTGATGGGCAAAAGATAATTCCTCTGCCCCACAAGCGCAGTGTCCTCACAGGTAGTCCAGAACTGTCCTTCGATCATCTCTTATTTGACCTCAGCGGCGGGAGCTCTTAATGATTAAATGTTGCTTACCTGAAAAAGAGCTAGGTTTGAGTGAAAACACTGCCCTGCCTCTAATGCCCTGTCCTGTAACTGACGTGCATGATTTATTGCTATCTCATTTTTTTGGCAAAATGGAATCTCTGGTGAAGGACGCTGTAGTTTCCATAACCAAAAATTTTTCCATGATTGAGTTTAAACTGGTGAAGATCACTCCTGAGAGTCATATTCCTCCCCCTTCCAGAGTGGGGCTGGAGTTGGGTAGAGGGGCAGATAGGCAGCAATCCCTGCCCCCTCCCCGAGAGCCACTGACCATCCTTGTTCCAATAAGGAGAATATCACATTGGTATTATTGCAGACAAACTGCACTATTCAGGGCACATCTTGTGGAGGCTTTGTGTCAGCAAAAACAGGAGGCAGGGCAGTGTTAATCATTTGAGATGCTCAGATCCCTCTAGTAGGCCGACGTCCCTTAGATGCAGGGCACATTTGCAACCCAAATCAACCCCCTTTGTTGCAATTCTGACAGGATTCCATCCTTAAGAGAGAGTGTTCGCAAATTTGTGATTGATCTGAAAAACAAAGTAATGAATTGGTGTAACGTTCTGCGGAGCAATGGGGGCCACTTAGTTAAGCACATCATAATGGTTAGACGATGTGAATAGGAGGGTCCAAGGTAAAAAACTCAGGTGGGTGACTGCATTATTATTAATTTAGCTCAACCCCACTGGGCCAGACAGTTCCTTACCCAGGTTGCACAGATCAACTCCCCTAACATATAATACGAAGTTCTCTCACTGTTTTCTTTTTACCCCTCCCCCCACAGCTCCTGTTAGGGCCAATGTGACCCCTGATTCATTATGGGGGCTGTCGAGTTGAGGGTGAGCCTATCACACTGCAGAACAGATTCAGTCCACTTAGCCCCCTGGATTGCAATGGCTGCCTACACAATCCTTGTATTTCTGTATCTCCTATGGAGGGCTCAGCTCAGGGTTCTGTTTCTAGATTACTTCCAGACTGCTCAGCTTAACACCATGAGCTGGAACGTGGCAGGCCTAGCTAATAAGATACTAGATGTCAAGTAGTTGAGCTTATTAAAGGATCACCATATTGTGGGGCTGCAAGAGACGTGGAACAGTGGTATGATCTGTACTTAGATGGGTAGTGTTCTTTTTTCGTGGGTAGATTATGTAGACAAAAGGTTATGAGGGCCTAAGCGCAAACTTCCCCAAATAGCCAAAAAAGGCTTGGCACAGGAGGGGAAAAGGCATGGCAGTGAAGGGGTTAACGTCTTTTGTGGAGCGAGACATGGTTGTATACTGGCTATGGTATTATTTACCCTTCATGGTAATGACTTAGTGGAGACCCTACAAGCAGCCTGCCTAGATACCCCACTTGCAGGCAATTGTAATATTCCAGCTCTTCTGTATACCAATGACGCTGTCCTATTATCTAGGACTGTGGATGACCTATAAAAAATGTTAAATGCTTTCATCAGTTTAATGGATAGGCTGGATCTACTCAATAAGTCACACATCATCGTGGTGGGAAGGGGTGGCACAGGGGCAGAGAGCTAATAGCTTGGAGGGGCAGAGATTTCCATGGTCAATTCTTTCCCGTATCTGGGTGTGCTCTTTAATGAAAAAAGCTCTTAGGTTCCCCTTATAAAAGCCAAAAGGAACATAATGGCCAGGTCAATGGCCTCTGTGTTTAACTTTTTCAGCCGATTAGGGGAAAAACCCATTAAGGCCCTTATTCAAATTTGTCAATCAAGATGTATTTCTCTGGCCTCGTATGGGAGTGATATCTGGGGATATAAAAAGGTGCCTGGTCTCCAAACCATTGAGAATAAATGTTTGAGATGCCTCTTTGCAGTGTCCCAATCCACATCTTCTTTCGTTGTCCATGAATAGTTGGGGGTGGGTTACATTTCTGATTTACTGAAAATCCACCCTTTATTAAGATGGGTTTGAGTCTGGTCTAACTCTGAATTAAAGCTCAGTAGAGTTATCCTGAAGAATTTAGAGATCTTGGAAAAGGCTAAATTCATCCCATGGTTGAACTACATTACACTCACATGTAGGGACTTAGGTACCCCAGAATTATGTGACCATCACGAAAATATAAGCAAAGGTGAGCTAACCTGGATAAAAATATTCCTGTGCAGAGCTCAAGCCTCCAGGGAATGTAGGGAATTAGTTAAGCCCTCAGTTAATGCCCACGTTCTTATTTCAACATGTGGGCATTTCGAACCCTATCTCACTCTTGTCACCAATCTCCAACATCGTTTTATGCTGACTTGTTTTAGGCTAAATCAATTGCATCTTTTAGTTCCCATAGGCTGGAATCAAGTTGAGAATTTATCCCCATGTAGTTGCGATAATTTTTTGGACCAGGACACTTTAGATTTTGACTTGTTCTGTGATTTTATTTTTGTGATCCCATAGGGCAGCATTTTGTGCAGGCTAGACCAGCTCTTATTTTTTTTTTTTTTTTTTTTTTTACAAATGTTATCCAGTTGATATGTTTGTTTTAATGAAGCCAAGTTTTTAATGAATGCTGTCAGGATCAGAAAAAGAAGGATACGATTGGTATATGCAACTATTACATGTAGTTACAACTATTTTATTATGTCTTTTTAGCACTGTGCATTTATCTTGCTTTTACACATCTTTCTCTAAAGATTTGTCATTTATTATTGCTTTCTAGATAGTACTGTGTTTTCAATTATGGATACTGATTTTTGTTCCTTGATGTTCTATATTGCCCTTTGGCTGTTGCTTTGCTTCTAACCTTTGCCTTGATTTACTATTATTACTTTGGTTGCATCTTTTATGGTTTTAAACAACCGATAAAAGATTATTTTGACTTGACACAACTCAACTCACAGTCCCATCAAAGAGAAAATAGAACTGATCAATACAACTGACATTGTGAAAGCCATGGGCAGAATATTGAGTTTATTGGTGGACCACTAGCTCAGAGTGTGTCAACTTCTGCATCAATAACAGCAGGTAACTTTAAGAGCAATGCCAATCTTCTCCTGCATTATTTTGCATTGTTAAGCACATTGGTCAATCGTCACTTCTGTTTTTGTTTCAATGCGCCTTTACATTGCCCAAATTAAAATCACACGTACTGTTGGGGCTTTTGTAAGGTAAGAAAGCATGTTCCTTGAGAACCTGTATTCCATGAAACCTAAATAATAGTTTTAACTCCCTTGAGATAGGTCACAATATCCTGCCCTTAAAACGGAGTTCCGAGGCAAACATGGTATGTCACCAAGGCAACAAGCGAGGGGTTTCATTTCCTCAAATATTTTGTCTGCTGTTTTGACATTCTTCCCTCGGTCTCTTAGACCGCTGCCTTTTAACCTCACAGAACTTTCTCCAAATGATTCCATTTCCTTCCTGTGAGCTTTAAGGCAACGACAAGCTCTAATCAGGGCGTCAAAAGCCTCCTGTCAGGAACAGGAAGGTGAGACAGCTGTTATTTCCTCTGAACGCCAACTATATCCGGTAATGGCATCGGAGAAGGTGCCATGGAAGACGAGTCCAAGCTGTTGCTGCGTCGGGAGTAAAACACTGACCATGGACTGTGCGTCGCGACTAAAGCAGAGCCAAGGGATACGTTATGTTGTCATATGAAGTAATATTATTTTACAGTTGGTGGTATGAAGAATGTTTGCAGTTTCCATTCCTTCTTCGCTTTGAGGCGTTTTCTGTGTTGCAGTGTCTGCTACCGACCGAGCCGCGCCGCTGAGGACACTGTCACAGTGAAGCAAAAAAGACAAAGCCAATCGGACCAGAAAATAAAAAAACGAAGGCCCGAGCAGATAAAAACAGACAGAAAAACTTAAAGGTTTGTTTACACTTAAAAAAGGAGGCCAAAGTCATGGGTGAGGCTGGAGGAGGATGAGCTGCTAGGGTGCTTGAAGACAAATTAGACATCTGACCTCCGGATTTGCCCACCCCTCCCATAGATTTGTCCCGGGAAGTGGTGTTGGCCAGGCCCATGGACACAATACTTGCATTTCCCATGCAAAAGAAACATCATTATAAACATTTTATTAGACAGAATACACAAGGACGATGGGATAAATGGTTTTACCAAGAAGAGAAAAAATCCTTTTTAAATGTATCTTAAAAAACGAAACACGGTTGAGCTACAGTAAAAGCCACGACATCGAAATGCCTGAAACCCTTAACTACTAACTTTAAATCTAAATTGACATATTACCACGAGTAAATGTTTTACAACACTCCTTAGACATATAAAGAGGAGACTGAGGTAAATCGACTTAATTCTGCACCCAACATTCCTCCATTACCCCTCCCATAGCTGACATTCATTGGGCTGCTAGGCTTAAATAGTTTACAAACAAGTTCGAGTAGGTCTCCAAGTAACAAGTACTTGGATACCAACATTGGCTTGTGCCAGAGGCCAGAATCCAACTCAAATTATGCTGCATTATCCACAAGGTCATTCATGATAATAATCCATGTTAACGTGTGGCATGTTTGATCTTCTCTGCTGGCTCAGGAGACTGAGGGGCACATTGGTCCAAGAAGTGCCCAAGTTAAAACATCCACAACATGTACACTTTTTCACAGGGGCAGGCACGTTGGCTTAAAACTCATTCATCATAATATTAGCTAGGTAAATGCCTCAATTATTGCAAATTACAATTACCTTACATAGGAAAACAATTCTTCCAAAGGTCCTGCCACTTTCTTTGCAAAAGTTTCCAAAAAAGTGGCCCGCCCATTCTTGTTGATGTATCAGGTGATCCGTCAAGTAGGGGCTGAGAAAAAGGGGGCTCAAAAAACATTGTGTTTCCCATGTTAATTGCCAAAGGACCTATCAACACGTCAACAGCTCTAACCACTAGACGGAACTACACAAAATTTGATAGCAAGCATGTGCCGGTACGCATATTGTGCTTTTTGGTATTTGGTGTAAATTTGTTCAGTAGTTTATGAGATATTTAAGGGCAAATACATTTGTATATCTCTGGCCGTGAATAACTCGCGAAATTCATGAATTTTCACGAATACATGTGCAAAAAGAAACGTTGCAATTGGCTAACCGCAACATGACTAGAAAATTGTGACCGCCATTTTACTTCACTTGACACGGTCCCGGGGGGTGAAAATTCTAATTGAAAGTTGCATAAGGGGTCAGGGTGAAGGTACCCTGACCCCAGGGGTGTCATATAGGTGTGTTGTAGGGGAAAATTATAGGTTTAATATAATTTTGCATCACGCCGTGCGATATTCGCAATCTATTTGCAAAATATTTGCGATTATGGAAAAATTTGAAAGAAAAACCACAGACTCATTCATACACTAATTAATTAACTCATACATGCACAAAGAGGCTCAGGCGCCCACTCACACACCCACTTAGACACTCATGCACCCACTCAGACCCACGCTTAGACTCACACACCCACTTTCAGACCCACTCACGCACCCACTCATCCATCCACTGAGAGCGACAGGCCCTGTGGCCAACCTGATGTCATTTGAGATGCCATCAGTGATGTTATCAGTGATGTCACTGACCGTGTCATGAGTGTTGTAATATGTGAGGTCATAAGCAGTGCATTGCAGGGGAGTAAGTTTTGGTTAGTTCAGGTAACTATAACTGCTGAATTTTACTGGTTTTGTATGAGTGAAATATGAGCCTCACTATAACATCCCTGTAACTTTTGTTTTTTCAGTGAATTCCTAAGTTTGTTAAATTCTGTTTCCTTACTATACATCCCTGTAACTTTTGTTTTTTTCAGTGAATTTATAAGGCTTTTTTAATGGTGTTTCCTTCCTTTACGCCCCATAAACTTTGTTTTTTTAAGTGAATTTCTAAAGTTTTTTTAATTTCATTTCCTTACTGTAACTTCTAACTTTTGACAGTGACTGTGTGAATGAGTGCATAAGTGTTTCATTAGATCTGCGAGCGGGTGTGAGAGTGTCTGAGTGGGTCTGTCAGTAGGTGTATGAGTGTCTAAGTGGATCTGGGAGTGAGTGTGTGGGTATCTGAGTTGGTCTGTGAGGGAGCACATGAGTCTCTGAGTGCTTCTGTGAGTGAGTGCATGAGTCTCTGAGTGGGTCTGTTAGTGGGTTCATGAGCCTAAATGGGTCTGTGAGTGAGTGCATGAATGTCTGAGATGGTCTGTGAGTGGGTGCTTGAATGTTTGAGTGAGTCTGTCTTTGAGTACACGTGTCTCTGAGTGGGTCTGTGGGTGGGTGCATGCTGTCTGAGTGAGTGTCGGAGTGCATCTGTGAGTGGGTGTGTGAATGTCTGTGTGGGTGTGTCAGTAGCTGCATGAGTGACTTTACCACAAAGGAACTACGCCTGCCTGTTTAACCAACAAGAGCCACAGTTTTGCGCAAAATGTCTATGCAACTGAAGTACTTTCTACTGGTTAGTTAGTAAGTGCTACCTCTTTGGGTAAATGCCCAGTGTGTATTCTACACTGCAGCTTCACAATGGATCATGAAGAAATGTCTCCAGTAAACTTGTGGGCATTTGGCAATGTGATTATACCTCGTGCATCTTTATTCAGAATTCTGTGATAACATGGATCCTCCCACAGAGAGGCCAATGAAACTACAAAGATGTAAAACTCCACCAAACCAGGGTCCTTCCTCTTAGCTACATGATGTAAGTACTTCTTTATCTGTTGGGGTTATCGTCATAGTCCTCTGCATCAAGAACACGCCACCACAATTGGTGGGAAACACACTAGGGGCCCTTTGGTAAGCTGTCCCTAATCCTGGCAACAGGTGGGAAGACCTTTGCATACTACTAAGGTGGATGGAGTGGGACCAAGCGGGAAGAACTTCCAGGTGATTTGCACATTTGTACACTTGTCGCAATGTAAAGGGAGAACCATGGACTCTGCTCTCAGCAGGAGAGGACATGAAAGAACCTGTTTGTCACGGTTACATACAGACTGTGCTCCAATAGATGAAAGATGCATTCACCTCCACAAAGGATTTCAGATTGTTTTTCAATATGGAATCGCAGAGTAAACACACTTGCTTTGCCTTCGCCAAGTCCAGGAGTTAGGATCATTTGCCCTTTCCAGAAATGGAGCTTCAACTGAGGCACCTACTACATTTATATTTGTAAGTGCTTCCTACTGAGGTTTCATTTCTGTGAAATAAGCATCATGACCAGAACGGAAGGTCACCTGCTTGTTTATCCAACAAGCGTCCACTGTTATGCACAAAATGTCTACTCAACTAGAGTACTTTTTGCTGGTTAGTTAGTAAGTGCTATCTCTTTGAGTAAATGGCCAGTGTCCAGGAGGGGGGTCATGCAGGCCCCATCCCCTGGCCGATTTCAGCCCGGGGGACCCCATCCTCAGGGCCCACCACTATAAAATGGGGAGGGAGGCTGTGCGCTCCCCCCTCCCCGATTTGATCCCCAGAGGCACCATCCCTTGGGACCCACTACTGTTCAATGGGGGAGTGTGGCCTCACTCCACAGGGCCTTTCCATTGCACTGCAGGGGAAGGCCTCACGGCCCCTGTGGTCTCAGCTGGCTCCCTGTCACCTGCAGGAGCCAGAATTGCTCTTGCAACAAGAAGCTGATAAACATGCAGCTCCCTGTGTGCAAGAGCAATAGTTTCATCTCTTTCCCTGCAGGAAAAGAAATGAAATCTCCTCTTCCAGCAGATGATTGCTTTCATTGGACGAGAACTGTCAAAATGCTGAGTGTTTGCTCTGACTTGGCGGGAGCTATAATAGCTCCCTCCAAGACAGAGCAGACAGCTATGTCCCGGGGGTTGGCACTCTGGGACGTAGCAGGAGCCAGTCCTGGTGGTGGCAGTCTCCAGCGCCATTATTGGCTCCACGAGGGGGGTGGAATAACCCCCTCCAACATTTCAGTTAATCTCCGGGGAGGTGATGGTACCCAGGGCCGGAGGTCTGCAAGAGACCCCCTTCATCATTATTTAATTTAGTAGTCCCAGGGAGGTGGTGGTACCTGGGGCCCAGGAGGTCACGTGGCCCCTGCGTACTGTTATCTTTAAGCCCTGGGGAGGTGGGGGTCCCTGGAGCACAGGGGGTCTTTAGCCCCCTCCATTAAAAAAAAAGCACAGCATGCCCCCAAGACCAGGCCCTCCCGAGGGCTTAATTAAAAACAACACAGGAGACTGCGTTTGGTTTTTAAAAACTTTTTGCAGCAAATTGTTTCTAAAAAAATGCATGTTTGACCTGCCAGGTTCCCTCTGGGATACCAAGAACAAGGCTTGAGGGTCAGGGTACTCCTACCTCACCCCCTTTTCATTTTTTAAACATTTAACTGTGGGACTCGACTGAAGCTGAGTCCCAAGATGGCTGCCAGCACTTAGTGGTTGAAGTGCTGGCTGCCAATCAGAGCTCTGCATTTCCCTTCACAAGCTTGGTATTCTTTGCAAAGTTGTCAGGAAGGATCCGGGGCCCTAGATATACAACTTTAGATTTCCTTAAATTTATCAACAACTACTGAACGGATTTACACCAAGTAAATAAAAAAGAACAATCTTCCGAACAAAATCTAGCTTTCTGCCACATTTGGTGTAATTCAGTCCAGCGGTTTGGGCTGTAGTCGTGTTCAAAACTCCTATGGGAATTAACATGGGAAACTCACTTTTTTGACCTGTCGGATCATCACAAAATTTTCCATGTACAACAAGAATCAACAATATATATTCACTGAAAAAACAAAGGTTACAGGAACGTTATGGTTAGGTTCAGATTTTACACACATTAAACCCATAGAAATTCAGCAGTTATAATTATAGTTATCTCAAGTAACTATAACTCATACTGTAAGGTAACTATAACTCGCGCCTCCACCATGCACAGTTTTCTCATCAATTGAAATGTAGATGTTGCAGTGATATTATCAATGATGTCATAGATGTCCTAGCTGATGTTATATGTGGGGTAATTAGCAGTGCATGGCGAGGGAGTGAGTTATAGTTACCCTAGGGCAGGACTAGACAACCCTGTAGGTCCTGTAGCCAAGCTCTGTTACACCCCAAAGGTAGCCAACCCACAGGTCCCTTCCCTGGGCATTTTTCATGCTCCTACTTACTGCAACAGACTTAGGCCCTGATTTATGCCAAAGTGGCGCAGCACGGTACTGTGCCAAAATGAGCAGGGCTGTGCTACTTTTGAAATGGAGGGATGCACCGTATTTACACACCTGTTTCCCCCTGCGCTGGCACTAAATTAAGCTGCCTGCGCCAACGCAGGCATCCTTGCACCATAGTGCAGGGGGGTCTGCATTGAGGGGATAGATTATTTATGTGCAGAAAGGTGTCCCTTTCTGCACATAATCAATCTATAATGGAAATTTAGCACTTCTATGTGTGTTGTAAAATGCAGCACACACAGACGTACCAAAGCGTCATTTTGGAATAATTGTTTATGTGCAGGAAGGGACAACTTCCTGCACATAAACAATCGTCCATGGCATTTTGCTTCTCCTATGTGTGCTGCAGAATGCAGCAAACATAGAAAAAGCAAAAAAGGAGAAGGAATATAAGCATTCCTCCTCATTTTGCTATACTTAAGGCACCGCTGGGGTGGAGTTCGTTTTTGGGCGCTCCCACAGTTATACGATTTCTCATAAATCTGGGGCAGAGTCAAAAGCGGTGGGTGTTGGGGTAGAATGCCCACAGCAACAACCATTGCACGCCCCTCTGACGCAGAAAACTGTGTCATAAGGGCCCATATTTACAAGGAGGCATAACGCCACAAAAAGTGGCGTTACATCTCCTTGTAAATATGGAGCAGTGGTTAGCGCCACTGGAGCGTCACGAAAAGTGACGCTCCGGTGGCGCTAGGGGCTCTTAAATCTGCCCCTTATTGTTTGCCCCTGCTTGGTGGGAGTTTTGAAACTTCTCCAGCCGACTGAGAGCAAACATTGGAATGTCTGCCTGTGCCAGTGCTGGGGGTGACCGCTACATCCCAGGGGTGGGCACCCCAGGACATGAGCCGTCCCTGGGGGATGGGTCACCAGGGCCATTAATGGCTCAGGGAGGGGGGCCACACTGAGCCCCCTTCCCCTTTGTAATTGTGACTGGGTCCTGGATTATGTGGTCCTGGGGCATAAATTGCCCCAGGGAAGGGAGCTGTGTGCCCCTAACCCTTTGATGCCACTTTGGCGCCCTATGCCAAATCTTCACAAACACATTTTTCAAATGCAATTTCACATAGGGAATTAGAACACAACTACAGATTGAACCGCTGAATGGAATTACGCCAAATTTGGCGTAAAACTAGATATGGGTCAAGAAATATCTCTTTTTGTGATTTGGTGTAAATCCATTCAATAGTTATTGAGTTATTTATGTTTATATGTAAATGCCATTCATGCTGAGTTAGAAAAGTGACAAAGCATTTTTAAATTTTTTAAGCAAAGCTTAGCTTCTCTGACAAGAGCAACACATGTTTCAGGATCTACTTTTACTTGTTTCAGGTTGGCTTTAGTGGTGTTTTACCACTCCTAAGCTGTAATACTGTGCCTGGATTCATAAAATGCTTTTATCATTTTTTAGCTTGCCGTGGGAGAGCATTGGCTAAATCTATGCTTTTCTAAAAAACTCAAGAGGCTTTGTCACTATTTTAGCTCTGCATCTATGGCATTGATTTAGCCTGCATTTAAAAATAAGCTACAAAGAAAGACATTTAAAGACAGTCGTTTGAGGTGAGTAGATTTAAGGTGCTGGTTGTGGTATAGGTGTCCTTCATGTAAAGGAGCAGATCTCCGCCTAACAATTTGTAACTATTCAGGGTTCCATACTTGTGTTTTGCATAATCTATCCTAAACTCTAAACTTGCAAGGGCATGGTTTGGAGCTATAGTTAGGTGAAAATGCTAGTTAAAACATACTATTTTCAATGAACAAAACCACTGAAATTCACCAGTTATAGTTATCTCAAGTAACTTCATGTGAGCCATAAATTAACTATGACTCACGTCCCTGCCAGACACAGTGTTGTCATCAAAGATGTCATTTCAGATGTTGCAGTGCTGTTATCAACAATGTCATAGAAGATTTCATGAATTATGTAATATGTGAGGTAATTAGCAGTGCATGGTCAATCTGACTACAATGTGCCTTTAACTTTTGTTTTTTATTGAATTATGACAGCATTTATTAAAGTAAAGTAACATATTATTACAATTCCTAACTTTAATGTCTCCTTAACCTCTGGTATTTTTCAGTGAATTTCTATGTTTTTTTCAAGTAAAGTAAGATGTCCTTCACCATGCAGGTCATGGGGTTGGGTGCCCGACTCCCAATGAGAACGCACTGCTGCCATGCATGGGTGGCTATGTCACGTACCACCATAAAAGGTGTCATTTGAAGTAAGGCAGACCTACTGGCTTTGTCAAAAGCTCAAACTAACAAAAATAATAGTGCCAGGAAGTACTGGCTCTACCACGTGATCAGCACATCAAGATATGGAAATCAGACCTACTGGCTTTGTCAGAAAGTCGCTAATAAACATAATCATATGTATATTTCATAAATTCACACACTGCAATACTTAATAATAGTGATTATGATAACATTGCTTCAAAAAAGCCTTTTTTTTAAAAACAACATGCCTTTGAGTCTTTTTAGGTCGAGCATAGCAGCGAGCAAGCTGTGCTCTTCTTGACATTTTGTAATCTATTCTGAGGGCATTAAACACCCATCTCACGCCACTTACTTTCATTTGTTCTTGGGCCTGCTTTTCAAAAATCCCTTGATGTCATTGGTAAATGCTTTATGTTTGTCCCGCCGTGAGGCTGGTTTGTTACCGCCTTGGGGACTGACCCTATTACATAGATTATTGCACAATAGAAAAGGTACCTTAGTGAGGTGCATTATTTCATTTTTTTTGCCTCGCTGCTTCACTCATTGGGCATGTTGTTTCTTCGTCTTTCTTTGCTTCGGGCATCTAGGTGTTTTTGGAATGTCTGTGGGGGCTTTTTTATTTTTGCAGGTTTATGTAGCGCACACTCAACACAACGGCACAGGAGTGCTATTTCTTTTGCAGTTTTATATAGCACAAACTCGGTACAAGGTATTACAGTGCTTTACATGAGCACTGGTTACATTACACAAGAGCAAATTCATTTTTGGGAGCAAAGGGAGATTAAGAGATTTGCCCAGAATCACAGGATGCTAAGCCGGTGCAGAAACTCGAACCGTGTTACCCAGCTCCAAAGTCAGCAGCTCTGGCCCTTACACCATATCCTCTCCCCTAGGGTTCTTTGTCTGGTGCATGTTGGGGCAGTTTGGGACTAACTTGTTTTTTATATAGCACTTGGTGATACAGGTTCTGCCATTTCATAGCGCTGCAAAGCAGGTGCCACACACAAAATCGCTATAATTAATTTGCATCGGCCTTGCAGAGATGAAGAAGCTATGTCAGGATTATTATTTTTTTTGCAGTTTTATGTAGTGTGAACTCAAAACAAAGGTATTGGAGCACTTTATTTATTTTTTGCAGTTTTATATAGCGCAAACTCAATACAAAGGTATTACAGCGCTTTACATGAGCACCAGTTACATTACACAAGAACACATTAATTTGTGGTAGAATGGGGAGATTAAATGATTTGCACAGAATCACACGAGGTTGAGCCAGCGCCAAGATTCGACCCATGTCCCCAGCTCCAAAGACAGCAGATCTTGCCCTTACGCCACATCCTCTTCCCTTTGTCTGGTGCGTGTTGAGGCAGTCTGGGAATAACTCTTTTTTTTCTTATATAGCGCTTAGTAATACAGGTTCTGCCATTTCACTGCGCAGCAAAGCAGGTGTCATTCTTAACAACATTGCAATAATTCACTTGCATTGACCTTGGAGAGATGAAGAGGTGAAAAAGATATATCAGGATTGTATTCTGTGACATTCTCATCCTGTCAACACCTCTGCAGTGGATGCATTAACCAACTGACTTGAGTAGAACTAGGCGATAATACATGCTTTTGATAACCTCCGGAGGGCCACCAACCAAGCACATAGCTTGGGTCTAGGCAAGAAGGAAAGGTGTTGTCTCCAAAATGGTGGAAAAAGAACCATACCAGACCCAAGCACTTCACAGCCTCAATTTTGATAGCAAAATACATCTAACCTTTGGATGTAAATTGGGCCTTTTCAAATAGAGTTCAGCTAGCACAAACTCAATACAATGGTATTACAGCACTTTACATGAGCACCAGTTACATTACACATTCATTTTTGGTAGCAAGGGGACATTAAGTGATTTGTCCAGAAATTATAGGATGTTGAGCCAGCACCGAGACTTGAACTGTATTCCCAAACTCCAAAGTCAGCAGCTCTGGCTCATACACCACATTGTCTCCCCTAGGGTTCTTTGTCTGGTGTGTGTTGGGGCAGTCTGACAATAACTTGTTTTTGTTTTATATAGCACTTGGTATTACAGGTTCTGCCTTTTCATAGCACTTCAAAGCAAGTGCCATTCTTAACAAAATCGCTAGAATTGCATCAACCTTGCAGAGATGAAGAGGTGAAAAAGTTATTTCAGGATTGTAATCTCTGATATTCTCATTCTGTCAAGGCCTCTGCAGTGGGTGCATTAACCAACTGACTTGAATAGAGCTTAACACCAGGTGAAAGCACATGCTCTTGATAACCTCCAGAGGGTCACCAAATAAAGGACATAGGTTAGCTTTAGGCAAGAAGATAGCAAAAGCAACTCTGGCCCTTTTCCACATCCTCACCCCCAGGGTTCTTTTTCTGGTGGGTGTTGTGGCAGTCTGGCAATAACTCATTTTGTTTTATATAGCGCTTGGTAATACAGGTTTTGCCATTTCCTAGCGCTGCAAAGCAGGTGCCATTCTTAACAAAATCACTATATTTCATTTGCATTGACCTGGCATTGGGTGCTCCATGCTGGGGAAGCAAATAATAAATAAGCAGCTCCTGCTGCCCACTTATTGTTCTTTTTTCTTTTTAAATTTTTTATTAGCGCTTGGTTCTGCCATTTCATAGCGCTGCAAAGCACGTGCCATTCTTAACAAAATCACCATATTTAATTTGAAGTTAGGCTGCCTTTTCTGTTATTCTCTTTGTATACAGTCAATGTTTTTAAAAGTTAGGCTGGTATATCACAGCCAGTCTGTAGGATTGAGGCAAAAACACTCCCAAAATGGCGGCCTTGTTGTGTCCTCTCTCCTGCAGCGACAGGCCTGGGAGGGTTGCTGTGGCACCTGGCGTACATCCACTACACTCCAAACCAAAACACATAGGTAAAAGACTTTGAGGGTCATTCCGACCCTGGCGGTTGACTACCGCCAGGGCCGGGGACCGCGGATGCACCGCCAACAGGCTGGCGGTGCATCCATGGGCATTCTGACCGCGGCGGTACAGCCGCGGTCAGAAACGGGAAACCGGCGGTGTCCCGCCGGTTTCCCGCTGCCCTAGGGAATCCGCCATGGCGGCGCTGCAGGCAGCGCCGCCATGGGGATTCCGACCCCCTTACCGCCAGCCTGGTTCTGGCGGTGTGGCTGGCGGTAACGGTTGTCGTGGGGCCCCCTAACAGGGCCCCACCAAGATTTTCAGTGTCTGCCAAGCAGACACTGAAAATCGCGACGGGTGCAACTGCACCCGTCGCACCCCTTCCACTCCGCCGGCTCCATTCGGAGCCGGCATCCTCATGGAAGGGGGTTTCCCGCTGGGCTGGCGGGCGGCCTTCTGGCGGTCGCCCGCCAGCCCAGCGGGAAACTCAGAATTACCGCGGCGGTCTTTTGACCGCGCAGCGGTATTCTGACGGCGGGACTTTGGCGGGCGGCCTCCGCCGCCCGCCAAAGTCAGAATGACCCCCATTGTCATTTACAATGCCAATTGCTCTAACTCTCACAAATGCGAGACCTATTGCATTGCAAATGCTTGTTTTAAATAGTTTTCAGGGCACAAAGTGCTGCCATAGAACCAACTACTAAAGATCCTGGCAGTATGGCTGTAAAGCATACAGCTCCAGGTTAAAGCTACCCTGAGATCATGTTTTCAATGAGCTAGGAGATTTACTGTTTTTTCTTAATGTTGCTGGGGTGATGCTGACCTCCCAAACCATTGAACATGTTTAGTTGTGCCCCTGTCACTTCTAGGGCACCACAACCACCACAAGGATCCACGAAAAATATGAGTAAAAAGCCCTAGCATGGCATTATTGGGCACTCCTTGCTGGGGGCAGTGAATAATAAATGAGCAGCTTCTGCTGCCCAATTATTATTCTTTAAAAATAAATTTTAGTGTCCCAGTAATCACCTGGGGCACCCACAGTTTTTAAAAATGTATCTTTATGAGTAGGGCCCATGGAGCAGCCCCGGGGCTCCTGTAGCCACTACTGACTCCCCAGCCACGATTGAGGTGGAAGCTGGCCATCTTTTTACATATTTTCAAGTGGGTGCCCTGTGCCGGGGCACCGATGAGCTCCTAAAGTGTTGGGAGCTGTGGGATAGCCTAATGACCCGATGACCAGCTCAGGGAGGGGGTTTGCATTCCCACTCCCCCCAAAAAACTGACACCAGGAGATGGGGTCCCATAGGCATCTCTAAGGTTAGGGGAGGGGGCCACATGCCCCCTCCCATAATTGAGAATCTTGGCCCCAGGGCCTACTAGGCTGAGAGACGGGCAGCACTCTTCCTTTATTAAAATGCGGTCCTGGGATATGGGGTCCCCGGGGCCTAAAAAAGGCTCAAGGAGGGAGGCCTGGTGCACTCTCCCATTTTTAACATAAATGTGCCAACCCCCATGCCATGTTCCACTCGGTCGTCTCAGTATGAAAACTGGATAGGACCTGCTTTTTTTAAAATATCAGTAGGCCTCTGTGGCCCACCACCATGCCTTACCAATAGGGCAAGGTATCCCTACTTTGCCCCCGTATGTCTTTTATAACTTTTTTCCAAGTCAAGGGGCTGAATCTTAAAGTCCTAAAATCACTGCCGTCACATCTTTGTTGATGTGGTGCCAGCCAGTCATATCATATCTTTTGACCTATTAGATCCTTGGCACCTCTGTAGTGTAAAATATACATTACGCTTTCACTCTAATTTCACAAAAACTACTGAATGAATTTACAACAAATCATAAAAAGCATGCCCTCTGGACCAAGATCAGGCTTTCTGCCAAATTTACTGCAATTCTGTTCAGCCATTTTTGTAGTATCATTGTTCAATTTTTCTATGGAAACCTACATGTAGAAAACACATTTTGGGCCCCACCTTTTTCTTAGCCCCCACTTGTTGGATCACTCTGAAACATTCCCAGAGGAAGCTTACGAGGATGAAAATTTTTGGGAAAGTTTCATGAAGATCTGTCAAATGTCACCAAAGTTATAAGCAAACAAAAAAACATTTCTTATGGAAACATGGTCCTAACTTTAACTACCCAGGGGACGACTGCCACTAGCTAATATGTAGCAAGATTTTAGGTATATATCAGACTTTCCATAGGAAAGGCATTTTTTCTTTCTTTAATAACTTTGGCGCTATTTGACAAATCTTCATGAAACTTTCCAAAAACAAAAATTAATCCACTTTAGCCCCTTCATGAAACATTTTACATAGTCATTTGAGCCCTCAACATAGATGCCATCATTCATTGAATTTAACATGCAATGATAAGCAGTGCATGACCGAGGTGCAAGTTATTGTGAAATCACTGAACTGTAACTGATAAATGTACGTTTTTTTCATGTTTTAAATGTATGATCTGGTGGTATCTCAGTGTCTACAATATATGTATACAAATGTGTGTGTGTGTGTGTGTGTATGTATATATATATATATATATATATATATATATATATACACATATATATATATTCACTGTAAAAAATAAAGGGTAAAGTAATGTTATAGTTAAACGAAAAGATGAAATGTTCAGTAACTACACAATGATTTTCTCTTTTAAACTCTAACAACCACAGAAATTCACCAGTTATAGTTATCTCAAGTATCTATAATTCGTGCCCTAAGGTAACTATAACTCGCGCCTCCACCATGCACAATTTTCTCATCAATAATTTAATTGTAAACGTTGCAGTAATAATATCAATGAAGACTTAAAAAAGTGTCATGAATTATATCATTTGTGGGGTATTAGCAGTGCATATATATTCACTCGCCTTCCATCCATCCAAAGAAAGGTATTGGCACATTTTCAGAGTGCTAGTGCTGGTGCTTTTATATCACACGGCCAAAGATTCAACAGGTTTCAGCTGTACAATAGTCTTGTCACAATAACAGACACCAAGTTGAGTTTTTCATGTGTCCTCTTCTTAGATTTCCTTGTATACAATAGCATGTGATTTTTTACCCGCAGTGAAAATAGAAAAAATACTTCAATAGTCCTTGGAACAATTGATTGTTTTTGCAGGTTCTAGCAATATTAAATTATATTTCAAATACATTGACTCATTATCTGTGGAACACTTTCAGCTACAATGTTATTTTTGCAACAATTTTTACAAGCACCAGTTAGACCAGAAAAAACAGTTAAACATCACAAATTTACCATATATACATATATATATATATATATATATATATATATATATATATTGTAGGAAGTTGGCTCTGTATGTGCTATTTCAAAGTAAGGAATAGCATGCACAGAGTCCAAGGGTTCCCCTTAGAGGTAAAATAGTGGTAAAAAGAGATAATACTAATGCTCTATTTTGTGGTAGTGTGGTCGAGCAGTAGGCTTATCCAAGGAGTAGTGTTAAGCATTTGTTGTACATACACATAGACAATAAATGAGGTACACACACTCAGAGACAAATCCAGCCAATAGGTTTTTATATAGAAAAAAATATCTTTCCTTAGTTTATTTTAAGAACCACAGGTTCAAATTCTACATGTAATATCTCATTCGAAAGGTATTGCAGGTAAGTACTTTAGGAACTTTAAAGCATAAAAATTGCATGTATACTTTACAAGTTATTGACAAATAGCTGTTTTAAAAGTGGACACAGTGCAATTTTTCACAGTTCCTAGGGGAGGTAAGTATTTGTTAGGTTAACCAGGTAAGTAAGACACTTACAGGGCTTAGTTCTTGGTCCAAGGTAGCCCACCGTTGGGGGTTCAGAGCAACCCCAAAGTCACCACACCAGCAGCTCAGGGCCGGTCAGGTGCAGAGTTCAAAGTGGTGCCCAAAACACATAGGCTAGAATGGAGAGAAGGGGGTGCCCCGGTTCCGGTCTGCTTGCAGGTAAGTACCCGCGTCTTCGGAGGGCAGACCAGGGGGGTTTTGTAGGGCACCGGGGGGGACACAAGTCCACACCGAGATTTCACCCTCAGCAGCGCGGGGGCGGCCGGGTGCAGTGTAGAAACAAGCGTCGGGTTTTCAATGTTAGTCTATGAGAGATCTCGGGATCTCTTCAGCGCTACAGGCAGGCAAGGGGGGGATTCCTCGGGGAAACCTCCACTTGGGCGAGGGAGAGGGACTCCTGGGGGTCACTCCTCCAGTGAAAGTCCGGTCCTTCAGGTCCTGGGGGCTGCGGGTGCAGGGTCTCTCCCAGGCGTCGGGACTTTAGGTTCAAAGAGTCGCGGTCAGGGGAAGCCTCGGGATTCCCTCTGCAGGCGGCGCTGTGGGGGCTCAGGGGGGACAGGTTTTGGTACTCACAGTATCAGAGTAGTCCTGGGGTCCCTCCTGAGGTGTTGGATCGCCACCAGCCGAGTCGGGGTCGCCGGGTGCAGTGTGGCAAGTCTCACGCTTCTTGCGGGGAGCTTGCAGGGTTCTTTAAAGCTGCTGGAAACGAAGTTGCAGCTTTTCTTGGAGCAGGTCCGCTGTCCTCGGGAGTTTCTTGTCTTTTCGAAGCAGGGGCAGTCCTCAGAGGATGTCGAGGTCGCTGGTCCCTTTGGAAGGCGTCGCTGGAGCAGGATCTTTGGAAGGCAGGAGACAGGCCGGTGAGTTTCTGGAGCCAAGGCAGTTGTCGTCTTCTGGTCTTCCGCTGCAGGGGTTTTCAGCTGGGCAGTCCTTCTTCTTGTAGTTGCAGGAATCTAATTTTCTAGGGTTCAGGGTAGCCCTTAAATACTAAATTTAAGGGCGTGTTTAGGTCTGGGGGGTTAGTAGCCAATGGCTACTAGCCCTGAGGGTGGGTACACCCTCTTTGTGCCTCCTCCCAAGGGGAGGGGGTCACAATCCTAACCCTATTGGGGGAATCCTCCATCTGCAAGATGGAGGATTTCTAAAAGTTAGAGTCACCTCAGCTCAGGACACCTTAGGGGCTGTCCTGACTGGCCAGTGACTCCTCCTTGTTATTCTCATTATTTTCTCCGGCCTTGCCGCCAAAAGTGGGGCCTGGCCGGAGGGGGCGGGCAACTCCACTAGCTGGAGTGTCCTGCTGGGTTGGCACAAAGGAGGTGAGCCTTTGAGGCTCACCGCCAGGCGTGACAATTCCTGCCTGGGAGAGGTGTTAGCATCTCCACCCAGTGCAGGCTTTGTTACTGGCCTCAGAGTGACAAAGGCACTCTCCCCATGGGGCCAGCAACATGTCTCGGTTTGTGGCAGGCTGCTAAAACTAGTCAGCCTACACAGATAGTCGGTTAAGTTTCAGGGGGCACCTCTAAGGTGCCCTCTGTGGTGTATTTTACAATAAAATGTACACTGGCATCAGTGTGCATTTATTGTGCTGAGAAGTTTGATACCAAACTTCCCAGTTTTCAGTGTAGCCATTATGGTGCTGTGGAGTTCGTGTTTGACAGACTCCCAGACCATATACTCTTATGGTTACCCTGCACTTACAATGTCTAAGGTTTTATTTAGACACTGTAGGGGTACCATGCTCATGCACTGGTACCCTCACCTATGGTATAGTGCACCCTGCCTTAGGGCTGTAAGGCCTGCTAGAGGGGTGTCTTACCTATACTGCATAGGCAGTGAGAGGCTGGCATGGCACCCTGAGGGGAGTGCCATGTCGACTTACTCGTTTTGTCCTCACTAGCACACACAAGCTGGCAAGCAGTGTGTCTGTGCTGAGTGAGAGGTCTCCAGGGTGGCATAAGACATGCTGCAGCCCTTAGAGACCTTCCTTGGCATCAGGGCCCTTGGTACTAGAAGTACCAGTTACAAGGGACTTATCTGGATGCCAGGGTCTGCCAATTGTGGATACAAAAGTACAGGTTAGGGAAAGAACACTGGTGCTGGGGCCTGGTTAGCAGGCCTCAGCACACTTTCAATTGTAAACATAGCATCAGCAAAGGCAAAAAGTCAGGGGGCAACCATGCCAAGGAGGCATTTCCTTACATATATATATATATATATATATATATATATATATATACACACATATGTATATGTGTGTGTGTGTGTGTTTGTGTGTTTATTTATATACATATATATTGAATTATAGAAGCTGCTAAAATTAAGTCACTTAAAATGATAAAAATTAACTTACCAGCACGGTGAAGGCTTTCAATGGAAAATACCAAAAACGAAGCTGCAATATATGCACTCCTGGACCCTCATTACACATAAGGGGCACTTTTCCTGTTTGTGGCATTGTGCACCTTTAAATAGATGTGCAGTGCACAAACAGGGTAAGTGTTCTCTATTACAGAGAATGAGCTGGGGCAGTCACAAACTCATGTTGGCCTGGAGGCACTGCATTCAAGTAAAATACAGAGCGGTTGTTTACAAGGTGCTCTGTGTTTCAGTGTGCTACCTCCACTTTGAAGAGGAGAGAGAGATCCCCTTGCAAGCAGGTGCAGTGACTGTCTGCAAGGGGATTTCTAGGACCCCAGAAGGCTGCTCCATCAAAGGCTCACTGACAGTGCGCCACCTTGTTGTGGCACACTTTCAGTGCATCTCCTGACAGCTTCTTTGCCTTTATGCTTGCATCCATAATACGGCATGGGGGCAGAGGCAAACAGATTCCCTCATTTGCATGGGGCCACTCCCCCAGGCAAATGAGGGAACACACCTCTTATGATAGTGCTGGCACTATATATGTGCATCTGCACTACCAGTATTACAGAAGGGGTCACACCAGCATCTGTGGCCTCTTCTGTTCTACCAGAGTGCCACAGGGGCACACAAAGCAGGCACACCTGCATGTTGCACCACCAGGGTACTTTCTGCACTAAGGACCCCGATGCAATGATGTAATGACATGATGTAATAACCCTTAATCTAACTCCTGTAATTTAATGGCAGCAGACGAACTGCAGTAATACACTAACAAAAGGCCGGATGGTGTGTTGAAACAAGTGTGTTGGTGTGGAGAGGTTTTGATATACTTTAAAATAGAACATGATATGCTGACAAATAAAAACATGAACTGAAGATTTCGACTTACTGGAGAGGTAAGGAAGGAGTAGCTGTGCAGTACTGAACTGTGGTGAAACTGTACGCAGCAGCCCTACAGAATGCACAGCAGCACGAATGACCATGAACATCGGAGTAGAATTGATTAAACCCTGTTGCTGATAACTTGATTTAAATATAAAGTGCCCGTATACCTATCTTGGTAAAAGCATGCTATAAAATGTTCAAAATAAAAAAAACACTCTAGGAGACATACCAATTGTTAAAAAATCTCTAGAAAGGTCAGTGGCCAAACTCGGCTACAGCGGGGTTGCACTGCTTTTTGTATCAAATATATTTATTTTGGATTGAAGAATGGTTTTATATTATCACAATGGTTTTTGGCTGCTTATGGAACATATTTTTATTAACTTGTAGGTAAGCATGAGTAAGATGTTGAATCTCTCCTCCCGATGGGCAGGAAGTTTATTTGGTGCACTTGGAGTAGTACACTCTTTTAGGCCGCTTCACAGCCCTGTATTAGCCTCCCTATATATCATGCACTGGCTCTTGTTTGTGCCCTTGTGGGAGTCCATCCGTGGTTATAGTATTTCTGAGATGCCTTGATCCAGTGTTTTGGCCTTTGTGTTTTTTTATTGAAGAAGGTTGGTATTTTGCCCGGCGTGCTGGATGTATTATTGTAGCATTTTTCAAGGCAGATCTAGGGTCGACCATACTTAAACAGTACAATTACTTTTGTAGGTCTTTGGACAGTGCTGTGAAAATTAAATTTGTTGATGTAATGCTAGCTGTCTAGCCCAGATGGCTTTGTTTTGCGGTTGTATGTGGAGTTATAAACAGTAAATTATATTTGTCAGACAGACAAGCAATGAGTGGTGTGATCAAATTTAGGGTTATAATTCAAGCTTGTATGCTTCCATCCTGTGTGTGAAAAACAGGTCGAGGATGGGTGGTGTTGAAGACCAGGGCTTCAGTGTTCTCTACTAAGTCATAATCAATTTTTCCGAGGATTATCAGTCCATAGACCAAACTCAATCAACAGTGAAAACATTCTCTACCACAATCTGTTAATGTAACATCAGCTCATGGATCTTGTCCAAAAATAAATAGTTGACTGCTGCAGCAGAGGGGCTATTTGTGTCTACTTTGCTCCTCTGGATTATGCTCTTTAAGGCCCCGTAGAGCTTTGTTTGTTTCTTGGTGCATGGTAGTTTCTCAGTGAAAACTACTGCCACCCTCTGTCTTACTTTTCCCTTGTCCATGTTTTTCTGGCTGTTTGTGTAATTTGAAAGAGTAACAATTTAGATAAGAATAATTCAATTTCACACCCAAGGTCAGCAATCTAGTAGTGTGCTACAGCCAGCCTACTATATAAATGGCTCATTCATGCATTTATTAATTCATGAGTTCATTCATGCATCCATAAAGAAAATTGAGGTATTGTAGAATCACGTTTCTATGAGGCCCAAAGTATGGCATACATTTACCCTGAAAATAGCTGTTAGGTTAAATGTTGATAAGCTGTTCCTCCTTACATATTAAGTTGTTATGCTTTTTAAACAGCTAAAAAGTAACAAAGTTTCTTGTGCTGCTTAGAATTTGAATTGAACACATGGAACCCAGGACCACCCTAAATAGCAAGGGTATGCCAAGATGTGGGTTGCATGCTGACACTGGAACCAAGCTACACTCGACTGAATACCCCCACTCTGGGTGAAACTGGTTTTAGGCTGCTTGTTTTCTGGTTTAGGGAGGGTGTGGCCTGGGAGGTCAGGCTGGACTGTTCCTACCGGAGCAGGATCAAGACATTTTGCATATGACTGGGTCCAAACTGAGGTGGCATGGTAGGCAAAAGAATGATTGGTTTGCATGCTGCCCAAAGCGAAAGCCAATGGTTAGACAAAGGCATTCCTCCCATCCCCTTTTTTGTGTTTGATGAAATAAAGAAATATCCTGTGAATTGGAAGCAATAAAATGTGATGCTAGGCACCATGCAGGTCTCCTGAAATACTCCACTTTACTGGATCCACCAGCTGTACCAACTGCTGAAGCATCTCCATGTGAAAATGAGTATTTCTTAAACACTTTAACCTGCCTGTGATCCATAACTAATCTAACCTTCCTGATGCTTTCTCTATCAGCATGACAGTGGGATACATTTCACATTCTTCCTGATTGCAGGGGACTGATAACATTTCATCTTTTGAGCAGGTCCTGTGTACTTCCATCAAAACCTTGCTGTGCATATTTGCTTATAACCATGCCAACAATCTGATCCCTCACTGTTGGGGATTCCAAGTGAACTATACTGACTATCCATATTGGTCTACCTTCATTTCGACTATTATGATCTGGTCTTCAACCAAAAAATCTTATAATCACCATCTCAGCCTGCGTAGATGGGACTGCTGCTTGCTGCTGAAAAGTGATGGCCATCCTTTCGGAAGTTTTAATATTGGGTGCCCCAGTCTGCTTAGTTCCTTCCCTTCATTCAGGACATCACCAGATAACTTGGGAGTAAGCAGCCTGGTTCGTGGAGTTTTGGAGGTCGCTGAACTGGATTTGATCCAAATTGAGTTCACCAGTTCTACCTCTCTGGTTTTCAGTATCAACCCCATATATATTTGACCATCTACCTCTGCTCAACCCTTCAACTTGTGCTATGTCTGCATCGAAAGCCAAAGCTGACATCAATTCAGTTTGCCCCGTATGACATTAGAACAGTCTGCCTCTTCCTACATAGCAACAAAGAGTACCTGAAAATCCCTTAGCAGTGACCAAGCCAGAGGTGCCAAATATATCCCAATGCAATGCCTACTGACAAAATGGAAGGCTCACTGGCCTTAGATAGTGTGATATACTCCTTCTGAACAACCAGGGCTCTCATGGCCACATATCCAGTTACCCATGTTCCCCTTTGCAAATTTTGAATGACCTGCATTCTCTGCTTTGATATCTTGCACCAATTTACATCTGATCCATTGCGTTTGGATTGTTCAAACTCATAAAACAAGGGTTATTCCTGTAGACATCTTACTGGGTCCAGGGGCGTAGCTTCGGAGAGGCGGAGGGTTATACCCCCTAACAAATGTGTTTTGTGATAAATAGTTGGGTGTAGGTGCTCTCAGTTAGGTATGGTGAGGTGTCTTTCGGATTTCCCCAGGGATTTTTACACACAGACAAAACTCACACACACTCTCTCCCACCCCGTTTAGTAGACTTCAAGAATGTAGATTTAAATAATGCGCTTTCTCTCAGTACACCTAACAATATACATTCCTCTCCCTTTTAACTGCCTCTTAAGAGCTTCTCGTGCACCCTGCTTGTTGTAAAGTGTATTTTAACATCATGTGCCAGCGTGATTGTCAGGAAATCTGAAGCTAAGCCCACCCCTCGCCCCACACAATCATACTGACCAAGCTATGGCCCTGACTGGGTCTTTAATTCAGAACCCCTTTCTCTCTTGGCCAGGACCTCTCTCACAGCAACTCGACCATTCAGTTTCACCCCTACTATTGCCACATCAGCTCTCCTGCCTGCTGAAGACATTAAATAATTTGTGTGCTTTGGCAAGAGAGTTTGCGTTCTGGAATATCATTTCCTCTTTGTTTTCTAAACATGCTTTCTTCCCTCCATTGTGCTAACCAGATTTCATTTGCAAGCACAAATGATGCCTTCCTAAATCCCAAACACAAAGACCTGCCATTCTTGCTTTACCTGTGACGTGGAAGCATCACTACATGAAGTAACTCTCGTGAGCCTTATCGATGCACACACAAACTACACACCACAAACAGCTCCCTGGACATTATAACACTCAGTCTGTGCAAAGAGGTATCACTTAGAAGGACCCTTTCTTCCTGATATTCTTTACACCTCATCCACTTACCTGAGCACAGGTGCCCCCAAATAGCCATTATAGAAATTACACATCTCCGAAAGGAAAATCAGGAGAATAGGAAGAATGATGAAACGCTCTCCTCTTTAGGGGACTGGAAATTGGAGGAGTCTCCAGGGGTAAGTGCTGGAGCGACACAGATGAAAACGTGAGGGAATGTTTCTTCTCATTGATGTGCAATTTAATATTCACAATACAGTTTAAACAATACAAACGAGTGATGCAAGCATGCTCCAAAATCAAATCTGAGTAGTTAAACCATGCAAAAGGATACTGCCACACTAGGTCAGGGTCTAGGAAATAGGTTTGTTAGAGAAGTTTGTAATTTTATGAAATTTGGCTAGAACTAAAAAAAACTGAATTAAAAACAAGAATTGGTTGTTATAATGTATGCACAACAGGATTGATTCACAAAGGTAACTTACACTTTTCAGTAAGTTTACACTTTCGGTGTATGTTCTACTTTTCAATATTTACACTGCAGTTTTCTAGTGACTTAGGCCCATATTTATACTTTTTTTTGCACCGTGTTTGTGTCACTTTGTGCCGCTTTTGCGTAAAAAAAGGACGCAAATGCGGCGCTAAAAAAGTATAATTATGGGCCTTAGACTTTTGTCCAGCACTGCACATGGTCATCCACTGGAACTGCAACACCCTCCACAGAAAATAATGGAGGCCAGAACTTACTGCAAAAGTGTAAAGGCCTGATTCACAAAGATAAACTATGTAAGTTTACAATTTTTTTGGCATTCACAAAGTAATTTCAGTAGCAGTATCTTTATGACTGCGGAGTCTCTGCACTTGTGGTGGATGTTCAGCTTATAAAAAGATAGAGAGACATAAAGATACAACTTGTAGAAATGGTTTGAGAATCGCAAAAATCACAAACTTACACAAAAGTGTATGTTTACCTCTGTGAATCAGGCCCAGAGTTACTACAGAAGGGTAAATAACTAAAAGAGTGCAGTTTGTGAATAGCACTTTGCAGTAAGTTTTGTAGTACTACTGTAGTACGACAAAATGTACTACCAAGTGCAGTATGTGTATCAGGCCCCGTGGCCTCGACTTTCAGTGCCCTGGTGTTCGCTCATTATATATTACACCTTATAAATAATGATACCATAGGGATTGTTGTTTTTTTATATTCACCCTCAGAAATCTCCATCCCACTCACAATGCTTCCAAGTGGTTGTTAAAACAAGGCATGGGCACACACCTGCACTCTTACTCTCACAAATCCACAACACAATACTTGCCACTTTTAGGTGAACGCATGTTTTCTTTTTTGTTCTTTGTATTTTTGTTGTACATGCCTGCAACACTTGAAAAAAGAATAAATAAAAAAGCACTGCATCATCTTGCCAGTGCCACAACTAGTGGCTTACTTATTTTATATGAGGTAACTAACAAAGTACTGGAGCTACCGATCATGAGTGGGACAGTGGTTCATAAAGTAATAGGATCTGGAGGAGATTAGGATGGAAATATTCTGCTTCTTTCTGGCCCCATAGCTACAGATTGTTTTCATCACAGCCCTGTTCTACAGCAAGACAATTAAGGCATTATGAGGTGACTCCTTAGGGTGCCACCAGCATAGTTCACCAATTTGCTCTTAAAAGTCGCAAATGCGACTTCAGAATAGACCAAATGTTCTTTCCCTTTGGGTGGGAGTAATCTGTGTGCCGCCCTTCTTTTTAGGATCGCGCGCGCAAGCGCTCTAGCCAGTTGAAATCTCTCTGTGGGCTTTTAACCATGCCTACTCTTGCTACTCATTCTTTGCTCTGCTTCTTTTAAACGCTTCATTTTTATTGGTGTATTTTGTGAAATGTCCCTCCTTTGTGTGCTCAGGTCCCTCCCAGGCGATTTCGCTACCTGAACATTTTTGTTCCCTCCTCTGGTTTCAGTTTGCCTTTCATCTCAGCCACAATCGTTTCTAGACAGTCATGCAGGGAGTCTATAACTCTCGCTCTCATAGTGCTCGTGGTGCTTTGAATTGACTTGCTTTTGTCAACTGTTTTACTTTTCATTTTCAATTTATGTGGCAAGAAAAGTCCAGTTAGGAATTTACAGCGCTAATAACTCTAACTTAAGCAAAAGTTTATTTATGTAATCAAGCTATGTGGTGGAAAATAAGGTACGCCAACAATAGCAGATTTCTCAAATATGGGAAAGGAGTAGTTCAGACTCTGATCTTGCCACTGTGGGTGGGAGATTAAAAAGCAGGTAAAAACATATGCAGGCAGGAGGGAGATTTATGTTGCCTCACCATACATGCCAATAGACGCAATTCAGGCAGGAGACTCCAGATTTTTTAAAGCAAAAAATGTATTTATTTTGTCTGCCTCCTGCCTCAAAATGCCTATGCTTCAATAGAAGTCAACGGGCGAAATACATTCTCCTGATTATTTTTTTAACAATCTCCCTCTTCCACTCCTCTAAAATGTTGGCATGCCTTCCTAACTTAAGTCTGAAGTGATTGCTCTCCCTCCAATACCGCGCCCCCCCCCCCCCACCATTGAAGGCTCCTTCTCTCTCCAGGGCAAACCTCCACATAAAACTAATTTTAAGGGGTCCTTATATGGCCTCCGCAGAGGACAAAAAACTGCATTTATGGCAATATTTTTCAGTTTCCCCATCTTTCTCAAACACACGTGCTAATCTTGCTTAATACATGCAGAATTAAAACACCTCGAAAGGGGGTTCTTCTCCGTAAAGAAGCACACCCAAAAGAATGCAAAGGGCGCATTTTCAGTTACTCCTGGGTATGCTTTGAGTGAAGGCTAATGAGTAGTGCTTTACCTTCAATACATTTTATAAACCAGGTAATAACATGAGCATTTTTAGTACTTTTGGCTCTATAAACAACTAAAAATGTAGTATATAATATCCAAAAAACTTCTCAAATGTTCACATAATAGCAGCAAAATGGTCCTTAAGTCCCTGTAGTGGTCCTCTAGTAGCAACGGTACATTGTCAGGGCATTAAGAGTTTATCCAACCACTTTTCAAACTGCTTGCTTTTCCTCATCAGGCAAATGCCATGATAGTTTGCATTTTTAATGTGGGGATGTCACATGCAGGTCATCACCAAAAGAGGCAGGGCCCTGGTTTAGAAAGATCCCTAACAGATGGGACAGGGGTGAAAAATTGCGTATTAAAGACGGTAATTCCCAGATTATGGACGTTCACATTAATCAGCAGACCTAATTGAACATTACACTAATCCAATTAGTCTGATCTGTCTACTTCTTCTGCATCACTCTGTTAAAAATCCAATCCACCGTAATATGATCCAATTTTGTCCATCTAAGCTGAGTCCAAGGATGGCTCATCTTCCTTCTTTTGCTTCATAAGAAAATGGTATTTTGATTTATAACACTGCATTGTGATCAAACGGACCAAAGCGTAAGGATGAAGGCAGAGGGGTTTCCGCCACGGGCCCAGAAGGCCAGATCCATGCCAAATTGTTAGTGTACCGACCATGTAATTGTGCTCGATTTAAAATCATATCGATGTATTGTGCTCACGCATATTCTAAAAGCAGGCCGGACTCTAAATCAGCTCTAAAACTGGCACTCCAGAGACCCGATTCTTTTGAAACCTCCTTTGTGGAAGCATGAGAAAATAACTGAAGTCACCTCAAGCCAATGCAGAAAGAAATTGCAGCAATGACATAATTTATTATGCACTGTAAATAATGTGTAGTGTTCCCTTCAGCAGTGTGCCCCTGAAGATTAGCAGTTTATCGCATTTTCTCTGTTGAATGATCTTCCATAAAAGAATTCAGCAGCAGCCAGTATTTCTGTTTTTTGGAGAGCATAGACGTGTGGTATTTCACCCAAAACATAGCAGTTGATATCAGTTGCGGAGTGGCATTGAAATCCCTCCATCCTCGGGAATAACTCACAGAATGATCTCATTGACCCGAAGGCACCTAGCAGGCTGAAGAAGAATGATGTCAGAGCCGTGTTGTATCTGTAGTTAAACCACCGCCAAGTAAGACATACATTGATTGCGTTTGGCATCAGCCCAACAACTAAGTGGGTGAACTGGCAGAGGTTTGAAAAACACAGCTCCCCTAGCGAGGGGCCTGATGCCAAATGAATGGCTTGGTACTGATGAAGCAGAAAAAGAAAGACTAACAAACATTTATATATCATGTAACAAAATCGTATAAGATAATGTGATTTTAGCAAAGAAAAATAATGTATGTAGAAAATGTGCCCACGAAGTAGTTCGCCATTAGTATAAACAAGCTTAATTAATCATGAAAACCGACAAATGTATGAATATGTCATAATTGAAGCTATATTCTATGATTTTCTTATTAAAACTGTTATATGCTTAGCTTAAATTTAGCAGAGGCTTTGGCCTAGTTGTCTGGTCTCAATTTTAACTGCGTAGTTTTCACTTGTATTAACAAAGACGTGTTTTGAATCTTTAAAAGCTGAATTTTCCAGTAGAATGACTAATACACTTATCTCAAAGTTGCGTGCTAGGCAACTTTCATCCCCTTTGAAGCTCAAGGTCAGTTTCTGCAGATGCAGACAATGAAGACACTGATGCAGAATTAATTGGCAACTTTGTTGCTACTTATGTTCCAAAACTCCAAGGACACCTTATGCCTAGATGAGTATTAAGAGAAAAGACACTATTCATTGGTCAAAGAGAAATCACCCCATGGACCCTCCAATGGAAGAACCTGAAGAATAATCCCATCGGACAAAGAGAAGACAGCCATTTTCTTTGATGCCATTTTGAAGCAGATTTGAGAAGCCATTTTGATGACACTCTGATGCTTTTTCTCTATCCCATAGAGAGAGACTTTAAAGAATTCTCACCCTAGAGACTTTGACTTTAACTTTACTTTGCCTTGCCCATACATTAACTTTTGCCCCCCATTTTCCTTGCTGCTGCAAGGAAAACTTGACTTAAACTTTGCCCCTTTGAAGTCTGCCCCATGCTGATCGAACCGGTACCTGAATGACGAAGACTTACCTTGAATGCTGATTGTATTTGGTAATTATGAAAGGATAAAAGTACTAATCATTGTGTTTTCCTTCTTAGGTACCAACTGCTTATTTTGACAGAGCCCAAGCTAGACGTTTTCTAAATTTATGTTGATTAAATTCATTTTGCATGAAGCCCCACATGCCAATGCTAATTAGAAGTTAGTTGAGGTATTCATTTGATGCACTGTGCTAAATTGAAATCTTGTTATGCTGATCGATGTATGCAGATAGTCAAATTCAGTTACTTTTATCAGTGATTTGCATAGCTATATCTGAGTGTATAATTATTCTAGTTTTATGTAGGTTGCGTTTCTTCCGTCGCTATGGACAGCCAGTAATGTTCGTATATGTGTATCATTTGATTTTGAGACTTACTTACATTGTGCTAGCTTTGTTAATATAGGGAAATAAACTCATTAACTAAATAAACAGGTGTGGGTATTCATGACTGAAAGGTCATGGTGTGCCAAATTGCTGAATTCTGTTCAACTAATTTGTCGATTGATTACTAATTGAGTATTGGTTATTGATTATAAATTAATATTAATCATTGATTTGAGGGATCTGTCGATTTCTTTGGATGAGGAGAACTCAACCCGGTCAAAAGGTTCACCGACCTCCGGCGTGTCCAAATATAAGTAATTTACAAGGACTGGACGCGCTATCAGTACGAACAAGCCTTTTGGCTAACAAAACATGCAAAGGCTGCTTGTTGTTGTCCGACTTGATAGGCGCTCACATTCGGACAGATAATGAAGGGTTTTTGCAATCACATTGTGGAATAGGTTTTGCCTCGTGGTCCTCAACTGGAACAGGGTCTGTCACACACTGGGAACGTACTTTTTTCCTCTTGCCCTCTAGGGTTTTGGCCACGTGATCAAAGCTGATGCTGCCTCCCATCTCCTGCACATAAACTATTTAAATAAATTCTCCGCCGGCAGCTCCTCCGCTACGGCAGAGGAGCGTCCCACTTCCCCCTCCCAGGGGCAGCACCTGCAACCCTTTAAAAAAAAATGATAATAAACTATGTTTACTATCGTTTTATTGTTAAAGGGGCGGGGCCATGAGGATGACGAGAATTGAACTGAAGTGCACAGCACTCCTCTCATTGTGCATGTATGTTTGGATGGCCGTCTCGAGCCAGCTAAACAAACATGCGCACTGTGCTCTCTCCAACCACAGTAGGCCCAGGTTCTCAGTTTGCCTGGGAGCGCCAAGTCAGGGCACTTCAGCCAATCCTAATGCTGCTCTCAGCAGCGTCAGGCTTGGCTGCAGGGCAGGCTGGAAGCCTGTGCCTGCAGTGACTGAGGACAGAGGAGCGACGCAGAGGCGAGTCAGGTAAGTTTTTATTTTATTTATTTTTTCAAATGTAATGTTAGTTGTTTATTTTGCTGTCTCCCTCCCCGCACCAAGCGCCTCCCCGCCCTTTCAACGCACAGCGAGCTGTGACAGAAAACCTCTAGGGTACCCCACCAGGATGTCCAGCTAAATGTGGACAATTTAAGGGCACCTTCTGTTTATGACTGTTTGGGCCTGGAAACCTGTAACTCCAGGTAAACCCTACACTTTTACCAAATACACCCTAGATAGCGCCAGTAATCCAAACTCACCTTTAAGGTAGGAGATATCACCCAGGGTACAACACACTACCATCTTCACTGAGCAGCCTCAGCTGCCTCCTATTTTAAGGATTTATCACTCCTAGCTATAATCCAGTACCAGCCTCACAGGAGTAACAGATCCTAGGTACTACTCAACACCATCTTTTGTGGGTGAATATAGCCGCTGATGAGCCGCAGTGATTACCATTCCTAGGTATTACCATGAGCTACACTGGGATTGCCATTTCTGAGTGTTGCCCAACTCCAGGTTTTCTGAGTGGGTAACACTGCTCCTGGATTTATTCTGCAATTGTTGCTCCTTATTTGAAACAGTGTGAATTATTAGTTCATACTTTTATGAGACACAAAATACACATGGCTGGGTCCTCCTAAATATCATCAACTTGCCGACAACACAGATCTATACGTTATCTTTAAGCACCCATTATCACTAGACCCTATGGCTTTTCATGTTGATCGTATATAACACAATCTACCCCACAAGTGATGGAGTGAAATCCTATGTACACAGGGCATGACACCTAGACTAGAACAGCATGACAAGTAGTATCTTAGGCATGAGTATATTGCTAATAGTGCTAAGCACCCCATTAACTTGAACACATAAAAGCAACATTACATCTGGAGTATGCACAATATAGCAATAATAGGTATGATAATAGCAGCGGAAATGGCTTGGTAATGAGTGGAAACAGCATGACTAATGATATCCTTGATGTCTGACTAAATCACTAAGACTGGGCTCCCATAGATTAGTCTGCTACCAATCCAAAAGTGCTTGAGAGCCTTGCCAGGGGTAATGAGTGCTGTATAACCATCCATACGATAGCCATTACCAGCTTTGTGGAAGCCTCGCTCTGAGATAAGCTCATCACTAGCTGACCTGGGAAGCTACAGCTGCCCCTGAACTTCAGGGTTTATTACCACTAGCTTCTTTGTATCTACCTCTCTTGGATACTACTCAACAAAGACTTCTCTGAGTGGGGACAACCTCTGGTGGCAGGATGAATGAATGTCACTACTAGGTATAAACAACCACCAGCTTCCCTGGGGTTACCACTCCTTGGTATTACTCAACATCATCCTCCCTGTGTTACTCAGCAGTACTGTCCTCCACCAGATTCACTCTGATTTACTGTTTTTCCACCAGCATATTCTACTGAAAGTTCATGTTAGTAAACGCTGAAGAACTAGGTGGGTGGCTACTCATAGTGCCTGAGGTCCGCCTCCTAGGCCATGCCTTCAGATCTAGACCCACTCTGAACCTCCCTTTTTCTAACATAATCATACATAAAATTACAGCTATCTGAGTCACCTGGTTGGATCTCCTTCCTTTCTCCCACCAATAAATGACTTACCCGACTGTGATACCATAACTCAAATGAACACCCTTCTGCTGCAACCAGTGTAGAAAGGGACTGGATGGAAAGCTGTACATCTATGGATCTGCAGAGCTACCTGGTGCCACCAGCCAACAACATTTTAACCTGTGTATCTGTTACACCCATTGTCCATCACAAAGTTAAAGTTAAGGTCTGCATCTGGACACACAATATAAGTGCTTTTCTGGACAATCATGCAGAACATGGAAATGCTTTCCACATAGGATCTGCACACTGTAAAATGCTACCAATATGGGTAAGCGAATCAGCCCCACACATATGGGTAGTACACGCTGTACAATTGCTACAATATATTACTGACTTGTAGCATAGGCCTAGTTTAAAAGGCAAGTTTCTGCCAAACACATTTTTCTAGGTACTGACGGGACTATGATCCAAAATCCCAGAATAATCAAGAGATTTTATTTTTATAATGCAATGTCTGCCACATTTTCTAATTTTAACAGTTGAAGGTTATAATCCACCACCTTTCTCCCTTCTTGCTATTCTCTGACACATTTCAAGTGAAAGCGAGGTAAGTGTTTCTTTATTAATGCTGTCCACGAGGCACTCTTTCCACTTCAAGTCTGTCAGATAATAGCAAGGAAGGAAAAACATGGTGGCTGCCAAGTGTTAACTTTCTGTAGTTAAGCTGGAAAATTGTGACAAAGGGCAACCGGGGCAAAAAAATAAAATGACTGTCTGATTTTAGAATTTTGCACGGTAGCCACTGGATGTGCACAAAATTGAAGAGTGGAACTTCCCCTTTAAATAAAGTATCATCTCTACGCTCTGAACAGGGGACAGTGAAACTGACCAGAAGGACCCTATCAGCCAAGTTGAGTGCACATGATGTATTGCAAATATGTTTTGTTTTATATGAGATTGCTCGCACTCTTTAGCACCGACGTCAGAGTGAGATCGGAATTTTCTTCCCAAGCCCTTCCATTTCACGTTGAAGCAGATTGCAAAATCCTGACTTTAAGAACCCGACCTGCAGGCGACAAGGAGCAGATGCGTGTTCTACTGATTTATCGTCTCTGCAAGTAAAATATTTCCAGGAGTGCAGTAGGTGCAATTGCACCAGGGCACAGGGAATAAGGAGTCCACTTTAATTTAAAAAAAAGATATGTTGGGCTATAAAACCAGGGTAAAGGAGGGCAAGTTTCTTGCTTGGATTAGGGGCCATGGCACCTTTCCTAGATCCACTGAAGCTTGCATAACTAGCACAGTAAATGGAATCTGCCACAGAATTCCAGGGAGACTGTTTGCGCAGGGTAAATCCTACAGTCACACATACGTCACCCAAACCTAGTTTTATTCTGAGTTCTGGAGGGCGCCGCAGAGGCAGATGTTAGTTTTTTCCTGACACAGGTGTGAGTGCCAATAACTACAGCTCAGCAGGAAAGAACGTGTTTACTTTAGTTAAAAAGACGAAGCAAGGTGGGACAGGCTAGAATGTATAAGTTATCCTTGATAAATCTATATTATAAAAGAGGATGCAAAGAGAAAGAAAAAAAAAACTTTCTTGCTACTTACATTATGTTTTTGAGAAAAGCATGTTCTTCTGTAACTTCACCGGCACTAGCATGGTAGACGGAGATATTTCCAATCTACTATTTCAGTTAAGCATCCCTTGGGGCTTTTGTTCTATGCCTGGCATCTGTAAATATCCATACTTGAAAAGGAACAGTGCAGACCACGTTCCTAGTTTGGCGAGCCACATCGCTAGAATACTTTGATGCAGCCCAGAAGCATAAAGCTTTGGCAAAGCCAATAGGTCTCACATGTGGGCCATATTTCCTCTGCCAGTGGTTCTAGCCCTGATGTACAGAATCCTCGGAGATGAGCAGCATGACTTTTTAAAAAGAAAAAAAGCCATGGTGACCAGCTACATAATTTTGTAGACACGCTCAGCAAGTACGTGCATCCCTACAAAATGACACAAATGCTTTTTACTCTGTTTGCTGATCCAAGTTGGATCGAAGAACCCCCCCCTCCAAAAAAAGTAGAACCGGTGGGGGGAGGCAACATAGGAGAGGGGGAAGCAATGGGTTGGGGCAAAGCTGAAAGGAGGGAAAGCAACATAGAGGGTTGGAGCAACAGGGGTGGGTGTGTGAAGCAGTATAGGGGTTTGAGGAAAAGGGATCCAATGGGGGCAACATAAAAGGGCGGAAAAGCAACACTGAAGGAGAAAATCAACAGGCAGTGGAGAAGCATACAGGTGAAAAACCAGTGTGGGTTGGGATAAGCACAGGAGGGCATAGGGGAAGCACACGAGCAGTAAGAATGGCAGAGGAGGAGTTGTGTACAAAGGAGACAGCAGGAAAACACAAGCACTCACTTACTGCGCCTAAACAAAGAGAAAAATGTAGCACCTGAACACAGAGCACTGGAAGGACATAAGTACTTGGTCCTTGCTCCAGGGGTGGAACAAACTCAAAAAGATGAAGTACAACCTGCATACACTAATGAATTAGAAGCAAGCAAATGAGTATGACAATGAAGCAAACCAGTGGTGGTTAATGGGTGGGCTCTAAGCCCACTGTAAGGTAACAAAATGCCATGAAGTAGACTGGACATGCGCTGTCTGAGGTGAGGCCTAAAAACCCATCACTGAGTTTGTCCATGCCCCTTCTGTGCTTCCTTTGTGACCGTATCACTTATATTCCAAAAGGGATGCTAGAACTCATAGTATAGCGATACTGTCAAAGTGCTATGTTTCCGCTTTGGTATATTGCTGAAAAGTGGAGCTAAATGCCTTCTTGCCCTCACCTGGCTCTTGGTCACCAGCCCTCATTTGTGTCATGATATACTCTTTGTACCCATTAACTCCAGGGCCATTTTGTTCCCCTCCCTTTGCTGCTGCTTTCTTTGTCTCTACATGCCTCTCCACTTATGTGACTGGGCCCATGCCTGCGACAAATAGGTCGCAAAATACAATGTGCAGACATCAAGTTTTCAAAATGAAAATTGACCATATCTGGCAAGGAGAGAGCTGCAATATTTAAGCCCAGGCTCAGCTGACACCCAGGGAAACCTACTAAACTCAGATATTTTTGAAAATTAGGCAGCCTGCGGAGCACAGGGTGGTGTGAATTACGTGGACCTCACTACTCTTTCTTACCTAGAATGCCCTCCAACCCTCAAACTTTGCCTAAAATCACATATTGTCCTTATATTTCTCTGAGGAAAAGTTCTAGAATCTGTGAGATTCCACAAATCCTACTACATAGCATTCCCACACTTATCCTGATAAAAACAGTACTTCCAAGAGTGGCAGAAAGACTGTTGTGCCAGGATAGGAGTATTTGTCTATGCCATGCGGGCACTTTCCCAACCAAAACGAATTCCTGGTGGAAATGGGTGTATCCTTGCTATCGGATGGTCTTCTGCGATGATATCCACGCAGAAATCCGATAGGGAGAGGTAGCACTGGAACTGGGACATTGTCTGCTTTCCAACTGTACTGCTACCACACTGATTAAACTGAAAATAGTCAGCCCCTAATGGCGCTGACTGCTTTCCCTTCAGTTGCGCACTGACAGTCATCCTCTTTTCCTTACTTTCTTTTATAAAAAAAACCTTTTGAGGTGCTCGCTCAAGAAGGAATTTCTGCTTTAGTGTGGTGGACCAACCTTTCAAATCCACTGCACTTAAGAGGCAATACAATGGAGGTGAGCAGTTTGTCCACTGCATTGCAGGTTTAAAAACTGATTTCAATATTAATTGTCTGTCAGAAACTCTAGCTGGTCAATTACTGCATTCCTTTAGGACCTCTAAGAACTCTACTTGCTGACAACCCCTCTATTATGCTGCTTCACTTTTTTCGATAACAAGTAACTCTACAGTGTTTGGACAAACAATTGAGTTTTTAATATTGTGACAACAGATACTGCCACAAGAATATTGTGATGCAGGAAATATCGTCAACCGGAACATTGCAGGAAAGAAGATCATTTTTAGGTATGTTTTCAATATCATTAAATATGTCATAAATATTTTCGTTGTTAGTAGTATTGTTTTTATCAACACTTTTTTTAATGTGTTTAAGTGTATTTTTATTTGTTTTATATGTTTGAGTGTAAAAAAGGTGTTTTAGATCTATGATGTGAATATGTGAATTTTTATATTATTTTCAGTTCATATTTTTAAGAAATACAACTTTAGAGTAATATATATTTTGTGGTTGCGCGATATTGAGTTTATAGGAGAAAGAGAGTTGAGAATTCTATAAAAAATCTGTCATTTTCTAAAAATGTAATCCATATTTTTAAAGTTAAAATTACATTTTAGAATTTTAGTGCTTAAATTTACAAGTGTTAATATTTTATTTGTAATGCTATATTTTATATATTTAATAATTGGATTAAATAAATTGTTTAACTAAAATGTTTGAATTTATATGAATTATTTACAACTTAAGAAAATTATTTATATGTAGAGTATGGCAAGTAATATATTCTTTATTGTACGACTTTTCAAATTAATACATATTTGCATTATTCTTAATTTATGAGATTGATTTAAAGTACTTATGTTATTTGGACAGCTTACAATAGTAAAAAAGAAAATTAAAATAGGATGTATGTTATTTTTTTAAAAATGTAATCATTTTTGTTTTATAATGTGTGTTTTTAAATTAATGTATATATTGATTTAGTGTTTAATTATGTTTTCACATTTGTACAAGGTTTTTATTGTCATTACAGAGATATTTGGGATTGTGTTGAGTGTTATCAATGCTCTTTATATTTCTTAATTTTTAACTTTATTTTACTATGAGTTGGTTAGAGATTTTAGTATATATTTAGGGATCCCAGTTTTATGTTTTTTTTGTTTTTTTACATTTCCGCCTGAATTTATCCATCTTTATTTATTGCTCATTTTATTTCTCTATATTTATTGTGTGCTTAGTGTGAAAATGAAGCTGCAAGTCCTATCTCTCTCTCTCAGTCTGCACAGCTATTGATATAGTATGATTTGGCAGTAGTGAAAATCTTCCAGAATAAAACATATTTTCTGTATTTTCCATTATTAAAAACAGATACAGACAGGAACATAGATTGTTTCTGTCTTTATTTATCTGTAAAAATCAGTAAAGATGGAACACTAGGAGTCTTATATATTTTTAAATGATTTTGCAATGGAATGCATTGTGTAAAATGGTTTTTGGAGTGGGAAACATTAAAATGACCCTTTTATTGGCATGCATCTTCCCCATGATGGTTTATTTTACAGTGGGAATAGTAAATTTAACCCTTTAATTGTCCAACACGTCCCCATGATGGTTTAGTCTGAAGTGGGGATCGTCAACCTTACCCCTTTACTGTTCAACACCTTTTCCAAGATGGTTTAGTTTAATATGAGAAAAGTAAATCAGGCCCCTTTAGTGTCCAACACCTACCCCAAGATGGTTAAGTTTGAAGGTAGATATAGAAAATCTGACCCCTTTAGTATCAAATGCCTTCTCCAAGATGGTCAAGGTTGGAGTGGGGATAGTCGTTTTACCCATTTACTGTGCACCACCTTTTCAGAAATGGGTTAAATTGGAGTTGCAATAGTAAATCTGACCCCTTACATGTCCAACACCTTCCGCAGTATGGTTTAGTTTGGATATGGAGTAGTATGGTATATTTATTTCACGTGTAAGTGTTTTCAGTAAGTATATTATACTCTAGGTTATTAAGTGCATTACAGTTAGTTTGTGTTTTGTTTATTGGGTTATTTGAGTTGTGCATGTATTTCTATTAAATAAGTGAAGTGTTTGACTATTGTACTAGCTGTAGTTGATTGTGGTGTAGTTGTTTTTTACAGGTAATAGAAATTACATATTTTAATTGTAAGTTTTTAATAACACATTTTAAATATTTGTTGCATACATTTTATCATAGTTTATGTTATACATATACCTTTGTGACAGCAGACAGAAATTACATGTTTTTTTTTTGCTTTTGCATACACATGTATACATTTTTCAATAAGTATAAAATATTTGTAGTGTAATTTGCATTTATACATTTTTTTATGGCGCATTTATATATATATATATATATATAGTGACAGAGAGAGAGAGAGAGAGAGAGGTTTGCTTGGCTGTTTTTGGTTCCTTCCAGGTCACTGTGCCCCGTGCTAAGACATATTTGAGATTATTTTTTATGTTTTTTGTGGTAGGTGAGATGTGGGTAGATTTATTTTTGTAAGGAAGAGTCATAGTCTCTAGTGTTTGTTTAGTTAGCATTTTGGTGTAACGGTGCAATGCAGTAAGCCTTTTTGTGGTTTGTATAATGCAGGTATTTATAATAGTGGTTGTAGTTATGTTGATAACTTCACTTTTAAATGCCCTTTTATTTCATGGTTCCCCTGGAGAGGATCTTTGTTTATTTTGTATTTGTATGGTACCCCAGGTTTAGAGAATTAATAATTGGATTGATTTTTGGATCCTTAATTTGTGCATTTTTTGGGTTTATTTTTACCAGTTTTTGAGTGTTTATTTGTGGACTCATGGCCAATGATTGACATCAGCAACAAAAACCGTAAGTTGAATTTTTAAAATCATTTTGAGTGGATACTATTATTGTTTCATTATTTATTTATTTATTTACATGTAATTTAAGAATCAATATATTATTTTGTTTGGATATGATATGAAGTTTTTACTGTATTGTGATTGAATATGGTTTTATTGTACAATATTTTGAGGCATATTTTTTAACATAATTTTATGTTATAATATTTGTACTTATTAGTTTTGCTAGGTAGTTTGTGCTGAGTTCTATTGTAAGTGAGAAGAATAGTTCGTTTAGAGCATTGTTTTTAGCTATCATTTCAGGGCAGTGTAGTCCTTTGTTGTTTACAAATAGGAGCACTTTTAAATGTAACATTTCATACATCTCAGGTCCATTTATATATTTTAGGTTTGGCTTACTGATTGTTCTATTCTTGGTTCGTTGGTAGCTTTGGCCCTTTTGCAGACTTTCTAGGAATTTCCCTAGGGTAGGGTGGCTTTGGCTTACTGTGGCTTGGAAGGTGGTGTGCCACCCTTCCATTACATTGCTGGTTTTGGATTGTTCAGCTATGGCACTGTGATTTACATTCCACCATGGAATTTGAAACTTCTGTTACTGTCTGTGGCCAGAATGGTGCAGTCTGCCAGGTCAAGTGTCTTCAAAGTAGCCCCAGAGGGGGCATAGTTTTTGTTCATTTATTTGCCCGTATGGGGATTCTATTAGTATACTGTAGTGGTTAGCTACCTCTGTGCCTACTACTTAGGCTAGAGCTATTAAGTTTGTTAATTCCACAAGCAAACTCACTGTTGGTTGCATAGTCTACACCTAGTGTCGATTTTGGGAATTGTCTACCAATGCTTTGATCAAAATGATAATAACAGCCTTGCATGGTTGTGTGCTATATTTAATACACTTTATGCTAAAAGATGTTACAACAACAATATTCTGGTGACATACTATTTTGGGATTGCATGTAAATTAATAATTTTGATTACCAAACTACTTTGACACAAAAAATGGTGCAGTTGTTCTCTGCTTGAGGTGGTTCATTATTTTACACTCACAGCTATGAAGTTCCCACATAAGCAATCTTATAAGCGATGCACTAACATTTTGAAATAGTTCTTTATTTTTCAATTGCTCAATTTCGTAGCTCGTTGCTGTTACTATATGATTAGCCAAATCGCAGTGCAGCAATAGGCCAAACACTGACTGGAAAAACTATATTTGTTGTAAAAAAAATACTCTGAACTTCCACAGAGAAAGGGACTTTTTAACTTTGATATGAGATTAATCATACCAGAATGCAGCTCACCAAAGTCTTTGCTAGAAGTCATAAATCTGTTGAGTAGTGTAGGATCTTAAACATTTACGGGATCAAACACTTATGCTTTTAAATGGGCAACTGAGTATGAGTGTGAAGTGTACCCTGCTTGAGTGTGTTCTCCGCCTGTTCTTTGTGTGTATGTGATGAAACTTTTTGGGGCACAATTTCCTTGATCCAGAATATACTGGTGGTTTTGTGTGGATCTGGTAAGAGTTGACAGCTGGTGGCAAAGGAGACCAAGCATATCTAACAGTTATCTGATTTGTTTTAGGACCACATTCTATTTAATAACTATAAAATCTATATCGCATTAAATGTAGCCAGATTCCATTGCTGTATCATGTTTAAGACCAGCCGATGATCTATACAACCGTCATAAACAAGGCCAAGAAACTAAACACCTGATATGGGAAGTGCATTTCCAAATGGAAGGACAACACCAGCCTGGAAATGGAAAAGGCAAAAAAAGAGAAGGAAGTACTGCTTCAACCCCCAAACAATTCAGAAGAATTTTCTCTTTAAAGAATATTATACTGCACACTAACTTGTTACCTACATCTCTGTATATTACTTTAAGTCTCACCTACCAGACAGCACACGCTGTTTGTTGGCAAAAACACCTATTGTCATTTTACAGTGGATAAGAGTCCGCCCATTACTTACCTTTGGTTGGCTTTAATGGCACTCTCATTTACTTACTTTTTATTCATTAGCCACGTGGGCTTCCTTTCCTCTTCTTGCATTTACCCCTCCACTGGAGGAAGGACACATTACTTATGTCCTTCTACTGCTTTAAGTGTACTTTAAAACCATTTACTTCTGCATTATTTATTTAGAAGTGCTGCAAGTCCGAATGTTGCCGGCAGCCCTCCAGCAATAAAACTGTCCCCCACAGCAGTGAAACCGACCCATATTCTGCCAGCCTACTGAAATGCCCAGTATCCAGTTTGGACTGGTGCTGCTCCAGAATACATGTGTCCTCCGTGTTGCCCCCACCTATCAACGGTTCAAAAAAAGAAGAAACAAAACGCTTTAGCACAACTTCGTTTTTTTAATTTACAATCTAAAAGAGAGCTTGTTTTCTTTAGCCATGCTGCACCGCATACGGGATAATGTACAGCAAGGCTAAAAACATTGTCAATAGGTCCCAAAGGCGAGACTTATTGACGTTGCAAAGTTTGTTTGTACATGCTTCTGTACTTTATTCTTGTTCCTTCCTTCTTTGTTTCAGACCTAAGTTCAAAGCCACATATACTTCTATAAATTCCTATGCATTTGTGCAGCAGAAGCTTTGTATGCTTTTGCCAATACTGTACCTGTGTGGTTTGGTAAGGAAAGTTGACCAAAACATACACCTTTACAAACACCAGAACAATTGGCTTAGTCAGTGATGGTTGCTGCTGGATAAGTATCTTCAACATTTTCTGCAACAATGCTCCGCCCCCTTCTAGTTCACTGCTGAACCACCGGCTTGTAAAGGATATATAAACTTTCCTTTCACAACACCATCTACAACATCTCTGCCTGTGTTCCAAAGTAATGAATGTTTGCCGCACATAATAGTAAGGAGCATTGATATTGATGCCTTTATTAAGTTTAGCAATTCTTAATTTATCCTTAATTTTTCTCTGGGGATACCTCCACTACAGTAGGTTTGAGGAAGCACTTCGGCCCACAAACACAATATGGAGCACTGTCTCTCATTGTTACTGACATCAAACAACTCCCAATTTAGGTCAATAGGATTTATGAGGACTTATTCGTATGACTTAATAACTGGACTGAGCCCGGCTTCAGCAAGCTGCCTCGTTAAAGGGCTAAGAAAGTTACACTCAAGCTCGCGAGGCAGAAGGCTCAACATGTGCACAAAGGCAGCAGTTATGAACACGTGCACCAGCTGAAAGCAGCTTAGGCTGTGAGCATTTGTAGGGGGGCGACAGTCGTGGGGGATTATTAATTCGACCCAGTTCCAGCCCTCGTTTTCATTCAGTTTAAGTGAAGAACTGCTAATAATGGCTTTCAGGTAATTCAGGCAACGTTAGGTCACCACCCACACCAGATTTCCAGTCCTGGCTTTTTTTTTTAGATCAGTGCATTCTGGGAGTTATAGTTGCCTTGGTTCAGTTTAGCCAGATTGATTAACACAGCTTGAAACATGTCATAAAAGGTACTAAATTGACATTTGCAGTGAATAAGCATTAGTGGAAATCATGTAATTTGGAAATATTGGTATGAAATTGCAATGTCACTGTTACAATCTATTTAATCCTGTGATATGACATGTCACTGGTTTGGCATGAGAAGCTCATCTGGTTGTGTTTCTGTTTTCATTGTGGGACTTGTAGTGCTAGATTAGTGCTCAAGGTATAATAGTCCATTGTCACTACTCCTGAGTCTGCCTTTTTCCACCTTTCTTACTGCACATTCTTAACATTGTTGCCTTCACAATTCACCTCTGCCAGAAGGAGACGTGAAAGTCTGTAACCCCTCCCTCTCCCTGTGCTAAACTAACCACCCATTCTGGTTGGAGCACTTGTCACCAGGAGGGTGCAATGCAAAGAGGTACATTAAAGAATGGCATGAGGAGGAGATGAGGATTTATCAAGCCTCCCGGTAAATAATCTGTCCATTACCTCCTGGGGTCACTTCCTCTTACTTTATACATGAGGATTTATTCAGTTGCATTTCTGTGACCATAAACCTTTAGGAAATGAGAAATGAAATGTGATTTTGCCAACAAACCATTGATTTTAATTACTTCAAAAGTTATGTAAAAAGTGCAAAAGTGAAGGAAGGAATGCTTTTAAGTAGTCTAACCACAGGCAGTCACTTGGGGTAGCATTCAAACCCATCGAAAACCACAAGATGAATCCAGTCTTGTGCTGCTTGTGTTCCAGTTCACAGAAGACCTTGCTTGGTAGAATGGCAAGAACCTTTCCTATTGGAGCAGGACCAAGGCTAACTTGCACATGGCTGGGTCTAATTTGAGATGGCATGGTGGGCAAAAATAACAATGAGTTGTAATGCTACCCCGAGCGATTGCCAGCGGTTAGACCATTTGCAAGCATTCCTCCTATCACCTTTTGTGCATTTAACTCTCATTATGTACCAGATTTAAGCATGGTTATCAAAAGGCAAAACCTTTCAGACTCCAAGGGCCTCATTATGAGTGTGGCAGTCCCACCACAAAATCGCTAAACTCAGGGGGGAGGACGCCACTGCCATGGCGGTGATGTCCTCCCCCGAGCATATTACAATGTTCCTGCCAGGCTGACCAGCCAATATCCTCGCACTCCAGCACCCTCGGAATGTACACTGTCTGCATTCTAAAGGTGATGGGCAGGGATTGCATAAAGAGCATTCAATGGCAAAGCCAACAGGGCTGGCCTTGGCCGCTCATGTGATAGTTCAAGCACATGCCACTTAAAAATGGTGGCCATATGCTAGCAATAAAAAATTACATAAAAATAGTTAGAACCATCACATATAACTTCAATACAACAGTATGTCTGACTCCTAGTAGGCAAGAATTCTTAGAAAATATATACGACCCATGAAATTCATATGAAAATCATACTGAACATCATAGGAAAATATGATTCTTTTTACTTAAAAAAGTAGCATTGGCAGATAACCAAATTGGGGTGACAACATATTAAAAAGGATAAAGAATGGTTCACATATGATAAGGAAAATGTTTTCATGTGGTGTACAATAGAGGCAATAGAAAAACAATGTAAAGTAAAAGAAAATAAAAAAGAAAGAAATGTATAAGAACGGTGACATGGGGTGACCCTTTGCCCCCGTGTTTTCTCTGATGGGTGGAAGCAAAATGTTGAATGACAGATGAATAGTCCAATGGATGAAAAGGATGAATGGGTGAAGAAGGCTGACCCAAAGCTTGCCTACGTATGTATCTATGTAGTTATTTTCTTATAATTGTATTTATTACATGAGGCAGGGAAGGCAGCTGAAGAGGTACAGTATTCTTTAGGGCCGACCTAAAAGAGTGGATAGGGCATACAGAATGTCCTTTAGCAAAAGGCGGAATAACTGTTGTAGAAGCTCTGTTCTCTAGTGTGCAAAGTTAGCATCAATAGGAACACAAACAAGAGTGTTCTGACCATGTGTTGGAAGATGGTTAGTTAAGCGGACGATAACAAATCTAAGAAAGCAGGAGCACCAGCAGCACTTCCTCTACTATGAGTGCATGCATTGATTTATTATGGATTCTGGATGTTGATAGAATAGTAAACACAGCAGTGAAAAACGGACATCAGTGTGCGTTGCCAGGCAGCAGGAAAATCCACTTAAGGTGGGAAACAGTTCCTCAGACAGTATTTCATCATGTCTTGATATAGTTCCTGAATAAAAGATATTTTGAAATCAACAGACCTTTCTTTGCTTGCTGTAAAGAAAGAGCCGCATTTAAAGAATATATATATGTCTTGGTATCACCGAGGCCTCCCCATTACTAATACACCCCTCCTCTACCACCAACACTTCCACTATATCCCATCGGTTAGATAAAACTTCACACAATTTTTGTTTAAGGGGTCGTGAAACCCCCGGCCGTATTTATTAAACATAACAAAGCAAAAACCTTTGCATTTAAAAAACACAAATTTCTAATGTTTATACGCAGTAACCCTCCATATTTACAGCTCTATTACAAATGTTGATGACTAGACTTAACAGAGACGATATAAATCAGATTTCCTAGCACTAGCTAAAATGTGTTCCTGCGTATCACAGTTGAGGCCTTCGAGTGAGATCATGACTGGTCCCATTGGTGTGTCCTACTCCAGAAACTACCATTTCCCTGTGGTGGGTCCAAGGCTGCTACCCGCTATGGAGGAGGAGCATCACCACCCCCCGCCAGCAGCTGCCCAACCTTTACAAGAAAACAATAATAAACTATGTTTATTATCGGTTTCTTGTAAAAGGGGTGTTCCACGGGGCGTGACAGGGACCTCACTCCCCCTCAGTGCGCATGTATGTTTGGCTGGCTGTCTCGGGCAGGCGAAACACACATGGGCACTAGGCTCTCTCCAACTCGGCATTGCGTTGCCCGGTTGAAGAAAGCAGGCAGAGACTTCCACTGTGCCTTTGAGCGTCCTGGCTGGGCGCTCCATCCAATCCTAACGCTGCTTCCGTTCAGTCAGCAGCATAAAAGCAGCATTAGGATTGGCCGCAGGGCAGGATGGGAATATGTGCCTGCAGCAGAGAAGAGGAGCAGAGGGGCATGTAAGTTAATTTTAAAAAATCGTTATAATTTTTTTTGTTGCCCCCCTGCCACGTGCACCCTTTTCCCTCCTGTCAGCACATCAGGTGGGCACCTCCTTAACGGAGGACCTCATTCACTTGCACCCCCTCCTGGGGTACACCTGGCCAGGGGGCCCACCTGCCCACCAGGATACTCACCTTGGTCACCCCCTACACCCATCTTTACCCACCCACGGTCTAGTGCTAGCTGTACACCAACTGCGCATGTGTGGGTGGTTGGCCAGAAGGACCAGATGCCAATGTTCTGTCACAACCCCTATGCCCCTGACTCCAAAGAAATTCCTCGAACTCCCCAGGGATTCGCAGGTGGCATCCAGACGAAGTGATGAACAGGAGAGAAAGACCCACTTGCGGCCTCGCTGCCCATTTTATAGGTGGAGCCACCATGCACGTCGAATGCATGCTACTAGGAAGCACTCCAAGTCCATTTGGAGCCGCGAACCAGGAATGCCCAATCACTGCTACCTTACTCAAGTGCAGCAGCACTCAGCGCACCAACTCCCAGATACGGCCTCGCAAGGCCCGCCATATGTGCAGCTCCCCCGATTTGAGGGGGCCTTTGACAAGAAGCCTCATAAATATTTCACTTTGGTCAAGAAGTTCACAAATTGAGCAACAGTGTTACAACTTTTGGGTCATGGTTTCCGTTTTAGAAATCTACACAAATAACTAAAGCAATCAAACTTCACTTAAAAATACAACCTTCAACTGAGATGTTATGAAGAACGAGATATAGAATTCAACATATAGCTTTCCAAAAAATTACACTGACTGTGCAGCACTGATGGCCCTACTAATATTCAATGAGTTCAGAATTCTCTTTTGGTATTAAGACAAAATAGAAAGGTTAAAGGCATGTAAAGAATTAGGGGAAGCTCTCACTGTGCCTCACACATAAAACACACTCACAGACATAAGATGAAAAGCAAAGCATCAGCACCCAGTGAAACCTGTCGATTGGATTTCTGAATACGTTTCTATATTCTACAGTGGAATTATATTTAACTAATCTTTGCAAAATGTGTAACCACCTTTTGACATGCAGTGGTGTATTTTTGTGTGCTAAATGAATGAACGTGCATGGCTGCAAAGTAAAGGAGTCACACTCTCTACGGACAATGAGCTATGGAGGTTTTACTTGGCTGCACTTTCCTTACTGCCACCAACTGAGAACTATGACATGGGAAAGGCTGACTTTCAAATTTAGACTATTTAGATAAATCCGTCTATCCTACATTAACATGAGTGGAAACACACGTACAGGAATATCCTGGTTTGCAAAAGGGTTAAGTAGGTTGGTGTAGAGACTTAATGGGTACATATCTTAATGGCAACCTGTCCTCATTTTCAAGCATACACAAACGAAGGAAACCTCAACTATTGCAAGTTTTAGCATGGAAACCCAACAACAGCAGCCAACACCCCAAGCTCGGTTAGATTGAAAAGATCGATTTCATGGTGGGTAAACATATTAAGACTAAAAGCATAAATTCCATGGCAAAGGAGTAACACAGAAGAAAACTGTTGTTTCCAATGTCTCCAACCTCTCTAAAACATTATTATTATTCATCAAAAATGGGCCATGTCTTTGGACCAAAAACCTAAAAGTAACTCATTTTGATACATTCTAGAAAACATAGTTAGCCCATTATGCTAGCCAACCATGTCTTTCTTTTTGAAGCATGTAAAATAGTCGTGGCTGTATCTAAAGCATTCGGATCTGGAACTATTTTTTATTTCGTTCACAGAGGTCGATTGAAATGTCATTCTATTCACAAGGCTGAATCATCTTGAGAATCTTACACTGTGAAATCAGATGCATAGACAAAAAGGCGTGTGCAGATGACGATGATGTCAGCAGATTAATTAGATTGCCCATCCAGTGAGGACTATAGAATTTGAATGGCCAATGATACATTAACACGTCAACTTCAGGCTTGATGCAATAAATAAAGAATTATATATAATGCAAGGCAGAAACACTAATTCCAAGCGTCCACTCATATACATGAGAGATTTATTGCAGATGATTTTGTGCAGGTGGAGCCTTTTGCTTATGACATTACAATTTTGAAGAAGAGCAGACTGCATTCTCGGTCATGCAAGATGTGGGCGGACTGACCAATTTACCAGTCCTCCCTCCTGGATTAGTTCACTTAAATATGAACCCTTGTAGATAGCACCTACATTTCAGATTCAATTTAACAATCCCTACTGAAAGGGATATAGTGAGGCCACACATTGGCCAGATGAATTCTCTTCAAATAAAGGGCACCGGAGGATACCATTTTGAAGTCTTAAAACCATCCCCTTCCCAGGAGAAAGCCAGAGTGAAGAAGGCGAACAACCTGGTTTGCTTGACTTCAGTATCACATCCATGTCCAGAGACTGGTTTGCCCGAGGGATCAACCAGCTTCCCATGCAAAGATCTAGGGGATTCTGCACTGAGACATTAACTAACCTGTAAGACTGCATTATTAATATCCATGCAAATATTTCATTACCCAAATTCAATTTTTCAGATACTTCATTAAATGATTTAATTTCATTAATTAAAATGTCACTTCTACAAAACTTTACAAAATGTATGTTTGAACTGCAGGGGGCATTGCATGTTTATTTATGTTAACCTTGTTCCAAGATGCGCTGTAACTTAAAAGTGAAAATGTAAAAAATGTTTGATGAAATAATAATTAAATGATATGGCTGAAATATTGTATGTTACTCATTGTTGGAGATGATCAGTTAATACCTGTTCATGTATAGTGGCAATCACATATCTGACTCTCATTTGCAAATCTATTTTATTCCATTTGTGTGAAAGTAATTTGTAACTTAGGACCTGATTTTGAGTTCAGTGGACGGGATAACTTATCTGCCAAACTTCTGACGGGGAGGCTGCCGCCATACTGGCTACCTACCCACTGGGCCCATTACGACTTTCCCGCTGGAAAGGTTTCTGTCTGTCAGCCCAGCGGGAAAGTGGCGGTAGCATTGTCAACGGCTCATGATCGAGCTGACAGCAATGCTGGTGCCGGCAGGGTGCACCAGCACCCTCACAATGCTCACTGTCTGCACAGTAGACAGCGAGTATTGCGAGGGTGCTGGGCAGGGGGACCCCTGCACTGCCCATGAAAGTGCATCGGTAGTGCAGGGGCTCCCCTATAGCCCCCTGCACCTGTTCTCTGACAGCCTTTTCATGGTGGTGAAACTTGCATGGAAAGGCTTGCAAAGAACCAGGTCATAATCAGCAGGGCAGCTCTGACTTCAGCACCACCCTGGCTAATTCTGACCTCCTCCACTGTCAGGAGACGGCAGTAGGTTGACGGGGCTGCCTAGCAATGTGGTAGTCAAACTGCCACAACCGCAGCGGTTCGACCACCACACTCACAATCAGGCCCTTATACTACGTTTGGCATCACTGCAAGAAATATTTTCAACTTAGTTTAGTAGTTTTAAAAATGGAAGACAATTTAATTACCGTAGTGTTTGTTTTTAACATAGTTTACACAACTATGGATTGCTAATCAAGTCTGATATACATTGCATCATTTGTTTTACTAGATGCAAGTTAACTTGCAGGTTTAAAAAATCTATAAATTAATTTAATCTAAATTATATTTAGATAGAACTGTATAACTTTGACTAAGGTACACTGTAGATTTGTCACACACATTAGACCTTCCGTCATCTCAAAGTGCCTTGTACATAGGCAAACCAAACATTGTCAGTAACTTTATTTCTAATGAAAAAGAAAGTAGACTTTATGTTATCATCATTTAGTAGTGCATATTAGTGCATTTAGTAGTGCATTTTATGTCACTGGTATGACTTTGTGGTTGTTGTGTCCTCCCCAGCTGGGGAAGATGCACAAGCATATGCCACATATAGAGCTTGTAGTCAACTTCTTTATTCGTAGTGTCAAACTTTCAACTGAGTTCTCATTCTGTCATGACCATTGATGACAACACCTTAACACCTCTCAGAATGATTGCGTAATTCCTTCATGAGTCTGGTTTGGACTGCTAGGTCCTAATGCTCACAAAAAGACACAAACAAAAAGACATGAACAAATAGCAGCATTACTTTCTTTGATCAGCCATCTAGGTGGTCATACAGATTGGCCAGACTGGGTAACATATGGTAGTTGAGATGTACCCAGGGTGGACACCGAGGGTACAAGGTTTGGTGTCTGATTAGGGCTTTCAGGTGACACAACCTCTTCTGGATCTGCAGGGATCGATGATCGACTAGACAGATGTTTGAAATGTGACGAGTCCCTTGGAATGGATTTGCTGGGACTGTGAACTGTTATCATGTGTCTCTAGTGCTTTACAAATTTCAAAGGTTCAACATCCAATGGAGGATCTGTCTTTCAATTATGTTTCTTTTTGATGAGAAACTAGTCACTCTTGCCAAACACAATCTCCGGAGTTCAGCGTATGACTTCATCTGACTTTTACGAGCAGTGTCAGTAGCACGAACTCGTCATCATTCAGGGTTCGTTCAGGGGTTCACTGCAGCAATTTGGTCCTTATTGCTCTCCCAAACATCAGGGTGGCAGGGCTCTCACCAGTGGTGGAGTGAGGAGTCAACTCATAGGCATAGAGGGCTTGGCACAACGCCTGACTCAGCTCAATTCCCTCCATCGATGCACATTGGATCACTTGTTTCAGCGTACCCATAAAGCGTTCCACAACACTGTTAGCCTGAGGCCACAAGGGTGTACTTTTCTGCTGTCTGACATTGAGTTAGGTCTGAAACTCCTCATACTTGCTGTTACATGGCAGAGCAGTGTCCTGTATGCACACTGCAAACATATCTACCAGCTGCTCAATAAATTGTCGTGAGATGATGATGACATGCCCTCCACTAGAAGAAAACAGTAATGTTTCCCAATGGCCACCATAAGATGGTGTCTGTTTTCAGGGGCCCAAAGAAGTCCATGGCCACTCTCTTCTACGTATGCGCAGAAAATTTGGACATGGTTAGTGGATGCTGGGTCACCTAGGGAGACAGACAGTTGCATAAATAACACTCCTTTAATTCCCTCTCAACTTCCCTCTTGTCCAAGCGATGAAACCACACTCCGTCTCGCAAGGCCCTCTTGGTGGATACAATGCCCCGATGCCCTTCATGAGCGAGTTCAATAACTTTCTGTCTCAGACCCACAGGTATGACAATCGAGGCTCCTCTTAGCACAATGCCTTCTTTAGTGACAGACTGTTCATCTTGGACATTGCAATACTTTTGAAATTCAACCTAGTCACTTAGAGGTAGAACACTCTGGACCTGATTAGATATTGACGGGTGGGCTACTTTGTCACAGTGGTGATGGATATCCTGTTCGCCAAAATCTAAATCCGATTATTTCCTATGCGATCCACCAATATCTAAATCAGGCCCTCTGACTCCATGATTGTGCTGAAATAATGTTTTTGAGGGGAAGCATCTCCTTATCAGCATTTGTAGTGGCAGCAGTCTGTTCTATGGACTGAGCCAATGGTGTGCTCGACTTTACAATTAAGTTGACGTATTTCTCAGCAGTTTTTGACATTGAAGTTTGCTACTGTAGGGGCACTCGTGAAAAATAGTCTGCTGGGTTTTGAGTATTGCCTGGCGTTTGCACAATTGCATAATCATATTCTTGTAAAACGCAACCCCCTACCTCTCAATAGGAGGGGACATCTTGGCCTTTGGATTTCTGAAAATGGTGAGCAGTGCTTGGTGGTCAGTGATGATCGTAAAATGCTTTCCATTGAGAAACACATGAAAATGCTCATAGGCCCATTTTACAGCTAGACTCTCTTTTTCTGGCTTGGAGGAGGCACCTTCTGTGTCAGACAAGCTTTGACTGGCATATGCCCCAATGTGTCTCTGAGTATTTGGATGCTCATTATGCAGAGCAAGGATTGCTCCCAGTCCCACTGGGCTCCCATCAACAGTGATCTCAGTGTGCAGTTTCTGGTCAAATAAAAATAGGCCATCTCAGTCACATTTTCCATTGCATGCTTTATGTTTTTTAAAACTGCGGTAAGAATTGGTCATTTCTCTTTGTCACAGTGAGGGCCCTGTTGTGAGATCTGACAAAGTCAAAAATGTATCTTGAGCAATAACTGGCCATGCCCAAAAAGGATCTACCATAGTGGCACTTGTGGCTGACAGTGCTTGCACGTTATCAGAATTCAGAGTCCTTCCCCCATCAGAAGACATGTGCTCAAAGAACTTGAGTTTGTTTTTTGAAATTCACACTTTTCAGCATTTAATGTGAGACCTGCATCTGTAAGTAACTGGCACAGTTGCTTGAGTGCCATATCATGTTCCCTCCATGTTGTTCCAAACACCAGTGTGTTTGCACTGTAATTGAAGGCATGTGTAACAGGTTGAATAATTCTACGTATAACATCTTGGAATATTTCTGCACCAGATGAATCTCTAAAGCTCAATCTTTAGTAACTGACTAAACCAACATGAGTCAAAAAACTAGTAATGTTTTCTTCCAGTTCGAGTTGATAGTACCTTTTGTTCAGGGCAAAACGGGCGAAAGATTTGGCTGCATTCAGCTGCATGATCATATCAGCAATGAGTGGACCAGGACATTTCTCTCTCTCAATTGCTTTGTTGGCTTGTGGCATATCCACACGATGTGCACTGTACTTCCACTGTCCTCTTTTGGCACCACCACTATGGGTGACACCCATGGGGTGGGACCATTAAGTGCTCAACGATGTCGTGTTTTAGCAAGGCTTCTAGTTCCTTCTCAACTGCTTGTTGCAGATGAAATGCTATCCTGCAAAGTTGCTGTGCAACAGGTCAGATGCCTGCATTAGTGTGGAGTTGCACTTTCGTTGTGTTGAGCTTACTAGATCATGAAACAGGGATAGAACCTGTCTTACAATTTCAAATTGCTTTTTTAGATTGTAATTGATAGATATCAGTCCCACATCAGCAGCGATTTGCAAAACTAAGTAGGCACTCACTGGATGGAGTACCTTGAAGAGTGTGGATTTGAGCCTGCACAGGCGTCTTCTTGTGAGGCTGTGAGTTGTTTTGCAGATGACACATTGTTAAATTGGCCAACTGGCATGATGTTTATCCATGCACTGCTGTCAATTACAAACATTTTGGGACAACCGTTGATTTTTAGCCTGATGTTTGGGCAATATCATAAGAGTTCTTTTGTCTTGTTAACTCACTTGTTTTTTTTCATTAGTTTGTCCTCTTTACATGCAGGCAGAGCCCACATGTGCATGTTGCTCTTTCTTAGGCATAATCATTGTACATTCACCATCTTCACTGTCACTTGATGATGACGTTGAGTGATCCTTGCAGGATAAATCTGATGACAATCGACTTTGTTTAGTTTCTACCTGTCACAATTGAGGTTGCTTTTTGTCTTTGTGGGTGTGGCGAAAGTGTTTCTGCAACCTTCTGGCATTAATTTTCTGATCTCACTGTGTTTGCACATGAATTCTCTTTTGCTTTTCCGCAACCTTTGCATGTCTCTCCAGTGGCTGGACATTTGTTTCATGTGTAAATGTGAATCCACATCGGAAACACTTAAATTCTCGGAAGCCATTGACTTGGGGGTATTGGATTGGTGTTTGTGTCTGCTCTTTATGACTCTTGCTGATTCACCTTTTGTGGTTCCTGCTTCCATGTTGGCAGTTTGCCGATCTGCTCGTTCCTCGGCTCTGGCAGCCATGAACACTTTTTCTAGACTGAGTGTCTCTTGCAACATGCGTCTGCTGAACAAGTCTGACAAGCATCCATTAATGACTCTGAGGCGCATGGCCTCTTCATCCTTGAACTCACTAAACTTAGAAACATTTGATAAGAATATCAAGTCTCTCAACAAACTCATCCATCGTCTCACCAGCTTGTTGTCTCACTTGATTGAAAATGTACCTTTCATAGTACACGTTTGGCATCAGATTGAACTTGGCTCCTAATGCTTCTTTGATCTGACAGTACGACATTGTCTCAGTCTATGAGATTTTCTTTATTACTTCTTTCACTCCATTACCAGCAAGAATCTTCAAGTATTTAATGATCTCATTTACTTCTTCCAGGGTGTCTATGAAGTAATTGAAAGTCTCAATCCACGGGGTCCATATGGGGCCAAAATTCAGCTTTTTTGGCTATGTCGAATGGTGCAGCTGGGTACTTCAGACTTCTTTCTTCTGCTGCTGGCCGTATGTGCTGTTCAGGCAGTGCTCGTTGAGCACCAGAATCCATGCCTTGTGGAAGTAATGGCTTTGGGTCTGAGCTCGAGTTGTTGGAGTGGCTCAAGTGTCTTGTCCTGCCTTCTTCACTTTTGACAATGAGTTCATTTTTTTGCATGCCCTGGCCTTTTCTTGCATCTTTCTGTTTCATTTCTTCACGCTATTTCGAGAGCTTTCACTATCCTGGCCCAACTTATGACTTTGGCAATGGTGGGCCATGTGTCCAAGGCACCTTGCTCAAGGTGACATTAGGAACATAGTAGACTCTGCTTGCTACTTTGCACATATTGGCCCTCTACAGCAGGTCGCGACCATTGTGTCCAATGTTGTAGTTGTAGATGTTTGCTTATCTAGTTAGTATATTCCTGTTTCTCGTACTGGTTGTCGCTGCCTTTTATGTTGCACCTGGTTGTCACTGCCTTTAGTGTTCTCCTGATATGAAGGATGGTTCAACGTTGTGGCGCAGCACCATTTTTAGCTTAGCCAGCAAGCTTTTCCAATGGGGCTGGAGGGGAGCTTGCACTCAACATACGCCAACTGCAGGCTTCTTTGCACTTTCCTGGTGCATGTGGCATGCACAAGCAGTTAGCTTTCTTCTTGCAAACTCTCAAGGAGAGTAGTCTTGTTTCTTCGGGGCATGTATCCCCTGCTCTTTGCTTGTTGTCATGTCCTCCCCACCCTGGGAGCCTACACAAGAACATGCCACACAGGTAGCTTGTAGTCAACGTCATTATCCCTCAGTGTCCAACATTCAACTGACTTCTCATTCTCCCATAATTATTAATGGCCACACCTTAGCACCTACCAGAATGATTGCATAATCCCTTCATGGGTCTGCCCTGGCTGTGAGGTTCTGATGCTCACAGTCCTAAGACACTACAGAGATGCTCCCTGCAGTCCTGGGACTTCCCACCAAAGTAACTTAGCTTGTAGTAATTTGTTCTGATTATACAGTATGTATGTTTAAGTGTATACCTTTGTAGGAATACAAAGGAGTCGTTAAGTGTTTCCACACTTCCTTTAAAATGATTTTTTACATCTAGAAATCCATAGGACCAGGATCCCTGTATGTTATAACAACTTATTCATACAACAATCACTCTTAGTATTCATACATTGAGCTCTAGAGATACTTGTGTTTTTTTCATCTGTAAGTAGTATTTTCCCTATATCAAAGGGAATTAAAGCCCCATGGAAGAACATCCAAGGGAGCCCTTGTGGTCATACATTTGTCAAAGGGTGCATGATGTCTTGTACACATACGGACACATACAGAGTTGTAGGTTTTTGGAATACCATACTTGTATCCTGGCCCTGATGAAAGCCAGAGACCTCCCTTTGGGTCGCACAGTGTTTAAAACATGTTAACTTATAAGATGCTGGAGGAATAACACTTCTGTGCATTCTCACTTTATTTTAATGATCTCTAAAGAACTACTCTAATAAAGTATTATCTTTTGGAAGAGGTCTGAAGTTTTTAGTCTGCTACCTGGATTCAGCACAACTATCAAAGAAAATACTCCATGTAGTCAGGGAGGCATTCGTCACTATAATAATTTCTGATAAATGTGGCAGCCCGATAAAGCAAGCCACTTGGGTGGGTGTGTGAAGGTTTGCCTTACAATCTTTGTAAATATTTGAATCTTCTTTAGATACATACACAGGTAGCGCTAGGTCTCCCTACAGTCAGACAATTTCTGCCTGGGGCACCTACAGCTTCATCCTGGTTCCTTTTGAGTAGGTATAACTGTGATTGGAAGGGTGCATTTCACAACAGCGCACTCCCCTCTGATAGGTAGAATATCTGGCACTACCATCACAAACACCAGAAAGACCAAGTGACCATCCTGCATACAACTCCCATACACCTACTAAAGAAAACACGTGCTTTAAATTAATCAAATTGAAAAGCAAGATTGAGAAGAATAACTCAGGTCAGTTTCTCAAGATGCAGCCTTATCCCAGAAAACAGAATTGTGCTTCCTTTGTCCATCATGACCACATACAGCAAGCTCAACACCTCAGGACCATCCTCATCAACTCAGACGTGATATCTCCTCCTTTTACCATTAGAGCTGTGTCCAAAAGAAGACTCTTTTAAGAGCAGGTTCAAGTGTGTGGCTGCTATAACAAGACAACTGAAGAAAGTATAGAGGGTCAGAATGTTCAGGCAGCAACAAAGCCCCAGCTCCAAATAGGCCTCCCAATAGCTGATAGCACAGAGAAACCTCCACTGACCAGAACACTTGGAGAGATGCTTGTGAAGCATCCCCACACATCCATAGCCAGGGATCCCTGATAATTATCCTCAAGGATGCAACTTGAAGGTGCTATTACCAGAGTACACTGGTAAGACCAGCTCAAAAGGTGGTATCTTGCATGCCACTGCGCACATGAAGCAAGAACAAAACAGCAAGATGTTACACTTCTCCAAAGAAAATATGATAATCCAGGCCCAGGTGATAAAGTGCTATAAGAAGCAACTCTACTATTCTTGTATAATGGAGCCCCACAGGAAGCTGTGTGAACTGACACCTCTTTCATATTCACTGTCATACTGAAACATAGCCTTATGATGCCACAAATGAAGGGCGTAATGTTTCAGCAAAGGAGACTCAGGGATCACTGAGGACCTAGGGCAATAATTGTTAAAATAACACACTGGTACCTAGTAACAATACTTAAGATATAGGTGACCAAATGGGGAATAAACATTATTTAAAGGAGTTTATGAAAAACAATTTCAAAACACATAGCAGCACAGTGAATATTGATGTAAAATAAACATCCTTAGTGCTCTCTTTAGAGGTGATACACTCAAATTATAAATTGTGATCAACGGGTATATCAACAAACACATGAACAGCATGGCCCGTTACAGCAAGTTCTCAACAATCATACAGAGTGCGTATTTTTAAAGTCAAAGCCGTTTGATCCCAATATGAATGGTGGGAGCATCATCAGGACTCAGGGGGATACAATGAGCCAGAGAGCGGATCATGAAAGGTAATGCAGTTGCTAAAGGAGGGATCTCTGGTGACCAGCTTCAGGAATAGAGTGGGGGAGTGGGCAGGAAATGGCCTGAGCTGGAAATATGCTGGATCTCCATAGTGGGCTCCAATCAACCCACAATGGCACACACATGTGAAGTCTGGGGCTCAAGGTTGCCATATTCCTTTGTTGGGCACAAATCAGCCCAAAAATGGAGATACACTAGTATCACTGACAGGCAGCAGGGAGTCTTTCAGAACATTGCGCTCTCTAGGGCAGCCTTTACAATCTCCCTCTAGAGCTAGTGGTATCCCTCTGAGTCTTGATGATGATCCCATCATTTTTATTGGGATCAAAACAGCATTGACTTCAAAAACACAGACCCTATTTGATTGTGGAGAACTTGGTGTATCGGCCCATGTTGTTCATGTGTTTGATATGCTTATTGATCATGATTTACTACTTGAGTGTATCACCTCTAAAGAGAGCACCGACCATGTTTATTCCACACCAATATTCACTGCACCGCTGTGTCTTGAAAATGATTTTCATAAACTCCTTTGAATAACTTTTATTTTCCATTTCGTTCTTTGCATCTAAAGTACTGTTACTAGGAACCGGTGTGAGATTGACAGTTATAATGGGCAGTCAGAGAGCTTGAGAGACCATTTCTGAGATGATTGAACGACAATCTATCTCATCTGTGAGTCTGGCCCCCTCCTAGTCGCAACATGCACAACTGTTCATATGAAACTTATTTACAAAACATAAAGAATAAAGTAGAACATTCTGCAGCATTGAATCAATAAATACGCATTTTCAATTAGGACAGTAACCATTCTGTCTGACAAAAATCCATCAAGAATGTGGCAACCGGTCGTAATAGTAAATTTCAAACAAATTTGAATTCCTAAATATCATCAAGAAGAAAAGATTTCTGATGATCTTTTAACCTTTGACAACTGCCGCAGAGATTTCAACCTCCCCTCCACTGAATTCTTCCGATTCACACAATTGAAACACTGGGTTTTGCAACCCACGCTTCGCCTAGCAGCCAATCGGAACCTGCTTCCCATTGAAAAAATTCATACGACAGCCAGCTCGACCCGGTGCACTATCTCCTTTGTATATTCCCTATTGATGTCTACCAGAGGTACCTCTGTCCTCCCTTGCATCTCCTTGTGGGAACGCAGCCTCTTGCTAGCAATCACAGGTAATCAATGGCAGGCTCTTTGACAGGACATTCCCTTGTATAACCAATCATTGGGACTTTGGGAGGCTCACTATAAAGCCCTTTATAACTGGTACCTGCACCCCGTAAAACATAAAAAAATATTTACGAACACCTCGGACCTATGTTGGTGAGGGTGTGGCCTCCAGGGAGACTTTCATCACATATGGTGGGACTATCCGACCATTGGATCATACTGGGCTGAAATGTTACCTGAAATCAAGGAGATACTTGGCTATTCTGTACCAGACACTCCCAAATGTATTCTATTGGCGCTATAAGATCCTTCACTCCATCTACAAACCTGAGGAGATCGTTCTATCATGAGGCTCTGCCTAGGAGCAGCCAAGATGGTGTTACCTGCAATGTGGAAAAAAATAGAGGTGCCATCTATCATGCAATGGCACGCACAACTCTGGCACACCTTGACCATGGAACGTATGTCTGATATTTTGGCGAGTACCAGACTGAATCTTGAATACATGTGGGGACCTTTAGTCCAGTTCCTATCTCGTGACTTCCCTCTCTTCTCATGTCCCACACAAACAAGAGCACCACATCTCTTCCAGATTTGAATCACTCCTGCCTTTGGTCAAACACCCCCACCACTCCTTCCCCATCACTCACCACCCACCTAACTCTAGAGTTTGCTCACCGTAACACACTCGATGTATCTGTTGTTTCCTTAATATTCTAGTTATTTCCTCTTGATTCTTTTGCTCGGAGAAAACAACAGTTGTTTTGGTTAAATTTATGTTTATGATGACATAATTATGTACCCCCAGTGTCATGAAGTGATTAGTATATTGGTATACAATCTTAGACAGCCACAATTATTTAAGGTATAAATGGTCACATGGGTTGGTGCCCTACGTGAAAAACACCACCCCTATTTGGGTGTCAATGGTGTATCATCTCTATATAGGCATATTAGGGTCTCATCGGGCCATAAGATAACCTGGGAGGTGGTTGCCCAAATAATAGGGACTCATACCATGAAGTCGAAGGCAGATGCACAATAAGGGGTTCAGGTGGTACTCAGAGTTGAGTTACCCAAAGCACCAGTATGTGAGGCTGTATGAGGCAAAAGTTACTCACAGGATACTGCAAATCAATAAGCAAGCGGCTAGAGGCCTACATTGATGCTAGTGGCGGGAAGCCTTCAATGAGGCTACTGGCTGGTAGATACAGCAAACAACATGGTATGCCCCCGATCGGAGGACCGCCAAGATTAGAGCCCAGTCAACAAGGTGAGCACATGCTGGAGAATCTATAAACTGCTCATTGTCATGGAAAATGGGTTGAGGCGTACCTCAATAGTTAGGGGGGAGGTCTATGGTTGTAACATAATGTGGACTCTCTGGAGGCTAAGCCATAATTGACAATGTAGGTGCGGGCACTCCTTGCCACTTTAAGTTAATGATATTTGAGACATGGAATTGGGAGTGACTTTGGATATTCCTGCTTCACTTTTAGTTTCAAAAGGATATTCCCCAGCTACAATGCCTCACAAAGTGTCTGTATGATTCAAGAGCAGTGTCTTGAAAACAGAGCAAGGATTTTGATGGTACTCTGATCTGCGTCCAATTTCTGGACCGAGAAATACACACATGAAAAGAAAGCTAGTATTATCTCAAAAACCTAAACCCTCAGACTCATCTCCGTTTTTGTATCACTGGCAGAAGTCATGACAGAAGTTCTCTGCCTACCACACACAGTAACTCACACACCCTCATGGTTCCCTTTTGAGGCTCAACACCTAGCATGGGAGAAGATTCAAGCTTGCCCTTACTGCACAGAATGACTGTTGCATCTCAAGACGCCATGACAGACGAAGGAAGAACACAATTAATTAGGTTTGTGGATGGATGGATAAAGCATTGGGACATTGAATAATGGGGTTGGAAGATCACTGGTGGTGCAAGAGGGAGGACAGGAGGCCTTGCGTGACATGCATCCTGTCACTAGGTCCAAATTTGAAGTTACCGTTTTGCTATGCTCAGAGACATAGATTTAGCCAAAGGATAAGTGTTGTGGTTGCCCCAATATCCTTGCAGGGCACAGTTCTCCATCCCAAAAATGCATTGCTTCATCGGATTTTCCTCTAGCATGGCATGTCTGATGTGCTGGCACTCACACTGCAAGATGCTGTATCTATTTTTATTTTGCTGTGCACATGCTCACACACACATACATACACACACACACACATTCTGTATTATTGACAACAATACAGCGACATACAGCTACTCACACAAGCTCCAATTTCCCCTTGTGTAAATAACACTTTACAGACATTGGTTGTGAACCTGGTCCATTGTATTCACGCTTCCTGACTCAAAACATGTGTACATTAAATACATTTCCCTTGTTTTGCACTTGCAGGGGCATGTTCTCTGGGTTAGAGTGGAAGCCAAACATGAAGTAGCATCTATCTGTCTTAGTTGCTGGAATTGAACAAAGCCTAAGCTTATATTTCTTTCCAAAAAGCTGGAAGTTATTAGTGCACCATTTTGATGTATGTTCGTCCAAATGCAATGTGCTTCTAATCCATTCCTTACCACAAACGAATCTATTAGAGATTCTGAATACTCTTTTAATATATTGCTTTACTATAGCAGAGCACAGACTGTTTTCATCTGTCTGAGAAACTGAGTGGAAGCCTGATGGGTGAAAATATTTATTATCACCCCTTCCTACCTTATCCAGATTCTACTTGGTCACCCTCGGCTACATTGTATGATCTTACTGTATAGCACTAAGATTTGTCTAGGGTTTGCATCCTCTAATCACTCGTGGAATGCCATCACTTGTCACCACTGGCATCAGTTGAAAGCATCATTATGTGGAAATAGGGATGAAGGGTAGGGAGGTGGAACACTGAGGTAGGAGCAGGAGGAGGTGGGTGTTGCGCTTTACAAGCAGGGAACAGTGACTGACAATAGATCTGAGAAGTGCAAATGCTTAGCTGTACAGGGCTTTGGGTGAAGGTGAAGCAATGATGGTGGTGACCCATGACAAATATGAGTGAAATAATTAGTTCACTGTACTGGCTGAGGAGGGAAAATCATGGAAGGCAGTGCCTGATAGGGCAGTGTCCTGCACAATATTAGTTGGCGTGGAGGCCATTGTGATGTCCCACACCTCAAAGTGTGTAGTCAGTGCAAGTGGGACCAACAGGGTTCAACCATGGTGTGCTCTAAGGAGACCTAGGTGTACTGGAAGGGTTGACTTGTGCTGCCCTTGTGTTTTAACGCCAATGGTTACTTTAATGTAGCATTGTCAATGGTAAGATAAGAAAAAACAAGCAGCCCATGATACTTGCGACTTGTTGCAATACTAATGTTGAATGGGCTTGGGAAAATCTTAATGCTGAATGAAAGAAGTTGAGAATGGAAATGTTATTCTTGGATGTACCATCATCACTTAGATTATTGATGCCTCCTGCAAACAAATATCTTGATCTCTTCCCGTTTCACTAAGAAGTTCATCCTCCTAGTATCAGGGCCGCTTGAAACCCAACACAACCCAGGCAAACACGTTCCAACCACCCCCACACTGGGGGAGGCAGCAACTGGAAAATAGTGATTTGGATTTCTGTGGTTGAATGATGGCAGCTCATCCACTTCTGAAACCAGCACCCAGGTGTGCAGCCCACAGAATAGTACAATGGTCAGTCTGTCCATGCATTGTATCAAAAACAGACAGTGATGTCAGAGTCTGCTCATGAGATGCTCCGGCTGATGTGCAACATTTATAAGCCGGAAACCCAGTGAATCCTGAAGCATCGTCTAAGGAAATGAAAACTAGGTGTCGCTGTCTGCACAAATAGCCCTCTGTAAAGCACACATATGGTAAGTTTGGCTGCCTTCTTAATCTTAAGCAATACACAGCAGAGATTCCACTTTGCTGAACTGACAGAGATAAAAAAGGGTCAATGTGGGTGAAATGTTATTTGATAATGAATAAAGATTGAAGTTTTCAAAAACGTACATTTCTAAGGCCACGAGTAAGGGTAATTTCATAGGGAGGTTCCAGGGGTCAAAATTAGCATTGTTAGCCCATATCGAGGCGAATTCCAACTACCACGATTTGAACCCCTTACAAAGAGGAATAATAGTTTGTACGTGGAATTATTGTGCAGAATTACTCATGGTTTTCCCTTTTTTGAAGGGTTAATACTACCATTTACCACTTTCTCTGAGCAGGCGATAAATTGGAGCATTGGCTGCCCTGAAGGGAAAATGTGGACGGAAAGGGGCTGGGAGGCTAAGTGGGGGAACAGGGGGTATGACTGTGGCAGGGAGAGCATTGTATGCCCCCCTTGCCAAAGATAAAGTTATTCAGGAAACGGAGAGGAGGCCCGGCCAAAGCCTCATGCCGTTTTATTGGCTGAATTTACCACCCAGTAATATCGAGCCTGGTAACACTGGACAGTCTTGAACATCAGGAGAAGAATTTCATACAGTAATTCTGCTCCGCTTTACTCTTAAACAGGGCCTTAGTTGTAGATGTTAGTGACATAAATAAAGCACAAAAGTGGAAGAAAATGCTGTATAAAACAGCATATCCACAACATCAGCATATCAGTCCAACAAATGCATTTAATTTGTTGTTGTATACAGTTGGGTGAGTGTGGGTGGGGCCTCCAGTCAGGTTGACCGGAAGGGCGCAGGTGCTTGCATTCATGTTCAGGATGTTGAAGTCACATTCTTAGCAGCAGAGAAGTCATGCTGCTTAAAACTACAGAAAACATCATTAATGGCCACCAATTAGCATTAAACATGAAAACACAAAGCCTCCTTTACAGAGAGACCTGAAAATAGAGATCCTTGTGCAAATACATGCTTGCTCAAGGAGCTCAAATGTAAGTGATGTGAAGTTTACTACAAGTGTAAATACCGGATGTAAAAAAACACCAGCTTCCCAATATTTCGACAGTTCAAGCTAGCTGAAATTTAAAGAAGGAAAAAGGCCTGAAAATACCGAGGATTGCTGCTTTTGGTGTGGAAAAATCCATATGTTATGCACCATTTTTGGACAAAATTCATGGTAGGAAGAATTTATTACATATGACAAAATAAAAACCCGTGGGTATCAGATTTTATTGGGTTCAATAAATACTGTGTACCTTTCCAGGCCACTCGTAATCAAAACCAGTGAAGCAAATATTATTCCCATATGTTACTGTCTACAACGTATGTTCTCTCTCTGCTTGTTGTTTTACTGGTTATTAGGTCCTGCTTCATCCCGCACTTTTGTTCTTTTAAGCACAGTAGAAACAACAGGTGCTTCTATTAGCCATTTTAGTGGCTCTCAATTTAGTGATCTATGACATTGGTTACAAGGCTGTGGTCCGGGGACCCCTGGTGGTCCACCAAGCCTCCTCCAGGGTTCTGCAACTGCATAGAAAATTAACTAATATTAACAGATTAATAAATTGTATGTAAATAAAGTGTCTAAATATATAATTGAACATTTTAAAACGTACTGTAAATGTCAAGCTATTTGAAATTTGAAATTAGAGGCTAAAAATTAAATTAGTATCCTCAGATTGATTCGTTGGAGCTGTGCAGGTGCATCAAACAGAATACAGTATGGATGATGTGTGTTTTCAATTAAAGTTAGACAGGTTACAACCTTGCACATTAAATAAAATGATGGAATGATTGTTTCTGTATTTTTGTGTATTGTTTTGAGTTTCAAATCATGGACAATGTAGTGACTTAGTGGGGGTCCACAAAAGTCAAAAGGTTGGCAACCACTGATATAAGAAGTATAGAAGGTTGAGTCCATCTTAGTCTGCGTTGAATTTGTGATTGACATCTACTCATTTCACAGTGGAAGCATTTGTCTCATTGAATCATCCAAGTGCTTTTAGCCCAACCTTCAATACTCTCCGGATACCAGGAAAAGCTCATATGAACCATAAATGTGCTCTGAAAAGGACACTTTTTACTTCTCACATTAAACAAATTTTGCCCTTTCACCTTGAAACACAAGTGCATATTTGCTTACAGTAACAGAAGGAATTAGGTGTACTAATTAAGCAATTTTGCACAATTCTCGTTCACTCTGATTAGATTTTTTGTCTTGTTTTTTTTTTTAATTTGTAAAGCCAATTCAAGCTTGTGTGCATCTTGGCGATACAGAGATTTCCAGATCCTAAGGGTGGGGTCAGCAATAGATTTTAAGTAATGTCCAGAATGTTATCTGATTTTAAATTTGCTTGACTGGCTCAGGAAATGAAGTCAACACCCTGGGACTAAAGACATAAATAAAGATGGTTTATTGTCACGCTAGGGTGTCAACGGGGGGAAAGTTACTTAATATCTATCCTGCCATAAGAGGAATTGTGTTCCTCCAGTAGTCCACATGGAGGCGCCAAGCAAAGGTTACCCACGCCATAAATATGTCACTGTGGGAGGAGGCGTGAAGCCATAGGTTATATAAAAGGCTAACACAATGGGTAGGACCTCTTTTGCGGGGAGTGTTTGTCTACCGCTAACCCAAATAATGCTGGACAACTTCTACTGGTCTAACCACTGTGTTTTTAAGAGCAGAAAGGCAGAGGCATGCGCTGATCCTAAAGTTTTATGGAATAACAGGCGCCTTCAGATTGGGGATCTAGGGGGTGTTAAGGGGTTATTTTGATGACAGGGAGTCGAGATAAACATGATGGTGCTCCTTAAACCTGAGGGGCCGTTAAAATCTGCACAACTGTCGGGACCTGCCTGGGTTCACTGATTAGCAGAAGAGGTTAGAACTGGTTAAACTTAATGACCTTTTAATGAATAAACAGAAAAATATTCTAATACTCACAAGAGCTAGGAGTACCAATGTATCGCGGAATGGCCAGAAAATGTTTAGGCAATCAAATTGTGCAAGGTTGATGGGAAGAACTGTAGTTGTGCCATAATCCTGGATCTGACTGGACACAAAGTGTGTGGGGGCTGCGGGATGGGGGATCGAAGGGGTAATCGATAAAAAACAGTGCATTGAGAGTAATGCAGATTGTTAGGCAATTTAATATAAGCAAAACCTTCCTTCCATGAGAAATACCAAAAGTAATGCTTTTTGACCGAAACAAAACATGCAGTACTTCGGAGGCATTTCAATGCATTTGTTAAAAAATGCATATTAAATCTCTGACCTCTTATTTCTGGGCTTCTTGACAAGAAATGACTCCTGAAGCAGGTATGTGAGTGCGTTTCATAGTCCTGTAGTGAGATTTATTAACCCCTCGACGTCCAGCAGGCTAGATCCATTCCAGATTTCTCTAGCCACGTAAAATGCACTTGCATTCAACTAATCTGAATTGAACCCATTTAGTAGTCAGCTGTAGCCATACTATATTTTCAGGATAACCTTTATCCTGGCCCTACCCCGGACACCCTTGTAGTAACCATTACATAGGTAGGCAAGGATGCTAACTATCAATGCTGTCACACGGTTTAAGAGTATTAGACTAGTGTTATTAGAGACAGGTCATAGAACGACAAAGCTGTGCTCTTGCAACCAATATTCTCTTATATTTTCTGTCAGATTACAGGACAGTGGATCAGGAAGTGCTGAAATATAAATCACAAAAATGTCCTGGTCTACAGTTCAGGGTTGTTTATGCTCTGGTAAAGTTACTAGATTGCAGTAGTCCTATGGCATGGTCCTCCTAAGTTACAAACGATGAATGTGACAAATAATAATCTTCAAGAAAATAGAAGCTCTGCTTAAAAACAGAGTGCAGTACGTAAAACTCACTCAACCTGCTGCATTTCTGAGGAATGACTTCATCCGTTTGTTCTGTTTCTTTTCCCATACAGAAGGCTGACTGAAGAGGCCACATTTAATGGTTGCAGCAGGGGAGTGAGAGGCAGAATAGAAGTCTAAACTCTGCTGCTGAAAGACAACATTTCTGGATCTGCGATGTCTTTTTAGGACGTGGCGAAAGATAGCCTTAGCTGTCTGTTGGCAAGGCCCATTGTTTCCAATACATGCACATGTGGGTTAGCCCCTGCTCACGGCTGCATGACTATATTCTCTCTGTCGTGTATTTGCTTTTGACTCGGTGGTTTAATTCGCTAGTCTTCTGTTTTCTCACCCATGAGCATTTTGGTCGCACAGTGTTATAATCTGGTGAGTTGTCTGACTTCGTGGATTGTTTTTTGTTTAGTATTTAGCACTCCATCCTTGCTCACTCCAATACGTGTTTCTGCATCCCCCTGTCCGCCCTTATTTGACTCCTCTTGCCCATGTCTGATGTGCCATGCCCCACTCCTGTCCCATTTTGCGGTTTATATTTATGAATTTATTTAATTTCACAAGGTCCTGGCAGCTATAGATTGTGGCAGGGCTGCTCACTACTTTTTTTGTGCTCATAAACACTTTTATTTTTTATTTTTTACTTTTAATTCACAGTATAACATGGACGCCTGCCATGTTAGATAGGTAAATAAAAAATGGCTACCATGCATCACTACACATGCGTGCAGGAGTCATGGCTCACACACGTGCTGGAATCAGACCCACGCATAGACATGCATACACATCAGTCACTGTCTTGGAGGGCTTCTACGAGGACGATAAATAAGCAAAGCCAATAATAGCTCAATCATTTGAAGCTGAGACCTGGACTGCCAATGTTTGTTTCATAGTTTTTGGTTAGATTGTAAAGTATTATTTTGTATGTGCAGAGTAGAGAATCATCGCAGAATCATTTTTCTGCAACGGCAGTTTGTTTTCTTTAAATTCAAAATATATAGTTTAATTTCTCACCAAACCTTTAAAATAATGGTCTAGCAAAATGCGTTTTGCCAAAATTAGATGCAGTTTTTTAGGCCGTAGACTTTGACCAAAAGTCAATGGCATACAATTCCAACTGTGGTGTTATCAGGGGTGGCTCCTCCATTCCGGAGGAGGAGCGCTGCCCCCCTGCCAGCAGTGGCAGCTGCAAAATCTTTCAAAAAAGGGGCCTTGGGGTGACGTGAAAGGGGCCACCTTTGAAAGGGCACAGGGCTCTCTTGCGCCTGCACAGGCTCCCAGTCTGCCTGGGAGCGCCAATCCGGACACTGTTTTGAGCAACATCAGGATTGGCTGCAGGGCATGCTGGGAGCCTGTGCCTGCAGCATCCAGCGACGAAGGAGAGGGGCGGCACGGGAGCAGAGGTATCGTTTTTAAATGTTTTTATTTTGTTATCAATTCCCCCCGTGCCCACCCCCACTCCCATTCCCCGCCCCCAGAAATCCCTTCAAGCTACAACTGGGTGTACAGTTCAAAACAGTCTGCACTTTTTTGGGGATGTTTGCTTTGGGCCACTTGAGGCATCTGAGCCTGCTAAGGGGATTTGATGTGTGTGAGGGTAATGGCCTGTATATTCCCATGCCAGTATAATGGTGCGATTTGGAGAGTGCAGGAAAACATACAACATTTGACACTAGGCTTAACCTTGCAAGCTCTTATATATTTGTGATAAACTATATGAAGCTGGGGTGTCCAGTTTGGGTCTAGATAGTGTGCAACCAGATCCCTTCCAGATTTTCAGGACATCCACATTAGGTACATTTAAATGCTGGGCAGTAAATTCACAAAAGCGTTTATGAGTACAGGAAGTAGTACTAAAGGAGTAAACTTTTACTTACTCATACATGCCTTTGTGAATCATCCCCGAAAAGTCCAACACACTGAAATTAAAAGTGCAAAAAAGGCAATCATTTTATTTTGTATTAATTGTATATGGATATTCCAATTTTGCTCCCATTTTTGACCATTTTAGGTCATTATAGGGCCAATTCACAAAGGCATGGAGAGAACATAAAAAATACTACAGGAATATTCATTTATTTACTCACACACATTTGTAAATGGACAGAAATAACTCTAAATAGAGCTCAAATGTATATTCAGTGGTTATCATTAAAACTGACTTTAGTCTAGGCCGCTTGACCTAAGCCAGATATCCCTGACTTAGAAGAAGGAACGTTCAAGTCTTGTCTTCTGGCTGATAGAACACAGGTATAGTAGTAGCAGCAGTACTCAATTTGAGCCGGTGGTTGCCGGGGGGCCACTAGTACTTAGTTTTGGATACCCACAATTATTTTTCTGCATCAGATATTTACCAAATGCAGGAGAGGAAAAAAACCGCAGATCGGAAAGATGGCAAACCATGAAAAAGAGAGAAAGCAGGGACCTGCAAGAGTGAGATAAAGGGACAGAGAGTGTCTGGTAGTGGATTAAAGAGGCATGAGGTGGATTTAATACTATCAGTCTTGGTATTCAGAATGTTGATATTTAATTGTATCAGGGATGGGCTTCTGAGCAGAGCTTTGATCAATGACACTCTTTCTTTGACAAACTAAGCACTGCATAGCAGACATACTGTATTGCTGCTACATCTAAGCAAATTTTAGATGGATCAAATTCTCATCTAGAAACAAAGCAATGACCGGCATTTCACAGCTCCCCAAAAATGCCTAAAGATGGACATACTGATGAATAATGGCAATTGTATTTTTTCAGGGATAATGAATTGAAACAAGTATCCTTTTTTATTGGAGAAATTCAGTGTTTTACAGTAAGATTTATTATGTCAATATATACATATTTTTCACTTAGATGGTTTGATGTTTTTCCCTGCCATTAGTTACCTTTTAAGTTCCAGAGTGGCAATGTTAAAAGGATAGGTCATTAAAATATATTAGTTTGCTCTGTATGGTGAAGTGTAGTGCTGACAATGTTGTTTTATGTAAGATCTGAGAGAGATCAGTAGCGGTAAGTATTTCTACATTGCCTATTGGCTACTTCCCCGCCTGCTGGCTGGCTGGCAGGGATACAACATGGATTTTGGTATTTAAGGGCAACATTTTGCACCTGCTTTCAGAGTGAATGGCCAACCATCCTCCCTGATATATTGGTATTGGCTTGGAGCATCGAGAAGACATAGGGGGTCATTCTGCCGGGGTCGGCGGTAGCACCGCCAACAGGCTGGCGGTGCTCCGCCGGGCATTCTGACCGCGGCGGTACAGCCGTGGCCAGAAACGGAAAGTCGGCGGTGTACCACCGACTTTCAGCTGCCCATGGGAATCCGCCATGGCGGCGCAGCTTGCTGCGCCGCCATGGGGATTCCGACCCCCTCACCGCCATCCTGTTCCTGGAGGTTCCGCCCGCCAGGAACAGGATCGCGGTGAGGGGTGTCGTGGGGCCCCTGGGGCCCCTGGGGGCCCCTGCAGTGCAGAGTAAGAGTAAGAGGGCCCCACTTTGAATTTCAGTGTCTGCTCAGCAGACACTGAAATTTGCGACGGGTGCTACTGCACCCATCGCACATCCTCCACTCCGCCGGCTCCATTCGGAGCCGGCATCCTCATGGAGGGGTGTTTCCCATTGGGCTGGCGGGCGGCCTTTTGGCGGTCGCCCGCCAGCCCAGTGGGAAACCCAGAATACCCGCGGCGGTCTTTTGACCGCGCAGCGGTATTCTGGCGGTTCCCTCCAGGCGGGCGGCTCCCGCCGCCCGCCGGGGTCAGAATGACCCCCATAGTCTTCAGGCAGGAACTGATGCAGTCCACTTTTGGGTCACTTTTGTGAAATGTAACTACGTTGCATCAGTGAAGGTGCAGTTCAACCAGTATGTGTAGCAACGATCACCCCTAGGATGGGAGGGCGGTATGAGGTAATTGCATTTCATTGGGTGTCAAAGAAAAATACATCCAGCCATTCTTCTAAGAAATTGTGCTGAGCCTTTAAAGGATCCAGGTTGGGAGGATAATCTGACTGTTCAGGAGCGAAGCAAATGTGGCCAATGTTTGCAACATTAAACCGTTCCTTTATTGGAGTGGGATCCTTTTGAAACCTCCCTGAATTGGTGTAAATTGTACCCTGCAAACTTTCCTTATGTTTTATAATGGGTTTAATACATTTTGCTAACTTTTAGATTATTTTTCCAAAAAGTAGCTATACACAATGTAGCTCTTCAGTTAGCGTTTCTGTACAAGTAGGCATTCTGGAACTAAGATTACGTATGTACTGTCATCAAGCTGTATCATCCACACTGGGTATATGGCACATTGCTTATTTTCTCACCGAGTTTGCAGGAGTGGATACTCACTTTAAACTGATGTTTTTGTAAATCTGTGTCCTACATATATTACATGAATCAAGCAGTGGCGGCTCCTCCGTTTGGGCTGAGGAGCGTTGCCCCTGCCAGCAGCTCCAGCTGCAAGACTTTTTAAAGAAAACAATAATAAACTATGTTTACTATCGTTTTCTTTGAAAGGGGAGGGGCCAGGGGGTGACGTGCACTGAGGGGGAGTGCTCAGCACTCCCGCTTCACAGTGCATGTGTGTTTGGTCGGCCATCTCGGGCCGGCCAAACACACATGCACTGTAGGCTCTCTCCAGCCCAGCAACACAGTTGCTGGGCTGGAGAGGGCCTGCAGAGGCTCCCAGTCCGCCTGAGAGCACCCTGGCAGGCAACTCCCAGCCAGTCCTGACGCTGCTCTCAGCAGCATCCGGATTGGTGCAGGGCAGGCTGAGAGTCTGTGCCTTCAGCAAGGAGCGTCGAGGGACAGAGGAGCGGTGGAGGAGGTAAATGATTTGTTAAAAAAATTAAATAAAATGTTTAATCCCCCCATCCTGTGCCTTCCTGCCCTGCCCCTTCCGCGGCCCACGAGCTGCTACTGAGATCAAGTATCTATGGCACAATAAATCCAAATAATGAGGTTCTGTGAATGGGTGTCCATAAGGATGAATGAATAGTTTCAGTGACCTAACATGAGAGAGACCACTGTTCCTCTGAAAAAGTCAAGAATTCTGGCATCAGAAACAGCTCTTTTCTTACCAAATAAACACAGAGGCATAAGACTTACATTTAATACTATTAATGATCAGATCTGTCCTTCCTTTTTAAAGTAATAGCCAGCTTGAAGTCACAAGACCCTCATTCTTGACTGGGCTTCTATAGCATTAAATAATTTGGTCTGCCAAAAAAATGTATGGGTTGCAGTGATTGCAATAGCAAGCAGAGAGACTGAGTTTACATATGTGAAAGCAAGGTTACACTTAACAAGCCCTCAAAAAACACGTACAGGGCTTTCTGGAACAAGAGCTAGGGATACCTGCACAAATTGTCCCCATATTATGTACCAATAAGAAATCTCAAATCTAGTGACATTTTATCTAAGGGTAACTAGAAGTAACTAGCAAAAACACTGGGAAGGGTGCCTTTGGAATGCTCTCAAACCACTGCTCAGTGGACTATGAAATAATTTGGCCTTCTAAAAAGTCTTAGGCAAGCCCACAAATGGTAAAAGCAAAAATGTAGCATAGTGAACAAGCAACACACACTGGACAAAGCAGCTCAATTCCATTCTGGGTCAAACCTTGTAGTGAATCCTATCTTGTTTTCATGGGAAGCAGGAGTGAGCTTAGCCTTCTGGCTTGCAGACCTGTGCCCCCATTACCCAATTACTTTTACCCTACTTAGCTTGCTCTGTTTTAGCACACTTATTTAATTATATCTTTCCAAGATGGCTGCATTGTTTTTAGTTAGGACAATGTTTTAGTTTTGTGCTATCAGTGCCACTCTGCTAGGCGTCACTATCAGCGCCAGAAGATAGATAAGATATAGGTATTCACATTAGGTACTTTCCTACTTTCTGCTTTTGAGGAATTGTTTATGTAATTGCTGCCCGAAGCATGTCTTGTTATCTATTGTTTGGGAACAAGCCTACTTCAGGAGTCTGAGCAGATCTGTATGAATGCACTTCACATGGACAGATAGAGGGATTCTTACCAGATGCTATTGAAGCTATCCATACTGCACGTCACCTTGACGCTGACCCAGTCTTCGTGTCCCTACGGAGTCTGAGCTACAGACCTCATTCCAAGGTAACGAGGGTTGGGGGGCTCTTCTCATGGACATGGCATTAGCAGATTATGTTTAACACACCTAGCTCTCTTTAGGTTAGAATTTAGGTTCATCATGCTACGGTATTCGGACATATTTCATATCTCATGTCATTTTCTGTTATTGCAAGATGGTGGGGGTCTTTGCATTCAAGACTCTTGTGTTCACAATTCAGTTCCTTGCATTATTCATTATCCTAATCATTGCAGCCCATGTAATTTATCGTAGATTGCAGTTTTGTTAATAAAACCAATTAAAAACATTACTGCATCTCCTTCATTGCCTGTATTTGATTGAGACATGTTGTTCATGTGAGAAAGGGGTAATCTCCGTTTAACCACAACACTCCCTGAAATGTCACACTCTTGAGTCCATGCGTAAAGGCTGCCACAAATCACCTTTTACTGTTTTGGGTTTTGGTGAGGTGCTGCTTGTGAGCCGGGAGGGTTGGGACAACAGTTGCGACTTGTTGTAGGGTTGGCATAGTCGCCTACAAACATAAGTACTGTCATCCTTAAACCAGCAGTCTTGCCTAGAGCAAGAGTCAAACTACGACAATCTAAAACACCCAAACAATGATCCATAATCTGTATCTTGCCGCTCTACTAAATTCCTTCACTCTGGATTATAAAATTCATCCAGTATGTTCCTTAATCTTTCACTTCTTCTGACTTGGGTTTCAGCCTATATGGTAGCAAAACAAAGTTTTTCCTCACCTAAATGTGTTTGTTTTTTCAGATTGTCACTTAATGAAACAACACCCCAAATTGGATGCACTATATATTTCTTGAATGGGGCTGGAGGAATGAGGAAATATTTACTGAAGTGGGCTTGTTTGTAACCTTAATTAGCACAAATTATCTGTGCCTCACTAATGGTATTTATGGAACAAATGCACATAAATATGATGTTTTTGAGGTAACACATTTGTTAGAAGCAAAGCACCACTGTAAACTGGCAGTGCTCCCACAATGCCAATGTTGAGGTTCCCAGCTTTATCTGGAGTCAGGGAACATGCTGCATTTTCACTGTTCGGTAAAACCTCCACTGGTTCCATCAGTGTAAACTTCTGACATGGTCGCCAGTTCACCAAAGTACAGTGATAGACAATATACCCTACTGAAGGGGTGGTTGGAAGAGGACAACACTTCTTTTCCCTGACTATTTATGCCATGTGAGGCAAGGGGGACAAAGGCAATGAAAATGTAGAATGACCGCTACACGTAGGGAGAAAGATCTCTGCATGTCAGGCACATTTGTTTTTTGTTTGCCTTCTCTAAAGAAAAAAAGTTTTAAGCAGGCACTTTCCGCATGGAGCCCGCAAGGCCAACATTCAGTGCTGTGAAAGAAGGCACTGCATCAGCACCTCCCTTGGCATCCACAAAGATGCGTGGGCAGGGTGGATAGTCTTCTGACATGGTGCCAGACATGATGCCCTCCATCCCCTGGTGTACCTACCATCTGCTACGGTCAAAATGACCTCCTTATGGTTCACAAAAGCCATTGCTACGCTGAGGTATTTGTTGAACATATAAAACACTATTTTCAGTTTCAGAGGAGATTTGGGAGGCTGCAGTTACAGAAAGAATAAGATTCCAACTTTCTAAGTCTATAGGTACTAAGCTGTCACATTGAATATTTAAATGGTGGAATCAAATCATTAACATTTATAAAGCGCGCTACTCACCCGTGCGGGTCTCAAGGTGCTAGGGGAAAAGGGGGGGTTTATCGCTGCTCGAACAGCCAGGTCTTTAGGAGTCTCCGGAAAGCGGAGTGGTCCTGGGTGGTCCTGAGGCTGGTGGGGAGGGAGTTCCAGGTCTTGGCCACCAGGAAGGAGAAAGATCTCCCACCCGCCGTGGAGCGGCGGATGCGAGGGACAGCAGCGAGTGCGAGGCCAGAGGAGTGGAGGAGGCAGGTGGGGACGTAGAAGCTGAGGCGTCTGTTGAGGTATTCCGGTCCCTTGTCGTGGAGGGCTTTGTGTGCGTGGGTGAGAAGTCGGAAGGTGATCCTTTTGCTGACTGGGAGCCAATGCAGGTGTCTCAGGTGTGCGGAGATGTGGCTGCTGTGAGGTACGTCGAGGATGAGGCGGGCCGAGGCGTTTTGAATGCGTTGCAGGCGATTTTGGAGTTTGACTGTGGTCCCGGCGTAGAGGGTGTTGCCGTAGTCCAGGCAGCTTGTGACGAGGGCATGGGTCACGGTTTTTCTGGTGTCGGCGGGGATCCAGCGGAAGATCTTGCGGAGCATGCGGAGGGTGAGGAAGCAGGCAGCGGACACGGCGTTGACTTGCTTGGTCATGGTGAGAAGAGGGTCCAAGATGAAGCCGAGGTTGCGGGCGTGGTCTGTGGGGGTCGGTGCGGTGCCGAGGGCCGTGGGCCACCAGGAATCATCCCAGGCGGACGGGGTGTTGCCGAGGATGAGGACTTCCGTTTTTTCAGAGTTCAGCTTTAGGCGGCTGAGCCTCATCCAATCTGCGACGTCCTTCATACCCTCTTGTAGGTTGGTCTTGGCACTAGCGGGGTCCTTGGTGAGGGAGAGTATAAGTTGGGTGTCTTCGGCGTAGGAGGTGATGATGATGTCGTGCTTGCGTACGATGTTGGCGAGGGGGCTCATGTAGACATTGAAGAGTGTCGGGCTGAGTGATGAGCCTTGAGGTACGCCGCAGATGATCTCGGTGGGTTCAGAGCGAAACGGAGGGAGGTAAACTCTTTGGGAACGGTTTGCGAGGAAGGAGGCGATCCAGTCCAGGGCCTGGCCTTGGATCCCGGTGGAGCGGAGGCGGGTGATTAGGGTGCGGTGACAGACGGTGTCAAAGGCAGCCGGGAGGTCGAGAAGAATGAGGGCGACTGTTTCACCGTTGTCCATCAGGGTTCTGATGTCGTCTGTGACTGAGATGAGGGCGGTTTCAGTGCTGTGGTTGGTTCGGAATCCGGTTTGTGAGGGGTCGAGCAGGTTGTTGTCTTCCAGGAAGGTGGTCAGCTGTTTGTTGACGGTCTTCTCTATTACTTTGGCTGGGAAAGGCAGAAGAGAGATGGGGTGGAAGTTTTTCAGGTCGCTCGGTTCAGCCGTAGGTTTCTTTAGTAGGGCGTTGACTTCGGCGTGTTTCCAGCATTCGGGGAAGGTAGCAGAAGAAAAAGAAGAGTTGATGACGGTCTGGAGGTGCGGGCGATGATGTCGTCGGCTTTGTTAAAGATGAAGTGTGGGCAGGGGTCCGAAGGGGCGCCGGAGTGGATAGAGTTCATGATGGATTTGGTTTCTTCCGTGTTGATGTGGGTCCAGGTTGTTGAGGGTGATGGCCGGGGATGCGGGTTTGGTGGTGTTTGGTTGGGTCTGGTGTCCGAAGCTGTCGTGGAGGTCACTGATCTTGCGATGGAAGAAAGTGGCGAGGGATTCGCACAAATCCTGTGAGGGCGTGACGGCGTTGGCGCTGGGGTTGGAGAACTACTTGACGATGCTGAAGAGTTCTCTGCTGTTGTGGCTGTTTTAGATTGTCGTAGTTTGACTCTGTTTTTGTCCAGTCTGTCGGTGAAAAAGTTCCTTTTGGCAGCGCGGATCAGGTGGTGGTGTTCGCGGGTAGCGTTCTTGAGGGCGGTCATGTTGTCAGCGGTGTGGTCCTTGCGCCAGGCTTTCTCAAGGGCGCAACAAGTTTTCTTTGATTCTTTGAGGGTATCAGAGAACCAGAGAGGTTTTTTGGTGTTGGTCTGTCGATGCGTGCGTTTGAGGGGAGCAAGGTTGTCTGCGCAGTTGGAGATCCAGTTTGTGAGGTTGAGGGCTGCGTCGTTGGGGTCGGTGGTGAGGGTGGGTTGGTTGGCGGCGAGTGCGGAGAAGAGTTGTTCTTCAGGGATCTTGTTCCACTGTCGACGAGGGATGGGTTGAGTGCGGAGGTGGCGGGTCTCGCGTCGGAATGTGAAGTGGACGCAGCTGTGGTCGGTCCAGTGTAGGGCGGAGGTGTGGCTGAAGAAGACGTGTTTGCTGGCGGAGAAGATAGGGTCGAGCGTGTGTCCGGCGATGTGGGTGGCGGTGTTCACCAGTTGTTTGAGGCCGAGGTTGTCGAGCAGGGTGGTGGTGTTGGGGTCGTTATTTTGTTCCAGATGAAAGTTGAGGTCGCCTAGGAGGATGTAGTCCGGTGAGGCGAGGGCGTGCAGGGAGATGAAGTCGGCGATGGCATCGCTGAAAGGGGCGCGTGGTCCGGGAGGACGGTAGACGAGGGATCCTCTGAGGGTGGTCCTCGGGTCGGTGCGAATCTGAAAATGCAGGTGTTCAGCGGCGAGAGTGGTGTCTTCGGTGGAGGTGGTGACGCTGATGGAGTCTTTGAAGACGATGGCGATACCTCCTCCTGCTTGGTTGGTGCGGTCTCTCCTGGAGATCTTGTAGCCTTCGGGGATGGCGGTGGCGATGTCTGGAGCAGAGGAGGCGTTCATCCAGGTCTCCGTGATGAAGGCGACGTCCGGTGCTGTGGAGTCCAGGAGGTCCCATAGTTCAACGGCGTGTTTGTGGACGGAGCGAGCGTTGACTAAGATGCACTTGAGGTGGTCGTGGTAGTTGCGTGGTGGAAGATGCGTTTGCAGGAGTTGCAGGCGAAGGGTCCATGGGTGCGTTTGGGGTGAGCTTGGAAGCAGGTGTTGGAGCGTCCTGGGTTGAGGGCGTGGAGGGTGGTGGGGTCGTAGCAGATCAGCGGGGCTTGGGAGAGCTGGGGACCAGGGGTCGTGGCGCTGGGCGCGGGCCAGACGTGGACAGGTGCAGACGGGGTTGCCTCTGGTGCGACTCCGGCACGCCAGCGGCGCGGTCGCACAGCGGCCGCCATATGAGGTAGGGGGGGGGAGGGGTCAGCTGAGGGCGAATGGGAGCTGGGGGGTGGGGGCGTGCAGGAGGTCGCGACGGGAAAGCGCGAGGGAGGGGGGACAGGTAGAGTGAGAAAAGCTGGGGGAAGGGGGTTTAAGGGTGGAGGGGGGTGAGTGTTAGGAGGTTTAGGAGATTAGGGAGAAAGATAGGAGTAGGGTTGTGAAGATAGGGGAGGGGGGTTGTAGAGGCGGGTGAGGGTGAGAGGTAGAGTGAGAGGATAGGAAGATAGGTAATAGAGGGGGTGGCGGGGGGGAGAGATAGAGAAATAGATAGAGAAAATAGATAGATAGAGAAATCGATAGATAGAGAAATAGATAGAGAGATAGGAAGATAGGAGGAGGTGGAGAGTGAGGGAGTTAGATAGTGGGATAGAGAGATAGAGAGATAGGTAGATAGGAGGAGTGAGGGAGGTAGATAGTGAACGGGTTAGATAGGGGAGATAGAGAGGGGGATGCGAGATAGGGAGGGGGATGAGGCAGGAGCCGGAGGGCAGGAGCGGGGAGAAGAAGACGGAGGAGGCAGAAGAGCCGAAGGCAGAAGATAGAAGACCGGAAGAACAGAAGAACAGAAGAACAGAAGACCGGAAGAACAGAAGAACAGAAGAACAGAAGAACAGAAGAACAGAAGAACAGAAGACCGGAAGAACAGAAGACCGGAGGAACAGAAAAAAGGAAGACCGGAAGAACAGAAGAACACAGAAGAACACAGAAGAAGATACAGAAAATGAAGAACAGAGGGCAGAAGACCACAGAAGAAGATGAGGAAGAAGAGAGGCGACAGGAGATGCTGAGAAGCACACAGAAGAAGAGAGAAGACGGGGAAAAGAAGAGTACAGAAGAAGATTACAGACGAGGAGCGAGGAGGAAGAACAGAGTAGAAGAAAAGAAGAAAAGAAGCAGGAGCAGGAGAGAGGGTGAGTAGCGCGGGGCAGAGCGAGGGGCTGGGAGGTGGGGGGTACTTACTGTGAGGTGGGTCTCAGGAACTCAGGAACCTGGAGTAGCTGCAGCGGCAGGGGGAGCGACCTACCCTTGGGTCAAGGGTCGCTACCACTGTCACGCAGCGGCCGCCATATGAGGTAGGAGGGGGGGGAGGGGTCAGCTGGGGGCGAATGGGAGCTGGGGGGCGGGGGCGTGCAGGAGGTCGCGGCGGGAAAGCGCGAGGGAGGGGGGACAGGTAGAGTGAGAAGAGCTAGGGGAGGGGGGTTTAAGGGTGGAGGGGGGTGAGTGTTAGGAGGTTTAGGAGAATAGGGAGAAAGATAGGAGTAGGGTTGTGAAGATAGGGGAAGGGGGGTTGTAGAGGCGGGTGAGGGTGAGAGGTAGAGTGAGAGGATTGGAAGATAGGTAATAGAGGGGGTGGCGGGGGGGAGAGATAGAGAAATAGATAGAGAAAATAGATAGATAGAGAAATCGATAGAGAAATAGATAGAGAGATAGGAAGATAGGAGGAGGTGGAGAGTGAGGGAGTTAGATAGTGGGATAGAGAGATAGAGAGATACGTAGATAGGAGGAGTGAGGGAGGTAGATAGTGAACGGGTTAGATAGGGGAGATAGAGAGGGGGATGCGAGTGAGGGAGGGGGATGAGGCAGGAGCAGGAGGGCAGGCGCGGGGAGAAGAAGACGGAGGAGGCAGAAGAGCCGAAGGCAGAAGATAGAAGACCGGAAGAACAGAAGAACAGAAGACCGGAAGAACAGAAGAACAGAAGAACAGAAGACCGGAAGAATAGAAGACCGGAGGAACAGAAGAAAGGAAGACCGGAAGAACAGAAGAACTTAGAAGAACACAGAAGAACACAGAAGAAAATACAGAAAACGAAGAACAGAGGGCAGAAGACCACAGAAGAAGATGAGGAAGAAGAGAGGCGACAGGAGAGGCTGAGAAGCACACAGAAGAAGAGAGAAGACGGGGAAAAGAAGAGTACAGAAGAAGATTACAGACGAGGAGCGAGGAGGAAGAACAGAGTACAAGAAAAGAAGCAGGAGCAGGAGAGAGGGTGAGTAGCGCGGGGCAGAGCGAGGGGCTGGGAGGTGGGGGGTACTTACTGTGAGGTGGGTCTCAGGAACTCAGGAACCTGGAGGAGCTGGAGGAGCTGCAGCGGCAGGGGGAGCGACCTACCCTGGAATGAACCACATGAATCCTATTCAGCTTAAGTGATCCTTCTCATGAGTTCAATGAACAAACAGCCCGCATTAACTAAGTGATACATACAAACAGAGTGTTCTTAGAGAAAGTAGCTCCCAGAGTGATACTGCTAGTGAAATAACGTCATCGCCCTTTAATGTTTTAGAGGAAGTGCTATCAGTGCTTCTAACTAGTCCAGAAGAAAAAACACCTATTTAGTCCTTTTCCATTCCCCAGTGATAGGTACATGCCAGACATATTTTGTCCTTTGTATAATTGGTTGCAGGGCCTCCCAAGATTGGTACACAATATTCATCATGTGAGGCTTAATGTTTTATTTGTGGTAGCATTTGGGCTAAATGTTAAGTATTTCCATTCTACCTCGTGTGTTTATGCAAATATCCTTTGTGGTGATGCTCCTAAATAGAACATTCTTGTGTTTCACAGAGAAATGTTAACATGAGCCCAAGCCTGGCAGCATGCCCCTTTAGCTTATAAGGCTGAGTGTTTGCATTGAATCAACACATTGAAGGTTGACATTATGTGGTCACTGAAACACCATAGGCGGTCACCTACAGGTCCCTAGTACTACCTAAAGAGTGTGCTCTACTTCAGTCCTACATAGATAGTAAGTTGGGATGCATCTATGTTAGCAGGGTAAGATATGTCTCTGTGGGGCAGAACAACCACTTAACCAGTCTCATGTGCCAATGACATGGCAATATGTAATTTAGGAAGTTGTGACACTCAGACCCATATTGAAGTACTAAGCTGTATGAGGTATATGCTTGAAAATGGTAACCTATGGAACTGTTTGCAGTCGCTACTTCGGTATGAAGTTATCACTCTTGCTCAGTATGTAGGTGAAGGAGATAAACACTGATCCATCTGGGTGAATGGATAGATCCTAGTCAAAGAGCACCCACAGTGTTCGTAGCAGAAACAGTGTGAGAATATTTCACTCTCTGAAAAATATGGGACTCCCTACATAAACATTGCTGAAGAGTCTCAGATACACATTCTGTCTGCAAGACACCATTGTCAAAAGACTAAACCAAGGGAATCCTGCTTGAGTAATGCTTTACTCAAATCCAAGCGGGCCTTCTAAAACATCTCCCATTACTCTACTAATTGGAATCAGTGAATCAGTTTACCTTGTCGTTACCTACAGCCCTGGTTTCACTCACACAACTTCACCCAGACACAGTTCACAGGAGCCTTGCTGTTTTCCATCTTGTTCTGTACTGTCATTGCGCCAAGCCTAATGGAAACACACGGTGCCAAACAACGGGGTTTGATGATCTTGGCGTTCTGCAATGGATTTCACCGAATGTCTGAAGCTTTAACAACGATCACTCCTCAGCCTGCAATACTGCAGAAATAAGAAGAGGAAATTAAAGCACTAAAGACTTTGCATAGTAAGCACAATGTGTTCCCCGACATAGAAGCTCACATTATTAAGGATATGAATACATATTGGTCAGTGTGGCATTCACTGCCCCCATTCCCATGTTGCTCAATGTACACTGGTTACAGATAGGTTCACTTATATTGTAACCTGTTAACATATTGTTGGCATACAGAAATAATCCATCGTAGAAGGAATCAAGTGGTAGATGCAACGAAAGCAGTAACATAATTTGGGTCTCGCATTACCAAAGTCGGCACTGCTCTGGTAGTTGTGAATAGCTCAGCGGAAACACTCCACTGAGTATAGGAGGACCTATACTCCTCAAGGTGATCCAAATGGTTCCCACAGGTTTTATTGGCTGTGCAGAAAACAGCCCTGGGCACCTTTACATGACAGTGGTCCTTCTTCAAAGATGGGCAAGAGGACCTGAATTAACCCATCTGTGTGGGGTTTACTGAGTCACTTCTTGACAGTCAAAAGGTGACTGCTGTTGAGCCAGATTGTGTCTGCTTCTATACCCAAGAACCTCAGTCCAACTTTCGAGGGGAGACAGGACTCCAAAAGGGTGGAGTTGTGCAATGCACAAAGGGGGGAGATGGCAGGGATCGTGTGGACCCTTCTTGGCTTTTCTCAAAAAGCCCAGTTATGGGCAAGGAGACAGATATGCATTAGGCCACTTCGTCTGTCATATTTTCTGCCCATCCATCCTTCCTTTCTACCCACTTTGCCTGGATCATGTCTCATAACAGTAAAATCTGCCAGACTAGGACCGAAAACACTAATTAGCAAAGGGTGCTGCGCAAAACAGCTCATTCCCCATCACTGTTTGAGGAGGAGCAACAATTTCCGTAGGCAATATACCCATCTGATCTGTCAGAGCCAAAAGCCATATAACCCCTTCCACAGCAATCAGCAGATGGGCTGAAAAAGGTCTACCTTGGTGAAACCTATTCATGGAGATGTATAGACGTTCAGTGAAACCTGTCATTTAGAGTGTTTTAATCACAGTTGGGTGATTTAGACTATTTGTCGTACTTCTTTCACCACTAAACAGAATGTGAATTTTTTTTTTCAGGTATGCTCTTCTGCATTTTAAATTGCTTTCTTTTGTTCACAAATCATTTGATTATGCTTTACAAATTAAAGTGTTTTGTAATAAATAAGTCCCTTTTCACAAAGAAAGAATTCCTTTTATTATGAACAGACAGATGAGTGCTTTATACAATTTTGTAGGGACATTTTTGGGTTGAAATGAAGCTGGTTGAAATCCGATTCTTCTAGCTGGTGTAATTAAGGTATTCACCCCTACCGGCAGTTTCTATGTCCTGGATTAGGCCACAGTAGGGCGATATAAATGATCCTGGAAAGCAGTGATTTGAAAAGTATTGTATCAGTCAACAAGCTCCACATTTCCTCATTAAAATCAATGACAAACTGAATAGTGGATTTACAGATGTAGGGAAATTGCATCAAAAATTGAAAAGAATTGCTTCTTAGTGATGTCGAAGGTATAGTATTTAATTACGTATCTGTGGAATGTTTCATTTAGAAAGTATACATCTTGAAATTACCAATCCAAATCTATCCTCTCTCACAATGTATATAGTTACATACAGCTTCACATCTTCACAAAGTTTTAAGGGCGGTTGTAACAACATATGTTCTCTTTAAAAACACCATGATTCTCAAAAGTAAAGGCACTGCTTGTCAGGATGAAATGGTAGAATTTGTTTTAAAAAATTATTGTATTAAAGAAAATGTAGATAAAAAGGTCTGTTTAGAAAAGGGGATCAAGGAAGGCAACCAGGAGAGCCATGACATAAACAGAGGTGACATCTCCCAAATAGAGGAAGCAAACTGACTAAAGCCTTTTATATCTGTTAGTAAAAGGAGAAAATACAGGGCACGATTGTACTGCTGAAAACAAAATGAATAAACACTTATAATGCCAGAGTAGGGGCTCAACGAAACAATATTAGACGAGGAGCTTTAAAAAGCAACAAAATAGGGTGGGCAAAGGATAGTGATTTTTTGAACATTCATGTGCTTTTGTTGTATTTACCTGACTGCAGGATTGGGTTGTACCAATGCATAACATTCCATTCTCTTCCCTTACTTCTTCTCCTGTCCCTCCCACATCTCTAATGACAACAGAACCTTCCCTGCTTTAGTATGTGCTGTGAGTTCTGTTAAGATTCTGTTATGACCATTGCCTTGACCGAAGAGCTGATGGTGTGTTAGTAAACCTACTAAGAACAGCATCACTTTCATGACTTATTATAACACTAGCAAGGAGTGGCTGTGAGGGGATCTCACTCAACATAAAACCAGAACATAAACCATTAGTTCACACTTTCACTACTAAAGCGTAAGAAAAAAACACACCCAGAATGTCTCGGTGGTTGCTGGGATTGGAAGGGTACAATTTCAGGTTACAATAAAAGCCAGGATTAAATAACACTGTGGCTGATTATCTCGCCAGGAATCCCTTTGAAGAACAAATTGATGAGGTGGAAGAACGTTCGCTGGATACTGTGTTAGAAATAGCCCTGTCTAGTGAAAGACATGATGAATGAGAACAGAGTATGAAAAATGATGAAGAATTAAACACCGTGTGTCACAACATTAATGAGGGCTGGCCTGCACAAAAGAACAAATTACCCATCCAATAAGTCAATACTGGGAAGTAAGCATGGAATTAAGTGGTACAGGAAAAAGTATCTATATGAGAGACAAGATTGTACCTCTTCAAAATATGGGGGAAAAAACCCATCTCAGTTTGCCCACGAAGGACACTTAGGATGCAGCCTGATGAAGATCAAAGTTAGAAATTACTATTGGTGGCATCAAATGGATGCAATTGTAGAAGAGTTAGTTAAAAATTGTAAAGACTGTGCTAAAAGGGACAAAGTACTGGATTCACTCAAACCCCCTATATTTCATGTTGAAATTCCAAACTGCCCATGGTCCTAAATAGCCCTTGATACTAATGGACCACTAAACTACAAAACTCAATGAACGATTCATTCTAGTACTAGCAGACTATCACACACAATGGGTTGTAACTAAGAGCCTGATTTGGATCTTGGCAGATGTGTTACTGTGTCACAAACATGAGGGTTATTCAAGCCGCCATATTACGATTTTCATAGGATATAATGGAATTGTATTACAGTGGTAAGGATCTCCGTCACATTCATGACAGAGTAACCCCATCCACCAAGGTCTAAATCAGGCCCTAAACGTGTTCACGACATTATTACTAATGTACTAATAACATTTTAGAAAAATATTTTATTTGCAGAAGGAATCCCAGATGTGCCCCTGACAGTGAGAATACAATTCACTTCACACCAAATGCAGGAATTTATACAGAAATTGTCTAGAAAGCACATGAAAACCGTCCTTTACTGTCTCAGAGCAAATGGCATCGTAGAGCAGATGAGTCAAAGAGCGCATGCAGAGGGCAGATATAAACCATGTTCCAATTGCTAATGCACTACAAGAAACAATATGGGCATACCATTACACCCCTAACACTGTCACTGGTATGTCACTTTTTGTTTCTCTAAAAGGGAGACAGCCCAAAACTAAACTATCTGCCAGTTGGCTTAAGTATAAAAAACAAGTTGTGATCTCCAGGGAACAAGCTATGGATAGAATTTCAAAGACATCGAAACAAACATCAAAGGAGATATGATGAGAAAACCTATACCATGATTTCCAGTTTCAAAATGGGAGATGGGGTGAAGAACAAACTACATAAAACCAGAATAATAGAGTGTAGTCAGACCTCAAAAACAATGAAAGTAACATAGGTGGGTAAAAATGTGGTCACATTACAGAACGGCCAGACCTGAGGAATGGACAAAAACCCCAAATTTAGGAATGTGACACACAATCCCAACTTTACCCAACCAAACCGAAAACAGGCTAACACGAACAACAAAACAATAAGAAAATATTAAATATAAAAAGGGAAAGGAGGGTAACCGAATGGTGCAAAGATTTCAAAATCTATTAAAGCTATACATGGGATTCAATATAACATGTTCTTTATTCGTACTTATGCTGTATATCATTTTATTATATGTTAATGTTGTACATAGCCTCATTCTTTTTACATTGTTGATACGGAGATGTGCTGTTTTTACCTGACAACAGGATAGAATTGTACCAATGCACAACATTCCATTCTCTTCCTTTCCTTGTTTTCCCTGCCCCTCACACTTCTCTTAGGACAACAAAACCTTCCATACTGTAGTATGTGCTGTGAGTTCTGTTAAGATTCTATTATGACCGTTGCTCTGTCTGAAGAACTGATGGAGTGTTAATAAACCTACTAAGAACTGCATTGAGTTCATGAGTTATTATAACAGCTTTCATGTACCTTGCCCAGGTGGCATCATCTTTATTCAACAGCATACATAATTCCATTATAAGCTTGAGGGACACCCTAGCTGTGTGCGTATCCCATCTAATCCTATGAATAATTCTATTGTTTTATTTCCAGTTATAAATGTATAACATTTTATTGGGAACCACAGAGACTGACTAATGAAATGACACCTTGACTCTGACTTTTAAAAAACAGGCACCGGTTGTGCTTGCAACCCATTTGTGATTCCGAGGAGGCTGTTGGTCCCATCACATAGAATCTGGACACATTTTTGTGGGTAATTTCCTCCCACTTTAGCTATTACATGTTTTTAATAGGGAAAATATAAGGATTTGATGTGTGATGAACCATGTTATTCCCCATTTTGACATGCGAAACCGGGAAGAGAGAGATAAATTGCCCCAGGAAAAGCACGGCCTGCAGAAACAGTGTTTCCTTGAGGTGATTATATCACACAGTAATCTTGGACAGGCTATACCAAGGGCTAATATGTTAGCTTGTTGTACAACAAATTGACTTTAAAACATTCATCCCCACAAAGATCATGCAGCCTACTAATGGAGGCAGCCTGAGACAGATGAGGATCAATGTACAGACCCTCTTCTCAATGTCCTCTTTGTAGGTGCTGGCTACACCCAGCTCGGGCTGTTTGTTGAAGTCTTATTGTTTTCACTACATAACATATACTTACAGAGGGCTTTGGGTCAGCCTTCGGTCAGGACTGGGTGGCCTGGAAGTCTCTCCCAAGCCTCTGCTCTTGATTTGATGTTTTTTTCCATACACGTATGTTTTTTCCACTCAGAAGCATTTTGGTCTCATAGTGTTTTGCTTGGATGATTTGTATCCTTCTACTCCCCACTTAAGGAAACTCTTATTAAATGTATCTTTCGTGGAAATAAAGCATTGGTAAAGACAATACCCCTACCTTTTCATGTCGAGACCTACAGTCTATACCAATGCTTGTTAGCTCTACAATGGGCACCGGGAAGGAGAGTCTGACCCTCTCCTCCCATGTGTGGAGCATGTCTTCTCTAGACATGTCAGAGTCTTGACATTTTTAATACCCTATGGATGAGGGACAGATTAAGAGCTCATAGTCAACAACTAAAACATAGAAGTATGTATTGAACATTATGGAAGAACTGTTAATGCTCCCATTCAAGCTGTTTATAAATATCACTATTTAGCAACATACCTTGAGAACTGTGCTACAATGTCCTATACATTACCCGAATTTAAAGAAGACAGTCGAGAGGAAGGAAAGGGGAAATAAATCAGTCATCCATGACTGAGTGTTATATCAGTTGTACTTTTTCGTACTTACTATGAAACGGAGGAAATGGATACATCATAAAAAGCACAAGATGATGGTCTGAAAATGTTCTAATGCAAATCATCAAAGACCAGCACAAACAGCATCTCCATCCACAACTCATAAGAGCTTGCTTCTCCTTTGTGGCTCAACTTTTCACGCCAAAACTTTACAGCCTTCCGGTAAAGCGACTTTTGATTGCATTATATTGAAGGGTAATGCCCCTTTGCAACTGAGGGAGCACCTACATTTGAATAAATGTGTGATGCCAATTCTGTAACACCGCAATGAAGAAAGAGTCCAATAATGAGCCCGAACCGCATATCTAGCCTTATTATGCAACAAAAAGTAAGCTGTGCTGCACGACTATTGCTTATTGCTGTGATGAATGCACTGCACTCCACACTACAGTCCATACATACCTGGGCGATATCTTGACGTGTCCTTCAATGATAGAACACATATGGCCTCCACAGTCCTTTCAAAAATTTCTAAATGACTTCAAGAAGGCCGATCTATGCAGTATAAGGAGATGCAGGATACATTTGGGTAAAGTCCACCAGCATGTCTCTGGTAACACTAAAATACATTTCTAAAACTGCCCTATTCTGTGTGGAAGTGGAATTAGCAGGGGGCAGGAATATGGTCAGAATCTCCCATAACCTGAATTACCCCTTGTGTGGGCAGATATTCAGCCCCTCTCTTCAGGGTGTGAGTGTTCTAAGCAGGGAATGGGGTGTACGCACATAGGATGCACAGCATTAGTGGCACAACTATACTCCACATTGCCCCAGCGTTTACAGCATATTGGACTTTCCAGCAATGGCGGCTGGCAGCTTTAGGAGGGAGGAGGGCGGGCGGGAAGCACACACACACACACAGTCATTCTTTCACACACAGTCACCAACGCACGCACATCCATTAACAACACTCATAACATTCAAACATGCACGCACACACCAAACATACATTTTAAATGTTCACACACACTCATTCTTTCACACACACACGCACATCCATTAACAACACTCATAACATTCAAACATGCACGCACGCACCAAATATTCATTTTAAAACATCACACACATACACACTCATTCTTTCACACACGCACACACATCCATTAACACTCATGACATTCAAACATGCGCGCACCAATCATTTTAAAACATCACACACACACACACACACTTAACTTCAGCCTCGAGGTCCCAAGAGGGTTGGGACTGCTACCTTCCCTCATTGGCTCACCTTAGGTTAGCCAATGAGGGAAGGCAACAGTCCCAGCCTCATCACAGAGTGGGATGGGGTCAGTGAGACTGCTGACCCCACCCCACTCTGTGATGAAGTGTCACTGATTGACACTCGCTCTGGGTGCTTCAGGGCTTAAACCTGAAGCACCCAGGTCGAAGTCAATGGGTGCCGCTTTCCTCGACACCCAGGGGAGAGCCTCGAGGCACCTTTGCTGAGCCGAGGAGGTCACGCACATAGGAGCTATGACCTCCTCAGCCCAGCAAAGTTCAGCTCAGGCAGTCCGGAGTCTGTGCAAATCACGCATGTCTCACTCCTGGCTGTCTGAGCTGAATATGAAGAGTGTCTGTCAAGCTGACCTTTGTTCAGCATGACAGACACTCTTCATGAGGGACAAAAGGTGGGGGGGGTGGCCCCTTCGCCCTAAAGGACGGGCTGTGCCTCCTTTCCAGTAATCTAGATTTGCCTAGCATATGTAGTTCCATTGCCTTGCATGTCTGCATCCACATCATTGTCCCTCAACAAGTAAATGGCAATTGCTAAACTAGTCATCTTTATAGCACCGAGCCTATAAGGCGTCGATGCCAATAATCCTGACTTTCGATTGCAGATTCTACTGCAGCATCTACCATGGCACAATACTGTCTTGAGGATTTAAAGTATGATTGATATGCTATATCAATATCTAAAATACCAGTCCATCACTTTGCCCTGCAGACATTGCAAGGAACCAGAAGTTATGATTGGCATAAACTTGACCTCGATCACTTTGCAGATGCCTGTGACGTCTGGACAGTGCATCTTTTTTGTCAGTTTTTTAAAACTCATAGCATTGGACAAAGAAATATCCAGCAGCCTTACTGGCACTTTGCAAAAAGAGAAAGATCATAGTACACTACATTGCCGTCTTTTCCTGATATTCTTTTCCTCATAGAAAAACGAATTTTTGTGTTAGCCTGGAAGTGACGAGCCAAGACCTCTGGGAACAGGCAAAGGACATAGGACATAGATGCAGAATTGTCAGCGTATATGCGCCATATGACTGGATGATGGGCTCGTGGGGGTGAATACAAGCTGAAGAGCATCACTAGGAAAGGCACTCTTTATCCCCAATTGCTACATTTTACAACATTCATGCCAAAAAGCTTGGAGCTTTGGGAACAGCCATGCACCACCTGCAAAAACACTCCTGAGAATGCATGATCTTGAATGCTGAGATCTCATCATGTAGGGGTGATAATGGAATACAAAAAATACAATATTCCAGACCTGCAAAGTTTATATTCTAAAATGTAAATCTAGTCGCCGCCATAACAACATTCACGGATCACTTCAGACCTACTGCAAATGGAAGGTGAAGGAACTGCATGTGGGATCTCACGTCATGATAAAGGTCAATGCTTACTTTTTTTTCATGAGAAAAGCAAGATATGATCTTCTTGCTTTGGCTTTCTGCTGGGCGAAATAAATAGGTATACTTGTGAACAGCCTAGAGGGTTTATGAAAGATACAAAGAGACAGCAATGTCATTTTATGACAATCAATGCAAAGGTGTTCTGATATAATTCAAAAGGCTAGACTTTGTTTTTAACAAATATATGTATAGTCTTAAAGTGAAGCTGTGATATTCTCAAAAACTGGAAAAATTCACATCTTCAAAGTTAGTAGGTGCTCTGCGCTGGTATCCTTGGATGTATTTGAGGAAACAAATCCTGCGACGTAACCCTTCCATTAGAAGAGTACGTTCTCCATCTCCATACTAAGGCTGGAATGTTTAAACAACACATTTACATTCATTTCAGTTGTTGATTAACTTCAGTTACTAACTATAAACAAAGGAAATCAGGATCAGTGTGTACAGGTTCATCATTTCTTTCAGATCAGTGGCCTCAATTAAAGCTATTGCTGAGCTCGTGCAGATCCAGAAATGTGTCCTAAATCTAACCATTTTAACAGATCTGAAAACAAAGGCTATTTACTTGTTCAAAATTTGTAATGCGCTTAATTGCCAATCCAGAGCAACCTTATAGTATCAAAGGATCAGGCGAGACGAAGTAAGGAGAAGGAGGAAAACGCTGAGCGGTTGATGTGGAGCTTTTGGGTCATAACTGTCAATCATAAAAAATAAAAAAAACAGGGTGTTGAATTTCTTCCTCGATGGCAGCAGATTTGGTGAGTCTCCTGCTGGAGAAGTAATCAGACATCTCCACAGAAAGGCTGATCCCACTGCGAAGCAACACTCATCTATGATTTGTCAGTGATCAAGGTACCGACAGCGAGGAGGCATGTGTCAATCTTAAATGCCATGCTGGATGTTGTGTAGAGATCCTAATCCCTACAAAGAAGGATGATTTGCAGCTATGAAGGGCAATGCTTGTGCAGAAACTTTGAATTTAATGCACGCCTCTGCTGGCAGTGTAGTTTAATTTGTTCTGATCTGGTGTGCTCAAGAGTTTGGATAGTGCAAGCAAGCATGCTGCTTGTAGAGTAGAAGAGGTGGGAGCCCAATGTACAACCTTTCACACAACTCCAGTCTTGAAAGAACTACATCCTGGATGAGAGTGTCCAATAAATGCCCATTATTCTTGCTACACAAAACAGAATCATTCCTGGTCGATTGTTATGGGTTGACAGATAGCGTTAAAGTATCTACGGAAGGAAGAACTGAGGCGGGGACGGCAGAGGACATATGAAAAAACTACTACCCAACTGGGTGTAAAATATGTTGCAAGCGGTATGGATTGCTAGTCTTTATAAAACAAAATACTGTATGAGAAACTTACATCAAAATTCGCCTGGAAATCAAAATCAGCCCTGGCAACAATGTTCAACCCATCCTCGCACTATAGGAGGCTGTGACAAGATTGGGTACATAAGGCTTTCATTGCTGGGTAATGGCAACCAATGCTCCTCTGGAAGCATCTTCCTGGCTTGCATTTCAATGGGAAAAATGCCAAAGGGGCAAAATGACCAGCTCCACCCTGACTTATAAGAACTTTGTACTAAATAAGTTCCCTCTACAGAAATTCACATAGGTAAACAATATGATTAGGGAAAAGTTTTCTGTCTCATATTATTATGTCTGGCCTTTTGTTGATGCCAAGTTAGCATTAAGAAGCGGAGTCGTGCTGCTTAAAGAAGTCAGCCTCATCGGAAAAAAGAGTAGAGTGCCAAAATATAAATCCTCAGACAGGAGCAGATTTTGGGAAAGGAGAGCAGTGGAAAAACACACCCAGCAGAAACACTATACGAGATAGGTAAGAAAATACAGCTTGACTGCAAGGCTAGCAGGACCAGGTCCAAACAGAGAGCACGGGAACTGTCTGCATAAATTATAGAGGCCCATCTCTTGGGACACTTCACAACATCAGACCCAATCCTAGCAGGTTTTTCCATGTATAACAAGGGTAATCCTGACTTTTCCTTTGGGTTATATGTCTGAAAATTGAGTATGAAAATACTGTTCAACAAAAACATTGTAACCAGAATTTCGCCCTCTGTAATTTTGTGCAGGTAATCTTTATTTACGCTATAGCTCTACTATTTTTAACTCCACATCTACGAACATTAAAGGTATATGTGTATAGGCAAGGTATACGTATATGTGGAATTAAGTAGAATATATCTATACTAATATCTACTTAGCTTCGCAACATTATGGTAGTTGGCAATTCGATCACGATATTTTTGTAAAATTATATTGTAACTTAGATCTTCTTGTAGTGTTGCAATGCTCTTCATTCTAATAATTGCTGCACAATGTATGTAATGGGAACTTTGCTAATACAGGTACCCGAAAACACAGCGGACCTGCGCGCTACACAAAGAAACTCAAATTAAAATATATTTATTTATAAACAACTGTCACTCCCACCGTAGGATGAACAAGGTGCAAAAGAGAGTTTACCTAAAGACTGTGTTTTAAAAATGTGATGGTTTGATACTTATTCAAATATACAGATATTATGTTACATACATCTATGTAATATAATTACAAGGTTTACAATCGTGGTGCCAGTCCAAGGGGGCGAATGTAATGAGCTAGGAAGCATGGAGGTGGTTAGTTTTAAGAGCTCTTTTAAAAGGCTCTGATTTAGTAGTGCAGGCTATTCCAGATGTGTGGATCCAGTAGCTTGAAGGACCAGTGAGTCAAGGGACCAGACAGTGATTAGGGGTCATTATTAGATGATTGAGAAGTACAGGAAGTACTGTAGCGTACAGCCAGTACAGAAAGGTAATAGGTGCAGAACTGTGGATATCCCTGAAGAACAGGTTCAGCTGCTTGTGATATGTCTTGTAGCTTGTGGTGAAGCAGGGAGGTGTATGATCATCTTGGAAAATATAGAGTACATTTAATAATAGTGATGTTTTTTCAACAGGAAATCATGCTTATTTTGGACATGCTACCATAAAGCTGTTATAATAGCTCACCTTTCTCATGATCATTGAAATGTTCTAATGAGGGATTTAGCTAATGCACAGGGGAGGTGCTGAAACATAAAAGCTATGGTGGTGGACTTTGTGAAGGACTCATGTCATACGTAGGAGTTGAATCACTCATCTAGGTCCTTAGCAGGGGCTGAATGTGTAAAAGTGTCTAGAGGAAAGGTGAGCATTGACCTAGAGGGGTAGACAAGGCCAGTAACTAGACAAATGTTCTCTTTGATGAGTTTAGCCTAAGGGAGCTTTTCTTTTTTAACTACTCGTAACACAGGTATAGGTTGTGGTTGAAAGAGTGGTGTGTGAAAAGGGATGCCGGATTATAATCCGTTCAACATATTGACGGTAGAAGAAATCAAAGTGACTAAAAATGTCACAGAGAGAGGTGGTTTAAAGAGAATCAGAGGATCCCGCATGCTGAATGGTGTGGGCTATCAGTGAAAGACAGGAATACCTAGAGACCAGATTAGGAGAGAGGAAGACATCCAGTGTGATGATTTGCCAGTAATGTTTTGAGAGGCAAGGGCAGTAAGCATTTTTTAATTATTTAAAGTGTCAAATGTGTCAGGTTCCAGGTGAGTAGACCAACTGAAAGCCCATCTGTCCATGAACTTCTACGTGGATGGGAAGGCGAATACAAAATCTGCAGCAGGAATCGTGGGAAAACAGGGAAAGGGAGCGAGAGAGAAACACTGGACAGGCTCTCACTCTCAGAGCTGATTTGTGGAACCGGAGGCAGTAAAGGAGCAGAACAGGGCAACCCTGCTGGCAGCTGAATGGCTCCTCATAGAACAATCTGTAGGTTTAACAGCAGACCACGGGTAAATATATGATTACTCCCTGAGACATATGTGTGATGGAAGCCCACTGGTTTCAGCAGCAGATGGTGCTTTGATGAGCCATTGGCAGACCAGGGTACCAGAGAAGAACTCCAAGACACCATTGCATACCAGGCCATTCAGTCAGGTGAGGAGGTGAGATGGATACCCATGGGTATCAAGCATACCAGAATATACTGTAGGTGAGATGAAATGTTGGGAAACCTAACACAAAGAAACCAAGAAGAGAAAAAACAACAAACGTGAGGGATGATGACACTAGTGTGGATTGTATTGGATGGACAACCCCAGCAAACTAACAAAAGGATAATACACCAAGGTGCCATATCAGAATGCCCTTAAGCACTATCTCTACCCCTTATGCCTCAGATATTTACCAATAACCAGGAAGTGAGTATATGAGAGTATCTGTTCACAATCCCCAGCCCCGGCTAAACCACTATGCTTGAACACCTGTCTGTGTGGAGCCAGAATTCAGCCAAAATGCTGCTGAGGTTAAGGAGAATAGGAATGGAAGAAGTGTAAGTCGATAAGCAAGTCTGAGAAAGCTTTAGAAATGTTAAGGTTGTTTCCTTAGAATGGAGTTGCTGAGAAACTGTGCAGCAGTAATATACACAGGGGTAGACAGCTGTCAGGGTTTTAGTAAAGTGACTGAATAAATATTTACAGTGTTTAGAACAGACCTGAACGTTTCTAGATATGAGACAAGCAGGAGAAAATAGTTGAAAAGGGGGGAAGACACAAAAACAATAAATGTTAAAGCGAGAATTTAAATGGCTACCAGATGAAGATATTTGTTAGAACACACATGTTCGAAATCAATTCTCTTGTTGAACTCAGGTGCAGATATTGAACTGGACAGATCGGATAATGAAGAGGGAAGGAGTGTAGGACAGCAGTGAGAAGAGTATTAAGAATAAATCTGATTCAAGAAGTTTTAATAAAAAACTGAATGCCAAGTCATTAGTGGAATGTGTAGTGGAAATGCAAGACAGAAAAGGCAGAGTAATTTTAGGGCACAGCTTCTGGAGGTAGGTTTTGAGAATGGAAATGAGGTTGAGGAAAAAAGTTGATCTGGCCAAATCAAAGGCTGAGCTTGGTCCATCTGCATAGGTGGCTGCACATTTGCTCCTTGAGACTAAGATGGCTGAGTGATCTAGCACGGTGGGCAGAGGAGATAAGCAGTACTTGATTAACCAAGAGGCTAAGGTTTTATTTCAACCCCCATTTGCATTTACTGTACACGGTGGGTGGGTGTCAACATCACTATAAACTATAACCCATAATCAAAGTACCACTAATCACAGCCCAGTTTGCGTCCAGAGTCGATCCTTAGTCAATCCTAGATCTCTTTGCTAATGCGGTCAATGTCATACAACCCTACGTTAAAAAGCTAAACTAATGGCATTATAAGTCACAAAGAGTAGCAGCTTCTGATTTCTAACTGTAAGTCATGAAGCAGAATGGAGACAAACAAATGAGGAAAAATAGCATCATTGCCATGCCCCTAGAGAAGTTGCATTTGAAGAGTTAAAGGCTCTCCTAAGTAGGGACTATGCTTGCTGGTCCGGAGACTCAGCAAGCTTGATGTGCTGTAAAGGCCCTCAGACTATTGCGAAACGTGTTTAAAATTGTCAAGCATTCTTAGAAGTGAATCCCGAACAGGCTTTAGAATAAACACACTCGCCAGGAGCAAAGGTAATTGAAAAAGGCAGATTCCAAAATCTACCTCGATTATCATCAAAATAATAAAACCGAACAGACTAAACTGGGTTTGTTAAGATCTCAAAAACCACGAATAGTGTTAATTTCCATCGTACATGGTTTTAAACATCAGATTAAATTGTGCTGCTCTCTCATTTACTTTTTTTACAGTTTTTTTTATTGAGTACTGCGAGGTAATGAAGTCATACATAAAACAATTGCAGCACGCAGACATTGGCAAACATATGTTGACATCCTTGCGCCTCCCCCTAGCCCACGAGTCACTATTAGGTAAGGAACCCCGAATAATTTATTTGGTATGCCTCTTAAGATTTTATTGTAGGACGTCTTTCTATTAGTGGGAAACCAATCCATACCCCTTTGTCAAAGTTGCACTGCTCCTCCCATACCCCGGCCCCCAAAACGTTCAAGCACTTTTGTGGGCAGTTTTGTTATTCATATAACATTTTTTTTGCAGCTCTAACCGGTCCATGTACAGTGCCCACTTTAAGATTAGTGGCATTTCCAGGCATACCCATTTGTTGTCTATGACCCATTTGGCCATAATAAAAGCCCTGGTTTACCAGTAATTTCTGGTTTCTATTCAGCCCCGATGTATCCCACATTCTTAGTAGTACTGTAGGTGCCACCTATGATTTCTATTGGTTTACACACTGCACTTTCCAACATACTTTCTTCCTTTTGTCAATAGTCTTACATCTCCAGATAGCCCTATGTTATGTGTAGGAATGTACCACAGGCATATGTTGTTTAGTGCCCTCCCGAAATTGTGAAGCTATTTCCCTGTATAATAGATTCAATGCAGCATCTTAAGTTGTACCATCTTGAAACTAGGTTTTATTGTCACATCCCTAGCAAACCTATGGGCCTGGTCCCACATGTCGTCTTCTAATGGCCCAATGTCTTGTTCCATTTAATGCAGAGATTATTCAATTCCCTTGGTTTTTGACCATTAATCTAGTAGTACAAGGTGATATGCATCAGGGAAGAACAGGGTGATCTGTCTCAGAGAATCACTGCATGTTTGGCACAGGGCGGCACTAGGTGATGTGCAGTTTGGAAGCACAGGTGCTGATTAGAAGGTACATGCTGATGTGAAGGGCTAGGGTTGTGTGCAGCAAGGCCTACAAAGTAATACATAATGTTGTCAGAAGGTGATGTACTGTAAGTGGTAAAAGACGATGTACATACAGGGGCTATGGTGATGCACAACAAGGAGCACAGGTTGAGGTGCCATAGTTGGTATCAGACTGATATCAGCGAGACGAGAAGCTTATCCATTTATTTCTTCAGGAATTTTGGACTATGCAGTGTCTTTTCTGTCACACATGCAGAACAGCAAGTAAAGGAAAAAAACACACACATGACCAGATAAGCAACTCCCAACACACGCGGGAGAACTTAACAACATAATAGAAAATAAATAATGGCATATATTGTCTTTTTTAGAATAATTTCATAAAGTTTTGGAATTATAAGATACTATTTGCGTGTAGGTACCATTACCTATTTTCTGCCTGAATGAGTGGAGTAATTGTCGGAAAGAGTTATTGGAAATGTTTGGCGCAAAGGCATTTATTTATTTTTCTTTGAACTTTCCATTCATTTTTTCAGTTGCTTTTTTTGCTATCTCCATATAGCTAAGTGCCAAGGCTGCAAAAATAATTTTATTGTTATGATATGTTACAGAGGTGTGCAGTGTTGCATTGCCAGTGAAGTGGCCTTGCAGCGCTGTAGGATTGAGGCCTGAGTGGAGCTCGTGGAGTTCTGCAATGTGAAATTCAGCAGAGCGGGCAAAAAACTCAGTGAGATTCTGCTGAATTCCACCAGTGGGCTGAGCTGCTTCACGCACCCATCTGTGGTCTGTTTATGATGTTTAGGAGCACTATGCATGTTTTTGACTGGAAAATGCACGCAAATCGGCCACATGTGTACAGTAATTTTGTTTGCTTCATTTTCCGTGCATGGTGCTGGGTCCTGTTTTGAATCCACCCCTATTTTTTTCAATCCTCCACCTATCTAATTTATCCTCCCTTCATTTTTTTCTTTATTGTATCAGTGTGTGCTTTTGTGTTTGTGTATTTTATGTTTTTGTGATTTTTTGTGTTTTTCATGACTTTTGGTACTTTTTTTGGTTTTCCCTTTACTGCTTCAGTTTTTCCTTTCTTCTTTCCTTCTCCTCTTTCCTCCCTTTTTATTCTACCTAGCTCTCTGGCAGAGCAGGGCAGAGGAGAGAGTGGCGGCTGTTAGCCACACACCATGTGGTCATCCACGCCGCCAAGGGGTGCAGCCCCGTCCCATTTGTTTCAAAGCAGAGGTGACAGCAGTTGTATTTTTTGTCCAGACCCACCTTTCATCCATGCTGGCAGCAGTCCTGGGAGCATCTACGGCCGCAAATGCGGTGGGGGAGGGTGCACCAGTGCGTGTGTCGGAACACTGGGGTGCAGTGTACCCAGCAACAGTTGATGCACCACTGGTTGGACACATTGGACCGCAAGCAGGACCTGCTCTACCTGCTGGGCATCGAGGTGTCGGGGCTCAGTGAGTAATTATTTATTTGCTATGTGTGCTCTACAATGCTTGTATTTTATAAATAGCATACTGCTCACACTCAGAGGTAAGTTAAGTTTATGTTGCAATTAATATTATGTGATCTAGTTTGAGCTAGTCCGGCGTTCAGCGCTACAGAATCGTACTCATTGGCTCTAGCTTGGCTGATTATTCAAGAAGCCATATAGACTTCTCTGCCCTGTCACTAAGATAGTCGTAATAGTAGTAAGTAATATCAGTGAGTTAATGCTCTCTGTGCCTTTCTTTATGTAGCTCATGCAGTTCCACTCTTAATCTCCCAGTGGTGTGTAGTAAGTATCTATGCATTAAGAAGGGAGTCTGAGTTGGCCCATCAAAAGTGGTTGAGAAGGAATGACCATTCATTTCAATGCATTAGTAGTTCCAAATGTAGTTTAGGGTTAGGAAATTTGCAATAGGGCTTAGGTTTAGGAAATTAATAGGTCAAGTTGATACTGGTACTATAGGTGATCTGATTTAGAGAAGTACAACGTTACTGCGTTTACCTTTGCCTGTCAAAATTATTTTTGGGAGATTAACTGTACCACTAATCTATATTTTTATCTTGTTTATTTCCTATCTCAACACCCAACGGCAATAAGAGGGCTTCGGAGGCACGACAGGGAAACGGGATGCCACCATCAGTGCTGCTGCCCTCCGTAAGTCTTTCTGTCATATTATTATTATTTCCCTAATTTTTACCTCTTCCCATTTAGACAAATTGTTCCTTTGTTCACTGTGCCCATCTCTTTTTTTCCTACTTATCTTTGGTCTATCTAAGGATTATTAAATTCTTGTTATCCCTGCATTATCATGTTTTTTTCTATGTTTCATGTTTCCATAGCTGACTTCCTCCTATCTGCACTAGTCTGTAGCGTTCTTCTGCTTTGTTAGTACGCTTTCCCTCTTCCTTATATGTCTTGTGGACCGGCACTGTAAGACTAAGGGAACAGATTTTAGGACAGGTACTGTACTGTGAAGACTGAATGTCCAAGTAAGGTTTTCTACTCTTTTGTTAAGAAGGCTTTTTTTTACTTGCTTATGCTGAAATAGTAAAATGAGAGTGTGGCCATTGTCATGGTGGACCCCCTCAATGTTGTGTTGTATGTATTATTAATTTACACAGTATGCCACACCAGCAGTTTCAATGACAGTGCAGCATAGCTGGAAACTAGCATGAGGGCGGACCCTTTGCATTTTCCAACCAAGACCTCACCAAATTCCTTGATTGACCAAATATTCCACCCCTTCATTGCTCTTCAATGACTTAGCTGTGCCCCTCCATTATGAAAAGATTGTGGTTGGCTTGACTTGACATCTGGCTTTTCTAACATTGTTAACCAACAAAATGCCTTAAGTGAATGATAGAAGAATACAGACTGTAGTGAGCTATTTTAGTGCTCTTACGTGACTGTATTTCGTTGAATTTGTTCTTTAAAAATAACAAGGGGAAGTGTAACTGGCATCTAAAATTTGTAATGTTGTTTTTCAGCCGCACCCAGCACCAGTGCTGGGGCCAATGACTGCACCTGTGTGCCAGACTCGACATCAGTTGGAGGGAGAGTACCAGCGGTAGTACGGACGGGTGCTGGTAAGTCATATTGCTTGCTTATTGACAATTACTAGTATACTCACTAAAAGGGTGTTGTTTGTGAATCCCCCAGCTTTAGCAGCTACTGTGTGGGTTGAGTTCTTAATGGCCTCATCTATCAGCAACCCACCAGTCAAAAGCTCATAATGACCCTTACAATTAATGGGTTGGTGGAAAAGGGAAAATAGAACGGTTAAAAGAAAGGATGGGTGAAATGGTATATGAGTGAAAGGATGTGTGGGAGGGTGAAAGGATGCGTAGGTGGGTAATAGGAGATGCATGGGTGGGTGAAATGATGGATGAATGGGTATTAGGGTGAAATGATGCATGGTTGGGTAAAGGGTGGATGGGTACAAGGATGCTTAGGTGGGTTAAAGGATAGATGGATGGGTAACGATTCATGGGTAAATGGATGGATGGGCAAAAGGAAGGTTGAACGGGTGGACAGGTGAATGGATGGATGGGTGGATATAAGGATTGATGGATTGGAATGGTGAAAGGTTGGATGAGAGAATGTAGAGCTTAAATTTTGGGTATCAAAGGGTAAATAGAACAGTGCAAGGATGAATGGATAATTTATTGGATGAAATGAAAAAATAAGGTAGTTCTTTTGCAGAGGGAAGTGTTTACCTACTTTGTTTGGTTATCACAGCTTTGGTTCAAAGGGGGGTATTTTAATTTTCTGTCTACTCCCTTAACTCACTGTATTTGTTAAGCAAAGCAGATATGTATTTTCCCACCCATCATCGTTCATCGCTTCCCTGCCTATGACATTTATTCACCCATGCCACGACAACTGCAGTGTGGTTAGATTTGGCAGTACAATAGTGTTGTCTGTGTAATGTGCAGCTTCAGTTAATGCAGCATTTACAACGTTGTTAATGTACTGCAAACCAAAAACAAGGGTGTTTCCCTTCCCTCCCAAAGTCCACTCACTCACCTCCTATTACTTAAATCCTTTATTCTTTCCTGCGTTTTATCCCAGCCACCCAATAAAAATGAAGAATCCCTTTTTGGCATGTGCCATATTTTCCTGGACAAGTGATTTATATTTAATTGCTTTCTTAATGGATTCATGTATAATCCAGAAAGGGCCCAGCACTCTCTTACTCAATGCCCAAATGTAAGCAATATGGGATACCAATGAGGTTTGGACCCTTTATGAAGTGACCTCAGTATATGAAGTTGAACAGCAAAAAGTAGGTAAACCCATTTAAAAATTGATTAGTTCATATCTTGCTTTTCACAGTGCAAATCTAGATTGACACATCAGGCAGGTTGTTGCATCCAGTAAAAGATTTATTTTAAGTACAAGACAAATGAAGATTCATGTGAAGAACATAAGAGATGAACAAACTCCAGAGCAAACTCCAACACGTGTAGTAGCATAGAATGCAGAGTAGAGTTGAGTGGTATAGAGTGCAGTGGCATACAGTGGTGCAGAGTTGTGTAGCAGAGTGGTGCAGAGTGGAGTATAGTGCATTAGAGTGCAGTGGCATAGTGTGCAGTGGCTTAGAGTGGGGTAGTACAGAGTAGAGTGGTGTAGAGTGCTGTGGTGGAGAGTGCAGAGTCGAGTGACAGAGTGCAGTGCTGTAGAGTGGAGTAGAGAGGCATAGAGAGCAGTGATATGGAGTACAGTGATACAGAGTATATTGCAATGACAGAGTGCTGTGACATACAGTGCACTTGTGTAGAGTCCATTGGCATAGAGTGCAGGGGTTAAGAGTAGAGTGGCACAGAGTGGAGTGGCACATAGGGAAGTAGAGTAGATTGCATCAGGGTAGAGTGAAGTGGGTTAGAGAAGAGTGGTGCAGGGTAGAGTGCAGTTGCATAGAGTGGCATAGAGTGTAATTCTGTAAAGTGGCATACAGTGCAGTGGTGTAGAGTAGATTAGAGTGATGGACAATTGATTGGCATAGAGTGCAGGGGGATAGAGTTGAGTGTTACATGCTAAAGAGCAGTGGTGTAGAGTCTATTGGCATAGAGTGCCGTGTTGCAGAGTGGTGTAGAGTAGAGTTGCATAGAGAGGAGTTGTGCAGAGTAAATTACTGTGGCCTAGACTAAAGTGGTTTAGAGTGCAGTAGCCAAGAGTGCAGTGGTGAAGAGTTGAATGGCAAAGAGTGCATTGGCATAGAGTAGAGTGGCACAGGGTAGAGTTGCATAGCACAAAGTGGCATAGAGTGCAGTGGCGTAGAGTCTAGTGGTACAGAGTGCAGTGGCATGAGTGGTGTAAAGTGGAGTGGTGCAGAGTAGGGTGCAGTGGTGTGGAGCAGATTACAGTGGAGTAGCATATAGTGGGGTATTCATCGTGTGGTAGCAAGCTGCCATTACAGCCAACACATTTTTAATTGAAATGGCCATTACATTTGCTCAGGCATACAGTTTTACTAATAAAACTATACAGTGCACAAGTGTGGCTATTGCATCACCTAGTTTAATGATTTGTTTTGATCATACTAAAGTATTTGTTTCCAATGCTCTTCAGAAATAACAAAACGTGCTTTATTTGTGTGTTCATAATTCTGATATATTCTGAAATACTTATTAAATTATGTTGTGTGCTAGAAACAACTCTTTCTTAACCCCAGTACCCAGCAAGATTGTCACATGAATCGTCTCACTTTGAGACACAGAAAGAAAAGTAAACAAGTACCGTTGGAAGAAAATGCCTGATATTTGATCTCGATCTTTGAATGCACTTCAAAGGTGATGCAATAAGAACAGGACTTAAAGGCATGTTAACAGAAAGCCAATTTGTGGAACGATACAGGAAACACAGTTTAGGCAACAGGAGGAACAAATTGAACCTGGAGATCCTAAAGCAAATAAAGCTACAAAATGGAAAGCCAGAAAGTGTGAGTTACGAACTACAATGCCAATGGTAATCAACAAGTGGAATGCATTCCCAGGTCACCTTTCTGAAAGTCCCCAAAATACATTTAGCAAATGAGACAGCTGTGCTGTCTGGTAGGCTGTGACCTAAAAAGTAATAATCTGCATAGTTTATGCCTTCAAATCTTCTCTGCAGCATTCAATATCAAGATTTTTAAAGAACAAATTATACTAAGTTTGTAGCTGGCTTTATACTAAACTGTTGACTCAGTAGTTTAATATTTATATCAGGATATAAATATCCTGGTGCACACATTTCAATGGAAAAAAACAAAGAACTAAAGCGCAAGAACCACAACATCCACAAGTAGACCTGCACAAGAACCACAACATCCACAATTAGACCTGCAGTCAGAACCAAGACCTCTATTCATGCTACAATCCTGCCACTGGTTAACAGGTGATAGCCTGCCTTATGTGGTTGGATATTAGGTGTATTACTTACATAAGATAGTGGTGGCTATAACATGTAACTAACAAATATTTGTTTTTACTTTATTTTACTTTTTTTTTAGGAAAAAATCAGACCAAGACGTCCTCTGCCTCAAAAAATAGCTTTCATTCACAAAGATATGTTGATTTTTGCACTGTCATGGTTAGCTTGAGCTTGCAGTTACTGAAAATGGTTCAAGTAAAAATGCACAGAAGACTCTTAGGGCTATATGTATAAATCGTTTTTGAGGTTGCAATCGGCCTGATTCACAGAATTAGGCCCTTTGGGACCACAAATATGCATTTTGTAATGTACAAAAGCCAAATTACGATTTCATAACTTGTTTCCGAATTGCAATTTGACTTTGTGAATAGGTATTTGGAATATGCGTTTTTAAGGTGTTATTTCCAAATACTGATTTGCAGAGGTATGTATTAATGTTTTGCTATCAAATTGAGGTTGCAAAACATTCATATTTTACCAACACCTCAAAGGAGGTAACCCATTCGCAAATAAGAAGGTGTAGAAAAGAACTCCATTCCCCTTTGAGAATGTAAACAAAAATGTTTTTCAACAACAGGCAATTGTCCCTCTTACCACTGACTACTCTTAACTTAAAAGTTTCATTTTCTATTGTTTTAAATGCGTACTGTTTTCCCTTAATAAAAATGGGCTGCATTTAAAAAACAAATTGCTTTATTTAAAAACAATTGCTGACCCCAACAGGCCACCATCCCTGTCTTGGCTAGCATCATAATGGGTCACAAACTGTGACCTACCTCATTAATATTCATGAGGTAGATTGATTTGCGACCCACTAGAAAATGATATTTAAAGGTACAAAAGTTTTTTACACTAGGAATTATGACTTCCTAATTGCGATTCAGTAAGAATCACAATTTGGAAATAACAAATCCTCCTTTTTTTGCATATGACCCTTACCCATCATCTGTTGATTAGCCACAATATGGTGTAGGTGATGATGTATTTGAACACTGAGTAACATTTCTGAGAAATCTTGAGGATGGGCTTAGTAAACCTTAGCCTATAAGTTATGACTCTCTTTGTGCAGTGACAGAGGGCCACTTTCCACACCAGGCTTCTGTCCTTGTATCACATCACAAAGAGCAAAACAGTTCAACCTAAGCATGAATAAAAGGTTTACATTTTTATTAGGGGGACATATGGCCAAAACATTGACTAACCTGAGTTGATATGCCTCTAGGTAAGGACCACAACATCACACTTATTACATCAACACCACCATATACAATATAACTACACATACATTGCCTAATCAACCTTATTGAGTTTAGAATAACTGCTAGTTTTAGAATAAAGAGCATGGTTAGGTTTATGTTAAAGGTGAGGGTAAAAATGATGGTTAGGCTTAGGAGTCTTTTTTGTGTAGATTCAGGCTTATACTTGTGATGATAGGTAGCGAGGGACTTAGGGCCTGATTACAACCTTGGCGGAAAAGATTACTCTGTCCCAAATGTGACGAATATCCTGCCCACCGTATTATAAGTTCCATTATATCCTATTGAACTTGTAATACGGCGGACAGAATATACGTCACATTTGGAACGGAGTAATCCCCTCCAACAAACGTCATATTCAGGCCCTTAGACTTTTAGTAAGGTTTAGAATTAGCTTTAGGTTTACAATTAAGATAAAGGTTCGGTTTGAGGTAAGGGGTAAGAGGAAAGGTTAGGCTTATGGTATGAGGTAGACTCATGGTTTGTTGCAATAAAAGGTTGGGGGGGCTTGGACTTTTAGCAAGGCAAGACTTCCGGTTAATTTCAGGTTTACGGTTAGGATTAGAGTTTGCTTTACAGTTGAGGTAAGAGGTAGGATTGGGCTTGGAGTTAGAGTATGGGGTAGACTCAAGAATAGACTTTGCATAATAAGTAAAGAGTGCAAAGGCTAGGGTTAAGCTTAGGCCTAAGGTCTGAGGTAGACTTAGGGGCATATTTATACTTTGTTTGCACTGCATTTGCGTCATTTTGTTTTATACGCAAATGCGCCACAAACTTAGCTCCATATTTATATTTTGGCGCTAGACCCATCTAGTGTCAAAATATTGGAGTTAACGCCATTTCTTGGATGCGTGAACCCACCTGAACCCACCTTGCGTCAATGAGATGCAGGGTAGGCGTTTCCATCCAAAAAATGACGCTATCCCCATAGTGCCATATTTATCCCCAAGCAAAAATAACACATGGGTGGGAGGCGGACCCAAATAATTGTGTTAGGCTTGCTTAGCGCCATTATTTAACACCTGGTTCAGCCCAGGTGTTAGGGGACCTGCAAACCCATTTCCATGGCTAAACTCCATGGAAAGGGCCCTCAGGTACCCACCCCAAGCCCCAGGAACACCCCACCCACGCTAGAGGGACACCAGAGGAAGGGGTCCCCATCCCAGGTAAATAGGGTAAGCATAGGTAAGTATTTGTTAAATATTTTTTAAGTACCATTGGGGGCCCTGACATGGGGCCTCCTGCATGGCACTGGGTGCATTGGCCATGCCCAGGGAACACAGGTCCCCTGTGCTGGCCATTGGGGTGGTGGGCATGACTCCTGTCTTTTAAAAGTCAGGAGTCATGTGTTATGGATGGTTTTGCATCAAGAAATGAGGCTCGGCTGGTTTGTGACACTTTTTTGCTTTTAACCAGCCTAGCATCATTGTTTGACACTCAACCACCATCTCCTCTACTGCCACCCCCACCCAGCTAATGTTTTTTATTTTGATGCTAGCCCAAGCTTAGGGCCAGCTTGCACCATTCCTTAAATATGGCACCAGGCTGGCGCTGTAGAATGGCGTAAGCCGGTGCTAAACTTTTTGATGCAAATCTGCGCTAGCACAGTTTTGCATCAAAAAGTAGAAATATGCCCCTTAGTATTATAGTTATGGTAATAGGTGAGGGGCTTGGCCTTTAGTATGAATTACGTTAGTTTCAGTTTCACAGTTTTAGGATTCAAGTTAGGGTGAGGTGTAGGGTTACAGCTCTGGCAAACTCAGTATTAGAGTTGACATAATAGGTAGGGAGGGATGTGGACCTAAGTATGGTTTGCGGTTAGTTGTAGGTTTACAGTTAGGATTAGAATTAGGTTTAGAATAAGGGGTAGAGTTAGGCTTAGGGTTATGGTATTGGGTGGACTTGTGGTTTTAGGTGTGATAAATGGGAGGGATGGGCTGGGACTTTTATTTGAGTTTATTAGTTTCATTTTTACAGTTAGGATCAGGGTTCAGTTTATGATTAGGGTAGGGTGTACGGTTCGGCTTAGGGTTCTTGTCTGGGGTAGACTCTGGATTAGAGCTGGAGTAATAGATAGGGAGGCGTTCGACTTTTAGTGACATTCATTGTTAGTTTCATTTTTAATTTAGGATTGAGGTTTTGTTCAAGGTAATGGGGGGATAGAATTAGCGTAAAACCAAGAATTAGATTTAAGATGAAGCTCTAGTTTAGTCTAAATGCAAGGTTTGGTTAAGAGTTAGTTTAGTGGTATGGTTATGGAAAACATATCTTTTTTTAATGATGTACGGGTAGAGGCTAATGATGTATTGTATTTCAGTTGCATTTATATAGCAAATTCAATAACTCGTCTGAGACATAAATCACATGCATATTTTAAGTAGCTGTAGTGGTAGATTGAGGCAGTGGTATGCATGTAGCTAAAGGCCACTGTAGGTGCCTTCAACTTACTACTACAAGTTATGCTGCACAGGATAGCTAGCAACTTAAAGATCCCCAAGTATCTCTGTGACTCTGGAACTGCGTATTTATGTACATATGTTCAAACACTCACTACATATATTTACACACACATTTTAGAATTTAGCCCCATGCGTAAAAAAATCAAGAATGATTTTTGGGGTGGACGTAACCCACATATGTTAGTAGTGACTACGTAAGACACAAACAAATTGAGCATCGTCCGCTCCTGCGGGTAACAGTAACGTTTTGTATCTCTTTCTTTCTCTTAACACTTTTGTTTCACATTTTTCTGTCTCTGCTTTTCTTTCAACCCTTTGTCTCTCTTTTTCTATCTGAGCCTCTCTCTCTGAAGTTTTCTTCATTCTGACTCAATCTTAGAACCTATATCCCATGTATGATGGTATTCTGTGAATATTGAAAATGAAGCATCTACCTTTGACCAAGGCAGTGTGCAATAAGTGTGCAATGTTACCACCACGTTTGGCTATTTGTTCCTTGTCAGTGTGAGGTGAATTAGATCTATTAAGAAAAAATAAAAATGTGGCAAAGAAAAATTACAAGCGCACACATGGTATTCATACCCCTTTTGGCCTCTATTTCAATTTAGGGAAAGGTAACTTGAAGGATTTTGATAAAGCAAAATGACTTCAGATTGTTCATGATTGCAGTCCAGACATACATGTGCTCCATAACGAGAAGAACAAGCAGGCCTGAGCTTTGCACCACAGAACCACCACACACTCGAATCACAAATGCATCTCAAATTGGTGAGTCCTTGGGGCACTTTTAGGGTAATTTTGTGTTGGGTACGTGAAAAAAGCTGTGCAGATTAATAACCACCTGGCCCAAAACACATATGAGTACAAATATTCCTAAAGCCTATAGGAATTATACCTCTTTTTCATAAAGGTCAGTGTTCCCAGGACAAAAAATATGTTTCCAATTTTCTGCAATCATATAATAATTGATGGGGTTTTGCAGTAATGAGAATTTTAATTTGCCAAATACACAAAATAGTCCTTGGAAATGAACGTTAGGATCAGTTCGTTCTTGGAAAACTGTTCGAGCCACATTCATGGTATATCGTTCTTTGTTTCTTTTCCAGGAAACTTGCTAAGACTCCTGGATACAATCCGTGCTCTTTGAAGTCATCCCCCCATCCTTTTATCATAATTTTCAAAATTTGTACATTCAATTTCGACACACGGATTTTCGGAGCTGGAATCAGAATTATATTTTGCTATTTCGGTCCTCCCTTTCAACAAAAGCCGTAGTAAGGCTGCTTGTTGTAGTCTGGTGCCTAGTGCTGGCAACTGTCCTTAGTGGCCTTAATGTAGCACCCAGGTATGTTTTCAAGAAGATTCCATTTATATATGGCAGGCCCGATTCTCAAACATTCTTTCCAAAAGGTGCATCAGCTGAAATTAAATTAACTGTACACTCCTAAAAATATATTTACCTGTGTGGGTGCACCTAACAGAGATTGCGCACCAACAGACAGGACATGTACGAAATATTCACCAGAGGGCAAGGACAGGGCTCATTCACAGAACTGTTCTTTCTACCAAGGTAAAGAATAGTGAAGACAGGATACTTATATGTGTCCAACATGCACTGTTAATTATTACCACTAAATTAGGAAAATAAATTCCTAGGGGGCCGCTGATGTGAAGAGCACCTGCCACTCTCTCGAAAGTGCTCATGGGATGCAATGAATGCTAAAGTAGCGGGTGTATTTACACTATTTTATTATTCAAAGGAGTCTGGGATACCACAGTCTGCTCTCCACGTGCACTAACAGCACATCCTTTATACTCCACATCTTTCCCCTTTGTGAATTGTGACCTCTGCTAGAGACCAGTGTATATGCACA